>NC_086319.1:190906595-193306595 GCF_036172605.1 Pelobates fuscus | reverse complement strand
AGGGATGGGGGCCGGGGGGGAGGAAAGTAGGCCCCCCCATTGTGATTTATGGCCCCCACCCACCGCGCAGGGGTTGGGGAGGACAGTATCTCCCCCCAGTGTGTATCATGGGCTTTGAGGACAGGTGTCAATCCATACCTGCCAAGTGACCCTATGTAGGGGTAACAGTCCCTATTCTGCTCTGTGTCAGTGTGTATCATGGTCTCTGTGGATGGGGAACAGTCTCTATTCTGCTCTGTGTCAGTGTGTATCATGGTCTCTGTGGACGGGGAACAGTCTCTATTCTGCTCTGTGTCAGTGTGTATCATGGACTCTGTGGACAGGGAACAGTCTCTATTCTGCTCTGTGTCAGTGTGTATCATGGTCTCTGTGGACGGGGAACAGTCTCTATTCTGCTCTGTGTCAGTGTGTATCATGGTCTCTGTGGACAGGGAACAGTTTCTATTCTGCTCTGTGTCAGTGTGTATCAGGGGCTTTGCGGACAGGTGTCAATAAATACCTGCCAAGTGACCCTATGTAGGGGGAACAGTCTCTATTCTGCTCTGTGTCAGTGTGTATCATGGTCTCTGTGGACAGGGAACAGTCTGTATTCTGCTCTGTGTCAGTGTGTATCAGGGGTTTTGAGGACAGGTGTCAATCCATATCTGCCAAGTGACCCTATGTAGGAGGAACATTCCCTATTCTGCTCTGTGTCAGTGTGTATCAGGGGTTTTGAGGACAGGTGTCAATCCATATCTGCCAAGTGACCCTATGTAGGGGGAACAGTCCCTATTCTGCTCTGTGTCAGTGTGTATCAGGGGTTTTAAGGACAGGTGTCAATCCATATCTGCCAAGTGACCCTATGTAGGGGGAACAGTCTCTATTCTGCTCTGTGTCAGTGTGTATCAGGGATCATTAGGATAGGTGTCAATCCATATCTGCCAAGTGACCCTATGTAGGGGGAACAGTCCCTATTCTGCTCTGTGTCAGTGTGTTTCAGGGATTTGACTATCTTTATTCAGATTCAAAAATGACAATTCCAGGAAAAAATTAACAAACATTTACAAGAACATGTTATGCACATCATAGAAACAACGTGAACCTCTTTAAAGCCACAAACTTAAGACAAAAAATACGTACACAAACAATGTGTAAGGGTTTGAAAGAATATTCTGAATCCTTACATGTTTACTTTATCGTTTGTTTGATTTTTGTGAACCATATATAAACTACAAGCAGCGTGAAAACTATAAAAACTCAAGTGGCCATGCTGATCAAATTAAATAGTATGCTTTACACAGCGTATAAGGGTGATGTCACAGCACAACGGGAATCTAACAGGGGAAGAGGTGAAAGTCATCCTCCCCCTCCCACGACCCCGCCATATCTGCCAAGTGACCCTATGTAGGGGTAACAGTCTCTATTCTGCTCTGTGTCAGTGTTACGAAAACCTTATTGACTTATGTGCCTTTAAATGCTATTTTCACCTGTCTGACTTATTTGCAGTCGTTGGTATGGTTCAGCACGAATCCTTTGTGTAAACGTATAGGTGGCCGCCATTTCAGGACTTTGCACGTGTTCGCGGCCATCTTACGTACGACCAGCGGTGTTTGCCAGCAATCGTCTGGAACTAAAAACGGAGACGCACCCAGGCGAACACCGCTGAGACCTCCAGGATAGCATAACTTCGTGCTGGACCTACCGAGCGGCCCACCGTTCGGTAGGACGATTACTCTTCGCAGGGGGAGTACAGCGACCCCCAGGATACCTATGGATGGCAATGGGTTCGTGGAGTTTCACCGTACGAATGGAGACCGACCGCAAGGCCTAAACGTGTGGAACCATTTTCGGCCAGGAATTCTGTGCGGTCGGTCAAAACTTTGAAAACCCATAACTCTCGAACCGTTCATCCGAACGGGTTGGTTTTCGGATATGTTGCTCCCCTGAACAAGATCTGTACAGCGGTGTAGGATTTAAAGGGGTACCCCCTGGTTTTGGGGTACATCCAGAACTTGGTTAAAAATATGTACTGCATAATTGTGTTAACTGTTTATCTGAGGGGAGGAGATGTGTGGGAGGTATCCAATATGTGATTGGTGATTTTATGCCTCCCCCTGGGAGTATCCTTTTTGTATGTAACCACAATAAAAAGCAGGCTGGTCAGCCCAGTCCTCAGTTCTTACTTGACCCTCAAATCGCAGCCTCGACTCGTTTTGTTGGGCAGAAAGGTATCCTAGCTATGCTATAGCTAGTGGGATTATTCTACACTTACAGGACTCTTATGGAATATTAAGGAAAGCAGCTCTCTCCTCTTCAGCAACTAGGAATCCAGACGACTAAGCGGTCCAGCTCTCAGCAAGCCTAAGGGTAACCGTAACATTTGGTGGCAGCGGTGGGATGGCGTCCTAGTGCGAGGAGAAGCAGCTCAGAGACACCGGTAACGTGTGGAGTTGTGCAGCGTCCCTATCTTCAGCAACATAATGGAACCAGCAGTGGCTACAGCAAGCATGGCGTATAGCTACTCCGTACTAGAGTTTGGCACGATGGTAGGGTTGCGCCTGAAGTTTTACGGACCCAATCCAGAGGAGAAATACGTGCGGTTCGTGTGGGACATGGTGACCCGGAACCTACAACACAGGGCGTTGAGGGAAGGCCAGTGGGCACGTTGGGAGAAACTCCAGCCACAGGTAGAGTGGGACGAGGAAGAAACCGAAGTGGCCGGTGGAGATGGGACCGAGGTCTCTCTACCGGCCCTACAGGGATGCTGGGCACCCGGCCCAGATCCCCAGCGGCAGTATGTTTTACAGGGAGGGGAGACAGTCGGTCTCACTCCTCAGCGGCAGAATGGGTTATTGGAGGAAGAGACAACCGGTCTCCCTCCCCAACAGCAACCAGAGGTACCCGAGGTAGAGGACCTCATAGACTGGTCCTGGGAGGACCCCCTGCAGGCAGGTGGAGATGGGACCGAGATCTCTCCACCGGCCCTACAGGGATGCTGGGCAACCGGCCCAGATCCCCAACTAGAGCTGGAGTTACAGAAAGTGGAGAGCATCGACCCCCCCCCCCCAGCAGCAGGACAATGTATTGGGAGGAGAGACAGTCAGTCTCCCTCCACAAAGGCGGAAAGTATGTATGGGAGAGGAGCTTGCTACCACCTCTCCCCAGCAGCGGATCATTGATGTGCAGGGAATAGGGAGCCCAGTCTCCTTTCCCCAGCAGCAGGGCACTGTATTGGGAGGGAGAGACGGAAACTGACGGTGTCCCCATTGTGCCATACGTGCTGGAACTCCGAGACCGAATGGAGCAGCTAGCCAGATCCGTGCAGGCTAACCTCCAGTCGGCCCAGAGAAGACAGAAGGTATGGTACGATCGGGGGGCCCGAAGGAGAATCTTTACCATAGGACAAAAGGTGTTGGTACTTAAGCCGGTAAAGACAGACAAATTGCAAGCATCATGGCAGGGCCCCTACCAGATTGTAGAGAAACGGGGCGACACAACTTATGTCATAGCCAGTTGCCACGACAACAACCTTAGGAAGACGTTCCATGTAAACATGCTCAAAGAATACTTGGAGCGACCCGAGAACGTGACAGCCGTATGTTGTCCTCCCCAGGAAGACCCCGACAGTCTACCCATTCCCGACCTATTAGAAAAGAGTCCCCCCACAGGGATAGTAACCCAGGTTCAGATAGGAGACCGACTTAGCCCCACTGAAAGGGAGCAGCTCAATACACTCCTCCAGGCCAAACACCTCACCTTCTCCCAGAAGCCAGGGTACACTACCCTAACTACCCACCAGGTCGATACCCCCGGGCAAACACCCTTACGCCAGCCCCCGTATCGCATCCCCGAGGCAGTTAGAACAGGAATGAAGCAGGAGATAGATGAGATGCTCCAACTCGGGGTGATTGAGCCCTCCGATAGTCCCTGGGCCTCCCCGGTTGTCCTGGTACCCAAGAAAGATGGGACAACCCGGTTCTGTGTAGATTACCGGAGGCTCAATGAAAAAACAGTGACGGACGCGTACCCTATGCCCAGGGTAGACGAGCTACTCGATCGTATAGCCAGGGGAAATTACCTGACCACTATCGACCTCTGCAAGGGTTACTGGCAGATTCCCCTGGCCCCGGAGGCTATCCCCAAGTCGGCATTCGTCACCCCATTCGGCTTATACCAGTTTAAGGTAATGCCGTTTGGGATGAAGAATGCCCCAGCTACATTCCAGCGCTTGGTGGATAGGCTCCTGGATGGCTTCCAGAGTTTTGCCTGTGCATACCTGGACGACATAGCGATTCACAGTGAGTCCTGGGAGGACCACTTAGCTCATGTAGGAATGGTTCTGGATCAGATCCGGGCTGCTGGCCTGACTCTGAAACCAGAAAAATGTTACTTTGGGATGGCCGAGGTACAGTACCTGGGTCACCGGGTGGGGTGCGGAAAACAGCGACCAGAGCCAGCCAAGATAGAAGCTGTTGCCAATTGGCCCACCCCCATCACTAAAACCCAGGTTCTAGCCTTTCTGGGCACGGCAGGGTACTACAGACGATTTGTACCCGACTACAGCACACTTGCCAAACCCCTGACTGACTTGACCAAGAAAAACTTACCTCGACAGGTCCTGTGGTCTCCCCACTGTGAAAAGGCTTTCCAGGCCCTCAAAAACGCTTTGGTTAATGCTCCTGTCTTGGCGGCTCCAGCTCTTAATAAACGTTTTATCGTCCATACAGACGCTTCCATGTTCGGGCTGGGAGCCGTCCTCAGCCAAGTAGGTGAAGATGGAGGGGAGCATCCAGTTGCCTACATCAGCCGGAAGCTCCTACCCCGCGAAGTCAGCTATGCAGCGGTCGAAAAGGAGTGTTTGGCCTTGGTGTGGGCATTAAAGAAATTGACTCCCTATTTATATGGACAAGAGTTCACTCTGGTCACCGACCATAACCCGTTGGTGTGGCTAAACCGGGTCTCTGGGGATAACGGCAGGTTATTACGTTGGAGTTTATCATTGCAACCCTTCAATTTTACCATTACCTACCGACCCGGGAAACAGAATGGCAACGCGGACGGGTTGTCCAGACAAACGGACCTCAGCCCAGCATAACCAGCGGTCTGGACAGCCTTAGTCTGCCCCGAAAGGGGTCAGACGGTGTCTGCCAGAGTGTTCCACAAAAAGGGAGCACTGTTACGAAAACCTTATTGACTTATGTGCCTTTAAATGCTATTTTCACCTGTCTGACTTATTTGCAGTCGTTGGTATGGTTCAGCACGAATCCTTTGTGTAAACGTATAGGTGGCCGCCATTTCAGGACTTTGCACGTGTTCGCGGCCATCTTACGTACGACCAGCGGTGTTTGCCAGCAATCGTCTGGAACTAAAAACGGAGACGCACCCAGGCGAACACCGCTGAGACCTCCAGGATAGCATAACTTCGTGCTGGACCTACCGAGCGGCCCACCGTTCGGTAGGACGATTACTCTTCGCAGGGGGAGTACAGCGACCCCCAGGATACCTATGGATGGCAATGGGTTCGTGGAGTTTCACCGTACGAATGGAGACCGACCGCAAGGCCTAAACGTGTGGAACCATTTTCGGCCAGGAATTCTGTGCGGTCGGTCAAAACTTTGAAAACCCATAACTCTCGAACCGTTCATCCGAACGGGTTGGTTTTCGGATATGTTGCTCCCCTGAACAAGATCTGTACAGCGGTGTAGGATTTAAAGGGGTACCCCCTGGTTTTGGGGTACATCCAGAACTTGGTTAAAAATATGTACTGCATAATTGTGTTAACTGTTTATCTGAGGGGAGGAGATGTGTGGGAGGTATCCAATATGTGATTGGTGATTTTATGCCTCCCCCTGGGAGTATCCTTTTTGTATGTAACCACAATAAAAAGCAGGCTGGTCAGCCCAGTCCTCAGTTCTTACTTGACCCTCAAATCGCAGCCTCGACTCGTTTTGTTGGGCAGAAAGGTATCCTAGCTATGCTATAGCTAGTGGGATTATTCTACACTTACAGGACTCTTATGGAATATTAAGGAAAGCAGCTCTCTCCTCTTCAGCAACTAGGAATCCAGACGACTAAGCGGTCCAGCTCTCAGCAAGCCTAAGGGTAACCGTAACAGTCAGTGTGTATCATGGTCTCTGAGGACGGGGAACAGTCTCTATTCTGCTCTGTGTCAGTGTGTATCAGGGGCTTTGAGGACAGGTGTCAATGTTAGGTGATTTCTGCCCTTTATGGATTAAAAGCAGACTCTGCATCAACTGTGTAATTTTCCATGGGAGTTTTGCCATGGATCCCCCTCCGGCATGCCACAGTCCAGGTGTTAGTCCCCTTGAAACAACTTTTCCATCACTTTTGTGGCCAGAAAGAGTCCCTGTTGGTTTTAAAATTCGCCTGCCCATTGAAGTCAATGGCGGTTCGCGCGGTTCGCGAACATTTGCGGAAGTTCGCGTTCGCCGTTCGCGAACCGAAAATTTCGGGTTCGCGACAACACTACTGTACAGTATTTATGCCTTTAAAGTGCACTTTAGAAAGATTTTTAAACAGATAAAATACTTTATTTGACTGTTTCTCACCTCCGGAACGCATTAATTGGTTTTCAATGCATTCCTATGGGAAACCGTGTTTCGGTTTACGAATTTTTCGCAATACGAAACGTCCTGGAGAACGCATTAAATTCGTAAACCGAGGTCCCACTGTATATATATATATATATATATATATATATATATATATATATATATATATATATATATATATATGTGTGTGTGTATATATATATATATATATATATATATATATATATTTATATAGATATGTGACTTATTTAAAACAATAAAAAACATTTTAAAAAAAGACAAGTGTCAATAAAGTGCTTTGTGCTAATTATATATGTATATATGTATATATACAGCGTGCTCAAAAGCATGTGTCTTGGCATTGATTTTGAAATTATGACTGACCATGCAAAAAGTTATTTAAAGGACCACTCTAGTGCCAGGAAAGCATACTCGTTTTCCTGGCACTAGAGTGCCCTGAGGGTGCCCCCACCCTCAGGGACCCCCTCCCGCCCAGCTCTGGAAAGGGGAAAGGGGTAAAAACTTACCTTTTCCCAGCGCTGGGCGGGGAGCTCTCCTCCTCCTCTCCGCCTCCGTTCCTCCCCGTCGGCTGAATGCGCACGCGCGGCAAGAGCTGCGCGCGCATTCAGCCGGTCACATAGGAAAGCATTCATAATGCTTTCCTATGGACGCTTGCGTGCTCTCACTGTGATTTTCACAGTGAGAATCACGCAAGCGCCTCTAGCGGCTGTCAGTGAGACAGCCACTAGAGAATTAGGGGGAAGGCTTAACTAATTGATAAACATAGCAGTTTCTCTGAAACTGCTATGTTTATAAAACAATTAGTTAACCCTAGCTGGACCTGGCACCCAGACCACTTCATTAAGCTGAAGTGGTCTGGGTGCCTAGAGTGGTCCTTTAATTGAAGGATAGTGATCAAATGAAGAAATGTATTATCACATAGTTGTTGGCTCCTTTTTAAATCATATATAAGGTGGTGATATCAGACTGGTCCCACCCGAACAGGCAGTCCAGATCCGAAATGTGAGCAAGTTCCCTCTGCACTAGAGATACGGCAACCCTAGACGATCGTTTCAACCTTGTAAATCACAAAGGTATAGTCAATAGCAGTTGAGCTAAAACCAGCTTGAGATCTAAGTGGGGACCCAGCTCCCTCGCATGCCTCTTAGTGATGCCTGAGCCGTAGTGATGTCATATTCCGTCTCGGGCATCAATGCAGTGCACGCAAGGGAGCTGAACAGGGGAGAGCTCAGGGGACAGTGCTCCCTCGTGTATCCTGCAACATCAGCACATGCCAGCTTCAGGGGTTCCCTGAGTTGGCCAGCCGGCCAGCTCCTGGGCCCCTAAGGACAAGAGGCTGGCAAGGCATTTGCCAGGGCGAAAAAGCCACCGCCCTGAAAGTGCCACCCAAGGCAAATGCCTTATCAGACTCGCGGTAAATACACCCCTGCACAAAGGTCGTAAAATGAAACAAATCCGATGGATATGCTATCAGGGACATTATGGATGACAGTGAGCATGACATGAGCACTGCGAACAACATCCACACAACCATTCCACCCATCATGGAGTTTATCTGCAGCTTTGGTCCATTCTATAATACAGTGGTCTCCACACGTGGATTATCCTAGTCACATATGCCATATAACTTTACCATTCCTTACACATTTATAATCAAACCTAAATGAGCCTATAAGTCTTGCAGATGATTAATACAACAGGCCAAAATGCCTCTTTAGATTTCTCAGGTTTATTACAGCAATAAAGCAATTGTACATATTCTATTGTTTCATTTCAAGTTTTATTGTCTTTGAATAATTATCTTTATGGCATCCAGGTTCTTGAAGTCACAATTGTTTGGGTCATTACCCAGGGGTGATTTCACAAATGATAATTGGAAGAAAAATGTCTAATCTAGGATGTATGTCAGCTTCATTGGTTTTATTATAATGATAGCCTCCGATGTTACAGTACTAATTAATGAGAGTCTGATATGTGATTTTTATTATGGGAACTAGAAGGAAATACTATGATTAAAGAACTTATGCGTAATAACCAATGTGTTGTCAACTGTGACCTTTTGTCATTGAAGTCAGTAAAAATGTTAGATCACAATATGGCATGAAATATAAATAGATTTGAGCTCATCTGGTTTTAAAGGTTGTGACAAAACTAATGGTAAGACTGACTAATTACTCAGTTTCTGCAGATTTGATGTTATGCTTTTTGTCATTTTTGTATCATAAAGTAAATTATCAAACTACCGTATATACTCGAGTATAAGCCGACCCGAATATAAGCCGAGGCCCCTAATTTTACCCAAAAAAACTGGGAAAACTTATTGACTCGAGTATAAGACTAGGGTGAGAAATGCAGCAGCTACTGGTAAATTTCTAAATAAAATTAGATCCTAAAAAAAAATATATTAATTGAATATTTATTTACAGTGTGTGTATAATGAATGCAGTGTGTGTGTATGAATGCAGTGTGTGTGTATGAATGCAGTGTGAGTGTATGAGTGCAGTGTGAGTGTATGAGTGCAGCGTGTGTATGAGTGCAGAGTGTGAGTGTGTGAGTGTGTGAGAGTGTGAGAGTGTGAGTGTGTGAGAGTGTGAGTGTGTGAGTGTGTGAGTGTGTGAGTGTGTGAGAGTGTGAGAGTGTGAGTGTGAGAGTGTGAGAGTGTGAGAGTGTGAGAGTTTGAGAGTTGCAGAGCCTTGGTGGGGGGTGGGTGTTTTTTTTTATTATTTAAATTTTTATTATTTAAAAAATATATATTATTATTAATTATTATTTTTATTTATTTCATTATTATTATTATTTTATTATTTTTTATTATTATTTTTTTTTATTATTATTCATTATTTTTTTTCGTCCCCCCTCCCTGCTTGATATATGGCAGGGAGGGGGGCTCTCCTTCCCTGGTGGTCCAGTGGCATTGGCAGTGGGGGGAGAGGGGGGGATGGCAGAGCTGTAACTTACCTGTCCTGCAGCTCCTGTCAGCTCTCTCCTCCTCCGCGCCGTCCGTGCAGCTCCCTCTGTCAGCTCACAGTGTAAGTCTCGCGAGAGCCGCGTCTCTCGCGAGATTTACACTGGGAGCTGACCGAGGTGCTGAACGGACGGCGCGGAGGAGGAGAGAGCTGACAGGAGCTGCAGGAAAGGTAAGTACAGCTCTGCCAGCCCCCCTCTCCCCCGGTCTGTATTATGGCAATGCAAATTGCCATAATACAGACTATGACTCGAGTATAAGCCGAGTTGGGGTTTTTTAGCACAAAAAATGTGCTAAAAAACTCGGCTTATACTCGAGTATACACGGTAGCTTAAAACACTTATTGCTGATTTGCTAATGAAGGTGTTGCACTGACCAGAGCTCGATGACCCATCAGTCTTGATTAATTCAAGGTACCACTGTCAGTCAGGTCAGAAGTATCATATCTAAAGGGTTAAAGAAACTCTAGAAGCATCATAAACACTACAGTTCATTGTAGTGGTCATGGCTCAAAGAGCCCGCAGGCTCCATTTTCTTGGTTGGTGTCAAATTGTTTTCAAGCATTTCTGGTACATTTTTCATTTGAATATATTTAATTCTTTAGTACTATCAGTCTAAAGCATTTACAGTAGGTAGAAACACTGTATTAGCATAAATGATGTCCTTAATTGGTAATTACAAAACCTTGTTGATGCTGAGTGAAGATAATCAGAAAACTGTCAAGAATAAAATATCAAAGCAATTGTACAGAATTCAAAGTAATAAAAACACATAATTAAAGTTAGTAAACTGTGCATCACTGCAGTTCTTTCTGATGGAAGATATTTATCAAGGGGTTGCTCATTGGATCAATGACAATGGAGCAGAATATATCCAATTAATGATTTTACCAGTAGATTATCAAATGTTTGCAAGGAACATTTTTCTTAATTCTATATGTATGTAAAAAAAAAAAATAGGTATATACATTTAGAAACTGAAAATAAAGTATCCCAAAATAGCGATTCCAATAATTAATCTAGGTTCATTTTTAGAATTGAGATTCCAGGACATGAATGTTGACGTGACGTGAGCATGTGAGAGCATAAGCCGCGATGAAATGAAGGAGGCGGAGAGAAGGGAGGAATGAGCCAGTGAGAGGGGAAGCAAGTAGCAAGAATGCGACGAACAGCAAGATGAACATCGGCAATACTCGGGACCTCGAACACCCAGACCGCACAAGCTTTCAGACATTAGAAACTGGTAGAGACTCTGCAGTTAAAGGGACACTTTAGTCACCAGAACAACTACAGCTTATTGAATTTGTTCTGGTGAATAGAATCATTACCTTCAGACTTTTTGCTGTAAACACTGTCTTTTCAGAGACAATGCAGTGTTTACATTACAGCCTAGTGATAACTTCACTGGTCACTCCTCAGATGGCTGCTAGAGATCCTTCCTGGGTCATGGCTGCCTAAAATGCATCCAAACATTCAGTATCTCCTCCCTCTGCATGCAGACACTAAACTTTCCTCATAGAGATTCATTGATTCAATTCATCTCTATGAGGATATGCTGATTGGCCAGGGCTGTGTTTGAATCATGCTGGCTCTGTCCCTGATCTGCTTCTTTGTCAGTCTAAGCCAATCCTATGGGGAAGTATTGTGATTGGATAAAGCTACCACTTCTGATGATGTCAGCAGACTGTTTGTTTTTCTGAGTCTAACATCATGCAGAGTTACAGCTTCAGGCTTGAATACAGTAAGATTTTTACTATATTTATGGAGACATGAGGGGGTCCAGGGGGCTAGATGGTTGTTTTAACACGATAGGGTCAGGAATACATGTTTGTGTTCCTGACCCTATATTGATCCTTTAAGGTCAAAAGATCTAACCAAGGTCGGAACATCTATGGTCGGACATACTGACCAACGAAGAAACACGTGGAAATATTGGATGGCATGTGAGAGAGGCTGAGCAACAAAACGATAAGTGATGCTGGGGAAGGTGTGGGAGCACAGGAGCAGGGGTCATAATATAACTAGAAAGCAGTATAGTTGGTTGGAAATTTATATGGAAAGATAAATATTTTTAAACTTGAAGATAAATATAGGCTAATAGAATATCAACTAAACTGTGAAAAAGGAGAGTGGATGAGTAAGTGGGAAGGTCTCAAAAGAAAGGGAAAAAAAGTAATAGAAAAAATGAGGGGGCAAAAAAACAAAGCATGGTTGCAATAAGTTATCTCCTTTTTTTTGTTGTATATATATTTTTTTCTTTGAGCAATTAAAGAGAGATATAAAGGAATATATCTCCAAAAGGGGATTAAGTGGAAAATATGGAAAAACATGGAAATACCAAAAAACTAAGTAAATCAGATAACTCTAACAAGGGCCAGAAAATAGGTGCCTTTGATTCACCTAAAAGCAAAACTGAGCACTCAGTATCATTAACTGAGTCTGCCCCAAACCAAACACTTGAAACGACTACCTCTGAACCAATCAATTATATTTCACAGCAAACTCTAAATACAGCTCTACAAACTCTCTTTTAAAAGATTAAGGGGGATCTTGATAAAAACATGGCAGAATATAAAGAAGATACTACTGAGAGGGTAGTGGATGCATGGAATAGCCTTCCAGCTGAAGTGGTAGAGGTTAACATAGTAAAGGAGTTTAAGCATGCGTGGGATAGGCATAAGGCTATCCTAATTATAAGATAAGGCCAGGGACTAATGAAAGTATTTAGAAAACTGGGCAGACTAGATGGGCCGAATGGTTCTTATCTGCCGTCACATTCTATGTTTCTATGTTTCTAAGATCTCTCTTAATTAAAATCTACCATTGTCTCATAATCTCATTATATTGAACAGATCCAAACAAAAAATAACGATTTACAAATACAATTGGATACTGCTACTCATACAATATCTAAACTTCAAGAGGAAAATGATAGAGCAAGAAGATAGAACACGCAGACAAAACTTAATATAAGAGGAATCCCGGAAGAAGTTCTAGACCTCTATCCATATGTAACACAGGTGCTTGCAGTATATATTGAGCCAAAGCTCACTGGTCCTGCTCCCATACACTACCAAAACCAGCCTTTCTAACACAATCAACGAGTGGAAGGGTGGAAAAAGTGGGAAAAAGGGAGGGATAGAGAGGGGAAGGGATGGGGAAGGAGGAAGGAGAAGTGAAGGTGAAGGGGTATATAAAAGTTGATAGGGAAAGAAAAAAAAGAGAAGGGCTTTTGAAAAGGGCAGGGAGAAGAAGCAAGGTTTGTCTGTCTTGTCTACTGAGAAGAGGGTGATGAAAGTTCTATATGTCCCTTAAAATTATCACTTTAAATTCACAGGGATTAAACTCTTTGTATAAAAGATCTATCTATAAGATTTATTGATAGAAGATAATGTGGATGTAGCCTTTATAGAGGAGACACATTGGAAATGGGAACAAGAAAAGATGTAGAAATATCGTAAATACCCCCATATTTTTGTGTCTTCTTTAAAAGATAAAAAATAAAGAGGAGTAGCTTTAATTATAACAAATAGACATAAATTTGAATATATATACAACACCAAAATGACCAAGAAGGGAGATATATTGCACTAATATGCCGGATAAATTATATCTTATATACTTTGGTGAATGTTTATGCACCTTCGGAATATCCAATAAGGTTCTTAAATTCTTCTATTGAAAAAATTGAAAATATTCAAAGGGGTCTTCTCATAGTAGGGGGAGCTATGAATTGTATAAGTAATTATGATATGGATACAAAACTAATGAAATGAGCTAGACTTGATCAAAGATTAAAAAATTGGGCTGAATCCTTTTCTACATGTTTGGCCAAACATAATCTATCCGATGTATGGCGGGTTCATCACCCAGTCGATAAGGATTTTACTTTTTATTCCAATTCACATGGGTCTTACTCACGTATTGATTTATTTTTAATCTATGGGGCAACACTAGAGAGTTGTATAACATCAGATATTGGTAATATCACATGGTCCGACCATGCACCAGTGAGGATTAGGATAAAGAATAATCAGCAGTATAAAACCCGTGTGAATTGGAAATTGAATGAGGCGATTCCAGACAACGAAGACAGTAAACAAGAGCTATTAAATCAAGCTAAACGTTTTCTTGAAAGGCACAAAACTAAACAAGGAATAGAGCAGCGCTAAACAAACTAAGAACACTATGATGGGAGGCAGCACACCTGATAATAGGGGAATCCCTCCAACCCCCAAGAAAACTCGAACAAGTCAAACAACAATATACAGGTAGCGCCAAGAAAAATACTCCAAACACAGTAGTATATAATATTTAGAGCAATAAAAGCAATACAAGCAATAAAAAACCCACAGGATATAAAAAGAGTCCACAATAAACCTTGAAAGAATAAAAAATACCAAATGGTACAGCACAGTCTCAAAGGTGGCAATAGATCTTCTAGTGCTGTTATGGGACATTCTTGGTAGCTTCGCTTAATAGTAGTATATAAAACGGAAGCAAAAACAGAGGCAAACCAATAGTGTAATATGGTACTACGTGGTAGGAAAAACGACACTTAGATAAGATGTCAACTCAGATATGGTAGAGCTATGACCAGCTCTAGGTAAAACATTATGCAGTGGTATACAATCCCCACTTGCAAGATATCCCTCTGGTTTTGGTACACAGTAGAATGATGGTAAATCACAACTGGATAACGATGAGGTCGATCATATGGAATGACAAAAAAGCAGCCAATAGTGCTCTCTATATAGATAGGTAATTATCAATAAGGTAAAAAATATATACTTATAATAAAGTAAGCAGACTAAACGCTCTACGTATCAAGCCTGGGTGGTATAATCCCCACCAAGGATTTCTTTGGTTTGTTGTCCACAGTAGGTAATGGGTCCAAATGTCAGGTAAAAGTATAAAAATAAATAATAATAAGTACAAAAAATATATGGCTAAAGGGCAGGTAGTGAGTTAGCCAAAATACTTTATTTAACAACAGCATAAAAACCACAACGCATTTCTCCCCTTTGGGCTTTCTCAAGTGGTAAGAAAAAAAATGCTGTTTTCATCCTTTTATTTGTTTTTCTGGGTCCCATTTAAATTAAAAAAAAAAAAATATAATATTGAAAGTAAAGTAGTTGTAGATATTATACTTACAAAGCATAAATTAAGGAAACATTCAAACAATCTAATACTTTCAACCATCGAACGCCAATTGAAGTCCTCCCCATTTGAAGATATATCAATTAAAATCTGTAAAGCACTGGCTATAGATCAATTTTCAAATCTAATAAATAACAAATTTTAACGTTTAACTACTCAACTAATAATTACAATTTACTGGCAAGCGAAATATTTAATTCTCTCAGAATCAAACATGTTTTGACTTCCATACCTTATACTCAAAATGACAAATATGATACATTTATTGTATCACATACTCCTCAAACTTTAATTTCTAAAATCTCAAAAGTTAAAGTTTCAGAAGAAGAGAACTAAATCCAAATACATAAACAATTGTAAAAAAAAGATCTAAACAATCTATTTCCTCTTTCAGTATGGTTTAAAGCATGGTGCGATACTAGGAAACCAACGCACTGCGTACATCTTCAATAACAGTATTATAAAATTGTACATAGGTGGTATATTGCAAAATTTGATCAGAAAACATGAAAATTATGCTGGAGATGTCACAAAAAAGAAGGAACTCTCATATATGGTGGGAATGTGATAAACGTCTATATATTCAAATCAGCTATCGAAATTAATGATTCATACACTAAACCAAAATGATGAGTTATTGCCCCAAACATTCTTATTACATATATACTTTCCAGACATGCATAAGTACACCAAATATCTTTGTATTAACATATTTCTCTTACCAAGATATGTATTGCTAGATATTGGAAAAAATAAAAAAAATAAACATTGGAGATACCACTCATTGGAGATTCAAAAATATTGTAGATACCACTCTGGCCAGAAATAAAGGCATGAATACAAAATCAAGCTTCATCAGAAAGATATTTCTTTAAAAGCAATAAATATAAGAGTAAGATATATAAGGAAATATGAGCATGCTGGTACATAACCTGTAATAATACCTTGTGAATTTTTTATATAGGGAATTAAAATAAAACTACCCTCTTTAAGTAAGAGAACCTAAGTAATAGTATAGACAGTCGAACCCCCTGGATGACTTCTGAGGTGCTTTTTATGTTATGTTTAGTACTGTGATTTATGTTTATTTTTTTTGTCAGATATGAATGAAGGTGCTATGTTTGGTAATTTATGTAACAAGATGAATGAAAACAAATATATAATAAATTAATAAAGATTTATATATATATATATATATATATATATATATATATATATATATATATATATATATATATATATATATATAAAATGAATCTAGGTTATTTTAAGATACATTTCTAAGCTTGTTCCACATGTGCAAAGGTGTTTCTGTCAATATATAAGTACTTTGTCCATCCTTTAATAATGTCATCTTAATGTTTTTACACATTATGTATTTAATATATACTTAAAGATACTGCATTGTAAACATTTGGGTATGACTACAGGATGAAGATTCAGTTATTACCAAATTAAATTTGGGTTTGTGATAATGGAATGCTGCCCTATAAAATTATTTATAATTGCAGATTACTCTGGCTTTAGTGAAGTATAATACTAAATTTAATAATGACAGAAAGCAAATGTTTTTCCTAATTTCCTTTACTGCACCTCCAAAGCAGCAAACATTAACATAGAAACAAGAGAGTAACCAATTGAAATTCATTTTTAGAGATGATATTTTGATCCATACCCTTCTGGAGGAAATCTGCTGGAGAAATATTTTAGTGGGATCTTGGTTGAGAATCTGGTAGGTATTTTTATCCCCTAAAAACTTGTATACCTCTTACATGCAATATTGTTTGCTCATAATAACAGTTCCCCCCACTTGGCCGTTTCTTTGATCACTAAATTAGCGTTTTCTTTAAGATGTTTTAATGCCTCTCTCTCTTTTTTTGTTACATTGGACTTGAAATTATCTGAATTAACTTAATTTGTTCTTTCCTCAATATCATTATCCAGTTGTCTATCTGACCCATCATTACACCGTTTTCCCAAAAAATGTTTTACTGTAAGTTTTTATTTTAAACTTTTGGTTGTCAAAAAAATTATAATAGGGGTTTGGGCCTGTTGTGGGGGCAAATTTTAAATCATTCTCCAATAATGATAATAATAATTCTTGCATTAAAAGTATATTCCTGAAATGTTAAAAATACCTTCTATCAAAACTTCCACTAGACTATTAATAAATAAGATATGCAAACAAAAACAACAATATATGTGAACACAACCCAGTGAAAAAAAATGAATAGTTCAAAGCAAACCAGGACTTCCCTTAATATTTTTTAGGTGAAGTTTTCCCGGTAAATCCCCGAAGACTTCCTCTTGTCTTCAATAGATATATGCACATAGAGTAGGGGAATATCTGCTAAATACAGACACAATAAAGAAACATAGCGTTTAACTGTGTGGGGACTGACATTGGTATGTAATCACAATTGGTCACTCACAAATTTGTAGAATTAAAACAGCCTTAAGCAGTATCTTTTCTTTCAGTGTCCAATGTAGTGTTGTCCCTCCTCACACGTTCATCATAAAGCAGATGTATGTATCTCAAAAGAGAAGGATATATACAAAGATGTAGTGCACTTCCAGAGTAAAGTAAAAAAGTATTTAATGACTTACATTTAAATATAAAAACAAACAGCTTGTCACCATACGTCCTACGCGTTTCGTCCCAAGTCTGGACTTCCTCAGGGACTTGGTGCAGTAAAGTGCAGTGAAAAATAGCAGCATAATAAACAATCCCCCCTCCCAGTCCTTATATACATCCCCTTTAAGTTGTAAACGTCCATCAGCTGGCTTCCAATTCTCTTTTTCACGGCATGGAACCCGGTGACGTCATCGCGTGCGTTACGCTGTTGAGCCTGGTGACGTCATCGCGTCCGACGTGTGCGTTTCATTTTGCGTTCCACCGACCCGGAAATGGGTCGCGGCCGTTAGTTAGTCTTTCTTGCGATGGTGTGTTAGCTCAAAACATGTGTGAGTGGGTAAAGGAAACCAGGGGGAGAGGAAAACAATTAAAAAACTCCGGATGGCACTACTTACAAGAAATGTAAAATAACATCTACATTTACAATACAGTCTATATTTATAATACAGTCAATATTTGCAAATCTTGCAGATACATTTATTTTTAATGATGAGGTCTATGTAAAGACATATATTATCCGTTCTGCATACATTTCATACACACTTCATTTGATGGAAAAAAAATCAGTATTTACAAAATAGGAAAAAAGTGCAAAACAGATGTCTATATTGCCACTATTTGGTATAATGTCCATCTGTAATGCAATATCCATACATACATATAAATATTAATGTACATACACATAAATATTAATGTGGCTGGTGAAACCCATTTATATCGCACTTCTGTCTCTTTCTACTTAGAGGTAAATGGAATCCATTTATATCTTTCGATCAGATGAATTATTGAATATCACATTGCCTATATTTAGAGTAAATAAGAATTTTGTGGAAAAGGGTTTTTTAAGGGTTTTATTAAATGAAAAAATATATAAAAATAAAAATAAAAATAAAAAAGAAATAAAATAAAAATAAATAAAAATAAAAATAAATATAAAATTAAATTATAAAATAAAAATAAAAATAAAAATAAAAAATAAAATAAAAAATGAAATAACATAGTAAGAATAAAAATAAAAATAAACATAAAAATAAAAATAAAATTAAAATAAAATTGAAAAATAAAAATAAAAATAGAAATAAAAAATAAAATAAAAATGAAAAATAAAAATAAAAATAAGAATGAAAATAAAAATAAAATTGGAAATAAAAAATAATAAATAATAAATAAAAAATGAAAAAATGAATTGATAAGATGAAATTAGAAAATATGTGAGATAAACTGCAAAATATAAAATAAAATATAAAAATAAAAATAAAAATAAAAATGAAAAATAATAAAGCGTATATAAAATAGAAATAAAATATTGAAATAAAATTAAAATGAAAAATTAAAAAAATTAATTTGAAATAAAAAATGAAGATAGAAATGTGATAGGGTCCTTCATTTTTCGAATGAGAGAGGAGTGCTGTGATACCCATACAAAACACAAAAAAACCAACAAAAACCGGAATATCTAACAGGTGATTTGTTTAGTCTTCAAAAAAGCTCCATAAGTCAATATCTAAATTTAGACCCAAGGGTTGGGGTGTTTTTAATTTACTAATCCAAAAAGTCTCTCTTTGGGAGAGTTTTTTGGTCAAATTTCCTCCTCTCCAGTATGGGTCCACCTGTTCTATACCCACGAATGTAAAGCTCTGCCAATCAAATTTATTGCACATGTTGCAATGTAGTGGTACTATATGCTTCATTGATTTCTTTCTAATATTGTTTTGATGTTCTAGTATTCTCTCTTTGAATTTTCGACATGTTCTCCCCACATACAGTTTCCCGCGGGGGCATTGTAGCATATATACCACATTTCTTGTGTTGCAATTGATATTTGATTTTATTTTAAATCTCTCTTTTGTAGCGAAGCTTGTAAAATCTTTTTTTGTAAACATTTTTGATTTTTGCATGCTTTACATGAATTGCAAGGGGTGAAGCCACTAATATTTAGAGTCATACTTTTACGTGGAATTTTCAAAGCATAGCTTGGGGCTAATACATTTTTTAGATTTTTCGTTCTCTTAAAGATGACTGGTGTTTTTTTTGGTAAGACTTTACCTAAAATGGGATCTTTACGCAGAATGTCCCAATGTTTGTTGAGGATCTTTTTTATTTTCCAGTGTTGTGTGTTGTATTGGGTAATGAAGGAAAAGTTGTAATTGTCCTTAGACTGTTTTTTGGGGTTAGAAGCTATCAGATCTCTTCTATTCTTTTTTCCTATTTCTTTAATTTCTTTGTCTAACAATGCTGTTTCGTATTTCTTTGCCACAAATTTGTTTTTTAGATGCTCAGCTTGTTCTCTAAAATCCGAGTTTTTTGAACAATTTCTTCTTACTCGTATTAGCTGGCTTTTTGGTATGGTTTCCAACCATTTATCTTTATGGCAACTTTTTCTATGGATAAAACTGTTACCCTCCGTTTTTTTTAAAAAAGCATTTTGATTGGATTTGATTGTTTTCTACAAAGAGGTTTAAATCTAGGAAATTGATAGTAGTAGTATTTATTTCGTGTGTAAACTTTAAACCATACTCATTTTGATGAATGTAATTTATGAATGATGACAGATCGCTTTGTGGTCCTCGCCAAATTAATATAATGTCATCGATAAAACGCTTCCATAGGACCAGGTTCGCTGCCCAGCCATGCCCACTCCATATGTGGTTGGATTCCCAATCCCGCATATATATTTTATATTTATATATAATTTTATATTTATTTTTATTTTTATTTATTTTTATTTTATTTCTTTTTTATTTTTATTTTTATTTTCATATATTTTTTCATTTAATAAAACCCGTAAAAAACCTTTTTCCACAAAATTCTTATTTACTCTAAATATAGGCAATGTGATATTCAATAATTCATCTGATCGAAAGATATAAATGGATTCCATTTACCTCTAAGTAGAAAAAGACAGAAGTGCGATATAAATGGGTTTCACCAGCCACATTAATATTTATATGCATGTACATTAATATTTATATGTATGTATGGATATTGCATTACAGATGGACATTATACCAAATAGTGGCAATATAGACATCTGTTTTGCACTTTTTTCCTATTTTGTAAATACTGATTTTTTTTCCATCAAATGAAGTGTGTATGAAATGTATGCAGAACGGATAATATATGTCTTTACATAGACCTCATCATTAAAAATAAATGTATCTGCAAGATTTGCAAATATTGACTGTATTATAAATATAGACTGTATTGTAAATGTAGATGTTATTTTACATTTCTTGTAAGTAGTGCCATCCGGAGTTTTTTAATTGTTTTCCTCTCCCCCCGGTTTCCTTTACCCACTCACACATGTTTTGAGCTAACACACCATCGCAAGAAAGACTAACTAACGGCCGCGACCCATTTCCGGGTCGGTGGAACGCAAAATGAAACGCACACG
This sequence comes from Pelobates fuscus, assembly GCF_036172605.1. NCBI lineage: Eukaryota > Metazoa > Chordata > Amphibia > Anura > Pelobatidae > Pelobates > Pelobates fuscus. Next base: position 193,285,870 of record NC_086319.1, on the reverse strand, counting down.
TCGGACGCGATGACGTCACCAGGCTCAACAGCGTAACGCACGCGATGACGTCACCGGGTTCCATGCTGCGAAAAAGAGAATTGGAAGCCAGCTGATGGACGTTTACAACTTAAAGGGGATGTATATAAGGACTGGGAGGGGGGATTGTATATATCCTTCTCTTTTGAGATACATACATCTGCTTTATGATGAACGTGTGAGGAGGGACAACACTACATTGGACACTGAAAGAAAAGATACTGCTTAAGGCTGTTTTAATTCTACAAATTTGTGAGTGACCAATTGTGATTACATACCAATGTCAGTCCCCACACAGTTAAACGCTATGTTTCTTTATTGTGTCTGTATTTAGCAGATATTCCCCTACTCTATGTGCATATTAATAAATAAGTGCAGAAATCTGTCTTACTGTACAAATATGAATATACGCATGTGTTATTATTTACCTTATGTAATATGCCATTTGTAACCATATCATATAATGCAACATAGTAGAACTAAATAGAAACCTGAGAGGTTATCTGAGTTCTGCCTTTGAACAAAGCATTTGAATATACTATGTGTAGCATTGACATTTTATATTACATCTTAGTACAACATTAGCATTCACCTACACACCTATCTTCTCTCATTTCCTTGGTATCTACTCTAAGTTGAATTCTGATCAAATAGCTTATTGCTATCCTCATGTATACATTATGCCCTCAAGTAGTTAATGTTCCTAGACACTAATTGGATCTTTTTTGCATGTATATTTTTTTACATTGAGAATTTTGTTTCAGTACGATACTTTGTCGGAAAACTTGGGTGATACGCAGTCTCCTGCTTTTAAGAGCACTGCTTTTCTAATTATAACCTGATTATTTTTCTATTATGAGAGAAAGAAATAGGAAAAAATGTATTACAATGCATCAGTGGTAGTGCAATCACAAAGCACTGGGATATGCCTACAGAGTAATTATGGCCGGGAACATATCAAGCTACAATATGTGTTTTTGCTATGTAACATTGCTGATTGACATTCTTTTCATGTTCCTGCTTATTAAGGTTTGTTTTATTGATTACACTGCAGCACTATCCTTAGCATTAGTAAGGAAGATGGAAAATAATATTGGAGGACACGCTTTGAAAGATGCATTTGTAAAGAGTTATTTTGAAAGCCATTCAACAATGCACAAAGACTCCATGAGTCCCATTAATTGCAATGAGTGCTAAGATGTAACATGGTTATATTACATTATTTTATTCTCTATTCTTATGATCTAATATTTCATAGACGGCTTATAGGGGTCCTCTAACATAATAAAGTACCAGTAAGTACTTCAATATAACATTAATTTATGCACAGCATTCTATAGTTCTTTTCATGTCATTTATTCTTTATAACCTCTTACAGCTTTATTCTTTTCCATTCACTCTGAGTTCTCCAATGCTCATTCTCTTCTAATTGTTCCAAGTACAGTACCGACTTCAATGCGGATGGATTTACTAGTTGCCAGAAAATAAAAAACATATATCACCAAATGAATAACACTTTGAAGTATAAAAAAAATAAAATATATTTTACTAGGACAATGTATGGGTTGACTTACCAATTCTGGCTTAAATTCAGATTTTTCTAAGTTTTTGGAGATCATATACCTTTCTCTGGCAGGGTCATCTTTGTCAGTTTATGTGTCTACCTTCCGTCTCAGTTCACCTTTGTGGTGTTTCACCAAGCTACTGAAACCTGTGTCTCGTAATACCGGCAACCAGCAATGCATTCTTGTTGTATGTTACCATAAGTAAGATATGAATGTTATTGCAAAAAGATTTGCACTTATTCAGTTAATTATGAATACAGTAACATGCTGTTATCTGGAGGCATTGGTAGACTCTGACGCAGATAGATGGGAATCCAACGCCAAAGTATATGAAATATCTTGAGAATCCAGTGCCAAAGTATATGAAATGTATATGAAATGTCATGATGTCATGATGTTTTGCATTGATGGTGCATTTATGTGAAATATCCGATGATCATGGTGAGACCAGGCTACTGCTGGACTCCTCAAGAGAGAAAGTTTAGCAGTAAAGCATGAATCAACCAGCTATAGCGTTTCCAGAGCCTGCCTCACCATTGGATTTCTGTGAAGCATTTCACAAAAATAGCACGTCAAGTTGTCAGCTCATATTGTGATTGGCTTCTGAGGTGTTCAATTAGCTCAAGGGCCATTACAAAATAGTGCCTTGTTAGAATTAGTGTAAGCTAGGTTTAACTAGCATTACACTAGCAGTAGCACTAGTATTAGGGTTAGTGTTAAATATAACTAGAAAATAAAACAGCTGCCCACACACATGGGAAAATCCAAACACTCCACAATTTTTGTTTTAAAAAAGGTAATGAAAAAGTTGCACATTTATTGAAAAATATAATAGAAATAAATACACATGGCATCACACTGTAACAGCAGCGTAATTTAACAGTATCAAAAGAAAAAAAACAAGTGAATGAGCTACCCACAGCTACTGTTCAGAGAAGAACCATCCAAAAGTGATGCCCTGGACACATTTCACACCCCACCTGGTGCTTTCTCAACATTGTACCAGGTGGGGTGCGAAACACGTCCAGGGCGTCACCATTTTCTGGGGGGTCTTCTTAGGTGGCCTCTCCATTGAACAGTAGCTGCAGGTAGCTCATTCACTCATATGTATAATTGTATTGTTCTTTGGATACTGTGTTATTTTACACATTTGATACTATTTTGTAAATATGATATTGGAACTACCATAGCATACACAAGGACTGCTGTTACAGTGTGATGCCATGTGTATTTATTTTCTATAACTTTTTGCAATAAATGTGCTGCTTTTTCATTACCTTTTTTCATTTGTGGAGTGTTTGGATTTACCCATGTATGCGGACCTCTGTTTTTTCTGGTTATATTTTTGAGTATTTGGAAAGAATTCAGTACCGAGGAGTTAATTCTGAAATTTTATTAGTCCTGATTCAGCTTCACAATCAAATTTATTATTTTTGGAGTTGCGGCAAAGTCTTTTTTGAGTGAGGGATCCCACCTCACCAAATATATGTTATTGTTAAATATGGTTTAGAGTTAAATAGGTGACACAGAGTTCAACAAATAGCTTTTCTATGAAGCAAGCAGAGAGGCATTTAAAAATGCCTCCAATTTCACCCTATAAGTTCCACAAAAATGTAAAGAACACAAATATGAGGTATTTTAAGCTGTAGATACAATAAATTGTAATTTGTTTATGAATAAATAAAAACAAATTATAGTGAAATTTGGCAGAAATTGTTGATGAAATAGCAAAGCTGAAAGACTCAAAATGTCCTAGTTATCTTACAAATTGAATATCATGATCAGGTCAAATGCAATTAGGAGTTATTTTTTTCCAAAAGTGACACAAGCCCTATAATTAAATCAGTGAAAACACAAAGTGATATGTCTGTAATTTGACACTATAACTGTTTAAATATCTGACAAAGGTTTAACTTTGGGGTATTTCTGAATTTTGTAAGAGTAATTAAATTAATAATGCCAATATGTTCTTAGTTAAATACTAAGGGGGTCTATTTTCTAAGAATATATGCTTTTTTATAGCGACTTTGGATTCTGTGACTACTATTCATTTTATACTTTCAGAAGACCAAATGTTGTATATTTTTACCTTTCAAACAATAATTCAAATGAGATTATATTTTATGTCCTCTACTTTCTCCTTAATAAAGAAAACAAAACACAATTCACCCTATAATATTTGCCCTTCATTTTCCCAATGATAAATGATTACATAAAACACTTTAAAAATCAAGACTAATAAATAATTTAGTTGCACTAATTGTATAGAAATGATTATAAGCCAAACAAAAAAAAAGTTACACATTGAAAAAAGAAAAATGTTCTAACCAGAAATTTAAAGAAGGGGCTATTATTATCACCCTCATGTATCTGCTGGGAAAAGTATTTATTTATGTATTTATATATTTAGTTCAGTTATCAGATGTTTCATAATGTGGCCTCTTATTGTAATATTATTTTTTTTTTTTTTTTTTTTTTTACTTTGTTGTTGTTGGTGCCAAGGACTAACATGTTTCTTATTTTGTTACATACTATTTAAATTCACATTCAGTTGTTATTGTTACTCAAACCATTGAACAAGTTGAATGGATAACAGCATTTTTTCTTGAAGCAAACATTTCCAGATCTGGTAGTTACAGTGTCTTATTATCATACATTACATCATCTTATAATCATGCATTTACGTCTATACATTATGTATTAATGGCAGAATGACAATTTAACAACAGTGATTTGTTTCTGTTATAAAAGTAAATGCAATCACAGTTTAGTCAAACCTGATAGCCAACTGTGAAGCAAATTGAATAATAAAAAAGAAATAAATTGTAGCCATTCCATTGCTATATGTGTATTATATAGTAGATGTTTAATGTATCTGATGATTTTTATTAGATTTTTTTATGAAATGGATTAAGATACGACAGTTGCTCTGATTTTTAGGTTGTGTATTTTCTCACCATATTTTTATTTTATTTTCATTTGATTTTATGAAACTACATTTGAGAAATAGACAAAATAGGAGAGCGCAGACCTTAAAAGTAAATAAAACTAAATATCAATAAGAACGTGAGTAAATTCAGCAGCTATACACATATAAAGATCCTTAAAAACTTTACACATAATATATCAACAAAATAAAGTGTCAGCGCAATACTTGAAAACCTAATTTAGGTGATCACTCAATCTGAAGTAAAACACTTATAAATGCGGATTCATGGAAATACTTCCAAGTGCAATAAAATAAAATACAATAAAACAGACCAGCATAAGTGTAGTACTCAAATAATCATAAAAAGTCTTGCTATAGGGTCCAATAAATCTTGGGTGATGATCTTTTACAGGGTTAAGATTAGTCTTGCAGCTATGTCACAGCATCTGTAAGTACATTGTTGCACTGTGGGCTTTTAACCTTGAAATGATACAAAAAGACCTATCATAGCGTAATACTGCAATTTAATAAAGTTAACATACAAAACCCTTCCCCCAAATTAAAGACCCTTACATCAGCAAGTTGTGGTACTCGTTTCCAAGACACCACGATATAAACTTTAAAATACACAGAGGCTTGGCAGCCGTTACCATCAGTGCACACTCCCACCCGATCTCAGCGCTGATAAAATTAATATTCAAACGGAGAGAAGGCTGTGGCTGGCAAACAATGCTGACAGTTAGACGTGCATCCACCTCTGGCAGCAGGAAGCTGTTCACACTTCGACGCGTTTCGCCACATGCTTTTATATGCTCCTGTCTATTTAATTAGTAAAACGTCTGTTTGTTTAATTATTCAATAAAGGGTGTTGTCTATATCTGAACATTCTTAGTCCACAGACAAAACACAATTAACCATTTCAATCATGTTAGGATAAATCCTAAACATTATAACCATAATGCCCATTTATGATTACAAAGATCCTATGGGGCATGAAAGATAAATACAATTATAATAAAAATGTTCAATGCAAAATAGACAATAAATACTTGGCTGGAAACTAAAAAAGTGTGTGTATATATATATATATATATATATATATATATATATATATATATATATATATATATATATATAGCAAAAATGGTGAAAGGAAGAAAGAAATCTAGACATATAGACATATGGTTTCTTTATATTAAAGAAGAAATTGAGGAGTCATCACTAAGGAATATCCCCTGGTAGATTAATAGAGTAATATATCAACATGGATTCTTGTCTAAAATATTTAAAAACATACCAAATATACATATAAATTATATGTGAATATCAAAATTGTAATAAAGATTCATGCTGAAAAGCATCAAATCTTATATATCTTAAAACAAAGTAACCCGAATATAAGTAAAGATAAAAAATAGACCAAAACAATTTTGTTTCTTTTCAAACATGGCTCACTACAAGTGTTAAAAAAAACTCCACCATGGGCGTCATATATAGAAGCTAATTATATAATATTCACAAGTTCAAGATCTACATTCATTCCTGACAGAGCAAATGTTTTCAATCTATAGATCCAGGACATTTCCTGATAGATCAGTTTTTTTGCTAATTCTCCTCCTCTCCAGGGAATATTGACCTTCTCAATACCACAAAATTCTAAACACCCTGGATCACTGGCATGATGTTCCATAAAATACCTAGATACTGAATGTTTACCAAATTTCCTTTTAATATTATAAATGTGCTCATTAAGTCTTGTTTTTTAACATCCTCTTGGTTTGTCCTACATACTGTAACCCACATGGGCAGCTTAAAAGGTAAACAACTTGCTTCGAGTTGCAAGTAATGCATTCTTTAATATTAAAAGATTGTTTAGAAACTGTGGATTGAAAGTTGGCGACTTTTTTATTGTAGGGAGGACCTGTCGCTTTACATATGCTGCAATTCCCACATTTGTAGAAGCCCTTTTCTGAATTAAGAATTTTTTTTTGAGGTTTAGGTGGTCTAAAGCTGTGTACCAATTGATTTTTTTATGGTCGGTGCTCCCCTAAATATAATTCTAGGGTGATCCGGTAAAAAAGTAGGGGATCTAGGGGATCTTTCTTCAGAAGATGCCAATGTTTCGTGATGCACTTCTTAAGGAATTGTGATTGACTACTGTAATTAAAAATTATAGGACAATTAAAACTGTTGTCCTATAGTCTATCTCTCTTAGTTGGATTCAGGAGCATGTGTCTCTCTATATTGTCAACCCTTATGATGGATTGTTGTAGGAGCTCTGGCTCATATTAATTTTCTAGAAATTGAGTCTTAACCTTTTCCAGTTGTTTCTTGTATATTTCAGGGTCTGAACAGTTTTTCTTTATGCGTTGGAACTGTCCATATGGTACGTTAGTCAACCACGGTGGATGGTGACAACTGCACCTTAAAATGAAGCTGTTAACATCAACAACCTTAAAAAAAGGTCTTGGATTTTAAGCTTTGTTCTTCCACATATAGAACTAGATCTAAAAAGTCAACACTAGTTGCACTGAATTTCGAAGTAAAAGCTAAATTAAATAAATTGGTGTTCATGTATTCTAAAAATAGGATGAGTTATCTCTCCTCTCCTTCCCAAATAAAAAGAAATCGTCAATGTACCGTTTATAGAGGACGAGGGTTGCGAACACTCAGTGTGCACTTCCTCTCCGTCCGGCCAGGTACAGGAAACAGAAGCTCATGTACTGCGGACAAGAGAGGAGCTCGGCCCTGGCCACGCTTCCATTCCTTAGAGCTCTCCCCTGCCCCTTAGTGGTCTCTCCTCTCCTCTCCTGTCCATTAATGGTCTCTACTCACCTTCCCCCCTCCCTTAGTGGTCTCTCCTCTTCTCCACCCCTTTCCATTAGTGGTCTCTCGTCTCCCCCTTAGTGGTCTCTCCTCTCCTCTGCCCTCCTAGTGGTCTCTCGCCCCCCTCCTTATTGGTCTCTCCTTCCCCCTTTCCATTAGCTTCCCCCATTCCCATTAGTGGTCTCTCCCCTCTTCCCCTCTTTTGCATTAATGGTGCCTCCTCTCTTTGTGCCAAAACAATCCTAAATTATAAATAAAGAGAAAGACCATAGGCAGGGGCGGATTGACCACTGAACAGCCATGCACTCTCTCTGGCTGGGGAGATCAGATCAGAGATCTCCCCAGCCAGGGAGGCAAAATTGCACAACAAGCCCCTGAAGTGTCCCTCTCACCTTCTGAATGAGACCTTGCAGCAGTCTTGCTGTGTACTAGGTCTCCTCCATCCTTTTCCTGTGCGGAGCTCCGATGTGAGGGGAGTAGGCGGAGCCCAGGGGAAGGGAAGTTACATCACTTCCTGCCTTCTCCTCTCCTCCTTTCCTGCTGAGTGGCTGAAGCAGCAGGTATGTAAACCCTCCAGGCCCCCTCCACCGAACTCTGCCCCAGGCCCCCCTCAACCCCACCTCCCTCAACCCCAGGCCCCCTCCAACCACCTCAATCCCCATCTCTCTCAACCCCCGCCCTCCTCCACCCACCTCAACCCTCATCTCTCTCAGCCTCAGTTCCCCTCCACCCACCTCAACCCCATCTCTTTCAACCCCAGGCCCCCTCCACCCACCTCAATCCCCATCTCTCTTAGACCCAGGCCCCCCTCCACCCACCTCAACCCCCATCTCTCTCAGCCCCAGGTCCCCTCCATCCACCTCAACCTCCGTCTCCCTCATCCCCAGGCCCCCTCCACCCGACCCTGCCCCAGGCCACCCCTCAACCCCCATCTCCCGCCACCCCAGGCCCCCTCCACCCACCTCAACCTCCATCTCCCTCAGCCCCAGGCCGCCTCCACCCAACTTTGCCCCAGGCCCCTTTCTCCCTCAGCCCCAGGCCCCCTCCACCCACCTCAACCCCCATCTCCCTCAGCCCCATACCCCCTCCACCTACATCAACCACATCTTCCTCAGCCCCAGGCCCCCCTCTACCCACCTCAGCCCATGGCCCCCCTCCACCTACTTCAATCCCCAACTCCCTCAGCACCCACCTCAACCCCAGGTCCCCTTTCACCCACTGCATCACTCACTTCAGCCCCAGCCCCCCCCACCCACCTTAGCCCCGATCTCCCTCAGCACACCATCTTCATCAGCATCCGCCTCAGCCTACATCTCCATCAGCATTTGCCTCAGCCCCATCTCCAGCACCTACCTCAGCCCCTATCTCCCCTAGCACCCACTTAAGCCCACCTTCACCCACCTCCCCCAGCACTTACCTCAGACTCCATCTCCACTAGGACCCAGCTCAGCCCACATCTCCCCAAGTACCCACCTCAGCCCTTATCCCCTCTCCACCCACCTCAGCCCCAGACACCCCTCCACCCATTTCCCTTTTACTCACATTAGTCCCCATCTCCCTCAGAATCCACCTCAGCCCCTATCCCACCCTTCACCCTCCTCAGTCTCCATTCCAAATGTGCCAAAGTTTGCCATGAGTTTTTGGAGGGGCCTGCTTGCCAGCCTCCTGCCCTGTTACTATGGCCCCTGGGAGGGAGATGGAGGGCTTATTGAATTTTTAAACCACTTTTTCTGCCCCTTTAATTCCATGGGAAAATGTGCATCTTCCTCTCCCCCTTTTTCTGTCCTATTTTCCCAGGTACACTGCCAGACCAGTTGAAACTGGCAGCCTTGTCCCTCCTCAATCTCTCATCAACCCTCCTGGCTATTGTTTAACCCCCTGGCGATCCAACTGTATTTGTGGGATCTAAGCGCTTTCCAACTGTATCTGAGGATATGTTGGACATGTAGGTTAAACACTGTATTATATGAGTTATGTATTTTTATGTTGTTTTTGTAACAGTTTTTGGACTTAGAGATAATTGGCTTACCCCGGCCACTTAAGCCAATTATCTCCAGGATAGGGGAGAAGGTACCCTCACACACACAGCACCCTCACACACAGCACCCTCACACAAATCACACACAGCACTCACACACACACACATCACCCACAACACCTACAAAACCCTCACACACAGCACCCTCACACACATCACACAGCACCCTCACACAGAGCACCCTCATCCGCACAGCCTAAATCTGTGGAACTGTTTTGGGCATGAAAGCCATGCTTGCGGTCGGTCAAATATGACTTCCATAAAACTTTTGAACCCCTGCTCTGATCTGGGTGATTTTTGGATATGTTGGTCACCGAGATCAGGGCTATCCAGGGATGTAGGATTTATGGGGTAGGATATGTTGCTGTCTTGGGGTGTTTCTGTGTTTTGGGTAAAAACTGTATATTTTCTGCCTGTGATAATTAAGTTAGCCCATTGTGTTCAGTAATTGTATCACAGGCAGAGGGGATGGTTTGTGTGCCTTAGCTGGGAGTGTCTGACTGTACTGTACTGTGTTGATTGGCGGTTGTAACTTTGTGTCCTGTGTACCACAAGGTCCAAGTGGGTGGTAACCTTGTGGGAAAATGTGTATATAAGAAAGTACTGTGTGCTAATTAAAACAGTTCTACTTCACCCTCAATTTAGAGTCCTGTCTCTTATTGGGGGAAACAGCTACAAGGGATTGCGATGCTCTTCATACTCCCTTGGATAATCACTAAGCTCTTTTAAGAGCTTATTCCTGCTTCACTCTCTGGGGAAAGAGAGGTTCACCCACTGGAACCTGGAGCCTTGTCATAGGTCCAGGGTGGGTAGGAGACGGCGAGATCCCAACTAAGCTGCGGCGGTTCTTGGGATCTGTGGTGGTTATGGCCTCTGGTGGAGTGCTTGGAGCCCTCAGGAAGCGCATCCTACAATGGAGTTACCCAGTCGGGGTGCCAGGTGATCCGTTCCACCAAATTCATTCACCTCAGCCCCGTCTCCCCCAGCACCCACCTCAGCCTCCATGCCCGGTCTCCAACAAGCTCAGCCCCATTTCTACTTTCACCCACCCCAACCCCCAATTCACCCTGCACCCACCTCAGAACCTATCCCTCCCTCGTCCACCACAGCCCCTATCCCTCCCTGCACCGACTGTAGCCCCAATACCTTCCAGCACCCAGTATAGCCCCTATCACACCTGCATCCACTGCAGCCACTATCCCCCATGCACTTACTACAGCTCATATCCCCACACGCACACACTACAGACCCTACCCACATGCACAGACAAACTGCAGCCTTTATATTCCCCAGATGCCAACTATGGTCCCTATCCCACACACATACAACAGGCCCTACCACACACACTGCAATACAACCAGCCATCTCCATCCACATACGCAAACCCACCAGAAGCATCACTGTATGCACACAATCCCACAAGCAGCACCCCCAGCACAAATGCCCGGTGGGCCGCGGTGGCCATGGTCCGAGGCCGGCAGGGGAGGTCGCAGGATCTCCCCTGCCGGTCCATGCAGGGCCGGCATGGTCCGAGCGCCGGCCCCGCTGTTTTTCCACATGCGGCTGGGGAGGTAGAGGAGGACCCGGCGGAGCTCTATCTTGCAGCTCCGCCGGGTTCCTCTCGCGAAATCCGGAGTGTTGCCATGGCAACGCCCCCGATCTCGCAAGAGTGAACTCTAGCCTGCAGGCTAGAGTTCACTCACCACTAGGACCACCAGGGAAGGTGTGAGAGTGCCGGTGTCCCAGCCTCCCCCACCCCCTGTGCTGGTCCCCCCCCCCCCAGGCTAAAGATAAGAAGGTTGGGGGGGATATAATGTCTGCTTATTTTATTATTATTATTTTTTTACCCCCCCAAACACACAATCCCTTCTAACATTTACCCACAGCACCCTCATGCACATCAAACACAGCATTTTCACACACAACACTTTCACACACATCACACACAGCACTCACACACACAGACCCACACACACAGACTCACACACACAGCACTCACACACACAGCACACACAGCACCCTCACATGCAAATCACACACAGCACCCTCACACGCAAATCACACACACAAATCACACACGCAGCACCCTCACACACAGCACCCTCACACACAGCACACACATCCCCCTCACACACAGCACACACAGCACCCTTACACACAGCACTCACAGCACCCTTACACACATCACACACAGCACCCTCACACACATCACACACAGCACCCTCACACACAGCACCCTCACACAAATCACACACAGCACCCTTACACACAGCCCCCTCACACAAATCACACAAAGATCACCCTCACACATAGCACCCTCACACACACATCACCCTCACACACACAGCACCCTTACACACACAGCAACCTCACACACACAGCACCCTCACACACAGCACCCTCACACACAGCACCCTCACACACAGCACCCTTACACAAATCACACACAGCACACTTACACACATCACACACAGCACCCTCACACACAGCACCCTCACACACAGCACCCTCACACACATCACACACAGCACCCTTACACATGGCACCCTCACACAAATCACACAAAGAGCACCCTCACACATAGCACCCTCACACACACCTCACCCTCACACAGACACAGCACCCTCACACACACATCACCCTCACACACACACAGCACCCTTACACACACAGCAACCTCACACACACAGCACCCTCACACACACAGCACTCACACACACACATCACCCACAACACCCACAAAACCCTCACACACAGCACCCTCACACACATCACACACAGCACCCTCACACACAGCACCCTCATATGCAAATCACACACACAGCACCCTCACACACAGCACCCTCACACACATCACACACAGCACCCTCATACACAGCACACACAGCACCCTCACACACAGCACCCTTACACACAGCACTCACAGCACCCTCACACACAGCACTCACAGCACCCTCACACACAGCACCCTCACACACATCACACACAGCACCCTCACACACAGCACCCTCACACACAGCACTCACAGCACCCTCACACACATCACCCTCACACACAGCACCCTCACACACATCACACACAGCACCCTTACACACAACACCCTCACACAAATCACACAAAGAGCACCCTCACACATAGCACCCTCACACACACATCACCCTCACACACACAGCACCCTTACACACACAGCAACCTCACACACACAGCAACCTCACACACAGCACCCTCACACACAGCACCCTCACACACAGCACCCTCACACAAAGCACGCTCACACAAATCACACACAGCACCCTGTTGTGGATCAGAATGTTGATCTTTGTTATATTCAGAGGAAGCCCAAATTCTTGTTACAAGTGCACTTGGAGAAGCGAGAATTAGACACCAGACACCTGTTGGTATTCAAAATAAGCCTCTGACGTTTTATTCATCAGCTGGGTTTTATAGATTAAAAAGTAAGTGCTTACATGCAAATACTCTTAGAACAGTAATAGCAAGGGAGTACAGATAAGACATAGGGATGAGCGTCATGTACGCATAACAAATAAGTTTCAAGGTAAGAGAGAACAAAAAGATTAGAGTAGAGACATCTTAGGTGGTGGCTCTCTGCTCCCGGAACTTAGACATATATGGTCTTAAGTGTTGTTCAAGCATCAAGCATTTCCTAATTCCAAGTTAGCCAATTTTAATATAGGATATCATTATATGACACCTATAAGCTTGAGCCTTGGAATCAAGATAAATTCTATAACAATCCCCTCTTTTGATCCAAGGGTCACCCAAATGTCCAAGGTATTTCCAGGCCTGCTAGCCAAAGCCTGTGGGACTTTCATTTATTGCTTCACCATGGTTCCCTTGGACTGAGAGACCACCAGAATCAGCAGAGGAGAGTTCCTTCATTTGCTAGGCGAGGTAACATCATAAAACCTTTCCGAAGTCGGAGCTGGAATGTAAGTTAAGGTACGACAAACAGTAGGTTTACTTTTACATAGAGAGGTTAGTAGACATGTAAAAAATCTAAAGGTTAGAAAAATAGCCATAATGACAAATACAGCTAATAGCAAAAAGTACAAAATTTTCTTAATTAGTAAAGTCAACCATGTTCCTAGCCCAAATGTCCAATCTCAATCCCCAAAGAAGCTGTTATCCTGTTTGATATCCTGTACTAAGTCATGTAAATATTTTATATGTTTATGGATCATAGTGCCATGGTCAGATAGGTTAAAACAGCACATACCTTCAATAGCTTCACATCCTAAGTCATGTTTCATTAGTAAGTAGTCAATGGCTGCTCTATTCTCAAGGATTGCCTTCTTATTTGCCTGGTTGTCCATAAGTAGCTCTTCTAGGGCCTGTGCAGTGGCATTGAAACCTTTTGCAAGGGAACAGGCTACAGCATTAACTACTCGGGTATTATACAGTGCTAAGCCTGGTACTCCTACCAAGGTGTACGCTAGGGCAGAGTATTCGGCTTTGGATAAGAGAGTGCTTTCAGGGTTACAATCTGAAGTAAGGGTGTTTTTAACATCTCTCCTGTCTCTCAGCAGTTTGTGTAGCTGGGTGGTTTTAGTGATTAGGTCAGATTTGGAAAACATGGTCATGGTTAGGCGAGAAATTGCACAGGGACCTCCTGTAATGTTACCTGGGACATAAGCATTAGTAATATTTCCACAGGAGAAAGTCCATCCTTTAGGAAGATAGACATTGTAGTGGTAACTCATAACTTGGTGAGTTTTGGTACAATTCATAGTGGTGCTCAGGGCTCTACAATTCATGGTATTTTTCCACCATGTGGGGCAAAGCAGGGATTCAGTATTAAGGTCTCTTGAAAAAGACCAACATAGTTTAGCGCCTGTCACATTAATTGTCTTCAGGGCTAGGGGGGGGGGGGGGGGGGGGCTTGCCTACCAGTGGGTTGAAGGCATAAGAATATAGTTGTAGAGATTTATGGGGTCTATGGGTATGTAGGTACTTCCTCAACAGTGAGATGGGGGTAGGGACAGCTATAAGACAAGATTCTATGGCGTTTTCAGTACTGAGGAGAGGGTTGAGGCAAAAGGAGGTTAAATTAAAAGCCTTTGCTATCTGCACCATATATTTTCCTGCCATTCATTATTATTTTCTGGTCTCAAGTAAGAGTAGCATATCTGAACAGAGCATAAAATGGTAAAGGATAAGAACAGCTTCATGTTGGTGGATCAGTCGGAGTGACTTGTTTACAGTGACTGGCGTGTATCCACGTGGCTTTTCCTTCTAGTTTTACCGAGGTAGCCGTAGTCAAGAGCACTTGGAATGGACCGTCAAAGCGTGGTTCAAGTCCTTTCCTCACATGCCTATTTATCCCCACCCAATCACCAGGCTGCAGTTTGTGAGTTGCAGAGTCAGAGTCTGGATCTGGAATAGAATCAAAGACTTGTTTATGCACCCTGTCTAATCTTTGGTGTAGGGCCTGAACATAGGCAGTCATACTACCATGCTGCATCTGGAGGGTTTGGGGAAAATAGAGGCCTGTCTTTGGGGCACATCCAAACAGGATCTCAAAAGGGGATAAGCCATGTCTGGAATTGGGGGTGAATCTCATAGAAAAGAGTGCTAGGGAAAGGCATTCAGTCCAGGGCTTCCCTGTGTCTTGCATGGCTTTTGCAATCTTGTTCTTTAAGGTGCCATTTGCCCTTTCTACTTTCCCACTACTCTGGGGGTAATAAGGGGTGTGGAAGGCCTGACTTATCCCTAAGGCTTTCATAATTTCTTGCATTATTTCCCCAGTGAAATGGCTACCTCTGTCACTTTCAATCACTTCAGGTACTCCATATCTACATACCAGTTGCTTCAGAAGCTTACTTGCTGTGACCTTTGTTGTGGCTTTCGACACTGGGTAGGCCTCAGGCCAACCTGAAAAGAGATCAATGCACACCAACACATATTCATACACTCCTACCTTAGGTAGTTGAATATAGTCTATCTGCAGTCTTTGAAACGGGTAAAGTGGCCTTGGTGTGTGCTTACTCGGTGTTTTGACAGCCTGTCCTGGATTGTTTCTAGCACAAAACATGCAAGCTTGGGAGTGTTTAGCTGCTACAACAGTAAATCCGGGTGCTACCCATTGGGTGTTTACTATGCTGTTCATGTGCATCTTGTATAGATGTGTAGGTCCATGGGCAATCTGGGCCATCATGGGGTACAATACTCGTGGCAAACACAGTCTTTTACCTTTTCTCCACATTCTGTCATCATCAGGTTCTGCATCTTGTTTCCTCCAGAGGTCATGTTCTTCCTTGCTTGCCTGTCTTTGTAAGCTCAACAGTATATTGTAGTCAACGGCGTCATCTGTAAGAACAACTTGTAGGAAGGTATTACCTGTAGAGGGATGAACTTGAATTGCTGCTTGCTTGGCAGCTTCGTCTGCTCTGTGGTTTCCTCTTGAAATTTAATCTGTGATCTTCACGTGAGCTGCCACCTTGATGATGCCTACTTGAGTGGGTAACAGGATAGCGTCCATAAGTGCACTCACGGCTTCAGAATTCTTGATTGGAGTTCCTGGTGAGGTGAGAAAATCACGAGCCCGCCATATAGGGCCAAAATCATGGGCTATACCAAAAGCATAGCGAGAGTCTATATAAATAGTAGCAGTCTTACCAGAAGCCATTTTACATGCTTCAGCGAGTGCCTTCAGCTCTGCTCCTGTGTAGAGCAGTGAGGAGCGAGTGGTTCAGCTTTTATTACCTCATGTGCAGAGACTACAGCATATCCAGTGTGGAAATTACCCTACTCATCAGCATATCTGGAACCATCTACAAAAAACTCAAAATCTGCATTAGATAATGGAGAATCAATTAAATGCAAAAAAAACTGCTGTTTCTTGTGCCATTAGTGCTGCTCAATCATGGGGTACCTGGGCATCAGCTAACTCATCTGGTGTTTATTGTGCCATTAGTGCTGCACAATCATGGGGTACCTGGGCATCAGCTAACTCATCTGGTGAAAGTGAATTTACAAAAAGATCAGAAGTACAAGTACCATTCCCAATCCCCTCTTTTAAATCCAGGGGAAGTAATGTAATGGATTTATCACCATTAGTGATGTCGCGAACCTGAAAATTTCGGTTCGCGAACGGCGAACGCGAACTTCCTCAAATGTTCGCGAACCGGCGAACCGGGCGAACCGCCATTGACTTCAATGGGCAGGCGAATTTTAAAACCAACAAGGACTCTTTCTGTCCACAAAAGTGATGGAAAAGTTGTTTCAAGGGGACTAACACCTGGACTGTGGCATGCCGGAGAGGGATCCATGGCAAAACTCCCATGGAAAATTACACAGTTGATGCAGAGTCTGGTTTTAATCCATAAAGGGCAGAAATCACCTAACATTCCTAAATCACAATGGATATGGATTGACACCTGACATTTGACATATTGACACCTTGACATATGGAATGACACCTGTCCTCAGAGCCCCTGATGCACACTGACACAGAGCAGAATAGAGACTGTTCCCCCTACATAGGGTCAATTGGCAGATATGGATTGACACCTGTCCTCAAAGCCCCTGATACACACTGACACAGAGCAGAATAGGGACTGTTCCCCCTACATAGGGTCACTTGGGAGATATGGATTGACACCTGTCCTCAGAGACCATGATATACACTTACACAGAGCAGAATAGAGACTGTTCCCCCTACATAGGGTCAATTGGCAGATATGGATTGACACCTGTCCTCAGAGACCATGATAAACACTGACACAGAGCAGAATAGGGACTGTTCCCCCTACATAGGGTCACTTGGCAGATATGGATAGACACCTGTCCTCAAAGCCCCTGATACATACTGACACAGAGCAGAATAGGGACTGTTCCCCCTACATAGGGTCACTTGGGAGATATGGATTGACACCTGTCCTCAGAGACCATGATATACACTTACACAGAGCAGAATAGAGACTGTTCCCCCTACATAGGGTCAATTGGCAGATATGGATTGACACCTGTCCTCAGAGACCATGATAAACACTGACACAGAGCAGAATAGGGACTGTTCCCCCTACATAGGGTCACTTGGCAGATATGGATAGACACCTGTCCTCAAAGCCCCTGATACATACTGACACAGAGCAGAATAGGGAATGTTCCCCCTACATAGGGTCACTTGGGAGATATGGATTGACACCTGTCCTCAGAGACCATGATACACACTGACACAGAGCAGAATAGAGACTGTTCCCCCTACATAGGGTCACTTAGCAGATATGGATTGACACCTGTCCTCAGAGACCATGATAAACACTGACACAGAGCAGAATAGGGACTGTTCCCCCTACACAGGGTCACTTGGCAGATATGGATTGACACCTGTCCTCAGAGACCATGATACACACTTACACAGAGCAGAATAGAGACTGTTCCCCCTACATAGGGTTACTTGGCAGATATGGATTGACACCTGTCCTCAGAGACAATGATACACACTGACACAGAGCAGAATAGAGGCTGTTCCCCCTACATAGGGTCACTTGGCAGATATGGCGTGGTCATGGGAGGAGGAGGGTGACTTTCACCTCTTCCCCTGTTAGATTCCCATTGTGCTGTGACATCACCCTTATACGCTGTGTAAAGCATACTTTTTTAATTATTTTGCAAATGCTGCATCCGTTCCAACTTGTTGTAATTCTGTAACATTTCCGCCACTGTCTGCTTATACCGTGGGTCTAGTAGCGTGGACACCCAGCACAGGTCGTTCTCCTTCAGCCTTTTTATACGAGGGTCCCTCAACAGGCCCGACAGCACGAAAGACCCCATTTCCACAAGGTTGGATGCCGAGCTGCTCATTTCTGTTCCTCCTCCTCACACAGAGCAGAATAGGGACTGTTCCCCCTACATAGGGTCACTTGGCAGATATGGATTGACACCTGTCCTCAAAGCCCCTGATACACACTGACACAGAGCAGAATAGAGACTGTTCCCCCTACATAGGGTCACTTGGCAGGTATGGATTGACACCTGTCCTCAGAGACCATGATACACACTGACACAGAGCAGAATAGAGACTGTTGCCCCTACATAGGGTCACTTTGCAGATATGGATTGACACCTGTCCTCAAAGCACCTGATACACACTGACACAGAGCAGAATAGAGGCTGTTCCCCCTACAAAGGGTCACTTGGCAGATATGGATTGACACCTGTCCTCAAAGAGCAGAATAGAGACTGTTCCCCCTACAAAGGCTCACTTGGCAGGTATGGATTGACACCTGTCCTCAGAGACCATGATACACACTGACACAGAGCAGAATAGGGACTGTTCCCCCTACATAGGGTCACTTGGCAGATATGGCGTGGTCGTGAGAGGAGGAGGGTGACTTTCACCTCTTCCCCTGTTAGATTCCCGTTGTGCTGTGACATCACCCTTATACGCTGTGTAAAGCATACTTTTTAATTTATTTTGCAAATGCTGCATCCTTTCCGACTTGTAATTCGGTAACATTTCCGCCATTGTCTGCTTATACCGTGGGTCTGGTAGCGTGGACACCCAGCATAGGTCGTTCTCCTTCAGCCTTTTTATACGAGGGTCCCTCAACAGGCCCGACAGCATGAAAGACCCCATTTGCACAAGGTTGGATGCCGAGCTACTCATTTCTGTTCCTCCTCCTCACACAGAGCAGAATAGGGACTGTTCCCCCTACCTAGGGTCACTTGGCAGATATGGATTGACACCTGTCCTCAAAGCCCCTGATACACACTGACATAGAGCAGAATAGGGACTGTTCCCCCTACATAGGGTCACTTGGCAGGTATGGGTTGACACCTGACCTCAGAGACCATGATACACACTGACACAGAGCAGAATAGAGACTGTTACCCCTACATAGGGTCACTTGGCAGATATGGATTGACACCTGTCCTCAAAGCCCCTGATACACACTCTCACAGAGCAGAATAGAGACTGTTTCCCCTACATAGGGTCACTTGGCAGATATGGATTGGCACCTGTCCTCAAAGCCCCCGATGCACACTGACACAGAGCAGAATAGAGACTGTTCCCCCTACATAGGGTCACTTGGCAGGTATGGATTGACACCTGTCCTCAGAGACCATGATACACACTGACACAGAGCAGAATAGAGACTGTTACCCCTACATAGGGTCACTTGGCAGATATGGATTGACACCTGTCCTCAAAGCACCTGATACACACTGACACAGAGCAGAATAGAGACTGTTCCCCCTTCATAGGGTCACTTGGCAGATATGGATTGAAACCTGTCCTCAGAGACCATGATACACACTGACACAGAGCAGAATAGAGGTTGTTCCCCCTACATAGGGTCACTTGGCAGATATGGATTGACACCTGTCCTCAGAGACCATGATACACACTGACACAGAGCAGAATAGGGACTGTTCCCCCTACATAGGGTCACTTGGCAGATATGGCGTGGTCGTGGGAGGAGGAGGGTGACTTTCACCTCTTCCCCTGTTAGATTCCCGTTGTGCTGTGACATCACCCTTATACGCTGTGTAAAGCATACTTTTTAAATTATTTTGCAAATGCTGCATCCTTTCCAACTTGTTGTAATTCGGTAACATTTCCGCCACTGTCTGCTTATACCGTGGGTCTAGTAGCGTGGACACCCAGCACAGGTCGTTCTCCTTCAGCCTTTTTATACGAGGGTCCCTCAACAGGCCCGACAGCATGAAAGACCCCATTTGCACAAGGTTGGATGCCGAGCTGCTCATTTCTGTTCCTCCTCCTCACACAGAGCAGAATAGGGACTGTTCCCCCTACATAGGGTCACTTGACAGATATGGAATGACACCTGTCCTCAAAGCCCCTGATACACACTGACACAGAGCAGAATAGAGATGAAAAATATTTTTTATGTACTTTAAATGTATTTAACGTGTTGATATAAATATTATAAGTTTAATTCAGATTGCTTCCAGAACACTGAAATTGAAAAGCCATACCTTGGCCTATAGAGTATTACAGACTTTCATTGTATAGGAATGGAGACCACATCTGGTTCACTTTAAGAGTAATGTTAAAGGGCTTGTTTATAGTAACCTTTGACCTAAGCTTTGCTAGCCAGTCTCCCTCTGTATTACCATGGATCATATTTCTAAAGGCATTTATTCCACCATGCATATATAACTCCTTTGTGTAGCTTACCGCCAAATATAACGTATGACTTTAATCATAGATTTCAAATGATGCTAAGTCACACCCCTTTTTCTAAGATAGCCACTTATTTTAAAGTAAGGCAATCTTATGTATACTCCCCTCTGTAACTGAATTTTAAACCCATAAAACTGATTGTAGTTTAGAATTCGTGGCCAATACCTTTAACATCAAAAATGGATAACAACTGGAACATTGCTCTCTGTATTGGACAAAGACTGTTAAAGACATATGTTATTACCAGATGGATGATAATTGTTATGTTTGAATAAACATAAGTTAAACTGCAAGATACTTGATTCGATTGTTAAGAAAACTGATATGTGACAAACAAAGATTTCACGGAATGCCAATTTCCTACATTTAATGGTGGAGAATGCGGGCACCAACAACAGCAAACTTTTGATTTAAGCCTGAATTATGACTGCTACAAGCTACAAGAAGATTACAAGAAGAAGACAAGAAACTCACTGAAGAAAAGTTGAAATTGTTCCCTGAAGAAAAAGCTTTAGTACCCGGCTTGCAACAGGAGAAACACAAGTGACTGATACAGCAGGATGGCATCCCAAAAATACTTTATTTAAACATTCAGTTTTACTATGCGAAAATAGAGTTGCGCAGGGTGAAAAATCGTTCGAACGTGGAAATATGCTCAGTACTGACGGAAGAATATGACGATAATAATTGAGATGACAATCTGTATCCTTTTATCCATACTTTATTTATGAAGAAATAAATGTTATGACGAATTGCAGATCGAAGATGGCATTTCGGAGGATTCTCAAGAAATAACTACATATTCCAAAAAGTATTCTTCAATCAGATGATGCGCACACCTGTGGAAATCAAATACTTCAAGGGTATGTGTCTTTAACATGTCTGTAGAAGTTGCTCATATGTATATTGAAACAAATTGTATTAACTGTTAGTTAATTATGGATTGGCAGCAAAAGACTGCTGTCAAATGTAACAGGATCTGTCTGTAAAAGAGTTAATCCTGAAAACGCTATTGTGTATTGAAATGGTTAGACAGATTAACTGGTATTGAGCAAAGCAATGTGGTTAAAAGGGAAAGAAAAAGTTGCATTACTGGCAAAAGGCTTTCTGGAAACTAATGATTCTATAAAGGAATGGTGTCAACTTAAAAAGACCAGTAATTGTTATGTTTGTAATACATCGAAACAAAAAAGAAATGTGTTATTAAAAACAATTGAAAAATATATGTGTTGTTGCAAGGTCTAGTAATTTACCTAGCCCCTAGCTAAACTGTAAATTTCCTTAAAAGTGTTAAAAGAAGGAAATCGCCCCCCATGGCTCTCTTTTGAGAGTGCATTGGATGCAACATTAGTTGAAACAAAAACTCAGACTCTCGGCAGTTGTTGAAAGGTTTAAGTAATGTCAAGGAAATTAAGATTTTAATATAATGAAAGAAATGCTTAAGAATCAGACTGATCTGTTAAATAGAACCCATAAAACAATGTCTCACATGTCCAATATTAGACGTTGTTACTAATTTTGACAATTTGCAAAAATTGTTAGTCTGGGGAATGTTACAGATATTTTGTGGAAAAATCTGAAAGATTTGGATTCTAGTTTGGAAGTAGAAGTTGTGTGAAAAGGGCAGAAGAGAAGAAAAGATATAGAAAAATTGGGAAATTGTGCAAGGAAAAGGGTCAGATGGATACTCTCAGATTAGCCAGATTGATTAAAAATGTGTCTAAATATGATGAGCAGAGAGGACCTTTTTACAATATGAGTGTTTTTGAAGGTGAAATGAATAAACAAAAATTTAGTGATGTGGTAGCCACCAGATGTTGTTTGATCTGGCTGCCAGCCTCATTAAGTGAATGGGTTAAAAATTAACTCATTGATGTGTTGGAGGATAAGGAATGTGAAAAGCCCAGAGTTTAGTTGCAGGAATTGTTTCCAAATATATTGCTAATGGTTGTACGGTGTGCAACTGGTTTGGATAGTTTTGAATTTTCTATTTTTGATTAATTTAAATGGAGAAAATTATGATATACATGTTTGTGCTAATTTAAGGAATAAGGCATGGAATTTGATTACTGACACAAAACAGTTTACTATGTCTAAAGAGTAACACAGGCAGAGTGTTAGTGAATATGTCTCTAGAATATCAGGGTAACCAAATGAGCTAGATTAAGAGATTTTGCTGCTATGGAAATTATGAAATCCTTGCAATTGTTAAAAAGGAAAAACACAGGAATAACTACAATGTTGCACAGACACACTTTTGTCTAGGGATACTTGTGCAGGACTGGCCCCTATTAAAAATGTGTCTAGTGAAGAAGGTAGAAGGAGAAATGAGGTTATTAATTGAATATGGTAATTTTAGAGTGAGGTTTAAGGAAAGACCACAAAATTAACAAAATTACCAGGGTACTAAAAACTATTCGGCCACACCCCAAGATAGATATTTTAGGGTTTTATTAGAGTAATTCTATGGTATGTGTTACAAATCGCTATTTGTAACTGGCCCTTTAAATGAGAAATTGCCCTGCTTCCCTGGATTGTGGAGAAGCATGTTTGCCAGCCTCCTGCCTCATGACTATGGCCCCTGGAAGATTGTGCCCCTGAAAACTTATTAACATTTATTGGGTGTGTATGGCCCTTTAAGAACCGTCTGGGGACATCTTGTAACTTTGGTGAACAATGTCCCTTTAAGACTATGTCCCCAGACCTGTAAAATAACTTGCCTCTGGCTTTCTCCCTCTTGGTTCAGTAAATAGGGCCTACTGAACCAAGTACCACACAGGCGGACCACCCAGAAGTTAAAGTGTGCAGGCAATTTACCTCCCAGGCTGTGAGGTTACTGCCGGTCAATTGCACGTGGCGGCGGCCATCTTGGTTTCCTCGAATGCGGTCAGCGGTGTATGCTACAGTTTCTGTGGAACTGAAATCGGCTACACATTTTGCCGAACACCGCTGACCCTTACCTTCTCCCATACGGAACTTGCAGCTCCAGAGACTAAGTCCCGTTCGAAATGGGACTTAGTCGTTTTTTCGCATGAAATTGACCGACCGCACAGCCCAAATCTATGGAACTGTTTTGGGCAGGAAATTGTGCTTGCGGTCGGTCATAAAAGGACTTCCAGCTAACTTTTGATCCACTGGAGGGATTTGGCTGATTTTTGGAAGTGTTTATGTTTAATGTATGCTGAGTCTGAATATGCAACTTTTATTGAAATTGAATGTATGGTTTTAAAGTTACAGTGTGTATGTGAAAACTGTATTTTTATTGTATGTAATAATTGGTTTAACTGTTTATCTGAGGGGAGGGAACCTGTGGGCTGTACTATGCTGTTATTGGTTAATTTCATCCTCCCCCTGGGAGTGTCCTGTGTGTACCTTATCCTAATAAAAAGCAGGCTGGGTGTTCCAGTCCTCAGACCTCTTCTGACCCTCAATACGTAGCCGTGTCTCGTTATTGGAGGGAACTGCTATATCACACTGGGGATTGCTATGCGCTGCATATTCCCCTGAGCTCTTAATCACTTAGCTCTTGTAAGAGCTTGTTCCGGATACGCTCTCCTGGAGGAGAGGTCTTCCCCACACGGTCCTGGAGGACAGAAGCCGATCCAGGGTGGAAGGAAGACGGCGCGGCGCCAGTTAAGCTACGGCGGTTGTGGAGCCTGCGGTGGTTGTGGTGTCGTCTGCAGTGCTTGGAGTCCTCTGAGAGCGCTAGGAGCATCCATCAACGGAGGGTACTTGGTCGGGGTACACGGAGCTCCGTTACAGTATGCTATAATTGCAACCAATAAGGTCATGTTAGGAGATATTGTCCTAAATATGAAGAAAAAACTTACCCAGTGAAAGGGAAAGAAAATTGAATTTCCCAGACCATAAGAATCTACAGAGAGTGGCAGCTGTAAAAACAGAGCATACATCTTCAACCAACCCCCCCTCACATATCAAATTCATGTGAAGAGTGTATACTGATGTTAAATGCCATTGAAATTCAGCAAGTGAAATCTGCCTAAACCCACCAATAAATAGGGATGTGTAACCCCTAGCTATTATCAGATCTATCTTGCTGATAAAGAAGTGAAGATGGGCGACCATATATTTATGGAAGACTAGAGGGAAATATAACAGAGTTTTATTAGAAACAGGAGCAGGAATGACTCTAATAAAACACGCTTGCCTTTAAAAATTTAAGCATATCAACAAATCCCTTCTAAGTTTTTAATGGAACACATGCACATGCAATTCTATCCACTGATAATGACGTTGAGTTTGAAGGAGGTAAAATAAATTGTGACTTATGGGTCGACCTCTCCTCACACTGTACTATTATGGGAATGGATGTTATCAATGAAAAAAAAAAAGTTGTATGTGGATTTATTAAATTTGGTTTTATGGCAAGCTTTAGGTGAGAGCAAAATAGGTTGAGTGGTTAAACCTAATAATTTAAGATAGTTTAGTCATGATATAACTGTAAAACAGAGTGAAGTGTCACCTTCTATACAACAAGATGATGAGGTTGTACCATATCTTAAAACTAAATACCCCACAGTGTGCTCTAAGTCTAAACAAGATTGTGGGATAGTGAATTTGCAAGTTGTAATTGTAGTTCTAGACCCCCTGCAGTTAAACAATATAAGATCCCAAAGAATAAGAAGAAGGTGTGAATCAGGTGATAAAAGCATTGGTATCTCAAGGAGTGTTGAGAGTGGGTAATTCCAAATGTAAGTCATCATTTGGCTAATAATCAAGCCAATGGCACTTATGGTTTAATTGTAGACACGTATGTGGTGAATAAGTAAATCTCATCAGATATCATGGCGCAAATAGATGCTAATGTTAAGTACTTTCTGTATTGGATATAGTCAATGTGTTCTTTTCTATACCATTCAATCCAGATAGCTAGTATTGCTATGCTTTTACCTTTAAAAATCATCAATATCTGTTCCAGGTGTTGCTACAGGGCTTCCAATCCTCACCAGCTTACTTTCATAAAGCAATGGCTCAAGTATTGGAACCCCTGGGGTATGGGAATAAGATTTTGCAATATGTTAATGATCTGTTAAGTTCAAACAGTAACAAGGGAAGAGCATGAGCAGATACTGTGTGATATTTGTCAAACACTGGCAGATAATGGGTTCAAACTGAACACATTCAAAGTGCAGATCTTGAAGGAAAGATTTACTTTCCTAGGAGTTAATATAGATCCAGAATGTAAAACGCCATGTACAGCAAGGGTTAAAGCATTGCAGCAATTGCCAAGGCCAATGACAGTGTATCATCTACAGAAATGTTTAAGCTTGATAAATGTTAGCAGAGAATTTATATATGATATGGCAGGGATAGCAAAACCCTTATGCAATATGCTAAAATATAAAAGATAAGATCATCTGGACAGGGGAATTTGAAAAGAGTTAAATCTGTTAAAAGATGCTCTCACACAAGCACCTGTGCTAGCTGCTCCCATTGAAACAGTACCATATATTGTTCAATGTTACGCAGGTGTCTCTTCATTAATAGCAGTTTAATGCAAAGGTAGCATGAATCTTTATGAATACTGGGATATTTTTCTAAAATTATGTATCCAGTGGAAAGAGGAATGTTTTCCTGTGTAAAACAGCTCATGGCTGTATGATGGGCTTTAGAAGCAACACAACACATGGCAGGATTTGGACAGATAAATTTACAAACCCCCCAAATATCTAAAACTGTTACAAAATTGTTCTGAGTTAGGAGTATATAGCCAGTTACAAAATAAACCACCCAGGGTAGAAACCAGTAAAAGCTATGTTATTCCTGATTTGATGTCAGAAGGAAATGGAAATATAATCCAGATCTCCTTTTGAGAAGCAAACAATACAAGGGATTTCTAGTTTGTATGTGGAGGAACAAGATTTTATGTTGATGGATCACATCACACAGGTTATGTCATATATGACGATTAAACAAAAGAATTGCAAAGATAGACTGCCACGCCATATGTCTGCTCAGAAAACTGAGTTGGAGTTTGTAAAGAAAATTCTAGAAATAACAGTATATGACCAGTGAATATAATCAGTGACAGCAGTCATGTAGTTAAAGCTTTAACACTTCACCTCCCAATATGGAGAAAAGAGGAATGGTAGATTCTCAGGATAAAGCTTTAAAACATGCAGGTATTCTGGCAGAACTGTTTAATTAGGCAGAAAATAAAGGTTTAACTTGTTGTTGTGAAACAGACTTGTAGATCAGGAATCAAAGGAAACTTTGTTTGAGGAGTTGTAATACTTGGAAAATGTAATGAGTGCAACTGTAAAAGACAAATAACAAATACCCTATAAGATCAGATAGAGAATGGAAGGATGTAGCTTTCAGTATAAAAAGAATGGGTCTAGATACTGAAACTGGCATGTACAGGGTTAAACACAATGAAACACAAACATTTGTACCTAGTGGCTTATTACAAGGGCTGATTGTATTCAATCATCGTACACAGGGCATTTGGGTACAGGACAACTATTTAAGGTCCTGCAAAATAAATTGTATCATCCTAATTTAAAACAAAAAGTGTATAAATATATTGCAGAAGTGTCTCATATGTGCTCAATTAATCCAAGACCTAAATACTAGAAACCAAAATTGCAGAGAGTTCTTTTGGCAAAAAGACCATGGGGCTCTATATAAATTAATTTCTAAATTAAAATAAATAAAAGAAAAATGTATATCCTGCAAATCCAAACTCAAGTGTCACCTCATGAGTTAGTGACATGTAGAACTATGTAATCACTTTCCCTAATAAACCTTTTGTTCCAAGTACATTCAAAGTTACAGCAGAACATGCTGAATAGTTGAAAGTATTACAGAAACATCTATTGTTAGATTTGAAGTTTGCTACTTCAAATGTCGTCCCTTATGGTAAACTATGTTTTAAAGTTGTACAGCGCTACGGAATCTGATGGCGCTATATAAATAAATTAAATAAATATAAAGAAGTAACACAGGGAAATTATGCAGATATGCTTAAGCCAGGTTACAAGGCAATGGTAAATCATTTAAAACACCAGGTCTATGAAAAGCAAGTTGGTCTAAGAATAAAAATTAGGACAAACTGTGTTACAGGTTTAAAAAGCAAACATTGGTACAAAGTGTAATAAATCAATTATTGTGCTTAGTGATCAATGTAAAATAAATGTACTAAGGTATAAGAAATGTACTAATGTATAAGAAATTTACTAATATAAGACATTTACTAATGTATAAGAATAGTAAACTGCCATATGTTTTTCATTACAGAACTAATACTGTTTTACATGGACAAAAACCTGTATGATTTTAAATAAAAGGACAAATTGTTTGGACTTTCAAAGGACATTATGGACTTTCAAAGAGACTGTGCTTGTGGATTCGATTGGAGAGGACAATATTTCATGGACTAAATCAAACCGATTGTGTTTTCTGGTTAATGTAAACTGTATACAATTACACAGCATAATAACTATGATACTGTTATTATTAATGTTAGGTAAAATCAATGCCCAAGGTAAATTAATGAATTAGTGAAAAAATGTAAAGGTAATTGTAACAAGAATTTTGTTCTTAGGAGTTCAGAAATGAAAGGGTTAAAATGACTTGCTTCTCCTTCTTGGAGTGTAAAAAGCAATACAGACAACTGGAAATGGCTGTGTTAAAAGGCCTTTCCTTGTAAACTAATACTTAGATCAATATCAGAGAACAAAATTAAAATCCCATAAGTAATTGGTATAAGTTATTATGATGCAATATTTTAAAATTCATTAAAATAAAGCATCAAAGAGGGGCTTGAAAAATATTTTTTATGTACTTTAAATGTATTTAACGTGTTGATATAAATATTATAAGTTTAATTCAGATTGCTTCCAGAACACTGAAATTGAAAAGCCATACCTTGGCCTATAGAGTATTACAGACTTTCATTGTATAGGAATGGAGACCACATCTGGTTCACTTTAAGAGTAATGTTAAAGGGTTTGTTTATAGTAACCTTTGACCTAAGCTTTGCTAGCCAGTCTCCCTCTGTATTACCATGGATCATATTTCTAAAGGCATTTATTCCACCATGCATATATAACTCCTTTGTGTAGCTTACCGCCAAATATAACGTATGACTTTAATCATAGATTTCAAATGATGCTAAGTCACACCCCTTTTTCTAAGATAGCCACTTATTTTAAAGTAAGGCAATCTTATGTATACTCCCCTCTGTAACTGAATTTTAAACCCATAAAACTGATTGTAGTTTAGAATTCGTGGCCAATACCTTTAACATCAAAAATGGATAACAACTGGAACATTGCTCTCTGTATTGGACAAAGACTGTTAAAGACATATGTTATTACCAGATGGATGATAATTGTTATGTTTGAATAAACATAAGTTAAACTGCAAGATACTTGATTCGATTGTTAAGAAAACTGATATGTGACAAACAAAGATTTCACGGAATGCCAATTTCCTACAAGAGACTGTTCCCCCTACATAGGGTCACTTGGCAGGTATGGATTGACACCTGTCCTCAGAGACCATGATACACACTGACACAGAGCAGAATAGAGACTGTTGCCCCTACATAGGGTCACTTGGCAGATATGGATTGACACCTGTCCTCAAAGCACCTGATACACACTGACACAGAGCAGAATAGAGGCTGTTCCCCCTACATAGGGTCACTTGGCAGATATGGATTGACACCTGTCCTCAAAGAGCAGAATAGAGACTGTTCCCACTACAAAGGCTCACTTGGCAGGTATGGATTGACACCTGTCCTCAGAGACCATGATACACACTGACACAGAGCAGAATAGAGACTGTTACCCCTACATAGGGTCACTTGGCAGATATGGATTGACACCTGTCCTCAAAGCCCCTGATACACACTCTCACAGAGCAGAATAGAGACTGTTTCCCCTACATAGGGTCACTTGGCAGATATGGATTGGCACCTGTCCTCAAAGCCCCCGATGCACACTGACACAGAGCAGAATAGAGACTGTTCCCCCTACATAGGGTCACTTGGCAGGTATGGATTGACACCTGTCCTCAGAGACCATGATACACACTGACACAGAGCAGAATAGAGACTGTTACCCCTACATAGGGTCACTTGGCAGATATGGATTGACACCTGTCTTCAAAGCACCTGATACACACTGACACAGAGCAGAATAGAGACTGTTCCCCCTACATAGGGTCACTTGGCAGATATGGATTGAAACCTGTCCTCAAAGAGCAGAATAGAGACTGTTCCCCCTACAAAGACTCACTTGGCAGGTATGGATTGACACCTGTCCTCAGAGAACATGATACACACTGACACAGAGCAGAATAGGGACTGTTCCCCCTGCATAGGGTCACTTGGCAGATATGGCGTGGTCGTGGGAGGATGAGGGCGACTTTCACCTCTTCCCCTGTTAGATTCCCGTTGTGCTGTGACATCACCCTTATACGCTGTGTAAAGCATACTTTTTATTTTTTTTTGCAAATGCTGCATCCTTTCCGACTTGTAATTCGGTAACATTTCCGCCACTGTCTGCTTATACCAGGGGTCTAGTAGCGTGGACACCCAGCACAGGTCATTCTCCTTCAGCCTTTTTATACGAGGGTCCCTCAACAGGCCTGACAGCATGAAAGACCCCATTTGCACAAGGTTGGATGCCGAGCTACTCATTTCTGTTCCTCCTCCTCACACAGAGCAGAATAGGGACTGTTCCCCCTACCTAGGGTCACTTGGCAGATATGGATTGACACCTGTCCTCAAAGCCCCTGATACACACTGACATAGAGCAGAATAGGGACTGTTCCCCCTACATAGGGTCACTTGGCAGGTATGGGTTGACACCTGTCCTCAGAGAACTTGATACACACTGACACAGAGCAGAATAGAGACTGTTACCCCTACATAGGGTCACTTGGCAGATATGGATTGACACCTGTCCTCAAAGCCCCTGATACACACTCTCACAGAGCAGAATAGAGACTGTTTCCCCTACATAGGGTCACTTGGCAGATATGGATTGGCACCTGTCCTCAAAGCCCCCGATGCACACTGACACAGAGCAGAATAGAGACTGTTCCCCCTACATAGGGTCACTTGGCAGGTATGGATTGACACCTGTCTTCAGAGACCATGATACACACTGACACAGAGCAGAATAGAGACTGTTACCCCTACATAGGGTCACTTGGCAGATATGGATTGACACCTGTCCTCAAAGCACCTGATACACACTGACACAGAGCAGAATAGAGACTGTTCCCCCTACATAGGGTCACTTGGCAGATATGGATTGAAACCTGTCCTCAAAGAGCAGAATAGAGACTGTTCCCCCTACAAAGGCTCACTTGGCAGGTATGGATTGACACCTGTCCTCAGAGAACATGATACACACTGACACAGAGCAGAATAGGGACTGTTCCCCCTACATAGTGTCACTTGGCAGGTATGGATTGACACCTGTCCTCAGAGACCATGATACACACTGACACAGAGCAGAATAGAGACTGTTCCCCCTACATAGGGTCACTTGGCAGGTATGGATTGACACCTGTCCTCAGAGACCATGATACACACTGACACAGAGCAGAATAGAGACTGTTACCCCTACATAGGGTCACTTGGCAGATATGGATTGACACCTGTCCTCAAAGCACCTGATACACACTGACACAGAGCAGAATAGAGACTGTTCCCCCTACATAGGATCACTTGGCAGATATGGATTGAAACCTGTCCTCAAAGAGCAGAATAGAGACTGTTCCCCCTACAAAGGCTCACTTGGCAGGTATGGATTGACACCTGTCCTCAGAGAACATGATACACACTGACACAGAGCAGAATAGGGACTGTTCCCCCTACATAGGGTCACTTGGCAGATATGGCGTGGTTGTGGGAGGAGGAGGGCGACTTTCACCTCTTCCCCTGTTAGATTCCCGTTGTGCTGTGACATCACCCTTATACGCTGTGTAAAGCATACTTTTTATTTTTTTTTGCAAATGCTGCATCCTTTCCGACTTGTAATTCGGTAACATTTCCGCCACTGTCTGCTTATACCAGGGGTCTAGTAGCGTGGACACCCAGCACAGGTCGTTCTCCTTCAGCCTTTTTATACGAGGGTCCCTCAACAGTCAAGAAAGCATGAAAGACCCCATTTGCACAAGGTTGGATGCCGAGCTACTCATTTCCCGTTCCTCCTCCTCACACAGAGCAGAATAGGGACTGTTCCCCCTACCTAGGGTCACTTGGCAGATATGGATTGACACCTGTCCTCAAAGCCCCTGATACACACTGACATAGAGCAGATTAGGGACTGTTCCTTCTACATAGGGTCACTTGGCAGATATGGATTGACACCTGTCCTCAAAGCACCTGATACACACTGACACAGAGCAGAATAGAGACTGTTCCCCCTACATAGGGTCACTTGGCAGATATGGATTGAAACCTGTCCTCAGAGACCATGATACACACTGACACAGAGCAGAATAGAGGCTGTTCCCCCTACATAGGGTCACTTGGCAGATATGGATTGACACCTGTCCTCAGAGACCATGATACACACTGACACAGAGCAGAATAGGGACTGTTCCCCCTACATAGGGTCACTTGGCAGATATGGCGTGGTCGTGGGAGGAGGAGGGTGACTTTCACCTCTTCCCCTGTTAGATTCCCGTTGTGCTGTGACATCACCCTTATACGCTGTGTAAAGCATACTTTTTAATTTATTTTGCAAATGCTGCATCCTTTCCGACTTGTAATTCGGTAACATTTCCGCCACTGTCTGCTTATACCGGGGGTCTAGTAGTGTGGACACCCAGCAGAGGTCATTCTCCTTCAGCCTTTTTATACGTGGGTCCCTCAACAGGCACGACAGCATGAAAGACCCCATTTGCACAAGGTTGGATGCCGAGCTGCTCATTTACCGTTCCTCCTCCTCACACAGAGAAGAATAGGGACTGTTTCCCCTACATAGGGTCACTTGGCAGATATGGATTGACACCTGTCCTCAAAGCCCCTAATACACACTGACAAAGAGCAGAATAGAGACTGTTCCCCCTACATAGGGTCACTTGGCAGGTATAGATTAACACCAGTCCTCAGAGACCATGATACACACTGACACAGAGCAGAATAGGGACTATTCCCCCTACATAGGGTCACTTGGCAGATATGGCATGGTCGTGGGAGGAGGAGGATGACTTTCACCTCTTCCCCTGTTAGATTCCCATTGTGCTGTGACATCACCCTTATAGGCTGTGTAAAGCATACTTTTTTATTTATTTTGCAAATGCTGCATCCTTTCCAACTTGTAATTCGGTAACATTTCCGCCACTGTCTGCTTATACCGGGGGTCTAGTAGCGTGGATACGCAGCACAGGTTATTCTCCTTCAGCCTTTTTATACGAGGGTCCCTCAACAGGCACTGTGGTGGAATCTCGGTAAAAATAAATTTAGTAGGCCGAGATTCCCACGTGGCATGTGTACGTGCATATGCTGACGTATCGGTCAGTTGGTTGCACGTGGCAAGATACGATCAGTAGTGTACGGAGCATGTGCGAGAATACAGGATGTAGTATTCCCCTCCTCCATTGTGCTGGACAAGCCATGCGGTCAAGCAGGAAGTTAATTCTTATTTGTTTTGATTGGTTAAGAAAATGTGCGGGTGGAGCTTAATATGGGAGGAGTTATATGCCTATATAAGGAGCCTGCACTATTGTCCGGGGCTCAGAACTTGTTGTATTTTGGTGACATTAGTCCCTCTGAGTCCCGATCGGTGAACCGAATAAAGAATCTCTTCCTTCCTGAAGAAACCTGTGTCCATCTCTCTGTGCTTGGCTTCCGTCAGTTTCTCCGGTATCAGCACAACATCATGAAAGACCCCATTTGCACAAGGTTGGATGCCGAGCTGCTCATTTCCCGTTCCTCCTCCTCACACAGAGAAGAATAGGGACTGTTCCCCCTACATAGGGTCACTTGGCAGATATGGATTGACACCTGTCCTCAAAGCCCCTGATACACACTGACACAGAGCAGAATCAAGACTATTCCCCCTACATAGGGTCACTAGGCAGATATGGATTGACACCTGTCCACAGAGATACACAATGACACAGAGCAGAATAGGGACTGTTGCCCCTACATAGGGTCACTTGGCAGATATGGATTGACACCTATCCTAAGGATCCCTGTTACACACCGACACAGAGCAGAATAGAGACTTTTCCCCCTACATAGGGTCACTTGGCAGATATGGATTGACAAATGTCCTCAAAGCCCCTGATACACACTGATACAAAGCAGAATAGAGACTGTTCCCCCTACATAGGGTCACTTGGCAGATATGGATTGACACCTATACTAAGGATCCCTGTTACACACTGACACAGAGTAGAATAGAGACTGTTCCCCCTACATAGGGTCACTTGGTAGATATGGATTGACACCTGTCCTCAAAGCCCCTGATACACACTGACACAGAGCAGAATAGAGACTGTTCCCCCTACATAGGGTCACTTGGCAGATATGGATTGACACCTATCCTAAGGATCCCTGTTACACACTGACACAGAGCAGAATAGAGACTGTTTCCCCTGCATAGAGTCACTTGGCAGATATGGATTGACACCTGTCCTCAAAGCCCCTGATACACACTGACACAGAGCAGAATAGAGACTGTTCCCCCTACATAGGGTCACTTGGCAGATATGGATTGACACCTATCCTAAGGATCCCTGTTACACACTGACACAGAGCAGAATAGAGACTGGTTCCCCTGCATAGGGTCACTTGGCAGATATGGATTGACACCTGTCCTCAAAGCCCCTGATACACACTGACACAGAGCAGAATAGAGACTGTTCCCCCTACATAGGGTCACTTGGCAGATATGGATTGACACCTGTCCTCAAAGCCCCTAATACACACTGACAAAGAGCAGAATAGAGACTGTTCCCCCTACATAGGGTCACTTGGCAGGTATAGATTAACACCAGTCCTCAGAGACCATGATACACACTGACACAGAGCAGAATAGGGACTATTCCCCCTACATAGGGTCACTTGGCAGATATGGCATGGTCGTGGGAGGAGGAGGATGACTTTCACCTCTTCCCCTGTTAGATTCCCATT
Source organism: Pelobates fuscus (assembly GCF_036172605.1). NCBI lineage: Eukaryota > Metazoa > Chordata > Amphibia > Anura > Pelobatidae > Pelobates > Pelobates fuscus. The sequence goes on along the minus strand of NC_086319.1, from coordinate 193,251,193 downwards.
GTGCTGTGACATCACCCTTATAGGCTGTGTAAAGCATACTTTTTTATTTATTTTGCAAATGCTGCATCCTTTCCAACTTGTAATTCGGTAACATTTCCGCCACTGTCTGCTTATACCGGGGGTCTAGTAGCGTGGATACGCAGCACAGGTTATTCTCCTTCAGCCTTTTTATACGAGGGTCCCTCAACAGGCACTGTGGTGGAATCTCGGTAAAAATAAATTTAGTAGGCCGAGATTCCCACGTGGCATGTGTACGTGCATATGCTGACGTATCGGTCAGTTGGTTGCACGTGGCAAGATACGATCAGTAGTGTACGGAGCATGTGCGAGAATACAGGATGTAGTATTCCCCTCCTCCATTGTGCTGGACAAGCCATGCGGTCAAGCAGGAAGTTAATTCTTATTTGTTTTGATTGGTTAAGAAAATGTGCGGGTGGAGCTTAATATGGGAGGAGTTATATGCCTATATAAGGAGCCTGCACTATTGTCCGGGGCTCAGAACTTGTTGTATTTTGGTGACATTAGTCCCTCTGAGTCCCGATCGGTGAACCGAATAAAGAATCTCTTCCTTCCTGAAGAAACCTGTGTCCATCTCTCTGTGCTTGGCTTCCGTCAGTTTCTCCGGTATCAGCACAACATCATGAAAGACCCCATTTGCACAAGGTTGGATGCCGAGCTGCTCATTTCCCGTTCCTCCTCCTCACACAGAGAAGAATAGGGACTGTTCCCCCTACATAGGGTCACTTGGCAGATATGGATTGACACCTGTCCTCAAAGCCCCTGATACACACTGACACAGAGCAGAATCAAGACTATTCCCCCTACATAGGGTCACTAGGCAGATATGGATTGACACCTGTCCACAGAGATACACAATGACACAGAGCAGAATAGGGACTGTTGCCCCTACATAGGGTCACTTGGCAGATATGGATTGACACCTATCCTAAGGATCCCTGTTACACACCGACACAGAGCAGAATAGAGACTTTTCCCCCTACATAGGGTCACTTGGCAGATATGGATTGACAAATGTCCTCAAAGCCCCTGATACACACTGATACAAAGCAGAATAGAGACTGTTCCCCCTACATAGGGTCACTTGGCAGATATGGATTGACACCTATACTAAGGATCCCTGTTACACACTGACACAGAGTAGAATAGAGACTGTTCCCCCTACATAGGGTCACTTGGTAGATATGGATTGACACCTGTCCTCAAAGCCCCTGATACACACTGACACAGAGCAGAATAGAGACTGTTCCCCCTACATAGGGTCACTTGGCAGATATGGATTGACACCTATCCTAAGGATCCCTGTTACACACTGACACAGAGCAGAATAGAGACTGTTTCCCCTGCATAGAGTCACTTGGCAGATATGGATTGACACCTGTCCTCAAAGCCCCTGATACACACTGACACAGAGCAGAATAGAGACTGTTCCCCCTACATAGGGTCACTTGGCAGATATGGATTGACACCTATCCTAAGGATCCCTGTTACACACTGACACAGAGCAGAATAGAGACTGGTTCCCCTGCATAGGGTCACTTGGCAGATATGGATTGACACCTGTCCTCAAAGCCCCTGATACACACTGACACAGAGCAGAATAGAGACTGTTCCCCCTACATAGGGTCACTTGGCAGATATGGATTGACACCTATCCTAAGGATCCCTGTTACACACTGACACAGAGCAGAATAGAGACTGTTCCCCCTACATAGGGTCATTTGGCAGATATGGATTGACACCTGTCCTCAAAGCCCCTGATACACACTGACACAGAGCAGAATAGGGACTGTTCCCCCTACATAGGGTCACTTGGCAGATATGGATTGACACCTGTCCTCAAAACACCTGATACACACTGACACAGAGCAGAATAGAGACTGTTCCCCCTACATAGGGTCACTTGGCAGATATGGATTGACACCTGTCCTCAAAGCACCTGATACACACTGACACAGAGCAGAATAGAGACTGTTGCCCCTACATAGGGTCACTTGGCAGATATGGATTGACACCTATCCTAAGGATCCCTGTTACACACTGACACAGAGCAGAATAGAGACTTTTCCCCCTACATAGGGTCACCTGGCAGATATGGATTGACACCTGTCCTCAAAGCCCCTGATACACACTGACACAGAGCAGAATAGAGACTGTTCCCCCTACATAGGGTCACTTGGCAGATATGGATTGACACCTATCCTAAGGATCCCTGTTACACACTGACACAGAGTAGAATAGAGACTGTTCCCCCTACATAGGGTCACTTGGTAGATATGGATTGACACCTGTCCTCAAAGCCCCTGATACACACTGACACAGAGCAGTATAGAGACTGTTCCCCCTACATAGGGTCACTTGGCAGATATGGATTTACACCTATCCTAAGGATCCCTGTTACACACTGACACGGAGCAGAATAGAGACTGTTTCCCCTACATATAGTCACTTGGCAGATATGGATTGACACCTGTCCTCAAAGCCCCTGATACACACTGACACAGAGCAGAATAGAGACTGTTCCCTCTACATAGGGTCACTTGGCAGATATGGATTGACACCTATCCTAAGGATCCCTGTTACACACTGACACAGAGCAGAATAGAGACTTTTCCCCCTACATAGGGTCACCTGGCAGATATGGATTGACACCTGTCCTCAAAGCCCCTGATACACACTGACACAGAGCAGAATAGAGACTGTTCCCCCTACATAGGGTCACTTGACAGATATGGATTGACACCTATCCTAAGGATCCCTGTTACACACTGACACAGAGTAGAATAGAGACTGTTCCCCCTACATAGGGTCACTTGGTAGATATGGATTGACACCTGTCCTCAAAGCCCCTGATACACACTGACACAGAGCAGTATAGAGACTGTTCCCCCTACATAGGGTCACTTGGCAGATATGGATTTACACCTATCCTAAGGATCCCTGTTACACACTGACACGGAGCAGAATAGAGACTGTTTCCCCTACATAGGGTCACTTGGCAGATATGGATTGACACCTGTCCTCAAAGCCCCTGATACACACTGACACAGAGCAGAATAGAGACTGTTCCCTCTACATAGGGTCACTTGGCAGATATGGATTGACACCTATCCTAAGGATCCCTGTTACACACTGACACAGAGCAGAATAGAGACTGTTTCCCCTGCATAGGGTCACTTGGCAGATATGGATTGACACCTATCCTAAGGATCCCTGATACACACTGACACAGAGCAGAATAGAGACTGTTCCCCCTACATAGTGTCACTTGGCAGATATGGATTGACACCTATCCTAAGGATCCCTGTTACACACTGACACAGAGCAGAATAGAGACTGTTTCCCCTACATAGGGTCACTTGGCAGATATGGATTGACACCTGTCCTCAAAGCCCCTGATACACACTGACACAGAGCAGAATATGGACTGTTCCCCCTACATAGGGTCACTATGTGCCTTTTTTTTGGTTTGGTTTTTGAAGCCACAGTGCAGCACCATAGGGCCGAAAAATAAGGCATGTACACATGCCTGAAAAATTAGGTATTGTTGCATCCGCTGCTGTAGCAGCGGCCATAAAAAATTGATGTTTGTTTCCCAAGCAGAAAGTGCACTAAAACATTGCGGCTTGAACCCTAGTTGGTGGCGGATAAGTCACGCAAGTCAACAGGCATTCAGAGCTAAAATACAGCAGTGTGTGGACCATTTTTAGCCCAAGGCAGCTCATCTCATCAGGCCTTTTTTAGTCGAATGTATTGCCCACTGTCAGTCTCTTCGGGATCCATCCCTCATTCATCTTAATAAAGGTGAGGTAATCTAGACTTTTTTGACCTAGGCGACTTCTCTTCTCAGTGACAATACCTCCTGCTGCACTGAAGGTCCTTTCTGACAGGACACTTGAAGCGGGGCAGGCCAGAAGTTCTATCGCAAATTGGGATAGCTCAGGCCACAGGTCAAGCCTGCACACCCAGTAGTCAAGGGTTCATCGCTCCTCAGAGTGTCGATATCTGCAGTTAAGGCGAGGTAGTCTGCTACCTGTCGGTCGAGTCGTTCTCTGAGGGTGGAACCCGAAGGGCTGTGGCGATGCGTAGGACTTAAAAAGCTCCCGTTGTGCTGTGACATCACCCTTATACGCTGTGTAAAGCATACTTTTTAATTTATTTTGCAAATGCTGCATCCTTTCCGACTTGTTGTAATTCGGTAACATTTCCGCCAATTTCTGCTTATACCGGGGGTCTAGTAGCGTGGACACCCAGTACAGGTCGTTCTCCATCAGCCTTTTTATACGAGGGTCCCTCAACAGGCACGACAGCATGAAAGACCCCATTTGCACAAGGTTGGATGCCGAGCTACTCATTTCCCGTTCCTCCTCCTCAGTGATCTCAATGAAGGTATGTTCTTCCCCCCAGCCACGTACAACACCACGGGTACCAGATAGGTGACAACGAGCACCCTGGGATGCCTGTTGTGGTTGGTCTTCCTCCTCCTCGTCAAAGCCACATTCCTCCTCTGACACCTCTTCCTCACAATCCTCTTCCAGCATTGCCGCAGGTCCAGCAAGCGATGCTGATAAGGCTGTTTCTGGTGGTGATGGTGACCACAACTCTTCCTCTTCCTCTTCACGCTCATCTACGGCCTGATCCAGCACCCTTCGCAGGGCACGCTCCAGGAAGAAAACAAATGGTATGATGTCGCTGATGGTGCCTTCGGTACGACTGACTAGGTTTGTCACCTCCTCAGAAGGACGCATGAGCCTACAGGCATTGCGCATGAGCGTCCAGTAAAGTGGCAAAAAAATTCCCAGCTCCCCAGAGGCTGTCCTAGCACCCCAGTCATACAAATATTCATTAACGGCTTTTTCTTGTAGCAGGCGGTCGAACATTAGGAATGTTGAATTCCAACGTGTCGGGCTGTCGCAAATCAAGCGCCTCACTGGCATGTTGTTTCGCCGCTGGATATCGGCAAAGTGCGCCATGGCCTTGTAGGAACGCCTGAAATGGCCACACACCTTCCTGCCCTGCTTCAGGATGTCCTGTAAGCCTGTGTACTTATGCACAATGCGTTGTACGATCAGATTACACACATGTGCCATGCACGGCACATGTGTCAACTTGCCCAACTTCAATGCCGCTAACAAATTTTTTCCGTTGTCACAAACCACTTTGCCGATATCCAGTTGCTGCGGAGTCAGCCACTTTTCCACCTGTGCGTTCAGGGCGGACAAGAGTGCTTGTCCAGTGTGACTCTCTGCTTTCAAACAAGTCAAACCCAAGATGGCGTGACACTGCCGTATCCAGGATGTGGAATAGTACCTGGGGAGCTGGGGAGTGCCGTTGATGTGGAGCAAGACGCAGCAGCAGAAGAGGACTCAGCCGAGGAGGATATGGAAGAGGATGTAATAGGAGGAGTAGAGGAGGTGGCAGCAGGCCTGCCTGCAAGTCGTGGCGGTGTCACCAACTCCTCTGCAGAGCCAAGCATTCCTTGCTTGGCAGCCGTCAGCAGGTTTACCCAATGCGCAGTGTAGGTGATATACCTGCCCTTACCATGCTTTTCAGACCAGGTATCAGTGGTTAGATGGACCCTTGCCCCAACACTGTGTGCCAGACATGCCATTACTTCCTTTTGCACAATCGAGTACAGGTTGGGGATTGCCTTTTGTGAAAAGAAATTTCGGCCGGGTACCTTCCACTGCAGTGTCCCAATAGCTACAATTTTTTTGAACACCTCAGACTCCACCAGCTTGTATGGTAAAAGCTGGCAGGCTAATAGTTCGGACAAGCCAGCTGTCAGACGCTGGGCAAGGGGGTGACTATCTGACATTGGCTTCTTACGCTCAAACATGTCCTTGACAGACACATGACTGTGGGCAGATGAGCGGGAACTGCTCAAGGCGGGAGACGGAGTGGCGGATGGTTGAGAGGGGGCAAGAAGGACAGCAGTGGTTGACGTGGCTGAAGATGCTGGACCAGGAGGAGGATGGCGGCTTAGAGTTTGCGTGCTGCTTGTACTCATGTGTTGATCCCATAGGCATTTGTGATGTGCGATCATGTGCCTACGCAAAGCAGTTGTACCTAGGTGGGTGTTGGACATCCCACGACTCAGTTTCTTTTGGCACAGGTTGCAAATGGCATCTCTGTTGTCAGAGGCAGACACACCAAAAAAATTCCACACTGCTGAGCTCTGCAATGACGGCATTCTGGTGGTGGACACAGCATGCATTGATTGGCGTGCTGTCGGGCTGACCCCGGGTGCCGATGCATGCTGTCTGACTGTGCCACTAGCTCCTTGCGACAACCTCCCCCTGCTTCCAACTCGTCTCCTCCTCCTCCTCTCTGTCTCCCCATCTGAACTTTCGCCCTGTTCTTCTTCTTGCCAAACGGGCACCCACGTGACATCCATGGACGCATCGTCATCATCAACCGCTTCACTTGTATCTGACAACTCAGCAAAGGAAGCAGCAGCGGGTACAACATCATCATCATCACACCGCACGTCCATGTGTGTAATGCTGCCTGCCTGAGACATATGCCTGTTATCTACATCCTCTGGCAATAATGGTTGCGCATCACTCATTTCTTCAAACGGATGTGTGAATAACTCCTCTGACATACCAAGTAAAGCGGCTGTGGTGCTAGTTTTGGTGGTGGCGGCAGGCGGGTGAGTGGTATCTTGAGAGGTGCCCGAAGCTAAGCTGGAGGAGGATGGTGCGTCAAGGTTCCGAGCGTAAGCTGTAGAAGATTGGGTGTCCTGTGTTAGCCAGTCAACTATGTCCTCAGAACATTTCAAGTTCAGGGTACGTGGCCTCTGAAAACTGGGCATTATTCTAGGGCCAAAGGGAATCACAGCACCACGACCACGATGGCCCCTGCGGGGTGGCCTGCCTCTGCCTGTCATTTTTTTTTGGATTAGTGGTACTATGCGTGCAAGCTACTGTGAGACCAGATATGAGTGGCAATGTGCACTGGCAGAGGTTGGCAGAGTACACGCTGTAGGCCTGACACACCCGCTTGAAGACAAGTAACTGCCATTCAATCTATAACAGTGAAAAACACACCAGATATGAGTGGCAATGTGCACTGGCAGAGGTCTTTTTTTCTTTGTAAAGGCACGCTATAGAGACACCAGATATGAGTGGCAATGTGCACTTGCAGAGGTTGGCAGAGAACACGCTGTAGGCCTGACACACCCGCTTGAAGACAAGTAACTGCTATTTAAAAACAGAAAAGGAGAAAGCCTATATTTGACCATGTAACTTTATACAACCCCCATTAAACCTGCACATGGGGACTGTTGTACACATGAAACATTGCAGAACACAAATATGTGCATTCTATTGCAGTAAAAACTAGCAGTGTTATAACACTCACAGTTAAAATGCCATGCAGAGCGACTGGAGAGAAAAATCCTCTTGGCAGCAGCATTCATTATAGCTTGTAGCATGGCAGTATGGTGTCTGGAGAGACCAATTAGGATAGAATTACAGTAGTCAATGCATACAAAAGCATGAACCAGCACCTTAGTTAATACATCTCTAATTGCAAAAAAAACAACTAACTATAAAATGTTAAAAGACAGTGACAGGCATATGCCAAACAGAGCTGTAAGAGGGCATATAATGCTTCACTTGGCAGCAATTCCATTTATCAGGCAGGATGAATGTCATTGCTGCCTTAGTTGATTGAAACTGCACTGCTGGTTCTCTCCACTATCTGACAGCACGCTTCACAGTTTTATTATGAGGTAGAATTTATATAAATGGTGAGCACTCTCAGTTAATATACATTCTTGGAAGGGTGCAAGTAACCTCGGGATCCCTATACCATATGTAGCATCAATTAAAAGATAATCCTCCAGCACACCTTCTGAATAGTTGTAATCCTTTATTCTCAGTGCATAAGAAAAGACAACATTTTGGCTAAAGTAGTATTTTTGCATTTTTTTTAAGAGGAACTATCAGAGGTGATCATACAAACATGTACTGGTGGTTGCTACATCTAAGTGCTGCTTCAAAGTGTGATATTGGAGATAAACTGGCAGTATTCTGAGGTATACAGGAGGAAAAAAATAAAAAAACATTTTAAGATTTGTTTGCTTTAAATTATTCACCTCATTAAAATGGTAGACTTAGTTCAGTGTAATAGTTGTTATGCATTTGTTTCACGTACCACTTTTTGGAGATTTGTATGGTGTCTAATCTGTAGACAGTTCTCTATATTGCATCAGGAGATTGTATTCTTGAAGTCTGAGATTTGTAAATTATCTGGTAAACAAACTCTGGCTGGAATTGCTGAAAAGCCACTGCCGCAAAGACATACTAGGAATGGCAGATGGATTACTGTAGGATCTGGTAGACTTAGAGTTATGGATAAAAGGCATATTGCACAGTCTGTTTTTCTGAATTAATTTTCAGCACTTTCAGAGTGTAATGGTGTTAAGGAGTCAGACTCAGGCACCAAGTGTAGTGGTGTTATGGAGACAGGCTCAGGGACTGAGGGTAGTGGTGTTGTGGAGACAGGCTCAGGCACCAAGTGTAGTGGTGTTGTGGAGACAGGCTCAGTCACTGAGGGTAGTGATGTTGTGGAGACAGGCTCAGGCACTGAGGGTAGTGATGTTGTGGAGACAGGATCAGACACTGAGGGTAGTGATGTTGTGGAGACAGGCTCAGACACTGAGGGTAGTGATGTTGTGGAGACAGGCTCAGACACTGAGGGTAGTGATGTTGTGGAGACAGGCTCAGGCACTGAGGGTAGTGGTGTTGTGGAGACAGACTCAGGCACTGAGGGTAGTGGTGTTGTGGAGACAGGCTCAGGCACTGAGGGTAGTGGTGTTGTGGAGACAGGCTCAGGCACTGAGGGTAGTGGTGTTGTGGAGACAGGCTCAGGCACCAAGTGTAGTGGGGTTGTGGAGAAAGGCTCAGGCGCCGAGTGTAGTGGTGTTGTGGAGACATTTTCAGGCACTGTGTGTAGTGGTATTATGGAGACAGGCTTAAAGACTATGGTGAGTCCTAATAGAAAGCAGTTGTTGTTGGGGGATTCTATCATAAGAGGTGTGGAGCTGGACAATGCTGGTCTTGTGAGATGTCTTCACAGAGCTACTGCTCACAGAGACGGGAGACGTATTTGTAATATTGTTAAGCGAGCAAAGCAGGAAGGGGAATTGGATGTACTTGTCCATCTAGGCGACAAATGGCTTGCAATGAGGTTTCAGAGGTAAAGGAAGTTTTTAGTGTTTTTGCCAATGATATACGGCAGGTTGCTTCCACACTGTCATTCTCAGATGTTCTGCCTGTGCATAACACACAGAACGACAGGCGGGTGTGCATTAGGGACTTTAACTTGTGGCTTGGTGAATGGCGCCAGGAGCAAGGATTTGGCTTTGTTTCTCATGGTAGCTCTGTTTGGAATGGAAATAAACTGTACAACAAACATGGTTTGCATCTTACTCAAAAGAGAACAAATGTTCTCAGTGAGCAGTTCAGAGGTTTTGTCAGGATTTATTTAGACAAGGGTGGCGGGGGCAAAAGGGTGATAAAACATCAATCCAATTCTCCCCCAAAACAAGAACAGAAGGTGCCTGTAGCAAGTGTGTTAAAAATTATGAGCTTAGAGTCATGTCTACAAATGTTTGCAGTTTAGGGAATAAGATTCATGAACTTGTGTCTATAATGGCAACTGATAATGTAGATTTAGTCGCTGTTATTGAGACATGGTATAATGAGAGAAAAATTACTGGGACATCGCAATACCAGGGTGGCCCTGTATGTAAAGGATAGCATAAAATCTAGCCTAATAAAAGGTAGTGAGGTGAACATAGAGTCCATTTGGGTTACATTAGAATTTGGTAATCACACAGTAACTCGTGTAGGTGTGATTTTTAGACCCCCAGGACAAATAGAAGAGTTAGATAATCTACTAGTTGAGGAAATAGCTAAAATGACAATGAAGGGGGAAGTTAACCTCACAGTGACTTTAATCTTCCTGATGTGAATTGGAAAACCAAAATAGCTGCTCGTGCCAGGAGCACACATATTCTAAACTCTCTACTGGGATTGTCTCTAAAACGTAGTTGAGGAGCCAACTCGTATGGAGTCCATACTAGATTTAGTGTTAACAAATGGAAATTTAGTATCAGATATTACTGTAGGTGAAAGTTTAGGATCCAGTGATCATCAGTCAGTGTGGTTTAATATAAGAACAGGAAGAGGTTCTATTTCAACTGTCAAAAGTAAAGACAAATAAGTCAATGGGACCTGATGGAATACACCCAAAGTTATTAAAAGAGCTTAATGGTGTACTAGCAAAACCAATAAAAGATTTATTTAAGCAATCATTGTTAACAGGAATAGTCCCAGAATATTGAAAGTTAGCGAATGTTGTGCCCATTCACAAGAAAGGTAGTAGGGAGGAGTCGGGCAACTACAGGCCAGTAAGCCTTTCTTCAGTAGTGGGGAAAGTAATGGAAACCATGTTAAAGGATAGGATTGTTAAACATCTAAAATCACATGGATTTCAAGATCAGAGACAACATGGGTTTACTTCAGGGAGATCATGCCAAACTAATCTTATTAATTTTTTTGATTGGGTAACTAAAATAATAGATCAGGATGTCAAATGTATTAGAACAAGCCAGGTGAAACTACAAATGGTAGAAATAAACATAAATCAGTACAGGATTGCATACAACAAAGAAACAATGATCAATAATACAGGATATGATAACAATAACTCACTTTTTAAGCTCTCTAAGGGGTGATGGCTAGGGATGAGAAGAACATGATTTGCTGCTTACTGTATCTTCCCAAGATGGAGGCTGATACACTTCCTATACAAGTTCTGCCCATAATGCTGTGCTCTCTAACAACTTTATTTAAACCTCCTGAGTTACAATATATGCACAACTAGAGCTATACCAAAAAGGAACAGTAGATGGCGCCTGAGCTCTACATAACTAGCTGGTGTAAGTAAAGGAACTAGTGATGTCCCGAATGGTTCGCTGGCGAACATAGCGTGTTCGCGTTCGCCACGGATGGCGAACATATGCAATGTTCGGTCTGCCCCCTAATTGTCATCATTGAGTAAACTTTGACCCTGTACCTCACAGTCAGCAGACACATTCCAGACAATCTGCAGCACACCCTCCCTCCCAGACCCTCCCACCTCCTAGACAGCATACAATTTATATTAATTCTGAAGCTGCATTCATTTTTTTTTGTGTTTGTGTTTATTATACATTATTCTCCATAGCCAGTAACCTGTGTTTATTATACCTTATCCCCCCATAGCCAGTAACCTGTGTTTATTATACATTATCTCCCCATAGCCAGTAACCTGTGTTTATTATACATTATCCCTCCCATAGCCAGTAACCTGTGTTTATTATACATTATTCTCCCATAGCCAGTAACCTGAGTGTAATATAGAGATACTGTGTGTAATACAGAGATACTGAGTGTAAAACAGGGATACTGTGTGTAATACAGGGATACTGTGTGTAATACAGAGATGCTGAGTGTAATACAGGGATACAGTGTGTGATATAGGGATACAGTGTGTAATACAGAGATACTGTGTGTAATACAAGGACTATTGGAGAGGGGCAGTAAATGTAATATAATAGAATTAAGGAAGGAAGACATGGAGAGGGGGGCAGTAAATGTAATATAACAGAATTAAGGGAGGAAGACATGGAGAGGGGGGCGGTAAATGTAATATAATAGAATTAATGGAGGAAGACATGGAGAGGGTCATGGCACTAAAAGACTGTGTCCACTCCGGGCAGCAGCCAGCTGACCCGTGTGAGTCAGGCTGGGGCTGCCGGGAGTGGACAAGGGGGAGATATGTGGCGGGACATCGCCACTAAGCGCCATGTCCCCTGAGTATTCAGAGGTTTGGTTTTATATTTTGTGTCTCCAATATGTACTGTGATGGTTTTCCCTTTTGTATGTCTTGCTATTACTGCATTGCAGAACATTTAAAAGTTGACAGTTGACAGTTGACAGTTGACAGTTAACTCCTGGAGCCGTGAATAAAAATTGCCAGTTGACTCCCAGGCTATGTGTCGTGTGGTCCTTGGGAATGGGAATTATGCTGTGTGTCCTGCCTTCTGTATGATGAATCCTGAGTACCAGCAGAGAGCCCTTGGATTAACCCCTGCCGCTCCGCTACAAGGCTCCCATTGGCCTACGTCATTCCAGCACCTCCACACACGAACGTTTTAGGGGCGTAGGCATGACGTGGGCCAATCACTGGTGTAACAGTAGTGTACATTAAAAAAAAAACTAGAAATTTGACTGTGAAATAATAGCAGTCAGTTTCCTTCACACATGTGTGTTTCAGGGCCTGCCAGGGCACAGTGTCACACCAGTGCAACTCATATCTGGTGTAACAGTAGTGTACATTTAAAATAAAAATACAGGGGCCTGTTGTCACCTTTCGGCGACTCTTGGTGTTGTACGTGGCTGGGTGGAGGAAGAGACCTTCAATGACATCAGTGAGGACAAGGAACGGGACATGGCTAGCTTGGTATCCAACCTTGTGCAAATGGGGAGTTTGCGGTTGTGCAAATGGACTGTTTGGGGTTGTTTGCGGTGCGTTAAACGGGGAGTTTGGTCTGTCACTGTGAAGCGGGCGTAACCCTTACACTACCTGATCGATACAACATCATACCTGATGTTCTAAAGCACGTTATTCCAAACAATTTAGGAATGTTAGGTGATTTATGCTCTTTATGGATTAAAACCAGACTCTGCATCAACTATATAATTTTCCATGGGAATTTTGCCATGGATCCCCCTCCGGCATGCCACACTCCAGGTGTTTGCCCCCTTGAAACAACTTTTCCATCACTATTGTGGCCAGAAAGAGTCCCTGTGGGTTTTAAAATTCGCCTGCCTATTGAAGTCTATGGCGGTTCGCCTGGTTCGCCCGTTCACGAACATTTGTGAAAATTCGCGTTTGCCATTCGCGAACAAAAAATTTTATGTTCGCGACATCACTAAAAGGAACCAAACCTGTTATTCTAAACAACAAAAAACAAATATACTGAATAAAGTCTGGAGGACAGAACAGCAACCAATAACAAACATCCTACAAAGCCAGAATCAAATAACTTTTATGTCTCACAGAATACCATACATTAGATACAGTCACTATTTCTTAGTGACAACTTAAATGTACTTGTAGCTGCTTCACTAAACAGTGAAATGTGTGGGCTGAAAGCTGATTTGCAAGAAAATTCTGTTACTTTTCCAAAGTATATTTTGGACAAAACCATGAAGTTCATTTTCTCTTAGCTATATTTCATTGTTTAGTAATTAATCGCCTTGGATTACAATTTTTTTTTAAAATTTCTTTGTAGCTGCGAACCAATCTTTTAGTCTGCTTTGTACTATCTCAGAAATATAAAATGCATTATTCAGATGGTACGTGATTATCTGAAGAGACAATTATCATCTTAAATGGGAACCCTTGTTATAAGCTTAAATTTTGAGCTATTACTTCTCTTTATGTAGAATGTCTAGAGTGATTTCAAAGCTTTCCTGCAATGATAAAAAATAAGTGGTCAAAACTAACCATTAATGTTAAAGAAAGGCCATATTACATTCTGAATTTAAGAAATTGTTTCAGATGTTAAGTAGCAGCGTAATAGCTTTTTATGTATTTTATTTCCATATTTTGACAAGCCCATGGCTATTCTTTGTAGACAAGTGTTGCTGAGCATGGAAAAAAAGATGTAACAATGCTAAGAGCTGTGAAAAAAAGACTGTTATTTGGCTTACAGGACCCAAGGGGAGATGTACATCTGTTGCAATTAATATTCTTCATTGTACTTACTTAGTTTTGTCAGAATAAGCATGGTTTGTAACAAAACAAAAAAAAAAGAAAACAATATCCTCAGACTGGAAACAGCATTTTTATGGAGATGAGCTTAGACCACAAACATCATTAGAGCCATATCATTTTAATTTTAGTCTGTTGTAGGATGTAATTTTAGCAATATGAAAAACAATGGACAAATAAGACTTAACCTATAAGTGCTTTATACACAATTCACCTCCAAAATGGTGAACTAGCTTGCAGCATACAGTGGTGTATTTTGGATTTGTACTGCCCTAGGCACGACTAAATTCAGACACCCCCTAGTCTTAATTTGCCCCACCACTTTGTGTCAAGACCACTTTTTTCACTGACAGATACACACCCTCATTGATAAATACATTGACATACACTCACTGATAGATACATAGTCATTGGTGCACACATACAGTCATTGGCACACCCACTGACAGGCACACACTCTCAGATACACATACACTAACATACACTCATTGACAGCCACACACTGACACACACTCACAGACATACACATCCTCACTGATTTGACACACTGTGACAGACACACACACATTCACTCACTCACTCACAGACACACACTGACAGCTACACACACTCACTGACAGCTACACACACTCACTAACAGGCAAACACACTCACTGACAGGCAAACACACATTCACAGACAGACACACACACTCACTGACAGACACACACACACACTCACTGACAGACACACACACACACACTCACTGACAGACACACACACAAGCAAATTTTCTCATATGCTCACCAATTTTTCATATTTATTGAGAGCTGGAGTGCATCCTGTCCCTGACTGCTGCAGGGCTGGTTGGCCAAGCTGACTGGGCTCCTTGCTGGGCTGCTGGCTGTCCTGGTTGTGCTGGCTGTGCTGGCTGGGAGGGTGCTCAGTGGAGGTGGCGAGGGAACTGAGCTCTTCTTGGTCTGCTCCCTCACACACTGCTTAGTGTTGCCGGGAGCGGAGTGAAGTCATATTCTGGCTCCCGGCATCCCAGAAGGGCGATCGATGGAGCAAGAAGAGTTAAAGACAGTGCTCTCTCCCCACCTGGCTAGAATATTAGCAGTTTAATGCCTTTGGGGGGGGGGGTGGACTTAAGGTAGCCAGCCAGCAAGGCATTTGGCTAGGCGCTTAGGGCAGCATTTTTTGCAGGCCCCTGAAAGTGCTGCCTTAGGAAAATGCTTTGTTTGCCTGCGATAAACACAGCCCTTGCAGCATACAGAACTTAGCTTAGGTGAGTACAATCCAAAGTCTCAAAGAACATGCCAGTATTTCTTCCGGGGAACAGGGCAAAGATATTCTATGTGATGACTAGTTTCGCCGTGGATTTGACTTCCTCAGATCCCCCCCCCCCCCCCCCCCATAGCAAATACTGGCTTATTCTCAGTGACTCAGATTTATACTAACCTCAGCTAAGTTCTGTATGTTGTTAGTTTGTACACCATTCATCTGTAAAATTGGAGGTGAATTGTGTAGCTGTCCTGGTTCTCTGTCAATTCAGAAGCGTTTGTCAAACTGTATTCTAAATCTAAAGACACTTGCCAAACTGTATGCTGAATTCAGGGGTAAATTGTGAGCTGTTCTGGTTTTAACTATTTTAAATAAAGGTTATTTCTTACACAACCATACATGTGGATCTAGTTCATTGAGGAGCTGCATTGTTCTGAGCAGTACATAACTGCTCCCCATCTGTGAGTGCTATCCTACCACCCCTCACTCTAGCATTTCCTTTTAAAATTTTAAACTCTTTTACACTGTTCTTTTTCTTTTGTGTTTTTTTTTTATAATTGAAGTTTATTGTTATTGTTACATTCAGTTAATACATCTGCGATATTTCACATCAACATTGTCACATCCTTCAGTATATAAAGTCAAGTGCTAGGTCAAACATCCTGTCATACATTATTTCATACAGTGTTCTGTATATTTTCCCTGGTGTTGTTGTGTACCATAATGACCATAATGACAGGCAAATCTATACTCGTCAATCGATAGAGTTATGCGGTAAAGAGTAGGGGGGGGGGGGAATACCCTCTCTCCTATCTGCTTAATTTAGGTGTGGGGCCTTCTTTGTGTTCCCCTTCGTGGGGGTAGAGAGTTAGAAGTGAATGTGAGATAACTCCATAGCCGGAGTTGTATTTTGGCAGATGAACGTAGTTGATGCCTGTTCGTGGTGCGTAATTTAAACAAAAATCAAGAAAATATTAAACAAACATAAACGTTAACATTCTGAGATCCAAACAAGAGAATGCTGGTAATCAGTGGCGTACTAAGGGTGGGGTGGGGGGGGGGGGGGGGGGGCGGTCCGCCCCGGGTGACATCAGGCAGGGGGGTGCCACCAGGGCTGGCCAGGCTTTTAGTTCAGTGAGCTGTGTGGCTGCACCGGTTGCCATAGCAGCAAGGGCGCCGGGCAGCCGACACAGCTCACACGCATGGGGCTGGGAGCAGGAGCAGGAGGTCTGCACAGAGATTTGGGGGCGGAGCTAGAACGACCGTGGGGTCGGAGCCAAGCCAGATGTGGGGGCAGATCTAAATGCTCATACTGCTGCACACAGAGGGGAAGCAGGAAGGAGTCCCTGCTTCCCCAATTCCAACACAGCAGGGAGTGGACTGAATCCATTCCTCCTCCAGCCCAAGCTTACTATAAGTGAGAGTGTGTGCTGTGTGTAACTGTGATTGTGACTGTCTTTGACTTTGTGTGTGATTGCCTGCCTGTGTGTGTGACTGCCTGTGATTGTCTGTGTGACTGTGTGCGTGATTGTCTGCCTGTGATTGTCTGTGTGACTCGGTGTGAGTGATTGTCTGCCTGTGTGTGTGTGTGTGACTGTCTGCGTGTGTGTGTGTGTGTGTGCGTGACTGTCTGCCTGTGATTGTGGGTGTGTGAGTGACAGACTCTGACTGTCTGTGTGTGTGTGCGTGCGTGTGTGTGTGACTGTCTGACTGTGTGTGTGTGTGTGACTGTGCCTCTGATTGTGTGTGTGTGTGTGTGACTGTCTGTGATTGTGCTGTGTGTATGTGTGACTGTCTGCCTGTGTGACTGTCTGCCTGTCATTGTGTGTGTGTGTGTGTGTGACTGTGTGTGTGTGACTGTGTGCCTGTGATTGTCTGTGTGACTGTGTGTGTTTGTGTGTGACTGTCTGCCTGTGATTGTGTGTGTGTGTGTGAGTGATTGTGACTGTGATTGTGTGTGTATGTGTGCATCTGACTGTGTCTGACGGTCTTCGCCCTGCAGTGAGCCAGCAGCCAGGATATGATGTCATTGCGGCCTCGGCGTCATTACAGGGTGTGCGATGGACCTGTGCAGAAAAAGCACAGAGATCCCAGCAGCAACCACTGACCACCTGGGACTGAGGATCCACTCCAGCCCTTCTAGAGCAAGGTAGGGAGGCTGGGTGGACCTCTTGATTATTAAATGTGTGTATGTATGTAATGTTTGTGTGTGTATGTGATTGAGTGTCTGTGATTGTATGTGTGTGGGTCAGTGATTGTGTTTGTGTATATCTGTGATTATGTGTGTGATTGTGTGTATCTCTGCGTATGTGTTTAGTAGATAGCTCTCTTATTTCCTGTCCTTAAATATTGCAATCCCACATAAGGATAACAAATAAGGGATTTATCTACTAAACAACTGAAAATAAGAAAAGTGCGTTTTCTTTTATCCTTTAGCTGTTTAGTAGATCATTCCCTGAATTGGTGCCCGTAGGTGAGATTTCCATATTTAAAGATACCGAATGAGGGTGCTGTTTAGCAGATAGCACCTTATTTGGTGTCCTTAAATATGGCAATCCCACAAAGGATAGCAAATAGAGGAGTTATCTGTTAAACAAAGATTGAAATTAAGAGGTGTCAGCCAGCCCACAACAAGAAATCTGGGTGGCTAATGTGAATTATATGCAAATGTGTAGTCAGATGCCAACATGCAGAACACAGCATGCTGACATCAGACAGCCAATGGCAGCATATTACCCCATCCCCTAGTGAGAAGTTTTACTGCTCCCCCTCCCACTCCTGTTTTGACTGTGGTATCTTATGTGCACCCCCCATATATATTGTTCCTAGAGTCGTCACAATGTCTGCATGTGTGTCAATGTGTATCTGTGTGTGACTGTGTGTGTGTATGTCCGTGTATGTGTATATCTGCAGACATCTAAAAATCTCGCCCACACTACACACAAATACACACATGCATTTCAACGTCAACACTACATACAAACCCCACCATTATATATAACCATACCACTGCATTCAAATACCACACAACACACAAATGCATGCTTGCATTCAAACGCCAACACTACATACAAACATACTGCTACATTCACTCACATATACTCCATACATTGTGGCAAATCCAGCCACTGTACATTGTATGTTATGTATATATAATGTTATGCATACGTGTATACACCTTTACGAACCAAGCGTATGTATTCTGTGTAACATGGTTCAAGGAAATCCTAGCGTTCATATGCTGCCGGCATACGAAAACCGCCAGCATTCATGTAATTAGTGATGTACCGAACTGTTCGCTGGCGAATAGTTCCCGGCGAACATAGCGTGTTTGCGTTCGCCACCGCGGGTGAACACATGGGCGGTTCGATCCGCCCCCTATTCGTCATCATTGAGCAAACTTTGACCCTATGCCTCACGGTCAGCAGACACATTCCAGCAAATCAGCAGCAGACCCTCCCTTCCACACCCTCCCACCTCCCTCCCATCATCCATTTTAGATTCATTCTGAAGCTGCATGCTTAGTGAGATAGGGGAAAGTGTAGCTGCTGCTGATTAGATAGGGAAATTGATATCTAGGCTAGGGTATTCAGTGTCCACTACAGTCCTGAAGGACTCATCTGATCTCTGCTGTAAGAACAGCACCCCAAAAAGCCCTTTTTAGGGCTAGAACATCAGTTTTTTTTTTTGTGTAATGTAATTGCAGTTGCCTGCCTGCCGGATTCTGTGTCAGGCTCAGTGGATACTGTGCCCATTTGCCCAGTGCCACCACTCACTCACTGGTGTCACAATAGCTTGCTTGACATTTAAAAATATAATTTTTTTTTTCACTGTAATAGATTTAAGAGCATTTAGTTGTCTGCCAGCTTCTGTGTCAGGCTCAGTGGATACTGTGCCCATTTGCCCA
This sequence comes from Pelobates fuscus, assembly GCF_036172605.1. NCBI lineage: Eukaryota > Metazoa > Chordata > Amphibia > Anura > Pelobatidae > Pelobates > Pelobates fuscus. The sequence goes on along the minus strand of NC_086319.1, from coordinate 193,232,169 downwards.
GTGCCACCACTCATATCTGGTGTCACAATAGCTTAAGCTTGACATTTAAAAAGCAAAAAAAAAATGTCACTGTAATAGATTGAAGAGCATTTAGTTGTCTGCCAGCTTCTGTGTCAGGCTCAGTGGATACTGTGCCCATTTGCCCAGTGTCACCACTCATATCTGGTTTCACAATAGCTTAAGCTTGACATTTAAAAATAAAAAAAACTTTTTTCACTGTAATAGATTGAAGAGCATTTAGTTGTCTGCCAGCTTCTGTGTCAGGCTCAGTGGATACTGTGCCCATTTGCCCAGTGCCACCACTCATATCTGATGTCTCTGTAGCGTGCTTTTACAAAGAAAAACAGTTTTCCAGTGTAAGCTAATAGCAGTCAGTGTCCTTAAAGCGGGTGTGTCAGGCCTTCATTCAGCGTGTGCCCTGCAGAACCCTGCCAGCGTACTTTGACAGTTGCCACTCATATCTGGTGTCTCTGTAGCGTGCTTTTACAAAGAAAAAAAGGTTTCCAGTGGAAGCTAATAGCAGTCAGTGTCCTTAAAGCGGGTGTTTCAGGCCTTCAGCGTGTGCCTTGCAGAACCCTGCCAGCGTACTTTGACAGTTGCCACTCATATCTGGTGTCTCTATAGCGTGCTTTTACAAAGAAAAACAGTTTTCCAGTGTAAGATAATAGCAGTCAGTGTCCTTAAAGCGGGTGTGTCAGGCCTTCCTTCAGCGTGTGCCCTGCAGAACCCTGCCAGCGTACTTTGACAGTTGCCACTCATATCTGGTGTCTCTATAGCGTGCTTTTACAAAGAAAAACAGTTTTCCAGTGTAAGCTAATAGCAGTCAGTGTCCTTAAAGCGGGTGTTTCAGGCCTTCAGCGTGTGCCCTGCAGAAACCTGCCAGCGTACTTTGACAGTTGCCACTCATATCTGGTGTCTCTATAGCGTGCTTTTACAAAGAAAAACAGTTTTCCAGTGTAAGCTAATAGCAGTCCGTGTCCTTAAAGCGGGTGTTTCAGGCCTTCAGCGTGTGCCCTGCAGAAACCTGCCAGCGTGCTTTGACAGTTGCCACTCATATCTGGTGTATCTGTAGTGTGCTTTTACAAAGAAAAACAGTTTTCCAGTGTAAGCTAATCGCAGTCAGTGTCCTTAAAGCGGGTGTGTCAGGCCTTCCTTCAGCGTGTGCCCTGCAGAAACCTGCCAGCGTACTTTGACAGTTGACACACATATCTGGTGTCTCTATAGCGTGCTTTTACAAAGAAAAACAGTTTTCCAGTTTAAGCTAATAGCAGTCAGTGTCCTTAAAGCGGGTGTTTCAGGCCTTCAGTGTGTGCCCTGCAGAACCCTGCCAGCGTACTTTGACAGTTGCCACTCATATCTGGTGTCTCTGTAGTGTGCTTTTACAAAGAAAAAAAGTTTTCCAGTGTAAGCTAATAGCAGTCAGTGTCCTTAAAGTGGGTGTTTCAGGCCTTCAGCGTGTGCCCTGCAGAACCCTGCCAGCGTACTTTGACAGTTGCCACTCATATCTGGTGTCTCTGTAGCGTGCTTTTACAAAGAAAAAAAGGTTTCCAGTGTAAGATAATAGCAGTCAGTGTCCTTAAAGCGGGTGTGTCAGGCCTTCCTTCAGCGTGTGCCCTGCAGAACCCTGCCAGCGTACTTTGACAGTTGCCACTCATATCTGGTGTCTCTATAGCATGCTTTTACAAAGAAAAACAGTTTTCCAGTGTAAGATAATAGCAGTCAGTGTCCTTAAAGCGGGTGTTTCAGGCCTTCAGCGTGTGCCCTGCAGAAACCTGCCAGCGTACTTTGACAGTTGCCACTCATATCTGGTGTCTCTGTAGCGTGCTTTTACAAAGAAAAAAAGGTTTCCAGTGTAAGCTAATAGCAGTCAGTGTCCTTAAAGCGGGTGTTTCAGGCCTTCCTTCAGGGTGTGCCCTGCAGAACCCTGCCAGGGCACATTGCCACTCATATCTGGTGTCAAAATTTTGTGCATTTAAAACCAAAAAACTTTCTTCACTGTTTTAGATTGAATAGCGGTTAGTTTTCTTCAAGCGGGTGTCACGCCTACAGCGTCACTCTGCCAACCTCTGCCAGTGCACATTGCCACTTATTTCTGGTGGCACAATAGCGTGCATTTAAAAACATATTTTTTTTTCACTGTTATAGATTGAATAGCAGTTAGTTGTCTTCAAGCGGGTGTCAGGCCTCCAGCGTGTACTCTGCCAACCTCTGCCAGTGCACATTGCCACTTATTTCTGGTGTCACAATAGCGTGCATTTAAAAACATACATTTTTTTTCACTGTTATAGATTGAATAGCAGTTAGTTGTCTTCAAGCGGGTGTGTCAGGCCTACAGCGTGTACTCTGCAGACCTCTGCCATTGCACATTGCCACTCATATCTGGTCTCACAGTAGCTTGCACGCATAGTACCACTTATCCCCCCAAATATGACAGGTAGAGGCAGGATACCCTGCAGGGGCCATCGTGGTCATGGTGCTGTGATTCCCTTTGGCCCTAGAATAATGCCCAGTTTTCAGAGGCCACGTACCCTGAACTTGAAATGTTCTGAGGACATAGTTGACTGGCTAACACAGGACACCCAATCTTCTACAGCCTCCACTCGGAACCTTGACGCACCATCCTCCTCCAGCTTAGCTTCAGGCACCTCTCAAGATACCACTCACCCACCTGCCGCCACCACCAAAACTAGCACCACAGCCGCTTTACTTGGTATGTCAGAGGAGTTATTCACACATCCGTTTGAAGAAATGAGTGATGCGCAACCATTATTGCCAGAGGATGTAGATAACAGGGATATGTCTCAGGCAGGCAGCATTACACACATGGACGTACGGTGTGATGATGATGATGTTGTACCCGCTGCTGCTTCCTTTGCTGAGTTGTCAGATACAAGTGAAGCGGTTGATGATGACGATGCGTCCATGGATGTCACGTGGGTGCCCACTCGGCAAGAAGAAGAACAGGACGAAAGTTCAGATGGGGAGACAGAGAGGAGGAGGAGGAGACGAGTTGGAAGCAGGGGGTGGTCGTCGCAAGGAGCTAGTGGCACAGTCAGACAGCATGCATCGGCAGCCCGACAGCACGCCAATCAACGCATGCTGTGTCCACCACCAGAATGCCATCATTGCAGAGCTCAGCAGTGTGGCATTTTTTTTCTGTGTCTGCCTCTGACAACAGCGATGCCATTTGCAACCTGTGCCAAAAGAAAGTCGTGGGAAGTCCAACACCCACCTAGGTACAACTGCTTTGCGTAGGCACATGATCGCACATCACAAATGCCTATGGGATCAACACATGAGTACAAGCAGCACACAAACTCAAAGCCGCCATCCTCCTCCTGGTCCAGCATCTTCAGCCACGTCAACCACTGCTGTCCTCCTTGCCCCCTCTCAACCATCCGCCACTCCGTCTCTCGCCTTGAGCAGTTCCCGCTCATCTGCCCACAGTCAGGTGTCTGTCAAGGACATGTTTGAGCGTAAGAAGCCAATGTCAGAAAATCACCCCTTTGCCCAGCGTCTGACAGCTGGCTTGTCTTAACTATTAGCCCGTCAGCTTTTACCATACAAGCTGGTGGAGTTTAAGGCATTTAAAAAATTTGTAGCTATTGGGACACCGCAGTGGAAGGTACCCGGACGAAATTTCTTTTCACAAAAGGCAATCCCCAACCTGTACTCGATTGTGCAAAAGGAAGTAATGGCATGTCTGGCACACAGTGTTAGGGCAAGGGTCCATCTGACCACTGATACCTAGTCTGCAAAGCATGGTAAGTGCAGGTATATCACCTACATTGGGTAAACCTGCTGATGGTTGCCAAGCATGGGATGCGTGGCTCTGCAGAGGTGTTGGTGACACCACCACGACTTGCAGGCAGGCCTGCTGCCACCTCCTCTACTCCTCCTACTCCATCCTCTTCCATAACCTCCTCGGCTGAGTCTTCTTCTGCTGCTGCGTCTTGCTCCACATCAACGGCACCCCCCCAGCTCCCCAGGTACTATTCCACATCCGGGATACGGCAGTGTCACGCCGTCTTGGGTTTGACTTGCTTGAAAGCAGAGAAACAGGTGGAAAAGTGTCTGACTCTGGTTTGTGACAACAGAACAAATTTGTTGGCGGCACTGAAGTTGGGCAAGTTGACCCATGTGCCGTGCATGGCACATGTGTTTAATCTGATCGTACAACGCTTTGTGCATGAGTACACAGGCTTACAGGACATCCTGAAGCAGGCCAGGAAGGTGTGTGGCCATTTTAGGCGTTCCTACACGGCCATGGCGCACTTTGCAGATATCCAGCTGCGAAACAACATGCCAGTGAGGCGCTTGATTTGCGACAGCCCGACACGTTGGAATTCAACACTCCTAATGTTCGACCGCCTGCTCCAACAAGAAAAATCCGTTAATGAATATTTGTATGACCGGGGTGCTAGGACAGCCTCTGGGGAGCTGGGATTTTTTTTGCCACATTACTGGACGCTCATGCGCAATGCCTGTAGGCTCATGCGTCCTTTTGAGGAGGTCACAAACCTAGTCAGTCGCACCGAAGGCACCATCAGCGACATCATACCATTTGTTTTCTTCCTGGAGCGTGCCCTGCGAAGAGTGCTGGATCAGGCCGTAGATGAGCGTGAAGAGGAAGAGTTGTGGTCACCATCACCACCAGAAACAGCCTTATCAGCATCGCTTGCTGGACCTGCGGCAACGCTGGAAGAGGATTGTGAGGAAGAGGAGTCAGAGGAGGAATGTGGCTTTGACGAGGAGGAGGAAGACCAACCACAACAGGCATCCCAGGGTGCTCGTTGTCACCTATCTGGTACCCGTGGTGTTGTACGTGGCTGGGGGGAAGAACATACCTTCATTGACATCACTGAGGAGGAGGAACGGGAAATGAGTAGCTCGGCATCCAACCTTGTGCAAATGGGGTTTTTCATGCTGTCGTGCCTGTTGAGGGACCCTTGTATAAAAAGGTTGCAGGAGAACGACCTGTACTGGGTGTCCATGCTACTAGACTCCCGGTATATGCAGAAAGTGGCTGAAATGTTACCAAATTACAACAAGTCAGAAAGGATGTAGCATTTGCAAAATAAATTAAAAAGTATGCTTTACACAGCGTATAAGGGTGATGTCACAGCACAACAGGAGTCTAACAGGGGAAGAGGTGAAAGTCATCCTCCTCCTCCCACGACCACGCCGGCAAGGACAGGACACTTTAAAGACGTGTTGTTGATGGAGGACATGCGGAGCTTTTTAAGTCCAACGCATCGCCACAGCCCTTCGGGATCCACCCTCAGAGAACGACTCGACCGACAGGTAGCAGACTACCTCGCCTTAACTGCAGATATTGACCTGGGTGTGCAGGCTTGAACGGTGGCCTGAGCTATCCTAATTTGCGATAGAACTTCTGGCCTGCCCCGCTTCAAGTGTCCTGTCAGTGCAGCAGGAGGTATTGTCACTGAGAAGAGAAGTCGCCTAGTTCAAAAAAGTCTAGATTACCTCATCTTTATTAAGATGAATGAGGGATGGATCCCGAAGGGACTGACAGTGGGCGATACATTCGACAAAAAAAGGCCTGATGAGATGAGCTGCCTTGGGCTACAAATGGTGACCCTATGTAGGAGGAACAGTCCCTATTCTGCTCTGTGTCAGTGTGTATCAGGGTCCCTGAGGACAGGTGTCAATCCATATCTGCCAAGTGACCCTATGTCGGGGAAACAGTCCCTATTCTGCTCTGTGTCAGTGTGTATCAGGGTCCCTGAGGACAGGTTTCAATCCATATCAGCCAAGTGACCCTATGTAGGGGGAACAGTCCCTATTCTGCTCTCTGTCAGTGTGTATCAGGGTCTCTGAGGACAGGTGTCAATCTGTGGTGGAATCTCGGTAAAAATAAATTTAGTAGGCCGAGATTGCCACGTGGTATGTGCACGTGCATATGCTGATGTATCGGTCGGTTGGTTGCACGTGGCAACGATACAATCAGTAGTGTAAGGAGCATGTGCAGGAATACAGGATATACGAGTATTCCCCTCCTCCATTGTGCTGGGCAAGCCAAGTGGTCAAACAAGATGTTAGTCTTTATTCTGTTGATTGGGTTAGAGTACATGTAGGTGGAACTGATTATAGGAGGAGCTATATGTCTATATAAGGGACCTACACTGTATGATCAGGACTCAGATTTTAGCTGTTTTTGGTGACATTAGTCCCTCTGAGTCCCGGTCGGTGAATCGAATAAAGATCTCTTACTTCCTGAAGAAACCTATGTCCATCGCTCTGTGCTTGTCTTCCGACAGTTTCTCTGGTATCATTTGGTGCAATTGGCCGGGAATCTCATCGTTCAACGGTAGCTGAGAAACAGAGGCATGAGAAGGTCTATCTTTGCCCACGCTCTCTACGGCTGCACCCCTGAACTTTTGCGTGGACCTCCCTTTGTCTCGGCGCCACTGGTATGTTGTCCAGGAGATCATCGGCCTCTACGTAGTAAGTGCTGGGGTGCCCCCGTCGATGAGTGTGAACTCAGGTTCAGGAACGAGGAGGTAAGACGACTACTGTTTTAGACGGTGGACCCACTAGGGGTATTGGATACCGATTGTGCGGTAGGCCCATAAGGGGTTTGTATCTGGAATTGTGTATGGAATTGGCCCCCTCAGTAGAGGGAAGGAGCGAAGGCGTACCACTCGTAATTAAACGCCCAGTAGTCAGCCCGTTTAATCCTGGTTTGGAGTCAGGCTGGGTCCTGTGTAAATAGCCCAAGACAGACACTGGTGTCTTGTCTAGACTAGCGTATCTAGGGTGTATATTTCGTTAGCTAGGTTGGAGGGACCGGGTTGACTAAGCGGAGCCTGTTGTATATTCTGTCCGCTAGATCTCAACCTATCTTGGCTAAGTGGGAAGGCGTGTAAATCTGGAACCCACTAGACTATTCCGCCCTCTAGTTCGCTATATGTGGTGCTTGGGCAGCGACGGCTAACCAAAACAGATGTAAATAGTTTTAGGTAGTCCCTCGAGGTACTGGCCAATAGATTAGTTGGGAAACTGTAAATGTGTTAAAAGTTATTGTAGTAAAGTGTATATCTTGCTAGATAGCGTGAGCTCTGCTGTCTGGCGAGAGTGTAAGTAGTGTGTAACTGTATCATAGCGCACGGTACCATAACCATGTATTATAATTACTGATACTGTAAATAACCACTAATAACTGTCGTTCATATTGTATGTTTAACATCATAACCACTACTAACTGAACTTTGACTTTAAAAATTGTACTTTAACCAATGCTAACCGTACTATAACTACTGTTTGTAAAGACGATGTTACTATGGCATGTTATAGACGGGTAATTTAAATACTGAGAATTATAACGTGGGTGATTGTATAGTTTCACCAAAAGGTACAGTAATAGTTATTTAGTGACTGGTGTAACAGCTGTGTGTGTACGGGAATTCCCTGTATGTTTTGTTGTGTACGTTTGGCCTAGTAACCGTACCACGTGGTGCTGTTGCCAAGGGGAACGGGTGTGACCGTTGGAAGTGTGTTTGTTTTGCTTTTATTGGAGACGACGCTCCGTTGCTAAGTATGGGTGCGTCGGATTCAAATATCATTGATCCCTTAGAATGCATGTTAAAGAACTTTAAAAAGGGATACAATGTACATGATTTTGGAGTAAAAATGTCCCCAACATGCCTGACTACTTTATGTAGTAGGGAATGGCCTACCCTGGTGGCTGCATGGCCTCCACGTGGTAGTCTTGATCCTAATCTGGTGCAGCGCATACACGTGGCTGTATCGGGTAGGCCTGAAATTTACGGCCAGTTTCCGTATATAGATTGTTGGAAGTGGGCCGTAGATAACTTGCCAAAATGGATCAGGGTATGCAACGAGGAGCAATGTCGCCTCCTGTTGGCCAGAACGCGTTTGTCCACCAAGGCCGTGATTACGCCCATTCTGGACACACCCCCTGAGTCAGAGATCCCCTTGCCACCCCCTTACTCCTCCTCTACAGGAAGAGGAAGAGGAGGCGCTGCTAGTTATACTACTCCCCTTGCTCCGTTGTCTCCACCTACCCCCTCCTCTAGCTCAGAGTCTAGCCCACTTGCTTTAAACCCTCCCCTTCCGGTACCTACCCCTATTAACCCCACCTATCCGGATTTGGCGTCATTTCTGATTCCTGGTCAGGCTCCTCCCAGCCCGGCCTGGAATATTCTACTTACTGATCTTCCCTTCAGTAAAGAAAAAGCGTCCCCTTCCCCTCGTCTTACTACCCCTCGACCGGAACCCATAACTGACCTTCCTCAACGAAGCCCCGTACTAACCCGACAACTGACCGGTACCCTCCAACCCCGACATTATCAAATGCCTCTCCGACTGACACCGGGCCCGACACATATTAACGGTGAGGGCCAGTTACAACATGCTGATCCCGTATTTGTCTATGTTCCCTTTACCACTACTGATTTATTCAACTGGAAGACCCATAACTCCTCCTACACAGATAAACCTCAAGCCATGACAGATATGATTACCTCTATAATCCAGACGCATAATCCCACTTGGGCTGATTGCCAGCAATTACTTATGACATTGTTTAATAACGAGGAAAGAACTCGGATAAATCAGGCGGCAATTAAAGCGCTTGAAGAAGTGGCCCGTACTCAAAATCAGGCCAACCCGGCAGCATGGGCCGCAGCCCATTATCCAAACACAGATCCAAATTGGAATGTTAATGGCGCAGATATGGCCCGTTTAAGAGCTTACAGGGACGCCATTATTGCTGGCATGAAAGCCGGAGGAAAAAGGGCGATCAATATGTCAAAGACGGCTGAGGTATTGCAGAAATGTGATGAGTCGCCCAGTGCCTTTTATGATCGATTATTGGAGGCATACCGGTTGTATACCCCCTTTAATCCAGAGGCTCCTGAGAATTCCCGGATGGTTAACTCTGCCTTTGTCAGCCAGGCCTATGGAGATATAAAGAGAAAATTACAAAAGTTAGAAGGGTTTGTAGGGATGTCTATAACTCAACTAATGGAGATAGCGAATAAGGTTTATATGAATAGGAAGACAGAGACGAAAAAGGAAGAAGAGCGAAAGATGAGAAGGAAAGCTGACATGTTAGCAGTAGCTATCGCGGGTGTAGATAGAAGGGAAAAGGAAGTGTATAGGGAAACTGAGAAAAGCGAGAATAAGTGGAATAGGGAGCCTTTAAGTAGGAACCAATGCGCATACTGTAAGGAAGAAGGGCATTGGAGAAGTGAGTGTCCACTGAGGGAACAATATGAGAGAGATAGAACAAGGGAAGGATATAGTAATAATTATAGAGGCAGAGTGAGAGGAAGAGGAGGCCCTGGAGGAAATGGTGGGAATAATAGAGGAAGCAATCATGGGGATAGGTATTACCCAGCAGCGCAGAGACCCCGAGAAAGAGAAGATAGAGACTTTGTGGGTTTGGCTGACACTGTCATGGAGGACTATTGATACCGACCGGGCTCCATCCCCCTTGGCCGAGCGGAGCCTATGGTCGATGTAGCATGATCGACACTGGTGCTGAACATTCTGTGGTGACTAACCTAGTCGCTCCTCCTTCAGGAAGAACTATCACTGTAATAGGAGCAACTGGGAGGAGTGCTGCTAAACCGGTTCTTAAAAGTCGACTCTGTACACTGGGAGGCCACGCAGTAAAACATCAGTTTCTTTACATGCCTGAATGTCCAGTCCAACTTCTAGGACGAGATTTGTTATCGAAGTTACAAGCACAGATAACATTTCTGCCTAACGGAATGATATCCTTGAAGTTTAATGGACCCTCAGGTATAATGACAATATCAATACCGAAAGAAGAAGAGTTTATACAGTGTTGACCAGCCAAAACCCTAGGAGTGATGAATCCTTGTTTAATATACCAGGAGTGTGGGCAGAGAGTAACCCACCAGGACTTGCTTGCAATATCCCACCTATACGGATTGAACTAAAACTTGGGGTTTATCCAGTGAGCCTAAGACAATACCATATTCCCCAAAAGACAAAGAAGAACATACAGTCTTATTTGGATAAGTTCATAAGGTATGGTATCCTAAAATTCTGTACTTCCCCCTGGAACACCCCATTGTTGCCTGTTCAAAAGCCTGGGACAGATGAGTATCGCCCTGTGCAGGACTTAAGAGCAGTCAATGATGTGGTAGTAAGTATACATCCAGTTGTGCCCAATCCATATAACCTGCTTGCCTTAATTCCGGGTGGGGCTACTTACTTTACAGTTTTGGACCGTAAAGATGCCTTCTTTTGCCTATGAATTGCTACAGAAAGTCAGTGTATCTTTGCATTACAATGGGAAAATGCTGTAAAGGGCTCGAAATGCCAGATGACTTGGACAAGATGCCCCAAGGGTTTAAAAATTCACCTACCCTATTTGGATCAGCATTAAGTCAGGACTTACTAGACTTTAAGTCCATTCCAGGAGAATGTGTACTACTACAATATGTAGATGATTTGTTGATAGCGGCAGTTACAAAAGAGATATGTCAGCAAGCAACATATGATCTACTGCACATTCTTTGGACGGCAGGATACAAGGTGTCCAGGAAGAAAGCTCAGTTGTGTCAGCCAACTGTCAAGTATCTGGGATTCCATATCTCTGAAGGTCAAAGGATAATGGGGCCTGTAACGGAGCTCCGTGTACTCCGACCGAGTACCCTCCGTTGATGGATGCTCCTAGCGCTTACAGAGGACTCCAAGCACTGCAGACGACACCACAACCACCGCAGGCTCCACAACCGCCGTAGCTTAACTGGAGCCGTGCCGTCTTCCTTCCACCCTGGAATGAACCTCCAGCATTCAGGACCGTGTGGGGAAGACCTCTCCTCCAGGAGAGCGTATCCGTAACAAGCTCTTAAAAGAGCTAAGTGATTAAGCTCAGGGGAATATGCAGAGCATAGCAATCCCCAGTGTGATACAGCAATTCCCTCCAATAACGAGACAAGGCTACGTTTTGAAGGGTCAAGAAGAACTGAGGACTGGGACACCCAGCCTGCTTTTTATTACAAAAAGGTACATACAGGACACTCCCAGGGGGAGGATGAAATTAACCAATCACTGTCAGGATCGGGACAGGGATCCAACACGCAAAGTACAAACAGGTACAGGGTACGTATACCGGTCCTTAGAATGGCCGGGCTAACGTACAGAGAGTATAGAGAATGGTCAGAGACAAGCCGAGGTCGAGGGAACGAGAAGACAGGTAAGCGAGGAACAAGCCGGGTCAAGGATAACGGAGGTAAACAGAGTAAGGAAACAAGCCGGGTCGAAACCAAAAGGATAACTGAGAAACACCAGAGCACTGTGTGACTAGACAGGCTAGAACCACGACAGGGCAATGAGCAACAGGGCGAAGTATGTTTAAATACCCTGGCTAGAGAGGATAGACACGCCTCCGACGAAACCTGATTAGTCTGTCTCGGACTGAGTGACAGGTCGTTCCGGATTGGCGTGATGACGTCGGCCTCCGGGCACCATGCTACAAAAGGAAGAGACTCCCTCGCGGCCGGCGTTTGTGTGACCGGGTCGACCGCGAGGAACAGAGGAAACATGGCGTCCGGACGGATGAACGTCTAAGTCTCTACCTCTCTCGGAGGTAGAGACTTCAGGTACCCTGACAGTACCCCCCCCCTCAGATACGCCCACCGGGCGGAAAGAACCGGGACGAGATGGAAAGCGAGAGTGATACGCCCTGCGGAGACGAGGAGCATGAACATCCTCCTGAGGTACCCAACTCCTCTCCTCAGGACCGTATCCCTTCCAATCGACCAGATATTGTACTTTCCCCCGGGAGATACGAGAATCAATAATAGAGTTAACCTCATACTCCTCCTGACCCTCCACCTGAACAGGACAAGGAGGGGCTGTTGTGGAGGAGAACCTGTTACAAATAAGAGGTTTCAGCAACGACACATGAAACGAGTTAGGGATGCGTAAGGTATCAGGAAGAGCTAGACGATACGCAACTGGATTGATACGAGACAACACCCTGTAAGGTCCAATATAACGGGGAGCGAACTTCATGGAGGGCACCTTTAAACGGATGTTCCTCGTGCTCAACCATACCCTATCACCCGGAACAAAGAGCGGAGCCGCCCTTCTACGTTTATCAGCATGTTTCTTAACCAGCATAGAATTGTGCGTAAGGATTTGCCGAGTTTGATCCCACAACTTCCTCAAATTAGCAACATGAACATCAACCGACGGCACCCCCTGGGAAGGAGAAGCCGAAGGAAGAATAGACGGGTGAAAGCCATAATTCATGAAGAAGGGGCTTGAATGAGTAGAATCGCAAACGAGATTGTTGTGTGCAAACTCTGCCCAAGGAATCAAACCGACCCAATCATCCTGGTGTTCGGAAACAAAACATCGCAAATATTGTTCAATTTTCTGGTTGGTACGTTCAGCAGCTCCATTAGACTGAGGGTGATAGGCAGAAGAAAAGTTCAATTTGATACCAAGTTGCGAACAGAAGGACCTCCAAAAACGGGAAATAAATTGGGAACCTCTGTCAGACACAATTTGAGAGGGTATCCCATGTAGGCGAAAAATCTCCCTAGCGAATATCTCGGCCAATTCGGGAGAAGATGGAAGTTTAGGCAGAGGAATGAAGTGTGCCATCTTAGTGAATCTGTCAACCACGGTGAGGATAACAGTCTGTTTTTTAGAGATAGGTAGATCGACAATAAAGTCCATGGCCAAGCAGGACCACGGCTTCTCTGGAACTTCTAAGGGGTGCAGGAATCCACAAGGAAGCGTATGAGGTTGTTTGGTCTTAGTACAAACCTCACATGCAGCGATGAAATCTTTAGTATCCCTACGTAAAGCAGGCCACCAGAAATCCTTAGAGATCAACGCAAAAGTCTTGCGAATACCAGGATGTCCCGCCATCTTGCTGTTATGGAAACACTGCAACAGTTCCAGTTGAAGAGCAGGAGGAACGAAATGTCGACCCACAGGAGTCTGTCTAGGTGCTAAATGTTGTAGCTTAACGATCTCGGCCAGTAACGGAGAATGAATCCTGAGATTCGTATTAGCAACAATATTGCATTTCGGAACTATAGAGGAAAGAACCGGCTCAGGTACAGTAGAAGGTTCATACTGGCGAGATAAGGCATCGGCTTTAGAATTTTTTGAACCAGGTCTATAAGTCAGCACATAGTTGAAGTGAGTCAGGAATAAGGACCAACGAGCCTGCCTAGAGGACAGGCGCTTAGCCTCCCCAATGTAGGACAAGTTCTTGTGGTCCGTCAGGATAGTAATAGGGTGTAAGGTTCCCTCTAATAAATGTCTCCATTCCTTTAAGGCTTTAATGACTGCTAAGAGTTCTCTGTCGCCGATGTCATATCTGCTCTCAGGGCCCGAAAGTTTCCTAGAAAAAAAACCACATGGGTGCAATGGTTTATCTACCCCCAATCTTTGTGACAGAACCGCCCCAACTCCTGTCTCAGAGGCATCGACCTCGAGCAGGAACGGTAAGGTCGTATCCGGATGGACTAGTATAGGAGCAGAAGCAAAAAGTTCTTTGAGACTCTTGAAAGCAGCTAGAGCATCAGTAGACCATGTCTTAGTATCCGCCCCTTGTTTGGTCATATTGGTGATGGGCGCAATAATAGACGAGTAGCCCTTAATGAAGCGTCTATAATAATTAGAGAAGCCAATAAATCTCTGAATAGCTTTGAGTCCCTGAGGCAATGGCCAATCTAAAATAGACTGGAGTTTGTCAGGATCCATCTTAAAGCCCTCCCCAGAAATCACGTATCCAAGAAAGTCTATCTGGGTCTGGTCAAAACTGCATTTCTCAAGTTTACAGTACAAACCATGTTGTAAAAGTTTGTGTAATACCTGTCTGACTTGTCGATGGTGGGTCTCAATCTCTTTAGAGTGTATGAGTATGTCATCCAGGTAGACAATAACACAATCATGTTGAAATTCCCTAAGAACTTCGTTAATCAAATCTTGGAAAACTGCAGGTGCGTTACAGAGACCAAAAGGCATGACCGTATACTCATAATGACCATAGCGGGTATTAAACGCTGTCTTCCACTCATGGCCTTGCTGAATTCTCACCAAGTTGTACGCCCCTCTGAGGTCCAACTTGGTGAAAATCTTAGAGCCCTTTAACCGATCAAAGAGTTCTGTAATCAAGGGGATAGGATAGGCATTCCTGATGGTTATTTTATTCAACCCTCGATAATCGATACAAGGTCTGAGTGACCCATCCTTCTTCTTAACAAAAAAGAACCCAGCCCCGGCAGGAGATGAGGATCTCCTGATAAATCCCTTGTCTAAATTCTCCTGAATATACTCCTCTAAAACAGCATTCTCTTTAGTGGATAGAGGGTATACATTGCCCCTAGGAGGCATGGTACCAGGTAATAGGTTAATTTTACAATCAAAGGACCTGTGTGGAGGTAGAGTATCAGCGTTCTTTTTATCGAATACTGCCTTTAAGTCCATGTACAAAGGAGGTATCTGTCTCTCTTTAGGCTGGGTAGTAGTGTCAGGTGTGTAAATTACAGCCAAAGGGGATACCTTCTGTAAACACCTCTCCTGACAACCCTGACCCCACGAGAGTATCTCCCCTAACTCCCAATCGATAGTAGGGTTATGTCTCTTTAACCATGGATACCCCAGGACTATGGGAACGGAAGGGGACGAAATAAGCATAAGAGATATACTCTCCTCGTGTAAGATACCAACAGACAGGCTCATGGATATAGTCTCATGAGTAATAACAGGCTCGAGTAGTGGTCTACCATCAATGGCCTCAACGGCCAAGGGGGTCTCTCTTAACTGGGAAGGAATAGTGTGCTTAGTGGCAAAGGCTTGATCGATAAAATTCTCAGCAGCGCCGGAATCTATCAATGCCACGGTCTTAAGTACTTCCTTCTTCCATGTTAAAGAAACTGGTAGTAAAAGCCTGTGATTTTTGTAATTATGCGTAGAGGACAAAATAGAAACACCCAAGGCCTGTCCTCTAGAGAAACTTAGGTGCGGGCGTTTCCCGAGCGAACAGGACAATTCAGGCGTAAATGACCTCTGACTCCACAATACATACACAATCCCTCCCTTCTCCTGTACAGTCTCTCCTCTTCTGAGAGATGAGTATTGCCTATCTGCATAGGTTCAGGAATCAGTGAGGTATTGGACTCAGGACTTAGAAATGCGGGTGCTAATTTAAAGGCAGGTCTTAGGTTCCTCTCTCGAGTGTTCTGTCTTTCTCTTATACGTTCATCAATACGAGAAATGAACGAAATTAAGTCCTCTAAATTCTCTGGTAGCTCCCTAGTAGCAATTTCGTCAAGGATAACATCTGATAACCCGTTCAAGAATACATCCATATAAGCCTGTTCATTCCACTTAACTTCTGACGCCAGAGACCTGAACTCTAGTGCATAATCCACTAATGTTCGGTTCTCCTGTCTCAGGCGCAACAGTAATCTGGCTGCATTGACCCTTCTACCAGGGGGGTCAAAAGTTCTTCTAAAAGCAGCTACAAAGGCAGTATAATTGTATACCAACGGGTTATCGTTCTCCCATAATGGGTTAGCCCATCTCAGAGCTTTCTCAATGAGTAAGGTGATAATAAACCCAACCTTTGCCCTATCGGTAGGATAGGAGCGAGGTTGCAATTCAAAGTGAATGCTGATCTGGTTTAAAAAACCACGACACTTCTCAGGTGACCCACCATAACGTACAGGTGGAGTAACACGGGAAGAGGCACCTACAGTAGCTACCTCTAGGCCTGAACCTACAGAGGAAATAGGAGTAGGACGCGTCTCCTCTGGAGGATTATTAGCACGAGACAACAATGCCTGTAGTGCTAAGGCCATTTGGTCCATTCTGTGTTCCATGGCGTCAAACCTGGAATCAGAGGAACCAACCTGACTGTTTGTACCTGCAGGATCCATTGGCCCTGTCGTAATGTCAGGATCGGGACAGGGATCCAACACGCAAAGTACAAACAGGTACAGGGTACGTATACCGGTCCTTAGAATGGCCGGGCTAACGTACAGAGAGTATAGAGAATGGTCAGAGACAAGCCGAGGTCGAGGGAACGAGAAGACAGGTAAGCGAGGAACAAGCCGGGTCAAGGATAACGGAGGTAAACAGAGTAAGGAAACAAGCCGGGTCGAAACCAAAAGGATAACTGAGAAACACCAGAGCACTGTGTGACTAGACAGGCTAGAACCACGACAGGGCAATGAGCAACAGGGCGAAGTATGTTTAAATACCCTGGCTAGAGAGGATAGACACGCCTCCGACGAAACCTGATTAGTCTGTCTCGGACTGAGTGACAGGTCGTTCCGGATTGGCGTGATGACGTCGGCCTCCGGGCACCATGCTACAAAAGGAAGAGACTCCCTCGCGGCCGGCGTTTGTGTGACCGGGTCGACCGCGAGGAACAGAGGAAACATGGCGTCCGGACGGATGAACGTCTAAGTCTCTACCTCTCTCGGAGGTAGAGACTTCAGGTACCCTGACAATCACCTACATGGTACCACCCCCACGTCTCCTCCCCTCAGATAAACATATAACTTAATTATAGCATACAGTAAAAATACAGTTTTCACACATACACTGTAACTGTAAAACTATACATTCAATCTCCATAAATTACATATTTAAACTCAGCACACTTCAAACATAAACACTTCCAAAAATCTGCCAAATCCCCCCAGTGGATCAAAAGTTAGCTGGAGGTCCCTTTATGACCGACCGCAAGCACAATTTCCTGCCCAAAACAGTTCCATAGATTTGGGCTGTGCGGTCGGTCAATTTCATGCGAAAAAACGACTAAGTCCCATTTCGAACGGGACTTAGTCTCTGGAGCTGAAAAACGAAGTGTAGGAGAAGGTAAGGGTCATCGGTGTTCGGTAAAATGTGTAGCCGATTTCAGTTCCACAGAATCTTTAGCATACACCACTGACCGCGTTCGACTGAACAAAGATGGCCGCCGCCACGTGCAATTAACCTGCAGTAACCTCACAGCCTGGGAGGTAAATTGTCTGCACACTTTAACTTCTGGGTGGTCCGCCTGTGTAATAAGCCCTATTTACTGAACCAAGTGGGAGAGAGCCAGGGGCAAGTTATTTTACAGGTCTGGGGACAAAGTCTTAAAGGGGTATTGTTCAGCAAAGTCACAATATGTCCCCAGACGGTTCTTAAAGGGCCATACACACCCAATAAAAGTTAATAAGTTTTCAGGGGCACAATCTTCCGGGGGCCATAGTCATGAGGAAGGAGGCTGGCAAATAGGCTTCTCCACAATCCAGGGAAGCAGGGCAATTTTCCATTTAAAGGGCCAGTTACAAATAGCGATTTGTAACAGGGCCTGAGAGAAAAGAAGCTGTATGACAAATACCAACACCCAAGAATAGAAGACAAGTGCGAGAGTTCTTGGGGGCAGCAGGCTTCTGCAGGATATGGATTCCCAGTTATGCGATATTGGCGAAACCCCTTTATGCAGCTATAAAAGGCACAGAACACGATCCCTTCCTGTGGACCATCAAAAAGCAGAAGGCATTTGAGCATGTTAAGAAGGCATTGATGAGCGCCCCAGCATTAGGTCTACCTGATCATACACGTCCATTGTACTTATATGTACACGAGCAAAGAAGGATGGCTGTGGGAGTACTGACACAGTACTTGGGATCATGGCAACGACCTGTTGCATATATGTCTAAACAACTGGATGCAGTGGCCAGTGGTCTTCCACCTTGTCTAAGAGCCGTAGCTGCCGCCGCCCTGCTGGTAGCCGAAGCTGACAAGCACACTCTGGGACAGGAACTCTACGTGCGAGTCCCGCACGCAGTACAGACGTTGCTAGACTATAAAGGCAATCATTGGTTTAGCAATAGCCGTATGACTAAGTATCAAGCCATGTTATGTGAGAACCTTGAGAGTGCATCTTGAAACTGTCAATACCTTGAACCCAGCTACCCTTTTGCCACAACCTACTGAGAGTCAACATGATTGCCTGGAGGTGACGGATGAAGTGTTCTCAAGCAGACTGGACCTTCGTGATTTTCCCATCCAGAACCCTGATGTGCAGTACTATACGGACGGCAGTAGTTACGTGAAAGAAGGGATTCGCTACGCAGGATACGCAGTGACAACCATAGACAAGGTGATAGAAGCTCGGCCATTGTCAAAAGGAACATCTGCACAGAAGGCAGAATTAATCGCACTCACAAGAGCGTTACAATTGGCTGAAGGATTGAGGGTAAACATCTATACAGACTCAAAGTATGCGTTTTTAACTACTCATGCCCATGGAGCCTTGTATAAAGAAAGAGGACTACTGAACTCAGAGGGTAAAGAAATCAAGTACGCAGCTGAGATATTACAACTATTGGAAGCCGTATGGGAGCCGAATGAAGTTGGTATTATACATTGTCGAGCGCATCTGAAAGGTGATGGTGATGTGGTGAAAGGAAATCGGATGGCAGATAATGCAGCCAAGCGTGCCGCTGAATCGGGACAACAGGAATATGTGGAGTGTATAGCTGCTCTCATACCGACCACTCTGTCTCAGTGGACTCCAGTTTATACAGCTCAAGAAGAAGAGTGGTTAAAGACTGAAGCTGGAAAATATTTGGAGAATAATTGGTATCAGTTAGAAGATGGAAGGATAGTTATTCCAGCATCGCTAGATGTAGAAATTGTCCAGAACTATCACAATGGGACACATTCCGGGAGAGATAGTATGGAAGAATCTCTTAGTAAGCATTTCTACATACCAAGATTGTCCAACTTGACTCAAGCCATTGTACGAAGATGTGTGTTATGTGCCAAAAACAACGCAAGGCAAGGTCTAGTGAAACCACCAGGAGTCCAGTACATGGGAGGGCTCCCTATGTCTGATCTCCAAATAGACTACATGGTAATGCCTAAATCCGGCGGACATCGTTACCTACTAGTAGCTGTGTGCACCTACTCAGGATGGCTAGAAGCATGTCCCACTCGTACAGAGAAAGCAGGAGAAGTTGTGCGATTTCTGTTGCGGGAAATAATAACCCGATATGGACTACCATGTTCTATAGGATCAGATAATGGTCCAGCCTTTGTACACCAGTGCCTACAACAACTTACTCATATGCTTGGTATTAAGTGGAAACTTCATACGGCATATAGGCCTCAGAGTTCTGGGAAAGTGGAAAGGATGAACAGAACTATTAAGAGCCAATTAGCAAAAATGTGTCAAGAAACCCAACTCAAGTGGAATGTTCTTTTGCCAATAGCTCTGTTGCGCATTCGTAGTACACCTACCAAAAGGATGGGTCTCTCACCTTTTGAAATTATGTATGGGCGTCCACCTCCCATACTTAGTAACTTAAGGTGGGATTTGAGTCAGTTGGGAGAAGGAATTACCCGGCAGCAGGTTGTAGAGTTGGGTAAGACTATGGAGGAGGTACAGAAATGGGTACAAGATAGGTAACCTGTGAATATTTATCCACCTGTCCATTCTTATCATCCAGGAGACCAAGTTTGGATAAAGGAGTAGAACAGTGTACCGTTGGGGCCAAAGTGGAGGGGTCCTTATGTTGTTCTTTTGTCTACCCCAACAGCTATAAAGGTGGCCAAAGTGATTCCGTGGATTCATCACTCCAGGGTTAAACCAGCAGCAGCAGATTCTTGGCAGGCTACACCAGATCCTGAGAATCCCTGCAAGATCCGGTTGAAGAGAGTGACCCAGTTGGATTGAAAGTGATTTTTGAGAAGAGTTCTGTTACAAGGGAACATCAACAAAAATCTACAAGTAGGTGTTTTGACGGCCACAATAAAGCCTGACCACCTGCCTACGTTTCATAGCCAGAGTGTCTTGAAGGGATCTCTGTGAAGGAAAGTGAGGATCAGAAGGACTCCATTCCCTGCAGCCCTCATACCTGGAAGCTGAGGTGCCATCGCACGGTCGAAGAGTTAGGAAGAAGATGTCAGGAGTGATGTGTTTAATAATGTATTTATGTGTGTTTTTAATTATTCAGGAAGGTAGAGGTACAGACACACCAGGCTGTGAGGTTTGCATTAAGACTACGAAAACCGGCAATCGCATTCCCCAGACCCTTATTTGGCATTCCCAGTATGAGTGTAAAGGACATGTATCTAAATTGGCATAGATTATAGTGTATGCCATTTAGGAGCAGGAGAACCTAAGTGTTTTAGCCCTGAGTATCAACCCCGTACAATTTGGTTGACTATTCGGAATGGAGACTCACAGGGGACCCTGATAAATAAAACCATACTAGAAACCTTACATTCTCCAGGTGTTTTGCTATTTGATGCATGTAAGGCGATATCAGGTGGTAGAAAACCGTGGAATGTATGTGGCGATCTTAAATGGGAAAGAATGTATGGGTCTAATGATATGTATATTTGCCCCAGTAGTAAGTATAAATATATAGATCCAAAATGCCCAAATAAAGAATAAAATTATTGTCCGTATTGGTCCTGTGTGGGGGCAACCTGGGGACAGACAGTAGATAAGGATATGATCATCACTAAGTTGCCTACCAAGCCATATTGTAAGTCTAGGGAGTGTAACCCAGTCCATATACTTATCAATGACCCAGAACTATTCATAGATAGGTTTGGGAACTTATTTGGGTTCCAGATATATGGAACAGGTTTGGATCCTGGGACAATATTATTTATAGGAATAGAGACTGATACAGTGGCAAGCCAGACTCATCAGGTCTTTCATTCCTTCTATGAGGAGATGAGTGTGGAAAATAAGATCCCCCATAATGCGAAAAACGTATTTATAGATCTAGCCGAAAGCATTGCTGGTAGTCTTAATGTAACCAACTGCCATGTGTGTGGAGGTACTAATATGGGAGACCAATGGCTATGGAAAGCAAAGGAGGTAATGTATTCCGGTTCTGAGACAGTTGAACAGTTAATATCTTCTCAAACTGATTATCAAGTGAGTGTTAGAGGTAAATCTGAGTGGCGATTAAAGACCTCCATTATATGTTATGTTTGCATAGCAAGGAAAGGAATAATGTTTAATACATCTGTAGGAGAATTGACTTTTCTAGGGCAAAAAGCTTATAATGATAGTACAAAAGATACAACTTGGTGGTCAGCTTCAAATGTCTCAGAACCACCTAATCCGTTTGCAATTTATACCAGTTTAAAGGATGTGTGGTTTGACCTATCTGCTACATCTAGTTGGAAAGCCCCAGCAAATTTGTACTGGATCTGTGGTAAGAAAGCCTATTCGGAGTTACCACAGGACTGGGAATGGGCATGTGTATTAGGTATGCTCAAACCATCCTTCTTCTTGTTGCCAATTGAAACAGGAGAGACTTTGGGAGTTAAGGTATATGATGTGAATCATAGAAAGAAAAGGGGACCCCTAGAGATAGGTACCTGGGAAGATAATGAGTGGCCTCCCCAGCGTATTATAGATTATTATGGGCCAGCTACGTGGGCAGAGGATGGTACTTATGGATACAAAACCCCAATATACATGCTTAACCGTATCATAAGATTACAGGCAGTGGTTGAGATAATTACCAATGAAACATCACAAGCGCTTAATCTCCTAGCAAAGCATAACACTAGGATGAGGACAGCCGTCTACCAGAATAGATTAGCCTTGGATTACCTATTGGCAGTAGAGGGAGGTGTATGTGGGAAGTTTAATCTAAGCAATTGTTGTCTTCAAATAGATGATGAAGGGCAAGCAATAGCTGAGCTTACTAGCCATATGGTTAAACTGGCACATGTGCCTACTCAAGTATGGAAAGGGTATAATCCGAGTAGTTGGTTTGGTAATTGGTACGAGCAGCTTGGAGGACTCAAGGCACTGGTAGGTGGAGTCATGCTAATCTTGATGCTGTGCCTCCTCCTGCTGTGTCTGATTCCTTTGGTAGTTAGGTCTGTGCAGTGCAGTATAGAGAATATAGCAGAGAGAAAGGCCTCTGCACAGATAATGGCTGTTTGCAGGTACGAGGCTTTAAATCAAGGAGAACACATACAGGAAGAGGAATGCTGAGGGGTTTGTATCTCTAGAGAGTCGCAAAGTCTAGTCTGGTTTATGGCAACTTGAGGTGTAAGCAAACCCTGATTAAGTGATGCATCTGGGATTATGAAATATCAGAAGCATCAAAGGGGGGAATGTGGTGGAATCTCGGTAAAAATAAACTATAACTATCTGCCAAGTGACCCTATGTAGGGGGAACAGTCCCTATTCTGCTCTGTGTCAGTGTGTATCAGAGTTTCTGAGGACAGGTGTCAATCCATATCTGCCAAGTGACCCTAAGTCCCTATTCTGCTGTGTGTCACTGTGACCCTAAGTCCCTATTCTGCTGTGTGTTTTACTGTGTATCAGGGTCTCTGAGGACAGTTGTCAATCCATATCTGCCAAGTGACCCTAAGTAGGGGGAACATTGCCTATTCTGCTGTGTGTCAGTGTGTATCAGGGTCTCTGAGGACAGGTGTCAATCCATATCTGGCAAGTGACCCGATGTAGGGGGAACAGTCCCTATTCTGCTCTGTGTCAGTGTGTATCAGAGTTTCTGAGGACAGGTGTCAATCCATATCTGCCAAGTGACCCTAAGTCCCTATTCTGCTGTGTGTCACTGTGACCCTAAGTCCCTATTCTGCTGTGTGTTTTACTGTGTATCAGGGTCTCTGAGGACAGTTGTCAATCCATATCTGCCAAGTGACTCTAAGTAGGGGGAACATTGCCTTTTCTGCTCTGTGTCAGTGTGTATCAGGGTCCCTGAGGGCAGGTGTCAATCCATATCTGCCAAGTGACCCTATGTAGGGGAAACAGTCCCTATTCTGCTCTGTGTCAGTGTGTATCAGGTTCTCTGAGGACATGTGTCAATCCATATCTGCCAAGTGACCCTATGTAGTGGGAACAGTCCCTATTCTGCACTGTGTCAGTGTGTATCAGAGTTTCTGAGGACAGGTGTCAATCCATATCTGCCAAGTGACCCTAAGTAGGGGGGTCAGTCCCTATTCTGCTGTGTGTCACTGTGTATCAGGGTCTCTGAGGACAGGTGTCAATCCATATCTGCCAAGTGACCCTATGTAGGGGGAATAGTCTTGATTCTGCTCTGTGTCAGTGTGTATCAGGTGCTTTGAGGACAGGTGTCAATCCATATCTGCCAAGTGACCCTATGTAGGGGGAACAGTCCCTATTCTGCTCTGTGTCAGTGTGTATCAGGGGCTTTGAGGACAGGTGTCAATCCATATCTGCCAAGTGACCCTATGTAGGGGGAACAGTCCCTATTCTGCTCTGTGTCAGTGTGTATCAGGGTCCCTGAGGACAGGTGTCAATCCATATCTGCCAAGTGACCCTATGTAGGGGAAACAGTCCCTATTCTGCTCTCTGTCAGTGTGTATCAGGTTCTCTGAGGACATGTGTCAATCCATATCTGCCAAGTGACCCTATGTAGTGGGAACAGTCCCTATTCTGCGCTGTGTCAGTGTGTATCAGAGTTTCTGAGGACAGGTGTCAATCCATATCTGCCAAGTGACCCTAAGTAGGGGGGTCAGTCCCTATTCTGCTGTGTGTCACTGTGTATCAGGGTCTCTGAGGACAGGTGTCAATCCATATCTGCCAAGTGACCCTATGTAGGGGGAATAGTCTTGATTCTGCTCTGTGTCAGTGTGTATCAGGTGCTTTGAGGACAGGTGTCAATCCATATCTGCCAAGTGACCCTATGTAGGGGGAACAGTCCCTATTCTGCTCTGTGTCAGTGTGTATCAGGGGCTTTGAGGACAGGTGTCAATCCATATCTGCCAAGTGACCCTATGTAGGGGGAACAGTCCCTATTCTGCTCTGTGTCAGTGTGTATCAGGGTCCCTGAGGACAGGTGTCAATCCATATCTGCCAAGTGACCCTATGTAGGGGAAACAGTCCCTATTCTGCTCTGTGTCAGTGTGTATCAGGGTCCCTGAGGACAGGTGTCAATCCATATCTGCCAAGTGACAACATGTAGGAAGAACAGTCCATATTCTGCTCTCTGTCAGTGTGTATCAGGGTCTCTGAGGACAGGTGTCAATACATATCTGCCAAGTGACCCTATGTAGGGGGAACAGTCTCTATTCTGCTCTGTGTCAGTGTGTATCAGGGTTTCTGAGGACAGGTGTCAATCCATATCTGCCAAGTGACCCTAAGTAGGGGGAACAGTCCCTATTCTGCTGTGTGTCAGTGTGTATCAGGGTCTCTGAGGACAGGTGTCAATCCATATCTGCCAAGTGACCCTATGTAGGGGGAACAGTCCCTATTCTGCTCTGTGTCAGTGTGTATCAGGGATCCTTAGGATACGTGTCAATCCATATCTGCCAAGTGACCCTATGTAGGGGGAACAGTCCCTATTCTGCTCTGTGTCAGTCTGTATCAGGGTCCCTGAGGACAGGTGTCAATCCATATCTGCCAAGTGACCCTATGTAGGGGGAACAGTCCCTATTCTGCTCTGTGTCAGTGTGTATCAGGGTCCCTGAGGACAGGTGTCAATCAATATCTGCCAAGTGACCCTATGTAGGGGGAACAGTCTCTATTCTACTCTGTGTCAGTGTGTAACAGGGATCCTTAGTATAGGTGTCAATCCATATCTGCCAAGTGACCCTATGTAGGGGGAACAGTCTCTATTCTGCTTTGTATCTGTGTGTATCAGGGGCTTTGAGGACATTTGTCAATCCATATCTGCCAAGTGACCCTATGTAGGGGGAAAAGTCTCTATTCTGCTCTGTGTCAGTGTGTATCAGAGTTTCTGAGGACAGGTGTCAATCCATATCTGCCAAGTGACCCTAAGTCCCTATTCTGCTGTGTGTCACTGTGACCCTAAGTCCCTATTCTGCTGTGTGTTTTACTGTGTATCAGGGTCTCTGAGGACAGTTGTCAATCCATATCTGCCAAGTGACCCTAAGTAGGGGGAACATTGCCTATTCTGCTGTGTGTCAGTGTGTATCAGGGTCTCTGAGGACAGGTGTCAATCCATATCTGGCAAGTGACCCGATGTAGGGGGAATAGTCCCTATTCTGCTCTGTGTCAGTGTGTATCAGAGTTTCTGAGGACAGGTGTCAATCCATATCTGCCAAGTGACCCTAAGTCCCTATTCTGCTGTGTGTCACTGTGACCCTAAGTCCCTATTCTGCTGTGTGTTTTACTGTGTATCAGGGTCTCTGAGGACAGTTGTCAATCCATATCTGCCAAGTGACTCTAAGTAGGGGGAACATTGCCTTTTCTGCTCTGTGTCAGTGTGTATCAGGGTCCCTGAGGGCAGGTGTCAATCCATATCTGCCAAGTGACCCTATGTAGGGGAAACAGTCCATATTCTGCTCTGTGTCAGTGTGTATCAGGGTCCCTGAGGACAGGTGTCAATCCATATCTGCCAAGTGACCCTATGTATTGGGAACAGTCCCTATTCTGCGCTGTGTCAGTGTGTATCAGAGTTTCTGAGGACAGGTGTCAATCCATATCTGCCAAGTGACCCTAAGTAGGGGGGTCAGTCCCTATTCTGCTGTGTGTCACTGTGTATCAGGGTCTCTGAGGACAGGTGTCAATCCATATCTGCCAAGTGACCCTATGTAGGGGAATAGTCTTGATTCTGCTCTGTGTCAGTGTGTATCAGGTGCTTTGAGGACAGGTGTCAATCCATATCTGCCAAGTGACCCTATGTAGGGGGAACAGTCCCTATTCTGCTCTGTGTCAGTGTGTATCAGGGGCTTTGAGGACAGGTGTCAATCCATATCTGCCAAGTGACCCTATGTAGGGGGAACAGTCCCTATTCTGCTCTGTGTCAGTGTGTATCAGGGTCCCTGAGGACAGGTGTCAATCCATATCTGCCAAGTGACCCTATGTAGGGGAAACAGTCCCTATTCTGCTCTGTGTCAGTGTGTATCAGGGTCCCTGAGGACAGGTGTCAATTCATATCTGCCAAGTGACCCTATGTAGGGGAAACAGTCCCTATTCTGCTCTCTGTCAGTGTGTATCAGGTTCTCTGAGGACATGTGTCAATCCATATCTGCCAAGTGACCCTATGTAGTGGGAACAGTCCCTATTCTGCGCTGTGTCAGTGTGTATCAGAGTTTCTGAGGACAGGTGTCAATCCATATCTGCCAAGTGACCCTAAGTAGGGGGGTCAGTCCCTATTCTGCTGTGTGTCACTGTGTATCAGGGTCTCTGAGGACAGGTGTCAATCCATATCTGCCAAGTGACCCTATGTAGGGGGAATAGTCTTGATTCTGCTCTGTGTCAGTGTGTATCAGGTGCTTTGAGGACAGGTGTCAATCCATATCTGCCAAGTGACCCTATGTAGGGGGAACAGTCCCTATTCTTCTCTGTGTCAGTGTGTATCAGGGGCTTTGAGGACAGGTGTCAATCCATATCTGCCAAGTGACCCTATGTAGGGGGAACAGTCCCTATTCTGCTCTGTGTCAGTGTGTATCAGGGTCCCTGAGGACAGGTGTCAATCCATATCTGCCAAGTGACCCTATGTAGGGGAAACAGTCCCTATTCTGCTCTGTGTCAGTGTGTATCAGGGTCCCTGAGGACAGGTGTCAATCCATATCTGCCAAGTGACAACATGTAGGAAGAACAGTCCATATTCTGCTCTCTGTCAGTGTGTATCAGGGTCTCTGAGGACAGGTGTCAATACATATCTGCCAAGTGACCCTATGTAGGGGGAACAGTCTCTATTCTGCTCTGTGTCAGTGTGTATCAGGGTTTCTGAGGACAGGTGTCAATCCATATCTGCCAAGTGACCATAAGTAGGGGGAACATTCCCTATTCTGCTGTGTGTCAGTGTGTATCAGGGTCTCTGAGGACAGGTGTCAATCCATATCTGCCAAGTGACCCTATGTAGGGGGAACAGTCCCTATTCTGCTCTGTGTCAGTGTGTATCAGGGATCCTTAGGATACGTGTCAATCCATATCTGCCAAGTGACCCTATATAGGGGGAACAGTCCCTATTCTGCTCTGTGTCAGTCTGTATCAGGGTCCCTGAGGACAGGTGTCAATCCATATCTGCCAAGTGACCCTATGTAGGGGGAACAGTCCCTATTCTGCTCTGTGTCAGTGTGTATCAGGGTCCCTGAGGACAGGTGTCAATCAATATCTGCCAAGTGACCCTATATAGGGGGAACAGTCCCTATTCTGCCCTGTGTCAGTGTGTATCAGAGGCTTTGAGGACAGGTGTCAATCCATATCTGCCAAGTGACCCTATGTAGGGGGAACATTCCCTATTCTGCTCTGTGTCAGTGTGTATCAGGGTCCCTGAGGACAGGTGTCAATCCATATCTGCCAAGTGACCCTATGTAGGGGGAACAGTCCCTATTCTGCTCTGTGTCAGTGTGCATCAGGGTCCCTGAGGACAGGTGTCAATCCATATCTGCCAAGTGACCCTATGTAGGGGGAACAGTCGCTATTCTGCTCTATGTGATTAGTGTGTATCAGGGATCCTTAGGATAGGTGTCAATACATATCCGCTAAGTGACCCTATGTAGGGGGAAAAGTCCCTATTCTGCTCTGTGTCAGTCTGTATCAGGGTCCCTGAGGACAGGTGTCAATCCATATCTGCCAAGTGACCCTATGTTGGAGGAACAGTCCCTATTCTGCTCTGTGTCAGTGTGTATCAGGGTCCCTGAGAACAGGTGTCAATGCATATCTGCCAAGTGACCCTATGTAGGGGGAACAGTCCCTATTCTGCTCTGTGTCAGTGTGTATCAGGGTCCCTGAGGACAGGTGTCAATCCATATCTGCCAAGTGACCCTATGTAGGGGGATCAGTCCCTATTCTGCTCTGTGTCAGTGTGTATCAGGGTCTTTGAGGACAGGTGTCAATCCATATCTGCCAAGTGACCCTATGTAGGGGGAGCAGTCCCTATTCTGCTCTGTGTCAGTGTGTATCAGGGTCTCTGAGGACAGGTGTCAATCCATATCTGCCAAGTGACCCTATGTATTAGGAACAGTCCCTATTCTGCTCTGTGTCAGTGTGTATCAGGGTCCCTGAGGACAGGTGTCAATCAATATCTGTTAAGTGACCCTTTGTAGGGGGAACAGTCCCTATTCTGCTCTGTGTCAGTGTGTATCAGGGTCTCTGAGGACAGGTGTCAATCCATATCTGGAACAGGGGGAACAGTCCCTATTCTGCTCTGTGTCAGTGTGTATCAGTGATCCTTAGGATAGGTGTCAATCCATATCTGCCAAGTGACCCTATGTAGTGGGGACAGTCCCTATTCTGCTCTGTGTCAGTGTGTATCAGGGTCTCTGAGGACAGGGTCAATCCATATCTGCCAAGTGACCCTATGTAGGGGGAACAGTCCCTATTCTGCTCTGTGTCAGTGTGTATCAGGGATCCTTAGGATAGGTGCCAATCCATATCTGCCAAGTGACCCTATGTAGGGGGAACAGTCCCTATTCTGCTCTGTGTCAGTGTGCATCAGGGTCCCTGAGGACAGGTTCAATCAATATCTGCCATGTGACCCTATGTAGGGGGAACAGTCCCTATTCTGCTCTGAGTCAGTGTGCATCAGGGTCCCTGAGGACAGGTTTCAATCCATATCTGCCAAGTGACCCTATTTAGGAGGAACAGTCCCTATTCTGCCCTGTGTCAGTGTGTATCAGAGGCTTTGAGGACAGGTGTCAATCCATATCTGCCAAGTGACCCTATGTAGGGGGAACAGTCCCTATTCTGCTCTGTGTCAGTGTGCATCAGGGTCCCTGAGGACAGGTGTCAATCCATACCTGCCAAGTGACCCTCTGTAGGGGGAACAGTCGCTATTCTGCTCTGTGTTAGTGTGTATCAGGGATCCTTAGGATAGGTGTCAATACATATCCGTTAAGTGACCCTATGTAGGGGGAACAGTCCCTTTTCTTCTCTGTGTCAGTCTGTATCAGGGTCCCTGAGGACAGGTGTCAATCCATATCTGCCAAGTGACCCTATGTAGGGGGAACAGTTGCTATTCTGCTCTGTGTTAGTGTGTATCAGGGATCCTTAGGATAGGTGTCAATACATATCCGCTAAGTGACCCTATGTAGGGGGAACAGTCCCTTTTCTGCTCTGTGTCAGTCTGTATCAGGGTCCCTGAGGACAGGTGTCAATCCATATCTGCCAAGTTACCCTATGTAGGGGGAACAGTCGCTATTCTGCTCTGTGTTAGTGTGTATCAGGGATCCTTAGGATAGGTGTCAATACATACCGCTAAGTGACCCTATGTAGGGGGAACAGTCCCTATTCTGCTCTGTGTCAGTCTGTATCAGGGTCCCTGAGGACAGGTGTCAATCCATATCTGCCAAGTGACCCTATGTAGGAGGAACAGTCCCTATTCTGCTCTGTGTCAGTGTGTATCAGGGTCCCTGAGGACAGGTGTCAATCAATATCTGCCAAGTGACCCTATGTAGGGGGAACAGTCCCTATTCTGCTCTGTGTCAGTGTGTATCAGGGTCTCTGAGGACAGGTGTCAATCCATATCTGCCTAGTGACCCTATGTAGGGGGAACAGTCCCTATTCTGCTCTGTGTCAGTGTGTATCAGTGATCCTTAGGATTGGTGTCAATCCATCTCTGCCAAGTGCCCCTATGTAGTGGGGACAGTCCCTATTCTGCTCTGTGTCAGTGTGTATCAGGGTCTCTGAGGACAGGTGTCAATCCATATCTGCCAAGTGACCCTATGTAGGGGGAACAGTCCCTATTCTGCTCTGTGTCAGTGTGTGTCAGGGATCCTTAGGATAGGTGCCAATCCATATCTGCCAAGTGACCCTATGTAGGGGGAACAGTCCCTATTCTGCTCTGTGTCAGTGTGTATCAGGGTCCCTGAGGACAGGTGTCAATCCAAATCTGCCAAGTGACCCTATGTAGGGGGAACAGTCCCTATTCTGCTCTGTGTCAGTGTGTATCAGGGTCTCTGAGGACAGGTGTCACTCCATATGTCAAGGTGTCAATCCATATGTCAAGGTGACAATATGTCATATGTCAGGTGTCAATCCATATCCATTGTGATTTAGGAATGTTAGGTGATTTATGCCCTTTATGGATTAAAACCATCAACTGTGTAATTTTCCATGGGAGTTTTGCCATGGATCCCCCTCTGGCATGCCACAGTCCAGGTGTTAGTCCCCTTGAAACAACTTTTCCATCGTTATTGTGGCCAGAAAGAGTCCCTGTGGGTTTTAAAATTCGCCTGCCCATTGAAGTCTATGGCAGTTCGCCCGGTTCGCGAACGTTTGTGGAAGTTTGCGTTCGCCGTTCGCAAACCGAAAATGTTATGTTCGCGACATCACTAGTCTCGAAGTATAGGTAGTAGTGGCCGCAGGGTCCTGCACCACTCAATGGTGCCTTTGGTGATGTCTGGGAACAGGGATAGCATTGTCCCCTCCAGGTGTAATGGGGTCTTCTCTCCGGCAGCTGCCATTAAGAGCGTTTTGTCCTGTATGGCCTGGAAGCGGACGATCGTGTCCGTGTGAGCGGAGGCCAGTGCAGAGGCTGGCTTTGGCAGCGGGAACATGCAGTCAAGTCAAATTGCCTTGGCCTGTTTGGGCGGCAGCATGGAGCCTATCATGCACCTGATAAAATGAGGTAATTCCGTTAGGCCAACAGTGTCTGGAATTCCGCGGATCTCGAGGTTATAACACCTCCTTCGTCCTCAAATGTGTCAACCCTGCTGCTGGTGGCTTGCTGCTGTTTTTGAAGTGTGATTAATGTACTCTCTATGGAGTCAAGTCTTTGATCTTGTGAGTTCGCTGTGGCTTCCAGCAGGGTGATCCTGGACGTGACACCTTCTATGGCATCCCTGATGCCGGCCATGTCCGCCGCTATGTTCCTCCGTAGCTCAGCTAGCATGTCTTTTAGCTGCGTGGCTCCTGGGTCTCCAGTGTTGGTTTGCTGGGGCTTAGGTTTGGCTGGTGGGGCGCTCACTGCCTCCACTCCCCACTCATAGGGCTCTTCCTCCAGCGCCATTTTGCCCACACCAGGACCTGCAAGCGGAGCATCATTTCCCCAATATCCTGGCCGGGGGGGGGGGGGCTCTTGTCCGCTCTGGCTTTCTTGTTTTGCATCTTTTCCTTAATTGTGTTCCAAGCAGTTGTATACTGCAAACACAGATTAAAAGGAATCCATGTTTAAAATGGAATGAGGCAAAAATGTGATTCTTTGTTAAACTAATTTGCATATGCCCACCCAGAATCCTTTGCGGTTGTAACATCACTGCAGATTTGGGATTTCTGTGGGAAAAGCAAGTCTTATGGCTTGACTGGTGTGCAGATTTTTGTTTAACATTGTATTAACTATCCAGACTTCAGGTGGAAGGGGTTTTCGATCACAATTATTCCCCACCATAATATATATATATATATATTTTTTTTTTTTTTTTTACCATTTAAGATTTTAGTTTATTAATACAATAAAAGATGGGGAAATACAGAAGGGAGAGGGCAGGGCAACATGCAATATATCACAAGCAATACCCAGGTACAGGCCACATTTAAGATGATTACGTGATTTTATTAACATACATTGTATACCACTGTAATTAGTAGGTGTGAGCAATTAGAGGAAAGACAGGGTGTGTACAAGCTAAACCCAGTGTACCCAATGTGAAGGACTTTTATGCAATTGCCTATATGCTTCAGTTTAATTCTCTCCCTGCTATTTTAATGTCTGTGTGTTATGTGTAAAAGGTGACTTTATGTATTTTAAAGTGTTTTATGTCTTTTTGCAACCATGTGCTCAATGGAGTCTGCCTCTAGCCCTGGATAATTGGATTACTTTCCCCTTTGTCTCCAGGATAGAGGCCTCTGTAAAACCTGTTTAAACCAGATTGCCATGCTGCCAGTAAGGGACAAAGGATACTTTTACTAACTTTTGAACCCCTGGTCTGATTCATGCCATTTTTTAATATATTGTTCCCCTGAATGGATTGATTGTGAATATGTAATTTTTATGTGAATGTGATGTATGGTTTTAGAGTTATGAATGTTAGGTAAAAAGTGTGTTAAACTGTAAATGTTCTGGCCAGCAGATAATTGAGCTATGTATATTGCTAAAACTCAATTATCTAGTCTGGCCCAGAGGAGGAGTTTTGTGTTGCATAAATTGTGAGTTTGATACCAGAGAAACTGACGGAAGCCAAGCACAGAGAAGTGGACACAGGTTTCTTCAGGAAGGAAGAGATTCTTTATTCGATTCACTAACCGGGACTCAGAGGGACTAATGTCACCAAAAAACAGCAAAGTCTGGCGGAGCCTGGCAGCCAAGCAGCTCAGTCGCACACTAGATGAGCTCTGAGCCAAAAAAGCAAAAACCCAAGAAAAATCCTGAAACCAAACCACCATATGCCT
This sequence comes from Pelobates fuscus, assembly GCF_036172605.1. Classification (NCBI taxonomy): domain Eukaryota; kingdom Metazoa; phylum Chordata; class Amphibia; order Anura; family Pelobatidae; genus Pelobates; species Pelobates fuscus. The sequence continues at coordinate 193,199,855 of NC_086319.1, read as the reverse complement.
GCTTTAGAGCCCTAGAGACAAGGACATACCACCACAGTACTGCATAAGCAGAGCCGAGATCAAAATCGGCAGGTTGCAGCCAGGGGATCGATCCGAGGCCTACATGCGGCCTACACACACGGCGCGGAGGAGGCGGCCGCTCCTTCAGCCGACTGTTGCCCACATCGCTGACGGTCTCCCCGGCACACTCCATTCCCCCCCCCTGCCGGAGAGGGTTATCCCGGCACAAGCAGCCCATGGCCCAGGACTGGGGCAACACGCTCGACTTACCATCGACAACATCGAACCCACGAGGCACAAGATGGCGGACGCCGCACATCACCCAGCACTGGGGCTCCCACTGCCCCCCCTTTCAGAACGGCTCGACCGTCTGCTCGCAGATTTCTGGGCCAAGCTCGCTACCAATGGGGATGCCCCAGAGGAAACCCCACTGATAACTACCCCACGAAGCTCCAGCAGGCAACCCGCGACTGTTAACCGGGCCTCAGGGGAGAACTGGAAAGCGGGAAGCCGGAGGAGAGCGAGTAGATGGCGGCCCAAGCAACTTACCCGCCGACCGGTGGTGAGTCACCCAAATGCCCAACGGGGACTCACTCCGTGGTCGCCCCCTCGGAGCACCTTGCATCTCTGGGTGAGCACTGACCAGGGTGGGAGAAGGCACCAGACTGGAAGACCCCTAGCTACCTGGCATGAGCCGGCACGGAGCAGCACCCTTACGAGACAGCAGAACCACACGGGAATCCCCTGCCATACACGACCTGATGCACTGTATGCCTCCCGCCCACACAAGCCCGATCAGCAACCCAGGGGACCCCGATATCGAGAGCCGAACACAACCAAAAGGGGGACCAGAAGCCTGAACGGAAGTCTGGGGGGCGCAGGCTGGATAGCCCGAACTTCATCACTGCCGCAGAGGGGAATAGGCTGAAACGGATGTCAGACACCAAGCCAGTGACCAGGGGCACCCGACACGGACGCAGCACAACATATGAGGTGGACTGGTACTCCCTAAACTTGTGTTACCATCTGAGCTCTCCTGGACTACAAATCATCAGATAAGCATATTGAAACAAAGAAACAAAGTATATACACTAAGAAAATACACGTATACTGTGATAGCTCCAGGTGAACTTCACAATCACCTGTGGAAATGTATAGCAAATAGACAAAAGTGGAAACCACCCAGAATACGTATATTAGATAGAATACAAAGGGACAACCTGGTATAGGTCAAATATCCTTGAATGGAATCTGTGTGAAAATTGAAAAAACTTTCATAGCGTAAAAAGGTAAATATAAGTAGTGTTTAAAGTGAGATTAGAAATGCACTCACAAACAAACGATTATTCAGGCCTTTCACCCTCTCAGGGGTAGTGTGATGAGCAAAGATATCCTCCGACACGATATATGTGGATGTAAAAAATGCAATATAGTGAAGTATGTTTTAGAAATATATAAATTCACATTTATTCATTGCACTTACAAATTAGCAGCATAAAAAAGGCATCTCTCCATAAACATATGGAACTCCTGGTGGTGATAGTCGAGTATCCACAATCCAGAGTCAGGGAGAAGATACAGCATTCAAATAAAAGTAAATAAAAACAAATATAAATACATAAGAAGTTCTGTAATATCCAACGCGTTTCGTCCTATTGGATGAAAGTCCGACATCCAATAGGACGAAACGCGTTGGATATTACAGAACTTCTTATGTATTTATATTTGTTTTTATTTACTTTTATTTGAATGCTGTATCTTCTCCCTGACTCTGGATTGTGGATACTCGACTATCACCACCAGGAGTTCCATATGTTTATGGAGAGATGCCTTTTTTATGCTGCTAATTTGTAAGTGCAATGAATAAATGTGAATTTATATATTTCTAAAACATACTTCACTATATTGCATTTTTTACATCCACATTAATCGTGTCGGAGGATATCTTTGCTCATCACACTACCCCTGAGAGGGTGAAAGGCCTGAATAATCGTTTGTTTGTGAGTGCATTTCTAATCTCACTTTAACCCCTTAAGACCGCAGCCAAATGTACAAGTTGTGAACCAAAAAAAATGTAAACAAACCACAGATTTTGACTATATGTCTGTTCAACAATAATTTACCTCTTTCCTATTAAATGCACCCACACTTATTATATATCATTTTGTTCAGGGGAAACAGGGCTTTCATTTAACATCAAATATTTAGGTATGGAACATAACGTAATATGAATAAAATATAAAAAAATGAGAGAAAATATGATTTTTTTTAAATTTTCTTAGTTCTATGTGACATTCTAACTGTGAATGTCATAATACTGTTTGCTTTTACTGCAATAAAATACACATACCGTATATACTCGAGTATAAGCCGACCCGAATATAAGCCGAGGCCCCTAATTTTTCCCCAAAAAACTGGGAAAACTTATTGACTCGAGTATAAGACTAGGGTGGGAAATGCAGCAGCTACTGGTAAATTTCTAAATAAAATTAGATCCTAAAAAAAATATATTAATTGAATATTTATTTACAGTGTGTGTATAATGAATGCAGTGTGTGCGTATGAGTGCAGCGTGTGTGTATGAGTGCAGTGTCTGTATGAGTGCAGCGTGTGTGTGTATGAGTGCAGCGTGTGTATGAGTGCAGTGTGTGTGTGTATGAGTGCAGTGTGTGTGTGTATGAATGCAGTGTGTGTGTGTATGAATGCAGTGTGTGTGAGTGCAGTGTGTGTGTATGAGTGCAGTGTGTGTGTATGAGTGCAGTGTGTGTATGAGTGCAGTGTGTGTATGAATGCAGTGTGTGTATGAATGCAGTGTGTGTATGAATGCAGTGTGTGCAGGGCCGGTGCAAGGATATTTGCCCCCCCCATATGTCCTGACCTCCCCTCCTCCTCCCTCAGTGGTCCTTACCTCCCCACCCCCGTGTTCCTTCACCCCCCTCCCCCAGTGGTCCTGACTCACCCCTCCCCTAGTGGTCACTACTTCCCCCTCCCCTCCCCTAGTGGTCCTTATCCCCCCCTCCCTCCCATAGTGGTCCTTATCCCCCCCTCCCTCCCATAGTGGTCCTTATCCCCCCCTTCCCTCCCATAGTGGTCCTTATCCCCCCCCTCCCTCCCATAGTGGTCCTTATCCCCCCCTCCCTCCCATAGTGGTCCTTATCCCCCCCCCTCCCTCCCATAGCGGTCCTTATACCCCCCTCCCTCCCATAGTGGTCCTTATCCCACCCCCTCCCTCCAATAGTGGTCCTTATCCCCCCCCCCTCCCTCCCATAGCGGTCCTTATACCCCCCCTCCCTCCCATAGTGGTCCTTATACCCCCCCTCCCTCCCATAGTGGTCCTTATCCCACCCCCTCCCTCCCATAGTGGTCCTTATACCCCCCCCCCCCTCCCACAGTGGTCCTTATACCCCCTTTTTTTTAATTATTTTTTTTATTATTATTATTTTATTTTTTTATTATTATTTCTTATTTTATTTTTTTTTCGTCCCCCCTCCCTGCTTGATACATGGCAGGGAGGGGGGCTCTCCTTCCCTGGTGGTCCAGTGGCAGTTCAGTGGGGGGGAGAGGGGGGCTGGCAGAGCTGTACTTACCTGTTCTGCAGCTCCTGTCAGCTCTCTCCTCCTCTGCGCCGTCCGTGCAGCTCCTTCTATCAGCTCACACTGTAAGTCTCGCGAGAGCCGCGGCTCTCGCGAGACTTACACTGGGAGCTGACCGAGGTGCTGAACGGACGGCGCGGAGGAGGAGAGAGCTGACAGGAGCTGCAGAACAGGTAAGTACAGCTCTGCCAGCCCCCCTCTCCCCCGGTCTGTATTATGGCAATGCAAATTGCCATAATACAGACCTTGACTCGAGTATAAGCCGAGTTGGGGTTTTTCAGCCCAAAAAATGGGCTGAAAAACTCGGCTTATACTCGAGTATATACGGTATTTGTATTCAGCGATGTCTCACGTGTAAAACAGTACCCCCTATGTACAGGTTTTATGGTGTTTTGGGAAGTTACAGGGTCAAATATAGCATGTTACACTTTTCAGTTTTTTCACATTGAAATTTGCCAGTTTGGTTACGTTGCCTTTGAGACCGTATGGTAGCCCAGGAATGAAAATTACCCCCATGATGGCATACCATTTGCAAAAGTAGACAACCCAAGGTATTGCAAATGGGGTATGTCCAGTCTTTTTTAGTAGCCACTTGGTCACAAACACTAGCCAAAGTTAACGTTAATATTTGTTTGTGTGTGAAAAATGCAAAAAACTAACTTGAAAGCCAATTTTGGCCAGTGTTTGTGACTAAGTGGCTACTAAAAAAGACTGAACATACCCCATTTGCAATACCTTGGGTTGTCTACTTTTGCAAATGGTATGCCATTATGGAGGTAATTCTTATTTCTGGGCTACTATACGGTCTCAAAGCCAATGTAACCAATCTGGCGAATTTCATTATGAAAAAACTGAAACGCAAGCCTTATATTTGACTCTGTAACTTTTGAAAACACCATAAAACCTGTACATGAGGGGTACTGTTATACTCAGGAGACTTTGCTGAACACAAATATTTGTGTTTCAAAACAGTAAAAAGTATGACAGCAAAAATATTGTCAGTGTAAGTGCCGTTTGTGTGCGAAAAATGCAATACATTTCACTTTCCCTGACGATATCATTGTTGTAATAAATTTTAAGGTTTTGAAACACAAATATTTGTATTCAGCGATGTCTCCCGAGTAAAACAGTACCCCCATGTACAGGTTTTATAGTGTCTTGGAAAGTTATAGGGTTAAATATAGTGCTAGCAAATTAAATTCCCTATACTGTCGGCCTGGGTTGTTAGGCAGGTCCTGCAAATTGTAATTAATAAAAGGACCTAATTATGTAAAATTATTACATAAATATATATGTAAAATTATTATATATACACGTGTGTGTATATATATATGTATATATATATGTATATAATTTTTTTACTATTATTTTTTATTTATATATAGTTATACATATAGTGATGTATACGTATATACTTGGGTATATACATATATATATTTTGTTCTACGTGTATTTTGATATATATATATATATATATTAATATCAAAATACAGTCAGAACGAAATTACACACATATATATTTTTAATTTTTTTTTTAATTTATTTTTTTTTACGTATTTACATATTTTTTATTATAATATATATATATATATATATATATATAATTATAATTATGTATATATTTAATCAATATCCTTCTACGTGTATTTTGATATTAATATATATATATATAATTATATATATATTATATATATATATATAAATATTAAAATACACTTAGTGTATGTGTAAATGTGTGCGTATATATATATATATATTATATATAGATCATATATATAATATATATATAAATGATGTAAGTGTATTTTATTTTTAACTTTAATTTTTATTATTTTTTTACTTTAAGGGGTTAATAGGGGAGGAGAGGGGCAGAGACAGTGTCAGCCAGTGATTTTACATCACTGGCTGACACACAGGATCAGTGATCACAGTGACAGGCTGTCACTGTGATCACCTCCTGCAGATCGCGGTAATTGGCCACAGGGGGAGTGCCTGGGTGGCCAGGCATGCCCCCCACCGCGATCTGCAGGGGGATCCTGATTGGAGTTACTATGGGTCAGCCAATAGGCTGACACATAGTAACTCTGATCGCAGTGACAGGCTGTCACTGCGATCAGATCGCAGGGAGAGGCTGTCTCTGCATTCAGATCGCAGAGACAGCCTCTCCCTGCGATCAGACTCTGCAGATCGCGGTCACTGACCGCAGGGGGACTGCCTGGGGGGCCAGGCATGTCCCCCGACCGCGATCTGCACAGTGAAAACGCGGCCGGCTCCATGTGTCAGCCGATTTTAAAATCGGCTGACACATGGTAAATACCGATCGCAGTGACAGCCTGTCACTGCGATCGGAAGCTGCAGACCGCGGTCCCCAGGCACAGGGGGGCTGCCTGGGGGGCCAGGCATGCCCCCCGACCGCGATCTGCAGCGGCCATGTGCCGCCGGCCACGTGGGGCTGAAGACCGCCCAGGACGTACCATGCCGTCCTGCGGCGTTTAGAGCCGCCCAAATAAGGACGGCATGGTACGTCCTGCGGTCTTAAGGGGTTAAACACTACTTATATTTACCTTTTTACGCTATGAAAGTTTTTTCAATTTTCACACAGATTCCATTCAAGGATATTTGACCTATACCAGGTTGTCCCTTTGTATTCTATCTAATATACGTATTCTGGGTGGTTTCCACTTTGCTCATCAGATAAGCATAGCCTGGGCACAGCGTGGCAGATGCCTATAACTATTCTTAGTTAGCATATTTTCCCTGAGCATACTTTATGACTAAGCACACTAGTTTTGCCCTAGTTAATCGTATAAATTGCATGTCCTGATAAGCAGAGTAGGGAAGCATTATGGGAAAGCGATATCAATATATACAACTTGTGTAGCAACATCTTATGCCTAATTAGCCTGAACCCAGCTCAGAATAACTGCTTAACCAGGCTGTGTGTCCCATAGCCTGTCTATTTCTCTGTTATTTCCATGCCAAGTCAAGCATAGATTGTATTTCATATGTTTTTCATCAGTTTTACTCTTGTTTCTTTTACTTTAACGCTGACGGTACCACCGTATAGTTCGAAGCTACCTTCATAACTACTACTCAATACAAGTTCTTAACCCTTTGGAAAGCGTACTTAATAATAAAAAAATGAGGCTACCAATCGTAGGAGATGTACTACTGTGTTACAATGATCCCACTATGTACAATTACTATGCATCCCCTCCTCTTTATTCTGTATCCCATTTAACTTCTGCCTCAATAAAAGAAAGATTGACAAAAAAAAAACAGCAAAGTCTGAGCCCTGATCATACAGTGTAGGTCCCTTATATAGGCATGTAGCTCCTCACATAATCAGTTCAACCTACACATACTCTTATCCATCAACCGAATAGAGACTAAATTCCTGTTTGACAACAATGGAGTCTGCCTCTAGCCCTGGATAATTGGATTACTTTCCCCTTTGTCTCCAGGATAGAGGCCTCTGTAAAACCTGTTTAAACCAGATTGCCATGCTGCCAGTAAGGGACAAAGGATACTTTTACTAACTTTTGAACCCCTGGTCTGATTCATGCCATTTTTTAATATATTGTTCCCCTGAATGGATTGATTGTGAATATGTAATTTTTATGTGAATGTGATGTATGGTTTTAGAGTTATGAATGTTAGGTAAAAAGTGTGTTAAACTGTAAATGTTCTGGCCAGCAGATAATTGAGCTATGTATATTGCTAAAACTCAATTATCTAGTCTGGCCCAGAGGAGGAGTTTTGTGTTGCATAAATTGTGAGTTTGATACCAGAGAAACTGACGGAAGCCAAGCACAGAGAAGTGGACACAGGTTTCTTCAGGAAGGAAGAGATTCTTTATTCGATTCACTGATCATACAGTGTAGGTCCCTTATATAGGCATGTAGCTCCTCACATAATCAGTTCAACCTACACATACTCTTATCCATCAACCGAATAGAGACTAAATTCCTGTTTGACAACATGGCTTGCCCAGCACAATGGAGGAGGGGAAATACTCGTATATCCTGTATTCCTACACATGCTCCTTACACTACTGATTGTATCGTTGCCACGTGCAACCAACCGACCGATGCATCAACATATGCAAGTGCACATACCACGTGGCAATCTTGTCCTAGTAAATTTATTTTTACATTCCCCCCTTTGATGCTTCTGATATTTCACAATTCCAGATGCATCACTTAACCATAGTTTGTTTACACCTCAAGTTGCCATGAACCAGACCAGACTTTGCGACTCCCTAAAGATACGAATCCCTCAACATTCCTCTTCTTGTACTAATTCTCCCTGATTTAGAGCCTCATACCTATATATAGCCATTATCTGTGCAGCAGCCTTTCTCTCTGCTATATTCTCTATAATGCTCTGCACAGACCTAACTACCAAAGGAATCAGACATGGTAGGAGAAGGCACAGCATCAAAATTAGCATGACTCCACCTACCAATGCCTTAAGTCCTCCAAACTGCTCATACCAATTACCAAACCAACTACTTGGATTATACCCTTTCCATACCTGGGTAGGCACATGCGCTAGTTTAACCATATGGCTAGTAAGCTCAGCTATTGCTTGCCCTTCATCATCTATTTGAAGACAACAATTGCTTAGGTTAAACTTCCCGCATACACCTCCCTCTACTGCCAATAGGTAATCCAAGGCTAATCTATTTTGGTAAACGGCCGTCCTCATCCTAGTATTATGTTTCGCTAGGAGATTGAGCGCTTGCGATGTTTCATTGGTAATTATCTCAACCACTGCCTGTAACCTTATAATACGGTTGAGCATATATATTGGGGTTCTATATCCAAAAGTACCTTCCTCTGCCCACGTAGCCTGCCCATAATAATCTATAATACGCTGGGGAGGCCACTCATTATCTTCCCAGGTACCTATCTCTAGGGGTCCCCTTTTCTTTCTATGATTCACATCATATACCTTAACTCCCAAAGTCTCTCCTGTTTCAATAGGCAACAAGAAGAAGGATGGTTTGAGCATACCTAACACACATGCCCCTTCCCAGTTCTGTGGTAACTCCGAATAGGCTTTTTTTACCACAGATCCAGTACAAATTTGCTGGGGCTTTCCAACTAGATGTAGCAGATAGGTCAAACCACACATCCTTTAAATTGGTATAAATTGCAAACGGATTAGGTGGTTCTGAGACATTTGAAGCTGACCACCAAGTTGTATTCTTTGTATCATCATCATAAGCTTTTTGTCATAGACAAGTCAATTCTCCTACAGATGTATTAAACATTATTCCTTTCCTTGCTATGCAAACATAACCTATAATGGAGGTCTTTAATCGCCACTCAGATTTACCTCTAACACTCATTTGATAATCAGCTTGAGAAGGTGTTATCTGTTCAATTGTCTCAGAACCGGAATACATTACCTCCTTTGCTTCACAGGGCCATTGGTCTCCCATATTAGTACCTCCACACACATAGCAGTTGGTTACATTAAGACTACCAGCAATACTCTCGGCTAGATCAATAAACAAGTTCTTAGCTTTATGGGGGATCTTATTCTCTACACTCATCTCCTCGTAGAAAGAATGGAAAACCTGATGAGTCTGGGCTGCCACAGTATCGCTCTCTATCCTTATAAATCATATTGTCCCAGGATCCAAACCTGTCCCATATATCTGCAACCCAAATAAGTTTCCGAACCTATCTATAAACTGTTCAGGATTATTAATAAGTATATGGACTGGGTTACACTCAGGGGCGGGCTGGGCCGGGGGGCAGGGAGGCAATTGCCCCCCAGGCCGCCCGAAATTCTTTTAGGACCGGCCGCGGTGGGCCGGCCCTTTAAATGCTGCAGCCGCCTGAGCAGAGCGCTCAGACGGCTGCAGCAGCTTCTCCCCTCCCTCCCCTCCCCTGTAGCGTGGCCGAGCTGCTTTCCGGTCCGTGGTCCCGGCCGGAGTGATGGGAAGGTGCACACTGAGTGTGCACTTCCTGTCAGTCCGGCCGGTTACAGGAAACAGAAACTCCTGTTCCGCGTGGAGTTTCTGTTTCCTGTAACCGGCCGGACTGACAGGAAGTGCACACTGAGCGTGCACCTTCCCATCACTCCGGCCGGGACCACGGACCGGAAAGCAGCTCGGCCACGCTACAGGGGAGGGGGTAAGAAGAGGGGAGGGAGGGGGTGAATAAGAAGAGGGGAGAGGGTGGGGGGAATAAGAAGAGGGGAGAGGATAAGAAGAGGGGGGTTAAGAAGAGGGGAGAGGGGGATAAGAAGGGGGGGAATAAGAAGAGGGGGGTAATAAGAGGGGAGGGGGGGTAAGAAGAGGGGAGGGGGGTAAGAAGAGGGGAGGGGGGTAAGAAGAGGGGAGGGGGGTAAGAAGAGGGGAGGGGGGGGAATAAGAAGAGGGGAGGGGGGGGGAATAAGAAGAGGGGAGGGGGGGAATAAGAAGAGGGGAGGGGGGGAATAAGAAGAGGGGAGGGGGGAATAAGAAGAGGGGAGGGGGGAATAAGAAGAGGGGAGGGGGGAATAAGAAGAGGGGAGGGGGGAATAAGAAGAGGGGAGGGGGGAATAAGAAGAGAAGAGGGGGGGAATAAGAAGAGAAGAGGGGGGGAATAAGAAGAGAAGAGGGGGGGAATAAGAAGAGGGTAGGGGGGAATAAGAAGAGGGGAGGGGGGAATAAGAAGAGGGGGGAGTAAGAAGAGGGGAGGGGGAGAGTAAGAAGAGGGGGGAGTAAGAAGAGGGGAGGGGGAGAGTAAGGAGAGGGAAGTAAGGAGAGGGAGGGGGGAGTAAGAAGAGGGGAGGGGGTAAGAAGAGAGGGAGGGGGGAGTAAGAGGGGAGGGGGTAAGAAGAGAGGGACGGGGGAGTAAGAAGAAGAGAGGGAGGGGGTAAGAAGAGAGGGAGGGGGAGTAGGGAGAGGGGGGAGTAAGGAGAGGGGGCAGTAAGAAGGAGGGGAGATACGAAAAAGGGGGAAGAAGAGGGGGAGGGGGAATAAGAAGAGGGGGAGGGGGGAGTAAGAAGGAGGGGAGATACGAAAAAGAAGGGGGGGGAGTAAGAAGAGGGGGAGTAAGAAGGAGGGGAGATAAGAAAAAGAGGGGGGTAAGAAGAAGAAGGGGAAGTAAGAAGAAGAGGGGGAGTAAGAAGAAGAGAGGGGGAGTAAGAAGAAGAGAGGGGGAGTAAGAAGAAGAGAGGGGGAGTAAGAAGAGAGGGAGGGGGAGTAAGAAGAGAGGGAGGGGGAGTAAGAAGAGAGGGAGGGGGAGTAAGAAGAGAGGGAGGGGGAGTAAGAAGAGAGGGAGAGGGAGTAAGAAGGAGGGGAGATAAGAAAAAGGGGGGAAGAAGAGGGGGAGGGGGAATAAGAAGAGGGGGAGGGGGGAGTAAGAAGGAGGGGAGATAAGAAAAAGAAGGGGGGGAGTAAAGAGGGGGAGTAAGAAGGAGGGGAGATAAGAAAAAGAGGGGGGTAAGAAGAAGAAGGGGAAGTAAGAAGAAGAGGGGAAGGGGAGTAAGAAGAGGGGGGAGTAAGAAGGAGGGGAGATAAGAAAAAGAGGGGGGAAGTGGGGGAGTAAGAAGGAGGGGAGATAAGAAGAAGAAGGGGGAGTAAGAAGAAGAGGGGGGTAAGAAGAAGGGGGAGTAAGAAGAAGAAGGGGGTAAGAAGAAGAAGGGGGTAAGAAGAAGGGTGAGTAAGAAGAAGAAGGGGGTAAGAAGAAGGGGGGTGTAAGAAGAAGAAGAAGAAGGGGGAGTAAGAAGAAGTAGGAGGGTTAAGAAGCTCGAAGGGACAGCTCTATAGGACAGGGGGCAAGACAGGGAGCTCTTTCACACTATGCGCACACACACACACACACACACACACAATGCATCCCTATACATACACAGAAACACAACATGCTTCCCTTACACACAATGCATCCATTACACACACACACACACACACACAATGCAACCCCCACACAAAGACAATGCATCCTTTGCACACATACACAGAAACAGACAATGCAAACACACACACACTGCTTTTCTTACATACACACAGAAACACAATGCATCTCTTACACTCAATGCACACACATACAGACACACACCTTGCATCCCTTATGCATACAAACACAGATTCACACAATGCATCCCTCACACACAACCAGAAACACATAATACATCCCTTATACACAAATACACACTGCTTCCACTACACACAAACACACTGCATCACCTGCACAAACTGGTATCCCTATACACTACATACCATAAGCACACATATTAGATAACACAGAACACATCCCCTACACACTCCACTCCCTGTGAGCGAACTCATGGGTGGGTGGAACATATAAGTGGACTTATGAGTGGGCCTTATGGGCATACTCACCGTCAGGCCCTGGGGCCCAGACCTTGAGCTGTGTAAGAGGCCCCCAAAAAATGGAGCTGCTTCTAATTCTCCCAGAACATTGAATTTTGTGACCACAGTTGCAAACAGCCTCCAGAGATCCTGTTCTACACCAGACCAGTGGAGCCAAACTGCAGCACATCATCATCCTCATCTAATTGTAAGTAGGCAATCTAGTATATTATTAGTGACACTAATCTATAATTTACCTCACATTAAAGGGACACTATAGCTTAATGAAGTGGTTGTGGTGTCTAAAGCTGGTCCCTGCAGGCTTTTTAATGTAAACACACACTGTGTGCAGCACTGGCGTTAGTTCATATGGCAGATCATATGGGTGGGGCATTGTGATGTCACATGGGGGGGGCGGCAAATTTATATTTTGTCTAGGGCGTCAAAAATCCTTGCACCGGCTCGGATCCTGGGCAGGTGCACCAGTCTACTGGTGACTCACAGGAGGGGAGTTCACTGATTGCACTGCACTCTCCTCCTGCCCAGACCCGTCTTGACCGCAGTGCAAGTGCCCTCTGCCCTCTGCCCCTAATTTACAGTGGCTCACACTCACAACAAGCAGTGCCTGGAGCCCTTTGCAGAGACGGAAACAAAGAGGTTCTGCGGCAGCTGGCCGTCCTGCAAGCATTACATTAAACAGCTGTTCCCCATGCAGCCACAGGTGGCCTTGTGCTGGGAGACTGTGATTACTCTTCACTTCCTCCCAGCCTACAGAGCAGCGCATGGGGGAGAGAGAGGAGGAGGCATGATTTAATCTTACAATAAATCCTCTAAGCAAACCTTTATAAATTTGGGGGGATCAGCTCTGTTTCCACAGTTTATTGGTGCCTGATGTCTGTATTAATATTGAGGGATGTCTAAGTAGTAACGTCAGTGTGTGTCAGCAGGGCCAGCCGTTGGGGTGGGCAAGCTGTGCGGTCACGCAGGGTGCCATGACAACAGAGGCACCCGGCGGCCAGCACAGCTCACAAGTTGGGTACACCAGCATATTTAATTTAAACGATTCGCTGGTGGTCCACTGGTGCGCACCAGCAGTAGGTGCAGTCAGATCATATCCTCTCCCTCGTGGTTCCAGCGCTCAGTTAGTGAGTCAGAGCACAGGCTCAGAGATTCTCAGCCTATGCTCTGACAACATTGAAAGTCAGAGCCGTGAACGAGTGGGTATGGCAAAGAGCTACTGATTAGCATAACATCAATATCAGTTATAAAGCCAGAAAAAGGTGGGCATGGATGGTGAACTGATTTGGTGGCGCAATGGGCCACTTGACTGGTTTTGCCCCCCAGGCCTAAGGCTGCCAGCCCTCCCCTGGTTACACTCCATAGACTTACAATATGGTTTGGTAGGCAACTTAGTAACAATCATATCCTTATCTACTGTCTGTCCCCAAGTTGCCCACCCTACACAAGACCAATATGGACAATAATTATAATTCTTATTTGGGCATTTTGGATCTATATACTTGTTCTTACTACTGGGGCAAATATACTTATCATTAGACCCATACGTTCTTTCCCATTTAAGATCCCGACATACATTCCACGGTTTTCTACCACTTGATATCGCCTTACATGCATCAAATAGCAGAACACCCGAAGAATGTACGGTTTCTAGTATTGTCTTATTACTTATTACATTTCGAAGGGTCAACCAAATTGTACGGGGTTGATACTCTGGACTAAAACACTTAGGTTCTCCTACTCCTAAATGGCATACACTATAATCTATACCTAAGTATCTACACTTATATACATATCCTTTACACTCATATTGTGAATGCCAAATAAGGGTCTGGGAAATATGATTACCTGTTCTTGTAGTCTTAATGCAAACCTCACAGCCAGGTGTGTCGGTACCTCTACCTTCCTGAATAATTAAAAACACAAATATACACATTATCAAATGCATTTCTCCTGACATCTTTATCCTAATTCTTCGTCCCTGCGATGGCATCTCAGCTTCCTGCATGTAAGGGCTGCAAGGAATGGAGTCCTTCAAGTCCTCTCTTCCCTTCACAGAGGTCCCTTCAAGACACTCTGGCTATGTAACGTGGGTAGGTGGTCAGGCTTTATTATGGCCGTCAAAACACCTACTTGCTGATCTCTTTGTTTACTCTTGAAGTCCCAATATCTCCTCGTCACTCCGACTGAGTTACACGCTTTAACCGGATCTTGCAGGGATTCTCTGGATCTGGTGTAGCTTGCCAAGAATCTACTGCTGCTGGTTTAACCCTGGAGTGATGAATCCACGGAGTCACTTCAGCCACCTTTATAGCTGTAGGGGTAGACAAAAGAACAATATAAGGACCCCTCCACTTTGGCCCCAACGGTACACTGTTCCACTCCTTTATCCAAACTTGATCTCCTGGATGATAACAATGGACAGGTGGATAAATATTCACAGGTAATCTATCTTGTACCCATTTCTGTACCTCCTCAATAGTTTTACCCAACTCTACAACCTGCTGCCGGGTAATTCCTTCTCCCAACTGACTCAAATCCCCCCTTAAGTTACCAAGTACAGGAGGTGGACGCCCATACATAATTTCAAAAGGTGAGAGACCCATCCTTCTGGTAGGTGTACTACGAATGCGCAACAGAGCTATTGGCAAAAGAACATTCCACTTAAGTTGAGTTTCTTGACACATCTTTGCCAATTGGTTCTTAATAATTCTGTTCATCCTTTCCACTTTCCCATAACTCTGAGGTCTATATGCCGTATGAAGCTTCCACTTAATACCAAGCATATGAGTCAGTTGTTGTAGGCACTGGTGAACAAAGGAGAAAACACACAAGGTTAACCGTCAATATCTATATAGCACGCAGTACCTTAGGTTTACAAGTGTCCCTTATAAACACTCAAAAACCAGTGACAAGAAAAAAGAAAGAAAACCAAAGGTACAAAGTAATGTGAATCACCAAAGTGATAATGTATAAATAAGTATTATACAAACTGCAAATACGTAGAAATATATGAATTCAGAATAGTATCTGCAAAAAATATATAAACACTACATAGGGTAATATTGTAAGAAACCACTGAGAAATATGGGTGGTAGAGAACTCACAAAAATAAGTTGAAATCAGGCATATCTCCTTCTGTATTGCGGAACTGGACAATAAGAGAGACCTCCAGCGATGAATCTCAATATGAGATGGTAATAAATCTTCTAATGCACTCCGAATAAAGAAAGAAAATAGATAGTGACTCCGAATAAAGAAAGAAATTAGATAGTGACTCCGAATAAAGAAAGAAAATAGATAGTTTCTCCGAATAAAGAAAGAAAATAGATAGTATACCCACTGTCCACAGTTTCAATGGGACACATTGATAGTTATCGGAATAGATAAAGTAGAAAAACATTGGAGAGGAGGAAATATCGAAACTCTACTAAATACTAAGGAGGCCCAATGGATTTTCAATTTAAAAACTTTAAAATTTGGTTTAAACCAAGAAATAGACCTAGCGGGTTTAATCTGAATAATAGGAATAATTTTCACATCGTTCTTTTTTCCCCCTTCTTATTCATATTTTTCTTATTTTTCTTCTTCCCTCCATCCTTATTATTAATATTATTATTGTTTATTTTTATATTTATTTTTATATTTGACGACTAATTGTTGTTTCTTATTACAGAAAGGTTTCTCAAAAATATACTTCTTATTTTGATGGAATCATATAATATATTATTCGAATTTGTAAGATATTGAGCACCTTGGGATTATTCATTTTACACTAATCATACATTTTGAAGAATTATGGTGTATACCTTTAAATATCAAATTCTCTAAATATCATAAAATTAAAATTTTATAAATATATTTTTTTCAGCTTATTCAAATTTTTATATTCATTTATTCCCGTATACTTTCTCAAATATCCATATTCATATAATGGATTTACTTTATATAATAATTTTTATTAATTTTTTATTAATTCTAAGAGGATATATAAATTCATAATATATCCATACTCAATATATAGAGAGATATATCTATTCCAATATGCTCATGATCCAAGCATTTGTATATGTATATAAGAGGTTTTATGGTGATGTCATCTGTTTCACTACTATCACAGCTAATTTCAGCTGCTGTTCCCCAAAGTATACTACTGTTTTTTTTTTTTACCCGTTCGTAACACCGGAAGTGACGTCATACGGAAGTCACTTGCGTTCCACAGTGGAACGCACACCCATATCGCCGATTTTTTGGAGGTTCTGAGTGATATTTAAAAGTCATCCCCAGCCATTTATACATGCATGTAATAGGTTTTATGGAGGTGCTGTTTGTATTATTACTATAGCTAGTTTGAGCTGCTGTTTCCCATAGTACATTTCTTCTTATATCTGTTTGGAAGACCGGAAGTGACATCATACGGAAGTGATTTGCGTTCCATAGTGGAACGCACGCCCACACCGGCGATCGTTTGAAGGATCATCTGAAGGATATTTAAGAGGAATCCTACCCCTATCACAGCCATACATCCCTGAGGAAGTCCATAGAAGGACGAAACGTGTTGGAATTGTTTTATTTGTTTTTTATACCGAACTTTTATTTTGTATATTGTTTGGTGCTGCTACCATTGTTCCTGATCTTGTATCCTGATTGGTTCAGTTGCTGCCTATGAAAACCACCCAGTGTGGAGACAAGCTGATTTTACTCTGACACTTTGTAAGTGCAATATATGCAATAAAATTGTTAATTTTTTATACTATCTGCACTATCTATTTTCTTTCTTTATTCGGAGTGCATTAGAAGATTTATTACCATCCCATATTGAGATTCATCGCTGGAGGTCTCTCATATTGTCCAGTTCCCCAATACAGAGGGAGATATGCCTGATTTCAACTTATTTTTACTCTACCACCCATATTTCTCAGTGGTTTCTTACAATATTACCCTATGTAGTGTTTATATATTTTTTGCAGATACTATTCTGAATTCATATATTTCTATGTATTTGCAGTTTGTATAATACTTATTTATACATTATCACTTTGGTGATTCACATTACTTTGTACATTTGGTTTTCTTTCTTTTTTCTTGTCACTGGTGAACAAAAGCTGGACCATTATCCTATCCTATAGAACATGGTAGTCCATATCGGGGTATTATTTCTCGCAACAGAAATCGCACTACTTCTCCTGCTTTCTCTGTACGAGTAGGACATGCTTCTATCCATCCTGAGTAGGTCCACACAACTACTAGTAGGTAGCGAAGTCCGCCGGATTTAGGCATTACCGTATAGTCTATTTGGAGATCGGACATAGGGAGTCCTCCCATATACTGTACTCCCGGTGGTTTCACTGGACCTTGCCTTGCGTTGTTCTTGGCACATATCACACATCTTCGTACAATGGCTTGAGTCAAGTTGGACAATCTTGGTATGTAGAAATGCTTCCTAAGAGATTCTTCCATGCTATCTCTTCCGAAATGTGTCCCGTTTTGATAATTCTGGACAATTTCTACAGCTAGCGATGCTGGAATAACGTTTCTTCCATCTTCTAACTGATACCAATTGTTCTCCAGGTACTTCCCAGCTTCAGTCTTTAACCACTCTTCTTCTTGAGCTGTATAAACTGGAGTCCATTGAGACAGAGGGGTCGGTATGAGAACATACTCCTGTTTTCCTGATTCAGCGGCACGCTTGGCTGCATTATCTGCCATCCGATTTCCTTTTGTTACATCACCATCACCTTTCAGATGCGCTCGACAATGTATGATACCAACTTCTTTCGGTTCCCACACGGCTTCCAGTAGTTGTAATATCTCAGCTGCGTACTTGATTTCTTTACCCTCTGAGTTCAGTAGTCCTCTTTCTTTATACAAGGCTCCGTGGGCATGAGTGGTTAAAAACGCATACTTGGAGTCCGTGTAGATGTTCACCCTTAAACCTTCAGCCAATTGTAACGCTTGTGTGAGTGCGATTAGTTCTGCCTTCTGTGCCGATGTTCCTTTTGACAATGGCCGAGCTTCTATCACCTTGTCTATGGTTGTCACTGCATATCCTGCATAGCGAATCCCTTCTTTCACATAACTACTGCCGTCCGTATAGTACTGGACATCAGGGTTCTGGATGGGAAAATCACGAAGGTCCGGTCTACTTGAAAACACTTCATCCATCACCTCCAGGCATGTTGACTCTCAGTAGGTTGTGGCAAAAGGGTAGCTGGATTCAAGGTATTAACAGTCTCTAGATGCACTCTCGGGTTTTCACATAACATAGCTTGATACTTAGTCATGCGGCTATTACTAAACCAATGATTGCCTTTATAGTCTAGCAACATCTGTACTGCGTGCGGGACTCGCACGTAGAGTTCCTGACCCAGAGTGAGCTTATCAGCTTCGGCTACCAGCAGGGCGGCGTCAGCTACGGCTCTTAGACAAGGTGGAAGACCACTGGCCACTGCATCCAGTTGTTTGGACATATATGCAACAGGTCGTTGCCATGATCCCAAGTACTGTGTCAATACTCCCACAGCCATTCTTCTTTGCTCGTGTACATATAAGTTGAATGGGTGTGTATGATCAGGTAGACCTAATGCTGGGGCGCTCATCAATGCCTTCTTCACATCTTCAAATGCCTTTTGCTGTTCGGGGGTCCACAGGAAGGGATCGTGTTCTGTATCTTTTATAGCCACATAAAGAGGTTTCGCCAATATCGCATAACTGGGAATCCATATCCTACAGAAGCCTGCTGCCCCCAAGAACTCTCGCACTTGTCTTCTATTCTTGGGTATTGGTATTTGGCATACAGCTTCTTTTCTCTCTGGCCCCATTATCCTTTGACCTTCAGAGATATGGAATCCCAGATACTTGACAGTTGGCTGACACAACTGGGCTTTCTTCCTGGACACCTTGTATCCTGCCTTCCAAAGAATGTGTAGTAAATCATGTGTTGCTTGCTGACATATTTCTCTTGTAACTGCCGCTATCAACAAATCATCTACGTATTGTAATAGTACACACTCTCCTGGGATGGACTTGAAATCCAGTAAGTCTTGATTTAAAGCTGATCCAAATAGGGTAGGGGAATTTTTAAACCCTTGGGGCAGCCTTGTCCAAGTCATCTGGCGTTTCGAGCCCCTTACAGCATTTTCCCATTGGAATGCAAAGATACACTGGCTTTCCGCAGCAATTCGTAGGCAAAAGAAGGAGAAGAAGATCCAAAACTGTGAAGTAGGTAGCTCCGCCCGGAATTAAAGCAAGCAGGTTATATGGATTGGGCACAACTGGATGTATACTTACTACCGCATCATTGACTGCTCTCAAGTCCTGCACAGGGCGATACTCATCTGTACCGGGCTTTTGAACAGGTAACAATGGGGTGTTCCAGGGGGAAGTACAGAATTTTAGGATACTATACCTTATGAACTTATCCAAATAAGATTGTATGTTCTTCTTGGCCTTTTGTGGAATGTGATATTGTCTCAGGCTTACTGGATAAACCCCAAGCTTTTATTACGAGCAAGTCCTGGTGGGTTATTCTCTGCCCACACTCCTGGTATATTGAACAAGGATTCATCACTCTTAGGGTTTGGGCTAGTCAACACTGTATAAAGTCGCCACTCTTCTTCCTTTGGTACAGATATTGTCATTATACCTGAGGGTCCATTGAACTTCAAAGATGTTGTTCCGTTAGGTAGAAATGTTATCTGTGCTTGTAATTTCGACAACAAATCACGTCCTAGCAGTTGGACTGGACATTCAGGCATATAAAGGAACTGGTGTTTCACTATGTGGCCTCTCAATGTACAGAGTCGACTTAACCGGTTTAGCGGTACTCCTTCCAGTTGCTCCTATTACGGTGATAGTTCTTCCTGAAGGAGGAGCGACTAGGTCAGTCACCACCGAATGTTCAGCACCAGTGTCAATCATGAAAGAACTCCTTTTCCCCCCTATTGCTACATCGACCATAGGCTCCGCTCGGGGATGGAGCCCGGTCGGTATCAATAGTCTTCCATGACTGTGTCAGCCAAACCCACAAAGTCCCTATCCTCTATCTCTCGGGGTCTCTACGCTGCTGGGCAATATCTATCTCCACTAACACTTCCTCTATTATTCCCACTATTTCCTCCAGGGCCTCCTCTTCCTCTCGCTCTGCCTCTATAATTATTACTATACCCTGCCCCAGGGCTGTCTCTCTCATATTGTTCACTCCGTGGACACTCACTTCTCCAATGCCCTTCTTCCCTACAGTACGCGCATTGGTTCCTACTCAAAGGCTCCCCATTCCACTTATTCTCGCCTTTATCCGTTCCCCTATACGCTTCCTTTTCCCTTCTATCTACGCCTGCGATAGCTACCGCTAGCATATCCGCTTTCCTTCGCATCTTTCGCTCTTCCTCCTTCTTCGTCTCTGTCTCCCTATTCATATAGACCTTATTTGCTATTTTCATTAGTTGGGTTATGGACATCCCTACAAACCCTTCTAACTTCTGTAGCTTGCGCTTTATATCTCCGTAGGCTTGGCTGACAAAGGCAGAGTTAACCATTCGGGAATTCTCAGGAGCCTCTGGGTTAAAGGGGGTATACAACCGGTATGCCTCCAATAATCGGTCATAAAAGGCACTGGGCGATTCATCACATTTCTGCAATACCTCAGCCGTCTTAGACATATTAATCGCCTTTTTTCCTCCGGCTTTCATGCCAGCAATAATAGCGTCCCTGTATGCTTTTAAATGGGCCATATCTGCGCCATTGACATTCCACTCCGGATCAGTATTTGGATAATGTTCTGCGGCCCATGCTGCTGGGTTGGCCTGATTTTGTGTACGGGCCACTTCTTCCAGCGCTTTAATTGCCGCTTGGTTTATCCGTGTCCTTTCCTCGTTGTTAAACAATGTCATAAGCAGTTGCTGTCAATCAGCCCAGGTGGGATTATGTGTCTGGACTATGGAGGTAAACAAATCCGTCATGGCTTGAGGTTTATCGGTGTATGAGGAGTTATGGGTCTTCCAGTTAAATAGATCAGTAGTAGTGAAGGGAACATAGATGAATACAGGATTAGCCGTCACCGTTAATGTTTGTCGGGCCTGGTGTCAGTCGGAGAGGCATTTGATAATGTCGGGGTTGGAGGGTACCGGTCAGTTGTCGGGTTAGTATGGGGCTTCGTTTAGAAACGTCAGTTAGGGGTTCCGGTCGAGGGGTAGTAAGACGAGGGGAAGGGGACACTTTACTGAGGGGGAGATCAGTGAATAAAATATTCCGGGCCGGGCTAGGAGGAGCCGGACCAGGAACTAGATATGACGTCAAATCTGGATAGGTGGGGTTAACGGAGGTTTAAAACAGAGGGTTTAAAACAAGAGGGCTGGGCTCTGAACTAGAGGAGGGGGTAGGTGGGGACAACGGGGCAAGGGGAGTAGCGTTACCAACAGCACCTCCTCTTCCTCTTCCTGTGGAGGAGGAGTATGGGGGCGGCATGGGGATCTCGGATTCAGGAGGCGTGTCCAAAATGGGCGTAATTACGGCCTTAGTGGACAAGCGAGTTCTGGCCACCATGAGGCGACATTGTTCCTCGTGGCATACCCGGATCCATTTTGGCAAGTCATTTACGGCCTGCTTCCAACAGTCAATATACGGAAACTGGCCGTAAAGTTCAGGCCTACCTGATACAGCCACGTGTACACGCTGTACCAGATTAGGATCCAAACTGCCACGTGGTGGCCATGCAGCCACCAAAGTAGGCCATTCCCTACTACATAAAGTAGTCAGGCGTGTTGGAGACATTTTTACCCCAAAATCATACACAGTGTATCCCTTTTTAAAGTTTTTCAACATACATCCTAAGGGATCCATAATCGTTGAATCTGACGCACCCATACTAACAATGAAGCGTCGTCTCCAACAGAAACCAAACAAACACACTTCCAACGGTCACACCCGTTCCCTCGGCAACAGCACCACGTGGTACAGTTACTAAGCGAAACGCACACAACAAAACACTCAGGGAATTCCCGTACACACACAGCTGTTACACCAGTCACTAAATAACTATTACTGCGCCTCTTGGCGAAACTATACAGTCACCCACGCTATAATTCCCTATATCTGAATTACCCGTCTATAACATACCCCAGTAACATGTCTTCACAAACAGTAGTTATAGTACGGTTTGCATTGGTTAGAGTACAATTTAAAGTCACAGTTCAATTAGTAGTGGTTATGGTGTTAAACATACAACATAGACGACAGTTATTAGTAGTTATTTACAGTATCAGTAGTTATTATACATGGTTATGGTACCGTGCGCTATAATACAGTTACACACTATTCACACTCTCG
Source organism: Pelobates fuscus (assembly GCF_036172605.1). Lineage (NCBI taxonomy): Eukaryota > Metazoa > Chordata > Amphibia > Anura > Pelobatidae > Pelobates > Pelobates fuscus. Next base: position 193,177,601 of record NC_086319.1, on the reverse strand, counting down.
CTAGACGGCAGAGCTCACGCTATCTAGCAAGATATACACGCTACTACAACAATCTTTAACACATTTACAATTCCCAACTAATCTATTGGCCAGTACCTCGATGGACTACCTAAAACTATTTACATCCGTTTTGGTTAGCCACGCTGCCCAAGCACCACATATAGCGAACTAGAGGGCGGAATTTACAACTGCACCCTCTTAGTCTATATACTCTATCAAAAATCTAGTGGGTTCCACATTTACACGCCTTCCCACTTAGCCAAGATAGGTTGCGATCTAGCGGACCGAATTTACACAGACGCCGCTTAGTCTCCCGGTCCCTCCGACCTAGCGAACGTAATATACACCCTAGAACACTAGTCTAGACAAGACACCGGTGTCCGGCTTGGGCTATTTACACAGAACCCAGCCTGACTCCAAACCAAACTTAAACGGGCTGACTACAGGGCGTTTAATTACAAGCGGTGCGCCTTCGCTCCTTCCCTCCACTGGAGGGGGCAGATTCCATACACAAATAACCCCTTATGGGCCTACCGCACAATCGGTATCCAATACCCCTAGTGGGTCCACCGTCTAAAACAGTGGTCGCCTTACCTCCTCGTTCCTGAACCTGAGTTCACACTCATCGACGGGGACACCCCAGCACTTACTATGTAGAGGCCGATGATCTCCTGGACAACAGACCAGTGGCGCCGAGACTAAGGGTGGTCCACACAGAAGTTCAGGGGTGCAGCCGTAGAGAGCGTGGGCAAAGATAGACCGTCTCACGCCTCTGCTTCTCAGCTATCGTTGAACGATGAGCTTCCCGGCCAATTGCACTAAATGATACCGGAGAAACTGACGGAAGCCAAGCACAGAGAAGTGGACACAGGTTTCTTCAGGAAGGAAGAGATTATTTTCTATTCGATTCACCGACCGGGACTCAGATGGACTAAAGTCACCAAAAAACAGCAAAGTCTGAGCCCTGATCATACAGTGTAGGTCCCTTATATAGGCATGTAGCTCCTCCCATAATCAGTTCAACCTACACATACTCTTATCCATCAACCGAATAGAGACTAAATTCCTGTTTGACCACATGGCTTGCCCAGCACAATGGAGGAGGGGAAATACTCGTATATCCTGTATTCCTACACATGCTCCTTACACTACTGATTGTATCGTTGCCACGTGCAACCAACCGACCGATACATCAACATATGCAAGTGCACATACCACGTGGCAATCTTTTCCTAGTAAATTTATTTTTACTGAGATTCCACCACAAGTTCTGTGTGCCAGTAAATCAGTCTTGTTCCAGCTTTAAGCTTTGGCTCATGTGTGGATTATTCGGCGATTCCAGGGATATTTCTACTCGTGGAATATTGGGTGATTTTCTTTTATGGGAAGAAGGGAATGCTTGACGGGGATATTTTCTACTACCGTCACAACTGGTTGGCAGCGGCGGGATTTTACTTTCCTTTACACCAGGATTCCAAGCAGACACTGGGAACCGTGAATGGAAGGCTGGTACACCCTGCTTAAAAGAAATACACTGAAAGAACTACTGGAAGCTAGGATTGCTAGCAACAAAACCAAGCGGGTCATCATAGCAGAATTAATGGAGCTAGACCAGGAGAACTTGGTTGCAGCAATGCCAGCAGTACAAGAGATGGAGATACCAGTGATTCAGGAGGAGGAATCACCAGCCAACAAGGTAATGAGAGAGAAGCTAGCATGGTTTGGTCCGAACCCAACGGCGGAAGTGGTGCTGAAAGTGATGAACCTGTTAGCGGAGGAGGCTAAACAAATAAGAGACGCAGAGCTACAGTTAAAACTGGCAGCAGTCCAACAAGCAGCCGCACATTCTCCAAACAGTGAGTACAGCACAGCAGACACAAGGAAGATTCCGTTTAGCGCTTTTAAAGCTTTTGATGAAAAAGACCTTGAAATTGATAACTACCTGGCAGATTTTGAGCGACAATGTAACCTGCACCGAATAGCTAGAGGAGAGTGGGTTTCAATATTGTCAGGCAAACTGTCAGGCAAAGCTTCTGATGCTTTCCGGACCGTGCCAGAGCAGGAGATCCCTAGCTACGCCAGGGTTAAAGAAGTGCTCCTGGCTCGTTATGCAGTAACCCCAGAGTCCTACCAACAGAAGTTCAGGGACTCACGCAAAACCACGAAAGAATCTTACGTGGAATGGGCATGCCAGTTATCCCTGCCGGCCTCTAACTGGGTTAACAGCAGCCAGGCCACCACCGCAGAGGACATTTTGCAACTAATGCTCCTGGAGCAATTTTACAATCACATCCAGACGGATGTCAAAGACTGGGTGAGAGATCGCAGGCCCATGACTCTACCAGAGGCCGCTAAGTTGGCTGATGAATATGCGGATACTCGCAAGACGAACCAGGTCACACCACGGGTACAACCTCCACCAGCCGCTAGATACCAACCACCTAACAGACCGGTGACATCTAGCCCTCGCTATCCACGCCAGGAGGACAATGAACAACGCTGCTTCCGGTGCAACCAGCTGGGTCACTTCAAGCAGAATTGCCCCATGGGCAACAATACCAGGTCAAATTGGTCTCGACCTGGGTACCGCCCACCAGCAGCAGCCCATTGTGTAGACTCGGCTTGGGATTCCCAGGAGCTGGGTCAAGAAGAACCATTGGGCACCCTTTACGAAGCCCTCATGGTACAATCTGTTATTACGGACAACAGGAAACACCATTGTCAGCTGGTCATGGTTAACGGAAAAACCGCCCGGGGATTAAGAGACAGTGGGGCGACCATCACGTTGGTACAAAGACACCTTATTAATGCATCAGAGAAACCGGGGAAATCAATTGCTGTGAGAGTGGCAGGGGGGGCAGTATACCGTATTCCTACTGCACAGGTACACCTGGACTGGGGTGCGGGAGCTGGCAATGTTCATGTGGGCGTCATGAAAGACTTACCTTCTGAAGTCATCTTGGGCAACGACATTGGCCCCCTGACTTCGGCGTTCGCCTCTACCACCGCTCAGGAGGCCCACGCAGTAACCACCAGAGCACAAAGTCGCGCTGCCGAGAGCCATCCGCTTCCTACTGAGACCCAGGTAAGCCAACCCAACCTACCCTTGACTGTAGAACCCCTACCCTGGGACACCCCAGAGGACTTTGGGCGGGAGGTGACCGGAGACCCTTCCCTCAGAAAGTATCGAGAGAAAGCCAGGAGGGGCCAAGGGGGGTTAGAGAAGGAGCAATTTATCTGGGAGAAAGGCCGCTTGTACAGGCTCACCGAGACCCGGGGTAATGCACCAGGGCCTAAGCAAAAACGCCAGCTGGTAGTTCCCCGGAAGTACCGTCAGGAGTTATTGAGGATTGGGCACAATGTACCTGTGGCAAACCTAGCCACTTCTGGACTATGCTGTACCAAGGTTGTCCGTAGGCTGTAGGGGGGCGACTGTATATATTGTGTTATGTGTATATTTTACTGTGGCCGTTCCCATGCTGGCAGCCCTAAGCTAACAGCCTGCAAACACTTCGTTTGACGAATCGCGGCTATCCGGGCCATTCGCCAAACGAATACGGGCTCCCCAGGTGGACCACACACTTAGAGTCGTGTGGCGCTCATTAACCGATTGCAACAATGTTGCAATCAGTAATTAAAGGCTCTCCTAGGTGGCCGTCGTTCGACTACCGACCATGCGGCGGTCGGCCATCTTGGATCCTTTGTCTCTCCAGCGGTGTTCGGTCGTCGAGTGCCTGGAACTAAAAACGGTTACTCGATGATACGAATACCGCTGGACTTCCAGAGCGTTCGGGAGTTCCGCTCTACTCCCATTGTGTTCCCCATCGGTGTTCGGTAGTTTTAAGCCGAACTCGATGGTTAAATGTATTTCATGCGGCGTTCGGTCAGTTCAGCTGGGAGCTGAGCGGTATTCTCCCAAAAGATGCGCTGAGCCCCCAGCTATCTACCAAACGTTCGGTCACATTAATCTACCGAATAAAACTCTAAAACTGTATTTTAATGTAGATTGTCAGTTCTGCTGCACGAGGGGATAATCCACTTAATCGTCCATTTTAGTGGGAGTATCCTTCTCGTGCAGCGAAGCCTGTTGGGAGAATTATGCTGCATGATGGGAGAAATCCCCTGAAGTAACTGTATGGAAACCCCTTGCATGGGGAACTGTATAAATATGCACGCTGTGAATAAAGCCAGTTAGTTGACTCCCAAACTGTGTTTCGTCCGGTTATTGGGAGGATTGGGGATATTGCCTTACTTTTCAGCGCTGACTGTGGATGTACCTGTTATACCAGCGGAGATCGTGGACTCTAATACTACACTCCGCTACAATTGGTGGCAAGCGACGGGATCCGAACCTTACAGCCGAAAAGCGCAATTCGTGCAATCAGAACTGCCGAATAGTAAAAGGAAATGGCAAGCAGAATACAGCGAAAGAACTGATTACCGAAAGTGAATGGAGACAGATTATTCTAAGCTGAAGAGACAAACGTTAAAAGAACTGCTGGAAGCCAGGGGTAAGATAGCCAACAGCAAACCCAAGGCTACACTAATTGCCGAGCTGATGGAGGGAGACCGAGCCCGCAGCGCTACACCCCCAGAAGTTATGGAGGAAACGCTCTATGAGAGAGAAATGAGGACCAGGCTAGCATTTTTGTCGCAGCCTGTATCGGATGCCATGATGAACCTGGTGATGGCGAATGTGCAGGAATACGTAATGGCACACAGCCCGCAGCACACGCTGGCTCGAGCAGAGTCCGCAACCGGGTCCCTATACAACCCGGTAAAACCCAAAATCCCGTATCAGGCCTTCAAAGCATTTTGCGAGGAAAAGGATGAGATTGATGGGTACTTGCAGGACTTTGAGAGACTTTGTGATTTGCATGAGTTAGAGCGGACCGTATGGGTGCCACTGCTGGCAGGCAAGCTAGCAGGTCGGGCAGCCGAAGAATACCGTGCTGTGCCCAGTGAGGACAGCAAAGACTATGAGAAGGTGAAACGAGTAATATTAGAGAGGTATGCCATTACTCTGGAGGCATACCGGCGCAAGTTCAGAAACTTGCGCAAACCAGAACGAGATTCGCACGCTGAATGGGCACACAAGCTAGACCAGGCCTCCCAAGGGTGGATACAGGCCAGCCAAGCCACCACCATGGAAGGGTTGCGTCAGCTGATGTTGTTGGAGCAGTTTTTTAATGGACTATCCCCAGAGACACAAGAATGGGTGCGGGACAGGAAACCCCTCACCCTAACTGAAGCAGCTAGATTGGCCGACCAACACTTTGACGCACGTCGACACCATGGACCTATAGCCAAAAGCTACCCACGACCCACCGGACTACCTAGCGCTATACCACCCCCAGCGCACACAGCCTCCCCATTTCGTCCTTCCCAAGAGAATTTGCCTCCACCTTCTAGGTATAACGGGCGGGCCAACATCCAATGCCACTCTTGCAAACAATGGGGGCATATGGCCCGGGAATGTACCCAAAACCGGGGCAAGCCCGCCTGGAATCAGGGGCGCCCAAACCCAGTACCTAGGGCCGCTGCCCATTATTATCAAAGGGAACCGACCACACAGGAATTGTGGAGTGTTCATGCGGAGGAACCCCTGGGTATATTAAATGAAGTCATGACAGCCCGAGCCACGGATAACCGGCAACATCACCGCCAGCTAGTGACCGTGGAGGGAAAGGAGGTCCAGGGACTTCGGGATTCGGGAGCTACCCTAACCCTGATTACTCCCCATTTGGTTCCTGATACAGCACACACTGGTGGATATGTGGCAGTACGAGTGGCAGGGGGAGCAGTATACCGATTGCCCACTGCTAAGATTCATTTGGATTGGGGTGGCATGGTAGAGGTAGGCTTGATGCAAAACCTACCAGCGGATGTGGTACTGGGGAATGACCTGGGTCAGATGACATCTGCTTTTGTACCTCAGGCCCCACATCAGGAGGTCCACCCCGTAACCACCCGGCAGCAGGCACGCACCACGGCCCCACCAGCTCACACCGAGGCTCAGGTAAGAAACCATGACAACCCCTTGACATGTATGACCTGGGACACCCCCACACAATTTGAGGCAGAGGTAAAAGCTGACCCCACGCTGCAGGTGTACCGAGATAAAGTGAGCACTGATCAGGCTGGTTTAGAGGGGGAGCGATACATCTGGGAGAAAGGGTTATTATACCGTATAGCAGAGAAGGGGGTAGGCGGAGTGGTCACTGTGACCACAAGCAGCTAGTAGTACCCCAGAAGTATAGGCAAGAGCTGCTTATGATAGCTCACGACATTCCTCTATCAGGTCACCTGGGAATGACACGCACCCGCTACCGATTGACCCACGCTTTTTTCTGGCCTGGGATCTCTAAGGATGTAAGGCAATATTGCACCTCCTGTGACGTGTGCCAACGAGTAGGCAAATGAGGCCATAAGGCTAAACTATGCCCATTACCCATCATTGAGGAACCCTTTAGCAGAGTAGCTGTGGATATTGTCGGGCCTCTACCCAAACCCAGTCCCTCCGGGAAGAGGTACATTTTAACCGTAGTGGACTACGCCACTCGGTATCCCGAGGCCATTGCCCTCTCCAACATCCATGCAGAGACGGTAGCTGAAGCATTAATAAAAATATTTTCCCGGTTCGGGTTTCCCCAAGAGATAATCTCAGATAGGGGCACCCAGTTCACCGCCGAGGTTACCCAACAGCTTTGGAGGGTATGTGGTATTAAACCCATAGTTAACTCAGCATACCATCCCCAGTCCAATGGGTTATGTGAGAGATTTAATGGGACCCTAAAACAGATGCTGCATACATTTGGCGGGACTCATAAGGACTGGGAGCGTTACTTACCCCATCTACTTTTTGCCTATAGGGAGGTACCCCAAGAGTCGACAGGTTTTTCCCCCTTTGAATTGCTATTTGGGAGGAGGGTGCAGGGGCCATTGAACCTCATTAGAGAACATTGGGAAGGGGAGAGTAGCCCTGATGGTAACCCCATTGTATCTTACGTGCTGGAGTTCAGGGACCAACTGGAGGCATTGACCCAGGCTGTACGCACCAACCTCCGGGCGGCCCAACAACGCCAGCGCCGCTGGTACGATAGGGGAGCCAGAGACCGTAGCTTTCAAGTGGGACAGAAAGTTTTAATTTTAAAACCTGTCCGCACAGACAAGCTGCAGGCCATCTGGCAAGGCCCATACCAGGTAGTAGAGCAGCGATGCGACACGACCTATGTGATTGGCCCCTGCTCAGGGGTAGGGAAGCGACACATGCTTCATGTGAACATGCTCAAACCCTACCATGAGAGGATGGAGGACGTGGCAGCCATATGCGCCTCGGCCTCTGAGGATCAGGAGAATCTGCCGCTACCTGACCTATTAGAACCAGAGGACCAGATAGAGCCCTCCAAGGGTGTCCAACTGGGGGAGCGGCTAAGCCCTTCAGAGCGTGCCCAGGTACAAGAGTTGATCCTAGCTAAAGGAGCTATCTTCTCCAACTGTCAGGGTTCTCACCTGTGAGACAGACGGCCAGACGTGGTCGCTCCTGGAATTCCCAACAGGGGACTTGAACCGGGGAACTTACCAATCCTAGTCCTGCTTTCTGCCTCTGAGCCACAGCAGCTTTACACAGAGACTACTGATTCCGGTCTTGTTCATCCTGGCATGGCTACTACACCGGGGGCTGCACCTTGACTTGTCTGTGTCTCACCTGACTCTGATCGATCATCAGCAGGGTATTTAAACCCAGCCTCGCCCTGTGCTCAGTGTCAAGTCTTTGATCTAGTGTTCCTGTGTCGTACCAGTGTTCCAGTTTATCTGCTTCGTATATTTGACCTCGGCTTCTGACTACGTTTATTCTGACCTCTGGCATCCCTTGACTTCGGCTACTCCTCATTGTTCCTGACCTCTGGCATCCTTTGACCTCGGCTATCCCTCGACTATCCTGCTGGTTCTGTCCTTGCCTGTCCTGCGTATTTGGTACTGCATCCTGCACAGCCCCCGTGCACAGACCCACAGGCCAGGTGAATTCTTACCTGACCACCTCGGCCTGTGGCTATCTGCAAGGGTGAGCAACATATCTGCGCTACAGACTACCAACTCAGGTAAGACCCTGACAAAAGACTTGACCAATATGGAGTCCGCAGAAATGTGCTCACCCTCACTCCAGCAAGTGTCCAGCCTGGCCCAGACTGTTTCGGAGTTGCAGCAAGAAATTTTTTCTCTTAAAGGCGCAGTACATCCAGCTCCGGAACCCTTTGTCATCATGCCCGACAGATTTGATGGTAACTACACGTCCTTTCAGTCATTCAGGATGGATTGCGAGGTATTGTTTTCTTTAAAGCCTCGAACTTACGCCACGGATTTCATCAGGGTCAGAGCGGCTATCAACCTGTTGTCTGGACGCATCAAAGTTTGGTCTTACCAAATGTTGCAGAGGAAGAGTCCTGTCCTTGTCAGCTGGGAATCCTTTATTATTGCTATGGACTCACAGTGCAGGACCACTAAGCCCAAGCCAGCTCCACCTACTAAAAAATCGCGGAGTCTACGTAACCAAGGAACCGAGTACTATCACCACACCCCAGTGATGCCCTCTTATGATCCAGTTCCCAGGAAAACTCCAGAGGTATCCTGTGTTCCACTTGACCCTGAGGAACCTATGCAAATTGGACTTGTCCACTGCAAAGTCACACCTAGGGAGAGGGACCGAAGGAGAAGCCATGGTCTGTGCTTCTACTGTGGAGAAAGAGGGCACTTCATCACGCTTTGTCCTGTTCGCCCTCCTAGACCTCCAGCTCTCCGACTGGGTAATAATATCCTTCGTCCAGTGTACACCGCATATCAGCCTAAAGAGCTACAAGGGAGCCGTTATTCCTGCCCAGGCTTGGCTTCCATGGAAAATACTACACCTCCTGCTCCAGAGTCGTCTGCATCTACTACCAAAGTTACTTCCTGTAGTACCACAACTACTTCCTGCCCACTTGAAAAGGATTTACCTATGGATTGTGTCATTGCTTCTAATGGCACTACGGTCTGTAAAAAAGACCTAGAAGTGTTCGAAAAAGCACTGCTAGCTACGAGCACTGTTCCTGCCGAAGTTGTGGAAGTTCTTGCCACCTGTACCCGGAACCTAAAAAACCTGGACAGATCGTCAGCCATACCAGAAGCTGGTACTGGGAAATCCCGAGCTAATAAGGGATTCCATACTGAGGACTTTCACTATGGGGACTCAATGGATTCTGATAGTGACTCTGGAGATGCGGATTATTTCGATGGAGAACCTACTTACGCCCAGAGGTCGTTTTTAAAGGGGGGGGTACTGTCAGGGTTCTCACCTGTGAGACAGACGGCCAGACGTGGTCGCTCCTGGAATTCCCAACAGGGAACTTGAACCGGGGAACTTATCAATCCTAGTCCTGCTTTCTGCCTCTGAGCCACAGCAGCTTTACACAGAGACTACTGATTCCGGTCTTGTTCATCCTGGCATGGCTACTACACCGGGTAGCTGCACCTTGACTTGTCTGTGTCTCACCTGACTCTGATCGATCATCAGCAGGGTATTTAAACCCAGCCTCGCCCTGTGCTCAGTGTCAAGTCTTTGATCTAGTGTTCCTGTGTCGTACCAGTGTTCCAGTTTATCTGCTTCGTATATTTGACCTCGGCTTCTGACTACGTTTATTCTGACCTCTGGCATCCCTTGACTTCGGCTACTCCTCGTTGTTCCTGACCTCTGGCATCCTTTGACCTCGGCTATCCCTCGACTATCCTGCTGGTTCTGTCCTTGCCTGTCCTGCGTATTTGGTACTGCATCCTGCACAGCCCCCGTGCACAGACCCACAGGCCAGGTGAATTCTTACCTGACCACCTCGGCCTGTGGCTATCTGCAAGGGTGAGCAACATATCTGCGCTACAGACTACCAACTCAGGTAAGACCCTGACACCAACTTACCCGGGTACACTGCGCTGGCCACTCACCGAGTGGAAATCCCAGGACAGCTACCTATGCGGCAGACACCATATCGTGTCCCTGAAGCAGTCAAGGCACATATGAAGGCAGAAATTGACGAAATGTTGCAACTAGGGGTTATCGAACCATCAGACAGCCCCTGGGCATCGCCGGTAGTTTTGGTGCCCAAGAAAGATGGCACCACATGCTTCTGCGTTGACTACCGGAGGCTAAATGACAAAACGGTGTCTGATGCCTATCCAATGCCCCGGATAGACGAGTTGCTGGATAAAATGGCTAGAGGGCAGTATCTTACGACCATAGACTTATGTAAGGGATACTGGCAAATTCCGCTAGCCGATGACGCCATCCCCAATTCGGCGTTTGTCACCCCGTTTGGCCTGTACCAATTTCGGGTCATGCCTTTCGTGATGAAAAACGCTCCAGCGACCTTTCAAAGGATGGTGGATCGGCTACTGGACGGGTTCCAGGAATATGCCTGTGCATACCTGGACGATATTGCCATATATAGCCAGAGCTGGTCAGAACACCTCCGACATATAGGAGCAGTTATTTACCGTATAGGGGAGGCAGGACTGACCCTGAAACCTAGTAAGTGCCATGTCGGGATGGCAGAGGTACAATATTTAGGACACCGGGTGGGGAGCGGGCACCAGAAACCCGAACCGGCTAAAATTGAAGCTGTTGCTAAGTGGCCTACCCCTAGGACCAAGACCCAAGTACTAGCATTCCTAGGTACAGCGGGGTACTACCGGAAGTTTGTGCCCAATTATAGTGCCCTAGCCAAACCCCTGACCGAATTGACACGTAAAAACCTTCCCCGACAGGTTACCTGGGCCCCCAGATCAGGCATTTCAACAGCTAAAGACTGCTCTAACTAATGCTCCCGTACTCGCTGCACCCGATCCAACTAAAAGATTTCTTGTTCACACAGACACTTCAATGTTTGGATTGGGGCAGTGCTGAGCCAAGTTGGAGCCGATGGTGTGGCTGAACCGTGTGGCTGGGGACAATGCCAGGCTGCTGCGCTGGAGTTTGGCGCTGCAGCCCTTCGACTTCACCATACATTACCGCCCAGGGAAACAAAACGGTAACGCCGACGGGTTATCCAGACAAACTGACCTTGAAAGTGATCTGTGGGTGCTCTCCCGGACATCCCCAAGCCGATCCGTTGGGATCAGACTGTGTATGCCGGCTTGGTTCTGGGGGAGCATTGTGGCAAACCTAGCCACTTCTGGACTATGCTGTACCAAGGTTGTCCGTAGGCTGTAGGGGGGGACTGTATATATTGTGTTATGTGTATATTTTACTGTGGCCGTTCGCATGCTGGCAGCCCTAAGCTACCAGCCTGTAAACACTTCGTTTGACGAATCGCGGCTATCCGGGCCGTTCGCCAAACGAATACTGGCTCCCCAGGTGGACCACACACTTAGAGTCGTGTGGCGCTCATTAACCGATTGCAACAATGTTGCAATCGGTAATTAAAGGCTCTCCTAGGTGGCCGTCGTTCGACTACCGACCATGCGGCGGTCGGCCATCTTGGATCCTTTGTCTCTCCAGCGGTGTTCGGTCGTCGAGTGCCTGGAACTAAAAACGGCTACTCGATGATACGAATACTGCTGGACTTCCAGAGCGTTCGGGAGTTCCGCTCTACTCCCATTGTGTTCCCCATCGGTGTTCGGTAGTTTTAAGCCGAACTCGATGGTTAAATGTATTTCATGCGGCGTTCGGTCAGTTCAGCTGGGAGCTGAGCGGTATTCTCCCAAAAGATGCGCTCAGCCCCCAGCTATCTACCGAACGTTCGGTCACATTAATCTACCGAATAAAACTCTAAAACTGTATTTTAATGTAGATTGTCAGTTCTGCTGCACAAGGGGATAATCCACTTAATCGTCCAGTTTAGTGGGAGTATCCTTCTCGTGCAGCGAAGCCTGTTGGGAGAATTATGCTGCATGATGGTAGAAATCCCCTTAAGTAACTGTATGGAAACCACTTGCATGGGGAACTGTATAAATATGCACGCTGTGAATAAAGCCAGTTAGTTGACTTCCAAACTGTGTTTCGTCCGGTTATTGGGAGGATTGGGGATATTGCCTTACTTTTCAGCGCTGACTGTGGATGTACCTGTTATACCAGCGGAGATCGTGGACTCTAATACTACACTCCACTACAGTACCCTTGGCAGGCCATTTGGGAATACGCAAGACAGGGTATCGGATAACCCAGAACTTCTTCTGGCCTGGGGTATCCGACGACGTCAGGGCGTATTGTCAAACGTGCGAGGTATGCCAACGTATAGGTAAAAAGGGAGACCACCCAAAGGCTAAACTAGTTTCCATGCCCATTATTGAAGAACCGTTCACAAGGGTAGCCATGGACATTATAGGGCCCCTGGCCCAACCTAGCCGTTCCGGCAAACGGTATATACTCACCGTAGTAGACTACGCCACCCGTTACCCCGAAGCGGTAGCTCTCTCTAACATACAGCATGAGACTGTAGCAGAGGCCCTAGTTAAAGTATTTTCCCAAGTAGGCTTTCCCAAGGAGGTTCTGTCCGACCAAGGTACACAATTCACGGCCGAGGTAACCCAGCAGATATGGAAAACCTGTGGAGTTAAATCCCTGACTAGCTCCCCATACCACCCCCAGACTAACGGCCTGTGCGAGCGCTTCAACGGAACGCTAAAACAAATGTTGAAGTCGTTCACGGGGGCGTACAAGGATTGGGAGCGATTCCTGCCACACCTTCTCTTTGCCTACCGAGAGGTGCCGCAGGAATCGACCAGTTTCTCACCCTTCGAACTTCTCTATGGGAGGCGGGTGAGGGGGCCCTTAGATCTCATCAAGGATCACAACAAGTGTTGTAGGTGTGAAACAATATTACAAGTGACCGATGTAGTAAATACGAATCAAAGTTACCCTTTCGACCCCCCAAAAAATTACTTTTTAAAACTCCAATGTAAGCAGCAGTTTAGCACCAAATCAATTAGAATGTTTACAATTGCGCTGTAACCGCAGTATTTGACGCTTCTATTTGACTCTCAGATATGAAGAGCACGCCCCAAAATGTACTATTTAGCAGATTAGCATCCAGAAAATTAGAATTTTAAGCACACTATTAGACGCTTCTATTTGACTCTCAGATATGAAGTGCACCCCACTAAAATACTATTTAGCAGTTTAGCACCCAAATAATTTTAAGTTTTAAAACTGCAATGTGACAGCAGTATTTGACGCTTCTATTTGACTCTCAGATATGAAGTGCACCGCACTAATGTACTATCCCACTAATGTAATATTTAGCACCAAACAAATTTACTTTTTAAAACTCCAATGTAACCGCGGTATTTGAAGCTTCTATTTGACTATCAGATATGAAGTGCACCCCACCCCACTAATGTACTAGTTTGCAGAATTATTTCCTAAGCTGTCCCTATCAATGGCAGCATCCTCTCCCTACACTAATAAGACCACATGTGCCTGCGGCGCTACACGACTCCAGCTTATATATAGAGGCTGGGTCACATGCTGCACTGGCCAATCACAGCCATGCCATTAGTAGGCATGGCTGTGATGGCTTCTAAGGGCACAAGAGCCAAACGCTTGTCGATTGGCTGCCCTGCAGCCTTTCAAAAGGCACCATTAAATCGCCGAACACCGAACTCCAACCCGAACATACAGTGATATGTCCGTGTTCGGGTCCAGGGTCCAAAAAACCTAATGTTCGGTACAAACCCAAACTTTACAGTCCGTGTTTGCTCAACTCTATTCATAACATATACATGTAACAAAAACTTAATCTGAAGTGAAGTAAATGTGTTAATATTGGTTTTTAAGTTTGTGTCTCTGTCCCCAACAAGGTCCATGTTGGCGTACACCTTGCATAAAAGGCCAGTGTGGCTCCTATTAAAGAGAGAATTTTTTACCCCTTCATGAAGTCTTGGCTCATGTTTGGGGGATTGGAGAACTACATTCACTCTGGGGATTTCTATAATCACAATACTCCTCTGAGTATAATCACTAGGTCTTATAAGAGCTGTTCCTGCTACGCTCTCTCGACTAGGAGAGGTCTACCCACTGGAAGCTGGATCGTGGTCTTGGGTCCAGGGTGGATGGAGAAAGGCTGCAGCGGTTCGTGTGTTTACCGTGATTATGGTGTTCCAGTGCAGTGCTTATGGTACTTGTAAGTACTGGGAAGCAGCGATTGACGGAGGTACCCAATCGGGGTGCCAGGCGGTCCATCACAGTTACATTTTTCATAATATGAAAGAAATTGGGGGGAAATTACTTTAAAGAGGATGGAGACTGGCAGGAGACCCAGAGCAAGAAACACAAGGTCATTCACCCACTAGAGATAGACCCTGTTTTTAGTGGGAATCTGTACCCAGTCAGTGCAATTGGATGAGAAGTATACATGTGAAAGAGTTGTGTGATAGTGATATACCTTGAATGGGAAAGACAAAATACAGGGGCAGGGCAAGAAATGTGGAAGTAAGGGCAAAATGCCCAACAAAAACAGAAGAAAAAATTTAGATCACAAGATGGGAACTGAAATGTGCCAGTTGCCATCCAGGCACTATGGGGTGGTTGTGGCAAAGAGAACAACAAAAAGGGACACGCAGAATTGTCATGAAACTAGGCACTATGGAGCCATGTGTTTTTGTACAGATCTTGTCCTTCTTCTCTTATTCTATTTATTTATTTATTGTTATGTCATAAAACAAACAAAAGCTAGTTAAATCATAGAAATATATGCTCTTTGGGAAGAGTTGAAAACTAACAAGCAGTAGTGGAGGATGTCTAGCATTTTAAAAACCTAATCTTGTTAAAACACTATATTAACTAGAAACATACTAACAGTAACACAAGTTATCAGGATTTGTGTGGATTTCAATCAAATCTCCTCTAAGGGCATAGAGAGTGAGACAATAATATAACATACAAACAGGCAATTTGTAATGGTGGTGCACTTCAGGTATACAATATCCAGGATTCGTCAGGGGTCACTCCGAGACATCCTCTCAATTTTAGCAGATACTGAGTTATATAATCTTGTAGCCTTTGCAGGCCCTGATCCAGACAGTTCACTGAATGGAGCAACCCATTATGATGGATAAGGAGCTTTGCCAAGTAACCCCAATGGTAGGCGATTTCATGGCACCGGAGAGTAATGGTAAGTGGGTTTGGAGATTTCTAAATCTCAGAGTTGAAGCAGATAGATCAGCAAAAACTTTAATGTTCTTGTATGGATCTAGCAGGGTGGAATTTCAGCAGACCCTGCAGAAAAGAATTCTTTGACAAGAAAATAATTGACCCTGGTGATCATATATCTTGGTGCTGTAGGAGGCAAATGTTTAGGTAATTTGAGCCGATAGGCTCTATCCACCAATAAATGATTTTGTGAACTTCAGTCACTAGAGTCTAGAGTATTCACCACCATTTCAGGGATCCCCTTAAGGAAGAGGTTGTTCCTCCCAGATCTTTCATATCCACCAGTTTAATTTTATGTGCTTCTAAAATGTTTTCCAGTTCTTTTAGTTTATCAGCGAGGCTATTGTGTGCCTGTCACATGTTCATCCTCACCTTTCAACATTGATGGCAGTGGCCATGTGTCAATGTGTCTGACCCCTGCAGCATGTTGATGGACGCCGGCTGCTGTGGATCCACACTAATTTATAACCCCACGTTCACCCATAGCATGGAAGATGTTGATTTGCGCATGAAATTACATAAAGGACACACACGCACGTTCTGGGGTCAAAGGCTGGTTTCAGCCAATCGGATCCACAAGAGTGGTATTTAAGGTTACCATATGCTAATTGCCCTGTCGTGGTTTCCCTAGAGGTTGTCCGAGAGTGTATTCCTGAGTGTTTATTTCTGGTATATGACTTTGGCTTCGCTTGACTTCCCTGTATTCTGGTATCCCTGATTTTTGGCTTTCCCTCATTGTTGTGTCTCTTTCTGTATCCCTGACCTCAGCAAGTATTCTGACTATTCTCTGGTACGTTAAGTCTGGCCATTCTAAGGCCCTGTAAGACGTTACCTTTTAGACCTAGGTGTGATACAGTTCTACGTGCTGGATAAACTTGTAATCCTGACAGTGCCACCATAAAAAAAAAAAAATATTTACCCGTGTTGTGCGGATAAAAAAACTCTGTACTCTGGTTTTCTACTGCCTATCATATATCAGAGTCGGAGCTTCACTGATCTGCATCCACGTGTCTCAAATGCATAGCCACACCCCTACCCTTAAATTTCTCAAATCTTTATATATCTAGGTGATATTAAAAAAGACGACCAGACACAGTGTAGTATTTTAAATAAATAAAGTATATTAAAAATATATTGGATACACTCACATAGAGCAGAGCCTTTTTGGGACAGGCACAGATCTCTCAGGTAGATGTTTACCAAGGTGACACTATCCTTCATCTATCCTCCAACCAGATAAGCTCAAGGAAGGAACAAAAACAAAGACAGGCACATGTAGGGCAATACGTTATATTGATATAGATATGTATAAAAAACGATTTTCATGTAGGGTGGAGCCAAGCAAGCGAACGAGACAGACGCACACAGATGGGCTCTCGGTGCATGTTGCTTAAAAACTTGTTTTACTACCAATACAAAGCGCTGCAAGGATACCCCACGGACCCACTGTAGATATGGGGAGAAAGACAAAAAAAGCAAAGACCCGATAAACCTAAAACCGGGCCAGATATCGGAGATTTATTCCGACAGGCGCAGGGAGCACATGGGCCCAAAATGGCCGCGGACCTTGCTGAATACACTGACTCCTCAGATGACCTGGGCCTAGAGGACTACTCGGGTGGTATGTTTGCCCCATTAGCGCAGCTGACCCCGAGAACGGGGCTACCCGACCTGGTTACCACTGAGACACTGCGAGCCATGTTGGGTGATTTGCAGGCCGACATGGCCCAGCTACGAATGGTCCTGACGGGCATGGTGAGCCGCATCAGAGTACTGGCCTCATCAGACAAACAGGCCCAGGCCATAATGGAGCTCCGGACGGAGGTGCAGACACCCAAAAAACAACAAGAGGCCACTGACCTACGGAGGACCTCAGACGCCGCAACAATGTAAAAATAAGGGGAGTCCCCGATGATATCCCGGCGGATGAACTCCCGCATCTGGTACGCAGGCTAATTGGAGCACTTCTGACACCGAAACAAGCCAGGAATATCGCAATTGACGCGGTCTCCCCAGGCCACAAAGAGCCCCAGCGCCCGCACCCAGGGATGTGGTGGTGAAGTTCCGCATGGGCGCTGACAAGGTGGCGGTCCTCGCGACCCTCAAAGGAAAAACGCCATATGCTTTCGAGAATGCAGCCCTGACCTTCTACACAGATCTGTCCGGGGACACCCTCCAATGGTGGCGATGCCTCCAACCATTCACGGCACTCCTGAAGCAAAGCAGCATAACATACCAATGGCGCATGCTGAGAGCTCTGCAAGTCCAGAGGAACAATGCACTCTACACAGTAACAGACCTTCAGGGAGCGGAGTCGCTACTCACAACACTCGGCCTGCCGGATAACTCCCTCACTCCTCCAGGGCACCCGGGGACCTCCTCCACAGCCCAATGCTTGGACCCAGTGAAGATAATACCATTTTTGCCACAGGGAAGAAAACCAGAGGCAGGAGTGGCGACCATGTCCTGAATACTGGGGACTCACAACCTCCCTTAGCGCACTGCGACCGCACATCAACGGCGACCTGAGACTCCAGGGGATTACATTGGACTCAGCCTTGGTATTTCTGGCTCCAGGGGATACCTGGGAACACCCGAATACACACTACCCTTTCACAAGACTCTTGGGCCCATTGGGGCTAGCCAGACCTGCCGAGGAAACAAATGCGGTCTGCAGTGGTTTGTTGAAGGGATATGGGAAACGGCCTACCAGCTACACTCAAAAGAGACGTTATCCTGCCTCCCACATATCGTTATAAATCGTTATGGTTATCTATAACTTTACTTTTTCCAAGTGATGCAATCTGGCTTTTCTTGTTTATCTTCCTTACTGCTCAATTTTAATTTTCTTAACTGAAGGCTATATTACCAATCAATCAGCCGGTTAGCACACCCCTACACAATACCCTCGAGGGCTCCAGCCCACATGGACAGCACAGCATGTTAACCCCTCATGTATCACTCCCCACTAGTGATGTCGCGAACATAGAATTTTCGGTTCGCGAACGGCGGACGCGAACGTCCGCAAATGTTCGCGAACCGGTGAACCGTGCGAACCGCCATAGCCTTCAATAGGCAGGCGAATTTTAAAACCCTAATTTTAGGGCCCCCACCCACCGCTCAGGGGTGGGGGCCGGGGGGACAATAGGTCCCCCCCTTATTGTTAAATTTAGGGCCCCCACCCACCGCTCAGGGGTGGGGGCCGGGGGGGACAATAGGTCCCCCCCTTATTGGTTTTTTTTGGGGCCTTTTTTGGGGCTGAAAAAAGAAGATTGTAGAAGAAAGAAAACATCAAATGGTAAGTTGTTTTTATCTATTTTTTTTTGCAGGGTTTTAGTTAAAGGTCCCCCCCCTCATTATTTTTAGTGTGAGCGGGGTAGGTAGGTAGATCTTTTTTTTGGGGTGGGGGGAAGGGTTAACAAGGGCACCCCCCCTTTGTATTTAGGGCCCCCACCCACCGCTCAGGGGTGGGGGCTGGGGGGGACAATAGGTCCCCCCCTTATTGTTATTTTTAGGGCCCCCACCCGCCGCTCAGGGGTGGGGGCTGGGGGGGACAATAGGTCCCCCCCTTATTGTTCATTTTAGGGCCCCCACCCGCCGCTCAGGGGTGGGGGCCGGGGGGGACAATAGGTCCCCCTCTTATTGTGATTTTTAGGTCCCCCACACCGTTTTTTGTTTTTTTTTTAACAGTGAGCAGCCACAGGCTGCTCACTGTTTAATAGACATGCCCCTACTCGCGGTATTGCGAGTAGGGGCACAATTTACTAATACTAAGTAATTTTTACTTAGTATTAGTAAATTAATAGGGGGCGGACCGAACATCGCATATGTTCGCCCGCCGTGGCGAACGCGAACACGCTAAGTTCGCCAGGAACTATTCGCCAGCGAACAGTTCGGTACATCACTACTCCCCACCCAATAGGGGTCACTCTCAGGCACACAGTCTGTATAAGACAGCACAGGAGGAGCACATTCAGCCCACACAGGACTGGGACTCAAAGTCTAGCAAGGAGCTCACCATCCCTCACTTTTCTTGTTTTTCTTTTATTCATTTTTCATAATTCATATTCAACACACAACAGTCTGCATTAACATATAGACTGTGTAGGGATGCCACCTTATACTGTAGACAGGCCTTAGCATAGTTACTCCTGTATATACATCACACATAACCCAGCTATTGTTATATTGAAAGTCACATTACCACACTACATCTACACTAACAAAGCTATCCTAGCAATGTTAAGCGTGGACCACCTTACATTATGCTAACGATTTCAATGTTTAACCAACCCTGTTTTAATTATATAAAAAGTTATCATGTCACTGTCAAACCTAAGTACATCTTCAAGCACGCTGTTGTGGCATATGTCGATAATATGTAATTAACTGCACAACAAAAATAAAGAATTTAAAAAAAATGATTTTCTTGAAAAACACAGCTTTTTCTAATTTTTTTTTTCTTTTTTATCTCCTGCTCTATAAATTGAACTCTAATTACAGATGCATGATCTATACACCAAAACTGTGTCATTAAACAAAGTTGTTTTGGTGACTATAGTGTCCCTTTCTAATCTTTCTTCAATCATATAAAATGGTTTATAAAAAAAAATGACAGAGTTTAAAATCATTATTTTAACCATGGGGTTTTAGAATGCACATGTTGTAATACCTACATAGAGGAGTCCACACGGACATATAAGGACAGCATTAATTATAACATTATACAAATATATTTGGGGTCAAACCAAGTGCTGCCAGTGGTCAAATTGATTGTATTATTTAATTATTTAATTAAGGTCCTGATTTCAGTCATCCAGCGATGCTCGGTTCGGCTGAATTCCAATCGATATTCAGGTCTGTTCAGGGTATGATTAACAAAATCAGGATATTGATGAATTTCATTACAACATTTGGATTTTGCAGTTAGAATGGCCCTATACAACAGCAAATGGCTTTGCCCCATTTAGTGGGAACTCTCTAACATGGGTGTCCGCAGGAATTTTTCCGTGGGGAGGGGGTGGGGGGGGAGGCATAATTGTAATGACATCCATGCTTGGTCCCTTTTTGACAGTGTCATGAAGGGGAGGGGCATAGTCATTATCACATAAAGCCAGGGTGAATAGCATTTTCACAACTATGTCAGGAATACCTGCTTGTATTCCTGACACTATAGTGTTCCTTTAGCCCCTTAAGGACCAAACTTCTGTAATAAGAGGGAATCATGACATGTCACACATGTCATGTGTCCTTAAGGGGTTAAGCAAATTAAAGGAACTTTCTGGTCATCATAACAACTTCATCTAAATGAAAATTCTATGAGGCCAGGAAGCCCCTGGGTGCTCTCTTTACTTTAAGGTGTTAAACCGCTCTCAAATGGTTTAACCCCAAAGGCTTCCTCCAGCTCCAGATTTCCAGGTTGCTCAGTGGTATTCGGCTTCTGAAACGGAGTGTAAGGAAGTGCAGATTGACGTCACGCATGGGTGCTACAGATTGGCTAGAGTGGTAAATTGACGCTCTAAGCCAATCACTAGTTCCCGGTTCATAAACATGTTTTACTTTTTTATGAATGGGGTGCTACAGATTGACTTAGAGTGCCAGCTTACCACTCTAGCCAATCAGCGGCACCCCTCTCCAGCTGCCCTCTGTGCTTCCTGACACAGTAAATAAAAGTGAACACATTAACACTGATATTTTTTTACCTGGGGAGATGAGAAGGTTCAAAGTTTCCCTGCCAGGTCCAGGTACCAAAGCCTTATGATGTGGTGTCCAGAATAAAGTGGAGGGTTCACTTCACTTGTCCTTCCTGCTCCAATCTCCTTTTCTTCTCCTTCATTTGACACAGTCTTCTTTTTCTTCTGACACTCTCTTCTCTCCTCCCTGGCTACTTCTACTCCTTTAACTTTCTGCTACTTTCTGCTTATTGTGCTCCCCCTTCTGCTCCTGTCTCTCTCTGATCTTTCTGCTCCTTGCAGACCCTTTCTGCTCCTTCTCCTACTTTACGTTTGTGCTCCTTGATGTCCCTTTTCTGCTCCTTCTCCTACTTTACCTTTGTGCTCCTTCTGATTCCCTCTGCTCCTTTACCTTTGTGCTCCTTCTGTCCCTGTCTGCTCTTTGAAGACCCTCCCTTCTCATTGCAGACCCTTCCTACTCCTTCCTGCCCCTTGCAGACCCTTCCTGCTCCTTGCAGACCCTTCCTGCTCATTTCTGTTCATTCTCCTACTTCACCTTTGTGCTCCTTCTGTCCCTTCTTGCTCCTTGCTGCCATTTTCAGCTCCTTGCTGCTCCTTCTACTTTACATTTGTGTTGCTTTACCTTCCTGCTCCTTGCTGACCCTTCCTGCTCCTTGCTGACCCTTCCTGCTCCTTGCTGACCCTTCGTGCTCCTTGCAGACCCTTCGTGCTCCTTGCAGACCCTTCCTGCTACTTGTTGACCCTTTGTGCTTCTTGTTGACCCTTCGTGCTCCTTGCTGACCCTTCCTGCTCATTTGTGTTCCTTTGTGCTCCTTCTCCTACTTTACCTTTTGTGCTCCTTGCTGTCCCTTCCAGATCCTTGCTGCCCCTTTCTGCTCATTTCTATTCCTTCTCCTTTCTGCTCCTTCCTTCTCCTTTCCTTACTTTACCTCCCCCATCCCTTACTTACCTGATCTATAAGCTGTCTCCCCCCCATCCCTTACTTACCTGATCTATAGGCTGTCTCCCCCCATCCCTCACTTACCTGATCTATAGGCTGTCTCCCCCCCATCCCTCACTTACCTGATCTATAGGCTCTCTCTGCCCCCATGCCTCACTTCCCTGATCTATAGGCTCTCTCTGCCCCCCATGCCTCACTTCCCTGATCTGTAGGCCCTCTCCCCCCCCATATGCCTCACTTCCCTGATCTGTAGGCTCTCTCTGCCCCCCCCCCATATGCCTCACTTCCCTGATCTGTAGGCTATCTCTGCCCCCCCATATGCCTCACTTCCCTGATCTGTTGGCTATCTCTGCCCCCCAATGCCTCACTTTCCTGATCTCTAGGCTATCTCTGCCCCCATATGCCTCACTTCCCTGATCTGTAGGCTATCTCTGCCCCCCCATGCCTCACTTACCTGATCTGTAGGCTGTCTCTGCTGGCTGCATATGTTGCTCCCCTGTGGATTCAGTCAGAGAGAAGCAAGGATAAGATGCAGCGTCCTATCGCTGTCTCTCTCCATACACTGTATGGTATTGCACTGTATTTTCAATCTCACACGGAAATTTGCAGAACAAGCTGAAAAATGCATTGGGGGTGGGGGGGGGGGGGGGGGGGGGGCAAGAGATGGCCCTCCCCTTGCACCCCCCTGTGGATGCCCATGCTCTCTAAGTATTTAAGTTATTAAGATAAGGACATGTTAAGATTCAGACTGTAGAATCTTCTATACAAAATGCATCTCAGAATTTGGAGTATTATGTATTGTCTTGTATTTTATATATGTTGTTTTTAATTGATAGTCAATTATATTTTAATGAATGTCTAGACATTGTTGGATCAACAGCAAAAAACAAATATGAGGAAGGCTGAACTTGATGGACACATGTCTCTTTTCTATGAATTCATAAATGTCCTGATTTTGTTAATCAGGCCCTGAATTTGGTCCAGAACAGCCTCACCGAATGCTGCCGGATGGCTAAAATCTGGACCAAATTAATTCAATCTGTACTCAAAGTCTTCAAATCGCTATCTGCAATTCATTTAGTTCCGAGCTGAATTTAATTTGAATTCATTCAAGTTTGTCAATTCGGAAACATACAAATTTTCAAATTGACTGAAACTAAAACTGAGCGAGGATGAACAAATTCGGAACTAATCAATATAAATTATTTTAGATTCATTCATTTTGACAAGGATGGCTAATAAAGTACTGAAAAGGAAAATTAAGAAAAGGGCTTTTCTTAATTGTTATAGTTTAAGTATTTAATAGATGGCTCCCTAATTTGGCATCTTTACATGGCATTGCCATAATTAACTATAAGATTACCAAATTATGGCGCTATGTTCTAAAGAATTGATAGAGCAAAATAATAAAAAGGGGTTTCTTAATTTTGCTGTTTCTGCAGTATTGCAGATAACTTCCTACATTTGTATGCTTATGTCAGATTGCCAAATTTAAGGATACCAAATTATGGCACTGTTTAGCAGATGGCATCCTTATCTTGAAAAGTGTATGCTTATGGCAATACGACTTTAGAAAATAAAAAACTAGGGAGTTTTCTATTAAACAGTTTAAAGATCTAAATTAAGAAAAGGGCTTTTCTTAAAGGATCACTATAGGGTCAGGAACACAAACTGAAGTTGGGATGAATGGGGCTGTAGGGTAGGGCGATATGGGCTGCATATAGGGAGTAGGGGCTGTAGTGTGGAATAAGGGCTGAAGTGAGGAGTAAGGGACTGTGGTAGAAGGGTTAGGGACTGTAGTATGGGTGTTAGGGGCTGTAGTGGGGGAATGGGGCTACATGTGGAGGGTAGGGACTAGAGTGGGGGACATATGCTACATTTGGAGAGTATGGACTGTAATGGGGGTAGGGGCTGCAATAGGGGGTAAAAGCAGCAGTGGGGATAAGGGGCTGTAGTAGGGATAGGGGCTGCTGTTTGGTTAAAAGAGCAGTAGTAGAGGGCTTAGGGCTGCAGGGCATAGGGACTGCAATTGGAGGGTTAGGGGCTGCAATAGGGGTTGCAGGAAAATGGAAGGAGCTTTAATAGGGGCATTAGGGGCTGACGTAAAGGGCTTTAGTTGGGGGTGTTAGTGACTGTACTAAGGGGCTTTAGTAGGGGAGGTTAGGGTCTGTAGTAAGGACTTTAGTAGGGTGTTAGGGGCAGGAGTAGAGGAGGTTAGAGGCTGTAGTAAGGAGTAAGGGGCTTTAGTAGGGGGTTAGGGGCTGTAATTGGGGTTTAGGGATGTAGTAAGGGGCTTTAGTAAGTGAGGTTATGGGCTGTAATGGGGGTTAGAGGTGTAGTAAGGGGCATTAGAAGGGGTGCTAGGGGCTGTAGTGGGGGTTAGGGTGGAGTAAGGGGCATTAGAAGGGGTGCTAGGGGCTGTAGTTGGGGGGTTAGGGGTTTAGTAAGAAGTAAGGGGCATTAGAAGGGCGTGTTAAGGGCTGTAGTGGGGGTTAGGGTGGAGTAAGGGGCATTAGAAGGGGTGCTAGGGGCTGTAGTGGGGGTTAGAGGTGTAGTAAGGAGTAAGGGGCATTATAAGGGGTGTTAGGTGCTGTGTTGGGGGTTAGGGGTGTGGTAAGGAGTAGGGGAATTAGAAGGGGTGTTAGGTGCTGTAGTAGGGGTTAGGAGTGTAGTAAGGAGTAAGGGGCTTTAGAAGGGGGTGCTAGGGGCATTAGAAGGGGTGCTAGGGGCTGTAGTGGGAGTTAGGGGTGGAGTAAGGGGCATTAGAAGGGGTGCTAGGGCTGTAGTTGAGGGGTTAGTGGTGCAGTAAGGAGTAAGGGGCATTAGAAGGGGTGTTAGGTGCTGGAGTGGGGTATAGGGGTGTAGTAAGGAGTAGGAGCATTTGAAGGTGTGTTAGGTGCTGTAGTGGGGGTTAGGAGTGTAGTAAGGATTAAGGGGCTTTAGAAGGGGGTGCTAGGGGCATTATAAGGGGTGTTAGGTGCTGGAGTGGGGTATAGGGGTGTAGTAAGGAGTAGGGGCATTTGAAGGTGTGTTAGGTGCTGTAGTGGGGGTTAGGAGTGTAGTAAGGAGTAAGGGGCTTTAGAAGGGGTTGTTGGGGGCTGTAGTGGGGTTAGGGGTGTAGTAAGGAGTAAGGGGCATTAGAAGGGGTTGTTAGAGGCTGTAGGGGGGTTAGGGGTGTAGTAAGGAGTAAGGGGCATTAGAAGGGGTTGTTAGGGGCTGTAGTGGGGGGTTAGGAGTGTAGTAAGTAGTAAGGGGCTTTAGAAGGGGTTGTTAGGGGCTGTAGTGGGGGTTAGGGGTGTAGTAAGGAGTAAGGGGCATTAGAAGGGGTGTTAGGGACTGTAGGGGGGATTAGGGGTGTAGTTAGGAGTAAGGGGCTTTAGAAGGGGTTGTTGTTACAAACTGCTATTTGTAACTGGCCCTTTAAATGATAAATTGCCCTGCTTCCATGGATTGTGGAGAAGCCTATTTGCCAGCCTCCTTCCTCATGACTATGGCCCCTGGGAGATTGTGCCCCTGAAAACGTATGGACTTTTATTTGGTGTGTATGGCCCTTTAAGAACCATCTGGGGACATATTGTGACTTTGGTGAACAATGCCCCTTTAAGACTGTCCCCAGACCTGTAAAATAACTCGTCCCTGGCTTTCTTCCACTTGGTTCAGTAAATGGGGCTTACTGAACCAGGTACCACACAGGCGGATCACCCAGAAGTGGAAGTGTGCAGGCAATTTACCTCCCAGGCTGTGAGGTTACTGCAGGTTAATTGCCGAGCGCTGGGTGGCCGCAATTCGTGCAAACGAACACGTGGCGGTGGCCATCTTTGTTCTTCGAACGAGGTCAGCGGTGTGTGTAGCCAAATTCATGGAACTAAAATCGGCTACACATTTCCGCGAACACCGCTGACCCTTACCTTCTCCCATACTGAATTTTCAGCTGCACAGACTAAGTCTCGAATGTCGTTTTTCTGCATGAAATTGACCGACCGTACAGCCCAAATCTATGGAACTGTTTTGGGCAGGAAAATGTGCTTGCGGTCGGTCATAAAGGACTTCCGTCTAACTTTTGATCTACTAGATGGATTAGGCTGATTTTTGAGAGTGTTTATGTTTAAAGTGTGCTGATTAATAATATGTAATAATATGTATTGGAACCCGTTGGTAGTCAAATACAATGTAACAATTCTGTAACAGCTAAATAGATACTGACTTTCCTGCTACAACCGTAGCACAAATGGGTGCTTTGAAATAGAGCATATTTATCAACCAAAGCGCTAATAATAAGTAGTTAGCTTTGAAACTCAGTGGTTTGGGAAGCACAGTAATGCAGCCTCTGTGGATAAAAAGAAACCGTGATTGCTGTGGGGACAGTTGAAGGGCTGTCTGTCATAAGCAAATAACGAAAATAGCGAGATGGCTAAGAATATAGATAAAGCCCAAGATGTCTAAAAAAAGCAATGACAGTTGAAAAATGCTCGGGACCCGAGCTTGGTATAGTCTGAGGATTCTAATGAATATAGGTCTAAAGGCTCTGGGTCACCAAGTGCCCCTGACGCGCGCGTTTCGCCCAGAACTCATCAGAGGGATAAATATACTCTATTTCAATGCACCCATTTGTGCTACGGTTGTAGCAGGAAAGTCAGTATCTATTTAGCTGTTACAGAATTATTACATTGTATTTGACTACCGACGGGTTACAATACAATATTGAGACTATCTCTATACTATTTGTTCAGCAAAGTGCTATTCGATCTGACCCTTGTGGATTGCAAAACTTAGTTTTGCACACTTATTTTGGAATAGGTTTCTGAAAACTTGAGAACAGAACCTCCCAAGACTGTATATATGGTTATTTAACCCCTTCAATTTAGTTCTTATTATTTTTTTTGTGTTCTTACTATTTTTTTGCACAATTAAGTTTAGGACTATATATATAAAGTTGATCCTAGATGATATTTATACTAAACTATGATGCATGTTTGTGTATTAGTTGTTAATTGACAATGATTTGGAATACCCTGTTATAGGATCAATTTTAGCTCTATTAAAGGAACACTATAGTCACCTAAATTACTTTAGCTAAATAAAGCAGTTTTATTGTATAGATCATTCCCCTGCAATTTCACTGCTCAATTCACTGTCATTTAGGAGTTAAATCACTTTGTCTCACCACGATCACGTTAAATAAGTCCTGCAAACCTTGTTAAAAAAACAAATTTATTGTAAATTGGAAAAATTTATTTTTGACCAGTCTGAAGTACAGTTTTTAGGATATAATATTTCTGCCTCGGGGTTTCAGATGGATCCTAAAAAACTAGAGTCTGTTCTACAGTGGCCTTTACCAACTGGTTTAAAAGCTATTCAAAGGTTCATTGGTTTTGCCAATTATTACAGAAGATTTATAAAATAAAAGCCCCCATCACCAATATGACACGCAATGGGGCTAGTAGTATGATATGGTCTAAGGAGGCTATTGAAGCCTTTGAAACTCTCAAACAGCGGTTTGCCTCCGCCGACATATTGATACATCCTGACACCAGTAATCCTTTCATACTGGAGGTTGATGCTTCAGAGACAGGAGCAGGGGCAGTTCTCTCCCAGAGGGAGAGCCAGGAGACTCCGTTACATCCTTGTGCTTACTTTTCTAGAAAGTTGTCTCCTGCTGAGCGCAATTATGATATTGGCAATAGAGAATTGTTGGCCATTATTCTCAAGGAGTGGCAACATCTTTTAGAGGGTTCCAAGGACCCCCTATTGATCATTACTGATCACAAAAACCTGGCTTACATAGGAGATGCTAAGCGATTATCTTCTAGACAAGCTAGGTGGTCTCTATTTCTTTCTCACTTTAATTTTCTTATCACTTACAGACCTGGTTCTAAAAATGTCAAGGCTGACACCTTCTCCAGGCAGTTTGATACTGAGGCTATACTAGAGCAAGAAACGTCCCATATCATTCCCCTGGAATGTATCATTGCGTCCACTGTCCTTTCAATGCCCTCTCCACTGCTTGTCTCCATCATGGAGGCTCAGGCGCCCTGCGGTAAATCTCAGGACAAACTGTTCGTTCCATTGGGGGAGAGGGTTAATATCATGAAGGTGTTTCAAGACAATGTGTCTGCTGGTCACCCAGGTATTGATAAATCCACTTCTGCTATCATGAGGTCATTCTGGTGGGATTCCCTCAGGAGGGATGTTAAGGAATATGTGCAGGCTTGTTCTGTTTCTGTGGTTTCCAAAGTGCCTCATAAACTCCCTTGTGGCTTGTAACAACCTCGTCCTATTCCTGAGGTCCCATGGTCCCACTTGTCCATGGACTTCATTGTTGAACTTCCTAGTTCTAACAGTTATACCACCATTCTCATGGTTGTGGACCGTTTTTCTAAAATGGCTCATTTTATTTCTCTCAAGAAATTGCCGTCATCTCAAGACCTGGTACTAATCTTTATACGAGAAATTGTCCGTCTGCATGGCATTCCTCACAATATAGTATCAGATAGAGGTTCTTAGTTTGTGTCTCGGTTTTGGAGGGCCTTCAATAAACGATTAGGGATTGAATTGTCTTTTTCGTCCTCTTACCACCCCCAGACGAATGGTACAGCTGAGAGGGCTAACCAGTGGAATTATATTTGCGTTGTTTCGTTAATAGCACTCAAGACAATTGGTCCGAATTACTACCATGGGCCTAGTTTTCTAAGAACAATGCTGACCATGACTCCACTAGGCATAGTCCATTTTTTGTTAATAATGGCCGGCATCCTACTGTCCTACCGGCTGCTTTTCTGGTACGGCTATTCCTGCTCTGGATGACCGTGTGGCTTCCATCCGTGATACCTGGGTTAAAGTTCAATCTGCTCTGGGTACTGCTGCTGACCGTTTCAAGCATCATGCTGATACACGTCGAGGTGCCAACCCTGTTTACCAAGTGGGTGAGAGGGTTTGGTTATCATCTCGTAACATCAGGCTCAAAGTTCCAAGCATGCAATTTGCTCCTAGGTTCATTGGACCTTTTCATGTCCTTCGTAGGATCAATCCTGTTGCGTACTCTCTGGCCCTTCTGGCCTCCTTGAAAATTCCTAATACCTTTCATGTGTCCTTACTCAAACCTCTTGTGTGCAATAAATATACTGTCTCAAGTGTCCCTCCTCCTCCCTTAGTTGTTTCTGGACAGGAAGACTATGAGGTCTTCTCCATAATTGATTCCAGGTTTTCTCGGTGCACTTTACATTACTTGGTGGATTGGAAAGGTTATGGACCAGCCGATCGTTCTTGGGTTCAGGCATCTGATATACATGCTGGCCGCAAGATTCGCTATTTTCACGCCAAATTTCCTCTCAAGCCTGGTCCTGCCCGCCCGGTGGGCGTTCTTCAGGTGGGGGGTAATTTCACTTATTCGTCCGCTTATAAAAATGTGGTTAATGACATTTACTGTCCACACAGGAAAATTTGTGCCGAGCAGCAGCCTAATCCACAGAAGGGTTAATGCTGAGCAGTACATATATATAAAAAACAGAGAAAAGGAAAAATAAATTTAAAAAAATGCTCAAATCACCAAATGTGAGTCACTCCAAATCACACAGAATATATATAGTACAAATAACGTGAATAGTATGGTGAGAGCAAACTAAATACCAAGTTTAAAACCAAATAAAATAAGTGAGAGGCAATATTACCATATGTTTCTGGCTTGTAAACATGTCCTAAAAAAGTAATAAAATAAAGGACATAGTTTAGCCTGTATACAATGAAACAAATAAATATAGGTATAAAATTGCCCACTCACGTGGTGCTGAGCCGTTTGAAAGTAGCTCAGACTATTGTAAAGTTTTTGGAGACTGCAATGCTGGAAGCAGGTAATTTGATGCAAAAATTCCATCGTGTGGTTTGAATATCAGACAGGAAAATGCAGGTAAATAAAAAACTTTATTTGCATAAACACAGCAGAAAAATCTAATCTCCCAATTGCATGCGTTTCGACCGATAATGGTCTTTTTCAAAGTGCTACATACTTCATCAAACTTCACATTTAAATATCCTTAATATTGGCGCCAAAGTTCATCCTCCGGTTCATTTCCGGTTCCGGCTTTCGGTTATTACTTCTAATCATCTGACTTCCTGTTTCCGGTCATGTTGCGTGTCAAGGTACATTTCCGGGTCAGCGGCCATGACGTCTTTATGCCTCCGTGTACTTCCGGTCTCGGACAGATTGTTAAAATATCTTTCCAATGCGCATGTCCATTAAAACAAAAACTAAAATGTCCATACTACATGGCATAATTATTTTATGCATAATATTAACTAATATCATAACTCATTTGGAAATATACATTTAAAAAATATATGTCACAAATAAAATATAATATATGGAAGAGGGAAAAAAAGAAAAATGTATTAATGATAAAATACATAAATACATAAAAAACACATCTGATTAGTACACATACATATAAAATAATGTGCATATTCACATAAATGAATATAAAAAACATAAAAATATATACATGTGACAAATCCATCTGTATAGACTTATATTGCTGGTTCGTCTGTTTGCCTTGATTTCGTTGGATTTCCTGTCCGTATGCCCCTGTTCGTGTGGTTCCCCAAATACCGATTGAAACTACCGAACAGACGGCCACCCAGGAGAGGAGTGTGCTGCTGGTTAACCTCTTGGCCCCAATTAGAACGTTGTGGTTAACCGCAGACACCTCTCCATTCCATTCGTACGGGTGGTCGTTGTTCGTATCCCGACCACCGGCGGCGGCCATTTTGGGACACGAGGAGAATCAGCGGTGTTCGGTGTAAATCTTATGGAACTAAAAACGGATACTTTATCTGCCGAACACCGCTGGAAGCTGCCGCCCGCCTTCTATTTCGTTGAGGCGTACGAACACTGGTCAGTTCGGGAGTTTCTATCATTCGTATGGACTTTACCCAGGTAGTCGTCCCATGGAGTCATTCGTATACCGAAGGACTTATGAAAGACTTTGACTCCATGGCGATTGAACTATGTACATCGGATCTGAGCGCTATTCGGTAGGAATATGCACTCAGATCCCGGCTATCTGGGGATACGTTACACGAACCATATGCAATCGGTATTTCTGAATTTATGTATTTTATTGTATTTTTCTTATTGTATTTCAAAATGGTGGTTGTCTCTATCCTGGGAGATAATTAGGTTTCTTCCTAATTATCTCCGGGATAGAGATGAAGGATTTATGGGTAAAATGGGAAGGGCTTATATTGAAGCCACTGCGATTGGCTACTGTCCAATATATTGTACAGTCTTCCACAAGGTCCCCTAGGGGAGTGTCCACCTTGTGGAGACCCGCATAAATACCGGGCAGTTAGCCCCCATTAAACACATTCCTGTTTGACCTTCAAGACGGAGCTTGATCTCGTTTGTGGAGGGATTTATTATTGGGAGAGTACTTTTCATTATTTCTAGCTGTGGAAGGATTTCGAATGAATTGCTGATTGGGAGTTGCCGCGTTCGCATGCTCCGTTCGGGAGTTTGACGATCGGCTGGATTAAAACTGCATTTCTGGAGAAAGGGGATTATTCACTAAACGGCAGCTTCATTCCCCTGGCGGTGCGTGTCGTAACAATTGGTGGCAAGCGACGGGATGAATCCCACCGCCCAGAAGGCCAGCTACACATCCCAGATTGGAAATGCAGTATGAAGAATTAAGGCGTGCTACCCTTAAAGATATATTGGAACGCAGAGGACGATCAGCGAGTAATCTCAAAAAGAGAGAGATTATTTCTATATTATTGGAGATGGATGCAGCACAGGGAATGGAGAGAGCTAATGTGCCTGGCATACTGGATTTAACACCCGAGGAGATACAGTTTAACCGGGCAGTCCAGATAAGGCTGGCACACTTTGGCCCCAACCCTGCAGCAGATATTGTGGTTCAAGTGCAAGCCGCAGTAGCAGCACAACAGGCGCTCCAGGGAAGAGGAGCTGCAGCAGCAGAGGTACCTTACAACAATAATGGAAGGAGAAAGGTACCATTTGCTGCTTTTAGAAATTTTGTTGAGACAGAAGGAGAGATAGACGGGTTCCTGGCTGATTTCGAAAGGCAGTGTGCTTTACACCAGGTACCCGCAGAGGAATGGGTCACTATCCTCTCTGGGAAATTATCTGGCCGGGCCAGTGAGGCTTTTCTGGCCATCCCAGAGGAGGAAATCACTAGTTACCGGGCAGTAAAGGATGCCCTTTTGGCCCGATACGCTGTTACCCCTGAGGCGTACCGGAGGCGATTCCGGGACACTAACAAGCAGACTGGCGATTCCTATGTGGAGTGGGCATGCAGGGTACACCGCACAGCAGCCCACTGGATGGCAGGGTGCCAAGCGGTAACTGGAGAAGAGGTGCTGCAAGTATTTCTATTAGAGCACTGCTTTGACCGGTTACCTGCAGGAGTTAGAGAGTGGGTTAGGGACCGCAAACCCGCTACCTTGCCTGAAGCTGCTCGTCTGGCCGATGAATACACGGATGCATGAAAGCTAGACCAGACAGCAGCCAAGGTCCCTACTCGAGTGGAATACAAACCAGCAGCACCTACAACCACTACCGTGTATCACCCCCCAGCGCAACGTACCCCCACAATCCCACCAGCAAACAACTATGTTCAGCCAGCCCGGTTCAACACCCGGGATTACTCGCAGCAGATACGGTGCTATGGATGCAAGCAGTTGGGGCACAAGAGACCGGAGTGCCCATCGAACAATGCCAACCAAGCGCAGTCATGGAGAAGACCAGCCGGCGTAACCCAGCAGCCACCCCAGCCTTCTGCTCACTGTTTTGAGCAGGAGGAATTTTGGGGTATCCTACATGAGGCAGACCCAGTGCAAGCAGCCCAGCAGGATAACCGCCAAAAGCACAGACAGACCGTTAAGCTGAATGGTAAAGTGGTCACTGGTCTGAGAGACACCAGAGCCACTATGACCCTGCTCCAAAAGAACCTTGTCTCGGAACACCAACACACTGGAAATACTGTAGCAGTGAGGGTAGCAGGAGGCGCCGTGTTCCGTCTGCCTGTTGCCCGGGTTCATTTGGATTGGGGAGTGGGCTCTGGACATGTGAATGTGGGGGTTATGAAGGATTTGCCTGCTGACGTTTTGCTTGGGAATGATTTGGCCCCTTTGATTTCCGCATATGCTCCAATGGGACCTGCTGAGGTCAACCCAGTGACTACCCGTGCTCAGACCCGTGCTGCTGGAACCAGCCCACCTGCTGCTGAGACCCAGGTAAGACCCGATTCCCCGACTGATACCCCAGGGCAGACTTTTGTTAGCTGGGATTCCCCAGAGGAGTTTGGGAGGGAAACTCAGACAGATCCGACTCTCCAGAAGTATAGGGACAGGGCAGATACTGGAGAGGAAGGAGTAGATGGGGAGCAGGGGGTGGGGGACAGGTTATATAGGATCCCTAAACTGTCCCAGAAAAGTGTTGCCCATCCGCCGAATCGACAGCTGGTGGTGCCCGCAAAATACCGGCAGGAGATTCTGCGGATAGGGCATGATGTTCCGTTAGCTGGACATCTAGGGTCCCGCCGCACAGCCTATAGGATCATGCAGAATTTCTTTTGGCCAAATTTTAATCAGGCTGTGCGGATATATTGTAGTACGTGTGACACTTGTCAACGGGTAGGAAAGCGGGGGGACCACCCAAGAGCTAGGCTTATGTCTATGCCCATCATTGGGGAACCCTTTGCCCGCATAGCCGTTGACATTGTGGGTCCACTGGCCAGGGCTAGTCCATCCGGTAAGAAATACATTCTCACCGTGGTAGACTATGCCACTCGCTA
Organism: Pelobates fuscus; assembly: GCF_036172605.1. Classification (NCBI taxonomy): domain Eukaryota; kingdom Metazoa; phylum Chordata; class Amphibia; order Anura; family Pelobatidae; genus Pelobates; species Pelobates fuscus. The sequence continues at coordinate 193,143,983 of NC_086319.1, read as the reverse complement.
TCCAGAGGCAGTAGCGCTGTCTAACATAGAGGCAGAGACGGTTGCTGATGCCCTGGTTAGGATTTTTACCAGGGTCGGGTTCCCTAAGGAGATTCTCTCTGACCAGGGAACCCAATTTACCGCTGTGCTCACTCAGCAGCTGTGGAAGGCATGCGGCATTAAACCAATACTTAGTTCCCCATACCATCCACAGACTAACGGTCTCTGCGAGCGATTTAATGGCACCCTCAAACAGATGTTGAGGACCTTTTCTGACACTTGCAGAGACTGGGAGCGATTCCTGCCTCATCTGTTGTTTTCTTACAGAGAGGTGCCCCAGGAATCTACTGGGTTCTCCCCCTTTGAGTTACTTTATGGGAGAAGGGTCCGCGGACCCCTAGATCTCATTAGAGGCCACTGGGAGGGGGAGACAGAGCAAGAAGGGACCCCCATAGTACCGTATGTCCTGGAACTCCGGGACCGCATGGATAAACTGTCTCTGATGGTAAGAGAGAATCTCCAGGTGGCCCAGGGGAGACAGAGGAGATGGTACGATCGGGGTGCCCGGCAGCGGGTCTTCCAGGTGGGGCAGAAAGTGTTAGTGCTCAAACCTGTGAAGGCAAACAAGATGCAAGCATCTTGGCAGGGCCCGTATAAGGTGTTAGCTCAGGTGTGCGATACTACCTATCTTATAGCCAGCTGTTCAGATGAAAGGATCCAGCGATCCTTTCATGTGAACATGCTAAAGGAGTATCAGGAGAGACCAGAGAATGTAGCTGCAGTATGTGCCCCGGCTGCAGACAACTCAGACAATTTACCCCTTCCCGATTTACTAGAGAGGGACTCCCAGACTGACCTTACTAGCCTTGTACAGCTAGGGGACAGGTTGAGCCCCACAGAGAAGGGACAGGCAAGACAGCTTCTGTGGGAGAAGCAGGCGACGTTCTCCCAAGAGCCTGGCTACACTACCCTAGCTGTACATAAGGTAGAGACCCCTGGACAGAATACCCTGCGACAACCCCCTTACCGTATCCCTGAAGCAGTCCGAGAAGGAATGCAGGAGATGACCCAGCTTGGGGTCATCGAACACTCCGATAGCCCTTGGGCCTCCCCTGTAGTCCTGGTGCCTAAGAAAGATGGGACCAACCGGTTCTGTGTGGACTACAGGAGGCTCAACGAGCGGACCACCACTGACACCTACCCGATACCCCGGGTAGACGAATTACTAGACCGCATTGCCAGGGGACGCTATCTGACCACCATAGACCTGTGTAAGGGCTACTGGCAGATCCCCCTGGCCGAGGACGCTATCCCCAAGTCGGCCTTCATCACCCCATTTGGCTTGTACCAATTTAAGGTCATGCCATTTGGGATGAAGAATGCCCCGGCTACCTTCCAGCGTACGGTGGATAGGCTCCTCGATGGATTCCAGGAATTTGCTTGTGCATACCTGGATGATATTGCGATCTACAGTGGGTCCTGGGAGGAACACCTGGTGCATGTAGGAGTAGTGCTGGACAAAATTCGGGCCGCTGGCCTGACATTGAAGCTAGAGAAGTGCCATCTAGGCATGGCTGAAGTGCAATACCTGGGTCACAGAGTGGAGTGTGGGAGCCAGAGACCAGAGTCAGCTAAGATAGAGGCAGTAGCTAACTGGCCCACACCTATCACTAAGACCCAAATATTAGCCTTCCTAGGGACAGCAGGGTATTACAGACGCTTTGTTAAGCAAACTCATCGTATCTTTTAAATAAGTGGGGCATTTTTTAACAAGATCTTGTAGAAATTGGTCAATATATAATGATAAATTAGATAAAAGTGACCCTATGCCAGATACTATTGGCCTGCCTGGTGGGTTTACCACATCTTTATGTATTTTGGGCAATGCATAGATCACTGGAATTCTTGGATGTTCTACTTTTAAAAATTTATGCCCCCCCTTATTTAAAAGATACGATGAGTTTGCTTATTTTTTTTAAAGATTTTAAATGGGAAAAGGGATATATTATGGCAACCTGTGATGTAAGCAGCTTGTATAGAAATATAGCCCATAATAGGGGCAGCCAAGCTGCAAGGCATTTTTTACATAAATTTGGAGATTTTAATGAATTACAGGTTGATTTTATCCTTAAAGCGATAGAAATAATTTTGAAAAATAACTTTTTTTGGTACGAAGATCATTTTTATTTACAAATCCAGGGAAATGCTATGGGGACCAGGTTTGCCCCCAGTTATGCTAATTTATTTATGTCCCATTGGGAAGAAACTTTTGTCCTTCCCAGTGTGGATTTGGGGACAAACCTGGTCCTCTACAAACGCTATATAGATGACATTTTTATCATTTGGAAAGGAGATAGGGAGTCTTTGGTGAACTTTTTAGATTTTTTGAACTCCAATGATTGGAATATTAAACTTACATCTACTATAAGTAATGAAGACATTACCTTTCTATATCTGGATATTTTTATTGAATCAGATCAAATTAAGAGTAGAACACATTTTAAAAAAAGTGGATGTTAATAGTTTTATCAATTTGCAAAGTTGTCATTTTAAACCCTGGCTTAGTAACGTACCAAAAGGTCAGTTCCTCCGATTAAGAAGGAACTGTATGGATTTTAATGATTATCAAAATCAATCATGTGATTTAGCACAACAATTTATAGATAAGGGATACGATCCGACCTCTATCAAAAAAGATAGGGATGAAATAGGTGAAAGAGATAGAGGCTCACTCTTGCAATATAAGTATAAAGAAAAAAGAAATAAGAAGAACAGATCCCCCTGATTCTAGATTTTAGTACTAATAATAGATCTTTATGCAATATTTTTTTTTTTTTTTTTTTTTAAATTGGCATGTATTGAAGGAAGATAAGGACCTTCTACCCTATTTAGGAGATAGACCTCAATTTATTTTTAGAGGAGCCAGAAATTTTAGACAAATTTTAACGAATAGTTTTTTAGATAAAGAAAAAAAGAAGGAATATATTTTTTTAGGAGGTCAAGTAGGTTTTTATTACTGTGGAAACTGCACTGGATGTCGATTAAAAAGAACTACAAATAGGAGTGTAAAGGTTTTTTCTCCAAAAAATTCGGAAGAAAGATATAAAATAAACTCTTTAATTACGTGTAACACAAACAATGTAATATACCTTTTAACCTGCCCATGTGGTTATCAATACGTGGGCAAAACAATAAGGACATTGAAAATTAGAATAGGAGAACATATTAACAATATAAAGAAAAAGTTTATTAATCATAGTGTTTCGAAACACTTTTTAGATCATCATGATGGTAAACCAGAAGGCCTTACATTTATAGGTATAGAAAGAATTCAAGTACATTGGAGAGGGGGGTGTAAAGAATTTTTTTTTTAGTAAAGCGGAGATGAGGTGGATGTTTAACCTCAACACCCTGACCCCTGAAGGTCTTAACGTAGATTTTGAAATCACTTCTTTTTTATAATATGTGTTTCTCTTTTTTATATTTGTTATATTTCCTCCTTTTTATCTTCTTTTGATATGTATATATTTTTATGTTTTTTATATTAATTTATGTTAATATGCACATTATTTTATATGTATGTGTACTAATTAGATGTGTTTTTTATGTGTTTATGTATTTTATCATTAATACATTTTTCTTTTTTTCCCTCTTCCATATATTATATTTTATTTGTGACATATATTTTTTAAATGTATATTTCCAAATGAGTTATGATATTATGCATAAAATAATTATGCCATGTAGTATGGACATTTTAGTTTTTGTTTTAATGGACATGCGCATTGGAAAGATATTTTAACAATCTGTCCGAGACCGGAAGTACACAGAGGCATAAAGACGTCATGGCCGCTGACCCGGAAATGTACCCTGACACGCAACGTGACCGGAAACAGGAAGTCAGATGATTAGAAGTAATAACCGAAAACCGGAACCGGAAATGAACCGGAGGATGAACTTTGGCGCCAATATTAAGGATATTTAAATGTTAAGTTTGATGAAGTATGTAGCACTTTGAAAAAGACCATTATCGGTCAAAACGCGTTAGTGCAATTGGGAGATTAGATTTGTCTGCTGTGTTTATGCAAATAAAGTTTTTTATTTACCTGCATTTTCCTGTCTGATATTCAAACCATAACGACGGAATTTTTGCATCAAATTACCTGCTTCCAGCATTGCAGTCTCCAAAAACTTTACAAGGCGCTGATAGTCTGAGGGCAATTTTATACCTATATTTATTTGTTTCATTGTATACAGGCTATACTATGTCCTTTATTTTATTACTTTTTTTAGGACATGTTTACAAGCCAGAAACATATGGTAATATTGCCTCTCACTTATTTTATTTGGTTTTAAACTTGGTATTTAGTTTGCTCTCACCATACTATTCACGTTATATGTACTTAATGCTTAGCAGCATTTATGCAAATGGGAACCTGGTAACTGACTTTGGGGTCAAAGACCGGTTACAGCCTATCAGATCTAGAGGAGGAGTATTTAGGCCCAGGTCTCATCCTGCTCAGTGCCCTGTCGTGGTTTCCCTTGTGGTTGTCCGAGAGCGCGTTATTTATTCTGGTATTCTGGTTATTTGACTTTGGCATTGTTTTTGACTTCCCTGTTTTCTGGCATCCCTGACTCCTGGCTTTTCCTTATCGTTGTGTCTCTTTCTGTATCCCTTGACCTCGGTTATTCCTGACTATTCTTTGGTACGTTAGTCCAGCCATTCTAAGGTCCGGTATACTTTACCTATCAGTCCTCTGTGTTACACAATTCTGCGTGCTGGATCATACTGTAATCCTGACAACAACCCAGGCCGAAAGTCCAGAGAATTGAATTTGCTAGCACTGTATATAACCCTGTAACTTTCTATGACATCCTAAAACCTGCACATGGGGGTTACTGTTTTAGTCTGGAGACATTGCTGAATGCCAATTTTAGTGTTTCAAAACAGTAAAACAAATCACAGCGATCATATTGTCAGTGAAAGTGATGTTTTTTGCATTTTTCACACACAAACGGCACTTTCACTGATGATATAATTATGATACATTTTACTGTTTTGAAACACTAATATTTGTGTTCAGCGAAGTCTCCCGAGCATAGCAGTACCCCCATGTACAGGTTTTATAGTGTTTTTTTTTTTTTTTTTTTTTTTTTTTCAATATAATTTTTATTGAATTTTCATCAGTAATAATACAGTTTGAACCATGGATACAATTTTAGTTTGTACAAAGTAAAGGAAGAACAGTGCAAACCATGAATATACTATAATGTCTTACATAAAAAAGAAAACATATGAAACATGAAGGTGAAGGTAAGGCAGGGAATGAGTACAGTTAGGCATCTTGCATCTAAATACATAGTTGTTCACAGAGTTAATGCACTTATAACCAAACTATCTTGTAACCTGTTAGTGCATATTGGTTGGAAGATACAAGTTTTTGTTCGCATGCTGCACAGCAAACATACATATAGTTGCATATGATCATTAGGGGGGACTTCCCGGTGTTTGTCGTTTGTATATGTCTACCCATGTGGACCACGTTGTAGTGAATTTTAGTGCCTGATTGGGGTTGGACACTGTCATTCGTTCAAAGATATAGAATTGGTGTATTTTTTCCCATAGTTGGGTTTTGTTTGGGCATGCTGTCGATTTCCAATTGAGAGCTAATAGACTGCGGGCCGCTAGGATGACAATAGCGCATAGTTGCTTGTGTGGGCCTGTGGTTGTTTGAGGGAATCTCATGAGTAAATTTGTTTCAGGTGTGTTTTTGATATTTGTGATTGCTAGGAAGCGAAGTGTGTTGTGCACTTCGAGCCATAAAGGTTGGATTTTGGGACATGCCCACCAAATATGAAGGAGTGTGCCTTCTGCTGTAGAGCATCTCCAGCAAAGAGGGGTTGAGTTCGGGTATATTTTGTGAAGCCTATGAGGGGTTAGATACCACCTATAAAGTAGTTTTCTGTGTGCTTCTATGTGCGTGTAGCATCGGGTCCATGTGGAGATGTCGTTCAATGCATGTAGCCAATCCTCGTCAGTGAGTTGGATGGCACAGTCTGTTTCCCACAGTGTTTTGCAACGTGGTGTCACGTCGGGAGTGGTGTGTTCCCACGCTTTGTAGCATAGGGAGACAGTTTTCGGTTTTGTGGGGTTCTTCCAGCATCTTTCTATTATTGCTTTGGTCGTTGGTAGTGTTTGGGTGGGCTCGGTGTGATGGGTAAGTACATGTGTTAAGATGAGTCCCTTAATTTGTAAGTACGTGAAGATAGCGTTATTAGGGATCTCCCATTGTTGTTGTAGTTCGGGAAATGTCATGATTCCGTGTGGTAGTAGCAACTGGTGAATGTGAGTTATTCCCGCTTGGGGCCACTTTTGTAAGTGTATGTCTGGGGAAACGGCCTTTAAGGCCAGTAGTGGGGCTTCTGTACGGAACGTGTGTTTTCCCCCTACGGTTTCTAGGAATGTCGTCCAGAAATGGATAGTGAACTTTGTGGTGGGTAGTAGGTCTGTTTTGGGTGGACGTAACTTTCTCGGTGTCCATAGGTGTGCCAGTGCTGAGAGTTTACCGAATTGGGCTCTCTCCATGTCCACCCATTGAATGGTCCCTTCGGTGGCATGCAGTAGTATTCCTGATGCTAAGGCTGATGCTTTGTAGTATAGGCTCACTCCGCCTTGTTTCGAGTGTTTGTATAATAATGTGCTTGCTATACGTGGTTTCTTGTTTCCCCAGATGAATGTGTTGCAGATGGTTTGTAGCGATTTAATGAGTGTCGGTGGGACGTGAAGGGGGAGCATTCTGAACATATAAAGTATTTTCGGTAAGATCACCATCTTGTATGCATTTATTTTGCCTAACCAGGAGATGTGTGATTTGGACCATTTGTGTATGTCATTTTTGCAATGTTGCGGGAGTGTGGAATAGTTTAACTTTATTATCTCCGCTATGGAGGATGCAATTTTTACACCAAGGTAGGTGAGCGAGGATGATCTCCAGTCGAAGAGATATTTCTCTTTTAGAGTGGACGTGGTAGCTAAGGGGAGTTTGATAGGTAGGGCTTGTGTTTTGTCTTGATTTAGACGGTAGTGTGATATGTCCCCGAACTTGGTTAGGGTCTCCATTAGAGGTGGGGGTGACATTTGAGGATTTTCTAACGTTATTAAAATATCATCAGCGAATAGTGCTAATTTGTATTCTTTACCTAGGGTTCGGACGCCTTGTATGCGGTGGTCGTTTCTGATTTTTTGTGCAAGCGGTTCGAGGGATAGGATGTAAAGTAGGGGGGATAGGGGGCACCCCTGTCGCGTGCCATTGGAAATTTGGAAGGAGGTGGAGAGGAAGCCACCATGAGCAACTTTGGCAGCTGATGCCTTGTATAGTGCCATAATGCCTGTGATAAATTCAACAGGGAAGCCAAATTTCAGCAGTACCTTTTGCATATATGCCCAATTTAGTCGGTCGAAGGCCTTCTCCGCGTCCAGCGCTAGGAGTAGGCCCCCCACCGAACCTCTTTCCATTGTAGCGAGTATGTTTAAGACTTTTCGGGTGTTATCAGAACCCTGTCGCCCCTTGACAAACCCTGATTGGTCATTATGTACTAGTTCACTTATTATGGATGTTAGTCTGTTACTTAAAATCTTCGCATAGAGTTTGGCGTCACAGTTCAGGAGGGAGATCGGTCGGAAGTTTTTGCAACTGGTGGGTGGTTTGCCAGGTTTGGGAAGTGTCGAGATGTGGGCTAGAAGCATTTATGAGGGTAGGGCTCCTCTATTGAGGCTATGGCGGTATAGGGTCAGGAGGTGGGGAAGTAGCAAACGGGAGAATTCCTTATAGTATCTATTAGGGAGGCCATCTGGTCCCGGGGCTTTATTTGATGGTAGATCAGCTATAGCTTTAGAAATTTCTTTGTGGGAGATCTGTTGTTTGAGTTGGTGTATTCTATCTGGTGACAGGGATGGTAGGCTAATGTTTGCCAGGAAGTTGTCAATATCAGTAACCGTGGGGACTCGCACCTCTTCATCTTCCCTCAGATTATACAGTTTGTGATAATACTCGGAAAATTCATTCACTATTTTGTGCGGGTCAATGATTTTCCGACCACTACTCGTGTTAAGGAAGGCAATCCTGGAGGCGACTGACCTTTGTTTGAGTTGCGAGGCTAGTTTTGCTCCCGCTCTATTACCAGATGCGAAGTATTTGTGTTTGAATTTTTGAAGTAGGTGGTTTTAGCTAGTTCGAAGTTTCGTAATTTAGCATGGGCATGTAGGAGAGCTGTTTGTGTCGTGGGAGAAGGCGAATATTTGTTATTATGTGTGAGGGTTGTTATCTCTCTAATGATTTCTAAATATTGGGCTTGGCGTGCTTTTTTGGCCTGACTGGCATGTTTTATAAAACTGCCCCTTATCACTGCTTTGTGTGCCAGCCAAACAGAGTCCGGTGATGTGTCGGGACGGACATTTTCCCTGAAATAGTGTTGGAGGTCTGATGAGATCTGGGACACTATGATCGGGTCATTAAGCAGAAATTCATTTAGTCTCCAGGTAAATTGGCCAGTGGAAGGGCATTGTTCAGATATGGTCAGTGTAGTAGGGGCATGGTCCGACCATGATATGATACCTATGTCTGCGCTTATCAGTCTCTCTAGTGATGTGGCCTTAATTAGAAATCTATCAATTCTGGAGTAGCTATTGTGTGCAGCAGTGTAGCAGGTGTAGTCTATTTGAGCAGGGTGGGAAATTCTCCAAGGGTCTACATAGTTATGTGTTATTAATGTGTTGCAGATGTTGGATGTTTGTGTGTGTCTTTGTTTTGAGGTTGTTGTGGTTACCGTTCTCGCGGCTGAGGAATCCATGTTGGCGTCTAGGAGAAAGTTAGTGTCGCCTCCAAGAATTACCTCCCCAAAACTGTACATTGACAAGAGAGAGAATATATTAGTCATGAACACATTTTGATTTTCATTAGGACCATAGGCATTCAACAGAGTATATGGTTGATTGTTAATGCGGCATTGTAATAGACGATATCTACCTTTCTTATCGCTTATTTTACGGATAAGTTCAAAAACAACATTCTTATGTATTAATATTGATACACCTCTTTTTTTTTGGCGATAGCACGTGTGGTAGTCAACCGGGAACCAAGGAGAATTGAACCTGGGTTTTGACCCCCACTGAAAGTGGGTTTCTTGAAAGAAAGCCACATGTGCCCCTTGCTTCTTGGCTTCTTGGAGAGCTAATCTACGCTTATTAGGTGAATTTAGGCCTTTAGTATTCAGCGAGAGGACTTTAAGAGGCATAATGTTTCCCTTTTTATTCTGTAGGTGGAATGGGAAGAGCCTTGGTGCAAGTGATTGATACCTAAGCTGCTTGGAGATAGGCTATTCGGGTTAGTCGTGGGGTGTTGGAGGGGAGGGGGGGGGTGAACTATATACAATTGCCCGTTAGCCACTCGGGCTTAATGCAACATGTTGCAGACGGGTATATGATGGCCTAACCAGTAGGCCTTGTGAGGGGGTTGGTGGTATTTGCGTGCAAGATAAAGAACAAATAAAAAGTTACAGAGAAATAAAAAGAGAAAAACGACAATTATAAAGTCAGCATTGGCTCATTGACGATCATGGGCTAAATTCTTCGGGCCAGTGTTGCATTGGTCATACACATGAGGCCTATATATTCCGAAGTGAAAACAACCTGTTGAACATAAAACCATTTTAGTTAACAATGTTACGTGTCCTTGTGTGTAGCTGCAGAAGACTTAAGGTCGAGGATGTCTGTGATCCTGGGGAGTTGTCGTCATCCACGGTACTTGCTGCCAGTCTCTAGCTATTTTGAGGGGTGGTGGTATGTCTGGACCTCAAGAGTTGTTCATAGGGATGTCAATTTTCCAGTCTTCTAGAATTTTTCTGCCCTCTTCTGGTGTTAGAATTGTTCGGTTGGTTCCATTTCTTTTAACGATCAATTTGGTCGGGAATCCCCATTTATATGCTATATTAGCGGTACGTAGGGCCGTCGTGATAGGTGTGAACACACACCTTTTAAACATGGTAGCTGCCGATAAGTACTATGAACAATTTAATGTCCGCATATCCCTCAGGAGGCGATTTGTTGAGTCTGGATGCCTGCATGATTTGGTCTTTGACCGTAAAGTAGTGGATTCTGGTGATGACGTCACGAGGGACTGTAGCTGCCAAATATTTCGGTTTGGGCAACCTATGTGTTCTATCCAGGCAGAGATCAGCCTCTGTCAATGATGGGATCATAGCTTTAAACAGTGTCTGTACAAATCGTGTTAGGTCATTAGGTCCCACACTTTCTGGTATTCCACGGATCCTAACGTTGTTTCTCCTATCACGGTCCTCATTGTCTGCTATTTTCCCCTCTAGGTATCTGACCTTGTTCTCTAGTGCCACATGTGCCTCAGCCAGGTCATTGTGTGCTTCCAGGATCCCCTCAGTTTTTTCTTCTAGGTGTGCTGTCCTGTCCCCCAGTGCCTGGATGTCAGCTCTGATGTCTGACGCCATTTTGTGTAAGTCAGAGCATAGTGCTGTTTTAAGTTTGTCTAGCATAGTGCTGATTGATGCATCAGTGGCAGGGGTTATGACAGGGGCTATGACAGTGCTGTCAAGGCTGCTTTGGCTGTCTCCTACCTCAGGGTCTGGTGTGGGCGATCTGGTGTCTCCGGCGCCATCTTGGATTCACATGGGAGTTACTTGCTGCAGGTTTAAGTGGGATTCGACCGTCTTTTGCTTCATTTTTTTTTTGCGTTTTCGTCGCCATTGTGGTTAATGTGTATGCTGCTTCTGGTGGGGCCATTTTGCGTGGCCGATTTGCTGTAAAAACACGCTGTGAAGCCCTCGATCCGGCGGAGCTCACTGCTTATGCGACTGTCTCCATGCGGTCCGTAGCCACGCCCCTTTTATAGTGTTTTTGAAAGTTACAGGGTCACATATAAGGGTAAAAAAAATTATATTGAAAATTGCCAGGTACGTTATGTTGCCTTTGAGAATTACGTTATGTAGCCCAGTAATGAGAATTACCCCCATGATTCATACCATTTGCAAAAGAAGACAACTTAATCATTCATTTCAGCAGCATATATTAATATATTATACCACTTATTTACATTTGTGTCGTTGGGATTATTCTCACAGCTTTTTATTATGCCCAAGTCTAAAGGGTCTGCCACCCCACTCTCCCATGGGGAAATGAATGTACCCCACGTGCTGGATAACCCCAACTCGGCCAGCTCTGGCCCCCCTTCCTCTGCAGGTGACCCTATGTCGTTACCTGATGATGCCCAAGCCCTGGCACTGCAACGTTCCGTTACGGACGCCATTATGGCCTCCATGGGATCCATGTCCTCGGCCCTTTCCCAGACTATCTCTCAGGCCTTACTGGCACGCCCTGTGCCCGCAGAGGGATCGTCCACGCCAACGCGCTTAGCGTGTTCTGCTCTAAACCCCACAGGGGACATTCCTAGAAAGGATACGGCCAAATCCAGACACTTAAGCCCCCCTGCCTCCAGAACCAATATGACTGGTGTGAATATTGGCGCCCATGACAGCGTGCCTATGTCACGCAAGAGAGCCTTTCCGCGCCAGGCAGAACGGGCGTGGCACTGGAAATGTGCCAGAGCACATGCAGAGAGCGACTCCGACTCAGAAATCGGGTCTTGTGAGGAGGCTAAAGCTGAGTCCATAGATGACTCCAATGATGAAACTGGTGGGCAGGACACGGACCCCTTTGCCCCTGCCCTATCAGGGTTAGTAATGAGTGGCTCTTGCAGCGACTCCCCCGCTACCGCGGGTTCCACCCTCATGGATCCGTCTGGGGAACCTATGTTTGACCCGGATGCTCTCCATCATCCAAGGTCGGCAGAATGGCTCCCAGCCACCCATGTAGCGAAGTACCTTGAGAACTTGGTACGGCGCCCCCTTAGTAAGGCGGCGCACAACAAACTCAGGGCAGAATGTCCTAGACCCCTGATTCCCAGTAAAGTCTGTGAGACCCCCATTGTTGACCCCAAAATGACACAGTTTCTTTCCAAAATGGGTTGGAATCCCCTCAAGGGATTGGATTCCGCACTAAAGTCCTGTCAGGACAAACACCTGGACATTTTTGGTCCTTTGGCTAAATTATTTGACCTGGCTGAACTAGCCAGAGCTGAAAACAGGCAGGTTGACCCGGAGGAACTCCGCGGCTGGGTACAGAGGGCGATCTGCATAGCAGGCAGTGTGAACGCATCCCTGTCCATAGAGAGGCGTAAAGCCATCCTCTTTAAAATTGAGCCTAAATTGGCTAACCTCGCCCTCTCTGAGGCGGGCCAAGATACCCAGGGCCTGTTATTCGGAGAATCCTTTATTAAGGATCTGGGGTGCTTTGTGGGTGCTTTCACAGCCCTGGACAAGGCCCAATCCTCTATGAAGAGGGTATTTCAGGGACGGGTCTCTACCAGGGCAGGCAGATTCAGGGTCCGTCTGTCCGGCCGGTCAAGCTACCACGCCCGTGGATCGGGACGGGGCTCCTACAACCAGAGACCACCTTATCAGGAGACGTGACACCAGTCCCCTTTCTTCCCCTCTCGTGGAAGACCATGGCGCTCCAGAGGCTTCCGAGGGAACCCCGGTTCCAGGCGCACTTACGGTAAGCTTACACCTACCTCAGCTTTTTTCCAATATCTGTGTAGGGGGCAGACTCAGAGTCATTTTTTCCATGTCAGAGTCATTTTTTCCATTTTTTCATCTCAGACACCTGGGTTCTATCCACAGTGAGGGGGTTTCACATAGAACTGGTAGACACCCCGTGTCATATTCCTCCCCCCTCACCCTATTGTACTTTCAAGGGCAGACCGCGCCTTAATAGACCCTCCTCATGAAGGGAGCGATAGAACGGGCCCCGATGCCCCCCACAGGTGTTCTCAGCAACATCTTCCTTGTGGAAAAGATAGGCGGCCAGATGCGCCCAGTTATCAACCTTCGGGCCCTAAACACCCTAGTACGCTACCACCACTTCAAGATGGAGGGCATTCATCTCCTGCCGGACTTACTCCTACGAGGAGACTGGGAGGCGAAATTAGACCTCAAAGATGCTTACTTAACAGTCCCAGTGACAGAGGCATCCAGGGACTTACTACGCTTCCTCTGGAAAGGCGACACTTGGCGATTCACATGCCTCCCCTTTGGGCTCTCGTCAGCTCCGTGGTGCTTCACCAAATTGATGCACCCTGCCATGGCTTGGCTGCGCAGCCGAGGAGTACGACTGATAGTCTATTTGGACGACATCCTCCTCATGGCACAGGACCGTGTGGTCCTCCTGAAGCACCTACAGTGGACGATGGATCTACTCTCTCGCTTTGGTTTCCTCCTCAATTGGGAAAAATCCTGCCTATCCCCTTCCCGATGCATGGAGTTCCTTGGGTTCACGGTGGACCCAGAAGCGGAATCTCTCAGCCTCCCTCCGGCCAAAATACGCTCCATCCGCAAGGAACTATGCCGCGCCCTTGCGCGCCCCAGCTGTTGCTGCGGCACCTGGCACGACTCATTGGCCTACTGGCCTCCTGAATCCAGGTGGTGTTCCCAGCCCCTCTCCATTATCGTGCCCTCCAACGCCTGAAGATAGCACATCTTCGCAACAGGGCTTCATATGCAGACTTGGTTTCCCTGGATTCGGAAACCCGAGACAAATTGACCTGGTGGATCCACAACCTATCCGCTTGGAATGGCAAGGCCATCTTCAGTTTACAACCGGAATTCACGGTGGATTCGGACGCAAGTCTCCACAGTTGGGGTGCCCACTGCAACGGTGTGACTACCGGAGGACGCTGGTCAGAGGCCGAATCCCGGCTCCACATCAATGCCCTGGAACTCCTGGCTGGCTCCTTCGCGATCCGGAGATTTGCGAACGGGATTGCCAGTGCGTGCATCAGACTGCGCATGGACATCTCAGCAGTTCGCTATGTCAACCACATGGGCGGCACGCACTCAGCTATGCTGGCCCGCTTGGCCTATTGTTTTGCCAGGGATCTGATGGTCCAGGCGGAATACCTCCCCGGTCTCCACAATACCCATGCGGACTAGAGCTCACGCTATCTGTCAGACAGCAGCGACTGGAAATTGGATGTAGGGGCGTTCTCCACTATCTCGTCCCTCTGGGGACCTTTTGCCATCGACCTCTTCACTTCCAGGCTCAACGCCCAGCTGCCCCGGTTCTACAGCTGGCGTCCGGACCCGGCCGCGGAAGCAGTGGAGGCCTTCCTGCAAGACTGGTCCGCCTTCCCTCCATTTGCCATGATCCTTCTGGTTCTACTCCAAGTACGATGCCAGATGGCCGACTTGGTCTTGCTGACCCCATTCTGGGGCACCCAGCCATGGTTCCCACAACTACTGGAACTGGCGATAGATGCGCCCAGACTTCTACCACCCTACTGGGACCTTCTGCTGGACCCATCGGGCCAACGACACCCCCTCCTACTGGACGGTTCGTTGCGACTACTCGCTTGGAGGATTTCAGGATCCCCTGGGAAATCCAAGGTGTTTCGGATGCAACTCGATGCCTCCTGGCAGATGCATGGGCTCCGGGCACTAGACGATCACATGGGACCGCTTGGAGAGCTTGGACTGGCTGGTGCCTGGCTCGGGACTTGGATCCCATTTCAGCTCCTGTGACGGCGATTCTCCAGTTCCTCACTTCACTATTCGAAGCGGGTCGGGCATATCGCACGATTAATCTATATAGATCAGCCATCTCTTCGGCTCACCGCGGTTTCGAAGGCTGTCCGGCAGGCCAACACCCTTTGGTGTGCCGCTTACTTTCAAGCGTTCAAGCCTGTCGCGTCCCTCCAGACCTCGATACACGGCTACATGGGACGTCTCCTGCGTCCTGTCACTGTTTACTTCCTGGCCTCCTAATTCGGAACTCACCCTGCGACAGCTGTCGGCCAAATTGGTTTCCCTGTTCTGCCTCATTTTGTGCAAACGGGTCTCAGACGTACGGGCCCTAGACTACAATGCTAGGTCTTTCACCCCGGACGGGGGGACATTTAACATCTCCAGACGGACTAAGATGGCTATACGCTCAGTCTCGTATCCGAGTTTTCCAACTACCGCGATGTTATGCCCAGTGGCCTGTCTGAGAGAATACGAACTTCGGACGAAGGCCCATCAGTCGGCATCGTCCCCTCAGCTCTTTCTCTCGATTCGTCGACCCTTCACCCTGGTATCAAGCACTACCTTGGCTCGTTGGGTGAAATGGATAATGTCCCTGGCTGGTGTGGATACATCCATCTTTAGCGCTCACTCCACGCATGGGGCATCAGCCACATCTGTGGCATCTTCGGGAGCGCGCCTTGAAGACCTGATGATGATGGCGGACTGGTCCAGAGAATCCACCTTCAGGGAATTTTACTTTCGGCCTCCGCCACATGTTTTCTCTTCGGTTATTGCTCAGCTTTAAACTAGCAATATGAGCCTCCGTGTCTTGACATAAAATTACATGATTTTGCTATTACATGACCAAAAGTCATGATTTTATGAAAGACACGGAGGCGAGTATTGTCCCACCCTATGCATTATTTTTTCTATCTTTGGTTTCCCCCCCGCCTGTTGTTTTTATATCCCAGGTTGGTGAGTATTGCATTGTGCTCTACTTTAAATGACCTGCTATGTGCCTCTGTACTACTTATGTTATGTATGCCTGGGGGGTTCTTAGTCTGGCATTATGGACACTATGTTGTCTTTGATTTCCAATATATTGTGTCTTGGCATGCACAATTGGTTTAAGTACCGATTTAACGTTTGGGCTCCTGTTCTTATGTTTTCACAGGTTGTTTCTGCGCTTTTGATGATGTACAGAGATCCTCACTTCTTCCAAAGACTTCACCACGTTAGCTGGAGATCTATGGATGGTGCTGTGATGGACTCCCTATCGTTGACATTTCATCACTTATCGTTGGTTTAGTTCCAGTTCGCAGATGGTTCCTGACAGTATCCGACTGGACTTCAGGACGTTTGCCCTTCTCTGTTCTGGACTGTTCTCCAGTTCCTGTTGGCTGGTTCGGTGTTGCATCTCCAAAGAAAGAGGAATTGTGTGGGGAGGTGCTGACTAGTATACTGGGACTTGGTATGGGAGTGGTCTATCACTATGACTACCGTTTTTTCTTACTGTTTATATTCTTTGCTACTATTGGTGGACAGAAAAGAAAGGGTTAAGCAATACTCGCCTCCGTGTCTTTGATAAAATCATGACTTTTCGTCATGTAATAGCAAAATCATGTAATTCTGTGATCTTAAACACAATAAGTTTATTTGAACTTATTTAACAAACTCTGTGAATGGAGATTTAATTGATTTGCACAATATAAGCACTTTACACATCAATACCTGTTTGAATTACAAAAAAAGTGTATATATTAAAAACCTTTTAATTATTCATAAATATATTCCACCTGGGGTGTTTGGAACACTGTCATTTCCTTTTATAGAGGAATTGTGATACTCAATCCTATGCCATATATTTAATAATCTTTAAACAAAAAAATATCTTCAATCTAACCATTGACAAGTTAAAAGACTGAAATAACCTCTTATGAAAAGAGAAAAACAGCCTTCAGGGTCCATACAATTTGTGTCAGTAGTGGAATAAAATAAAATGTTACTTGGTTACTCAATTTTATTTTAGCTAATATACATTCATTCCAATTATGTTTTATCATAAATAGATTAGTGGAGAAGAAAGCATCTCTAGAGATGCAATTGATTGGCTGTATATTTTTTTACCTGCCCTTATAATAACATTAAAGTACCAAATGAAAGGCATAATAATGGAATTGGTAAATGTGTTTAGTGTAACTCTTTCTCCCCCAAGTGGATATTATTAGTACATACACAATTCTCATGCTGCATGTTTTTAAATGTGTATTGTTTGTGCTAATGGTTAAGATAAGGACACAATTCTAAATAAGTTTATTCCAGTTTCAAACATTTAATTAGAAAAATATAAAATCACTTCTCAATTTGCAAGGTAAATTAAATAGTAAGAACCATGAAGTTTCATGAACTTTTAATTCCTCTCCTGCACAATATTCAAATTGATCTCAAGGCTTGGATGTATCAACCGATATTGTAGTCAGGAAAAGGCACTGTTATTAGAATGAATATGCTGCCATATGTTGTGTAAGTTGATAGGTTAGTCTAAAGAACTGAGTTTTTAAGATATGGAAGGCTCTAGAGATGGGGAGAATCCAATGTGGCATCTAAAGTTATTCCATAAGGAAGGGACAGCCTTGAATAAGTCCTGCAGGCATGAGTCTGGGGTACAGGTATGAGGCACATTCACACAGCCATGCAGTTTCTATTATATTTTTTTGTGTTAAAGCATGCACATGACACATCTGAGTTTTCTGGTTCTCTATGTATTCTTTTTAACCATTCAATTGCTGCTGTGGTGGAATCTCGGTAAAAATAAATTTAGTAGGCCGAGATTACCACGTGGCATGTGTACGTGCATATGCTGACGTATCGATCAGTTGGTTGCACGAGGCAAGATACGATCAGTAGTGTACGGAGCATGTGCAAGAATACAGGATGTAGTATTCCCCTCCTCCATTGTGCTGGACAAGCCATGCGGTCAAGCAGGAAGTTAATTCTTATTTGTATTGATTGGTCAAGAGAATGTGCGGGAGGAGTTATATGCCTATATAAGGAGCCTGCACTATTGTCCGGGGCTCAGAACTTGCTGTATTTTGGTGACATTAGTCCCTCTGAGTCCCGATCGGTGATCCAATAAAGAATCTCTTCCTTCCTGAAGAAACCTGTGTCCATCTCTCTGTGCTTCGCTTCCGTCAGTTTCTCCGGTATCATTTGGTGCATTGGCCGGGAAGCTCATCGTTCAACGGTAGCTGAGAGGCAGAGGCGTGAGACGGTCTATCTTTGCCCACGTTCTCTATGGCTGCACCCCTGAACTTCTGCGTGGACCTCCCTTCGTCTCGGCGCCACTGGTCTGTTGTCCAGGAGATCATCGGCCTCTACGTAAGAAGTGCTGGGGTGTCCCC
Source organism: Pelobates fuscus (assembly GCF_036172605.1). Taxonomy (NCBI): domain Eukaryota; kingdom Metazoa; phylum Chordata; class Amphibia; order Anura; family Pelobatidae; genus Pelobates; species Pelobates fuscus. Next base: position 193,125,960 of record NC_086319.1, on the reverse strand, counting down.
GTCGATGAGTGTGAACTCAGGTTCAGGAACGAGGAGGTAAGACAACTGCTGTTTTAGACGGCAGACCCACTAGGGGTATACCGATTGTGCGGTAGGCCCATAAGGGGTTATTTGTGTATGGAATCTGCCCCCTCTGTCGGAGGGAAGGAGCGAAGGCGCACCGCTCAATCGAACGCTCTTTAGTCAGACCGTTTGATTTGGTTAGTCAGGCGGGGTCCTGTGTAAATAGCCCTAGCCGGACACCGGTGTCTTGTCTAGACTAGCGTTCTAGGGTGTATATTACATTCGCTAGGTCGGAGGGACCGGGAGACTAAGCGGCGCCTGTGTAAATTCGGTTCGCTAGCTCTCAACCTATCTTGGCTAAGTGGGAAGGCGTGTAAATTTGGAACCCACTAGATTTTTGATAGTAATCGACTAAGAGGCGCCTGTGTAAATTCGGTCCTCTAGCTCGCTATATGTGGTGCTTGGGCAGTGTGGCTAACCAAAACGGGTGTACATAGTTTTAGGTAGTCCATTCAAGGTACTGGCCAATAGTTTAGTTGGGATAGTTTAGTTGGGAATTGTAAATGTGTTAAAGATTGTTTAGTAAAGTGTATATCTTGTTAGATAGCGCGAGCTCAGCCGTCTAGCGAGAGTGTTAATAGTGTGTTGCTGTATTATAGTGCACGGTACCATAACCCTGTATATTTACTGACACTGTATATAAGTACTAATCATTGTCGTCCATTGCATGTTTAACACCATAACCACTAATAATTGTATTGTGACCTTAAATTGTGCTTTGACCTATGCTAACCGTACTGTAACCGCTATTTGTAAAAGACGATGTTACTGGGGTGTGTTATAGACGGGTAATTCGTATATAGAGAATTATAGCGTGGGTGACTGTATAGTTTCGCCAAAGGGCATAATATTGATTATCTAGTGACTGGTGTAACAGCTGTGTGTGTACGGGAATTCCCTGAGTGTTTATTGTGTTATTGTGTACGTTTCACTTGGTAACCGTACCACGTGGTGCTGTTGCCAGAGGAAACGGGTGTGACTGTTGAATAGTACGCGTGCATAGTATTCGTTGTCAACGACGTTCCATTGATAAGTATGGGCGCGTCGGAGTCAACGATTCCGGATCCCTTAGGTTGTATGGTGAAGAATGTTAAAAAGGGATTCAAAACATGTGATTTTGGGGTTAAAATGTCTCCTGTACGTTTGGTCACTTTGTGTACTAGGGAGTGGCCTACTTTGGTTGCGGCATGGCCGCCACGTGGCAGTTTGGATCCAACTCTGGTACAGCGCGTACACGTGGCTGTATCGGGTAGGCCTGAACTTTACGGGCAGTTTCCTTATATTGATTGTTGGAGACAGGCCGTAAATGACTCGCCAAAATGGATTCAGACATGCCACGAGGAGCAATGTCGCCTCATGGTGGCTAGGACTTGTTTGTCCACAAGGACTGGTGTTAGGCCCATTTTGGACACGCCCCCTGAGTCCGAGATCCCTTTGCCGCCCCCTTACTTTCCTTTAAGAGGAAGTGACGCGAATGCAGGAAGTCCTGCACCCCTTCCCCCATTGCCCCCATCCACTTCCGCTTCCTCCTCCAGTACAGAATCCACCCCCTCTCGTACTAAATCTCCCCTTCCGGAACCAGAACCAACCCCCATTAGATCTGAATATCCTGATTTGGCGCCACTTCAGACTTCCGGTCAAGCTTCTTTTAGCTCGGCTCGAAGTGTTCTATTTACTAACTTTTCCCAAAACCAAGCTCCCACATCCTCATGCTTTATTACCCCCCGACCGGAACCTCTAACTGACGCCCCTCTACGTAGCCCCATACTAACCCGACAACTGACCGGTACCCAACAATTAAAACATTATCAGATGCCTCTTCGTCTGAACCCCGGGTCAGCCTATATCGATGCCGCAGGTCAAATGGCACATGCTGACCCAGTCTTCGTATATGTCCCGTTCACGACTACCGATCTCTTGAATTGGAAGACCCACAATTCCTCGTACACTGAGAAACCACAAGCTATGACCGATCTGTTCACCTCGATAGTTCAGACACATAATCCGACATGGGCTGATTGCCAGCAGTTATTAATGACTTTGTTTAATAATGAGGAAAGGACAAGGATTAATCAAGCGGCCATTAAAGCGCTAGAGGATAGAGCCCGTGCTTTGAATCAAGCCAATCCAGCAGCATGGGCCGCAACACATTATCCTAACACCGATCCCGACTGGAATGTAAATGGTGCAGATATGGTTCAACTCAGAGCCTATAGAGACGCTATAATTGCTGGCATGAAAGCCGGAGGGAAGAAAGCCATTAATATGTCGAAGACAGTTGAGGTGATTCAGAAAAGTGATGAAGCGCCCAGTGTCTTTTATGACCGATTATTGGAGGCATACCGCTTGTATACCCCCTTTAATCCGGAAGACGCAGATAATTCCCGAATGGTGAACTCCGCCTTTGTCAGCCAAGCTTACGGAGATATTAAGCGCAAGCTACAGAAGTTAGAAGGGTTTGCAGGTATGTCTATCACCCAACTAATGGAGGTAGCGAATAAAGTGTATATGAATAGGGAAACAGAAAGTAAGAAAGAGGAAGAGCGCAAGATGCGTAAAAAGGCTGATATGCTAGCGGTAGCGATCGCAGGCGTAGATAGACGGGGCCCAGATAGAGGCGATAGTAGATGGAATAGGGAGCCTTTGAGTAGGAATCAGTGCGCGTATTGCAAGGAAGAAGGGCATTGGAGGAACAAGTGTCCACAAAGAGAGCAGTACAAGAGAGACCAACCCAGGGCAGGTTACGGAAACTTTAGAGGCAGAGCGAGAGGTAGAGGAGGCCCCGGAGGGAGTAATGGTAATAGAGGGAGCAATGGGAACAGAGGAAGTGTTAGGGAAGATAGGTATTTTCCAGCAGCGCAAAGGTCCCGCGATAGAGAAGGTAGGGACTTTGTAGGATTGGCTGACACGGTCATGGAGGACTATTGATACCGACCGGGCTCCATCCCCCTCGGTCGAGCGGAGCCTATGGTCGATGTATCAATAGGGGGAAAAAGGAGTGCGTTCATGATCGACACTGGTGCTGAACATTCGGTGGTGACTAATCTAGTTGCTCCTCCATCTGGAAGAACTATTACTGTAATAGGAGCAACTGGAAGAAGTGCTGAAAAACCGGTTCTTAAAAGTCGACTCTGTACATTGGGAGGCCACGTAGTAAAACATCAATTCCTTTATATGCCTGAATGTCCAGTCCAATTGCTGGGACGTGATATGCTATCTAAATTACAAGCGCAGATTACGTTCCTACCAAATGGAACAACATCCTTAAAGTTTAATGGACTGTAACGGATCACCTGGCACCCCGACCGGGTACCTCCGTTAATGGATGCTCCTAGCGCTTCCTGAGGACTCCAAGCACTCTGGCAGACACCACAATCACCGAATCCGAGAAACCTTTAAATTCTCCCAAGCGTATGAATGCTGTAGACCATTGAATAGGAACCATACGAATAGGCTTGTACTCCTAGCAGTCAACTGGAACAGCATACAATAAATCCTTCCCCCAATAATGAGACGACACATCACTTTGAGGGTAAAACAGGAACTCTGGACTGGCTCATCCAGCCTGGCTTTTATTACACTAATCCACATACAGGCCACACCCAGGGGGAGGCATAAAATAACCAATCACATACATGGTTCAGCCCACACATCCCCTCCCCTCAGATAACATTAAACTCAATTATCCGGTACCCTTTTTCAGCCAAGTTCTGGATGTACCCCAAAACCCGGGGGTACACCTTTAAATCCAGCATCGCTGGATAGCCCTTATTCAGGGGGACAACATATCCAAAATTCAAGTAATTCGGATGAATGGTTTCTTGAGATATGGGGTTCCAAAGATTTGACCGACCGCATGGGTAAAGTATCCGAAAACAGTTCCATGCATTTTGGCCCTGCGGTCGGTCACAAACAAGGGAATGAAAACAGGCGAATTGCCTGTGTTATAGAGCCTGGAGAGGGTTTGAATGAATTCCCTTGTTTATGGGGCTCTTTCTACCGAACGGCGGGTCATTCGGTAGTTTCCATACAAATTTCTGGAAGTATGGAGGTCTCAGCGGTGTTTGCCTAGTCAAGTGTCCGATTTTAGTTCCAGACACTCGACGGCAAAACACCGCTGTTCGGTAGTTTAAGATGGCCGCCGCCACGTGTTTGTTTCCCGAATGGCGGCCACCCAGAGGACAAAGACCACACTGCACTGATTGCCAATTACCTGTTTGCAACATTGTTGCAAACGGTAATTGGAGGCACACTCATTCCTGGGTGGTCTGGTTGTTCGGTAGTTTCACTGAATATACTGAATGGAGTGATTCTACCGAACAATCAGATGAATGTTGCATACAAATCACCCAGGATAAACTTAACACATCTATAAATACATATATAATATTACAGGCAGTGCACTCGAATATGCTTCACAGTCTTAAAGGGACAGTAGTCCCAAAAGTCCCAATATGTCCATAGATGCTGTTAAAAGGGCCAGTAGCAGCAATATACAGTACAATATGCCCCAAATGACCCAGGGGCCATAGTCAGTAGGTAGGAGGCTAGCAAACAGGCTTCTCCAGGGCCCAGTGGCGAGGTTGGTTTCGCCACATTTCTCCCCTTTTCCAAACAGACTAACAGGGTACCTGACCTCTTGCCGGTCAGTGCCCTTGTTAGTCCAGCAGCCCACCCACAAAACAGAAACAGCAGTACAGCCCACCCACAATAAATGGTTACTACACCTGAGTAATGGAAAAACTTGTCCAGGTCCAGGTGCCTCACCCCGGCTGTGTGGGGGACTGGTAGGCTGTTTTGGTGGGTTGCTGAGTGGGCAGAGACCAGCGGTACTCTGCCCTGGTGCCAGCACTACTACAGGAGTAGTCTGGTTGGAGCCTGGTTGCTGGAGACCGACTGTCTCCCCTTTAGCTGCGCAGCTCTGCTGCTGGAGACCGACTGTCTCCCCTTGAGTTACACCGCTCTGCTGCTGGAGACCGACTGTCTCCCCTTTAGTTACACAGCTCTGCTGCTGGAGACAGACTGTCTCCCCTTTGGCTAAACAGCCCTGTTGTGGGGGGGCAGGACCGACCGTCCCTACCCCCTGTGCTGGAAGTGCAGAGACCACGGTCCCATCTGCACAGGTGTGGGGCTTACAGTCTCCCCCTGGTACATTAAGCTGCCGCTGGGGAGAGGTGGTAACCAGCTCCTCTCCCATTAGAACACTCTGCCCATTGATGATCTGCCGCTGGGGAGAGGTGGTAACAATCTCCTCTCCCATTAGAACACTCTGCCCATTGATGATCTGCCGCTGGGGAGAGGAGGTAACAATCTCCTCTCCCATGCCTACTTTCAGTCTTTGTGGAGGGAGACCGACTGTCTCTCCTCCCAATTCAGTGTCCTGCTGCTGGGGAATAGAGACTGGGCTCTCTATTCCCAAAAAATCACGCTGCTGCTGGGGGGTAGGACCAACTACCTCTGCCCCCTGTAACTCAGCCTTCCGCTGGGGAGGGAGGACGCTGCTCTCCTCTCCCTGCACTTCACACTGCCTTCCCGGCATATCACTCTGCTGCTGGGGGGTAGGACCAACTACCTCTTCCCCCTGTAACTCAGCCTGCCGCTGGGGAATGGAGACTGGGCTCCCAATTCCCAACAAATCACACTGCCGCTGGGGAGGGAGGACGGCCCCTTCAGCTCCCTGTAGCTTGGGCGCAGAGACCACGGTCCCATCTGCGCTGGTGTGGGGCTTACTGTCTCCCCTTGGTGTACTAAGCTGCCGCTGGGGAGAGGGGGTAACAAACTCCTCTCCCTTACACACTTTCAGCCGCTGGAGAGCAGGGCTGACCCTCTGTACCCCCTGTAGGCAGGGCGCAGAGACCACGGTCCCATCTGCGCTGGTGAGGGGCTTACTGTCTCCCCTTGGTGAGCTGTGCTGCCGCTGGGGAGAGGGAATAATAAACTCCTCTCCCTTACACACCTTCAACCGCTGGGGAGAGGGGATAACAGGCTCCTCTCCCTGCACCGTAGACTGCCGCTGGGGAGCAAGAACGGCACCTTCAGCTCCCTGTAACGCACACTGCCGCTGGGGATCTGGGCCGACTGCCCAGCATCCCTGTAGGGCCGGTAGAGAGACCGCAGTCCCATCTCCACCTGCCATCGGTGGGTCTTCCCAGGACCAATCCGTGAGGCCCCTCAACATTTGTGAGTAAGGGCCACCTGCTTCCCCACCTGGCAACTCTGGCTGCTGCTGGGGATCTGGGCCGGCTGCCCAGCATCCCGGTGGAGTGACCTTGGTCCCATCTCTACCTGCCTGTTGTGGTTCCTCACAGGACCAGTCTATGAGGACCCCCACTTCGGGTTCCTCCCGCCGCCTCAAGGAAAGACGGCTAACCTCCTCGGATGCAGCCTCTACCCGGCTGCTGTAACGCTCCTGCTGCTGAGCATACTTCCTCTCTTTTGCCAACCGGAATTCTCGGTCCAGCCTTGTGTTTCGCTCGGCCATGACCTGGTTCCAGATCACCCGGCGTGTCTCCATGGGTATATCATCCCCATACTCAGCCACTCGCTGCCTCACCTCGGCCAGCCAATCATCTCCAGAGCCAGAACCTTCCATACTTGTCTGCTCCCAGGGGCGCTGCACGACTGCTAGCGTTGCCCTCAATTTGTAAATCCAAACGAACTGTGTCTCCGAGCTGCTTTACCTCACACTAGGACGCCATCCCACCGCTGCCACCAATGTAACGGATCACCTGGCACCCCGACTGAGTACCTCCGTTAATGGATGCTCCTAGTGCTTCCTGAGGACTCCAAGCACTCTGGCAGACACCACAATCACCGAATCCGAGAAACCTTTAAATTCTCCCAAGCGTATGAATGCTGTAGACCATTGAATAGGAACCATACGAATAGGCTTGTACTCCTAGCAGTCAACTGGAACAGCATACAATAAATCCTTCCCCCAATAATGAGACGACACATCACTTTGAGGGTAAAACAGGAACTCTGGACTGGCTCATCCAGCCTGGCTTTTATTACACTAATCCACATACAGGCCACACCCAGGGGGAGGCATAAAATAACCAATCACATACATGGTCCAGCCCACACATCCCCTCCCCTCAGATAACATTAAACTCAATTATCCGGTACCCTTTTTCAGCCAAGTTCTGGATGTACCCCAAAACCCGGGGGTACACCTTTAAATCCAGCATCGCTGGATAGCCCTTATTCAGGGGGACAACATATCCAAAATTCAAGTAATTCGGATGAATGGTTCGTGAGATATGGGGTTCCAAAGATTTGACCGACCGCATGGGTAAAGTATCCGAAAACAGTTCCATGCATTTTGGCCCTGCGGTCGGTCACAAACAAGGGAATGAAAACAGGCGAATTGCCTGTGTTATAGAGCCTGGAGAGGGTTTGAATGAATTCCCTTGTTTATGGGGCTCTTTCTACCGAACGGCGGGTCATTCGGTAGTTTCCATACGAATTTCTGGAAGTATGGAGGTCTCAGCGGTGTTTGCCTAGTCAAGTGTCCGATTTTAGTTCCAGACACTCGACGGCAAAACACCGCTGTTCGGTAGTTTAAGATGGCCGCCGCCACGTGTTTGTTTCCCGAATGGCGGCCACCCAGAGGACAAAGACCACACTGCACTGATTGCCAATTACCTGTTTGCAACATTGTTGCAAACGGTAATTGGAGGCACACTCATTCCTGGGTGGTCTGGTTGTTCGGTAGTTTCACTGAATATACTGAATGGAGTGATTCTACCGAACAATCAGATGAATGTTGCATACAAATCACCCAGGATAAACTTAACACATCTATAAATACATATATAATATTACAGGCAGTACACTCGAATATGCTTCACAGTCTTAAAGGGACAGTAGTCCCAAAAGTCCCAATATGTCCATAGATGCTGTTAAAAGGGCCAGTAGCAGCAATATACAGTACAATATGCCCCAAATGACCCAGGGGCCATAGTCAGTAGGTAGGAGGCTAGCAAACAGGTTTCTCCAGGGCCCAGTGGCGAGGTTGGTTTCGCCACATGGACCTTCAGGTATTATGACATTATCCGTACCAAAGGAAGAAGAGTGGCGACTTTATACAGCGTTGACTAGTCAAAACCCTAGGAGTGATGAATCCTTATTCAACATACCAGGAGTTTGGGCAGAGAACAACCCACCAGGACTGGCCCGCAATATTCCACCTATTAAAATCGAACTAAAACTTGGGGTTTATCCAGTGAGCCTAAGACAATATCACATCCCGCAGAAGGCTAAGAAGAACATCCAATCTTATCTGGATAAGTTCATACGGTATGGTATCCTAAAATTCTGTACTTCCCCCTGGAACACCCCATTGCTGCCTGTTCAAAAGCCCGGTACAGATGAGTATCGACCTGTGCAGGACTTGAGAGCAGTCAATGATGTGGTTGTTAGTATACATCCAGTTGTGCCCAATCCATATAACCTGCTTGCTTTAATTCCGGGCGGGGCTACTTATTTTACAGTCTTAGACCTCAAAGATGCCTTCTTTTGCCTCCGAATTGCCGCAGAAAGTCAATGTATCTTCGCTTTCCAATGGGAAAACGCTGTAACGGGCTCAAAACGCCAAATGACCTGGACAAGACTGCCCCAAGGGTTTAAAAATTCACCTACCCTATTTGGTTCAGCTCTAAGTCAAGATCTACTGGATTTCGAGTCCATCCCAGGAGAGTGTGTATTGTTACAGTATGTAGATGACTTGTTGATAGCAGCAGTTACAAAGGAAATATGTCAGCAAGCAACGCACGATCTACTACACATTCTCTGGAAGGCAGGATACAAGGTGTCTAGAAAGAAGGCTCTGTTGTGTTTGCCAACTGTCAAATATCTGGGATTCCATATCTCTGAAGGTCAAAGAATTATGGGGCCAGAGAGAAAAGAAGCTGTGTGCCAAATACCGATACCCAAGAATAGAAGACAAGTGCGAGAATTCTTGGGGGCAGCAGGCTTCTGTAGGATATGGATTCCCAGCTACGCGATACTGGCAAAACCTCTGTATGCAGCTATCAAAGGTACAGAGCACGACCCCTTCTTATGGACTCAAGAACAGCAAACGGCATTTGAAGATGTGAAGAAGGCTTTGATGAGTGCCCCAGCATTAGGTCTACCTGATCACACACGACCATTCTACCTGTATGTACATGAGCAAAGAAGAATGGCTGTGGGAGTATTGACACAGTACTTGGGATCATGGCAAAGACCTGTTGCCTACATGTCTAAGCAACTGGATGCAGTGGCCAGCGGACTTCCACCTTGTCTAAGAGCCGTAGCTGCAGCCGCCCTGCTGGTAGCTGAAGCCGATAAACTCACTCTAGGTCAAGAACTTTATGTACGAGTCCCACATGCAGTACAGACGTTGTTGGATTACAAAGGAAATCATTGGTTCAGTAATAGCCGTATGACCAAGTATCAAGCAATGTTGTGTGAAAACCCAAGAGTGCATTTAGAGACTGTAAACACCTTAAATCCAGCTACCCTTTTGCCACAACCTACTGAACGTCAACATGATTGTTTGGAAGTAATGGATGAAGTATTTTCAAGTAGACCAGATCTTCGTGATTTTCCCATCCAGAACCCCGATGTTCAATATTACACTGACGGCAGTAGTTATGTGAAAGAAGGGATCCGCTATGCAGGATATGCAGTAACAACAATAGACAAGGTGATAGAAGCTCGGCCACTGGCGAAAGGAACATCAGCACAAAAGGCAGAATTGATAGCACTGACACGAGCGTTACAATTGGCTGAAGGTTTAAGAGTGAACATCTACACGGACTCCAAGTATGCGTTTTTAACCACTCATGCCCACGGAGCTTTGTATAAAGAAAGAGGACTATTGAATTCAGAAGGCAAAGAAATCAAGTACGCAGCTGAAATCCTACAACTATTGGAAGCAGTGTGGGAGCCGAAAGAAGTCGGTATCATACATTGTCGAGCGCATCTGAGAGGAGATGGTGATGTAACCAAAGGAAATCGGATGGCAGACAGTACAGCTAAGCGTGCCGCTGAATCGGGAAGACAGGAGTATGTGGGGCATATAGCTGCTCTTATACCAACTCCACTGTCTCAATGGACTCCAGTTTATACAGCTCAAGAAGAAGAGTGGTTAAAGACTGAACCTGGAAAGTATTTGGAGAACAAATGGTATCAGTTAGAAGATGGAAGAATAGTCATTCCAGCATCACTAGCGGTAGAAATTGTCCAAAACTATCACAACGGGACACATTCTGGGAGAGACAGCACAGAAGAATCTCTCAGAAAACATTTCTACATACCAAGATTGTCCAACTTGACTCAGGCCATTGTACGAAGATGTGTAACGTGTGCTAAAAATAATGCAAGGCAAGGACCAGTAAAGCCACCAGGAGTCCAGTTTATGGGGGGACTCCCCATGTCCGATTTACAAATTGACTATACAGTGATGCCTAAATCAGGTGGACATCGTTACCTGCTGGTAATTGTGTGCACCTATTCAGGCTGGGTAGAAGCATGTCCTACTCATACAGAGAAAGCAGGAGAAGTTGTGAGATTCCTGCTACGAGAAATAATACCCCGATATGGACTACCCTGCTCTATAGGATCGGACAATGGTCCAGCTTTTGTTCATCAGTGCCTACAACAACTGACTCATATGCTTGGTATAAAGTGGAGGCTTCATACGGCATATAGACCCCAGAGTTCTGGTAAGGTAGAGAGAATGAATAGAACTATTAAGAATCAGTTGGCTAAAATGTGTCAGGAAACCCAACTTAAGTGGAACGTTCTCTTGCCCATAGCTCTATTGCGAATCCGCAGTACCCCTACCAGAAGGATGGGCCTCTCTCCTTTTGAAATCATGTATGGGCGACCACCTCCCGTACTTGGTAACTTAAGGGGGGATTTGAGTCAGTTGGGAGAAGGAATTACCCGGCAGCAGGTTGTAGAGTTGGGTAAGACTATGGAGGAGGTACAGAAATGGGTACAAGATAGATTACCTGTGAATATTTATCCCCCAGTTCATAGTTACCACCCAGGAGACCAAGTGTGGATTAAAGAGTGGAATAATGTACCGTTAGGGCCCAAGTGGAGAGGTCCTTATGTTGTTCTTTTGTCTACCCCTACAGCGATAAAAGTAGCCAAAGTGACTCCGTGGATACATCACTCCAGGGTTAAACCAGCAGCAGTCGATTCTTGGCAAGTTACAGCAGATCCAGAGAATCCCTGCAAGATCCGGTTAAAACGCACGACTCAGTCGGAGTGACGAGGAACTTTGTGGATTACAAAATTTTATTGTTTCAGAGATTTGGTAAGTGAGTGAGAGGGCCATAATAAAGCCTGTCTGCTCACCAACGTATAGTATATAAGCCAGGAAAAGTCTCGAAGGGATTCCTGTGAAGACGAGCAGAACTCCATTCCCTTCAGCCCTTACATCCTGGAAGCTGAGGTGCCTTCGCACGGACGAAGACTGAGGATGACGACGAAAGATGTGTTCTTGATAATGTTTATTTATGTGTATTTTTATATTCAGGAAGGTAGAGGTACCGACACTCCTAGCTGTGAGGTATGCATTAAGACTACAAGAACAGGTAACCATATTTCCCAAACCCTAATTTGGCATTCACAATACGAGTGTAAAGGAGATGTATCAAGATGTAGATACCTAAATATAGAATATAGTGTGTGCCATTTAGGAGTAGGAGAACCTAAGTGCTTCAGTCCAGAGTATCAACCCCGTACAATTTGGTTGACTCTCAGGAATGGAGATCCTCAGGGGACCCTAATTAATAAGACGGTGTTAGAATCCGTACATTCTTCGGGTGTTCTGCTATTTGATGCGTGTAAGGCGATATCAAGTGGTAGAAAGCCGTGGAATGTATGTGGGGATCTTAGATGGGAGAGGACGTATGGGTCTAACGATAAATATATTTGTCCCAGTAGTAAAAATAAATATGTGAGTCCTAGATGCCCAAATAGAGATTATAACTTTTGCCCATATTGGTCTTGTGTGGGGTGGGCAACTTGGGGACAGACAGTAGACAAGGACATGATTGTGACTAAGTTGCCCACCAGCCCATATTGTAAGTCTATGGAATGCAATCCAGTCCATATACTTATAAATAACCCCGACAAGTTCTTAGATAAATATGGTAATTTATTTGGGTTTCAAATATATGGGACGGGTTTAGATCCTGGGACAGTATTGTTTATAGGGATAGAGACTGATACGGTATCCTCCCAGACTCATCAAGTATACCATTCCTTTTATGAAGAGATGAGCATAGATAATAAGATCCCCCATAATGCTAAAAACCTGTTCATTGATTTAGCTGAGAGTATTGCCGGTAGTCTTAATGTTACCAACTGCTATGTGTGTGGAGGTACTAACATGGGAGACCAATGGCCTTGGGAAGCAAAGGAGGTAATGTCCGGTTCTGAGGCAGTTGCCAATTAATATCTACACAAGCCGATTATCATATGAGTGTTAGAGGTAAATCTGAGTGGAGATTAAAGACCTCCATCATAGGTTATGTTTGCATAGCGAGGAAAGGAAGGATGTATAATACTTCTGTAGGAGAATTAACTTGTCTAGGGCAAAAAGCTTATGATGATGATACAAAGAATACAACTTGGTGGTCGGCTTCAAATGTCTCAGAACCATCTAACCCGTTTGCTAGATACGCCAATTTAAAGGATGTGTGGTTTGACCTATCCATCACATCTACCTGGAGAGCCCCAGCAAATTTGTACTGGATCTGTGGTAAGAAAGCCTATTCGGAGTTGCCACAGGACTGGGAAGGGGCATGTGTGTTGGGTATGCTCAAACCATCCTTCTTCTTGTTACCTATTGAAACAGGTGAGACTTTAGGTGTTAAAGTGTATGATGTGAATCATAGGAAGAAAAGGGGACCCATAGAGATAGGCGCCTGGAAAGATAATGAATGGCCTCCCCAGCATATTATAAATTATTATGGGCCAGCCACGTGGGCAGAAGATGGTACTTTTGGTTATAAAACCCCTATTTATATGCTCAACCGTATTATAAGATTACAGGCGGTGGTTGAGATTATTACTAACGAGACATCACAAGCGCTCAATCTTCTAGCGAAGCATAATACCAGGATGAGGACAGCAGTATACCAAAATAGATTAGCCTTGGATTACCTTTTGGCAGTAGAGGGAGGTGTATGTGGGAAGTTTAACCTGAGCAATTGCTGTCTTCAAATAGATGACGAAGGGCAAGCAATAGCTGAGCTTACTAGCCATATGGTTAAACTAGCGCATGTGCCTACTCAGGTATGGAAAGGGTATAATCCAAGCAGTTGGTTTGGTAGCTGGTATGAGTGGTTTGGAGGGCTTAAGGCAGTGGTAGGTGGAGTCCTACTGATTTTAATGTTGTGTCTACTCCTGCCGTGTCTTATACCCTTAGTAGTTAGGTCTGTGCAAAGCCTGATAGAAAATATAGCAGAGAGGAAGGCTGCTGCACAGATAATGGCAATTTATAAATATAAGGCTCTAGATCAGGGAGAACCAATGCAGGAAGATGAGTGTTGAAGATTCACATCATAAGATAAGTCTGGTCTGGTTCAAGGTAACTTGCGGTGTATGCAAACTAAGGTTAAGTGATGCCTCAAGTAATTGTGAAATATCAAGAGGCATCAAAGGGGGGAATGTGGTGGAATCTCGGTAAAAATAAATTTAGTAGGCCGAGATTACCACGTGGCATGTGTACGTGCATATGCTGACGTATCGATCAGTTGGTTGCACGAGGCAAGATACGATCAGTAGTGTACGGAGCATGTGCAAGAATACAGGATGTAGTATTCCCTTCCTCCATTGTGCTGGACAAGCCATGCGGTCAAGCAGGAAGTTAATTCTTATTTGTATTGATTGGTCAAGAGAATGTGCGGGTGGAGCTTAATATGGGAGGAGTTATATGCCTATATAAGGAGCCTGCACTATTGTCCGGGGCTCAGAACTTGCTGTATTTTGGTGACATTAGTCCCGCTGAGTCCCGATCGGTGATCCAATAAAGAATCTCTTCCTTCCTGAAGAAACCTGTGTCCATCTCTCTGTGCTTCGCTTCCGTCAGTTTCTCCGGTATCACTGCCTCCTTTTATTCTCTACCTACTCCTACCTCATATTCAACCATTCAATTATAATACAGTGGGGACATTTAGCTACCACCTTGATACAAGTTTGGCTTTAGCACTGTACAAAATGCTGTTCCTGGCTAATCATAGCAGTATCACTTATGGGGTTGCCACAGGACAGGAATAATTAGATTAATTAATTAGACTGATTGGTATAAAGAGTCCCTCCTCCCTTTACACCACAGTCTTTTTTTTTTTCTTTCCTTAACTTTGGTCACCTTCCTGCGTTTGTTGTGGGTTTTCCCAAATGAAGTTCAGCCTCTCTTCATTTGATGAACCCAGTAAACAGCCTTCATGAGCAGGACTAATTGGGTTAGGTTCAGTGTAGGTACTGAACTAAAATACAGATAGGGAGTGCAACAATAAGTGCAATTAGGAATTAAAAACAATACTTATTCACACTTAATCCTCAGTGAGTATAAAGTCAACCTAAAAGTATAAAACAGTCCATAGCATAATACTGTATGTGCATATCAAACTTATTTTAGTTGACAAATGTTAACTCAGGCTCTGACTATATCAGCTTTTCAGAATCACTTGTTCTGGTTGTCTCCCTTCCTCCACTTTTAATGCACTTTTAAGATGCACCTTGAGGAAGACCGAGTGGGTTGAAACATATCGTGCTTTAAACCTTATGGGCTTTTATTATTGATTTTTTTTTTAAATCCTTGTTTATTAGAATCCTTTTACTTTGTTTTGGACTTAGGGATGTGCATGGGGAAAATATTCAGTTCAGTCCGGCATTCCGAAATTCGGGACTTCGGCACTTTGGCAACTTTTGAATTTCAGGACTTCTCTTGCAGCTGCTTAGTAGATAACTCCCTAATTCCCACAGTATTAGGGAGTTATCTACCAAAAGGCTGAAAGACCTTAATTGGTCTTTCAGCCAAATTTACTAATACTAAGTAAAAATTACTTAGTATTAGTAAATAATCTGACCCTACTCGCTATACCGCCAGTATAAAAAAAATGGGTCCCCGCTCCCAAGCCCTTACCCGTGCCGCGCAAGTGGGGCTTTTATTGCCCCCCGGACCCCTACCCTGAGCGGCGGGTGGGGGCCCTAAAGTAAAATAATGGGGGGGAACCTATTGTCCTCCCCCCCATCTCCCACCCATGTGCCCCAGGGTGAGGGCCCTAAATTAGAATAAGGAGGGGACCTATTGTCTTCCCCTCTATCCCCCACCCCTGAGCAGTGGTTGGGGGCCCTAAATCCAAATAAGGGGGGGACATATTGTCCCCCCTGGCCCCCACCCCTGAGCGGTGGGTGGGGGCCCTAAATTAGAATAAGTGGGGGACCTATTGTCCTCCCGCCTGGCTCACAACCATGAGAGGTGGGTGGGAGCCCTAAATACCAATGGGGGGGGGACCTATTGTCCTCCCCCTGGTCCACATCCCTGAGTGGTGGGTGGGGGCCCTAAATGCCAATAAGGGTGGGTACCTATTGTCCTCCCCCCTGGCCCCCACCCCTGTGCGGCGGGTGGGGGACCTAAACAAAAATGTAAACCCCCCAGGGTGACTAGGGGTCCCCAAACCCCCAGTCACCCCCTGCCAACAAAATTAACCCCTACCTGCTCCCCTCACCCTAAATATAGTGAGGGGGACAAATAAATAGGTACCTGTAACTAACCCATACAGCTTGGTTGCTTCATCTAAGTGTTGCTTCTAAGTGTGGTTGGAGATATTCTGGAGAGTTTTACAGAAGCTTCAACTGTCTAAGAGTTGTGCTAAGAGTTTTTCTTTTCTACTGTTACAGGCAAGATTCATCTGTAGGAAAAGGTTACTGACTGCACAAGGTTTGATTTCCTGTTGGTAATTACAAGGCATTTGATTTGATTAGTTAGCTACTTGCTATTGATTGCTGTTTAATTAGCTATTGTGTGCAAATAAGCAGAGGCCTACCCAGGTGTTAAACTTTCCTAGTGGGTGGTGATTTTAGGAGTTATATAAGGGTTGTTGTCATTAGCTTGGCAAATATAGCTTGGTTGCTTCATCTAAGTGTTGCTTCTAAGTGTGGTTGGAGATATTCTGGAGAGTTTTACAGAAGCTTCAACTGTCTAAGAGTTGTGCTAAGAGTTTTTCTTTTCTACTGTTACAGGTAAGATTCATCTGTAGGAAAAGGTTACTGACTGCACAAGGTTTGATTTCCTGTTGGTAATTACAAGGCATTTGATTTGATTAGTTAGCTACTTGCTATTGATTGCTGTTTAATTAGCTATTGAAGAAACAGACCTGGTGGGTCAGAAAAAGTAGGGCGCCCCCTAGTAGATTACCATATATATATACAGAAATAAAACATAGCTTTTAATAGTTACTGTAGTAAAATATTCATATTAGTAATGAGAAAATGAGGATAACAAAAATAATTAAAATAGGTATAGATAGGTGAGGTAGTTGTTCCTGAGTGGGATATATAACCTAAAGGTATCACTTAAGGGAGACTGATACAATCTTGAAAGGAAAGAAAATCCCACTACAGTGTTTGTTCCGTTACTGCATAGTAATAGTAACTTGTGATAATGCTTCCATCTTAAATAAAAATAATGAGTGGCTACTGGTCCTCCCAGCAAAACCCCTAACAGTTGCTTAAAGAATCTTGTGGGGTAGAAAGTAGCAAGATAATGCTACATATCAGGGAGAGAAATAGCATACACTTGCAAAAAACATGAAAGTCTGTTACTAAGTTGCTAGATTGCTCAGCTAGTCAAGAGTCAGAGGTAGAATAATACAATGTAAATTGTACCTCTGCTGCTGTCAATGACAAAACCTCACTTAACTGGGGTGTGGGCACGAGGTGGGAAGATAGAAATAGAAATAGAGTCTCCCCCAATCAAATGCCAAACAAAACGCAATCCAGGTCGTCAAACTAACTAACTGGCTAATAAAACTGGAACGGCTAGAGCACGGACACCTATCTAACCTCTCTACCTGCTACCTGACAAGTGTTTCGGCGCTGCTAAACGCACCTTCTTCTGAGGCTATACAGGCATCCTCATACATCAGGGGCTCCTTTATAGCTCCATTACATCGATGGATAGAGGGGGCGTGTACTGCATGTTCACGCCAAAAACGGGACCCAAACTCGCCACGCCCCCCAATTGACGTATCGTCATGTAATTGGTTGACACTTACCTATGTGTGAGAACACTTTTAACCATATGAGTACCGTTGTATTAAGAATACAGATAAAGTCATATCGCTGATGCAATTAGGTAGATAATCAAATAGTGCTAGAATACAAGTATGTGTTATTGCATATGAGTAATCACATCAATACTAACAGGAGATGGACACCTTGATATTGTTAAGCATGGAATAAATCATCTTTACATAAATATCTATGTCTAAAAATAGTATCTGGAATGGAGGCCATTTGGAGCATAATCAATCAAATATAGTAATTACCAGCCAGTCATATAGTGGGCTTGCATCAATATGTATATAGTAATCCTATTGAACTGGTTTACTGTATCATAATAATGAATATGTCTCTCAATGGTCTGGTTAATTACGGTGGACAGCCCCGCTAACACCATATTGGGGTTGAAAAAGGAGCTGGTTAACCCTTTCAGATTATCCGATGAATCTCATCAAACCTCTGAACTTATCTTATACCCAGACACATAATCCAAGGGTGCATCGGTTGTATGAAATTGTTAGTGTTGTCGCGAACCCGAAATTTTCGGTTCGCGAACGGCGAACGTGAACTTCCGCAAATGTTCGCGAACCGGCGAACCGCGCGAACCGCCATTGACTTCAATGGGCAGGCAAATTTAAAACCAACAGGGACAGGGGCGTGGCCGACTGCCGAGATGAACGGACGCATGGAGTAAGAGCTCCCGGTCCGAAACAGCCAAAAGCGTGATTTAAAGCAGCGTTTTCGCCCGACGGACATCCACACCTGGGTGTACTACCCTAACAGAACAAGGCAATGGCCCCTGCGAAGCAAACTAAGCTTACAGACCCGATACGCCATGCTAAAAGAGACCGGCCGCGACCGGCACAAGATGGCGGAGGCGAGGAGCAGGAAACAATGCAGGCCGCAAATACTCACACTGAAGGTGAGGAGCAGCAATACACCGACGCTCCGGTTACAGAAAAGAAATTATTCACCATGTTACAAGACTTCAGGGTGTCCCTGCAATCGGACCTAAAAAAAGCTACGAATGATATCAAGAATGAGATAGCTGAACTGGGGGAAAGAACGAACAATCTAGAAACGCGCACTGACGATTTATGTGCCGCGCACGACACCATGGCGGACACAATACAATCCATATTAGAGGAACAACAATTCCTTAAAAGCAAACTCGCAGACATGGAAGATCGCTCACGGCGCAACAATATACGCTTCCGTGGCGTACCAGAATCCGTCTCAAGGGACCAACTGCCACAATTCCTCCTGTCCCTATACAAGACATTGATACCAAGTATGGCGGGCAATGAGTGGCTCATGGACCGCGCACACCGGTTACCGAAACCACAAAACCTACGGCAAGACACGCCACGGGACGTGGTGGTGCGCTTCCATTATTACAAAACAAAGGACTCTCTACTGCAAGCCGCAAGAAAATTACCAAAAATGCCAGACCCATACGCTAATATCCAACTTTTTGCAGACCTGTCGGCCATGACGATGAACAGACGGAGGGAATTCATTACGGTCACAAAGACCCTAAGAAACAACGATATACAGTATCGATGGGGTTACCCAACTAAACTGCTAATATGGAGAAACGCCAAATCACACATTATTAATGATCCGGAGGTGGGGATGCGTTTGCTGAAGGAATGGGGACTGTTCCCGCTACAAGACCGAGAAACTTCGAGCTCAAACTCGACGACAAGACCACGTGCAGAATGGCAGATGGCGGGCTCGCCACGTAAAAACAATTGACACCCGCTCAGGCCCCGACTGTACTAAACATGGACTTTGTCGTGCTTACCATCTAAAGGACACTCTGCCTGTATAATGTCATCACGATAAGATCTGTGTACCGCATGGGTTTGTGAGTATGACATATGTGGAATGTTTAAACTATGTAAACGTTAAGTGTTACTCCTAAGGTTTCCCAGATGAGCCCTTGGCCACGGTTAATGTCCTGTACACAGTAATGAAAGTACAGAACGGGGCACACCGCAGTCAACAAGGGTGTGAACAATAACGCTCATGACAGGCTGTTATTCACTCGGCCCGATTTTATATCGGCACGACCCCAGGATGAGTAGTGTGAGAGGGAACCGTTGCCCTCTCACACCTCACCCGTGCAGAGCGCCGGCGCTCTTAATGGCGCTATATTTGTATTTATATTTGCATTGTTTATATCTGTATTATAGTTACCCACTACCTATTCCCTTTTCCAGTCCCACTACTCTACCTCCAACTCCCTTCGGCCCTGATCTACCTCCACAATGCCCACACCGAGGTGCAAATGTTATTATAGCTTCCCTACGCCAGCCGGCGTCACAACACGATTATGGATGACTCCCTTGTAATATTCAACCTAAACGTTAAAGGCCTCAATAGCCCACACAAACGAAGAATGGCTTTGACAGAGATGTCCAAATCAAAAGCGGCCATTGTTAGCTTGCAGGAAACACATTTCTGTATCAACAACCCTCCTAAATTTTATACCAAGCAGTACCCACAAAGTTATGATGCAATGTCCCCCACCAAGGCCAAAGGTGTCTCTATATATTTCCACAAAGATTGGGTGTTCACCCCTACCAACCAATTTGCAAGTCGAGACGGGAGACTGCTGATTCTGGTAGGCTCTCTAAATGGCCTACTGATGACGATCGCATCTATTTATGCACCTAATATTAAACAAAAATCCTTCCTCACTAAGGTTTTTCGCAAGGTTGACAGTATGAAAATGGGGCACACAATTATATGTGGGGACTTCAATTGCGCTCCAGATCCTGAGGTAGATATACGAAGGGAAGACAATAAACCGCCCCAACTCCACTCAGTCTCGTTAGGCCAACACCTCAGGAAACTAATGCACGAACACAACTATTATGACGCTTGGAAAAACCTTAATCTGAGAGACAGAGACTATACATACTACTCTACAGTCCACAGGACATACACGAGAATTGACCTCTGCTTATTTGACACTAAAACGCTACCCTTTGTCACCAAGGCATCGATAGGCCCTATCACTTGGTCTGATCACGCCCCACATACAGTGACTATGCGTATCCCATACCCTACTAGGGGTAGAGGCACATGGCGACTAAATGACGGGCTACTGGACACCCCGGTTCATCTCCAGCGCATTCAAAATAGAGTAGAAGAATATTTTAAGGCCCATGCAAACTGCCCAACATCCACAACCATGCAATGGCTGGCCCATAAGGCGGTCGTAAGGGGCGAACTGATTCAGATAGGAGCTAGGGCCAAGCGTACTCACAACACGTTACTATATAATACAGAACAGGAACTGATCAAACTAGAGGCCATCCACAAAGAGAGCCCAAATAAAACCACACACAAGAAACTGCTACTACTCCGAAAACAGCTACATGACCTAAACCTAGCGAAGACAGAACGCCACCTACGCTTTTTAAGACAAACGCATTACACAATGGGCAACAAGGCGGGTAGACTGTTAGCGAGGAAAGCGAAACAGACGAAATTACAATCTAAAATTCCCTATATAACCTCAGGTACTGGGGATAAACTGTACAATCCCCAAGATATAGTGAACGAACTAGCAAACTATTATGCTTCCCTATACCAACTAGAGTCCGATTCTTCTACGTACCAACCCACGGATGCTGAAATCACCAGCTTCCTAGAAAAAACACCATTAACCAAACTAACGCAGGAGCAATGCACTCATTTGGAAAGCCCCTTCACGCACGAGGAAGTTGAGACAGCGATACTCTCTCTGCCCAAACACAAAGCCCCCGGCCCCGATGGTCTATCCAACTATTATTATATAAAATTGGCTAAACAACTAAATGGACCCCTCACAACGCTGTTTAATCGTATCAAAGAAGTAGGGATTATGCCCAAAGAAATGCTGGAAGCCCACATTATAACTCTCCCCAAACCCAATAAACCGCCCACACATTGCGCAAACCTACGCCCGATCTCCCTTTTAAATGCTGATACCAAGTTGTACGCTAAGCTACTGGCCTCAAGGCTCAAACAGATAATCCCGGACCTAGTCTCGGAAGAACAGGCTGGCTTTGTACAGGGCCGACAGGTAGGGGACAACACCAGACATTTTTTAAACCTGGTGGACTGGGCAAATGCCTCGAGACAAGCGGGACTACTACTCGCGCTCGATGCCGAGAAGGCATTTGACCGCCTGCACTGGAATTACATGCTGCTCACTCTTGCTAAACTGGGATTCCCCCCGACTTTTCGTTCTAGTATAATGGCTCTATATCAGAACCCATCAGCCAAAGTGTTCAGCACTGGCTTTGTCTCCAAACCCTTCGACATTCGTAACGGCACCCGTCAAGGCTGCCCGCTTTCCCCCCTAATTTTCATTTTATGCTTAGAACCATTGGTCAGATTCATTAAACAAGAGCCTTCCATTCATGGAGTGTGCACCCCAGGGGGTACCAAAAAACTAGCCCTATTCGCTGACGACATCTTACTTTTCATTACCAAGCCGGAGTCATCCCTGCCCTCTCTTTTAAACCTACTAAAAAATTATGGTATGGTGTCGTACTACAAAAACAATATAGCCAAAACACAAGCCCTACCACTTAATCTGCCGACAACTGTAGTAGACACTCTAACATCACAACACTCTTTTGACTGGCGCACAACCTCAATCCAATACTTAGGAGTGAAACTCACCAAATCCCCTCACAAATTAACTAAAGAAAACCATTATCCTACATTAAAACGCATCACAACTACCCTGGCCAAATGGACGGGGCTGGAGGTCTCATGGCTGGGTCGCATTAACTTGGTTAAAATGATGATCCTACCGCATATACTGTACCTCTTCCGAACCCTACCTATTTCTTTGCCAAACTCGTTGCTCAAACAGTTCCAAAGTACTATCAATGCACACGTTTGGAAAAGAAAACCCCCAAGAGTGTCCAGAAGATGTATGGGCCTCCCATACACCAAGGGAGGGTTGGGCATGCCTGACATCACAGCTTACTACAAAGCGTCCTTTCTGGCGCAAGGGATCAGACTCATTAGAGAATTTAATTCGCCCCGCACCCCATTATGGATGTCCCTAGAAAATGCGTGCCTGGATAGTAAAAACATTGCTCACTACCTATGGACGTGCGCACCACATAGGACACACTCGGGCCCGTATCTCCACTGTTCGAGCGCCCTGCTCAGAGCATGGAGAAACTGGTGTCCGCTGGTGCTAGACCCAATACAATTATTCAAAAAGGCCCCACTATCGTCACTAGCAGCCTACTCCCCAGATATACAAGTAGGGAAATGGACAGCTAAAGGAGCCAAGGTGGTCGGTGACCTTCTGAAAGGGGGAGAAATAAAACCTTTTCCGGACATGCAAGCAGACCTAGGACTAACCCCGAGAGATCTATATCTATACCTACGGATTAAAAATATCATACAAACCCGTAGTAAACAAACACAATGCGAACAGATAGACCCGGCATTCACCCCGGGCCAACTATCGCTGTCCAAGTTCGCAAAACCACTTTCACTGTGTTACACTGCGATCACCACCAACAACATCCCCGACAAGCTACCTTACATGGTGAAATGGGAGGGGGAAATGGGGTGCCAAGTCTCCCGTGAGGACTGGCAGGCAGCAATGGAAAACACGAAAAAAGCCTCAAGCGGCCTCTCATTATGGGAAGCCTATTGCAAAGTAAATATGAGGTGGTACTTAGTCCCACAGAGGTTAGCGACAATGTATTCAGGTACTAAGAACATATGTTGGAGATGCGAAGCAGCCATTGGTACTATGCTACACACCTTCTGGTCATGCCCCTCCTTACAGAATTACTGGACACAGGTCCAATCCTTAATCTCCCACAAGACCGGCATCTATGTGCCCCTACGCCCGGAAAATTATATTCTCCACGTTACATGTAATCTGAACTCACTCCCTCACAAAAAAGTGATTTTGAACATACTCACAGTAGCAAAAATTGCGATAGCCGGCAACTGGAAATGCAAACAAGCACCCCAATTAGAACAAGTAATAGCCAAGATGGACATAATTAGTGCATATGAGAAGGTGGCGTACAAAATGTCAGGGCGCTCGGACAAATATGAACAGGAGTGGGCAAGCTGGCTAACCAATTAGAATATGATAAGTGGGATGTGATATGAAACCCAAACGAACCTAGTGGTAATAATGGACAAGACCGAGTCAAATCACTTTGCACATTAACCTGCTATGTTTTCAATGAAAGCACTGTTGTATATTAATCTAGGGCCCTCCCCTACCCCATTCCCCCTCTTTTCTTCTGTACCCTACCCCCCTCCCTGTTACTAAAAAAAAAAAAAAAAACTTTCGTAACACTATTTTGAAATGTTGTATGTATCACATCCAGTTACGCATGTCGTATGTCTACATTGTAAAGGAAGGTCGAAATAGTATCCATATGTAATGTTTGTATCTGTATTATGTACCTTGCCTGCAAAGTGATGTGTTGCAAATTTGCACTAATAAAAACGATAAATGAGAAAAAAAAAAAAAACCAACAGGGACTCTTTCTGGCCACAAAAGTGATGGAAAAGTTGTTTCAAGGCGACTAACACCTGGACTGTGGCATGCCGGAGGGGGATCCATGGCAAAACTCCCATGGAAAATTACACAGTTGATGCAGAGTCTGCTTTTAATCCATAAAGGGCAGAAATCACCTAACATTGACACCTGTCCTCAAAGCCCCTGATACACACTGACACAGAGCAGAATAGAGACTGTTCCCCGTCCTCAGAGACCATGATACACACTGACACAGAGAAGAGTAGAGACCGGGGGTCTAGTAGCGTGGACACCCAGCACAGGTCGTTCTCCTTCAGCCTTTTTATACGAGGGTCCCTCAACAGGCACGACAGCATGAAAGACCCCATTTGCACAAGGTTGGATGCCGAGCTACTCATTTTCCGTTCCTCCTCCTCACACAGAGCAGAATAGAGACTGTTCCACCTACATATGGTCACTTGGCAGATATGGATTGACACCTGTCCTCAAAACCCCTGATACACACTGACACAGAGCAGAATAGGGACTGTTCCTTCTACATAGGGTCACTTGGCAGATATGGATTGACACCTGTCCTCAAAGCCCCTGATACACACTGACAAAGAGCATAATAGAGACTGTTCCCCCTACATAGGGTCACTTGGCAGATATGGATTGACACCTGTCCTCAAAGCCCCTGATACACACTGACACAGAGCAGAATAGAGACTGTTCCCCGTCCTCAGAGACCATGATACACACTGACACAGAGCAGAATAGAGACCGGGGGTCTAGTAGCGTGGACACCCAGCACAGGTCGTTCTCCTTCAGCCTTTTTATACGAGGGTCCCTCAACAGGCACGACAGTAGGAAAGACCCCATTTGCACAAGGTTGGATGCCGAGCTACTCATTTCCCGTTCCTCTTTCTCACACAGAGCAGAATAGGGACTGTTCCCACTACATAGGGTCACTTGGCAGATATGGATTGACACCTGTCCTCAAAGCCCCTGATACACACTGACACAGAGCAGAATAGAGACCAGGGGTCTAGTAGCGTGGACACCCAGCACAGGTTGTTCTCCTTCAGCCTTTTTATACGAGGGTCCCTCAACAGGCACAACAGCATGAAAGACCCCATTTGTACAAGGTTGGATGCCGAGCTACTCATTTCCCGTTCCTCCTCCTCACACAGAGCAGAATAGGGACTGTTCCCCCTACATAGGGTCACTTGGCAGATATGGATTGACACCTGTCCTCAAAACCCCTGATACACACTGACACAGAGCAGAATAGGGACTGTTCCTCCTACATAGGTTCACTTGGCAGATATGGATTGACACTTGTCCTCAAAGCCCCTGATACACACTGACACAGAGCAGGATATAAACTGTTCCCCCTACATAGGGTCACTTGGCAGATATGGATTGACACCTGTCCTCAAAACCCCTGATACACACTGACACAGAGCAGAATAGAGACTGTTCCCCGTCCACAGAGACCATGATACACACTGACACAGAGCAGAAAAGAGACTGTTCCCCCTACATAGGGTCATTTGGCAGGTATGGATTGACACCTGTCCTCAAAGCCCATGATACACACTGACACAGAGCAGAATAGAGACTGTTCCCCCTACATAGGGTCACTTGGAAGGTATGGATTGACACCTGTCCTCAAAGCCCCTGATACACACTGACACAGAGCAGAATAGAGACTGTTCCCCGTCCACAGAGACCATGATACACACTGACACAGAGCAGAATAGAGACTGTTCCCCGTCCACAGATACCATGATACACACTGACACAGAGCAGAATAGAGACTGTTCCCCGTCCACAAAGACCATGATACACACAGACACAGAGCAGAATAGAGACTGTTCCCCCTACATAGGGTCACTTGGCAGATATGGATTGACACCTGTCCTCAAAACCCCTGATACACACTGACACAGAGCAGAATAGAGACTGTTCCCCGTCCACAGAGACCATGATACACACTGACACAGAGCAGAATAGAGACTGTTCCCCCTACATAGGGTCACTTGGCAGATATGGATTGACACCTGTCCTCAAAGCCCATGATAAACACTGACAAAGAGCATAATAGAGACTGTTCCCCCTACATAGGGTCACTTGGCAGATATGGATTGACACCTGTCCTCAAAGCCCATGATACACACTGGGGGGAGCTACTGTCCTCCCCAACCCCTGCGCGGTGGGTGGGGGCCATAAATCACAATGGGGGGACCTACTGTCCTCCCCCCCTCGGCCCCCACCCCTGCGCGGTGGGTGGGGGCCATAAATCACAACGGGGGGGCCTACTTTCCTCCCCCCCGGCCCCCATCCCTGCGCGGTGGGGGGCATAATTCACAATGGGGGGACCTACTGATAGGAGTGGAGTATTGTTCATATCAGTTTAATACCTTCCGCGTCTCCTATCAGTGGACTTGTATATGGCAGCGATTTTAGGAACCGCACACCTGGGACCCGAGCAAGGTCACCTCGTTCAATCTGCTCTGGTTCCTTGATGAGCCAACTGCCCGTGAGTTAACATGTCCCGTGGAGAAGCACTCTGTCCTGTAAAGCCTCACCACAAAAAATGTAAATAAATAACAGCACTCGGAGTGGTGAGTTTAGTAAATGTTCATATCAGTTTAATACCTTCCGCGTCTCCTATCAGTGGACATGTATATGGCAGCCATTTTAGGAACCGCACACCTGGGACCCGAGCAAGGTCACCTCTTTCAACAGGCGACATGATTTGGCCCTGTAAAACTATCCTGGATATTCTCTACAATTTCTATGGATATGGCAGTGATTTCTGTAACAGGGAGATGGAAGAAGATGCTTGGTCGGTCCTCTTACTTGAAATTTGGGGCACTGGGCGGGCAAGCTAATGTGCCACCAGATAGGATTGGTGAGTTTAGTATTGTTCATATCAGTTTAATACCTTCCGCGTCTCCTATCAGTGGACGTGTATATGGCAGCCATTTTAGGAACCGCACACCTGGGACCCGAGCAAGGTCACCTCGTTCAAGCTGCTCTGGTTCCTTGATGAGCCAGCTGCCCACGAGTTAACATGTCCCGTGGAGAAGCACTCTGTCCTGTAAAGCCTCACCACAAAAAAATTAAATAAATAACAGCACTCGGAGTGGTGAGTTTAGTAAATGTTCATATCAGTTTAATACCTTCCGCGTCTCCTATCAGTGGACATGTATATGGCAGCCATTTTAGGAACCGCACACCTGGGACCCGAGCAAGGTCACCTCTTTCAACAGGCGAGATGATTTGGCCCTGTAAAACTATCCTGGATATTCTCTACAATTTCTATGGATATGGCAGTGATTTCTGTAACGGGAGATGGAAGAAGATGCTTGGTCGGTCCTCTTACTTGAAATTTGGGGCACTGCGCGGGCAAGCTAATGTGCCACCAGATAGGATTGGTGAGTTTAGTATTGTTCTGATCAGTTTAATACCTTCCGCGTCTCCTATCAGTGGACGTGTATATGGCAGCGATTTTTAATTGTGGAATCATCTCCCCTTTTTAGGCCAAGGTGGGAAGATGCTTAGACCACTGGTATATTGGTGCCATCTTGGAGGATTTCAGTCACTTGGTTGGAGCCGGGGGTGGGCTGAACTTCACTGGTGGTAAAGTGACCCATAGTAATTTTTCCCCTTTTAAAAAATGAGGGTGGTGAACTGTATGACTTAATTTACTTTAAAATATAGAGACGGCTACAGTTCTGCGTCTGTTTATTCAGTGTTTTTTGAGTGGTGGTGCTAATGTAACTTGTGAGTTTGCATGTTTCCTCCAGCTGCAGTTTTGCCTCATTGACTTGGGTCAGATTACCATACACACCAGGTTTCTAGAATCGAACAAGGGTTTTTTTTTTTTGGTGGGATCTCCTTCTCTAAAACATGGTTAATCCTGAAATCCTTAGCTTTAATTAGCCATTTGTACCCTGCTTGTGATTTATTTTTTCACTAATTTTTACTAAAGGTATTACAACATTTTGTCAAATACATCTCTTCTGGAAGGATATCCTGCTGCAAAGCAATCTGACGTTATTATAACATTTAACCAGGGCCGGTGCAAGGATTTTTGCCGCCCTAGGCAAAAGTAAAGTTTGCCGCCCCCCATCCCCCCCCCCGATATGACATCACAATGCCCCATGTTAACTAACGCAAGTGCTGCAGTGCCACCGTGTTTACATTAAAAGGCCTGCAGGGACAGGCTATAGACACCAGAACCACTACATTAAGCTGCAGTGGTTCTGGGGACTAAAGTGTCCCTTTAATGTGAGGTAAATTAGAGATTAGTGCCACGAATAATATACTAGATTGCCTACTTACAATCAGATGAGGATGGTGACGGGCTCTACCTGCAGTCTGGCTCCACTGGTCTGGTGTAGAACAGGCTCTCTGGAGGCTGTTTGTGTTCTGGGAGAACAGGAAGAAGGCTCCATTTTTTTTAAGGCCCTTTGCACAGCTCAAGGTCTGGGCCCCAGGGTCCACCTTCATGTTCCACCAATTAGTTTGTTCACAGGAGTAGGGGATGTCCTGATATGTGTGTAAGGAATGCATTGTGTGAATCTGTGTTTGTATGTGTAAGGGCTGCAATGAGTGTTTCTGTGTATGTACGGGATGCAGTGTGTGCGTCTGTAAGGGGTGCATTGAGTGTGTGTAAGGAATGCATTGTGTGTTTCTGTGTGTGTAAGGGATGCATTGTGTGTAAGGGTTGAATTGCTTGTGTGTGTGTGTCTGTGTGTAATGCATTGTGTGTTTTTCTGTGTGCAAGGGGTGCATTGTGTGTGTGTGATGGATGTCAATCTCTCCCCCCTCCCTTGTCACTCTCTTCTCCCCCTCTCCCTCCCTCGTCACTCTCTTCTCAACCCCCCTTGTCCCTCTCTTCTCCCCCCATGTCCCTCTCTTCTCCCCCCTCTAGTCCCTCTCTTCTCCCCCCTCCTCCCTTGTCACTCTCTTCTCCCCTGCGTGTCCCTCTCTTCTCCCCCTCCCTTGTCACTCTCGTCTCCCCCGTTGTCACTCTCTTCTCCCCTCCCCACTCTCATTCCCCCTCCTAATCCCGTCAATTCCCCTCCCTGTCAATTTATCCCCCCCCCCTTTCAATTTATTCCCCCCACCCTGCCTGTCCATTTATTCCCCCACCCTGCCTGTCCATTTCCCCCCCCTCCCTGTCCATTTATCCCCCCCGTCCATTTATCCCCCCCTCCCTGTCCATTTATCCCCCCGTCCATTTATCCCCCCCGTCCATTTATCCCCCCCCTCCCTGTCCATTTATTCCCTCCCCCTCCTGTCCATTTATTCCCTCCCCCTCCCTGTCCATTTATTTACCCCCTCCCTGTCCATTTATTCCCCCCCCTCCCTGTCCATTTATTTCCCCCCCCTGTCCATTTATCCCCCCCCTCCCTGTCCATTTATTCCCCCTTCCCTGTCTGTCCATTTATTCCCCCCTCCCTGTCTGTCCATTTATTCCCCCCTCCCTGCCTGTCCATTTATTCCCCCCTCCCTGCCTGTCCATTTATTCCCCCCTCCCTGTCCATTTATCCCCCCCCCCGTCCATTTATTTCCCCCCCTATCTGTCCATTTATTTCCCCCCCTCCCTGTCCATTTATTTCTCCCTCCTCCCTGTCCATTTATTTCCCCCCCTGTCCATTTATCCCCCCCCCTCCCTGTCCATTTATTCCCCCTTCCCTGTCTGTCCATTTATTCCCCCCTCCCTGTCTGTCCATTTATTCCCCCCACCCTGCCTGTCCATTTATTCCCCCCTCCCTGTCCTCCCCCCCTCCCTGTCCATTTATCCCCCCCCCCCTGTCCATTTATTTCCCCCCCTCCCTGTCCATTTATTTCTCCCCCCTCCCTGTCCATTTATTTCTCCCCCCTCCCTGTCCATTTATTTCTCCCCCCTCCCTGTCCATTTATTTCTCCCCCCTCCCTGTCCATTTATTTCTCCCCCCTCCTCCCTCTTCATTGATTTCTCCTCCTCCCCTCCCTGTCCATTTATTTCTCCCCCTCCCTGTCCATTTATTTCTCCCCCCCCCTCTTCATTGATTTCTCCTCCTCCCCTCCCTCTCCATTTATTTCTCCTCCCCCCTCTCCATTTATTTCTCCCCCCCTCCCTCTTCATTGATTTCTCCTCCTCCCCTCCCTCTCCATTGATTTCTCCTCCTCCCCTCCCTCTCCATTTATTTATCTCTCCCCCCCCTCTCTATTTATTCCACCTACCCTCCCCTACCTCTATAGTAGCGTGGCCGAGCTCTGTATCATGGTCCGCGGGTACAGGGAGCTTTTGTTTCCTGTACCCGGCGGACTGACAGGAAGTGAACACCAGTGTTCACTTCCTGTTAGTCCGTCCAAGTACAGGAGACAGATGCTGACTATACTGCGCTCGGTCACGCTACAGAGAGGGAGTGACAGGAGGGAGCGCTGAGCGCTTCCCTCCTGTCAGCCCCCTCCCTCTCCTCATGCTGTGCCCGGGCGGTGCGCCCTCATGGACGCACCAGTCCGGGCAAAGCTGCAGCCGCCTGAGGCTCTCTACAGAGCGCTCGGGTGGCTGCAGCATTAGGGGGGCCGGCGCTCCTGGCGGCGCCCCTTCCCAAGGGGCGCCCTAGGCGGCTGCCTAGTCCGCCTTACAGGTAGCGCCGGCCCTGCATTTAACAGGTTTTTAAATGCAAGCTATTGGGACACCGTTCAAGCTGCTCGTTAAAGCTGCTCTGGTTCCTTGATGAGCCAGCTGCCCGCGAGTTAACATGTCCCGTGGAGAAGCACTCTGTCCTGTAAAGCCTCACCACAAAAAATTTAAATAAATAACAGCACTCGGAGTGGTGAGTTTAGTAAATGTTCATATCAGTTTAATACCTTCCGCGTCTCCTATCAGTGGACGTGTATATGGCAGCCATTTTAGGAACCGCACACCTGGGACCTGAGCAAGGTCACCTCTTTCAACAGGCGACATGATTTGGCCCTGTAAAACTATCCTGGATATTCTCTACAATTTCTATGGATATGGCAGTGATTTCTGTAACAGGGAGATGGAAGAAGATGCTTGGTCGGTCCTCTTACTTGAAATTTGGGGCACTGGGAGGGCAAGCTAATGTGCCACCAGATAGGATTGGTGAGTTTAGTAATGTTCATATCAGTTTAATACCTTCCGCGTCTCCTATCAGTGGACGTGTATATGGCAGCCATTTTAGGAACCGCACACCTGGGACCCGAGCAAGGTCACCTCGTTCAAGCTGCTCTGGTTCCTTGATGAGCCAGCTGCCCGCGAGTTAACATGTCCCGTGGAGAAGCACTCTGTCCTGTAAAGCCTCACCACAAAAAATTTTAATAAATAACAGCACTCGGAGTGGTGAGTTTAGTAAATGTTCATATCAGTTTAATACCTTCCGCGTCTCCTATCAGTGGACATGTATATGGCAGCCATTTTAGGAACCGCACACCTGGGACCCGAGCAAGGTCACCTCTTTCAACAGGCGACATGATTTGACCCTGTAAAACTATCCTGGATATTCTCTACAATTTCTATGGATATGGCAGTGATTTCTGCAACAGGGAGATGGAAGAAGATGCTTGGTCGGTCCTCTTACTTGAAATTTGGGGCACTGCGCGGGCAAGCTAATGTGCCACCAGATAGGAGTGGTGAGTTTAGTATTGTTCATATCAGTTTAATACCTTCCGCGTCTCCTATCAGTGGACCTGTATATGGCAGCGATTTTTAATTGTGGAATCACCTCCCCTTTTTAGGCCAAGGTGGGAAGATGCTTAGACCACTGGTATATTGGTGCCATCTTGGAGGATTTTTTTTTGGTTTGGTTTTTGAAGCCACAGTGCTGCACCAGTGGGCCTAAAAATTAGGCATGTACACATGCCTGAAAAATTAGGTATTGTTGCAGCCGCTGCTGTAGCAGCGGCCAGAAAAATTGATGTTTGTTTCACAGGCAGAAAGTGCCCTAAAACATGGCGGCTTGAACCCTAGTTGGTGGCGGATAAGTCACGCAAGTCAAACGTCATTCAGAGCTAAAATACAGCAGCGTGTGGACCATTTTTAGCCCAGGGCAGCTCATCTCATCAGGCCTTTTTTAATCGAATGTATCGCCCAGTCTCAGTCCCTTCGGGATCCATCCCTCATTCATCTTAATAAAGGTGAGGTAATCTAGACTTTTTTGACCTAGGCGACTTCTCTTCTCAGTGACAATACCTCCTGCTGCACTGAAGGTCCTTTTTGACAGGACAGTTGAAGCGGGGCAGGCCAGAAGTTCTATCGCAAATTGGGATAGCTCAGGCCACAGGTCAAGCCTGCACACCCAGTAGTCAAGGGGTTCATCGCTCCTCAGAGTGTCGATATCTGCAGTTAAGGCGAGGTAGTCTGCTACCTGTCGGTCGAGTCGCTCTCTGAGGGTGGATCCCGAAGGGCTGTGGCGATGCGTAGGACTTAAAAAGGTCCGCATGTCCTCCATCAACAACACGTCTTTAAAGCGTCCTGTCCTTGCCGGCGTGGGAGGAGGAGGATGACATCCACCTCTCCCCCTGTTAGATTCCCGTTGTGCTGTGACATCACCCTTATACGCTGTGTAAAGCATACTTTTTAATTTATTTAGCAAATGCTGCATCCTTTCCGACTTGTTGTAATTCGGTAACATTTCCACCACTTTCTGCTTATACCGGGGGTCTAGTAGCGTGGACACCCAGTACAGGTCGTTCTCCTTCAGCCTTTTTAATACGAGGGTCCCTCAACAGGCAGGACAGCATGAAAGACCCCATTTGCACAAGGTTGGATGCCGAGTTACTCATTTCCCGTTCCTCCTCCTCACTGATGTCATTGAAGGTATGTTCTTCCCCCCAGCCACGTACAACACCACGGGTACCAGATAGGTGACAACGAGCACCGTGGGATGCCTGTTGTGTTTGGTCTTGCTCCTCCTCCTCCTCAAAGCCACATTCCTCCTCTGACTCCTCTTCCTCACAATCCTCTTCCAGCATTGCCGCAGGTCCAGCAAGCGATGCTGATAAGGCTGTTTCTGGTGGTGATGGTGACCACAACTCTTCCTCTTCCTCTTCACGCTCATCTACGGCCTGATCCAGCACTCTTCGCAGGGCACGCTCCAGGAAGAAAACAAATGGTATGATGTCGCTGATGGTGCCTTCGGTGCGACTGACTAGGTTTGTCACCTCCTCAAAAGGACGCATGAGCCTACAGGCATTGCGCATGAGCGTCCAGTAACGTGGCAAAAAAAATCCCAGCTCCCCAGAGGCTGTCCTAGCACACCAGTCATACAAATATTCATTAACAGCTTTTTTTTGTTGGAGCAGGCTGTCGAACATTAGGAGGGCTGTCGCAAATCAAGCGCCTCACTGGCATGTTGTTTCGCCGCTGGATATCGGCAAAGTGAGCCATGGCCGTGTAGGAACGCCTGAAATGGCCACACACCTTCCTGGCCTGCTTCAGGACGTCCTGTAAGCCTGTGTACTTATGCACAAAGCGTTGTACGATCAGATTAAACACATGTGCCATGCACGGCACATGTGTCAACTTGCCCAACTTCAATGCCGCTATAAAAAAATTTCCGTTGTCACCCACCACTTTGCCGATATCCAGTTGCTGCGGAGTCAGCCACTTTTCCACCTGTGCGTTCAGGGCGGACAGGAGTGCTTGTCCGGTGTGACTCTCTGCTTTCAAGCAAGTCAAACCCAAGACGGCGTGACACTGCCATATCCGGGATGTGGAATAGTACCTGGGGAGCTGGGGGGGTGCCATTGATGTGGAGCAAGACGCAGCAGCACAAGAGGACTCAGCCGAGGAGGTTATGGAAGAGGATGGAGTAGGAGGAGTAGAGGAGGTGGCAGCAGGACTGCCTGCAAGTCATGGTGGTGTCACCAACTCCTCTGCAATGCCATGCATTCCATGCTTGTCAGCCGTCAGCAGGTTTACCCAATGCGCAGTGTAGGTGATATACCTGCCCTGACCATGCTTTGCAGACCAGGTATCAGTGGTCAGATGGACCCTTGCCCCAACACTGTGTGCCAGACATGCCATGACTTCCTTTTGCACAATCGAGTACAGGTTTGGGATTGCCTTTTGTGAAAAGAAATTCCGGCCGGGTACCTTCCACTGCGGTGTCCCAATAGCTACAAATTTTTTGAACGCCTCAGACTCAACCAGATTGTATGGTAAAAGCTGGCGGGCTAATAGTTCGGACAAGCCAGCTGTCAGACGCTGGGCAAGGGGGTGACTTGGTGACATTGGCTTCTTACGCTCAAACATGTCCTTGACAGACACATGACTGTGGGCAGATGAGCGGGAACTGCTCAAGGCGGGAGACGGAGTGGCGGATGGTTGAGAGGGGGCAAGGAGGACAGCAGTGGTTGACGTGGCTGAAGATGCTGGACCAGGATGAGATTGGCGGCTTAGAGTAGGCGTGCTGCTTGTACTCATGTGTTGATCCCATAGGCGTTTGTGATGTGAGATCATGTGCCTACGCAAAGCAGTTGTACCTAGGTGGATGTTGGACCTCCCACGACTCAGTTTCCTTTGGCACAGGTTGCAAATGGCATCGCTGTTGTCAGAGGCAGACACACAAAAAAAATTCCACACTGCTGAGCTCTGCAATGACGGCATTCTGGTGGTGGACAAAGCATGCGTTGATTGGCGTGCTGTCGGGCTGAACCCGGGTGCCGATGCATGCTGTCTGACTGTGCCACTAGCTCCTTGTGACGACCCCCCCCCTGCTTCCAACTCGTCTCCTCCTCCTCTCTGTCTCCCCATCTGAACTTTCGCCCTGTTCTTCTTCTTGCCGAGCGGGCACCCACGTCACATCCATGGACGCATTGTCATCATCAACCGCTTCGCTTGTATCTGACAACTCAGAAAAGGAAGCAGAAGCGGGTACAACATCATCATCATCACACCGTACCTCCATGTGTTTAATGCTGCCTGCCTGAGACATATCCCTGTTATCTACATCCTCTAGCAATAATGGTTGCGCATCACTCATTTCTTCAAACGGGTGTGTGAATAACTCCTCTGACATACCAGGTAAAGAGGCTGTGGTGCTAGTTTTGGTGGTGGCGGCAGGCGGGTGAGTGGTATCTTGAGAGGTGCCTGAAGCTAAGCTGGAGGAGGATGGTGCGTCAAGGTTCCGAGCGGAGGCTGTAGAAGATTGGGTGTCCTGTGTTAGCCAGTCAACTATGTCCTCAGAACTTTTCAAGTTCAGGGTACGTGGCTTCTGAAAACTGGGCATTATTCTAGGGCAAAAGGGAATCACAGCACCACGACCACGACGGCCCCTGCGGGGTGGCCTGCCTCTGCCTGTCATTTTTTGGGGGATTAGTGGTACTATGCGTGCAAGCTACTGTGAGACCAGATATGATTGGCAATGTGCACTGTAACAGTTCTGCAGAGCACACACTGTAGGCCTGACACACCCGCTTGAAGACAAGTAACTGCTATTCAATCTATAACAGTGAAAAACAAATTTTGTGTTTAAAAGCACGCTATAGAGACACCAGATATGATTGGCAATGTGCACTGGAACAGTTCTGGAGAGCACACACTGTAGGCCTGACACACCCGCTTGAAGACAAGTAACTGCTATTCAATCTATAACAGTGAAAAACAAATTTTGGTTTTAAAAGCACGCTATAGAGACACCAGATATGATTGGCAATGTGCACTGGAACAGTTCTGGAGAGCACACGCTAAAGGGAGGACTGACAGAGCCGCTTGAAGGAC
This sequence comes from Pelobates fuscus, assembly GCF_036172605.1. Classification (NCBI taxonomy): domain Eukaryota; kingdom Metazoa; phylum Chordata; class Amphibia; order Anura; family Pelobatidae; genus Pelobates; species Pelobates fuscus. The sequence goes on along the minus strand of NC_086319.1, from coordinate 193,090,339 downwards.
ACTGACTGGCTGCTATTAGCTTACACTGGAAACCTTTTTTCTTAGTAAAAGCACGCTACAGAGACACCAGATATGAGTGGCAACTGTCAAAGTACACTGGCACAGGTCTGCAGAGCACACGCTGAAGGAGGCCTGACACCCAGACGCTTGCAGACAACTAACTGCTCTTCTATTACAGTGAAACTTTTTTTTTTTAAATCTAAAGCTTAAGCTATTGTAAAAACAGATATGAGTAGTGGCACTGGGCAAGAGGGCACAGTATCCACTGTGAACCTCACACAGAAGCTGGCAGGCAGGCAACTGCTCTTCTATTACAGTGGGAAGAAAATTTTGGTTTTAAAAGCACGTTATAGAGACACCAGATATGATTGGCAATGTGCACTGGAACAGTTCTGGAGAGCACACACTGTAGGCCTGACAGAGCCGCTTGAAGGACACTGACTGGCTGCTATTAGCTTACACTGGAAACCTTTTTTCTTAGTAAAAGCACGCTACAGAGACACCAGATATGAGTGGCAACTGTCAAAGTACACTGGCACAGGTCTGCAGAGCACACGCTGAAGGAGGCCTGACACCCAGACGCTTGCAGACAACTAACTGCTCTTCTATTACAGTGAAACTTTTTTTTTTTAAATCTAAAGCTTAAGCTATTGTAAAAACAGATATGAATAGTGGCACTGGGCAAGAGGGCACAGTATCCACTGTGAACCTCACACAGAAGCTGGCAGGCAGGCAACTGCTCTTCTATTACAGTGGGAAAAAAATGATGGCTTTAAAAGCACGCTATAGAGACACCAGATATGATTGGCAATGTGCACTGGAACAGTTCTGGAGAGCACACACTGTAGGCCTGACAGAGCCGCTTGAAGGACACTGACTGGCTGCTATTAGCTTACACTGGAAACCTTTTTTCTTTGTAAAAGCACGCTACAGAGACACCAGATATGAGTGGCAACTGTCAAAGTACACTGGCACAGGTCTGCAGAGCACACGCTGAAGGAGGCCTGACACCCAGACACTTGCAGACAACTAACTGCTCTTCTATTACAGTGAAACTTTTTTTTTTTTAAATCTAAAGCTTAAGCTATTGTAAAAACAGATATGAATAGTGGCACTGGGCAAGAGGGCACAGTATCCACTGTGAACCTCACACAAAAGCTGGCAGGCAGGCAACTGCTCTTCTATTACAGTGGGAAAAAAATTATGGCTTTAAAAGCACGCTATAGAGACACCAGATATGATTGGCAATGTGCACTGGAACAGTTCTGGAGAGCACACACTGTAGGCCTGACAGAGCCGCTTGAAGGACACTGACTGACTGCTATTAGCTTACACTGGAAATCTTTTTTCTTTGTAAAAGCACGCTACAGAGACACCAGATATGAGTGGCAACTGTCAAAGTACGCTGGCGAAGGTCTGCAGAGCACACGCTGAAGGAGGCCTGACACACAGACACTTGCAGACAACTAACTGCTCTTCTATTACAGCGAAAAAAATTTTTTAAATCTAAAGCTTAAGCTATTGTAAAAACAGATATGAGTGGTGGAACTGGGCAAGAGGGCACAGTATCCACTGTGAACCTCACACAGAAGCTGGCAGGCAGGCAACTGCTCTTCTATTACAGTGGAAAAAAATATTTTTTTAAATCTAAAGCTTAAGCTATTGTAAAAACAGATATGAGTGGTGGCACTGACTGTGCAAATGGGCAAGGCATCCAGCCTGACACAGAATCTGGCAGGCAGGCAACTGCTCTTCTATTACAGTGAAAAAAAAATATTTTTTTTAAATCTAAAGCTTAAGCTATTGTAAAAACAGATATGAGTGGTGGCACTGGGCAAGAGGGCACAGTATCCACTGTGAACCTCACACAGAAGCTGGCAGGCAGGCAACTGCTCTTCTATTACAGTGAAAAAACTATAATTTTTTTTGAAATCTAAAGCTTAAGCTATTGTAAAAACAGATATGAGTGGTGGCACTGACTGTGCAAATGGGCAAGGCATCCAGCCTGACACAGAATCTGGCAGGCAGGCAACTGCTCTTCTATTACAGTGAAAAAAAATATTTTTTTTAAATCTAAAGCTTAAGCTATTGTAAAAACAGATATGAGTGGTGGCAATGACTGTGCAAATGGGCAAGGCATCCATCCTGACACAGAAGCTGGCAGGCAGGCAACTGCTCTTCTATTACAGTGACATTTTTTTTTTTTTTTTTAAATCTAAAGCTTAAGCTATTGTAAAAACAGATATGAGTGGTGGCACTGGGCAAGTGGGCACAGTATCCACTGTGAACCTCACACAGAAGCTGGCAGGCAGGCACCTGCAATTACATTACACAGAAAAAAAAAAAAAGCAGCCTGATGTTCTAGCCCTAAAAAGGGCTTTTTGGGGTGCTGTCCTTACAGCAGAGATCAGATGAGTCCTTCAGGATTGTAGTGGACAATGAATACCCTAGCCTAGCTATCAATTTCCCTATCTAATCAGCAGCAGCTAAACTTCCCCTCCTCTCACTAAGCATGCAGCTTCAGAATGAATCGAAAATGGATGCTGGGAGGAAGGTTGGAGTGTGTGGAAGGGAGGGAGTGCTGCTGATTGGCTGGAATGTGTATGCTGACCAAGAGGCACAGGGTCAAAGTTTGCCAATGATGACGAATAGGGGGCGGATCGAACTGCGCATGTGTCCGCCCGCCGCGGCGAACGCGAACACGCTAAGTTCGCTGGGAACTGTTCGCCGGCGGACAGTTCGGTACATCACTAATGATATGCTCATGCTGCAATTGGGACCAATCTTGTATTTACCATAATATCCTTCTGAGTTGCATTTCACTTTCAAAGTCCATTTGCTCCCAATACGTTTGCATCCTGGTGACAATAATTAATTTATGGTGCAATTTCCTTTTGGTTAATGAAATTAGAAGGAACCAAATCTTCAGGGAGCCCAGATATTTGCCAAAGTAAACGGATAGGCATGTTGCACATGTACAGTGCATGCATTCGTGAAAGTGCTATTTTAAAAAGTAAGACTACAATGTAGACAACTGTCAAGATTCAAATTTTTCCACGGAAATAACTCTTAAACTCACTCTCTTAATTTCTGGGGAAATTGTGAAGTGTTCTTGCCTCCACAAGTAGTATACAACTGGAGTGGGCGGAGTAACTGTTATTATTTATTTATATAGCACATTTAATTGCAACGTTGTTGCAGAGTTACATTAAAACATACAGTTATAAAAACATTAGCAGGTGCAAATGGCCCTGTCTATGACATCACTTGCTGCTGCAGCCTTGTACAGGTCAGAGTATTTTTGCGGTTGCCATCTTCAAACGGTCGTATTTTAAAAACTATAAATCCTACAGTGAAGAGCTTTATATTGTGAGAATCACAAGACCCAGACCTACATTTTGTTGTATAGTATGTCTCTGAGATATTAACAAGGAAGGCACAGTCGCAGTTTAGAAATTGCCCTTCAAATGTGAGCTTTGCAGAGTGGCATTTCAATGAATGTCAATGGACTGCGTGAGTTGCAAACAAATGGTCATATTGCGAAAACAATCAGGACTATGGCTTAGCCGTGGACATTTTTAGTGGCAGCAGGGATAGCTGAACGTTTTGATATAAGATTTGTGTAGGTGGGCTTGAAAATGAGGGAGTAGTGGCAGTTTAGAAATCATGTCCTGATTTTTCAGCTTTTGCCAGCTCCCACTCTAGCTTTGCCATTCATTTCTATGGGACAAATTTCGCCACAAGAATGACGATATTCCGAGAACCATTCGCCGAAACGTTCCACAAAGTAATAGCAATCCGATCGGGAACAATCTGCACGTTTTGGTATATTTTTGTCTATGTAGTGTAAAAACTGTGGGAGGAGTTAGGGTGGTAAATTTGGCTATAATAAGAATAATAATAACTAGAAAAGCTACAATTTCTGGGGAAATTGTGAAGTGTTCTTGCCTCCACCAGTAGTATACAACTGGAGTGGGCGGAGTAACTGTTATTTATTTATATAGCACATTTAATTGCAACGTTGTTGCACAGTTACATTAAAACATACAGTTATAAAAACATTAGCAGGTGCAAATGGCCCTGTCTATGACATCACTTGCTGCTGCAGCCTTGCACAGGTCAGAGTATTTTTGCGGTTGCCATCTTCAAACGGTCGTATTTTAAAAACTATAAATCCTACAGTGAAGAACTTTATATTGTGAGAATCACAAGACCCATACCTACATTTTGATGTATAGTATGTCTCTGAGATATTAACAAGGAAGGCACAGTCGCAGTTTAGAAATTGCCCTTCAAATGTGAGCTTTGCAGAGTGGCGTTTCAATGAATGTCAATGGACTGCGTGAGTTGCAAACAAATGGTCATATTGCGAAAACAATCAGGACTATGGCTTAGCCGTGGACATTTTTAGTGGCAGCAGGGATAGCTGAACGTTTTGATATAAGATTTGTGTAGGTGGGCTTGAAAATGAGGGAGTAGTGGCAGTTTAGAAATCATGTCCTGATTTTTCAGCTTTTGCCAGCTCCCACTCTAGCTTTGCCATTCATTCCTATGGGACAAATTTCGCCACAAGAACGACGATATTCCGAGAACCATTCAGCGAAATGTTCCACAAAGTAATAGCAACGCGATCGGGAACAATCTGCACGTTTTGGTAAATTTTTGTCTATGTAGTGTAAAAACTGTGGGAGGAGTTAGGGTGGCAAATTTGGCTATAATAAGAATAATAATAATAATATATATGTGAGATAACATTAAGTGGTCTTGCTATGCAAGAACACTTAATAACTAGAAAAGCTACAATTTCTTGGGAAATTGTGTGAAGTGTTCTTGCCTCCACCAGTAGTCTACAACTGGAGTGGGTGGAGTAACTGTTATTATTTATTTATATAGCACATTTAATTGCAACGTTGTTGCCCAAAGTGCTTCACAGTTACATTAAAACATACAGTTATACAAACCATTAGCAGGTGCAAAAGGCCCTGTCTATGACATCACTAGCTGCTGCAGCCTTGCCCAGGTCAGAGTATTTTTGCGGTTGCCATCTTCAAACGGTCGTTTTTTAAAAACTATAAATCCTACAGTGAAGAGCTTTATATTGTGAGAATCACAAGACCCATACCTACATTTTGATGTATAGTATGTCTCTGAGATGTTTACAATGAAGGCACAGTCGCAGTTTAGAAATTGCCCTGCAAATGTGAGCTTTGCAGAGTGGAGTTTCAATGAATGTCAAAGGACTGCGTGAGTTGCAAACAAATGGTCATATTGTGAAAACTATAAGGACTATGGCTTAGCCGTGGACATTTCTAGTGGCAGCAGGGATAGCTGAACGTTTTGATATAAGATTTGTGTAGGTGGGCTTGAAAATGAAGGAGTGGTGGCAGTTTATAAATCATGTCCTGATTTTTCAGCTTTTGCCAGCTCCCACTCTAGCTTTGCCATTCATTCCTATGGGACAAATTTCGCCACAAGAACGACGATATTCCGTGAACCATTCGGCGAAACGTTCCACAAAGTAATAGCAATCCGATCGGGAACAATCTGCACGTTTTGGTATATTTTTGTCTATGTAGTGTAAAAACTGTGGGAGGAGTTAGGGTGGCAAATTTGGCTATAATAAGAATAATAATAATAATATATATGTGAGATAACATTAAGTGGTCTTGCTATGCAAGAACACTTAATAATAATATATATGTGAGATAACATTAAGTGGTCTTGCTCTGCAAGAACACTTAACTAGAAAAGCTACAATTTCTGGGGAAATTGTGAAGTGTTCTTGCCTCCACCAGTAGTCTACAACAGGAGTGGGCGGAGTAACTGTTATTATTTATTTATATAGCACATTTAATTGCAATGTTGTTGCCCAAAGTGCTTCACAGTTACATTAAAACATACAGTTATAAAAACATTAGCAGGTGTAAAAGGCTTTGTCTATGACATCACTTGCTGCTGCAGCCTTGCACAGGTCAGAGTATTTTTGCGGTTGCCATCTTCAAACGGTCGTATTTTAAAAACTATAAATCCTACAGTGAAGAGCTTTATATTGTGAGAATCACAAGACCCAGACCTACATTTTGATTTATAGTATGTCTCTGAGATATTAACAATGGAGGCACAGTCGCAGTTTAGAAATTGCCCTTCAAATGTGAGCTTTGCAGAGTGGAGTTTCAATGAATGTCAATGGAAGGCGTGAGTTGCAAACAAATGGTCATATTGTGAAAACTATCAGGACTATGGCTTAGCCGTGGACATTTCTAGTAGCAGCAGGGATAGCTGAACGTTTTGATATAAGATTTGTGTAGGTGGGTCTTAAAATGAGGGAGTGGTGGCAGTTTAGAAATCATGTCCTGATTTTTCAGCTTTTGCCAGCTCCCACTCTAGCTTTGCCATTCATTCCTATGGGACAAATTTCGCCACAAGAACGACGATATTCCGTGAACCATTCAGCGAAATGTTCCACAAAGTAATAGCAACGCGATCGGGAACAATCTGCACGTTTTGGTAGATTTTTGTCTATGTACTGTAAAAACTGTGGGAGGAGTTAGGGTGGCAAATTTGGCTATAATAAGAATAATAAGAATAACTAGAAAAGCTACAATTTCTGGAGAAATTGTGTGAAGTGTTCTTGCCTCCATCAGTAGTCTACAACTAAGTGGGCGGAGTAACTGTTAGTATTTATTTATATAGCACATTTAATTGCAATGTTGTTGCCCAAAGTGCTTCACAGTTACATTAAAACATACAGTTATAAAAACATTAGCAGGTGCAAATGGCCCTGTCTATGACATCACTTGCTGCTGCAGCCTTGTACAGGTCAGAGTATTTTTGCGGTTGCCATCTTCAAACGGTCGTATTTTAAAAACTATAAATCCTACAGTGAAGAGCTTTATATTGTGAGAATCACAAGACCCAGACCTACATTTTGTTGTATAGTATGTCTCTGAGATATTAACAAGGAAGGCACAGTCGCAGTTTAGAAATTGCCCTTCAAATGTGAGCTTTGCAGAGTGGCATTTCAATGAATGTCAATGGACTGCGTGAGTTGCAAACAAATGGTCATATTGCGAAAACAATCAGGACTATGGCTTAGCCGTGGACATTTTTAGTGGCAGCAGGGATAGCTGAACGTTTTGATATAAGATTTGTGTAGGTGGGCTTGAAAATGAGGGAGTAGTGGCAGTTTAGAAATCATGTCCTGATTTTTCAGCTTTTGCCAGCTCCCACTCTAGCTTTGCCATTCATTTCTATGGGACAAATTTCGCCACAAGAATGACGATATTCCGAGAACCATTCGCCGAAACGTTCCACAAAGTAATAGCAATCCGATCGGGAACAATCTGCACGTTTTGGTATATTTTTGTCTATGTAGTGTAAAAACTGTGGGAGGAGTTAGGGTGGTAAATTTGGCTATAATAAGAATAATAATAACTAGAAAAGCTACAATTTCTGGGGAAATTGTGAAGTGTTCTTGCCTCCACCAGTAGTATACAACTGGAGTGGGCGGAGTAACTGTTATTTATTTATATAGCACATTTAATTGCAACGTTGTTGCACAGTTACATTAAAACATACAGTTATAAAAACATTAGCAGGTGCAAATGGCCCTGTCTATGACATCACTTGCTGCTGCAGCCTTGCACAGGTCAGAGTATTTTTGCGGTTGCCATCTTCAAACGGTCGTATTTTAAAAACTATAAATCCTACAGTGAAGAACTTTATATTGTGAGAATCACAAGACCCAGACCTACATTTTGATGTATAGTATGTCTCTGAGATATTAACAAGGAAGGCACAGTCGCAGTTTAGAAATTGCCCTTCAAATGTGAGCTTTGCAGAGTGGCGTTTCAATGAATGTCAATGGACTGCGTGAGTTGCAAACAAATGGTCATATTGCGAAAACAATCAGGACTATGGCTTAGCCGTGGACATTTTTAGTGGCAGCAGGGATAGCTGAACGTTTTGATATAAGATTTGTGTAGGTGGGCTTGAAAATGAGGGAGTAGTGGCAGTTTAGAAATCATGTCCTGATTTTTCAGCTTTTGCCAGCTCCCACTCTAGCTTTGCCATTCATTCCTATGGGACAAATTTCGCCACAAGAACGACGATATTCCGAGAACCATTCAGCGAAATGTTCCACAAAGTAATAGCAACGCGATCGGGAACAATCTGCACGTTTTGGTAAATTTTTGTCTATGTAGTGTAAAAACTGTGGGAGGAGTTAGGGTGGCAAATTTGGCTATAATAAGAATAATAATAATAATATATATGTGAGATAACATTAAGTGGTCTTGCTATGCAAGAACACTTAATAACTAGAAAAGCTACAATTTCTTGGGAAATTGTGTGAAGTGTTCTTGCCTCCACCAGTAGTCTACAACTGGAGTGGGTGGAGTAACTGTTATTATTTATTTATATAGCACATTTAATTGCAACGTTGTTGCCCAAAGTGCTTCACAGTTACATTAAAACATACAGTTATACAAACCATTAGCAGGTGCAAAAGGCCCTGTCTATGACATCACTAGCTGCTGCAGCCTTGCCCAGGTCAGAGTATTTTTGCGGTTGCCATCTTCAAACGGTCGTATTTTAAAAACTATAAATCCTACAGTGAAGAGCTTTATATTGTGAGAATCACAAGACCCAGACCTACATTTTGATTTATAGTATGTCTCTGAGATATTAACAATGGAGGCACAGTCGCAGTTTAGAAATTGCCCTTCAAATGTGAGCTTTGCAGAGTGGAGTTTCAATGAATGTCAATGGACTGCGTGAGTTGCAAACAAATGGTCATATTGTGAAAACTATAAGGACTATGGCTTAGCCGTGGACATTTCTAGTGGCAGCAGGGATAGCTGAACGTTTTGATATAAGATTTGTGTAGGTGGGCTTGAAAATGAAGGAGTGGTGGCAGTTTATAAATCATGTCCTGATTTTTCAGCTTTTGCCAGCTCCCACTCTAGCTTTGCCATTCATTCCTATGGGACAAATTTCGCCACAAGAACGACGATATTCCGTGAACCATTCGGCAAAACGTTCCACAAAGTAATAGCAATCCGATCGGGAACAATCTGCACGTTTTGGTATATTTTTGTCTATGTAGTGTAAAAACTGTGGGAGGAGTTAGGGTGGCAAATTTGGCTATAATAAGAATAATAATAATAATATATATGTGAGATAACATTAAGTGGTCTTGCTATGCAAGAACACTTAATAATAATATATATGTGAGATAACATTAAGTGGTCTTGCTCTGCAAGAACACTTAACTAGAAAAGCTACAATTTCTGGGGAAATTGTGAAGTGTTCTTGCCTCCACCAGTAGTCTACAACAGGAGTGGGCGGAGTAACTGTTATTATTTATTTATATAGCACATTTAATTGCAATGTTGTTGCCCAAAGTGCTTCACAGTTACATTAAAACATACAGTTATAAAAACATTAGCAGGTGTAAAAGGCTTTGTCTATGACATCACTTGCTGCTGCAGCCTTGCACAGGTCAGAGTATTTTTGCGGTTGCCATCTTCAAACGGTCGTATTTTAAAAACTATAAATCCTACAGTGAAGAGCTTTATATTGTGAGAATCACAAGACCCAGACCTACATTTTGATTTATAGTATGTCTCTGAGATATTAACAATGGAGGCACAGTCGCAGTTTAGAAATTGCCCTTCAAATGTGAGCTTTGCAGAGTGGAGTTTCAATGAATGTCAATGGAAGGCGTGAGTTGCAAACAAATGGTCATATTGTGAAAACTATCAGGACTATGGCTTAGCCGTGGACATTTCTAGTAGCAGCAGGGATAGCTGAACGTTTTGATATACGATTTGTGTAGGTGGGCTTGAAAATGAGGGAGTGGTGGCAGTTTAGAAATCATGTCCTGATTTTTCAGCTTTTGCCAGCTCCCACTCTAGCTTTGCCATTCATTCCTATGGGACAAATTTCGCCACAAGAACGACGATATTCCGAGAACCATTCAGCGAAATGTTCCACAAAGTAATAGCAACGCGATCGGGAACAATCTGCACGTTTTGGTAAATTTTTGTCTATGTAGTGTAAAAACTGTGGGAGGAGTTAGGGTGGCAAATTTGGCTATAATAAGAATAATAATAATAATATATATGTGAGATAACATTAAGTGGTCTTGCTATGCAAGAACACTTAATAATATATATGTGAGATAACATTAAGTGGTCTTGCTATGCAAGAACACTTAATAATATATATGTGAGATAACATTAAGTGGTCTTGCTTTGCAAGAACACTTAATAATAATAATATATATGTGAGATAACATTAAGTGGTCTTGCTTTGCAAGAACACTTAATAATATATATGTGAGATAACATTAAGTGGTCTTGCTATGCAAGAACACTTAATAATAATAATAATATATATGTGAGATAACATTAAGTGGTCTTGCTATGCAAGAACACTTAATAAATATTTTTTTTTCACTGTAATAGAAGAGCAGTTAGTTGTCTGCAAGCATCTGGGTGTCAGGCCTACTTCAGCGTGTGCTCTGCAGACCTGTGCCAGCGTGCTTTGACAGTTGCCACTCATATCTTGTGTCTCTATAGCGTGCTTTTACAACCAAAATTTTGTTTCCACTTTAATAGAAGAGCAGTTGCCTGCCTGCCAGCTTCTGTGTGAGGTTCACATTGGATACTGTGCCTACTTGCCCAGTGCCACCACTCATATCTGTTTTAACAATTGGTTAAGCTTTACATTTAAAATAAATATTTTTTTTTTCACTGTAATAGAAGAGCAGTTAGTTGTCTGCAAGCGTCTGGGTGTCAGGCCTACTTCAGCATGTGCTCTGCAGACCTGTGCCAGCGTGCTTTGACAGTTGCCACTCATATCTTGTGTCTCTATAGCGTGCTTTTACAACCAAAATTTTGTTTCCACTGTAATAGAAGAGCAGTTGCCTGCCTGCCAGCTTCTGTGTGAGGTTCACATTGGATACTGTGCCTACTTGCCCAGTGCCACCACTCATATCTGTTTTAACAATTGGTTAAGCTTTACATTTAAAATAAATAATTTGTTTTCACTGTAATAGAAGAGCAGTTGCCTGCCTGCCAGCTTCTGTGTCAGGTTGGATGCCTTGCCCATTTGCACAGTCAGTGCCACCACTCATATCTGTTTTAAATATAGCTTAAGCTTTAGATTTAAAGAAATCAATTTTTTTTCACTGTAATAGAAGATCAGTTAGTTGTCTGCAAGCATCTGGGTGTCAGGCCTACTTCAGCGTGTGCTCTGCAGACCTGTGCCAGCGTGCTTTGACAGTTGCCAATCATATCTGGTGTCTCTTTAGCGTGCTTTTACAAAGAAAAAAGGTTTCCAGTGTAAGCTAATAGCAGACAGTCAGTGTCCTTCAAGCGGCTCTGTCAGGCCTTCCTTCAGCGTGTGCCCTGTACAACCCTGCCAGCGTACTTTGACAGTTGCCACTCATATCTGGTGTCTCTATAGCGTGCTTTTACAACCAAAATTTTGTTTCCACTGTAATAGAAGAGCAGTTGCCTGCCTGCCAGCTTCTGTGTGAGGTTCACATTGGATACTGTGCCTACTTGCCCAGTGCCACCACTCATATCTGTTTTAACAATTGGTTAAGCTTTACATTTAAAATAAATAATTTGTTTTCACTGTAATAGAAGAGCAGTTGCCTGCCTGCCAGCTTCTGTGTCAGGTTGGATGCCTTGCCCATTTGCACAGTCAGTGCCACCACTCATATCTGTTTTAACAATAGCTTAAGCTTTAGATTTTAAAGAAATCATTTTGCCCTAGAATAATGCCCAGTTTTCAGAAGCCACGTACCCTGAACTTGAAAAGTTCTGAGGACTTAGTTGACTGGCTAACACAGGACACCCAATCTTTTACATCCTCCGCTCGGAACCTTGACGCACCATCCTCCTCCAGCTTAGCTTCGGGCACTTCTCAAGATACCACTCACCCGCCTGCCGCCACCACCAAAACTAGCACCACAGCCGCTTTACTTGGTATGTCAGAGGAGTTATTCACACACCCGTTTGAAGAAATGAGTGATGCGCAACCATTATTGCTAGAGGATGTAGATAACAGGGATATGTCTCAGGCAGGCAGCATTAAACACATGGAGGTACGGTGTGATGATGATGATGTTGTACCCGCTGCTGCTTCCTTTTCTGAGTTGTCAGATACAAGCGAAGCGGTTGATGATGACGATGCGTCCATGGATGTCACGTGGGTGCCCGCTCGGCAAGAAGAAGAACAGGGCGAAAGTTCAGATGGGGAGACAGAGAGGAGGAGGAGACGAGTTGGAAGCAGGGGGGGGTCATCGCAAGGAGCTAGTGGCACAGTCAGACAGCATGCATCGGCACCCGGGGTCAGCACGACAGCACGCCAATCAACGCATGCTGTGTCCACCACCAGAATGCCGTCATTGCAGAGCTCAGCAGTGTGGCATTTTTTTTGTGTGTCTGCCTCTGACAACAGCGATGCCATTTGCAACCTGTGCCAAAGGAAACTGAGTCGTGGGAGGTCCAACACCCACCTAGGTACAACTGCTTTGCGTAGGCACATGATCTCACATCACAAACGCCTATGGGATCAACACATGAGTACAAGCAGCACGCCTACTCTAAGCCGCCATCCTCCTCCTGGTCCAGCATCTTCAGCCACGTCAACCACTGCTGTCCTTCTTGCCCCCTCTCAACCATCCGCCACTCCGTCTCCCGCCTTGAGCAGTTCCCGCTCATCTGCCCGCAGTCATGTGTCTGTCAAGGACATGTTTGAGCGTAAGAATCCAATGTCACCAAGTCACCCCCTTGCCCAGCGAACTATTAGCCCGCCAGCTTTTACCATACAATCTGGTTGAGTCTGAGGCGTTCAAAAAATTTGTAGCTATTGGGACACCGCAGTGGAAGGTACCCGGACGGAATTTCTTTTCACAAAAGGCAATCCCCAACTTGTACTCGATTGTGCAAAAGGAAGTCATGGCATGTCTGGCACACAGTGTTGGGGCAAGGGTCCATCTGACCACTGATACCTGGTCTGCAAAGCATGGTCAGGGCAGGTATATCACCTACACTGCGCATTGGGTAAACCTGCTGACGGCTGACAAGCAAGGAATGCGTGGCATTGCAGAGGAGTTGGTGACACCGCCACGAATTGCAGGCAGTCCTGCTGCCACCTCCTCTACTCCTCCTACTCCATCCTCTTCCATAACCTCCTCGGCTGAGTCCTCTTGTGCCACTGCTTCTTGCTCCACATCAACGGCATCCCCCCAGCTCCCCAGGTACTATTCCACATCCCGGATACGGCAGTGTCACGCCGTCTTGGGTTTGACTTGCTTGAAAGCAGAGAGTCACACCGGACAAACACTCCTGTCCGCCCTGAACGCACAGGTGGAAAAGTGGCTGACTCCGCAGCAACTGGATATCGGCAAAGTGGTGTGTGACAATGGAAAAAATTTGATAGCGGCATTGAAGTTGGGCAAGTTGACACATGTGCCGTCATGGCACATGTGTGTAATCTGATCGTACAACGCTTTGTGCATAAGTACACAGGCTTACAGGCCGTCCTGAAGCAGGCCAGGAAGGTGTGTGGCCATTTCAGGCGTTCCTACACAGCCATGGCTCACTTTGCCGATATCCAGCGGCGAAACAACATGCCAGTGAGGCGCTTGATTTGCGACAGCCCTACACGTTGGAATTCAACACTCCTAATGTTCGACCGCCTGCTCCAACAAGAAAAAGCTGTTAATGAATATTTGTATGACCGGGGTGCTAGGACAGCCTCTGGGGAGCTGGGAATTTTTTTGCCACGTTACTGGACGCTCATGCGTCCTTTTAAGGAGGTGACAAACCTAGTCAGTCGCAGTTGTGTGTGTGCGTGTGTATGGCTGTCTGCCTGTGTGTGTGTGTGTGACACGGTGAAGATTTCTTGCACATGGGTGTGACAGGGTGAAGATTTCTTGCACAGGGCGCCCAAAGGCCTAAGGCTGGCCCTGCGCATGGGTCAGTAGCTCTGCACCAGACTTCCCTCCAATTGATCAAAGTTAAAGGATTTCAAGTGGACTGATTACAATTACAGGGCCTCTAAAGAGTCCTGTATTGTTATTTGTCGTCACTACCTTCCCGCGTCGGGAGTGGGTCATTTGCGCCCCTGCTGTCTTCCTTGCATGTGGTAGCTGTTTGTCAGGGATTTGTCAATCCATATCTGCCAAGTGACCCTATGTAGGGGTAACAGTCCCTATTCTGCTCTGTGTCAGTGTGTATCATGGTCTCTGTGGACAGGGAACAGTCTCTATTCTGCTCTGTGTCAGTGTGTATCAGGGGTTTTGAGGACAGGTGTCAATCCATATCTGCCAAGTGACCCTATGTAGGGGGAACAGTCCCTATTCTGCTCTGTGTCAGTGTGTATCATGGTCTCTGTGGACAGGGAACAGTCTCTATTCTGCTCTGTGTCAGTGTGTATCAGGGGTTTTGAGGACAGGTGTCAATCCATATCTGCCAAGTGACCCTATGTAGGGGGAACAGTCCCTATTCTGCTCTGTGTCAGTGTGTATCATGGTCTCTGTGGACAGGGAACAGTCTCTATTCTGCTCTGTGTCAGTGTGTATCAGGGGTTTTGAGGACAGGTGTCAATCCATATCTGCCAAGTGACCCTATGTAGGGGGAACAGTCTCTATTCTGCTCTGTGTCAGTGTGTATCAGGGCTGGGCTTTGAGGACAGGTGTCAATGTTAGGTGAGTTCTGCCCTTTATGGATTAAAAGCAGACTCTGCATCAACTGTGCAATTTTCCATGGGAGTTTTGCCATGGATCCCCCTCTGGCATGCCACAGTCCAGGTGTTAGTCCCCTTGAAACAACTTTTCCATCACTATTGTGGCCAGAAAGAGTCCCTGTTGTTTTTAAAATTCGCATGCCCATTGAAGTCAATGGCGGTTCGCGCGGTTCGCCGGTTCGCGAACATTTGCGGAAGTTCGCGTTCGCCGTTCGTGAACCGAAAATTCCGGATTCGCGACAACACTAGTATCAAATATCCTATACTCTGCCCTTGGGTTTTTATGTCCAGGGTGCATTATCTTATCCACATTAAATGTCAGTTGCCACAGCTCTGACCATTTTTCTAGTTTACCTAAATCATTTTCCACTTGGCTTATCCCTCCTGAAACATAAACCCTGTTACATATCTTAGTATTATCAGCAAAAATACATGCCTTACCATCAAGTCCTTCTGCAATATCAATAATAAAAATATTAAAGAGAATGGGTCCAAGTACAGATCCCTGAGGTACCCCACTGGTAACTAGACCTTGCTTCGAATATACTCCATTGACAACAGCCCTCAGTTGCCTGTCATTTAGCCACTGCCTAACCAAACTTAAAGATTGCAGTTTATTGATGAGCTTTCTATGTGGAACAGTGTCAAAAGCCTTACTTAAATCTAGGAAGGCCATGTCTACTGCACCACCCTGATCTATTATTTTAGTTACCCAATCAAAAAAATCAATAAGATTAGTTTGGCATGATCTCCCTGAAGTAAACCAATGTTGTCTCTTATCTTGACATCCATGTGCTTTTAGATGTACAACAATTACATCCTTTAACATGGTTTCCATCACTTTCCCCACTACTGAAGTAAGGCTTACTGGCCTATAGTTGCCCCACTGCTCCCTACTACCGTTCTTTTGAATGGGTACAACATTTGCTAATTTCCAATCTTCTGGGACTACTCCTGTTAACAATGATTGGTTAAATAAATCCGTTAATGGTTTTGCTAGTTCACCACTAAGTTCTTTTAATAACTTTGGGTGTATCACATCAGTCCCCATCGGCTTATTTGTCTTTACTTTTGGCAGTTGAAATAGAACCTCTTCTTCTGTAAACTCACATGTAACAAATTACTAATGTGTCCTTTTTCCTAACTGAGGCCCCTTTCCTTAAAATTAGAAATATTGTTGTTGTTTTTTTAAGGACATTTGAATAACAATAAAGTTGTGCAATGTTTTCTAGCTACACAGTGTAATAACATAATACTATCACTAGAGGGTAGCATGTAAAAAACAAACAAACATGAAATTCACTAATAATGCTGTAAATACCGGCCAGCTTAGAGTCAGTTTTATTTTAAAGTTCTGAAAATCAGGCATAAATATTCTTTTAATACTGTTAACAGGGTGGGGGCGGAGCCGAACCCCGACCGAGATGGCTGTGTGAAAACACAGCTCCGAGACAGGCGAACATACTAACTGTGCCCAACGCGACACGCACCCGCACCCGCAAAAACCTGATTGCCCCTACGGGCAGTGATGTCTCACCACAAGGGGAAGGGGAAGGGAAAGGGAGACCGGGCGTCCTTTTTCACGTCCAAATCCCAAAACAAGCAGCCAGCAGCACTGGCAGGCCTTCGAGTAGGCATCCAAGATGGCAACCTCGAGTCTGGAGACAGCCAGGAGTCCTGTTCCCTCCATCTCAAGATGGCAAAGGGTACATCTCGCTGACCATACTGCAAAAAATTCTGGATGCAGTACCGGACCTTAGAGTGGCCGGGCTAAGCACACAAAGAATAGTCAGGAGACAAGCCGAGTAAGGGGAACCAGAAGACAGAATAAAAAGAAACAAGCTGAGGTCAAAGGGTAGGAGAAAGTCACAAAGTCAGATAAACAAGCCAGAGAGTACGTAACCAGAAACACAAGTTCAGTAGCAGTACTAGCAAGCAAAGACCACAACAGGGCAGGGAGGAACAGGAAAGGTAAGTATTTAAATCATAAGGATAATTTCCAATCAGAATTAACAATCACACGTGGGATTGAGGCACTGTGCCTTTAAAGCCAGGTCAGGTGGCTGACCCCGGCGTTTAATAAATTGGGCGGTTTCCCAGCGTGCAGCGTCATGCATGCTGCCGCTGGGGGACATAGAGGAAGACGCAGGCGGCATCCGAGGCTGGGAGGATGCCGCCCGCCGAGTGCACGAGGAGAAGGGGACCGCGGACGGCTGGAGGGTGAGTGCCGCAAGCGGACTGCAGCCTCCCCTCGCAGCTGCCCGCGGGATCCTGACATTACCCCCCCCTCGAAGACCGCCCGGAGGGCGGGAAGCAGAAGGCTTCAAAGGAAACCGTGCATGAAAGGAGAGGACCAAAGAGGGAGCGTGCAGATCAGAGCTCGAAACCCAAGACTGCTCCTCAGGGCCGTACCCCTTCCAATCCACCAGATATTGCAGCCAACCCCTAGAAACACGAGAGTCGAGGAGGGCAGCCACTTCGTACACGTCACTAGGGACAGCGCGAGGGGAAATGGGCCGCCCGAGGGGACGAGAGAACCGATTACACAGCAAGGGCTTCAAAAGCGAGACGTGAAACGTGTTCGGAATACACATGGAAGGACGCAAGTCTAGGGAGTAGGAAACGGGGTTAACCCTACGTAACACCTTGTAGGGACCAAGAAATCTGGGAGCAAACTTTATCGAGGGAACCTTGAGACGGAGGTTCCTGGAGGACAACCATACCCTATCACCCGGAACATAAGAAGGGGCCGCAACCCTACGGCGATCAGCAAACTTCTTCTGAGCAGCTGCTGAATGAGACAGCACAATATGGACCTGATCCCACATCTTCCACAAAGAGGCGAGGTGCTGGTCCAAGGCGGGCATTCCCTTGTCGGAGAACGCACCGGGAAGGACAGAAGGCTGAAACCCATAAGCAACCTCAAAAGGACTTAAGCCAGTAGACGAATGAGACACCGTATTCCTGGCAAATTCAGCCCACGGAAGGAGGCGAGACCAGTCGTCCTGGTGCGCATTAGTGAAGCAGCGCAAATACAATTCCACAGACTGATTAGCACGTTCGGCTGCACCATTAGATTGCGGGTGATAGGAGGAAGTGAACGACAAGGAGACCTCCATCTCAGCACAAAAGCCCCTCCAAAACCGAGAGACAAATTGAGGTCCCCTGTCAGATACGATATCCTGAGGTATCCCATGCAAGCGGAACACTTCCTTGGCAAACACCTGAGCAAGCTGAATCGCAGAAGGCAGTTTCTTAAGCGGAATAAAGTGCGCCATTTTAGAGAACCTATCCGTCACAGTCAATATCACTGCCTGACCATCAGAAGGAGGAAGGTCTACAATAAAATCCATGGATAAGTGGGTCCATGGTTTCTTGGGTATAGATAGAGGCATCAGTAGACCCTGGGGTCTCACATTAGGGGACTTACACTGCGTACAGACCCGACAAGCCTGTACAAAATCCACTATGTCTCGCTTAAGTGAAGGCCACCAGAACTGTTGAAGGAGGCCCTTATAAGTCTTGGTAACCCCCGGATGACCAGCAGTTTTGGCGGTGTGAAATAAAGTTAACAACTTTTTTCTGTCATTAACTTTAACGTATAGTTTACCAACAGGCGTCTCAGGGGGTGCTTGGGTTTGGTATGTCTTAATATTATCAAGGAAAGGAGACGAAACAACCAAACGGGTAGCAGCTATTATCTGAGACTCAGGTACAATAGGTTCAGGAGTCGGGTTAACAAATTCTAATGGTTCATATTGTCGAGAGATAGCGTCAGCCTTGGCATTACGGCAACCAGGTCTATAGGTAATAACGTATTGGAAGCACGAAAGGAATAGAGACCATCTAGCCTGCCAGGCGGACAACCTTCTAGCATCAGCTATATAGGAGAGGTTCTTATGATCTGTTATAACCATTCCTTAAAAGCTAACACAATAGCCAATAGTTTCCTGTTCCCAACATCGTAATTCTTTTCTGGATCAGACAACCTTTTTGAAAAGTAACAACAGGGATGGAGGGGTTCGTCATAAGATAACCTCTGTGACAGTACTGCTCCCACACCCAAATCAGAAGCGTCTACTTCCATAACAAAGGGAATAGATGGATTAGGGTGGTGTAGCACTGGAGCAGAGGCAAATGCCTTTTTGAGAGTTTTGAAGGCCCTAAGGGCTTCAGGAGTCCAAACCCTAGGGTGTAGACCTTTTTTAGTCAGCTTCGTTATAGGGGAGATAAGTGGTGAAAAGTTTTTTATAAATTTCCTATAATAGTTAGCAAATCCTATAAAACGCTGGATAGCCTTCAGTCCTTGGGGAAGTGGCCAGGACAGTATGGCTTCCAATTTAGCAGGATCCATACTGAAACCCTGTTCAGAAATTATGAATCCTAGGAGGTCTGATCGAACAAACATTTTTCTAACTTACAATAAAGTCTGTTCTGTAATAACCTTTTAAGCACCATCCTAACATGATTATGATGTGACTTCAAATCAGAAGAATACACAAGTATGTCGTCAAGGTACACCACGGCACAGATATGCAATAGATCCCTAAGGACATCATTTATGAGGTCCTGAAACACAGCAGGAGCATTACACAGTCCAAAAGGCATGACCAGATATTCGTAATGCCCACTACGCGTATTGAACGCTGTCTTCCACTCGTCATTCTCCTTTATACGGACAAGGTTATAAGCCCCCCTGAGGTCTAATTTAGTGAAGTACTTAGAACCTTTAACACGATCAAACAACTCAGTGATGAGGGGGATAGGGTAGGTGTTTTTAATTGTTATATTGTTCAGACCCCTGTAGTCTATACATGGCCTTAGGTCACCCTCCTTTTTGGCAACGAAAAAGAAACCAGCCCCAGCAGGAAGGGGGAACTTCTGATAAAACCTTTACTTAAGGCATCGTGTATGAACTCCTCCATGACCTGGTTCTCTTTTTCGGAAAGAGGATATACCTTACCCCTAGGTGGCATAGTACCAGGTAAGAGGTTTATGGCACAATCATATTCACGGTGCGGGGGCAGTTTATCTGCCTCCCTTTTTTCAAAAACCTTTGCTAGGTCTGCATACACAGGAGGGACAGAAACAGAAAGTGGTTTGGCTGTGGGCAAATTAAGCAAGCTAACAGGACAAACACGAGTCATACAATCTCTTTGACCAGACTTCCCCCAGGAGAGAATCTCCAAACAACCCCAATCAATCATTGGGTTGTGTTTAACCAAGCAGGGGAAGCCAAAAACGATAGAGGCTGTAGGAGAGTCGATTATTTGAAAGGACAATCTTTCCTTGTGCAAGGCACCCACAGACATAACCAGTTCTTGGGTCTCATGGGTCACCAGAGGTTTCTCCAGTGGTCTACAGCCTATGGCCTCCACGGCCAAGGGAGTGAGCTTTTGGATCAGAGTCAAAGATGCGGTTTTAGCAAAACTCTCATCCATAAGATTGTCAGCGGCTCCTGAATCTATCAAGGCTTTGGTAATCACAGTAGTATTTTTAACAAAAAGGGTAACCGTAATAAACGGTCTAGCAATGGGGACGTGAGGGAAAAACGACATAACACCCGAGGCCGGCCCCTCTATAGGCCTTAGGTGCTCAAGTTTTCCCTGAAATTCAGGGCAGGTTCTTAGAAGATGTCCCCTTTTCCCACAGTCAAGGCATAACCCTTCCCTTCTTCGATATGATTTTTCAACCTCAGTTAACCCAGTAGCACCCAATTGCATGGGTTCAGAGGGAGGTTGGCTAGAAGGGGGTAATGCTAGTAGCGTAGTATTGGGTAAAGCAGGTAACATCTGTGTATACATACGCCTCTAACTACGTCTCTCTCTAATACGATTATCAATATGGATGATATCATCAATAAGATCATCCAGAAGGACAGGCAATTCCCTGGACGCTATTTCGTCCAGGATGTAAGCGGCCAAACCCTCCTGAAAGGTCATTACGAGAGCATCATTATTCCAAACCACTGCAGCTGCTAAAGTGTGGAATTCAATAGTGTAATCCGCTACCGATCTGTTTCCTTGTTGCACCCTAAGCAGAGCTTTGCCAGCCGAAGCAACCCTACCGGGTAGATCGAAAGTATGTTTACTTAAGGCTGTCAAAAACTCAGCAAAGGATGTAGGGGACGTATTTTCCCATATGGGATTAGCCCATGCTAAAGCTTTCCCGGATAGATGGTTAATAAGGAAAGCAATCTTGGCTCTATCAGTGGGATAGGAACGAGGATTCATTACTAAATGGATATCAATTTGGTTGAGGAAACCAAGACATAATGACGGATCACCACTATAATGCTGTGGTGGCGTCATATGCACTATATGAGCAGGAGTGGGTACTGGCTCGGGAACAGGGTCTGGCGTCATAGCAACTGCTTCTTGGACACCAGGCTGCAAGTGAGCGGTATGAACCAGTATGGTTTGTAAAGCCCGAGCAAATTGATCAATACGGTGGTCTAAACCATCCATTCTAGCTTCCTGATTAACCAATAAGTGTGAAATGTCAGCAGGTTCAATTTTGGCCCTGTTTTAATGTCACGATTCCGGGAACCAAACACGCTAACACACACACAGAAAAGGTGCAGTACCGGACCTTAGAGTGGCTGGGCTAAGCACACAAAGAATAGTCAGGAGACAAGCCGAGTAAGGGGAGCCAGAAGACAGAATAACGAGAAACAAGCCGAGGTCAAAGGGTAGGAGAAAGTCAGATAAACAAGCCAGAGAGTACGTAACCAGAAACACAAGTTCAGTAGCAGTACTAGCAAGCAAAGACCACAACAGGGCAGGGAGGAACAGGAAAGGTAAGTATTTAAATCATAAGGTTAATTCTGATTGGATAATTTCCAATCAGAATTAACAATCACACGTGGGAGATATCTAGACCTCCCACTGTGATTGAGGCACTGTGCCTTTAACGCCGGGTCAGGTGGCTGACCCTGGTGTTTAATAAATTGGGCGGTCTCCCAGCGTGCAGCATCATGCATGCTGCCACTGGGGGACGTAGGGGAAGACGCGGGCGGCATCCGAGGCTGGGAGGATGCCGCTCGCCGAGCGCACGAGGAGAAGGGGACCGCGGACGCTCGCAGCCGCCCGTGGGATCCTGACAGTTATGTTACTAGTTTTATGTTACACATTTTATGTTGCAATGTGTAATCCTATAAGACTGTTTTATGTTTGGTATTAATTAAGGAAGCAATGGAAGCAATGCATGTTATCAATACGCACCTACGAGTTGGGACACGTTTCCGCAAATGTTACACACATAGATCCGCCTGTGAGGGGTGTGGATGCCGACCCTATTGGCCCACAGAGTACGCCTTGACCCCACAGAAAACTGGGTGTTACACCCAGTACAGTCGAATCCGAAACACCTTTGTCGGAGGGCGAAGTCCGCCAGCTCTGCGGAGCATGGCTACTTACTGTTCACAGTCGCAGTTCTCTACTGCTACTGTCTTTTCACAAATATCTTTCCATTCTCATTTTCTCTTTATTTTCAAGGAGGTGGGTTGGAGACAACACCTAGTGAGCGGGTATTTCTACCAAAACTACTCACTCCACTATGTGTATAGTGTCACACAGTGTCAGGGGGTTGAACTCCCTAGTCAAACGCCACGCACTATATAGGGAACTATAAAAAAAACAAGGCGACATAGTGTGTCTACAGGAGACCCACTTTCGCAAGTTTGACCCTTGTAGATTCAGCATTAAAAAATACCCCTACCAATTCCACACCACTTACGAAACCAAGGCAAAAGGCGTGTCCACATTGCTCAGTAACTACCTCTCCTTTTTCCTTATCAGCAAAATCACTGACCCTCAAGGACGCTTCTTAATTATAGTCACCCGAATCAATGAGATCACATATACCATAGCCAACATATTTGCCCCTAACAAAGTCCTATCCTAACTGGAAAAAGTCCAACAGCGAGTACTGAATCTAGCAGGTGATTTCAATGGTGTTCAGGACCCCACACTAGACTCACTAGACACATCAAATAAAACCCCGGGGAAACTCAAAACGCTGGAGAAATTAGCTAAACAACAAAATGCCCTCTTCAACACCCATAACCTATATGACATGTGGAGGGCAAACAACTCCTCTGACAGGGCCTACACGTATTACTCCCCCATACACAACTGTTACACAAGAACTGACAGATTCAACACTCGAGGTACACACCTCACACAGGTCACAGACTGCGAGATCGATAACATCGAATGGTCCGATCACGCCCCAGTTATCCTCACACTAGCAGACAAATTAGCTTTTAAGCACAAACCACCTTGGCGATTGAATGAATCACTCCTTCAGGACCCCACATTCCCCGAGACCATGGCAACAGAAATGACGCACTATTTCCTTACTAATGACAACACAGACGTAACCATTGATACTCGATGGCAGGCCCATAAGGCGGTCGTAAGAAGACGGCTAATAAAACAAGCCTCTCACGTTGAGGTCTTCCCAATCTAAACTTAAAGAACGGACCGAGCAGCTCCGTAACTTAAACATACAAAACCAGGCACACTCCACCAAGGACCTTAGACACCAAATACTGCAAACACAAAATAAAATTTAAGAAGCAAATTTATGCTGCACTAGTTTCCTACTGAAAAAACTAAAGATCTCACACTACATCCAGGGTAATAGAGCGGGGAATTAGCAAATGCGCTGAAAGAATCGCAGGCCAGATCCAGAATCCCACACCTTTTTTCAGACACTGATGAAAAACTCGTAACACCAGAAGCCATAAGCAACAAATTTGCTTTCTTCAACGAGAAGCTTTACAAAATACAAAGAGACTCAGGGCAATACTATGTCACGGTAGACGAATCCACAGCCTACGTAAACCAAATCCATACAACGACACTCACGCCCAACCAAAAAGAAAAGCTGGACAGGCCAATAGACTGGGAGGAGATCGAGGTGACCATACGGCAACGCCCTGCCCACAAAACACCGGATCCAGACGGACTATCCAATACAAAACTATAAAATAAATAAAATAAATTTGCACACAATTGGCCTCATACCTGCTCTGCCTGTTCAACAATGCAATTACCCACTCCAAATTACCCAGAGACATGATCGCTGCCAAGGTAATCACTCTCCCTAAACGCGGCAAACCCACAACTCACTGTAAAAACGTTCAACCTATTTCCCTACTGAATTCGGACACCAAACTATTTGCAAAAATATTGGCCAACAGAATGTCTGAGACCCTTCCAACACTGTTCCACCAAGACCAATCTGGTTTTGTGAAGGGAAGTCAAGGGACCGACAACATTAGGAAAGTGCTGGACATCATGCACTCCATGAGAAAACAAAAGACCGAAGGGATCATGTTATCCCTCGACACCGAAAAGGCTGAATTGGAACTTTTTTTGACCGGCTGAATTGGAACTTTTTGGAGGCAGTATTGTGGAAGTACAAATTCCCGATCACGTTTCTTTCAGCGGTCAAGGCACTGTACAACGCTCCCACGGCCAAAATACTATACGGAGGCTTCACCTCCGCTTCACTAGACATCACAAAGGAATGCGGCAGGGCTGCCCACTATCTCCCCTCTTATACGTCCTGGCGCTCGAGCCACTGGCGACGCGGATCAGGGCCCATACATCTATCCACGGGGTTCACATAGGGAGCAAAAACTAAGCCTCTTCGCAGATGACGTTCTCCTTACCATCACGGACCTGAATGCCTCCCTACCAGCCCTCACGGAAACCCTGGATGAATATAGCAGATTATCCTACTATAAACTAAACACGACTAAAACCCAGGTCATGCCCTTCAACCTAGACCTTGACACCACACACCACCTTAAAACTTGCCATGACTATGACTGGAGAAACGATAACATCACCTACTTGGGCGTAAAATTGACCAAAAATAGCCAGGGGGGTGTCCATCCTCATCCATAAGTCACAATCATTTGAACTCCTCAAAATCCTTATGGATAGTCAGGGTAGATATATAATCATTATGTGTAAAATAAACGAACTTCTATATACTATAGCAAATGTATTCAGCCTTAACACCAACCAAAGAAACTTCACCCATAAAGTACTGATAATAATGGGCACTATGAGCACTGACAACATGCTAGTATACGGGGACCTTAACCACACGTTGGATCATACACTAGACACATCTGCAAACCCTACAATCCACAGGGGAAAAGCACTTAAAACTCAATGCGCGACTATGCTTAAACTATTAACAGAATTTAGTCTGTATGACGTATGGAGAACACTACATCCGACAGAATGCACATACACGTATTACTCACAGGTGCACAAAACACATACCAGAATAGACTACATCTTAATGTCGGCACCACTGCTACACAGGATGTCACAGTGCAATATTGGTGATATAGTGTGGTCGGACCACGCGCCTGTGATGCTTACAATGACAGATATGTTCCCGACCAGGAGTCGCACATCATGGAAATTAAACGAGTCATTACTGACAGACGACGAATCAAAAACATTAGTAGACACTGAGCTGCAGGCATATTTCACCACCAACAACACACCAGACACATCGGCCCTGACACAATGGCTAGCACACAAGTCAGTAATCAGGGGGATCTTCATTAGCAAAGCTTCTCACAACAACAACAAAAAAATCGCTGAAACCGAATACCTGCAACTCTTGAGAGAACTGCGAGATGCTACCACACGACATTACATCTCACCCACACCTGAACTACAGACTACCATTAAGGAACTTTAATCAGCCCTTAATGTATGGCACACAAGCAAAACAGCTTTCATACTACAAAAACTGAAGGCCAGAGAATATGCATACAGCAATAAAGCAGGGAAACTGCTGGCGTGAAGACTTCACCAACAACAAATGTCCTAAAAAATACCATACATAACCAAGTCAGACGGTACAAGACTATATAACCCACATATTAGAAGAGCTAGCAAAATACTACACCAACCTATATAACCTCAAAAACAACCCCTCTGTTCACCAACCTAATACCACTGAAATCACAGAATTCTTAGACAAAATACATCTCCCGGCCCTAACCACGGACCAACAGGGGAAGCTACAGTCCCCTATCACCATGGAGGAGGTGAAGGCTACAGTGGCAGCACTGCCCCCTGGCAAGTCCCCGGGACCAGATGGTCTATCTAACTTATATTACAAAGTATATGCAAAAACACTATGCCCACACCTACAGCAGGCCTTCGGGGAACTGCTACAGACAGGCGAAGCACTGCCAGAAATGTTAAGGGCGCATATAATCACTCTTCCCAAACCGGGCAAAACACCAGACAGGGCCCAAAACTTAAGACCTATATCATTATTAAACACAGATATCAAATTATTCGTGAAGATCTTTACCAATAGGCTGGCAGACATAATACCGACCATCATACACAAAGACCAGGTGGGATTTGTTAGAGGACGACAAGGGGCAGACGGAACCCGGAAAGTCTTGGACTTGCTGCACTGCCTGCGAGCGGGAGGGGAGGGGGTGTTCCTGTCCCTAGACGCCAAAAAGGCGTTCGACAGGCTGCACTGGGCCTTCCTCCTTGGGGTGCTCAAAAAATTCAAATTCCCACCACAATTTATAGCGGCAATGCAGGCATTGTATATCAACCCTTCAGCCAAAGTAACCAATAGCGGTTTCATCTCACAGGAGATAACAATCACCCTCTGTCCCCGATACTATACATTATAGCGTTGGAACCGCTTACCACCATGGTTCACAACCACCCACACATACATGGCATCAAGGCACAACAACAAGAGTATAAACGTACCCTTTTCACGGACGATATCCTACTAACACTCACAAACCCACAAGACTTCCTACAAGCATTCTTAGACACACTGGAAGAATACAGTAAATGCTCTTACTATAAATTAAATGTGACCAAGACCCAAGCTATGGGATTCAATACCCCACACACCACCCTGGCCCACCTAAAACGACAGTTCAGATATGACTGGAGAACAGACCACCTGACCTTCCTGGGGATACACATTACCCCCTCCACGTACAGACTCCTCAAAGCCAATTACATAACCCTACAAAACAGAATTAAAAAACTCTTGCAAAGTTGGACCAACAAATTTATTTCATGGACAGGTAGAGTAGCAGCAGTAAAGATGATAGTAGTCCCAAAATACCAGTATCTGTTCAGAACGATCCCAATTCCTGTACACACAAAGTACTTTACAGAAAACCAATGCATCATTCATAGCTTTATATGGGCTGGGAAGAGGCAGAGAATTGCCTGAACAATGTACAGACCCTACAAAGAGGGCAGCATGGGACTCCCCAATTTGCAGAATTATTACCAAGCAGCCAATATACAACCCCTGGTTTCTGCCCAAACCCAAGAATGCCGCCACAGTGGGTGGACCTCAAAGAGGACGGAAACAGGCTCATTAATGTGGCTCCCTAAATACATGAGACCCAAAGGTGTGAAAATCCTTCACACCACAGCACTAACATTACAACTATTGGAAAAGAATAGAACTGAACTCTGTATGACTAAGGCCCACTCCCCAGCAATGACGTTAACCACATTAAAAGCAATCATCCCAGATTTTAACTCCCGCCTATGGGAACAACATCACGTTCATTACATAGCACAGATCTTACATGAGGGCTTGTTGAAAGACTTCGAACAAAACAAATAAGAGTTTCTGTTGCCAAATACAGCTAGGTTCTCATACCTCCAAATACGAGCGTGGTTTCTCAAAAATTATTTACCAGCGACAAGAATTGTAAATGGGCAGCAGCTGACAAGCTTTGAGAAAATACTAACAAAATTAAATCCAGCAAAGAGAGTCGTATCCTTGATATATGCGAGTCTTAATACAGGCCAGGCAACTAAAAGCCTGTCATTCATTCGAACATGGGAAAAAGAGTTGGGCATAACACTATCGGAAGAAAGATGGAAAAAGTTATTTGGGGTCCCAAGAACCTTAACCCTTTGCTCTAACCACGTAGAATTGTCTCTCTCTTTCCTGTCCTTCCTTCTATAAAGAAAAGTTCAAAGTTCACGTTTCCAAACATCTTTATTATTGCAATAGTGTAAAATGGTTACAAATGCAAATGCTGTAAAAATTGACCAAAAATCTAGACAATATAGTAAAAGCAAACTACGCTAAAATAGCCTCAGAGATCAGATCCACTATGGACAAATGGAAAGGTAAATTTCTGTCCTGGTTGGGCAGAATTGCAGCATTTCAAATTATGTTACTCCCAAACTGCAGTTCTTATTCCGCTCGCTGCCTGTAGAGGTCCCAAAGTCTTATTTTACCCAATTACAGAGACACAGAGAGGTTCATCATGGGCCGTCAGAAATCCAGAATCCTTGAGACCACTGCCTCCAGGAAGGTGGGGTACGGGGGAGTGGGGATACATGAGATACGCAATTACTACCTAGCTACACTCCTTAATCACAAAATAGGAGCACACAACTCCAAAACTGGTCCTCAATGGGTGGAGATCGAGTCCCATTGGATCCTGCCCGAGGGGATTCACTATCTACTTTGGATACCTAGAGCATTGGGCCCAAAGATGTGCGACACCCTACCCACCACATCCACGATGTTCAAAGCGTGGGACGGCCACTTATCTTCCTGGTCTCCGGTGTCTCTGGCCACACCGCTCAGATGCTTTAAACACTTCATCCCATGTTTGACAGCAGGGGTTGGGAAGATAGGGGCCTAATATACCTACACCAAGTATGGATGGGAGGGGGCCTGACCGCCGATTCCCAACTTCAGCACTTCTACAACTTACATCAGACGACTTATCTGCCAAACCTGCAAATGCAATCTTTACGTCAAACAAACTAGGTCACCTAAGCTGCCCATGGTCCAACACGTTTCTGTAGTAGAGAAGATGTGCATAGGCCTAGCTCCGAATAAGAAGGATATCTCAGTCTTCTACGACACACTGTCATGGGACGCGAAAACCTCGATACCCAAATACACCAAAGAGTGGGAGAAAGACATGGGTCAGGAAATTTCAGACCATGCCTGGACCAGGGCCTTCACGATACACAGATCCCTCATGAAATGTAACTCACATGTGGAGTTGATTAGGAAAATTGCTACTAGATGGCGCATATGTTCCCTAATACCTCAGACAAATGCTGGAGGTGCGCATCAGAAAAGGGAACGATGTTCCATATCTGGTTGGAGTGCAAAATGATTAAACCCTACTGGGATATGATCGCCAAAATAATCTCAGAAGTCCTACACACCCCCAGGCAGGCCTCCGCATAGTTTTTTTCTATTATTTATGTTCCCGGAACATATGAGCAAAACCCAGGGGACCATGGCATTTCCCATACTGATCGCCGCCAACTAACTGCTGGCTAGGAAGTGGAAATTCATGAGCACCGCCACACTGGGCAAGGTGATTAACCGGGTAACCATCAATGGGCAATACGAAAAAATGGCCCAGATGAGCTCAGAAAGGTCCAACAAGAGACTAGGGGTCTGGGATATATGGGAGACATCGGTGGAAAGACAAGATAGCACGCGACACTAACATCCAGAAGCTCCAGAGTCACACATACACACACCAGCCTCCACCCTGAGACCAAAGGGCAAAGACACCAGCCAGTTGTTCCCGAACAAAAAACACCAAAAATGTCAATAGAAGAATCTACAATACCTTGCACCGAGGCTCCCCACCCACTCAATCAGTGCCCCCCTTGGGGACATGCCTGTCCAACGGAAAGCATCCGCTACTCTGTACTTGTCTTTACTCCTCCTTACCTTTCCCTACTTTCTACATCCTGTTTCTTCTCTCCTATGCTAAACACTCTCTACCCAGCAGACAGCTGTGAGTAATCACAAAACCCGGTGACCTCAAAATAGGGCAGCACCTGACGGGCACACGTCCCAGTGTCCGCCCAAGATTAACCCCCAGTCTCACCCAAGAGTATAAAGCAAAACAGTCACTAGACATTGACACCAGGGGAAATGCAAAACATACCAGGACAGTTATCCACAGAGTCATGCTGGACCTTGACCGTTGTGCCAAGCAGACACGCTCCAAGGGCGTATTTCAACAGTTGTGTCCATCCCTAGTCTAAAAACAGGTCCATAAAGTACACCTGCCTTGTCCAGATGTAGGAGTAAAAGATCGTACATGCCGATATATATGTATAAGTCTAAATACACGTTTATGTAATATCCCTATGTCCATATGAATACATGACTTGTTAATGCACTTGAAACACCGGAATAAAGAAATAAAAAAAATCCTGTTAACAGCATTGACTCAATATGGGATTGTTAATTCTATAGACATAATATTATTGCAAAAATATTTAATACAATCAGAAAAAAGACCCTATTCAAGAATGTTATATATCTCAATTCTGTTTCTACTTTGTACCTTATTTGGAGGGCAGGCATTATGGTATAGAACTGAACCAATTACCGAACAGGTGGACCACACACAATTGGAAGTGTGCAGTCTATTTACCTCCCAGGCTGGTGGTTAACCGCCGGTTAATGGCCGACCACTGGGTGACTGCCGTTCATACAGTCGAACACGTGGCGGCGGCGATCTTTATTTAGTTAAACACAGTCAGTGGTGTGTGCCATCAAATTCATGGAACTGAAATCGGCTACACGACGGCACGAACACCGCTGACCCTTACCTTCTATGCAACTGCGACGCTTCGGCTGAAATTGAAGTGCGTTTCGACGATTTGAACGCCGTGTTATACAGGGCTATTTGCACGAACGGCACCCATTTGTGCATTCAAATGGGACTTAGTCATTTTTTCTGTGTAAAATAGACTGACACAGCCCAAATCTATGGAACTCTTTTGGGCAGGAAAGCCATGCTTGCAGTCGGTCAAATAGGACTTCCACTTAACTTTTAAACCACTGGAGGGAATTGTATGATTTTTGCTCCTGTGTCTGCTGTTCCAGCTTGCAGGAGATTCAAGGGAAAGAAGGCTGGCTCCTGTGTCTGCTGTTCCAGCTTACAGGAGATTCAACAGGGAAAGTCCTTGTAAGGACTAGAGCTAATTCCCCATTCGGTTCCAGTGTACCCAGGACTGAGTGTCGTCCAGTGCCTGGAGGTGTCTGCTGGAGTGCTTGGTGGAGAGCCCTCATGAAGCGCTAGGAGCATCCTTCAACGGAGGTACCCAGTCGGGGTGCCAGGTGATCCGTTACAGTCTTTCAGCCAAATTTACTAATACTAAGTAAAAATTACTTAGTATTAGTACATTTTGCCCCTATTCACTATACTGCGAGTAGGGCACGTCTATTAAACAGTGAGCAGCCTATGGCCCCCCTCCTGAGCCCCCACCCATGCCGCGTGAGTGGGGGCTTTTAAACTAAAGGGGGACCTATTGCCCCACCAGCCCCTACCCCGAGCGGCGGGTGGAGGCCCTAAATAACAATAAGGGGGGAGACCTATTATGGTGGGGGCTTTTAAACTAAAGGAAGACCTATTGACCCCCCGGTCCCCCACCCCTGAGTGGTGGGTGGAGGTCCTAAAGTTAAAAAAGGGGGGGAAGGGACCTATTGTCCTCCACCCCCGGTCCCAGCCCCTGAGCGGTGGGTGGGGGCCCTAAATTACAGTTGCAAGAAAAAGTATGTGAACCCTTTGGAATGATATGGATTTCTGCACAAATTGGTCATAAATCAAGTCACAACTGATCAAGTCACAACAATAGACAATCACAGTCTGCTTAAACTAATAACACACAAAGAATGCCCCTACCCCGAGCGGCGGGTGGAGGCCCTAAATAACAATAAGGGGGGAGACCTATTATGGTGGGGGCTTTTAAACTAAAGGAAGACCTATTGACCCCCCGGTCCCCCACCCCTGAGTGGTGGGTGGAGGTCCTAAAGTTAAAAAAGGGGGGGAAGGGACCTATTGTCCTCCACCCCCGGTCCCAGCCCCTGAGCGGTGGGTGGGGGCCCTAAATTACAGTTGCAAGAAAAAGTATGTGAACCCTTTGGAATGATATGGATTTCTGCACAAATTGGTCATAAATCAAGTCACAACTGATCAAGTCACAACAATAGACAATCACAGTCTGCTTAAACTAATAACACACAAAGAATGAAATGTTGCCATGTTTTTATTGAACACACCATGTAGACATTCACAGTCAGGCCCGGACTGGCCATCGGGCACTCCGGGCAAATGCCGGTGGGCCACGGTGGCCATGGGCCGAGGCCGGCAGGGGAGGTCACAGGACATCCCCTGCCGGTCTATGCAGGGCCAGCACTATCCGAGCACCGGCCCTGCTGTGTGCCTTTATGGGCCGCTGGGGAGATCAAAGATCTCCCTCACCGGCCCACTTGGACAATCATTCAGCTGGGGAGGGAGAGGAGGACCCGGCGGAGTTCTATCTTGCAGCTCCACCGGGTTCCTCTCACGAGATCCAGTCGTTAAAGGCTAGAGTTCACTCACCACTGAACCACCAGGGATGTTGTCTGAGTGCGAGTGCCGGTCCCCCCCTTTCTCTCCCAGGTACCAGCGTGCCGGTCTCCCCCTCCCAGGCTAAAGGTAAGAAGGGAGAGGGCGATTTAATGCCTGCTTAATTTTATTTTTATTTTTTACCCCCCAAACACACAATCCCTTCTAATATTCACACCCAACACTCTCACACCCATCACACATAGCACTCTCACACCCATCACACACAGCACTCTCACACATAGCACTCTCACACCCATCACACACAGCACTCTCACACATAGCACTCTCACACACATCACACACAGCACTCTCACACACAGCACTCTCACACTCATCACACACAGCACCCTCAAACACATTACACACAGCACCCCTCAAACACAGCATCCATCACACACACATACTGCACCCTTCACATACACACTACTTCAGAATATATTTATATTATATTATATTATATATATATATTATATAATATATACATACATACATACACACACACACACACACACACACACTACAGCACCCCTCACACACATACTGCACTCCTAAACACATTATGTCCCAGACACACACTAGATCCCTTTATACACTCTGAATCCGTTATATACACACACTCACTAGATCTCCTACACATTCTGGGTCCTTCAAACACACACTAGACTCCTGTATACACAACACACACTAGACTCCTGTATACACACACACACCCTACATTCCTAAAATACACACTCTGGATCCCTTATAAACACACTAGATTAATTGTAAACAAACACATACTACAACCCTAAACACATACTCTCCACAACCTCTACAAACCCTACATCACCTATATACACACCCACACTATAGCCTGTATGCACACACTTACTATATCCCCTATACACACATTCTCTACAGCCCCTAGCCACATATGCATTACATTACACCAAAAACACAACAAGACTAAAACCGACCTTATTACACAATACCACACCACAATCAGCTCAATCTACATACACGCAATTCCACAAGCAGGCTCCAAACACATGCACAATACTCTTTCCTGGCCCTTTTGTCTCCTCGTATCCATGTATAGAGACACCAGAGACAAGTTGCAAGGAGACACAGTGCAAGCATGTTATTAAATGTGCTTGCACTGTGCAGAACAAATACAGGACTTTTTTTCTCATGCTAAAGCTCTTTAGCAGAGTTCTGCGCATGGTCTGCCCTGGAAGAGCATTGAACCAACATGCTCACTTTCATAGGGGGCGTGTTTGTCATTGGTGATGACAATACACACTCTCTTTGCCCCACCTCCTTCTTAGTGGGCCGCTGTGATAAAAAAATGCGCGGGCCAAATTTTTCTCCCAGTCCGGCCCTATTCACAGTGCAGGTAGAAAAAGTATGTAAACCGTTGGATTTAATAACTGGTTGAACCTCCTTTGGCAGCAATAACTTCAAACCAAACGTTTCCTGTAGTTGCAGATCAGATGAACGGTCAGGAGTAATTCTTGACCATTCATCTTTACAGAACTGTTTCAGTTCAGCAATATTCTTGGGATGTCTGGTGTGAATCGCTTTCTTGAGGTCATAGGCCACAGCATCTCAATCGGGTTGAGGTCAGGACTCTGACTGGGCCACTTCAGAAGGCGTATTTTCTTCTGTTTAAGCCATTCTGTTATTGATTTACTTCTATGCTTTGGGTCATTGTCCTGTTGCAACACCCATCTTCTGTTGAGCTTCAGCTGGTAGACAGATGGCCTTAAGTTCTCCTGCAAAATGTCTTGATAAACTTGGGAATTCATTTTTCCTTCGATGATAGCAATCCGTCCAGGCCATGATGCAGCAAAGCAGCCCCAAACCATGATGCCCCCACCACCATACTTCACAGTTGGATGAGGTTTTGATGTTGGTGTGCTGTGCCTCTTTTTTGCCATACATCGTGTTGTGTGTTTCTTCCAAACAACTCAACTTTGGTTTCATCTGTCCACAGAATATTTTGCCAGTACTGCTGTGGAACATCCAGGTGCTCTTGTGCAAACTGTAAACGTGCAGCAATGTTTTGTTTGGACAGCAGTGGCTTCCTCTGTGGTATCCTCCCATGAAATCCATTCTTGTTTCGTGTTTTACGTATTGTAGATTCACTAACAGGGATGTTAGCATTTGCCAGTGACTTTTGTAAGTCTTTAGTAGTGGACGGCCACTACTAGGGAGAGTAGCAGCAGTGCTGAACTGTTTCCATTTATAGACAATTTGTCTTACCGTGGACTGATGAACAGCAAGGCTTTTGGAGATACTTTTATAACCCTTTCCAGCTTTATGCAAGTCAATAATTCTTAATCGTAGGTTTTCTGAGAGCTCTTTTGTGCGAGGCATCATTCATAGAAACATAGAAACATAGAAACATAGAATGTGACGGCAGATAAGAACCATTCGGCCCATCTAGTCTGCCCAGTTTTCTAAATACTTTCATTAGTCCCTGGCCTTATCTTATAGTTAGGATAGCCTTATGCCTATCCCACGCATGCTTAAACTCCTTTACTGTGTTAACCTCTACCACTTCAGCTGGAAGGCTATGCCATGCATCCACTACCCTCTCAGTAAAGTAATACTTCCTGATATTATTTTTAAACCTTTGTCCCTCTAATTTAAGACTATGTCCTCTTGTTGTGGTAGTTGTTCTTCTTTTAAATATAGTCTCCTCCTTTACTGTGTTGATTCCCTTTATTATTATTATTATTATTATTATTATTATTGCAACTTATATAGCGCCAACAGATTCCGTAGCGCTTTACAATATTATGAGAAGGGATTTAACTATAGATAGGACAATTACAAATAAACTTACAGGAACAATAGGTTGAAGAGGACCCTGCTCGATCGAGCTTACATTCTATAGGAGGTGGGTGTAAAACACATTAGGACAGGAATTTGCAATCAAATAAGGTGGACTGCCCTTTAGGAGAGGGCAAGAGACAGGTATGTGAGGTAAGGGTTAGTCTTGGAGGCCATATGCTTTCCTAAAGAGATGAGTTTTAAGGCACTTCTTAAAAGATGCAAGACTAGGGGAGAGTCTGATGGCGGTAGGCAGGCTATTCCATAGGAAGGGAGCCACCCGCGAGAAGTCCTGCAAGCGCGAGTTGGCCGTACGAGTGCGGACAACGGACAGGAGGTGGTCACGGGCAGAGCGGAGAGACCGAGAAGGGACATACCTATGGATCTGTGAGGAGATATAAGAGGGGCTAGAGTTGTTCAGTGCTTTATAGGTGTGAGTTAGTACCTTGAATTGACTCCTATAGCATACAGGAAGCCAATGTAAGGACTGGCAGAGGGGTGAGGTGTGAGAGAAACGACTAGAGAGGAAAATCAGTCTAGCAGCAGCGTTCATTACGGACTGTAGGGGTGCAGTACGGCTTTTGGGAAGACCAATCAGGAGAGGGTTACAGTAATCCATGCAGGAGATTACCAGAGCATGGACAAGCTCCTTGGTAGTATCTGGTGCAAGAAAGGGGCGGATGCGGGCTATGTTTTTAAGATGGAATCTACAGGATTTGGCAACATGCTGGATGTGAGGCTCAAAGGTGAGACCAGAGTCAAGTATGACGCCAAGACAGCGCGCTTGCAAGGATGGACTGATGTTGGTACCACAAACTTGAAGGGAGAGTGAAAGAGGAGGATCAGTATTAGGAGGAGGAAAGACAAGGAGCTCAGTTTTTGAGAGATTGAGTTTCAGAAAGCGGGAGGACATCCAGTCAGAGATGGAAGAAAGGCAAGCAGTGACACGTTGCAGGACGGCAGGGGAGAGGTCCGGGGAGGAGAGATATAGCTGGGTGTCATCAGCATACAGGTGGTAGTGGAATCCAAAAGAGGTAATAAGTTTGCCAAGAGAGGCAGTATAAAGAGAAAATAGAAGTGAACCAAGGACGGAGCCTTGGGGAACTCCAACTGAGACAGGGCGAGGGGAGGAGGTATCATTAGAAAAGGAGACACTGAATGAGCGTTGGGAGAGATAAGAGGAAAACCACGAGAGGACAGAGTCACAGAGACCAAGTGATTGAAGAGTTTGAAGAAGGAGAGCATGATCAACGGTGTCAAAGGCCGCTGAGAGGTCAAGAAGAATTAGTATGGAGTAGTGGCCTTTGGATTTAGCTGCGATTAGGTCGTTAGTGACTTTGATAAGGGCAGTCTCTGTAGAGTGGAGAGGGCGGAAGCCAGATTGAAGGGGGTCAAGGAGAGAGTTGGAATTGAGGAAATGAGACACACGGGTAAAGACAAGCCTTTCCAGAAGCTTTGAGGAAAAAGGGAGCAGGGATATGGGACGGTAGTTAGAGAGGGTGGATGAGTCGAGGGATGGTTTTTTTAGTATAGGTACTACAGTGGCATGTTTAAGGTCAGCAGGGACGATGCCAGAAGAGAGCGAGCAGTTTAAGATGTGTGTTAGAGAAGGCACGAGACAAGTGGAGAGAGATCTGATAAGGTGAGATGGGACAGGATCGAGCGGGCAAGTGGTGGGGCGAGAGGAGCAAAGAAGAGCAGCCACCTCTTGGTCAGTAGCTGGGGAGAATGTCTGAAGGGTAGGAAAGGCATGATCTATGTGTGATTGAGAAACAGAAAGGCAAGGAGGGGAGAATTCTTTCCTTAGCTGTTCAATCTTGTCAGTGAAGTAACATGCAAAGTTATCAGAAGTAAGGTTAGTTTTGGGGGTGGCCACAGCAGGGCGAAGAAGAGAATTAAAGGTGTCAAAGAGACGCCTGGGGTTGCGGGAACATGAACTAATGAGAGAGGAAAAATAGGACTGTTTGGCAAGAGCAAGGGCTGCACTGTATGAACACAATATGAATCTATAATGGAGAAAGTCTGATTGGGTACGAGACTTCCTCCAGGAGCGTTCAGCACAACGGGAGCATCTTTGCAGGTAGCGCATTGATTTAGTATGCCATGGTTGGGGGCGGGTCCTCCTTGAGGTGCTTGTTTGGAGTGGCGCTGCAGTGTTCAAGGCAGATGTAAGAGTAGAGTTATATATGGAGATGGCCAGTGAAGGACAGGAGAGGGAAGGGATGGACAGCAGTTGTGAATCAATGTCAGCTGACAACTGTTGGAGATCCAGAGAATTAAGGTCCCTCCTGAGTTGAGGGGGGTTAGGCTGAGGTTGTTGGGTGAGGGGGTACGCAAGAGCAAAT
Source organism: Pelobates fuscus (assembly GCF_036172605.1). Taxonomy (NCBI): domain Eukaryota; kingdom Metazoa; phylum Chordata; class Amphibia; order Anura; family Pelobatidae; genus Pelobates; species Pelobates fuscus. Next base: position 193,052,968 of record NC_086319.1, on the reverse strand, counting down.
GATAAGAGGTGGTGATCAGAGAGTGGATATGGAGTGTTGCAGATATTAGTTACTGTAAATGCATAAGTGAAGATTAGGTCAAGGGTATTGCCAGCTACATGGGTGGGAGAATTTGCCCACTGCGATAGCCCGAGGGAGGAAGTCATTGAAAGTAGTTTAGTGGCTGCAGAGGTCAAAGGTGGGTTTATAGGAATATTGAAGTCCCCGAGAATTAGGGATGGAATGTTAGAAGAGAGGAAATAGGGTAGCCAGGCAGCAAAGTGGTCAAGGAAGAGAAGAGGGGAACCAGGGGGACGGTAAATAACAGCAATGTTAGCGGAGAAGGGTTTGAAAAGGCGAATTGAGTGTATTTCAAATGACGGGAAAGAGAGGGAAGGGGGGTTGGGAAGAGGTTTAAAAGAGCAGTGAGGGGAGAGGAGAAACCCAACACCACCACCTTTACATTCAGAGTTTCTTGGGTTGTGGGTAAGTTGGAGACCACCGAAGGACAAAGATGCAGGGGTGGCAGTGTCAGAGGGGGAGAGCCAGGTTTCTGTTAAGGCTAGTGAATCTATTGAACGAGAGATAAAGAAGTCATGGACAGCAGTGGATTTAGTTATATTGCAAACAGAGCGTGTGTTCCAGAGGGCAGTATTGAAGGAGGATCTAGAGGAACATGAGATGGGTATGAGATTAGTGTGGGTCCTTGGGTTAGTATGTGCTGTGTTTGTTGAGAGGGGACCGGGGTTTGGAGATACATCACCAGCTGCTAGGAGCAGAAGGATAGAAAGGAAGTGAAGGTGGGAGTAGGATTTGAAAGTTTTGTAGGAGGGTATGTATGTAGATTTGGGAGGAGTTGGTGGAGATAGGCTGGAAAGGTATGTGTAGAGTGCATGGGATGAATAGAGAGGGGAGGGGAGTAAGGTGGAAGTAATGAGGATTGTGTTGCCAGGGACAGGTGAGTGAAAGGATAGGGATATTTTAGTGATCAGAGAAGTTAGTGTTAAAGTGAAAAATAGAAGGGAGAACATTAGAGAAAATGTGTATTATATAGATATGTAGATCATATATACAAACACACACAAATATCAATGAGTGTTTAAACCAGTGTAAGTATGCAGTGTGTTAAATGAATTCAGGTGAGGAGAGGTTTGGTAACTTGATTGGTGTGTTAAGGAACCAGCTGATGTGCACTATCTTATCTTATCTTATGTATTTAAATGTTTCTATCATGTCCCCCCTGTCTCGTCTTTCCTCCAAGCTATACATGTTAAGATCCTTTAACCTTTCCTGGTAAGTTTTATCCTGCAATCCATGAACCAGTTTAGTAGCCCTTCTTTGAACTCTCTCTAAGGTATCAATATCCTTCTGAAGATAGGGTCTCCAGTACTGTGTACAGTACTCCAAGTGAGGTCTCACCAGTGTTCTGTACAATGGCATGAGCACTTCCCTCTTTCTACTGCTAATACCTCTCCCTATACAACCAAGCATTCTGCTAGCATTTCCTGCTGCTCTATTACATTGTCTGCCTACCTTTAAGTCATCAGAAATAATCACCCCTAAATCCCTTTCCTCAGATGTTGAGGTTAGGACTCTATCAAATATTCTGTACTCTGCCCTTGGGTTTTTACGTCCAAGATGCATTATCTTGCACTTATCCACATCAGGAAATGCTTCTTGTGAAAAGCAAACCCAGAACTGGTGTGTGTTTTTTATAGGGCAGGGCAGCTGTAACCAACACCTCCAATCTAATCTCATTGATTGGACTCCAGTTGGCTGACATCTCACTCCAATTAGCTCTTGGAGATGTCATTAGTCTAGGGGTTCACATACTTTTTCCACCTGCACTGTGAATGTTTGCATGGTGAGTTCAATAAAACATGGCAACATTTCATTCTTTGTGTGTTATTAGTTTAAGCAGACTGTGATTGTCTATTGTTGTGACTTAGATGATGATCAGATCACATTTTATGACCAATTTGTGCAGAAATCCATATCATTCCGAAGGGTTTACATACTTTTTCTTGCAACTGTACTTCAAGGCGGTGGTCCTATTGTCCTCCCCCCCGGCCCCCACCCCTGAGCGGCCGGTGGGGGCCCTAAAGTAAAATAATGGGGGGGACCTATTGTCTCCCCCTGGTCCACACCCCTGAGCGGTTGATGGGGGCCCTAAATTAGAATAAGGGGGGGGACCTATTCTCATCCCTCCCAGCCTCCACCCCTGAGCGGTGGGTGAGGGCCCTAAATTAGAATAAGGGGGGGACCTATTGTCCTCCTCCCCTGGCCCCCACCCCTGAGCGGCAGGTGGGGGCCCTAAGTAAAAATATAAGCCCCCCTAGTCACCTCATCCCCAAAAAATAAACTAACCCCTACCTAACCCCCTCACCCTAAAAATAGTGAGGGGGGATCTATAACTAGGTACCTGTAAAAATAAATAAATAAAACTTACCATTTGAGGTCTTCTTGCTTTGACTCATAAAAACACACTGATTGGTGGATTGAAAGTAACCGATCAGAGAGTTATAAGTCAAATTACACAGCGCGGGAAAATTCCAAAGAATTTTCCCACACTGTGTAAAATGACACAGATCACTCTGATTGGCTGGATTTCAAGCTAACCAATCAGAGTGATGTGACAGGTAAATGTAGAGACTTACCTGTCAGTCTCTTTATCTACCTGTCAGAGCACTATGATTGGATGGCTTAAACCAACCAGAGTTCTCTGACCCTAATTGCAGGGCGGGGGAAGGTTTCATAAGCCTTCCCCTGCCCTTCGGAGCTAAGTCTTTGCGGATCCCTCCATGGGTGAAAATTGATTATTTTTTTGGCGCTGTTTTTTTAATTTTCTTATTCCAGTAATTATGGATTTTTATTATACTGGGGCTGAAAAAAGACGATTTTAGAAAAAAGAAGATATCAAATGGTACTAGTTAATGGTCCCTCCTCATTATTTTTAGGGTGAGGGGGTAGGTAGGGGTTAATTATTTTTTGGGGGGAGAGGGTGACTAGGGGCTTGGGGAGGGGGAGGAGGACAATAGGCCCCCCTTTATTCTAATTTAGGGCACCCACCGCTCAGGGGTGGGTGCCGGGGTGGAGGACAATAGATCCCCCCCTTATTTTAATTTAGGGCTCCCACCTGCCGCTCAAGTGCGGGGGACTGTGGGGGGAGGACAATAGGTCCCCCCATTATTTTACTTTAGGGCCCCTACCCACTGCTCTTGGGTGGAGGCCGAGGGAGGACAATAGGTCCCCCTCCTTATTCTAATTTAGGGCCCCCACCCGCTGATCAGTGGTGGGGGCAATAGGTTCCCCCCTTATTCTAACTTAGGGCCCCACCCACCACTCAGGGGTGGGGGCTGGGGGGCGGAGGACAATAGGACCCCCCTTATTCTTATTTAGGGCCCCCACCCGCCACTCATGGGGGGGGCCATGGTGGGAGGACCCTTATTGGTATTTAGGGCCCCCACTCGCCGCTCATGTTTGGGGGCCAGGGGGAGGACAATAGGTCCCACCCCTTATTCTAATATAGGGCCCCCACCCACAGGCTGCTCACCAATTTAGGTCTTTAAAACTTTTAGTAGATAGCTCCCTAATACCGTGGGAATTCGGGAGTTATCTACTTATTAATTCCTGTCATTCCATTGACTGGCTAAGTAACTTACATTTTATATGAATGTGTGTTACTTGATTGTTGTAAGTGTTGCAAATGCTTACAGCTGAATCCTGGCTCTGTTTGTATACTTTTTATTTAAACTTGTATACTGTGTAACATTCTTCATTCTTCCACTGGGTAGGTATATTAGTACTTCGGCAATACTGTGCTTTGGAATTTCGGCACTTCGACACTTTGGAACTTCAGCAATTCTGAACTTCGGCAATTCGGCAATTCAGCTATTCGGACATTCGGAAGTATCCGAAGTGCCCGAATTTACATTTGGAATGAAACAAATTGCACATGTCTAATTAAAAGTCAAGTACAATAATTTCTTATGGGGGACTGTATGCATATATATATATATATATATATATATATATATATATATTTTTTTTTTTTTTTTTAGTAAAATGCCAACTCACGGTGAGGACATTTTTTATTAATATTTTAATTTTTTTTTTATTTTATTTGACTTATTTTACTTGGCTTTTGAGTTGTATCCTGTTCCAGTGAGACATTACTCCCAAGAAACCTAGGTGGGGATTATACCACTCAATACCGTATACACTGAGCAGTCCACCTTCTCGTGTAAATGTGAGTAACCACTTTATATTTTTTTTCTGCTTTCCTGATTTTAAATAGAGAACACTATTGCTGTTTCTTTTTATTTCATATGACCTTCCCTCAGATAAGACATCACCTCACGTATCCTATAAGTTTGGATTATACCACTGTACGCACTTCATACTAGAGCTAGTCCATTAGCTCTATAAAACGTGAGTAGGATCATATAAGACTTTTACCAGAATAACACCTGATTGTTGAATATACTGCAACATTAGTTATCTCTTTTATTTCCACATACAGAGTGTAGGAACATCTTCAACTCACGGAGCTGTTATCCCATATTCTAAATTTGTGTTGGTTTCTACATACAATGCCCCAAAAGACATTCTTGAACTCTACTACTGGACTTTAATCACTTAGACTATATTGTTATTATATTTATCTACTTTGCTCTTTATTACTGACACCGCCTATCTACTACCCTCTACCCTATTGCTTTGTCTACCTGTAAGGCCTTCTGAGGGAGCCTTACTACCATGATGTGCTGCTCAATTATCCATTGTTTTATCTGTAGCAATACCTTGAGCGCTGACACAACTCTATTTTTTTTTTTCCTGTGATAGAAAAGAATATTGATTTGGGACTCTATACTTTATAGGATTCCTCTAAGAGGAAAAAGAAATCACAAGAATTGGGTTGTAAACAATCAAATAATTTAGCTTAAAGGAGACTATATTTTAATGTAAAGGCCAACGAAAACATATGTCAAGAACATGTCACAATGACAGGTCTGTTAAGTTATAAAGCGCATCATCACCCCATAATCTTAAAGCATTTGTTAAAAAAAAATGGGCCGCCACAAACACAATACAAACTGGTATGCACTATTACCGCTTTATAAATCACTGGTAAGACCACATCTTGAATATGCTATGCAATTTTGGGCACCTGTTCTAAAGAAGGATATTGAGGCACTAGAAAAAGTGCACAGGTGTGCTACAAAATTAATAAAAGGAATGGGGATTTTAGCTATTAAGAAATCTTTTTAGTTTAGAAAATGGCACCTCAAAGAATGAGGAATATGATAACATTATATCCAGGGCTAATACAAACCATTGTCTGAATATCTATTCACAAACAGACAGGAGGTTGTGTGTTTAAACTGGAGGAAATAAGATTTAGTCTAAGGCAAAGGAAAGGATGTGGAATTCTCATCCTTTTCCCCTTAAGGACTGAGCCAAATGTACAAGTTGTGATCAAAACAAAACATAAACAAAAACTTGAATTTGCACTATATGTCTGTTCAGGCGTAATTCACCTCTTTCATATTATGTGCACCCACACTTATATATTTTATATATATATATATTATTCAGGGGAAACAGGGCTTTCATTTAACATCAAATATTTACGTATAAAACTATTTAATATGAATAAAATATAAAAATAAAAAAAATGGGAGAAAATAAGAATGTTTAAAAAATGTTTAGTTCTACGTGACATTCCAACTGTAAATGTCTGTATGACATTCCAACTGTAAATACTGTTTTTGACTTTACTGCAATAAAATACACATAATTGTATTCAGCGATGTCTCACGTGTAAAACAGTACCCCCTATTTACAGGTTTTATGGTGTTTTGGGAAGTTATAGGGTCAAATATAGCACGTTACATTTTTCAGCTTTTTCACATTGAAATTCGCCAGATTGGTTACGTTGCCTTTGAGACCGTATGGTAGCCCAGGAATGAGAATTACCCCCATGATGGCATACCATTTACAAAAGTAGACAACCCAAGGTATTGCAAATGGGGTATGCCCAGTCTTTTTTTTAGAAGCCATTTGGTCACAAACACTGGTCAAAATTAGTGTCAATATTTGAAAATGCAAAAAACTAATTTGAATGTTAATTTTGGACAGTGCTTGTGACTAAGTGGCTACTAAAAAAGACTGGACATACCCCATTTGCAATACCTTGGGTTGTCTACTTTTGTAAATGGTATGCCATCATCGGGGTAATTCTCATTCCTGTGCTACCGTACGGTCTCAAAGGCAATGTAACCAATCTGGCAAATTTCTATGTGAAAAAACTGAAACGCAAGCCTTATATTTGACTCTCTACCTTTTGAAAACACCAGTACATGTACATGAGGGGTACTGTTATACTCCGGAGACTTCGCTGAACACAAATATTAGTGTTTTTTTAAAACCATAAACGTATCACAACAATTATATTGTCCGTGTAAGTGCCATTTGGGTGTGAATATATGTGTATATATAAATATATGTGTTACAAAAACCTTATTGAACTATGTGCCTTTAAATGTTATTTTCACTTGTCTGACTTATTTGCAGTCGTTGGTATGGTTCAGCACGAATCCTTTGTGTTAACGTATAGGTGGCCGCCATTTCAGGACTTTGCACGTGTTCGCGGCCATCTTACGTACGACCAGCGGTGTTTGCCAGCAATCGTCTGGAACTAAAAACGGAGACGCACCCAGGCGAACACCGCTGAGACCTCCAGGATAGTATAACTTTGTGCTGGACCTACCGAACGGCTCACCGTTCGGTAGGACGATTACCCTTCGCAGGGGGAGTACAGCGACCCCCAGGATACCTATGGATGGCAATGGGTTCGTGGAGTTTCACCGTACGAACGGAGACCGACCGCAAGGCCTAAACGTGTGGAACCATTTTCGGCCAGGAAGTCTGTGCGGTCGGTCAAAACTTTGAAAACCCATAACTCTCGAACCATTCATCCGAACGGGTTGGTTTTCGGATATGTTGCTCCCCTGAACAAGATCTGTACATCGGTGTAGGATTTAAAGGGGTACCCCCTGGTTTTGGGGTACATCCAGAACTTGGTTAAAAATATGTACTGCATAATTATGTTAACTGTTTATCTGAGGGGAGGAGATGTGTGGGAGGTATCCAATATGTGATTGGTGATTTTATGCCTCCCCCTGGGAGTATCCTTTTTGTATGTAACCACAATAAAAAGCAGGCTGGTCAGCCCAGTCCTCAGTTCTTACTTGACCCTCAAATCGCAGCCTCGACTCGTTTTGTTGGGTAGAAAGGTATCCTAGCTATGCTATAGCTAGTGGGATTGTTCTACACTTACAGGACTCTTATGGAATATTAAGGAAAGCCTCTCTCTCCTCTTCAGCAACTAGGAATCCAGACGACTAAGCGGTCCAGCTCTCAGCAAGCCTAAGGGTAACCGTAACATATGGTGGCAGCGGTGGGATAATCCTGGATTTCCTAGGAGAGGTACGGAACGGATGGAGAGCACCTACACAAAATTGAAGCGTACCACCCTAAAAGATTTACTGGAAAGCAGAGGAGGGTACGCCAGCAACCGGCCAAGGAGAGAACTGATCGCAGAACTGACCGAACTGGATCAAAGCTTCACAATGGCGGAAGCACCAACCACGAATGGTGATGAAAAGGCAAGGATTGTTCGGGAGAGGCTCTCCCTATACGGGCCAAACCCACCTATAGAACTAGTACAGCAGTTGATGGCGGAGGCAGACGAGGATATACGAAAGGCCCGAGCCCACGCACTTGACCTAGTAAACGCACAACGCAATGCTGAAGCCCCGCAGGTAATTGTTCCTGTCGAAAACGCTGGGAAGCCCAAGATACCCTTTGCGGCATTTAGATCCTTTCTAGAGAGCGAGACAGGAATTGATGAATACTTGGCGGACTTCGAAAGGCAATGCGCCCTGCACCAGATTCCCATCAGAGAGTGGCCCACGATCCTGTCTGGGAAACTATCCGGGCGAGCCCTGGAAGCTTTTCGTACCTTGGGTACTGAGGAAGTGACACAGTATGAGCGAGTTAAAGAGACACTGCTAAGACGGTACGCTGTAACTCCAGACACGTATCGCCGGCAGTTTCGAGGCACGAAAAAGAAGCCTAACGATACCCATATGGAATGGGCGCACCGAATGCGGAGAGCGGCAAATCACTGGATGAGCGGGAGTAAAGCTGTGACTGGTGAGGAAATTTTACAATTGTTTCTCTTAGAACATTTTTATAATGGCATGGAACAGCAGGGGAAGGAGTGGCTGCGAGACAGGCGACCTTCCACCCTAGAAGAAGCAGCCAAATTAGCGGATGAACATTATGACTCACGTCTTCACGAGCCAACGAGCTACCGGGCTCCAGCACGGGTTGAGCCCAGAGAGGTTTACCGTGCACCTCCTCGTACGGAGTTCCGAGCCCCGGTACCCGCAGGGCCCACCCGACACTCAGGGCCACCCAATAACAACTCTGATCGTCCCAGACCAACTTGCCACCGATGCAAGCAACCAGGGCATTTCATGGCTAACTGCCCTCTTAACACGCACCAGACACCCAGGAATTACAATTACCCCTCGGGGCCATACCGTTCTGCCCGCGCCCTCTGTGTTAACCAAGAGGCCTCGATGGAGGAATATTTGGGGCCGCTTCACGAGGCAGACCCTGTATATGCTGCTTCAGATAACCGCCAGCACCATCGGCAGAAGGTATGGCTCGAAGGGCGATCTACCGAGGGGTTGAGGGACACAGGGGCTACCATCACACTGGTGCAGAGTCATTTGGTGCCAGAACACAAGCGGTCAGGGCAGACCGTGGCCGTTAGAGTGGCGGGAGGGGATGTGTACAAAATTCCGACCGCTAAAGTACACCTTGATTGGGGAGCGGGAAAGGGGGCTGTGAACGTGGGCATAATGGATAATTTACCTGCGGAAGTACTACTGGGCAACGATTTGGGCCCCATGACTTCTGCCTATGCTCCAGCGTACAACAACGAGGCGAACCCAGTGACTACCCGAGCACAAGCCCGGACGGACCGAGAACCCTCACCAGTGCGGGAGACCCAGGTAAGACCGACCCCGACTGTTCCTGACATGTTAGGCCCCATACCCTGGGACACCCCAGATACTTTCGAGACCGAGTCTAGGAATGATCCGACTTTACAAAAATAACGGGAACGAGCAGAGACCGGGGGGAGCGGGGCAGATCACAAAACTTTTCTATGGGAAAAAGGCAAACTATACCGCTTGACGGAGAAAAAGGGACAACGTAGGCGACAGCTGGTAGTGCCCCACAAATACCGTCGAGAAATCCTCAAGATAGGACACGACATCCCCTTGGCAGGTCATCTAGCTGTGACCCGTACGTTACACCGCATTACCCACACATTCTTCTGGCCAGGAGTACACGCTGATGTTAGGACTTATTGTAATACTTGCGATGTGTGTCAACGAGTAGGAAGGCGAGGCGATCACCCTAAAGCCCATCTAGTCAATATGCCCATCGTAGAGGAACCCTTTAGCAGGGTTGCTATTGACCTAGTAGGACCACTGGCCACCCCTAGTCCCTCCGGTAAGCGCTACATCCTTACCGTAGTGGACTACGCTACCAGGTACCCCGAGGCTGTCGCCCTGTCCAACATCCAAGCGGATACGGTAGCGAATGCACTGGTACAAGTGTTCTCCCGGGTAGGATTTCCAAAGGAAATCCTGTCTGACCGAGGCACCCAATTCACAGCCGAATTGACCCAACAACTCTGGCAGGTCTGCAAAATTAAATCCCTTCTGAGCTCCCCCTACCATCCCCAGACGAACGGACTTTGTGAGAGGTTCAACGGAACCCTCAAACAAATGCTCAAAACGTTCACTCAGGAATACCGAGATTGGGAACGCTTCCTGCCACACCTCCTGTTTGCCTATCGGGAGGTGCCCCAGGAAACGACAGGGTTCTCTCCCTTTGAGTTGCTCTACGGAAGAAAGGTACGGGGCCCCCTAAACCTGATCCGGGAGCACTGGGAGGGAGAGACAGAAACTGACGGTGTCCCCATTGTGCCATACGTGCTGGAACTCAGAGACCGAATGGAGCAGCTAGCCAGATCCGTGCAGGCTAACCTCCAGTCGGCCCAGAGAAGACAGAAGGTATGGTACGATCGGGGGGCCCGAAGGAGAATCTTTACCATAGGACAAAAAGTGTTAGTACTTAAGCCGGTAAAGACAGACAAATTGCAAGCATCATGGCAGGGCCCCTACCAGATTGTAGAGAAACGGGGCGACACAACTTATGTCATAGCCAGTTGCCACGACAACAACCTTAGGAGGACGTTCCATGTAAACATGCTCAAAGAATACTTGGAGCGACCCGAGAACGTGACAGCCGTATGTTGTCCTCCCCAGGAAGACCCCGACAGTCTACCCATCCCCGACCTATTAGAAAAAAGTCCCCCCACAGGGATAGTATCCCAGGTTCAGATAGGAGACCGACTTAACCCCACTGAAAGGGAGCAGCTCAATACACTCCTCCGGGCCAAACACCTCACCTTCTCCCAGAAGCCAGGGTACACTACCCTAACTACCCACCAGGTCGACACCCCCGGGCAAACGCCCTTACGCCAGCCCCCGTATCGCATCCCCGAGGCAGTTAGAACAGGAATGAAGCAGGAGATAGATGAGATGCTCCAACTCGGGGTGATTGAGCCCTCCGATAGTCCCTGGGCCTCCCCGGTTGTCCTGGTACCCAAGAAAGATGGGACGACCCGGTTCTGTGTAGACTACCGGAGGCTCAATGAAAAAACAGTGACGGACGCGTACCCGATGCCCAGGGTAGACGAGCTACTTGATCGTATAGCCAGGGGAAATTACCTGACCACTATCGACCTCTGCAAGGGTTACTGGCAGATTCCCCTGGCCCCGGAGGCTATCCCCAAGTCGGCATTCGTCACCCCATTCGGCTTATACCAGTTTAAGGTAATGCCGTTTGGGATGAAGAATGCCCCAGCTACATTCCAGCGCTTGGTGGATAGGCTCCTGGATGGCTTCCAGAGTTTTGCCTGTGCATACCTGGACGACATAGCGATTCACAGTGAGTCCTGGGAGGACCACTTAGCTCATATAGGAATGGTTCTGGATCAGATCCGGGCTGCTGGCCTGACTCTGAAACCAGAAAAATGTCACTTTGGGATGGCCGAGGTACAGTACCTGGGTCACCGGGTGGGGTGCGGAAAACAGCGACTCGAGCCAGCCAAGATAGAAGCTGTTGCCAATTGGCCCACCCCCATCACTAAAACCCAGGTTCTGGCCTTTCTGGGCACGGCAGGGTACTACAGACGATTTGTACCCGACTACAGCACACTTGCCAAACCCCTGACTGACTTGACCAAGAAAAACTTACCTCGACAGGTCCTGTGGTCTCCCCACTGTGAAAAGGCTTTCCAGGCCCTCAAAAACGCTTTGGTTAATGCTCCTGTCTTGGCGGCTCCAGCTCTTAATAAACGTTTTATCGTCCATACAGACGCTTCCATGTTCGGGCTGGGAGCCGTCCTCAGCCAAGTAGGTGAAGATGGAGGGGAGCATCCAGTTGCCTACATCAGCCGGAAGCTCCTACCCCGCAAAGTCAGCTATGCAGCGGTCGAAAAGGAGTGTTTGGCCTTGGTGTGGGCATTAAAGAAATTGACTCCCTATTTATATGGACAAGAGTTCACTCTGGTCACCGACCATAACCCGTTGGTGTGGCTAAACCGGGTCTCTGGAGATAACGGCAGGTTATTACGTTGGAGTTTATCATTGCAACCCTTCAATTTTACCATTACCTACCGACCCGGGAAACAGAATGGCAACGCGGACGGGTTGTCCAGACAAACGGACCTCAGCCCAGCATAACCAGCGGTCTGGACAGCCTTAGTCTGCCCCGAAAAGGGGTCAGACGGTGTCTGCCAGAGTGTTCCACAAAAAGGGAGCACTGTTACAAAAACCTTATTGAACTATGTGCCTTTAAATGTTATTTTCACTTGTCTGACTTATTTGCAGTCGTTGGTATGGTTCAGCACGAATCCTTTGTGTTAACGTATAGGTGGCCGCCATTTCAGGACTTTGCACGTGTTCGCGGCCATCTTACGTACGACCAGCGGTGTTTGCCAGCAATCGTCTGGAACTAAAAACGGAGACGCACCCAGGCGAACACCGCTGAGACCTCCAGGATAGTATAACTTTGTGCTGGACCTACCGAACGGCTCACCGTTCGGTAGGACGATTACCCTTCGCAGGGGGAGTACAGCGACCCCCAGGATACCTATGGATGGCAATGGGTTCGTGGAGTTTCACCGTACGAACGGAGACCGACCGCAAGGCCTAAACGTGTGGAACCATTTTCGGCCAGGAAGTCTGTGCGGTCAGTCAAAACTTTGAAAACCCATAACTCTCGAACCATTCATCCGAACGGGTTGGTTTTCGGATATGTTGCTCCCCTGAACAAGATCTGTACAGCGGTGTAGGATTTAAAGGGGTACCCCCTGGTTTTGGGGTACATCCAGAACTTGGTTAAAAATATGTACTGCATAATTATGTTAACTGTTTATCTGAGGGGAGGAGATGTGTGGGAGGTATCCAATATGTGATTGGTGATTTTATGCCTCCCCCTGGGAGTATCCTTTTTGTATGTAACCACAATAAAAAGCAGGCTGGTCAGCCCAGTCCTCAGTTCTTACTTGACCCTCAAATCGCAGCCTCGACTCGTTTTGTTGGGTAGAAAGGTATCCTAGCTATGCTATAGCTAGTGGGATTGTTCTACACTTACAGGACTCTTATGGAATATTAAGGAAAGCCTCTCTCTCCTCTTCAGCAACTAGGAATCCAGACGACTAAGCGGTCCAGCTCTCAGCAAGCCTAAGGGTAACCGTAACAATATGTATATATAATTTTTTTAAATTGTTTTTATTTATATATAGGTATATATATAGTGATATATACTAATGTATATAGATATATATTATTTCGTTCTACATGTATTTTGATATCAATATATATTAATTTAAATATACAGTTAGAGCGAATTTACACACAAACATATTTTATTTTTTTATTCTTTTTTAATTTAATTTTTTTAACGTATTTACATATTTTATATTTTATATAATGAAAATTGTAGATTATGCTAGCTTTAGTGTACCTATAATCTTAATTTTATTAATGACAGGAGGCGAGTATTTGCTTAAGTCTCTCTTTACTAGAACTCCACAGCAGCACAGAAAAACAACAAATCAGAAAAAAGTTAGGTACAATAAAACTCCCCTCCCCATGCATCATTTCCTCTTTCAAGCTGCGACAAAAACAGAATAAAGGGCAGAGAACATCATGGGGAAGAAACAAAAGTCCTAGATACGATGAATATAACGATGTCCACCATCCGAGAGCAACTGTCAAACTAGATAGTGTTGATGGACTGCAAACTGAAACTAGAGAAAAACAGAATCGAACAGGTTGATTATCCAATGAAATGTACTCTGAATAAACATGGAGGTACCCAATGTAGCAACCAAAATTAACTTTAATATGTATATATCCCATATCCCAACCCTACTTTTGAAAAAACAGACATAAGCAACAAGCTACAGGTAGCAGAGACAACAAACAGAGTTGCATACGTACCTGATTAATCTAAACTAAAACATTAAACAAGGGAGGGATAAGAATGGGTGGGAAACACTCGCCTCCTGTCATTAATAAAATTAAGATTATAGGCACACTAAAGCTAGCATAATCTACAATTTTATAACATGACAGGAGGCTTCGTATTTGCTGTTTCAACGCTCAGTTCACCAATCCAACGCTGTTTGTGTCGCTGGTATCTATTCCAGGAAATATCAGAGTAATCCTAATTGGACATTCCAAGTACGATAAATGACAGCAGATGGATCAAAGAAGATGCCAGCCGACGAAGCATCTCAAATACGGAAAAAAGCACCATCCGCTGGTAAATCTATTGTACGTGGTGTTGTGACCTGTTTCCTAGCAGTTGGTCGATGAGCTGGCATGCTGACCTATTGGCCATATTTCTGTAGTTGTATAATATCGAAGAAACTGCCACCATGTCTCAACTCATAATCCGTAAGGCGGCTTCTCCGATCGTGCCAGGGTCATTCAGCGATGTGGCCTTGCAAGTAGATCTCCAATCTCAAGGAATGTGCCTAAGTCCACCACCAAAATCGCAATAGAAAACCGAGGAGGATCTTCCATTCCTTCCTGTCCTACCCGGTGAGATGTCTCATCCGAGAATAAATTCATAATGCAGGCAAGAGTGTGGCCAAACCAGCCACATTCTAAGTGATTCCAATATTCCAAATGGACTGTGTAATCCTCGGACGCAGTAGAGAAAAGACTCCAAAGAACGTCCATTCAAGGTTCCGAACTGAACTTGTGTGGAGGAAACGGTGGTCGACTACTCTAGGAATAGTGAATCCCAGAAATCTTCAAAGGAATGGGAAAAGCAAACCAGAACACAGATTTCCATCCAGAAATGCCCTCGTCCAAGAGTGAAAGATGTCTGTGTAGGAGTCGGGGCACACCAGGTACCTCCATAAAGTCTCGTAGGTCTCCTCGACAGTAGTTGAAAAGTAGGTTAGCGCGAATCCAACAAAACGGCTCCAGTTAGGGATAAATAGAGCATAGACGGAGGGTCCTCCATCTCCGAACCATGTTCACCAGGTACGCGCTCCGAGGAGACGGGGCAGTCCTGCCATCTTATCCCAAGATCTTACCATGTAGGAGGGACGCCCCTCTATGCAGTCATCAATGTCTTGCACAGGTACAAGCCTGTGTGATGAACAAATGGCCGGTACTGTAGAGCGTCGAGTGTATGAGAGAGCCGCACTCTCTACTAATGAGATCGCATACCGCGATAGCGACCGGCTGCTAGCCTGAGCGGGCCGCACCCTTTAATAACCAACAGCAGAGTCTACCTCCGTGACCGGTTCTCTCTATGAGAATGTGTCCTCCAAACCTGTCCTCTTTATCCAGCCCAGTATCTGGTTGAGGTCGAGGGAGGAGCTGCGCCCTCTAATAACAAATCAGTATCCGGTTCTGTATATGAGAGGGGTTCGCCCTCTGTTCCTGAAAATAAATATACTCGGATCGAGGTGATGGAGGGCCGCACCCTCCTGTGATGCAAACTAGAGTCCCTAGAGACTCAGGGTGACCAAACTGCAGGGCACACCTCTTATAAATGTCAGCATAAGGCTGAGGGCAATCTTCGGAAACAACAATGGAAAACTATCAACCGACTATCCGGATCCCGTGCGCTCGCGCGGGGTCCAGGCAGACCGTTGGTAGTCTGAGGAAAGCTGGAGACGTTCTCCACAATCCACGAGTGCCCGGGAGGTCGGAGGAGGTCAAGTCAGGCCTCACGACGACCCGAGCGAAAAGGAAAAGGAGGTCATGAAAAAACAAAAAGGCAACAATTAACGTACATAAGAGAAAAAACACCAATTCTATCTCAGATAGAAGGCAAATAGCAGGCTGGAAGGTAATAAAAGTAAGTCCCACTGGGCAGGGTCAGGAGCTAACCTAACGTGGGAAAAACCGCCGACACCTATAAGGATTCCGGGAGGCAGATACGGAGTAGCTGGTAAAGACAAGGAAAAAACACTGTTATCTCCTGAAGGTGTCTGAGTACCGGTCCTTGCCTGTGCAAAGTTCTCCTTGGAGATGTGCCGTCGCCGGTTTGGAGTAAACCGTGGGTGTGTCCCGGGTCTTCATAAGAAACTTTGCCCTTCAGGCATGAGGTTTAGGGCCTTCACCCTTCCCACCATATTCAGATGGCCGTATACTGGTGTCCTCTTGAACACTATGGCAATGGTGTTTGTCTGGACACCTGCCTATCTCCATGTCACTGGTGGGCACTGGGTTTTCCTCAGTGATATTCCCACAGGCCTGCGGCCAAAAGGGGTTCGGTACCAATAGTGCAGGCCCGTGTGTAGGGCACAGGCCCAGCAGGCCAAACAAATGGACACAGAATGGTTAGCCAAGCAAATATGCACAGACATAGCAGGCCATTCAAGTAGGCACCGACCTAGCAGGCCATTCAATGGGGCACAGACATAGCAGGCCATTTTAATGGGCACATACATAGCAGGCCGTTTTAATGGGCACAGACATAGCAGGCCATTTTAATGGGCACAGACATAGCAGGCCGTTCTTATGGGCACAGACATAGCAGGCCGTTCTTATGGGCACAGACATAGCAGGCCAATCAATGGGGCACAGACATAGCAGGCCAATCAATGGGTTGTGTATTACCATTAAATTATTATTATCATGTATTTTTATAGCGCCTTCCAATTCCGTACCGCTTTACAAAGGGTATTGAATGAGTAACGGGGACCTCTGAGTTTGGGTAGAGGTCCCTAAAAATTGTACATCCTCAGGGCATCCTGTGACATAGGACCCTTAGACACCAACCCTTTTAGACAGCGTGATGCCGTGTGAGTAACCTGAACCGGGACTGGCAGTCCCTAAATGCCCAGCAGGCAAACAGTAGTATTCCAGCTGTAGTGGGTATAAGCGGAAGTTGTTCCAGTGACCATCATGTCCATGAATGTGAGATACACTGATCGATACTCTCCGTAAACTGTGAATCGGTATGCACATGCTCACACAGGTCCGTTCGAAATGTCTTAGCATCATATAGATTACCATCACCATACCACCCGAAGGATATTGCAACCATGGACACTTCCAGGAGTAGGGCTAAACAATAGCCAACTCAATGACTCTCTCCAAGAACCTGATAAAATGTATAGTATCAGCGTAGACTCGTCTCCCATATCAGTTTGAGTCAGAGCCAGGTCTGTATCTTATATATACGCCATGGACAGAGAATTCATACCAGAGTAGTCCCCTCAAAAAATATATACTGAGAAGAATATGAAGTCCCCAGAAAAAATATATACTGAGAAGGATATGAATCCAAGAGCTAACTGGCACTGTATACACCCTGAACAGAGCCTGTATAACTGCGTTCATATACACCTGTAACTCGCAGAAATCTGTGATCTACCCTGACAGAGAACGCACAGTAGTCAGCGATACGCACTGTCCGCAAAACTCTCAGCGATCTGAGATATACACTGTCAGCAAAACTCACATGTCAGTAGTAAAACTGACAGCAGTCTGTGATACACGCTGTCAGGAAAACTAAAACTCGAAGTACACTGTAAGTACAACTAAATCTGTGATCTACACTGTCAGAAAGCACACAGCAAACTGTAACTAAATCTGTGATATACACTGTCAGTAAAACACACAGCAATCTGTGGTATATACTGTCAGCAAAACCCACAGTAATCTGTGATACACACGGTCAGTAAAACACACAGCAATCTGTGGTATATACTGTCAGCAAAACCCACATTAATCTGTGATACACACTGTCAGTAAAACACACAGCAATCTGTGGTATATACTGTCAGCAAAACCCACAGTAATCTGTGATACACACTGTCAGTAAAACACACAGCAAGCTGTGGTATATACTGTCAGCAAAACCCACAGTAATCTGTGATACACACTTGTCAGCAAGATTCACAGCAATCTTAAGAACATATATAGTGAGGCACAAGGATAGGAACAGAAGAACAATAGATGAATAGTGCAAATAAATTACTTCCTAAACCTATAATATATTAAACTCATAACAAGCTAGAACCCTGGTACTTGTACATAGCCAAAACCAGTTGCCATAAAAGTATAAAAATGTGCTTACCCCTTATCTAAATGGCGAACTGGATCAGCATGCTAAATGAGAGCCAGAATCCCAGCGGGGAAAAAATCCTGCGGTCCAACTACCGTGGGTGGAGGAGGGGCCGCGAGCATGTGCCGGTCGGGTGCACGTGACTCCTGAAGGAGCCAGCCGCGGCGAGGTGGCGAGGGCGTCCAACCGCGAGCAACCCCGTGCGGTGACAGGCTCATACCGGAGCTCGGGGAGTCAGAGGAGACAGCCAAACGGCTAGTCTCCTGACGCCCCAAGTGAAAGCGCCCGCTGCCTGCGAAGGGCATAGGAAAGAGGGGGGGGGGAACAAAAAAAGGGAGCGACCCTGGCAGCATCCCCAGAAACCCCCATAAAACCCCCACTGAAGGAAACCATCCCCAAAGAAACAGGGGCCAACTAAACATAGACAATAAGTTATAAAGCATAATATATAGAAAAGAAACACAACATGATAACTAGGTAAAAGGCATAAGCCATAAAATCTGATAACTACATATAATAAAAATAATATATAAAAAGAAAGTATATAATATATAAAATAAATAAATAAGGTAACTATATACAGTGAATATAAATCCTAATAAATCACAAGCCACCCACTATAAGCAGGAGGCAGTGGTACTCTGACCTGTACTGTCTGCGGAGCAGCAAAGAAAGAGGAAATGATGCATGGGGAGGGGAGTTTTATAGTACCTAACTTTTTTCTGATTGGTTGTTTTTCTGTGCTGCTGTGGAGTTCTAGTAAAGAGAGACAAGCAAATACAACGCCTCCTGTCATGTTATAAAATTAGAGCAAAATACAAAACTCTTTCACTAAATAGCTTTGTGATAATACAATTTCACCAATGTGACATGACACCAGGTGTTATAAATGAATAAAAAGACTTTCCTCTAAATAGTAGATTTTAACCCGAAGATCTCCTCAAATCTTCCATATAAACATGAAACCAAAATATGGTGTTACAAATCGCTATTTGTAACTGGCCCTTTAAATGGAAAATTGCCCTTCTTCCCTGGATTGTGGAGAAGCCTATTTGCCAGCCTCCTTCCTCATGACTATGGCCCCTGGAAGATTGTGCCCCTGAAAACGTATTAACTTTTATTGGGTGTGTATGGCCCTTTAAGAACCGTCTGGGGACATATTGTGACTTTGCTGAACAATACCCCTTTAAGACTATGTCCCCAGACCTGTAAAATAACTTGCCCCCTGGCTCTCTCCCACTTGGTTCAGTAAATAGGGCTTACTGAACCAAGTATTACACAGGCGGACCACCCAGAAGTTAAAGTGTGCAGGCAATTTACCTCCCAGGCTGTGAGGTTACTGCAGGTTAATTGCACGTGGCAGCGTGTTCAGTCGAACGCGGTCAGCGGTGTATGCTAAAGATTCTGTGGAACTGAAATCGGCTACACATTTTACCGAACACCGCTGACCCTTACCTTCTCCTACACTTCGTTTTTCAGCTCCAGAGACTAAGTCCCGTTCGAAATGGGTCGTTTTTCGGCATGAAATTGACCGACCGCACAGCCCAAATCTATGGAACTGTTTTGGGCAGGAAATTGTGCTTGCGGTTGGTCATAAAGGGACCTCCAGCTAACTTTTGATCCACTGGGGGGATTTGGCTGATTTTTGGAAGTGTTTATGTTTGAAGTGTGCTGAGTTCAAATATGTAATTTTTATGGAGATTGAATGTATAGTTTTAAAGTTACAGTGTATGTGTGAAAACTGTATTTTTACTGTATGCTATAATTATGTTATATGTTTATCTGAGGGGAGGAGACGTGGGGGTGGTACCATGTATGTGATTGGTTAATTTCATCCTCCCCCTGGGAGTGTCCTGTATGTACCTTTTTGTAATAAAAAGCAGGCTGGGTGTAGCAGGCTGGGTGTCCCAGTCCTCAGTTCTTCTTGACCCTTCAAAACGTAGCCTTGTCTCGTTATTGGAGGGAATTGCTGTATCACACTGGGGATTGCTATGCTCTGCATATTCCCCTGAGCTTTAAAGGGAAACTCCAGTGCCAGAAAAACGATCCGTTTTTCTGGCACTGGAGGGTCCCTCTCCCTCCCACCCACCAATCCCCGGTTACTGAAGGGGTGAAAACCCCTTCAGTCACTTACCTGGGACAGCGGCGATGTCCCTCGCCGCTGTCTCCGCCTCCGCGACGCTCCTCCTAGTGATTACGTCGGCCGGTGGGCGAGACTAATCTCGCTCACCGGCCGAGGAGACCTAATGCGCATGCGCGGAAATGCCGCGCATGCGCATTACGTCTCCCCATAGGAAAGCATTGAAAAATCATTTCAATGCTTTCCTATGGGGAATAGAGCGACGCTGGAGGTCCTCACACAGCGTGAGGACGTCCAGCGACGCTCTAGCACAGGAAACCTGTGCTAGAACCCAGGAAGTGACCTCTAGTGGCTGTCTAATAGACAGCCACTAGAGGTGGAGTTAACCCTGCAATGTAAATATTGCAGTTTATGAAAAACTGCAATAATTACAGTTGCAGGGTTAAGGGTAGTGGGAGTTGGCACCCAGACCACTCCAATGAGCAGAAGTGGTCTGGGTGCCTGGAGTGTCCCTTTAATCACTTAGCTCTTTTAAGAGCTTGTTCCGGATACGCTCTCCTGGAGGAGAGGTCTTCCCCACACGGTCCTGGAGGACAGAATCCGATCCAGGGTGGAAGGAAGACGGCGAGGCTCCAGTTAAGCTACGGCAGTTGTGGAGCCTGCGGTGGTTGTGGTGTCGTCTGCAGTGCTTGGAGTCCTCTGAGAGCGCTAGGAGCATCCATCAACGGAGGGTACTCGGTCGGAGTACACGGAGCTCCGTTACATATGGGTCAATCCAACTATAGGGAAATAAAAAGTAACATAGTGCAACTCTGTTTGGTATATATATAATAGTGATATGTGCCAAATGGATCACTCACACTTTTACTGTAAAAACAGGGCGTGTCAAAATTCCTTGTTGTTCTCAGGTGTTTCTCTGACTTCAAAATTATTCAATCTCATTTATGTGGAAAAAAATAAGATAAAAAGTATCCAGAATGAAAAAGTAGAAAGGCTTGTGCAAAGTACAAAAAGCATTTATTACTTACACATAGGTAAGGATCAATCAGCATGAAATCAAAGATAAATTCTGGGCAGTTTTATCTTTGATTTTATGCTAACTTAGGGCCCCCACCCACCGCGCAGGGGTTGGGGCCAGGGGGGAGGACAGTAGGTCCCCGCTCTTATTGTAACTTAGGGCCTCAACCCGCCGCGCAGGGGTGGGGGCCAGGGGGGAGGACAGTAGGTCCCCCCCCCCATTATTATTTTATAGGGCCCCCACCCGCAGCTCAGAAGCCATGTTACTCTGTATATAGAGGGAGCCATGTTTACACTGTATATAGAGGGAGCCATGTTACTCTGTATATAGAGGGGAGCCATGTTACTCTGTATATAGAGAGGAGCCATGTTTACACTGTATATAGAGGGAGCCATGTTACTCTGTATATAGAGAGGAGCCATGTTTACACTGTATATAGAGGGGAGCCATGTTTACACTGTATATAGAGGGAGCCATGTTACTCTGTATATAGAGGGGAGCCATGTTACTCTGTATATAGAGAGGAGCCATGTTTACACTGTATATAGAGGGAGCCATGTTACTCTGTATATAGAGAGAAGCCATGTTTACACTGTATATAGAGGGGAGCCATGTTACTCTGTATATAGAGGGAGCCATGTTATTCTGTATATAGAGGGAGCCATGTTTACACGGTATATAGAGGGAAGCCATGTTACTCTGTATATAGAGAGGAGCCATGTTTACACTGTATATAGAGGGGGCCATGTTACTCTGTATATAGAGGGAGCCGTGTTACTCTGTATATAGAGGGAGCCATGTAACACTGTATATAGAGGGAGCCATGTTATTCTGTATATAGGGTGAACATGTTTACACGGTATATAGAGGGAAGCCATGTTACTCTGTATATAGAGGGAGCCATGTTACTCTGTATATAGAGACAGTGGCATACTAAGGGAGGGGCGGCGGGGGCGGACCGCCCCGGGTACCACTCACTAGGGGGGTGCCCGGGGCAAACTTTCGCAGGGGCGGCGAAATGCCGCCCTGTGTCTTGTGTAAAGTGACCGGCCGCTAATAAGACTATCTACCCGAGTTTCCCATCCAGCAGCAGCAGGGTCCTCTGTTCTCGCGATCCACAAGAGCGTTGCCGTGGGTTGCCATAGCAACGCTCTCGCGGATCGCGAGAACAGAGGACCCTGCTGCTGCTGGATGGGAAACTTGGGTAGATAGTCTTATTAACGAGCATGGAGAATACTGGGCCCCTCTAAACTGCCCAGTGATGCTGTGCCACCGGACCACCAGTTGAGGAGGACGGGAGGGACAGGAAAGTGGCAGCACTTATTCCACACAACATACACACTGCATCTGCATACACTCCACACACACTGCATACACTCTACACACACTCTACATACACTGCATACACACTACACACACTGCATGCACTCCACACACACTGCACACACTCTACACACACTGCACACACTCTACACACACTCTACACACACTGCATACACACTACACACACTGCATACACACTACACACACTGCATACACTGCACACACACTGCATACACTACACACACACTACACATACTGCATACACAGCACACACTGCATACACACACTAGACACACTGCACACACTATACACACACTGCATACACACTACACACACACTGCATACACACTACACACACTGCATACACACTACACACACACTGCATACACACTCTACAGACACTGCATACACTGCACACACATTGCATACACTGCACACACTATACACACTCTACAGACACTGCATACACTCTACACACACTGCAAACACTGCACACACACTGCATACACACTGCATAAACTAAACACACTGCACTAACTATACACACACTGCATACACACTGCACACACTATACACACACTGCATACACCATATACACACACTGCATACAAACTATATACACACACTATACACACTGCTTACACACTATACACACACTGCACACACTGTACATACACACTGTACACACACACTGTACATACACACTATACACACACGGTACACACTATGCACACACTGCACACACTACACACACACACACACTACGTACACACTGCACACACTATACACACACTACACACACTGCATACACACTGCACACACTACACACTACACACACTGCATACACACACTATGCACACACACTATGCACACACTGCACACTCTATACACAAACTGCACACACTATACACACACTGCACACACTATACACACACTGCATACACTTCATACACTATACACACACATACATTTAAAAACAATTGCAGTTGTTTTTTACATTTCAAAGTTGGGGAGGGGGGTGCCAAATAAAGGATCTGCCCCGGGTGCCAAATGCTCCAGGTACTCCGCTGTATAGAGGGGAGCCATGTTACTCTATATATAGAGAAGAGCCATGTTTACACTGTATATAGAGGGAGCCATGTTACTCTGTATATAGAGAGGAGCCATGTTTACACTGTATATAGAGGGGAGCCATGTTACTCTGTATATAGTGGGAGCCATGTTATTCTGTATATATAGAGGGAGCCATGTTTACACGGTATATAGAGGGAAGCCATGTTACTCTGTATATAGAGGGAGCCATGTTACTCTGTATATAGATGGGAGCCATGTTATTCTGTATATAGAGAGGAGCCATGTTACTCTGTATATAGAGAGGAGCCATGTTTACACTGTATATAGAGGGAGCCATGTTACTCTGTATATAGAGAGGAGCCATGTTTACACTGTATATAGAGGGGAGCCATGTTACTCTGTATATAGAGGGAGCCATGTTATTCTGTATATAGAGGGAGCCATGTTTACACGGTATATAGAGGGGAGCCATGTTACTCTGTATATAGAGAGGAGCCATGTTTACACTGTATATAGAGGGAGCCATGTTACTCTGTGTATAGAGAGGAGCCATGTTTACACTGTAAATAGAGGGGAGCCATGTTACTCTGTATATAGAGGGAAGCCATGTTATTCTGTATATAGAGAGGAGCCATGTTTACACTGTATATAGAGGGAGCCATGTTTAGACGGTATATAGAGGGAAGCCATTTTACTCTGTATATAGAGGGAGCCATGTTACTCTGTATATAGAGGGAGTCATGTTATTCTGTATATAGAGGGAGCCATGTTATTCTGTATATAGAGGGAGCCATGTTTACACGGTATATAGAGGGAAGCCATGTTACTCTGTATATAGAGAGGAGCCATGTTTACACTGTATATAGAGGGAGCCACATTACTCTGTATATAGAGAGGAGCCATGTTTACTCTGTATATAGAGGGGAGCCATGTTACTCTGTATATAGAGGGGAGCCATGTTACACTGTATATAGAGGGAGCCATGTTACTCTGTATATAGAGGGAGCCATGTTTACTCTGTATATAAAGGGAGCCATGTTACTATCTGAGGTGGTTAACTATGATTGGCCCTGGCATGTTTGTTAGTCTGGCCTGCATGGTTGTCTGGCATGAATAAAAGTAGCATGTTTCAACTATATTAGTAGTTAGACTAGTTTGCACTAAAACATGTGCAAATGGAGAGTTTGCGGTTGTGCAAATGGACTGTTTGCGGTTGTTTGCGGTGCGTTAAACGGGGAGTTTGGTCTGTCACTGTGAAGCGGGCGTAACCCTTACACTACCTGATCGATACAACATCATACCTGATGTTTTAAAGCACGTTATTCCAAACAATTTAGGAATGTTAGGTGATTTATGCCCTTTATGGATTAAAACCAGACTCTGCATCAACTATGTAATTTTCCATGGGAGTTTTGCCATGGATCCCCCTCTGGCATGCCACAGTCCAGGTGTTAGTCCCCTAGAAACAACTTTTCCATCACTATTGTGGCCAGAAAGAGTCCCTGTGGGTTTTAAAAATCGCCTGCCCATTGAAGTCTATGGCGGTTCGCCCGGTTCGCCACATTTGCGGAAGTTCGCGTTCGCCGTTCGCGAACCGAAAATGTTATGTTCGTGACATCACTAGTCAACAGCAAAAAACAGATGTGAGGAAGGTTGAACATTATGGACACGTTTCTGTTCAGCCTATGTGACTATATTTTACAAATGCATTTGAAGGGGCAAGAGGTACAAAACTATTTCTAAATAATTACTCAAAACTCTTAATTTAAAAAATAAATAAATAATAATTGATCTATCGTCATGTATGCTGGCATCTGACCAGAGTGTTTTCTAAGGACTTGGAATCACCTGATTTATTAAAATTTATTCTTAAGCATTGTCATGGTAAGTGAAGCAGGTTTATGAGATTATTGACATAGTATGTATTTTCTTTTTTCAGTACATTAGAAAACCACTAGATGGGGCTAAATCATTAATGAAAGTGAGACAGATGGACATTATTATGCAAGTTCTGTTGGTGTTTATTCATTATTCATTATTTTGACACTATGATAACAGATACTTTACTAGTATATAGCTTAATGACACTGATTGTAGAAATGAAAAACACGTTACCCTTTTTTTTTTTTTTTTTTTATATCCAGCATACTGAACAGGTAAATTATAGCTATACTTTAGAAAAATACAGATATTGTGATTTCTCAATTTTAAAAAGATGCTTTGAAGATTAAAAATACCAATTTGCCACCCAGAAAATTGTTGGCCCTTAGAAGTGATTACCAATTCTAGTATATTGTAAAGCTTAGGTAAGAGAGACAAAGTAAATGTCTTGGGATGAGTCAAATTTTAAAGAAAACAAAACAAATAGGCCCAGAGCACAATTAATATGCTTGTGCATCATAGTGCTACAATGCTCTAATGAAGGCTATATTAACAATACAGGTGCTTTTGGGTTTGAATCAAAATTGTTTATATGTCCTTCATTGTACCACTGTAATACAGTGGCATATTGGTTGTGTTCGTGATCTTTTTTTCTCTTAAATACTTTTTCAAACATGATAGAAATTAGTATTTTTATTGAAACCCATGAAAAATTACATTAATTTATTGGATGCATAGGGGTTGGAGATGGCATAGTAATTATAAAAGTACACCTGTGCCATACTGACTATGGATTTCAGTCACAAATAGTGATCTACCGAACTGTTCGCTGGCGAATAGTTCCTGGCGAACATAGCGTGTTCGCGTTCGCCATGGCGGGCGAACACATGCGTGGTTCGATCCGCCCCCTATTCGTCATCATTGAGGAAACTTTGACCCTGTGCCTCACGGTCAGCAGACACATTCCAGCAAATTAGCAGCAGACCCTCCCTTCCAGACCCTCCCATCTCCTGTACAACATCCATTTTAGATTCATTCTGAAGCTGCATTCTTAGATAGAGGAGGGAAAGTGTAGCTGCTGCTCATTAGATAGGGAAACTGATAGCTAGGCTAGGGTATTCAGTGTCCACTACAGTCCTGAAGGACTCATCTGATCTCTGCTGTAAGAACAGCACCCCAAAAAGCCCTTTTTAGGGCTAGAACATCAGTCTGCTTTTTTTTCCCTGTGTAATCTAATTGCAGTTGCCTGCCTACCTGCCTGCCAGCTTCTGTGTCAGGCTCACAGTGGATACTGTGCCCACTTGCCCAGTGCCACCACTCATATCTGGTGTCACAATAGCTTAAGCTTGCATTTAAAAACAAAACAATTTTTTTTTTCACTGTAATAGATTGAATAGCAGTTAGCAAGCGTCTGGGGGTCAGCTTCAGCGTGTACTCTGCCAACCTCTGCAAGTGCACTTTGCCACTCATATCTGGTGTGACTATAGCGTGCCTTTAAAATGAAAAAAACGTTTTTCACTGTAAGCTAATAGCAGTCAGTGTCCTTCAAGCGGGTGTGTCAGGCCTTCAGCGTGTACTCTGCCAACCTCTGCATGTGCACTTTGCCACTCATAGCTGGTGTCACAATAGCGTGCATTTAAAAAAAAAAAAAAAACTTTTTTCACTGTTATAGATTGAATAGCAGTTACTTGTCTTCAAGCGGGTGTGTCAGGCCAACAGCGTGTACTCTGCCAACCTCTGCCAGTGCACATTGCCACTCATATCTGGTCTATGTCTCAGGCAGGCAGCATTACACACATGGACGTACAGTGTGATGATGATGATGTTGTACCCGCTGCTGCTTCCTTTGCTGAGTTGTCAGATACAAGTGAAGCGGTTGATGATGACGATGCGTCCATGGATGTCACGTGGGTGCCAGCTCGGCAAGAAGAAGAACAGGGCGAAAGTTCAGATGGGGAGACAGAGAGGAAGAGACGAGTTGGAAGCAGGGGGAGGTCGTCGCAAGGAGCTAGTGGCACAGTCAGACAGCATGCATAGTCACCCGGGGTCAGCCCGACAGCATGCCAATCAACGCATGCTGTGTCCACCACCAGAATGCAGTCATTGCAGAGCTCAGCAGTGTGGCATTTTTTTTTGTGTGTCTGACCTGACAACAGCGATGCCATTTGCAACCTGTGCCAAAAGAAACTGAGTCGTGGGAAGTCCAACACCCACCTAGGTACAACTGCTTTGCGTAGGCACATGATCGCACATCACAAACGCCTATGGGATCAACACATGAGTACAAGCAGCACACAAACTCAAAGCCGCCATCCTCCTCCTGGTCCAGCATCTTCAGCCACATCAACCACTGCTGTCCTCCTTGCCCCCTCTCAACCATCCGCCACTCCGTCTCTCGCCTTGAGCAGTCCCCACTCATCTGCCCACAGTCAGGTGTCTGTCAAGGACATGTTTGAGCGTAAGAAGCCAATGTCAGAAAGTCACCCCCTTGCCCAGCGTCTTACAGCTGGCTTGTCCGAACTATTAGCCGGCCAGCTTTTTTTTTTTTTTTTTATTCTTTATTTTTGCAGTGCAAAAAATCATAACAGCAGGTGTGTGGTGCCCCAATAGCATTCCTCACGCTGATCATCAACATTTTTACAATTGGGTTTTCATAAATCCGTGCACATTTTTTAGTTATTTATGTCGAGATTGTCCAATTTTACACATTACACTGAGTATACAATTAAAATGTGGTCCTAGTTTAGCTGAGCAGGTCTAACGAAACCTTGGCGGCACAATGCGTTATAAACTTTATGGAGCATTCAATCTAGGCACTGGCTTATCTAACTGATCTAGGACACTTGAATACAAATGTAACATCGCTAAGTATAGTATAAAATATTCAAAGATCTTGTTACCCTGACTAGGCACAGGAAAAGCATTGAAAAGTAGTTAACAGCTGACTGATGATTTATTATAGTAGTACCTAGTTGGAATAATAGTTATAAAAGTTAAACTATGTGTACACAGCTAGGGGGCGTCATACAGCAGTTAGCATTGCTAATTGTGCATAGGGAAATCACAGCTGGCTTTCAATACCATAACAGCTAGGAAAAGCATTTTTCGTTGATATGCCTTTTTATTTCTTCTTAGATAACAAAAAAAATTCTGAGACGACATTGGCAGGGCTATTCACTTGTGTGATCTGTCATGAATTGTAATTTGAATGTTAATTTGAACTGTGGGGCACAAGAACTTGAATAGAAAACATATTTAAGCCAACTATGTTTTCACTAAGCTTAGTGAATAACTAACATTAACGAGTCGGATTAAACGCACTCTGCACTCGAGGTATGATCTGTTTAAATGACCCCACTCTGGGCCCTAAATGGTAAAACATTTCACATGGGCATACGAAAGGTACACATGGCAATTAAAATCAGAAAATATGTAAAACATTTTTAGATATACTGGAAATTAGTACACCAATACGATTAAGCACGTTGATTAATAAAATAAAGAAATGTTAATCTATCAAAGCGGATTGAGAAAATATATGTTTAAAAAGATACAAAAATATCAAAATCTGCTTATAAAAAAGAAATACTGCCTTAAAATTCAAAATGCAAGTATGAATATTAGCACACACAATCTACCAAATGTGAAAACTATTATTTAGCTTTTCTGGCAACTAAAAGTAACATACTGGGGGGCGTGGCCGACCACGGAGCTAATGGACGCACACTGATTCAGCTCCTGAGGACTCGGACTCCAATCCACCTTAATCGGAGACTTTCTTAAGATATGGGTGTGACTAAACCAATCTCGCCACATTGTATTGGAGGAGCCTGGTTGCCCGCCTGCTGCCTTTGGATTATGGACCGGCAGCTAAAGGGTTCATTTTACTGTGCAGAAGGATTTATTTCTCCCTTTCTGCACAGCAGTTCGGTAGATTTCATATACCGAACAAACAGCCGTTCACCAACCTCCCCAGAGCCGTGGGAAGCCGGCCGGCGTTGTTAATTGGTCACCCAGAAGCTGGAGTGTGCCTCCTATTTACCTCCCTGAAGCTGCGGTTAACCGCAGCTTAATTGCTTGTTAACTTTGTGCCTGCTGTTACACTTTGCGGCCGCTAGGTGGCGGTGTTCTGGAGCTCCCCGGGCAGCCAGCGCTTTTCTGCCCGGCTTTCATGCACCAAAATCGGACACTTTTACGTGCAGGCACTGCTGAACCTCCAGCCCCTGGTTCTAATTCGTATGGATTTGGTGAATGCAGGGAAATTCGGTAGTTTGTTTTATGTGAATGCTTTAACCCAGATAGCAATGCCATGGAGCCTGTTCGTATAATTAAAGACTTTGGCTCCATGGCAATTAAAATGTATTCGGGTGGTCTGGGTGCCATTCACCTAATAATGTGCACCCAGACCTGAGCTATCTGGGGATATGTAACATGTCTGTGTTTTGTGTATAAAATGTGTCTGTATGTATTTTAAAGTGATAGTCTGTTTCTGTGTCACCACGTGCATAATGGAGTCTGGCCTTTGTCCTGGGAGATAATTGAATTACTTCATTAATTATCTCCAGGACAGAGAGGAGGACACCAGGAAGCATTGTGGGAAAGTATTGTGGCTGTGTGTACGAAAGTTATACATGTCTGTCTGATGTTTCAGTCTTCCATCTGGTCCCCTAGGTGAGTGTCCACCAGGTGGGAGACCTGCATAAATACAGGGGCAGGTAGCCCTCAATAAACAGACCACTGCTTGACCCTCAACACGGAGCCTTGTCTCGTTCTTGGGGGGATTCACTGTATGCTGCTGGGAGATTGATTGCTAGGAGTGTAAGCTGATGTCTGCTTTTCCTGTTCGTCTGTTAGCAGCTATTCGTGAGGTTCCAGTTTGGAGTGCTATCTTAATCCCTGGTATGCAGTTCGGGAGTTTGATGCATTCGCCTATATCCAATTCGTGAGTTTTGATGTTCTGCAGTAGCTGTGCCTTTTTGTAAAAAGGGGATTATCGCCTAAACGGATTTTTCCCCTTTTATGCTGAAACGGTCCGTAACAATTGGTGGCAAGCGGCGGGATCGTTCCTACGGCCAGAAGGACAGCTACAGGAGACACCATTGCTCTGGATTTTACAATTTGAGGGCAACGCATGTCTCAGTACAGCGACCCTGACAGCACCAGCATGGAACCAGCAGTGTAGTTCGATGAGGGTGACATGGATGACCGAGATGCAGTACGCAAAGGCATCTGGTACCAGGCACTGGGTATGGTGGAATGCCAGCAGGATGGGAGATTCCCCAAGGAAGAGCAGCGGTTGCAGAAGCGAGTAGCCCTGCGGATGCCCTTCCTGGGAGAGCAGCCCCTGGAGGAATGGGTGTCAGAATTGGAACACCTAGTATGGCAGGAGATGTGGCTGGAGGATGCCTACCAGGCGCTTTGGTGGTATGTTGCACAGTACCTGCCCTGGACAGCCGAGCATGACAAGCCAGAGGGAGAGGAGTTTGATGGTCCTGGCTTGTTATGGGGGTCTTTTTCAGAGCTTGAATTTGGGAGCCCTACACAAGACCGGTTCAGTGATCTCTTGGGGTGGAGGGAGAGCAGGTATGACTGGGACGACACTCATGAAATTGAGCAAGACCTGGTCCACCTGGTGACCCGGGAGATGGAGCTAGAACATGGCTACCAACAGCTGTTCCAATATTATGAGAAAGCTCAGCAGGAGAGCAACAGGACAGACCCAGAGCCAGACCCATTCAGAGGGGACGAGATGGTACAGTTTCACTGGGAAGAACCCCAGGTGGCCAGTGGAGATGGGACCGAGGTCTCTCCACCGGTCCTGCAGGGAATTGGGAGCCCAGTCTCCATTCCCCAGCGGCAGTGTAAAGTGCAGGGAGAGGAGAGCAGTGTCCTCCCTCCCCAGCGGCAGGCTGAGTTACAGGGGGTAGAGGTAGTTGTTCCTGCCCCCCAGCAGCAGAGTGGTATGCCAAGAAGGCAGTGTGAAGTACCGGGAGAGGAGAGCAGTGTCCTCCCTCCCCAACGGCAGTGTGATTTTTTGGGAATTGGGAGCCCAGTCTCCATTCCCCAGCGGCAGTGTGAGGTGCTGGGAATTGGGAGCCGAGTCTCCACTCCCCAGCGGGAGATACAGCAGGGAATTGGGAGCCCAGTCTCCAGTCCCCAGCAGCAGAGTATCCAGCAAGGAATAGAGAGCCCAGTCTCCTTTCCCCAGCAGCAGGACTCTGTATTGGGAGGAGAGACAGTCGGTCTCCCTCCGCAAAGACTAGAAGTATGTCTGGGAGAGGAGATTGTTACCACCTCTCCCCAGCGGCGGATCATCAATGGGCAGAGTGTTCTATCGGGAGAGGAGCTTGATACCCCCTCTCACCAGCGGCAGTTTAATGTACCAGGGGGAGACTGTAAGCCCCCCACCGGTGCAGATGGGACCGTGGTCTCTGCACTTGCCACACAGGGGGTAGGGATGGTCGGTCCTACCCCCCCACGACACAGCTGTGTATCCATGGGGGAGACAACCGGTCTCCCCATTCCGCAGCAGAGCTATGCAACTAAGGGGGAGACAGTCCGTCTCCAGCAACCAGGCTCCAACCAGACTACTCCGGGGGTAGTGCTGGCACCAGGACAGAGTACCGCTGGTCTCTGCCCACTCAGCAACCCACCAAGGCAGCCTACCAGTCCCCTACACAGCCGTGGTGAGGCACCTGGACATGGACAAGTTTCTCCTCTACCCAGGTGTAGTAACCATTTATTGTGGGTGGGCTGTACTGTTTTTTCTGCTTTGTGGGTGGGCTGCTGGACTAACAAGGGCACTGACCGGCAGGAGGTCAGGTACCCTGTTAGTCTTTTTGGAAAGGGGGAGAGATGTGATGAAACCAATCTCGCCACATTGTATTGGAGGAGCCTGGTTGCCCGCCTGCTGCCTTTGGATTATGGACCGGCAGCTAAAAGGTTAATTTTACTGTGCAGAAGGATTTATTTCTCCCTTTCTGCACAGCAGTTCGGTAGATTTCATATACCGAACAAACAGCCGTTCACCAACCTCCCCAGAGCCATGGGAAGCTGCCCGGCGTTGTTAATTGCCCACCCAGAAGCTGGAGTGTGCCTCCTATTTACCTCCCTGAAGCTGCGGTTAACCGCAGCTTAATTGCTTGTTAACTTTGTGCCTGCTGTTACACTTTGCGGCCGCTAGGTGGCGGTGTTCTGGAGCTCCCCGGGCAGCCAGCGCTTTTCTGCCCGGCTTTCATGCACCAAAATCGGACACTTTTACGTGCAGGCACCGCTGAACCTCCAGCCCCTGGTTCTAATTCGTATGGATTTGGTGAATGCAGGGAAATTCGGTAGTTTGTTTTATGTAAATGCTTTAACCCAGATAGCAATGCCATGGAGCCTGTTCGTATAATTAAAGACTTTGGCTCCATGGCAATTAAAATGTATTCGGGTGGTCTGGGTGCCATTCACCTAATAATGTGCACCCAGACCTGAGCTATCTGGGGATATGTAACATGTCTGTGTTTTGTGTATAAAATGTGTCTGTGTGTATTTTAAAGTGATAGTCTGTTTCTGTGTCACCACGTGCATAATGGAGTCTGGCCTTTGTCCTGGGAGATAATTGAATTACTTCATTAATTATCTCCAGGACAGAGAGGAGGAAACCAGGAAGCATTGTGGGAAAGTATTGTGTACAAAAGTTAGACATGTCTGTCTGCTGTTTCAGTCTTCCATCTGGTCCCCTAGGGGAGTGTCCACCAGGTGGGAGACCTGCATAAATACAGGGGCAGGTAGCCCTCAATAAACAGACCACTGCTTGACCCTCAACACGGAGCCTTGTCTCGTTCTTGGGGGGATTCACTGTATGCTGCTGGAAGATTGATTGCTCGGAGTGTAAGAGGATGTCTGCTTTTCCTGTTCGTCTGTTAGCAGCTATTCGTGAGGTTCCAGTTTGGAGTGCTATCTTATTCCCTGGTATGCAGTTCGGGAGTTTGATGCATTCGCCTATATCCAATTCGTGAGTTTTGATGTTCTGCAGTATCTGTGCCTTTTTGTAAAAAGGGGATTATCGCCTAAACTGATTTTTCCCCTTTTATGCTGAAACGGTCCGTAACAATGGGCAATCAAAAGAAGCAGGGTCCAACACAAGGACACTCTGGGAAAACTCTATCCACCAAATCGGGAGCTTTGACCCATTATTTTAAAGAAAATACAGACCGTGGGGAGGAGGCCGCGACCACAGCTCGCGTAATGGCGGACACAGACCCGCAGCCCAGCAGTCCCTCAGCCTCAGAACTCTCCCACATCTCTTCTGATACAGCAAACGATGCTGACATTAAATCCATATTAAAGAACTTACCTTTCAAAAACGACCTGCACAGCATGAAAAATGAACTACAAATCACGATGGGCAAGTTGGAAGTCACGTTCCATACGAAAATGGAGGCGATAGGCACGGAAGTCCGCCAGCTGAACCTCAGGGTGGTAGACCTGGAAGAGGAAAGGGATATAATACAGGCTCAATTAACAAATATAACAACAACATTAGACTCCCATGCTTTAAACATGGCAGCTACGCAGAGGCACATCGATGACTTGGATAACCGCGGGAGGAGGAACAATCTGCGGATAAGAGGCCTGCCAGAATCCCAAGGTGAGAGCTTAGAATCAATACTAACCGAGCTATTTAATCTTATTCTTGGGGAACAAAGCGATAACAGAATTTTACTTGACAGAGCCCATCGCTCGCTACGCCCTAGGGGCCTGTCACCTGAAACCCCAAGGGACACAATATGCAGAATTCATTATTTCTCAATTAACCCCTTAAGGACCAAACTTCTAGAATAAAGGGAATCATGACATGTCACACATGTCATGTGTCCTTAAGGGGTTAAGGAGAATATCCTCAAATCACTCAGGGAAACCTCCCAACCCCTCCTCT
Organism: Pelobates fuscus; assembly: GCF_036172605.1. Taxonomy (NCBI): domain Eukaryota; kingdom Metazoa; phylum Chordata; class Amphibia; order Anura; family Pelobatidae; genus Pelobates; species Pelobates fuscus. The sequence goes on along the minus strand of NC_086319.1, from coordinate 193,018,930 downwards.
TTCATGGTCACCCAATACAGATCTACCCGGATCTCTCTCGTTACACATTACAGGCACGCAGAGCCTTAAAGCCTATCACTGAACACTTAAGGAACAGAAACATCAGATATCGCTGGGGATTCCCATTCGCACTAATCGTTAACCACAAGGGTACTATGCTAACGATCTCCTCTACCCTAGACATTCCTCCATTCCTCCAGGCACTTGACTTACCGAATACCACTGTGTTAGACTGGAACGGGCTGCAACCTCAACAAGACACAGCAAGCCTTCCTCAGAGACAGCGCTGGATTACACCTGCTAAAAAGAGAAGGAATGATCAAAGATTTATTTCACCGCAACAAAGATCAAGAATATCAGCGGACACTGCAAGCCACCGGAATCTACATTCTCCAGAATAAGAGAACTTTTTACTCCTCGCACAATTTCATACTTTATACTACATGTCCCAAAACACACAATGGCCAACCAGATGACAACTAGTTATCTCTCTCCATACTTCACCTAGAAGCGGATGACTAACTCTCCACCCCAATCCTCAGTCCCCTACTCATAATCCTCTAAGTAAAGATTCAGACTCTCCTAACCAACATTTCCCAGATTTTAATCCAGCCGACAATGTTAGACCACCAGGACTATAAATACAAGTCTAAACTATAGGCTTGAAATCTCAGCTCAGTTCGAGAAATCCTCTCTTCACCGGGACCTTTGGGATACAAGTCTAAACTATAGGCTTGAAATCTCAGCTCAGTTCGAGAAATCCTCACTTCACCACGTCAACCTTTTCTACACACTCTAAACACAGGTTGTATGTATTATATCATGTATTGTACTGTGTGGTGGGCTTTGCTCACAATAGGACTTGAGAGGTTCATGCTATTCTCGCAAACTAGGAAATAATTAACAGTATAATCTGGGTATCTAACATTATATATCTGTAAAAGTGTACGAATATCAATGTCCCCCTCCTTCCCTCTCATTCCATTAATTCTATTAAACCCTCCTCCCACCTTCACTCTCCACTCTCTCTCCTCTCTCTCTTTCCCCCCTCTCTTCTTCCAGCTGCACTCACTTACTCCCACCTCTATCCATCCGCTTCATTAAAGTTCTCTGGCACTCGGCCTTTCTTCATGTCTCCCAAGATAACTATTAATATAATTTAAAGGATTGCTTTACCTTAGTAATCCTTAGTAATGCCACAAGGTTCCCCCTATCTACAAAAGGGTATCTATCGGCTGCGTCAAGATAGATCACCTATACTCTCGCTAACTGAGAGAACCCCCCAGCTAAGGGTTTAGGAAATTTCCACCTCTTTCATCTTCCACCTTCTTCATCTCCCACCTTACTACACCCCCCCTCCCCTTTTTTCACCCCCCTTCTTCTTCTATTTCTCCTGGTTATTACAGTGCTCCCACTCGAGCACCACCACCACTTTGTTATTGGTGAGGGGCCTCTGAACTCTGGTGACATCAGATCCCTTTACGGGAACCTGGGCCATTAGCGCTTTCAAAGAGCCTTACAGATATGCTATACGATCACCACACTCATCAACTGTTGTGAAACAAGGTAGCTGTTTCTACCTACATTTTTACTCCGTTTACTTCTTTACTTAATTGACTGTTTACGTGCTGGTGCATAATCTATTGCAAATCTTCAAAATACAATTATAAACGGATACGCATTTGATATAGTTAATTGTTGAAGTGCATGCTTATAACTAAAGAAAAGGAAGGCTCAAGGCACAATCTTAATACAGTACAACCCCAGTTAGGACCTCAGACACCTTCAGCTCTCCCTACTCATTTATAGTTTACCTTAAACTTACCCATCCCCACAACTTAGAGTAAACATCTAACAATGACCTCGTTAACACTACTAACGCAAAACGCCACAGGTCTTAACACCCCTGAAAAAAGATCTCTAGCTTTGTCTGACTTTCACAGACAGAAAGCGGACATCGTTTTCATTCAAGAAACACACCTACGCAAGGGTACATCCACAAAAATACGTAATAAAGACTGTCCACATGGCTACTAGGGCCACTACTCAGAATCTAAATCAAGAGGGGTAGCGATACTGATAAGTAGACACACCCCATTTACTATTCAAGAACACCTCACAGACGACTCAGGTAGATTCCTGTTTGTGAAAGGGACATTAGGCACAGTTACAGTAACACTGGTCAACTTATACGTACCTAACAAAAAACAAAAACTATTTTTGAAAAAAGTCCTTCATAAGCTATCAGACTTCCAAGAGGGTATTCTAATAATAGGAGGAGACATAAATATCTCTCTAGACGGAAAATTAGACTCCACAGCCAAATTACAGCCACATATGACACAAATCAGAAAGCAGATAAACTCTAAGTTTTTTGAAGCACAACTATTTGACTGTTGGAGGTTACTGCACCCCTCACGTAGGGACTTCTCATTCTATTCACCGCCAACAGGCACATATTCTCGTATTGACTCAATCTTTCTCCAACACAGGTACCTATCTCTAGTGACAGCAGCTGCATATGGTCCAATTACCTGGTCAGACCATGCCTCGATGACACTGACATTAAACATCCCACACCTACCTCATCCAACTACTCAGTGGAAACTAAATGACCTACTTCTAAACGATGCAGATAACATAACACGTATAGAAAAGGCAGTTAATACCTACTTTGAGGAGAACACACAACCAGAAACAGCCCCACCTCTCCTATGGGAAGCCCACAAAGCAGTCATAAGAGGGGAATTCATCAGAATTGCCTCCTCCGTTAAACGAAATAGAGAACAAAGAATTGCCCAACTGACACGAGAACTAAAAACACTGGAATCTACACACCATGACCATGATCCATCACTTGATACATACAAATTAATCTTATCAAAAAGATCTGAACTCACGACCACACTACAACTACACGCTAGACGCAAAGTAACCCTGACAAAACACCTTTACTACACAAAAGGAAGTAAAGCAGGGAGATTACTTGCGCAATCGTTGAAACCAGACAAACAATCTACCTTCATCCCAGAAATTAAACTAGAATCAGGGAAGTTGACTAAAAATATGCCAGATATTATTAACAAATTCCATAAATTCTTTACTAATCTTTACAACATTTCAAAAGTTCAACCATCCAAAGAGGAAATTCTCACAAACTTACAACCAAGAATTAAGAGAACGATCCCACCCAATGAAGTAGCTTTTCTAGACGAGCCCATCTCGCTAGAAGAATTTCATAATGTAGTCAGATCACTACCCTCGGGTAAAAGTCCTGGACCAGATGGGTACACAGGGAAATACTATAAAACTTTTACCTTGATTCTAGCACGACCATTTACCGAGGCATATAACACCCAAAAATTATCACACCAAATTCCTAGAACCTCCCTGGAAGCAACAATTACACTCATCACAAAACCGGGCAAAGATATTGCAAAAATAAATTTAGCAAAATAAATTAAAAAGTATGCTTTACACAGCGTATAAGGGTGATGTCACAGCACAACGGGAATCTAACAGGGGAAGAGGTGAAAGTCATCCTCCTCCTCCCACGACCACGCCATATCTGCCAAGTGACCCTATGTAGGGGGAACAGTCTCTATCCTGCTCTGTGTCAGTGTGTATCAGGGATCCTTTGGATAGGTGTCAATCCATATCTGCCAAGTGACCCTATGTAGGGGGAACAGTCTCTATTCTGCTCTGTGTCAGTGTGTATCAGGGATCCTTAGGATAGGTGTAAATCCATATCTGCCAAGTGACCCTATGTAGGGGGAACAGTCTCTATTCTGCTCTGTGTCAGTGTGTATCAGGGATCCTTAGGATAGGTGTCAATCCATATCTGCCAAGTGACCCTATGTAGGGGGGACAGTCTCTATTCTGCTCTGTGTCAGTGTGTATCAGGGATCCTTAGGATAGGTGTCAATCCATATCTGCCAAGTGACCCTATGTAGGAGAAACAGTCCCTATTCTGCTCTGTGTCAGTGTGTATCAGGGATCCTTAGGATGGGTGTCAATCCATATCTGCCATTTCTGATTAATAAAATAAATAAATGTTAATCTATCAAAGCCAAGCCTACAAGAAATGTTAATCTATCAAAGCCAAGCCTCCTACATAGGGCCAAGTGACCCTATGTAGGAGGAACAGTCCCTATTCTGCTCTGTGTCATTGTGTATCAGGGATCCTTAGGATAGGTGTCAATCCATATCTGCCATATCTGATTAATAAAATAAAGAAATGTTAATCTATCAAAGCGGCTTGAGAAAATATAGGCAGACACCTTGTAACAGATCACCTGGCAACTCGACTGGGTACCTCCGTTGATGGATGCTCCAAGCACTCCACTTGACACCATAAGCATTACAGATGCCACCAACCGTCGCAGCTTGGTTGGGGTCTCGCCGTCTCCTACCCACCCAGGACCTATGACAAGGCTCCAGGCTCCAGTGGGTAAACCTCTCTTCCTTCAGAGAGCAAAGCAGGAACAAGCTTTAAAAAGAGCGTAGTGATTATAGCCAAGGGAGTATACAGAGTATAGCAATCCCCTAGTGTAGATGCAGCCTTTTCCCCCACACATGAGACAAGGCTCTAAGTTGAGGGTAAAACAGGAACTCAGCAGTCTGAGGGTTTATTGTCTCTTATATACTGTTTTTTCCACAAGGACAGACTTGTACAGTTAGACACTCCCAGCTAATGTACACAAGCACCCCCCTCTGCCTGTGATACAATTACCAAACACAATGGACCATTACCCACAGGCAAAACACACATTTTTCACAATACACAGAAAACACCCCAAAACACCACATCCTCACAAACCCTATGTAGGGGGAACAGTTCCTATTCTGCTCTGTGTCAGTGTGTATCAGGGATCCTTAGGATAGGTGTCAATCCATATCTGCCAAGTGACCCGATGTAGGGTGAACAGTCCCTATTCTGCTCTGTGTCAGTGTGTATCAGGGTCTCTGAGGAAAGGTGTCAATCCATATGTCAGGTGTCAATCCATATCCATTGTGATTTAGGAATGTTAGGTGATTTCTGCCCTTTATGCATTAAAACCAGACTCTGCATCAACTGTGTAATTTTCCATGGGAGTTTTGCCATGGATCCCCCTCCGGCATGCCACAGTCCAGGTGTTAGTCCCCTTTGAAACAACTTTTGCATCACTTTTGTGGCCATAAAGAGTCCCTGTGGGTTTTAAAATTCGCCTGCCCATTGAAGTCAATGGCGGTTCGCCCAGTTCGCCGGTCACGAACGTTTGCGGACGTTCCCGTTCGCCGTTCGCGAACCGAAAAATTTGTGTTTGCGACATCACTAGTCACAAATGATAAAAAAAACTGAAAAAAGTTACTTGCACACTATCATAAACCTCACACACCACTGCGTCAAAAAGAAGTCGAAGGTTGCCGCTATGTGGTCCTCGTGGGGCAGCACGCTTGTCGGCCTCGCTGGTGGATGTAGGGTGAGTGGAGGCTCAAGAGCTCATGATTTGCTACAGAATATTGTAGTTACCTCAATAAAAAAATATGGTTGCACAACTGTTAAGTTTAGTTTAAAGACAAGCTTGATTTAACTTGGGTGCAAAAAAACATTGCTAAAACATTTTATGAAACCAGCATAAATTTTGTTATATTATTCATACTTTGAGATTTATTTAATTAGAGGGCTACTCAAAACACCAAATTACATTGATGATCAACTTAATGAAGCCATTTTGGTGTATAGATGATGCACCTGCAGTGGCACTGCTCAATTCTTTGCAATTTAGGAGTTACATAATTTTGTTTGTTTATGCAGCCCTAGCAACATCTCTACCATAGGCGTGCGCACGGGGTGTGCCGGGTGTGCCCGGGCACACCCTAATGTAGGGTGCCCACGTGTCCCAGAATGCCCAGACATTCTCACATTTTGTGGGTCCACCTTAATTTTAGGACAATGCTATGTCCCTGAAAGAGCTGTACCCATTATAAGTGAAGAGGGGGCCCGCTGGCTTCCCCACTATGCCAGCACCGCTGGCCCCCATTTGCTGCCCGCCGGTGGAGATGTCCCTCTCTCCCTCCCCTCCCAGCGCTGCAAGGAAGTGAGGTCACACGTGATGACATCACTTCCTCCCAGTGCTCTTTGCAGACGGCCGCGTGGGAGGAAAGAGAGAGGAGCTCTCAGGACCAGGTAAGTACAGATGTAATGCGGAATTAAAGTTCAGATCAGTCTGTCCTTTTGAAAAGAGATTTACTTTTAAAGGTTGTTTTAAAGATAAGGCATGTTATTTCGTAAGATAAATTGTTTATGCATCTCAAACAAATTGTTTTTTTTTTCTTTGTGTAATTAAATGCTCTTTGGTTTACTGCAACAGACTGTGAGAAATTAGAATTATTTATTAGATAACAGGAATTATGTACCTCAATGTTATATAAATACTTAGCTGGGCAAGGAATTGAGTGAGATTTTGAGGAAACTAGATCACATGTGATCCTTATGCAACTGGTTCTCAAAATACCTGACATTTAGTGTGAAACTCTTGTAAAGATAAGTTGCTGTGTTTTATAAGCATATGATTCATTATTCTGTGAAAATAACATCTTTATATGTTTTTGCCCACAGTCTTTTCCTTACAAGTGTACATGGTGATGGAGATTTTTCTACTGTCTAAAGGAGTATTGTAGTTTGGGTTTTATATATATATTTAACCTGTTTGTAAGTGAGATTTGTGTGCTCATTCTCATAATGAGCCCAAGTTAGAGTCTCTTGCATGAAAATGTGAAGTTTGACAAATTGCATTTAGCATACGTGTTGCAAAGGGGAGGCTTGATGGGCTGAAGACCTGGATATGTACAGTTTGTATATTTTATCAGGCAGGCACTTATCAAAGCAGCCACCTTTTCACACACAACGTGATTGCTCACAAAAGCCACAGAAGCTGTTCAGAGTTTTCTGGTACACAAATAGATTAAAGTGAAAGGGAGCTGTTTGTGTTGTAGTCTGTGTGTAAAAAGGTCTGTTTGTGGTGTAGCTATAGAGAGAGTGTATATAAGGGGTTTGAGATTTTGTATATATGAGTGTGTGTGTGTGTGTATGTGTGTGTGTATGTATGTATGTATGTATATGTAAAAAAAGGAAATTAAGATAGCACTCTCAGGACTTTTCTTGTTGTATGTATGTGTTGTGTGTGTGTGTGTGTGTGTGTGTGTATATGTATATATATATATATATATATATATATATATATATATATATATATATATATATATATATACACGCGTGTCGCGTGTGTGTTTGTACTTTAGGGAGCACACCCTAATGCTATAGGCTGTGCACGCCTATGATCTCTACTGGCTATGACTCACACAACCTACATGAAATAAAATGGTTTTATTTCAATCAAATGTGACAGGAGTGTGTGCTTACTCTACATTTTTATCTCCTACTCTGTGAATTAAACTTTAATCACACACAGGAGGCTCCTGCAGGCTCCAGCATGCTATAAACAGAACAGGAGCAAATGAATTCTACTTTAAACAAATTTAGCAAAAAAAAGTTTAAACATTATATTTTTTTTCACAGGAAATGTATAAGGAGGCTGTGTAGATCACATGCAAGGAAGGTGTGACTAAGGCTGCAAAAACAAAATATCAACTACCTAAATGGCAGAGAATTGAGCAGTGACACTGCTAGGGAATGATCTATACACCAAACCCGCTCCATTGAGCTGAAGTTGTATTGGTGCTTAGAGTGCCCCTTGAAAATATAATTGTTCATGATTGAAAAGGAATAGCACATTTTAGGCTTAAAGGGACACTATTGTCACCAGAACAACTAAAGCTTAATATAGTTTTTTCTGGTGTGTATAGTATGTCCCCACAGTCATTTTAATGTAAACACTGCTTTTTAAAAAAAAAAAAAAAACAGTGTTTACATTACAGCCTAGGAACACCTCTTAGTGGTGCTTCCTGGCTTAGTTCAGCAAAATGTGCAGAACAGCATCTCCACACTCTGCATGGAGGCACTGAACGTTCTTCATAGAGATGCAGTAATTCAATGCATCTCTGTAAGGACATGCTGATTGGTGTGAATGTAAATAGCCTCCCAATGCTTTGCTATGGGAAAGCATTGGATTGGATGAGATTACCAAGTGTGATCTCAGCCAAGAAGGTGGTGCGGGGGGTGGAGCAGTTTACTCACCTTTTTCCAGTGCTGGAAAAAAGGTAAGTAAACTCACGTTTTACTTTGCTGATGGGGGGGAAACAGGGGGGCAGACACCTTGTAACAGATCACCTGGCAACTAGACTGGGTACCTCCGTTGATGGATGCTCCAAGCACTCCACTTGACACCATAAGCACTGCAGACGCCACCAACCGTCGCAGCTTGGTTGGGGTCTCTCTGTCTCCTACCCACCCAGGACCTATGACAAGGCTCCAGGCTCCAGTGGGTGAACAAGCTTTAAAAAGAGCGTAGTGATTATAGACAAGGGAGTATACAGAGTATAGCAGTGTAGATGCAGCCTTTTCCCTCACACATGAGACGAGGCTCTAAGTTGAGGGTAAAACAGGAACTCAGCAGTCTGAGGGTTTATTGTCTCTTATATACAGGTTTTTCCACAAGGACAGACTTGTACAGTTAGACACTCCCAGCTAATGTACACAAGCCCTCCCCTCTGCCTGTGATACAATTACCAAACACAATGGACTAACTCCATTACCCACAGGCAAAACACACATTTTTCACAATACACAGAAAACACCCCAAAACACCACATCCTCACAAATCCCCACACATCCCTGGATAGCCCTGATCTGGGTGAACAACATATCCAAAAATCACCCAGATCCGAGCAGAGGTTCAGTAAATTCCTGGAAGTCATATTTGACTGACTGCAAGCATGACTTTCATGCCCAAAACAGTTCCACAGATTTAGGCTGTGCGGCCGGTCTATCTCCTCCTCTATCCTGGAGATAATTGGGTTAAGTGGCTGTGGTAACTTAATTATCTCCAGTAACAGGAACTATCTCTAAGTCAAAAACTGTTACAAAAACCACATAAAATACACAACTCTTTTAATACAATGTTTAACCTATATGTCCAATGTTAAAAGTACAAATAAGGGTGGGGTCAGAAAATAGCAAGGGCTGATGGGAGATTGAGGAGGGACAAAGCAGCCAGTTTAAACTGGTCTGGCAGTGTCCCTGGGACAAGGCCTGCTGGAGAAACAATAGGACAGGAAAAAGGGGGAGGGGAAGAGGCACATTTTCCCATGGATTTAAAGGGGCAGAAAAAGTGTTTTAAAATCAAATATGCCCAAATAAAGCTTTTAAAGTGCAATACATCCCAGGGGCCATAGTCATAGGGCAAGAGGCTGGCAAGCAGGCATCTCCAAATCCCAGTTGCAAGGTTATTTTTGCCACACACCTAAAAGGCGAGTCATGAAAATGTAAAAATGTATAACCAATTTTACAGTTTAGTTATTTTGGTCTCAAATTGCAATTTGATAGTCAATCCCACCCTCTACACTAGACATGCAGTTTATTTCATTCTGAATCAAATTTTGCTCAAATTCAGCAGTTATAAAGCACCCAAATTTCAAATTGATGAAAATTAAATAAAAACAAACTGATCCATAACAATTCAAACAGCTTATTGCTCCTCCTGTTTTTCCCTCTATTGGTTACTTTTTGTCACTTGATCTGCAAACCATATTGCAGGAAAATGCAACTGTCAGTGATTCGTTTTCTGAATTGTTTTATTTCAAACAGCATGGACCCTTGCAAACTGCATAACGTAGCACATTCTATATTTTAATTCTATTCTTGAGAAGTGTGCAAATTCCCAGATTGGTAAACATTCTTACATTCCTTCCAATAAATACAATAGCTTACTTAAATTACAAGATACTCAATTTGTATTAATAGGAAATATCGGAGACACAAAAATAAAGGCATCATGCTCTCGGAAGACATTTTTACATGAAAATCTAAAGAAGGATGAATAGGAAGTGAACTTCGTTTTAGACATAAAATAATAAAAATAGTAAAGCAAAAAAAAAAGGAAATTGGAGCATACCCGGAACGTGTAATTCTCAGCATTGGTGCTGTTGTAAAGACCAAAAATGTATACAATATACAGATTAAGGAACAATGCACTCATAAAAATACAGTGTACAGGCTACTTAAAATCACCTATCTGAGCAAGGAAATATGAGGATTCAATTTCGCCATATGGCCATATTGTTTTACGCCCAGCACTGTTACAGTACCCTAATATCGGTGGGTCCTACACTAATGGGAGACAAATCAAATAGTGCTACATGAGCTAAAGTGTATTTAAATGATCTGTTGTAAAAGCAGAGTATATAACTATTGGGATTTAAAAAAATGTGTAATAACAACGTGTAATAACAACGTGTAATGATTAACTCTCATTGGAAGTTAGCCAATCAGAGTTGTACTAAACCTATATAAAGTTACTGTTGCGGACCGTTTCGCTCACAAGAGGATAAAACCCGTTTAGGCGATAATCCCCTTTTCCAGATAGACCAGCAGCTACTGCAATCACCAATCTCCCGAACTGCAAACTGCACGTATTCACCAACTCCCGAACAAGAGACACACAAACCCTGGAAGCAGCCGAACAGGAAAAGCAATACGAACAGCTTACACTCCTGGCAATCGGCATACAGTCTAATTCCCCCCAAGAATGAGACAACACTTCACTTTGAGGGTTAAGCAGGAACTCCCTGATTTATTCACACAACTGTCTTATATTGTCTTATATTCTCCCATGCAAGGGAGGGATTTACTGTTAACTGTCTTATATTCTCCCATGCAAGGGAGGGATTTACAACAATTACACAATACACCAATCACACATGAGTTACCTCCCACAATGCCTCACAATCCCTCCTCTCTGCCCTGGAGATCATTGGGGAAGGAATCCAATTATCTCCAAGGACAGAGGCAAAACTCCATTACCCACATGGCAGACAAAAAGACAGTAAAAGACATAAAATTGCATACTGATACATTTAGTACATAATGCAAATGAGACAAGGTGGGCACACTCGACTAAACGACAAAATAGCCCCAGGAGGGCTAATACAATAAGTACTGGGTGCTCACCCACATAAGGCTCTATCCCCTGAAGAACCCAAAATACATAACAATGTGAATAGAGTAAGGAGCACAACCATAAATCTTTATATATATGAAAAAAATCTTTATTAAATGGGTATATACTATAGGACTGTCTCTTTAAATATTATCAACAAAGATACAAAGCCATGCTATTATAAAGCATTTACCAGAAAAAAATTTATTTTCGACATATATAAACGCGCAATGCGTGATATATAAATGAAGGAATCATGCAAACAGACCACTGTAATACTAGTATAATCAAAACCAAAACATATAAAAAATGCAAAAAACCATAATTTTTTTCATATATATAAAGATTTATGGTTGTGCTCCTTACTCTATTCACATTTAGAACATAAAACACACATTTCTACATATCCCCAGATAGCTTAGATCTGAGCGCACATTATTAGGTGAATGGCACTCAGATCACACGAATACAGTTTAATTGCCATGGAGCCAAAGTCTTTAATTACACGAATAGGCTCCATGGCATAGCTATCTGGGTTAAAACATTCCCCCAACATCTAATACCGAGTTTACATACATTCGTTAGATCGGTACCGGGGGGCTGGAGGCTCAGCGGTGCTTAGCTGACGCAGTGTCCGGGTTTGGCGCATGAAAGCCGGGCAGAAAAGCGATGGCTGCCCAGGGAGCTCCAGAACACCGCCATCGTGTGGCGGCTAGGTGTAACCGCGACCACCCAGTAACAGTCTATTAAGCTGCGGTTAACCGCAGCTACTGGGTGATCAATTGCCGGCACACGCTCGTTAAGCTGCGGTTAACCGCGGCTTCAGGGAGGTAGATGGAGGACACACGCCAGCTTCTGGGTGGCCAATTAACGGTGCCTGCCGGCTTCCCACGGCTCTGGGGACGCTAAGAAAGGGCTGTTTGTTCGGTAGATAGAATCTACCGAACGGCTGTGCAGAAAGGAAGGAATAAATCTATGATGTCATATTCCGGCCTCAGTCTTGTTAAGTAGCGCGAAAGGGAAGGGGAGCAGAGCAGTGATTGCACAGCTCCCCCTGCGGCCATCCAGCACAGACAGCTGTCTGCTGGCCCCAGGTGCCGACGGCCGACCGGGAAATTTCCCGGTATCCCGGTGGGCCAGTCCAGCCCTGGGTGAAGGGTACAGTGTGTGTGTGTGTGTGTGAGGGGAGGCAGTGTGTGTGTGTGTGTGTGTGAGGGGAGGCAGTCTGTGTGTGAGGGGAGGCAGTCAGTGTGTGTGTGTGTGTGTGGGGGGGGGGGGGAGGCAGTCTGTGTGTGTGTGTGTGTGTGAGGGGAGGCAGTCTGTGTGTGTGTGTGTGTGTGTGTGAGGGGAGGCAGTCTGTGTGTGTGTGTGCGCTCGCAGGAGGAACACAGAACCTCCCAGGCCCTTCCCTCCCTTCTCACCAGCTCGGGGAAGGGAGGGAAGGGCCTGGGAGGTTCTGTGTTCCTCCTGCGAGCACACACACATATGGGCAGGCAGGGGAGATGAAAGGATCTCCCCTGCCGGCCTTGGCCCACAGCCATCAAGACCCACCAGGTGTTTTCTGCACCTGGTGGGCCATCAAGACCCACCAGGTGTTTTCCATCACCCACCTGAAATCCCAAACTGCCCACTAGTGGGCGGCAGTGGCGTCGCTAGGGGGGGGGCAGAGGGGGCCATGGCCCCCCTACATCATGCTGTGCCCCACCTTGGGCCCCCCCAAATGCTGGCAACTTGCTGGCCGTGTGCTTAGATTCTATTCCCTCGGGCTGTAACAGTCCGTTACAGCCCGAGGGAATGCAGGACAGATGAGCTAGAACCATGCTGGGGGCTGTCTGTGGCTGGAGGAAGCACTGACAGGTTCCCCGGCACAGGCCCCGCCCCAAAACGAAGCCCCACCTCCCTCACATAAGCCCCGCCCCCACCATTAAGAGACAGCCCTTTCTGCTGCTGCAAAGTCCAGAAGATAGCTGTCTGACCCCCAGCAACAGGTAGGCTTGATGTGCTCAGGTGTGTGTGTGTGTCTGCTAGTGAGGAAGCTTGTGTGTGTGTGTGTATGGACTCAGCAGTATGTGTGTGTGTATGGACTCAGCAGTCTGTGTGTGTGTGTGGTGTGTAAGGACTCAGCAGTCTGTGTGTGTGTGTGGTGTGTAAGGACTCAGCAGTCTGTGTGTGTGTATGGACTCAGCAGTCTGTGTGTGTGTGTGGTGTGTAAGGACTCAGCAGTCTGTGTGTGTGTGTGTGTGTATGGACTCAGTAGTGTGTATGGACTCAATAGTGTGTGTGTGTATATGGAATCAGCAGTCTCTGTGTGTGTGTGTTTGGACTCAGCAGTCTGCATGTCTGCGTGTGTGTGTGTGTATGGACTCAGCAGTCTGTGTGTACGTGTATAAATCAGCCTGTGTGCATTCAGCAATGTCTGTGTGAATTCAAAAATGTGTGTGTGTGTGTGTGTATGTATGTGTTCAGCAGTCTCTCGGTGTTCGTATTCAGTGTACTGCGTGTATGTACTCAGCAGTCTATCAATAATTACAATTTTTATTCCTGTGAGTTGTTGTGTAGGAAGGGCCCCAGTGCACTGCTTTGCCCAGGGGCCCTTAACGCTGTTAAGATGGTACTGCTTGTGTGTGTCAGTGAGCTTCTATATAGTGAGCATGTGTGTGTCAGTGAGCGTCTATTTAGTGAGCTTGTGTGTATCTTGTGTTTATACAAGTGAGTTTGTCTGTAGTAAGCTTGTGTGTGAGTCAGAGAGTTTTGTCTGTCAGTAAGCCTATTTGCACATGTCAGTGAGCTTGTGTGCTTACTGTACGATATATACATATTGACTTGTAGAAATGGCATACATTTTTTTCCAGGGCAGCTTTGGATTCTCAGTTTGGCTCTGCCAGTGAGTGCGCTTTACCGCTGAATCATCTGTGTGAGCTGCCGCACACTTTAGCCCTGTTACACGGGTCTGGGTGCTGCTGTTGACCGGTACTAGTAGTCTAGAGATTGGGACATGGGGTATATGCTCAGCTATCTATATAATACTATAGTGCTGTTCTCTGTATAATACAGATCTGTGTGTGTATAACATCCCGGGATAGTCAGTGTTCCTGTATAGTGCAGCACTATACAGGGAGCACTGACTGTCCTGGCATATTTTACACACAGCCATGTATTATACAGAGAGCACTGACTGTCCAGGGATATTATACACAGACAGTAATTCATAGCTGTGCTGCAAAATGTCCTTGGAAATTTTTTTCAAATGTTGGCAACTATGGCACTGTATCAAAGGAAATGTGTTTTTTTTTTTTTTTAATAATCCCTGGTGGAAAATAATGAATCCTCCACCAGGGATTATTTAAAAAAACAACACATTGTGTCGGGGGCAGGGCTTAACATGCGGCAGGGGCGGGGTCAAACTGCGGTGAGGGCGGGGTTGAATGTGCCCCCCTACTTTTGTCCCTGGCCCACCATGTGCCCCCCCTAAAAATGAATCCGAGAGACACCACTGGTTGGCGGTAGGGACCTGGTTGACTACTAGTGCTGTACTTCATCTGCCCTAATTAGCAGGCCTCAGAGCAGAAAGGCAGGAGATACAATCTGACCTGCTGGGAGCAGGGCTGTGCAGAGCAGCACATTTATAAAAGTACTAAAGGTTGGTGAAACCTATGTTTAATGTGCTGATTTTGTTAGATTATTACCTTAGATTAGTAAGGGCTCAAATTTGAGCTAGGATTTTGTTTGTAGATTTTCCTTTCTGTTTTGCTGGATTTATGAACGAACTGAGTGCTGCTTGGATTTTGTGCACAATTTTAATAAATCACACCCTTTTGCATACGAGACTGTTGACCTATACTTGTTACCCTAGAGGACCGTGTTGCTTTGCCCACGAAAGATCACAATATATATTTAAATATATAGATTATATGAACTGTTTATTGGTAAGTTTGTCCCATACAAAATGCCTACAAATCTCCTCTCAATAAAGTGGTTACCTCTGGTAGTATCTGCTAGCTATATACAACAGAAAGCTAAACCTAGTCTCACATTAGAATCATTGACCCAGGCTAAGAAGGATAATTTTTTTTGTTTATTTTTTGTCACTGAAGACACCACGGTCCCCTCAAACAAAATAAAAAAAAAAAAAAAAAAAAAAAAAAAAAGGATTTTCCTTCCTCCAAACAGTTAACAAAAAACAGCAACTTTTAACTAGTACATATTGGTAAGCTATTGTCACAATAAGGTCAATGAAAATGTTAGCCAATGCTGCTTGGATGTTAGGAATGGAAATATTCTAACATGCAACCTAAAGGAAACAGTAAAGAGACACAAATCGGTCCTTAGAGTTGTGGTAATATTACCAAACTCTATAAATTATTATGTGCGCATATAAACTATGGTCCGTCTACTTTAACATTTATTCAGAGACAAAATAACAACATACAAATAATGACACACAATCTAACTATACCAACAACAACCTAACTAACGACAACTAAATCACAGTTCACCATGATAAAAAATAGCCCATGTCTGCTCAGTAGCACAGCCAAGAAGGAACAGGAAGGAATGGGGATAGGGGAAAGTGGTTCTCTTTCCTGACTTGTAAAGGTATAGAGTTACCCAATTACCATATCAAAGGGTAAAGCTTATCCCACTGTAAGAAAGGCATACATGAGCTTGGTCACATGACCCCTGGTCACCATATTAGTTTGATAACAGAATGTCACCACAAGAGTGGCGGGCAGAGGCGTAACTAGAAAGCACGGGGCCCTGATGCGAAAATTACCCTGAGGCCCCCCCCATACATCTCACCTCCCCTCAGCCCCTCCATGTGTCTCATTCACGCCCCACAGGGTTAGTGTGGCATGGTTGGGGGATTGAGTATGACAGAATTGGAGTGGTTAATGAGACTGGGTGAGTGTGGAAGGGTGAAAGGGGGCGAGTATGGCAGAGTGATGGAGAAAGAATGTGACAGGATTGGGGGGTGAGTGTGACAGTGCTAGAGAAGGTAAGCGTAATAGGGTGAATTCGTTAGAGCGATGGGAGATGAGTATGGTGTGCAAGAGTGACACGATTGGGGAAGTTATTGTGAGTGTGGCAGGGTGAAGGAGGTGACAGTTATACAGACACACAGGTGCATACACAGACACACATGCAGATATACAAACAAACACACACTGACAAACATGCATACAGAGACCATTTAGCACATACAGATACATAATATCAAAACCAGTATCCTATATTGATTTTTGATTTGAAGTGTGTATGCATCATCAAAAAGCACCACATAGACTGACATTATAAAAGGATGTCCCATAATCCCAAAAGGATGTCCCATAATGAGACACCAGGAAGCTAGTGATAGGTTAGTGTGGATCAAAACACAGAAGAGACAGAATATCTGTAATCACTCAGTTCTGCGAGGGACAGGTATTATGACAAAAGTATATTTTATTGCTTCATTTTTCCCCTCTGTTGGTTGTATCACTATGTCACTTTTTGCTAGCTCTTGATTGGACAGGAAATCCAGCCCTTGTGATTGGACAGACTTCTTGTCCATCATGAATTAGGCTGAATTGTAGTGTTGTCGCGAACCCGAAATTTTCGGTTCACGAATGGCGAACGCGAACTTCCGCAAATGTTCGCGAACCGGCGAACCGCGCGAACCACCATTGACTTCAATGGGCAGGCGAATTTTAAAACCAACAGGGACTCTTTCTGGCCACAAAAGTGATGGAAAAGTTGTTTCAAGGGGACTAACACCTGGACTGTGGCATGCCGGAGGGGGATCCATGGCAAAACTCCCATGGAAAATTGCACAGTTGATGCAGAGTCTGCTTTTAATCCATAAAGGGCAGAAATCACCTAACATTGACACCTGTCCTCAAAGCCCTGCCCTGAAACACACTGACACAGAGCAGAATAGAGACTGTTCCCCATCCTCAGAGACCATGATACACACTGACACAGAGCAGAATAGAGACTGTTACCCCTACATAGGGTCACTTGGCAGATATGGCGGGGTCGTGGGAGGGGGAGGATGACTTTCACCTCTTCCCCTGTTACATTCCCGTTGTGCTGTGACATCACCCTTATACGCTGTGTAAAGCATACTATTTAATTTGATCAGCATGGCCACTTGAGTTTTTATAGTTTTCACGCTGCTTGTAGTTTATATATGGTTCACAAAAATCAAACAAACGATAAAGTATATTCTTTCAAACCCTTACACATTGTGTGTACGTATTTTTTGTCTTAAGTTTGTGGCTTTAAAGAGGTTTGCGTTGTTTCTATGATGTGCATAACATGTTCTTGTAAATGTTTGTTACATTTTTCCTGGAATTGTAATTTTTGAATCTGAATAAAGATAGTCAAATCCCTGATACACACTGACACAGAGCAGAATAGGGACTGTTCCCACTACATAGGGTCACTTGGCAGATATGGATTGACACCTATCCCAATGATCCCTGATACACACTGAGACAGAGCAGAATAGAGACTGTTCCCCCTACATAGGGTCACTTGGCAGATATGGATTGACACCTGTCCTCAAAACCCCTGATACACACTGACACAGAGCAGAATAGGGACTGTTCCTCCTACATAGGGTCACTTGGCAGATATGGATTGACACCTGTCCTCAAAACCCCTGATACACACTGACACAGAGCAGAATAGGGACTGTTCCCCCTACATAGGGTCACTTGGCAGAAATGGATTGACACCTGTCCTCAAAACCCCTGATACACACTGACACAGAGCAGAATAGAGACTGTTCCCTGTCCACAGAGACCATGATACACACTGACACAGAGCAGAATAGAGACTGTCCCCCCTACATAGGGTCACTTGGCAGGTATGGATTGACACCTGTCCTCAAAGCCCCTGATACACACTGACACAGAGCAGAATAGAGACTGTTCCCTGTCCACAGAGACCATGATACACACTGACACAGAGCAGAATAGAGACTGTTCACCGTTCACAGAGACCATGATACACACTGACACAGAGCAGAATAGAGACTGTTCCCCGTCCACAGAGACCATGATACACACTGACACAGAGCAGAATAGAGACTGTTCCCCGTCCACAGAGACCATGATACACACTGACACAGAGCAGAATAGGGTCTGTTCCCCCTACATAGGGTCACTTGGCAGGTATGGATTGACACCTGTCCTCAAAGCCCCTGATACACACTGACACAGAGCAGAATAGAGACTGTTCCCCGTCCACAGAGACCATGATACACACTGACACAGAGCAGAATAGAGAGTGTTCCCCGTCCACAGAGACCATGATACACACTGACACAGAGCAGAATAGAGACTGTTCCCTGTCCACAGAGTCCATGATACACACTGACACAGAGCAGAATAGAGACTCTTCCCCGTCCACAGAGACCATGATACACACTGACACAGAGCAGAATAGAGACTGTTCCCCGTCCACAGAGACCATGATACACACTGACACAGAGCAGAATAGGGACTGTTACCCCTACATAGGGTCCCTTGGCAGGTATGGATTGACACCTGTCCTCAAAGCCCATGATACACACTGGGGGGAGCTACTGTCCTCCCCAACCCCTGCGCGGTGGGTGGGGGCCATAAATCACAATGGGGGGGACCTACTGTCCTACCCCCCTCGGCCCCCACCCCTGCGCGGTGGGTGGGGGCCATAAATCACAATGGGGGGGCCTACTTTCTTCCCCCCGGCCCCCATCCCTGCGCGGTGGGTGGGGGGCATAAATCACAATGGGACGGACCTACTGATAGGAGTGGAGTATTGTTCATATCAGTTTAATACCTTCCGCGTCTCCTATCAGTGGACGTGTATATGGCAGCCATTTTAGGAACCGCACACCTGGGACCCGAGCAAGGTCACCTCGTTCAAGCTGCTCTGGTTCCTTGATGAGCCAGCTGCCCGTGAGTTAACATGTCCCGTGGAGAAGCACTCTGTCCTGTAAAGCCTCACCACAAAAAAATTCAATAAATAACAGCACTCGGAGTGGTGAGTTTAGTAAATGTTCATATCAGTTTAATACCTTCCGCGTCTCCTATCAGTGGACGTGTATATGGCAGCCATTTTAGGAACCGCACACCTGGGACCCGAGCAAGGTCACCTCTTTCAACAGGCGACATGATTTGGCCCTGTAAAACTATCCTGGATATTCTCTACAATTTCTATGGATATGGCATTGATTTATGTAACAGGGAGATGGAAGAAGATGCTTGGTCGGTCCTCTTACTTGAAATTTGGGGCACTGCGCGGGCAAGCTAATGTGCCACCAGATAGGAGTGGTGAGTTTAGTATTGTTCATATCAGTTTAATACCTTCCGCGTCTACTATCAGTGGACGTGTAAATGGCAGAGATTTTTAATTGTTGAATCACCTCCCCTTTTTAGGTCAAGGTGGGAAGATGCTTAGACCACTGGTATATTGGTGCCATCTTGGAGGATTTTTTTTTGGTTTGGTTTTTGAAGCCACAGTGCTGCACCAGTGGGCCTAAAAATTAGGCATGTACACATGCCTGAAAAATGTGGTATTGTTGCAGCCGCTGCTGTAGCAGCGGCCAGAAAAATTGATATTTGTTTCACAGGCAGAAAGTGCCCTAAAACATGGCGGCTTGAACCCTAGTTGGTGGCGGATAAGTCACGCAAGTCAAACGTCATTCAGAGCTAAAATACAGCAGCGTGTGGACCATTTTTAGCCCAAGGCAGCTCATCTCATCAGGCCTTTTTTAATCGAATGTATCGCCCAGTTTCAGTCCCTTCGGGATCCATCCCTCATTCATCTTAATAAAGGTGAGGTAATATAGACTTTTTTGAACTAGGCGACTTCGCTTCTCAGTGACAATACCTCCTGCTGCACTGAAGGTCCTTTCTGACAGGACACTTGAAGCGGGGCAGGCCAGAAGTTCTATCACAAATTGGGATAGCTCAGGCCACAGGTCAAGCCTGCACACCCAGTAGTAAAGGGGTTCATCGCTCCTCAGAGTGTCGATATCTGCAGTTAAGGTGAGGTAGTCTGCTACCTGTCGGTCGAGTCGCTCTCTGAGGGTGGATCCCGAAGGGCTGTGGCGATGCATAGGACTTAAAAAGGTCCGCATGTCCTCCATCAACAACACGTCTTTAAAGCGTCCTGTCCTTGCCGGCGTGGTCGTGGGAGGAGGAGGAGGAGGATGACTTCCACCTCTCCCCCGTTGTGCTGTGACATCACCCTTATACGCTGTGTAAAGCATACTTTTTAATTTATTTTGCAAATGCTGCATCCTTTCCGACTTGTTGTAATTCGGTAACATTTCCGCCACTTTCTGCTTATACCGGGGGTCTAGTAGCGTGGACACCCAGTACAGGACGTTCTCCTTCAGCCTTTTTATACGAGGGTCCCTCAACAGGCAGGACAGCATGAAAGACCCCATTTGCACAAGGTTGGATGCCGAGCTACTCATTTCCCGTTCCTCCTCCTCACTGATGTCATTGAAGGTATGTTCTTCCCCCCAGCCACGTACAACACCACGGGTACCAGATAGGTGACAACGAGCACCCTGGGATGCCTGTTGTGTTTGGTCTTGCTCCTCCTCCTCCTCCTCAAAGCTACAATCCTCCTCTGACTCCTCTTCCTCACAATCCTCTTCCAGCGTTGCCGCAGGTCCAGCAAGCGATGCTGATAAGGCTGTTTCTGGTGGTGATGGTGACCACAACTCTTCCTCTTCACGCTCATCTACAGCCTGATCCAGCACTCTTCGCAGGGCACGCTCCAGGAAGAAAACAAATGGTATGATGTCGCTGATGGTGCCTTAGTTGCGACTGACTAGGTTTGTCACCTCCTCAAAAGGACGCATGAGCCTACAGGCATTGCACATGAGCGTCCAGTAACGTGGCAAAAAAAATCCCAGCTCCCCAGAGGCTGTCCTAGCACCCCGGTCATACAAATATTCATTAACAGCTTTTTCTTGTTGGAGCAGGCGGTCGAACATTAGGAGTGTTGAATTCCAACGTGTAGGGCTGTCGCAAATCAAGCGCCTCACTGGCATGTTGTTTCGCCGCTGGATATCAGCAAAGTGAGCCACGGCCGTGTAGGAACGCCTGAAATGGCCACACACCTTCCTGGCCTGCTTCAGGACGTCCTGTAAGCCTGTGTACTTATGCACAAAGCGCTGTACGATCAGATTACACACATGTGCCATGCACGGCACATGTGTCAACTTGCCCAACTTCAATGCCGCTATCAAATGTTTTCCGTTGTCACACACCACTTTGCCGATATCCAGTTGCTGCGGAGTCAGCCACTTTTCCACCTGTGCGTTCAGGGTGGACAGTAGTGCTTGTCCGGTGTGACTCTCTGCTTTCAAGCAAGTCAAACCCAAGACGGCGTGACACTGCCATATCCGGGATGTGGAATAGTACCTGGGGAGCTGGGGGGGTGCCGTTGATGTGGATCAAGACGCAGCAGCACAAGAGGACTCAGCCGAGGAGGTTATGGAAGAGGATGGAGTAGGAGGAGTAGAGGAGGTGGCAGCAGGACTGCCTGCAATTCGTGGTGGTGTCACCAACTCCTCTGCAATGCCACGCATTCCTTGCTTGTCAGCCGTCAGCAGGTTTACCCAATGCGCAGTGTAGGTGATATACCTGCCCTGACCATGCTTTGCAGACCAGGTATCAGTGGTCAGATGGACCCTTGCCCCAACACTGTGTGCCAGACATGCCATGACTTCCTTTTGCACAATCGAGTACAAGTTGGGGATTGCCTTTTGTGAAAAGAAATTCTGGCCGGGTACCTTCCACTGCGGTGTCCCAATAGCTACAAATTTTTTGAAAGCCTCAGACTCAACCAGATTGTATGGTAAAAGCTGGCGGGCTAATAGTTCGGACAAGCCAGCTGTCAGACGCTGGGCAAGGGGGTGACTTGGTGACATTGGCTTCTTACGCTCAAACATGTCCTTGACAGACACATGACTGTGGGCAGATGAGCGGGAACTGCTCAAGGCGGGAGACGGAGTGGCGGATGGTTGAGAGGGGGCAAGAAGGACAGCAGTGGTTGACGTGGCTGAAGATGCTAGACCAGGAGGAGGATGGCGACTTAGAGTAGGCGTGCTGCTTGTACTCATGTGTTGATCCCATAGGCGTTTGTGATGTGAGATCATGTGCCTTCGCAAAGCAGTTGTACCTAGGTGGGTGTTGGACCTCCCACGACTCAGTTTCCTTTGGCACAGGTTGCAAATGGCATCGCTGTTGTCCGAGGCAGACACACAAAAAAAAATGCCAGACTGCTGAGCTC
Source organism: Pelobates fuscus (assembly GCF_036172605.1). Classification (NCBI taxonomy): domain Eukaryota; kingdom Metazoa; phylum Chordata; class Amphibia; order Anura; family Pelobatidae; genus Pelobates; species Pelobates fuscus. The sequence goes on along the minus strand of NC_086319.1, from coordinate 192,996,551 downwards.
TGCAATGACGGCATACTGGTGGTGGACACAGCATGCGTTGATTGGCGTGCTGTCGGGCTGACCCCGGGTGCCAATGCATGCTGTCTGACTGTGCCACTAGCTCCTTGCGACGACCCCCCCCCCCTGCTTCCAACTCGTCTCCTCCTCCTCTCTGTCTCCCCATCTGAACTTTCGCCCTGTTCTTCTTCTTGCCGAGCGGGCACCCACGTGACATCCATGGACGCATCGTCATCATCAACCGCTTCGCTTGTATCTGACAACTCAGAAAAGGAAGCAGCAGCGGATACAATATCATCATCATCACACCGTACCTCCATGTGTTTAATGCTGCCTGCCTGAGACATATCCCTGTTATCTACATCCTCTAGCAATAATGGTTGCGCATCACTCATTTCTTCAAACGGGTGTGTGAATAACTCCTCTGACATACCAAGTAAAGCGGCTGTGGTGCTAGTTTTGGTGGTGGCGGCAGGCGGGTGAGTGGTATCTTGAGAGGTGCCTGAAGCTAAGCTGGAGGAGGATGGTGCGTCAAGGTTCCGAGCGGAGGCTGTACAAGATTGGGTGTCCTGTGTTAGCCAGTCAACTATGTCCTCAGAACTTTTTTACGTGGCTTCTGAAAACTGGGCATTATTCTAGGGCAAAAGGGAATCACAGTACCACGACCACGACGTCCCCTGCGGGGTGGCCTGCCTCTGCCTGTCATTTTTTGGGGGATTAGTGGTACTATGCGTGCAAGCTACTGTGAGACCAGATATGATTGGCAATGTGCACTTGAACAGTTCTGCAGAGCACACACTGTAGGCCTGACACACCCGCTTGAAGACAAGTAACTGCTATTCAATCTATAACAGTGAAAAAAAAATTTTTGTTTTAAAAGCACGCTATAGAGACACCAGATATGATTGGCAATGTGCACTGGAACAGTTCTGGAGAGCACACGCTGAAGGAAGGACTGACAGAGCCGCTTGAAGGACACTGACTGGCTGCTATTAGCTTACACTAGAAACCTTTTTTCTTTGTAAAAGCACTCTATAGAGACACCAGATATGAGTGGCAACTGTCAAAGTACGCTGGCAGGGTTGTGCAGGGCACACGCTGAAGGAAGGCCTGACAGAGCCGCTTGAAGGACACTGACTGGCTGCTTTTAGCTTACACTAGAAACCTTTTTTCTTTGTAAAAGAACGCTATAGAGACACCAGATATGATTGGCAATGTGCACTTGAACAGTTCTGCAGAGCACACACTGTAGGCCTGACACACCCGCTTGAAGACAAGTAACTGCTATTCAATCTATAACAGTGAAAAAAAAATTTGGTTTTCAAAGTACGCTATAGAGACACCAGATATGATTGGCAATGTGCACTGGAACAGTTCTGGAGAGCACACGCTGAAGGAAGGACTGACAGAGCTGATTGAAGGACACTGACTGGCTGCTATTAGCTTACACTAGAAACCTTTTTCTTTGTAAAAGCACGCTATAGAGACACCAGATATGATTGGCAATGTGCACTTGAACAGTTCTGCAGAGCACACACTGTAGGCCTGACACACCCGCTTGAAGACAAGTAACTGCTATTCAATCTATAACAGTGAAAAACAAATTTTGGTTTTAAAAGCCCGCTATAGAGACACCAGATATGATTGGCAATGTGCACTGGAACAGTTCTGGAGAGCACACGCTGAAGGAAGGACTGACAGAGCCGCTTGAAGGACACTGACTGGCTGCTATTAGCTTACACTGGAAACCTTTTTTCTTTGTAAAAGCACGCTAAAGAGACACCAGATATGATTGGCAACTGTCAAAGCACGCTGGCACAGGTCTGCAGAGTACACGCTGAAGTAGGCCTGACACCCAGACGCTTGCAGACAACTAACTGCTCTTCTATTACAGTGAAAAAAAAATATTTATTTTAAATGTAAAGCTTAACCTATTGTTTAAACAGATATGAGTGGTGGCACTGACTGTGCAAATGGGCAAGGCATCCAACCTGACACAGAAGCTGGCAGGCAGGCAACTGCTCTTCTATTACAGTGAAAAAAAATATTTCTTTTAAATGTAAAGCTTAACCTATTGTTAAAACAGATATGAGTGGTGGCACTGACTGTGCAAATGGGCAAGGCATCCAACCTGACACAGAAGCTGGCAGGCAGGCAACTGCTCTTCTATTACAATGAAAAAAAAATTATTTCTTTTAAATGTAAAGCTTAACCTATTGTTAAAACAGATATGAGTGGTGGCACTGACTGTGCAAATGGGCAAGGCATCCAACCTGACACAGAAGCTGGCAGGCAGGCAACCGCTCTTCTATTACAGTGAAAAAAAATTATTTCTTTTAAATGTAAAGCTTAACCTATTGTTAAAACAGATATGAGTGGTGGCACTGACTGTGCAAATGGGCAAGGCATCCAACCTGACACAGAAGCTGGCAGGCAGGCAACTGCTCTTCTATTACAGTGAAAAAAAATTATTTATTTTAAATGTAAAGCTTAACCTATTGTAAAAACATATATGAGTGGTGGCACTGGACAAGTAGGCACAGTATCCAATGTGAACCTCACACAGAAGCTGGCAGGCAGGCACCTGCAATTACATTACACAGGAAAAAAAAAAAAAAGCAGCCTGATTTTATAGCCCTAAAAAGGGCTTTTTAGGGTGCTGTCCTTACAGCAGAGATCAGATGAGTCCTTCAGGATTGTAGTGGACACTGAATACCCTAGCCTAGCTATCAATTTCCCTATCTAATCAGCAGCAGCTAAACTTTCCCTCCTCTCACTAAGCATGCAGCTTCAGAATGAATCGAAAATGGATGCTGGGAGGGAGGTTGGAGGGTGTGGAAGGGAGGAAGTGCTGCTGATTGGCTGGAATGTGTCTGCTGACCGAGAGGCACAGGGTCAAAGTTTGCCCAATGATGACGAATAGGGGGCGGATCGAACTGCGCATGTGTCCGCCCGCCGCGGCCAACGCGAACACGCTAAGTTCGCCGGGAACTGTTCGCCGGCGGACAGTTCGGTACATCACTACTGAATTGCAGTTCAGCTTAATATTAATCTACCAGACTATATTACTGTACTATTAATTTTAACACATGCTTGGTAACTAATTTACTTTTATGATATGACTGGAATAGAAAAACACCTTCCCCAAACTTTTCCTACAAATTTGGAAGCATTTACAGAGCGGCAGTAGCATACATACTACATGTTCCGGTAGCCAAGGGAACTTAATTAAACATGAGGCACACAAGATTGATTCTTATCCAGGTGAATCATCATGGAGATGGATTCTGACCTTAGACACATGCGCTCTGCACACCGGAGCTCTTACCATAGATCACAGGTGCATGGTAAGTCACTAATAGCACTCCAGGGACTTGATATAAGTTGAAAATAAGACAACTTTTATTCCATTAAACTGATGTCAACATTTTAGCTCCCACATGAAGCTTTCATCAGGACAAAAGCTTAATTTCAACTAGTATCAAGTCCCTGGAGTGTGGTTCTTCTTGCTGTTTCTACATTATTTGCCAGACCAGCACCGGGCATTATTACAGATGACCAGGAGTGCAAGCCTTTGCTGTATGTATTGTAACAAACCACTTATTTTACCAGTAGGATTTTGTCACAGATCTTATGGTAACTACAGCCTTCTAAGGTAATCAAAGTCCAGGACACATCCAGCTCAGTTTTTCTGATTTATTTGGTGCAAAATACACAGGTGCGTCAAAATAAAATAAACACAACAAAATGTCTTGCTCTTGTTTGAGCACTTACTAATCATTAACTGGAATTGGGTGGCTTTCCCACTTACCAATTTACAATAGCAAAATATAGCTGCAAAACACACCATTCCTCTTTCTCCCTCACTTGACCAGCTACAGATGAGTATCAATTAGTTCTTATCTCTGGAACTCCTAAGGTATATACACACAAGATCTGGCTGTTCTATAGCAACTAGTGCTATTGGAGCACTGGCCCACTCTGCTCTCCAAATGCTCCACCCCAGGGACCCTTACCATGGTTTACAGAGTGCCAACAATGTATCTTGCAAACATAAAATCTCTCCCTGGGGCATTTAATTGAGAAACCTAAGAATACATTGAGATTTCTCTCGTTTTCAAGTATGTCTTGGGACCACAAAACATTGATATATATTTATATACATAGCAGAAATGACCGCACTCCAAGATTTTCAAATAAAATTTAACTTTTATTCAATCCATTTAAAAAGGCAACGTTTCAGCTCCCACATGGAGCTTTCATCAGGACAAAACATAACTTACATGTGCAGACACAAAGAAATATATACCCACAATCACTCAAAATTATTTACCTTAATCGTGTACTCACCTAGCCATGAGACAGCTTGCCCTGCATTAGAGAGTAATGTATCTCTGAGTGTGGTGGCCATGTGTGCAAGGCCCAGAAAAGGGACGGGGCTACAGGTTACTTAGTAACAATCCAACTGGACTGATTGCTTTCCACCCTGTGGCCTAGTAGCTACAATCATGATTGAGCTCAGGGTAATGTAGGAGTGAATACTGAGTCTAGAATGTTTAAAAAATGTATCTGTCTGTGTTCATATATTTGAAACAGTATAACAGGCTGGAAGGGCCATCAGGAATCCAAAATCTGTTATCATACTGTAAATTCACTCTTTGAGTGCTGGAGCAATTCATCCCATGCAGCACTGAAAGGTTGTATCTGTTCCTTTGTAACTGAGGAAAGAGCTGGACTATAAGTCTACTCTTAAACTTTCTATGCTTATAGCAAATAGGGTGGGCATATCTCATCTTTCGGATCTAAAAAACACATTTAATATAGACATACATGATTTTTAAAAATAAAATAAAAACAACAGCTTAAAGAAGGAGATGTTACCAGGTTAATACATTGATTATGCATAGGGCACTAAAGTAATATGGACAAACAAAGTGACCAGTGTTGAATTGCATAGTGTCCCCTGCATAGTTATTTATGATTATATACAAGGTGTGACCTGAGTGGTGTTATCTCTTGGGTACATAGCACACAACATTGGAGTGTGGTGGTCTAGTAGGGTATTTAACCCCTAGATGATTAGTATCTGTGCCCAAACTATGTGTTATATCCTATTTATCATGCATGGAACAAGCAATGGAATGATATGCAATGTATGCAGGGGAGCATAAATCAAATTATGGCAACAAGACAATCTATACACTTTGCTGTATAAACAAATATGCTTAGGATTATTGGGTTAAATTAAACAGTGTATTTAATGCCTATAGGGAAACAAAAAAATGTACTATAGAAATATAGATAATGTGTACTTCTCGTTCAAGCCTCTGGGATATACTGTGTCCAAAGTTTTTATCCAGAACGTTTCACGTTGTAAGAGAAGTTTACTTCGATCACCCCCACGTGGGAGGGGGGGGTATATGGTCTATAGCCATAAACTTCAGAGTGGGTAACGTATGGCCATGGGCCAAAAAGTGTTTGGCTACAGGGAGTTAAGCCTTATTGTCCCTATAGGCAATGAGAATGTTGGATCTGTGGTTGCGGATCCGTTCCCTCAGTGGGAGGTCAGTTTTGCCGACATAGGAGAGGCCACACGGGCAATGGAGTTTATAGATGACAAAATCCGAAGTGCAGGTCAACCTATGCCTAATTTGGTACTTCCGCCCAGTGTGTGGATGCTGGAAGACAAGTCGTGGTGGATGCTGGAAGCAATGGCATCCATGTATGCCAACAGCTTTATGTATATATTTGAGACCCTCCACATTCTACAACCGTAGGAAGCAAATATTTTATTCTATAGGCGCTTCATTGATGACGTGTTCCTTATATGGAAGGGAGATCACCTGTCCGTTTTGGAGATGATAGAGGCCATCAACAGGGCACCCACACCGGTCAAATTAACGATGACAGTGAGCCAGGATTCACGGAATTTTTTGGTTAAGTGTAAGGACTGCCTCCAGGATTTCCATGACATATTCAATCGGGGGGCCTGTGTATGTTGTTGAGTCTCTACACAATCATTCCTCATTTGGATGGTATAGAAGCAATGCGCAAAGTGTTACAAGACTCAACAACATACACAGGCCCCCCGATTGAATATGTCATGGAAATCCTGGAGGCAGTCCTTACACTTAACGACTTCAGATTTGAAGAAACTTGGTACCAGCAAATAGCGGGGACCTCCATGGGAGCAGCATTGGCACCCATGTATGCCAACAGCTTTATGTATATATTTGAGACCCTCCACATTCTACAACCGTATGAAGCAAATATTTTATTCTATAGGCGCTTCATTGATGACGTGTTCCTTATATGGAAGGGAGATCACCAGTCCATTTCGGCGATGATAGAGGCCATCAACAGGGCACCCACACCGGTCAAATTAACGATGACAGTGAGCCAGGATGCAGTGAATTTTTGGGATGTCCATATCTTTAAAAAAGAGATGAAGCTTGGGTATACTTTGTTCACCAAGACAACGGATCGTAACACCCTACTCCAGGCTGACAGCTTTCACCCAAGACACTTGAAAGAATCCTTTCCAGGGCCGGTGCAAGGATTTTTGGGTACATAGGCGAAGATGCATTTTTCTGCCCCCCCCCCTCTAAAATTAACATCTTCACCTATGTGCCTCCTAAACAGCCCCTCCCTCTTCCCTGTCCCTTAGTGTTCCTCTCCCCTCCCCCTCTTTTCCCTGTCCCTTGGTGTTTCTCCCCTTCCTGGTGTGCCTCCTACCTGTCTTGCAGCGTTGCGGAGCAGATCCTCTACAGGAGCTTCAGTTTTCTGTACCTGGCTGGACTGAAAGGAAGTGCTCTCTCAGTCAGTCTGGCCGGGTACAGGAAACAGAAGCTCCTGTACTGCGCTCCGCTCCGCCACACTACACTCAGTGGTGTATACACACTAATGGCCAGTGAGTCTGTGTCTGTCAGTGACATCTGTGTATTTGTCATTGAGTGTCAATGACAAATACACAGATGTCACTGACAGACACAGACTCACTGATCTGACACACACTCAATCATTGACAGACACACACTCAATCACAAACATACTCTCACTGATTTGACAGACACTCACAAACACACACTGTTAGACACACTCACACTGACAAAACACACTCATACACTGACAGACACACACATTCATACAATCATTCACAGACACACACACACTCACAAATGCATAAACACACACACACTTACAGACACACACTCACCTACACACACACTTACAGACACACACATACACAGACACTCACAGGCACACACACACACTCACAGACAAACACAGACACACACACTCACAGACACTCACAGACACAGACACACACACTTACAGACAAACACAGACACACACACTCACAGACAAACACATACACAGACACACACTCACAGACAAACACATACACACACACTCACACATACACTTTCAGACACACACAAATTATTAATAATATCCACCCTGCCTCCCTACCTGGAGAGCTGGCGTGGATCCGTCCCTGGGGTCCAGTGGGGCTGGTGGGCGGCGGGCGGCAGTGTTCTAATGAGAGGCGGCGAGGGAGCTCTAACCTGTCTGCTCTGCATCCTTGCGGGCTGTCTACTGATGCCGCGGGAGCCGGAATAGACGTCATATTCCGGCTCCCACAGCATCAGCAAACATCGCGCGAGGGAGCAGAGCAGACAGGTTAGAGCTCCCTCTCCGCCTCTCATTAGAACACTGCCGCCCGCCGGGGGTCCAGGAGGTGACCTGGCAGGAGGAAGCGCTTCACTCCTGCCGGTCACTGAAATCTGGTGCCCCTAGAGCCGGTGCGCCCTAAGGCGGCCACATGTGCCGCCTTATGGATGCGCCGGCCCTGATCCTTTCCACTCTCCCAGTTCCTAAGGGTTAAAAGGAATAACTCAGAACCCATGAGAGAACACTTGCAAACTAAAGAAACTTGGAATAGGTTCAAACAGAGAGGCTACAAAGGCGCTACTCTTCAGAAAGCACTTGATAAGAGCCAACAACCTATGAGAGAGAAAAAAGATGATACACCACGACTTGTTTTTCCGACCACCTATAATACTGCATCCCACAGCCTCAAGAACACCTTGAACTCCAACTGGCGTTTACTATCAGATAATCCAACACTACCAAAAATCTTTCAGAATCCACCCATGTTGTGCTATAAACGGTGAAAAAATGTACGTGACCTCCTGGTAAAGACGGACCCAGTACACTGCTATACCAAACAACAAACAGTGCAGAACCTTGGTTGCTATTGCTGTCTGGGCTGTGTTACCTGCAGCCACATGATAACCGGAAAATTCTTCCAGCATCCATACACTGGGCGGAAGTACCAAATTAGGCATAGGTTGACCTGCACTTCGGATTTTGTCATCTATAAACTCCAGTGCCCGTGTGGCCTCTCCTATGTGGGCAAAACTGACCTCCCACTGAGGGAACGGATCCGCAACCACAGATCCAACATTCGCATTGCCTATATGGACAATAAAACTGAACTCCCTGTAGCCAACACTTTTTGGCCCATGGCCACACGTTACCCACTCTGAAGTTTATGGCTATAGACCATATACCCCCCCCCCCCCCCCCACGTGGGGGTGATCGAAGTAAACTTCTCTTACAACGTGAAATGATCTGGATAAAAACTTTGGACACAGTATATCCCAGAGGCTTGAACGAGAAGTACCAGTGGCGTACTAACGGTGGGGGGGGGGGGGGGGCCCGGGTGCCACTGACTAGGGGGGTGCCATGACGTCCAGTGTCGTGTGTCACCCCCCCATCATTACGCTGCGGCGGCGCACAGCCGCAGCATCTTTGCGCCCGGCGGGACTTAATTCAAGGAGAAGGGGGAGGAGTGTTGCGGGCCGCGACGTCGCGCAACATGATGACGTCGTGCGCAGCGCCGTCAGCCCGCCTTCACGGATATTCAGGTGGTCAAGGCATCATCAAAATGTGAGTAGTCATTTTATGTGATGGGGCTAAATTAATTAAAGGGGGGGTGGATAATGGATTAATTAAAGAAGGGGAGGGAGGTTTAATTAAAGGGGTGAGGATTAATTAAGGGGGGTGTATTAATTAATTAAGGGGGGGTGTATTAATTAATGGGGTGAGTATTAATTAAGGGGGTGTGGATTAATTAAGGGGGGTGTGGATTAATTAAGGGGGCTGTATTAAGGGGGGTGTATTAATTAAGGGGGGAGTGGATTAATTAAGGGGGCTGTATTAAGGGGGGTGTATTAATTAAGGGGGGTGTGGATTAATTAAGGGGGGTGTATTAATTAATTAAGGGGGGTGTATTAATTAATGGGGGTGAGTATTAATTAAGGGGGTTTATTAAGGGGGTGTGGATTAATTAAGGGGGGGTGAGGATTAATTAAGGGGGTGTATTAATTAAGGGGGGTGTGGATTAATTAAGGGGGCTGTATTAATTAAGGGGGGAGTGAGGATTAATTAAGGGGGGTGTATTAATTAATGGGGGTGAGTATTAATTAAGGGGGTGTATTAAGGGGTGTGGATTAATTAAGGGGGGTGTGAGGATTAATTAAGGGGTGTATTAATTAAGGGGTGTGTGGATTAATTAAGGGGGTGTATTAATTAAGGGGGGAGTGAGGATTAATTAAGGGGGGTGTATTAATTAATGGGGGTGAGTATTAATTAAGGGGGTGTATTAAGGGGGTGTGGATTAATTAAGGGGGTGTGAGGATTAATTAAGGGGGTGTATTAATTAAGGGGGGTGTGGATTAATTAAGGGGGTGTATTAATTAAGGGGGTGTGGATTAATTAAGGGGGCTGTATTAATTAAGGGGGGAGTGAGGATTAATTAAGGGATGTGTATTAATTTAGGGGGGTGTATTAATTAAGGGGAGTGAGGATTAATTAAGGGGGTGTATTAATTAAGGGATTAATTAAGGGGGGTGTATTAATTAATGGGGGTGAGTATTAATTAAGGGGGTGTATTAAGGGGGTGTGGATTAATTAATGGGGGTGTGAGGATTAATTAAGGGGGGTGTGTATTAATTATGGGGGTGTATTAATTAAGGGGGAGTGAGGATTAATTAAGGGGGGTGGATTAATTAAGGGGCAGTGAGGATTAATTAAGGGGTGTATTAATTAAGGGGGTGTGGATTAATTAAGGGGGGTGTATTAATTAAGGGGGTGTGTATTAATTAAGGGGAGTGTATTAATTAAGGGAAAGTGAGGATTAATTAAGGGGGTGTATTAATTAAGGGGAGTGAGGATTAATTAAAGGGGTGCATTAATTAATGGGGTGTATTAATTAAGGGGGGTGTATTAATTAAGGGGCAGTGAGGATTAATCAAGGGGTGTGTGTATTAATTGAGGGGGGTGTATTAATTAAGGGGGGTGTGGATTAATTAAGGGGGGGTATTAATTAAGGGGGGTGTATTAAGGGGTGTGTGGATTAATTAAGGGGGGTGTGGATTAATTAAGGGGGGTGTATTAATTAAGGGGGTGTGGATTAATTAAAGGGGGCTGTGGATTAAAGAATTAAAAGGGGAGGTTTAAATAATGGGGGTGCAGGTTTTTTTTTTTCGATTAAGGGGGTTGCAGTATTCTATTTATTAAGGGAGGATGTGCACTGCAGATTTTTGTTTTTTTGTTAAGGGGGTGTGCAGGGTTTTTATAAGGGGGGTGTGCAGGTTTTTTGTTATTAAGAGGGGTTGTGCACGTTTTTGTTTTTTATTAAGGGGATGTGCAGGGTTTTTTATTAAGGGGGTGTGCAGGATTTTTATGTGTAGGGAGTGAATTAAATTTATGTGATTGGGGTGCAGGGTTTTTATGTGTAGGGAGTGTATGACATTTATGTGATCGGGGTGCAGGGTTTTTATATGAAGGGCGAGACAAGGGGCTTTGTAGAAAGGGGCAGGGCAGGAGTTTTCTAGAAGGTTCTCACCAGCCCCTTTCTACAAAAGCACTGGTCTTCCCCCTTCTACAAAACTGGCGCATTTTACAAATTTTACAAGCAGTTTACAAATGTGTGCAATAAATATTATTGAAAACATTGAAAAAAATGTGGGTGTTTTCTTACATTTTTATTATGGGGGGGGGGGGGGGGGGGGAGGGTGCCACACTCAGGGTCCGCCCCGGGTGCCAAATGCTCTAGGTACGCCCCTGAGAAGTACACATTATCTATATTTCTATAGTACATTTTTTTGTTTCCCTATAGGCGTTAAATACACTGTTTAATTTAACCCAATAATCCTAAGCATATTTGTTTATACAGCAAAGTGTATAGATTGTCTTGTTGCTATAATTTGATTTATGCTCCCCTGCATACATTGCATATCATTCCATTGCTTGTTCCATGCATGATAAATAGGCTATAACACATAGCTTGGGCACAGATACTAATCATCTAGGGGTTAAATACCCTACTAGACCACCACACTCCAATGTTGTGTGCTATGTACCCAAGAGATAACACTACTCAGGTCACACCTTGTATATAATCATAAATAACTATGCAGGGGACACTATGCAATTCAACACTGGTCACTTTGTTTGTCCATATTACTTTAGTGCCCTATGCATAATCAATGTATTAACATGGTAACATCTCCTGCTTTGAGCTGTTGTTTTTATTTATTTAAAAAAATCATGTATGTCTATATTAAATGTGTTTTTTAGATCCGAAAAATGAGATATGCCCACCCTATCTGCTATAAGCATAGAGAGTTTAAGAGTAGACTTCTAGTCCAGCTCTTTCCTCAGTTACAAAGGAACAGATACAACCTTTCAGTGCTGCATGGGATGAGTTGCTCCAGCACTCAAAGAGTGAATTTACAGTATGATAACAGATTGTGGATTCCTGATGGCCCTTCCAGCCTGTTATACTGTTTAAAATATATGAACACAGACAGATACATTTTTGAAACATTCTAGACTCAGTATCCACTCCTTCTTTACCCTGAGTTTAATCATAATTGTAGCTACTAGGCCACAAGGTGGAAAGCAGTCTGTCCAGTTGGATTGTTACTAAGTAACCTGTAGCCCCGTCCCTTTTCTGGGCCTTGCACACATGGCCACCACACTCAGAGATACATTACTCTCTAATGCAGCAGGGCAAGCTGTCTCATGGCTAGGTGAGTACACAATTAAGGTAAATAATTTTGAGTGATTGTGGGTATATATTTCTTTGTGTCTGCACATGTAAGTTATGTTTTGTCCAGATGAAAGCTCCATGTGGGATCTGAAACGTTGACTTTTTAAATGGATTGAATAAAAGTTAAATTTTATTTGAAAATCTCTATAAAGTCTTTGGAGTGCAGTCATTTCTGCTATGTCTACATGATCCTTGCCAGGCCAGTACCGGGAACCACAGGATTACACCAGGAGTGCAAGCCCTCGCTATATATATATATATATATATATATATATATATATATATATATATATATATATATATATATATATATATATATATATATATATATATATATATATATATATATATATATATATATATATATATACACACACACACTAAGGAAAAGATATAGAAGTGATATCTTGAAATTAACTTGTTCATTCCAGTGGATATGCTGGCATCTATAGAGTTAATTATACCTGGAAGATTTTCCACAGCTTTCATGCAAATTATCCTCAGATTATCTCCTCTGAGATGTTTAACCCCTTAAGGACCAAACTTCTGGAATAAAAGGGAATCATGACGTGTCACACACGTCATGTGTCCTTAAGGGGTTAAACATTTACTCTGTTGTTGTTGTCCTCCTCCTTGTGGCTTTCATATGTAGACTAACTTGACCCATCTTGTATATAATTGTTCTCTTGCAGTCAGTTTACTGTATGCTTTTGAGACTCAATGGTCCTCTTGGAGACCACGCTGTCAGGGTACCTGTGGTCTCTACCTCCGAAAGAGGTAGAGACTTAGCTGTTCCTCCATCCAGACGGTCTGATGGCTCCCTTCCCCGCGGTCTATCCAGTCATGCTAGGCCGGCCGCGAGGGAGTGACTGCCTTTTACAGCATCTAGGCAGGAAGTAGTCATCAGGACACTCCCCCGGAACGACCTGTCAGTCAATTGCTGCAGGACCAATCAGGACGCCTCGGAGGCGTGGTTACTGCTCTGAACAGGGTATTTAACAGAGCTTCTTTCATTAGCTCATTGCCCTGTCGTGGTTCTAGCTTGTTCTAGTCACTCAGTGCTTGTGTATTCTCTTATTCCCTTTTGGTTTTGACCCGGCTTGTTTACCTTACTCTGCTTATCTCTGTTACCCTTGATTCGGCTTGTCTCTCGCTTACCTGTCTTCTGTTACCCTCGACCTCGCCTTGTCTTTGACCATTCTATACTGTACTACTTACGTTAGTCCGGCCATTCTAAGGTCCGGTATACGTATCTGGCTACTGTTTGTACTCTGCGTGTTGGATCCCTGTCCCGATCCTGACACACGCTCAGCATCCTTGATATTCTGCCAGGTTTGTCACATGTAGTTTGCTGTCCTTTTTTCCTTGTCTTTGTCAAAGAGGTTGCATTTGTTCTTCAGTAGTGCAAATATCAGCTCAATATTTTAGGAATTTCCACCTCTTGCTCTACTACCCAACACTGTTGGCATGTGTGCTCTGCAGTCCTACTTGCATTAACTGTGTATGTAGGTGCATCGTCTATTAGCTTTCACCATGTCCAGCAGCTTGCCTCCCTTTATGAGCCTCCCATCCTGCAGATATTCCCCTCCTAGTACCTCTATGTCTGGAAATCCCTGTGTCTTTTTCATATCCCCATCTCTCCTGTCTCCTCCTCCCTCCCTGCCATTTTAGAACCTGTCCAGACACCCTTCACTCACCCTTCAGTGTTAAAATAACAAATAATTTAATAAAATCTGTATGTGTGTTCATAAATGTGTGTATCTGAAAAAAGAGTAGAGAGCCTGTATTTAATGAATAAATGATCATCTCTAATCCCTTCACATATACCTCTAACATTATTTTTCTGCCTTCTCCGTGGATATATCTGATATCTTGTTATGCATAGTGAATGAGTTTGGCAGCATATATGCAATTGGTGTATAATTAGAGAACTATAAAAAAGAAGGTGAAGGTTAAAGAACAGAGTTCTGTCACAGTACTTTTTCCCCATTATCTTGCTATTGTGGTGGTGTCTATCCAGGTTACATGCCAGCAGGGCCTGTACATTAGACAAAGAGCTAGCAGGGCCTGTACATTAGACAAAGATGTATTTTGCCAATCCCCACTTAAAAAAAAACATCTTCACCTGTGTGTCTCTCAACCACCCTTTCGAACATTGTACCCCCTTTTGTGTTTTTTTATCACATCTTTTCAATTTCCCAGCCCCTTTGTGTGTCACCTTCTCCCCATAGCACCTTTGTGTGTCATTGTCCTCTTCCCCAGCTCCTCTGTTTGTCAATGTCCCCTTCCCCAGCCCCATTATGTCATTGTCCCCATCTCAATGCCCTTTCAGTGTGTCATTGTCCCCTTCTCCAGCTCCTCAGTGTGTGTAATTGTCCTCATCCCCTGCTCATTTGTGTGTGTTATTGTCCCCTTCCACAGGCCCTGGGTGTGTCATTGTCCCCTTTTCAGCCCCTTTGTGTGTCATTGGAGAGGATGCAGCAAGACTGATATTAGGGAGTGAATGATTCCAGTGTAGATAAGATTTGTATTATTATAAATAATACTACTTGCATGTCTGAGTGATCTGATTGGTTGACTTACAAACCAACCAATTGATCTCTCACTGAGATGTAAAAGCAAGACTTTAAAGCATTATTTAATATTAAGCCCCCACCTAATGCTTGCACGTGGGGGCAGGAGGATAGGACCTGTACCAGTTAACCACTTTTTTATTTTATTTTTACAATTCTCATCCCTATTAGCGACTGTGCAAAAATAAATCTTTAATCACCCAAAATATGGAAGAATCATTATGTGAAACCAAATTCATAGGTCTTGTGGGGATTGAAACTAAGGGTAAGAAAAACAATTCTAACTAGCTTCTGTTCTTGTCCTATGCAACACAGAATGGATTGTCCTGAGTATCGTAGGAGTTTAGGGGCCCCTATGCCTCTGTGTTATTTTTAAACCAGAATTATGTATTTTTAAAGCAAAGGCAATTAGAATTCTAGCTAAATTTGAGATGTTTGGAATGATTAAATGAGGTATCCATTGTCCTACTGGGGAGCAGAAACAAAATGTTGTGCTCATCCATAGCCAGGATATCTGCAGCTTTACGTAGAATTAGATTTTGGTAAAAGTGGTTGTGCAGTTTAGTTTATACAGGAAGCAGAGGATGTTTGTGATACTTGCTGTTTTTTTTTTTTTTTTTTATAGATGTAATGTCTATAATAGATGTGAATGTGTAGAAAGTGCAGAAAATAGATATTACTGGGTTTAATTGTATTTTATAATAATTTTCTATAATGTATTAAAAAGATTGGTAATCCAGCATGCAATTTTCATTTACGGATTGGTCCCTAAAGAGACAATATTAAAAAAAGATTTATTTTTGTGTTTTTTTTACTATGTATTATTTATTAGCTTTTGGATATACAAAAACAAACAATTACATATCATCAGGAATACAATATTTGACATCCATATCGCCCTGACCGTCTCAATGCTATTATTGTCCAAGTCAAACATTGGTATATCTACTTTAAAAAGACAATACTTTCTGAGACATTAACAAACATTCAAGAAAAAACAAAAAACAATGGACTCTAGTCAAAAGTAAATAAAAATAAAAATGTCAAAATACAAATCTTCATAATACATACCATACATATAAAGATTAGTTTTATTTTTAAGCTGTTTGTTCAAAAACAAGTAGATGTCAGCCTCATGATGGTGGTGTTCTCTGTAGTGTTGGTAATGTTTAAAATAAGCCACTTTACAATTTATCTGGGAAAAACAGAAAAGATATCCCACAGTCATTGTTTATTTTTCTGTTGATTCATGTGTTTATTAACAGAAAGAAAGCATTTTCTTTATATTCAATTGTTTAGTTTTTCAGCCAGGCACTTGGCAGTTGGCCCAGAACACAATTGAAACAAAAGTATCACATTCATACAGAAATACTTATTACATAGAGTGAGTCTATCAAATAGCATATTGAATATGCATACAAAAAAAAAGAAAATCTGAATTCCTGCCTTGTTCCCATAGTAACCCTAGTAAGGCTTTTTATAAAATTACTAGACATGTCATCTAAAGTATTTTTTCATCAAACATTAAACATTAATACAAATATTAGTCTATATATCGATTTCAAAAAAAGCAAAAAAAAAAATAATTTTTTTTAAACACTAATACATTTGCCACCAGGTGCAAACACTTGGAGCAGGTTCTACAACCAGAGTCATTTGACTGTTGCATATGAAGATCATTATTCCCTTAAAGTCTATGGGATTGCCATTCAGTTAAGCAATAAAATCGAATGTTGTTAGAGAATATATCTCCAGATAAATCGTCCTTGACTGATCATTTTGGAGTTCTTAATTTTTCAAACCTGTTTTGTGATGCAGTGGTTCAGCAGTTATTAATTAGTTTACAATCTGACTGTGAACATTAATGGCTGTGATAATACATAATTATACATACTAATAGTGATAATACATAATCAATGGACTCGTGCATTTAGTTTTGAACACATTTTGGGCAACTGGCAAAATATGGCCTACATTTTAGCATAAAGGAGGTAAGAAAACTTTCCTTTCGCACCCACCCACCACGTTGTGAGTGTGTGAGTGTGGGCATGATAACTAAATAGTGAGCAGCCATTGAACTTGCCTTTTCAACCCCCAAGTAATTGATTAAACTCTTTGAGCGGCTTCGAGTCCCAAAGACCCTAGCCACCCCCAAATAAAAAAAAATCCTACCTACCCTTCTCACCCTAATAATAGTGGCAAGGGTTTTAAATATAATACCTGCGAAATATAATTTTATACTTACAAACTTTTCATTTCTTAGATCTTCTTTCTTCAGCCCCAAATAAAAAAGTCATTATATCCTGATGCTGTAATAAAAAAAAAAAAAAACACCTTGGGGAAAAAAGGCTCAAAATGTTCACACTCCCATTCTGCCACCATTTACATTCCAGGGGTTTAAACCTCAAGTTTGTAAAATTCTGGTTGCACGTGGGTATGTAGTGTATAACGTTCTACATTAATATATGCTTTCTATCATGTTCACTGGTTGTAAACTTGGTGCTTATTTAGTTACTTAACAGTTTACACTGCAGTCTCTCGACTCTCATATCTCACCTAATAATTAACCATTCCGTATTCATGCTTACATTATCCATACGACCCTCAGTTGGTAACCTACTAAGACTTATTTCGGGTCCTCCTTTGGGCATTAAGTTCAAATACCATTCTGCTTACAGGGGAATGCGTAAGTGGCTAGTGTCACACATCTGAACAGCTGCCACTAAACCCACATCCTATCATCTATGCAACCACTAAGTCACATACTACATATAGGTGGCCACCTCATTATTTAAGTATTACTATGGATATGGCCTGCACCTGGAGCATTCCAGAGGGACACATTTCCCTCATTATGTACGTTTATCCCCCCCCCCCTTATTATGCCACTTCAGTCTAGCACAATAATACTATGTTATATGCAACCATGCCACCTACATTATTACAAATACTAAATATTGCAGCTTAGTCATTTAAAAAATTTCCCTGTAGACGGTCCACCATTACATTATACAATTCTATTATAAACTATCCCCCCACCTCCCACCACTACCAAGGGACCAGCTCCTATACCCAGTATCATATACTGTCAATCCACTGTTCTCAGGCCATTTTCATGGTTCCTACTTCCTTGGTATGATTAAACTACATTAATCATGCACAATCTATATATCTCGTACAGCCTGTTACACAGCTAGTCAGCTCTTATGTCAATTCCAGCCTGGAAGGGTTAACTACAACTCTGTCAAACTGTGGTCAACCAATACTCATGGCCTCACTCCATATGTTACAAATAGCCTCCACAGGCTACCCACTACATCTTAATTACAGCCCCTCGTGTGGGCAATTACATATGACCAAATCTCAGCCTTCAGAAATACCTCTACCTACGGTACATATGGCCCTCTGTGGGGAATTCACCATGACACAAATTCAGCCTCTCATTTGGGCAATTACATACGACAAAATGCGTACATTTGGCACTTAACCTTCCTCAACTATATGTCTACACATGGCTCTTAATAGTCTCTACCTACGTTACATATGGCCCCTTTGCGGGCAATGACACGATTTCGGACCCTCACTTGTGCAATTCCATACCTATATGACGCTCTCTCTGCCTTTATAAGTCCAGTCGCAGGCACTTAATGGATCTCTGATATTCATTTCCTGATAGTAAACTACAGACGTTGTTTAAATACATACCTCAGGTACTTCTAAAAAAACTTCATTAAAGAACAGGGCTCTTTTTACATTTTTGCTGTGTTTGTGTTTAGCTGTAATTTTCCTCTTACTCATTTACCGTACCCACACATATTGTATACTATTTTTCTCGCCATTGAATGGTCTTTCTAAAGATATCATTATTTTCATCATATCATACAATTTACTATTAAAAACATGATGAAAAAAAAACAAAAAAAAAACTTTTTCTAACTTTGACCCCCAAAATCTGTAATACATCTACAACTGCCAAAAATCACCCATGCTAAATAGTTTCTAAATGTTGTGCCAAGTTTAGAAATGCCCAATGTTAACATGTTCTTAGCATTTTTTGGAATGTTATAGGGCTATAAGTACAAGTAGCACTTTGCTATTTCCAAATATTTTTTTTTATTTTTAAATTAACGCAAATTACATTGTAACACTGATATCTGTCAGGAGTCCCTGAATAACCCTTCACATCTATATATGTTTTAAAAGAAGACAACCTAAGGTATTAAACTTAGGGTAATTTGACTCTTTTCATGCAACCATTTTACCACCAATCTATGCCAAAAAAAAAAAAAAAATATTGGTGATTTTTTTTTTGACACACATAGCAATTTAAGAATACATGTACAGAGAACTTTAAGGGTTACTGTCACTAATTCTACCAGTCAGGGCCATCTTTAACGCGAGGCAAAAGGGGCAACTGCCCGGGCCCTGTCATTCCTAGGGGGCCCAAAGCAGCTGCCCCTTGAGATATATATATATATTTTTTTTTTTTATTTAATGTATTACCTTTTATTTTTAACTTTTCTTTAGTTTTTTTTTTTTTACTTTTTCATCAGCAGGGGGCCCTGCTGGCAGCTCCTAGACTCCTATTGCAGCTATGTGATCATGGTGATCACATGGCCCTGGAGGGCCAGAACTGCTGAAGGGGGAATGCTGGAGTCTCCAGCAGTCCCCCTGACACTGATCTCGAGGCATCGCTGCAATACCATTAGACCATGATCGCTTTCAGGACTCTAATTCCTCTGGGACATATCAGGTACATCCGCGGTCCTTAAGGACTTTTTTCCCGGGGCATACCTGATACCTCCTTGGTTCTTAAAGGGTTAATCACAACACAGGTACATTATGCCATTTTCTCTATTAGCACTTGCACATACTGGCCATAATCCTATTATTGTTTCCATTGTGTATTTAGGTCCCTCTCTACAAGACTTATTTCTCAAGCTCTACCTCACACTAGTTAGGCAAGGTCCATATGTCCCACATACTCTCCATCAATTAATTACATTCTCATTTCCCTACATTCCTTAAGGATAGATCAAATGGCTGTACAGGGATTTGGTGTTGGCTATATTCTAGCTTAATTGCAATTCTGTCTTGCAAGGCCAACTCCCATCCTCAAATGGAGGTATTTGCCCATCGGCCCAACTCATAAATAATATACACACAATTGGGTCAGTGCTAAATAACAATAAAAATTAGAGATAAGAATACAGGCAGCTTTCAAAAAGACGTAGAAAAATCAAAAGACAAAGAGAAGGGCTGTGCTACAAACCAAAAAGCAATATCCAGACAATCTTCAGAGATAAGACAAGGATAAAATATAAGACAGTAATAAAATACAAAAATATAGTCCAGAAAAGTTCTCATATATTGATGCCTCTACTTCGAGAGGAAAAAGCAGCTGTAAATGTTGGATGAGACGTGAAGAAACTGGGAGGGTAAGACTTTGTGTGATAGTTTGGATATCCACATAAAAGATAAACAAGAATAGCAGGGAAAACCAGTAATACAATATATCAAATATAGTAGGTATAAATATAAGAAAAAACAGTATCACACTCACATATTAAAGAGCTATGACCAGCTATGTGAAGCTGTGAAGAGATTTGTAACTACTGGAGCTAGAATTCCAGAAATCCAAATAAATTACATATTAACATATAGGTATTGACATTATTAATATTATTTTGAAAAAATATTATTTCTGTTTTTTGGACTTACTTTAATTTCAAAAGAGAGGCAGTGTTATGGGGACCAGGTTCTCCCCCAGTTATTTCAACATTTTCATGGCTGATTGGGAATCCTCAGCCATTTGAGGCGGACATACCTGGCAGGCGAAACTGGTTTGATACGTCAGATATATAGACGACCTTTTTATATATGGAATGGCTCAGAAGATGCTCTGAGCTCTTTTATCAATAACCTCAACATCAACAGAGGAATTATTTTTACTTGTGAATATAGCAGAGAGTCCATCAATTTTTTAGACTTACACATTTTTATCAAAGATGAGAGAACCAACACTAAGACTTTCTTCAAAAAAGGATGTACTAATACAGATATAGACCAGTTGAGCTGCCATGGTTAGAAAGTGCCCCAAGAAGCCAATTTGTACATCTCCGTAGAAATTGCTATCAAATTGATTATTTTAATGAACAAGTCAATGGCATCATGGAATTTGTTTAAAAATGTATTAAAACTACAGCCCCCATGAGGCTTAGCGGCGGATAGAATAGAGCGCACATATGACGCGTGTCATGTGTCTCAACAAAATTAGCCAATATTTCTTAATAAAACCCTCATTATAATATTTTTACCACACACATTGTTTTCTTAATATTAGTATGTTATTTGTATAAACGTGTATCCCTTATTTGTATTATACTAAGGATTGCTGTACTGTGATTGGCTGGATAGATATCTATGTGATTTTGACGCCAATTTTAAAGTGCCTTTTACCTATATATACCTCATGAGCCAGGATGTATACTTTTAATCCAATTGAGAAAGCCAACTGGGAAAACTAATTTTTGATACGATTACTTTTGTGTTTTTTTTTAAACTTAGTAAAGGTTTTTGGTCACTGCATTCGTTTACTGTGCCACTTACCTTTCATCCTGTCATTTTAAACTACCTGGCATTTTATCATCTTACTCCAAGAAATCCCAGGTGGGGATTATACCACCAACACTGTCATCTACTGTACACTTGTGAGCATTATCTTTTATAATATTTTATCACAAATTGAGAGCAATATTTTATCACAAATTGAGAGCACTATTGTTTGCCTTTACTTTTTCCTGAGTTCCTGGACACTCCCATTGCTGAAGCAGCTTTCCATCATATACTATAAGTGGGGATTGTACCAGTGTATGTCATTCAAGCTAGAGCTGGTCAGAGCTCTTTAATATGTGGGTGTGATAATGTTATTTCTTATATTTATACCTATTAGATCTGACATATTGCACTTCTGGTTTTCCCTGCTTTTCTCATTTATCTTTCATGTGGATATCCAAACTATCAGACAAAGTCTTACCCCCCAAGTTACTTCACGTCTCATGCAAAATTTACAGCTGCTTTTTCCTCTCTAAGTAGAGGCATCTATATGTGAGAACGTTTCTGTTTTATATTTTATCCTTCTCTTATCTCTGATGATTGTCTGGATATTTCTTTATGGTTTGTGGCACAGCCCTTCTCTTGGTATTTTGATTTTTCAACTCATAGCTAGAGCCTCACTTCAACATCTCCAGGTTATAAGATAGGGCCTCACCTGTCATGGCCACTCGTGTTTGGATCTCTTACTTGTCACTGAGAGGCCAAAATTCCCACAACTCCATTCGTGGCCTCAGTCTCTTGGCCAAATTTATAGCTAGAGCCTATGATCGCAATTAGTAGGGCCTCATTTATCTCATTTATCTAGTTTATCTTGCTCATCTAATTTCTTAACCATTCTTCACTAAGTCAGTCACCAGTTGATGCAGGGATACACTCTCACAGCATGGCCATCACATTTATGCTTATTTCTTACATCATGGCACGTATCACACCTATGTACGGAGGACACTTCACCCCGAGCTAGTAGAATAGAAGTAGTAAAATAGAAAGAAAAGAAGAGAACCATTCTACTGAGCTGTCAGAGAATTATAATAATTGGAGGTGGGAAAGCTTGAGATGTGGCAGAGAAGGAAAAGCATGAAGGAGAGCACGTGCAGAAATTGTATGCATGGGTAAATAGTTGTAAATAGGTAGCAAAGATTGGGGAGAGAAAACCACAAGGAATAAAGGTAGAAAAAAAGAGTGTAAATCTATTTTTGTAGAAATTATTATGTGTTAAACACAAATTCTACAATACACTGATGGAAAGATTAAATATTTTTTTTTTTTTTCTAAAATGGATGAAGGGATGGGCATATTGCAGAGGTAATTATATTTATATTTGTAATTTATATTTAGCAGTGAGAAATAAGTAAAACTTGGAGACATGAATTCTCTATTAGTCACTGTATAACAATGATCAGTAGGTTAAAAAATAAAAGAGGATTTAGGGACACAATTGTCTGAGGGCTGTCAGTACTTCTAAGCCTCTCTCTAACTTGTAACCTCTGAAAGAAAGTACCGTATATACTCGAGTATAAGCCGACCCGAATATAAGCCGAGGCCCCTAATTTTACCCCAAAAAACTGGGAAAACTTATTGACTCAAGTATAAGACTAGGGTGGGAAATGCAGCAGCTACTGGTAAATTTGTAAATACAATTAGATCCTAAAAAAAATTATATTAATTGAATATTTATTTACAGTGTGTGTATATAATGAATGCAGTGTGTGTGCATATGAATGCAGTGTGTGTATATGAATGCAGTGTGTGTGTATGAGTGCAGTGTGTGTATGACTGCAGTGTGTGTATGACTGCAGTGTGTATGACTGCAGTGTGTATGACTGCAGTGTGTGTGTGTGTATGAGTGCAGTGTGTATGTATGAATGCAGTGTGTATGTATGAATGCAGTGTGTGTGTATGAGTGCAGTGTGTGTATGAGTGCAGTGTGTGTATGACTGCAGTGTGTGTGTATGAGTGCAGTGTGTGTATGAGTGCAGTGTTTATGTATGAATGCAGTATGTGTGCATGAGTGCAGTGTGCATAAGTGCAGTGTGTATGAGTGAGTGCGTGTATGAGTGCAGTGTGTATGAGTGAGTGCGTGTATGAGTGCAGTGTGTATGAGTGCAGTGTGTATGACTGCAGTGTGTGTGTGTAAATGCAGTGTGTGTATGAGTGCAGTGTATGTATGTATGAGTGCAGTGTGTGTGTATGCGTGCAGTGTGTATGTATGAGTGCAGTGTGTGTATGAATGCAGTGTGTGAGTGCAGTGTGTGTGTATGAATGCAGTGTGTGTGTGTATGAGTGCAGTGTGTGTGTGTGTGTGTGTGTGTGATGCAGAGTGTGATGCAGAGCCTTGGTGGGGGGTGGGCATTTTTAATATTTTTTTTATTATTATTATTTTAATTTTTTTTCTTATATTATTATTTCTTTATTTTTATTATTATTTTTATTATTATTTTATTATTATTTTTTTTCGTCCCCCCTCACTGCTTGATACATGGCAGGGAGGGGGGCTCTCACTCCCTGGTGGTCCAGTGGCATTGGCAGTTCAGTGGGGGGAGGTGGGCTGGCAGAGAGCACTTACCTCTCCTGCAGCTCCTGTCAGCTCCCTTCTCCTCCGCGCCGGTCCGTGCAGCTCTACTGTCAGCTCACACTGTAAGTCTCGCGAGAGCCGCACTATGACCCCGCGCCTCTCGCGAGACTTACACTGGGAGCTCACTGAGGTGCTGAACGGACCGGCGCGGAGGAGAAGGGAGCTGACAGGAGCTGCAGGAGAGGTACGCGCTCGCTGCCAGCCCCCAGTCTGTATTATGGCAATAATATAGACACTGACTCGAGTATAAGCCGAGTTGGGGGTTTTCAGCACAAAATATGTGCTGAAAAACTCGGCTTATACTTGAGTATATACGGTATAACACAAACAAAATTGTTGGCAGCTTCATGGTCTTTTGACAGTTTTTTTTTTATATGATTCACTAGAAGAGTGAACATATATACCTGTATATGTAAACTCTGGGGATTAAACTAATCCTAACTGCTTTGATCTAGAGCATTGTCCAGTGCAATACATTAAAAGCAATTCAGAAATAATATAGTTTGAATGTATAACAGGTGGACAATGGTATCTTGTAATGTATAGAATTATGGAAGGCATGAAGAGTTAGTAAAGTAAGGGTATCATTCTTCAATGTCTTGATGCATCACAAGTATTTATGAGCAATTAACCTCTTACAAGGTTCCACCTCAATGCAGCTGGTATGGCACTTGAAAAAAAAGGACAGTAATTGCACCATATATCGAGCACTTTCTAAAGACACCAATCTTTTATGTCTAATTAAATATACATTAAGACATAAAGATGAATTTTTAACATTGCCTATACAAATTTCTTTACTTTATAACAATTACTATAAAACAAAGGATCCTAATGGGTCTAATAAAAGTAGTGAGACTGGATCAGAAAATGTCTTCAATAACTAACTCAAAAAGATGTAATAGGATACTACGAGGATGGATTGCATTTAACTATTGACAGCCACCTTTTCGCCATAAACTGTTGAGGTTTTTATCCTTTTTAGTTTTATGGTACCCTATTTTTTTCCAGTGTGCTAATTTGTATTATTGGAAAATTATATGTATTTCCTATTTTGTTGGCTTGTCTAGCAGAAATCTGTGGGGGACAAGATAACAGGAATAATGACTGTATGCTAAAATGTTTATGACATATATTTATAAAACAACATTTTGCCAAGTTGAATTGCCAAGATGTAGGGACACGTATGGTCATTGATGAGACTTTCTACAAAACAGCATCTGGCTGGTGTGGAAATATTGGTGACAGGTAATTAGCTCCTATTTACTGCCACAACTGTTTGCAACCTGTTTAAAGATAGTATAATAATTGACTTCAATTGTTTCTCTGTCACATACCCATCTTCCCTGGTCATCATCAGGCCTGTCTTTTATGCATGGGTCTATTAACAAATCCAAAAGCTTTCCAACACATTAAAAGGAAGGTTTTGGCAGCAGTTTAAGAGCTTTGTATGCATGCAATACATTAGGCAAATACAGGTAATTAACATGAATGGGATGCTGTGTTGTGGTGGGAAAGATTAATTATAACTTAATTTTGAACAATATATTGTAACCAGAACATTCTATTAATTATGTATAATTAACTTTAAATAGAGCATGATAAACCTGTTTTTTTGTATTGTTTGTTTGCGATACATGTTAAGTGACTACTATACGTTCGCAGGTGTAGATGGGGACCAGGGGACCAAGGGAATGGACAATAGGTTATCCCCATAAAATGTAAAGTAACTTCAATGCCCACGAGAAGCTGTGCAGTCACTAGTTTTTAATGTTTAGTAGACATGCCCCCATCTGCCGGATGACATTTGGGGGTTTATTATAACAATAAAGGGGTCTTATTGACCCTTAAAGGAGTAATAGTAATTATTATTTTTTTATATTTCCATGTGGCTGCTGGCTAGCAAGCTATGGCCAGCTGCCACATAATTAAACCTTGCATTGCCAATTTTTTTTTTAGCTATTTGTCCACTGGCTGCTAATGCTGCCAGCAGGCAAAAGATTCAGGTTTTATTTCAGCAATTAATATGGATTCCAGTAGTCCAGCAGCCTTAGATAAGGCTGAAATTCATATTAAATTCAGGCCTGATCTGGGCCTAAATGACAAAATCCAGGCATTGATGAATTCCATCAACAAGTCTAGATTTTGCCAATCAATGGCTCTGTATGCAGCAGAAATGGTTTTGCCCCATTTTGTTCGGGGTCATTAGAACTTTTGTGAATAACCTTATATATGTTTTGTTTCTTTATAATTGTAACAGGTTTAATGCTGGATTCAATTTCTGAATGAATCAATAAATGAACTGAAGATTTGATCTCCAAGTTATTTCCTATGGCTGTTGGTCCATTTCAAGTCCTTGGTTTGGTGATGTTGAGCACTCTGAAAATGTTGTAAATGTAGATGACACTAACTTTGCTGGATGGGTAAAGGATTGATTCATGATGCTGAGGGTCAGGAGATAAGAGTACACAAAGTTTGTAGACAAGGGAAAAAGTATAGCTAGGGTGTGGAGATATCTCACAGTTGAAAAAAAAAAAAGACCAAATACAATTAATTAACAATTTGAAAAAAGAAAAGTAATTTAAGAGAAAACATAAAACCTAATTGTAACATCTGCATATTCAGAAGTGAAACAATAAAATTAAAGAAATTGACTGAAAGGTAACAAAGGTTTAAACTTTGGAAATTGCAACAGATAGACCCCTGTGTTTCTGATATAAATAAAGGCCACAACATTTGGGTATTTAAGACTTCTCAAGTAGTTACTGAGACAGTTGCCATAATAGTAGCTCAACTTTTAATATTGACATTAAACAGTTACTCCAATTCTTTGGAAAGTGGGACCTTTTCTGTATAATATGCTCTACTGGTTACTATGAAGAAGGGCCCCCCTCACCCCCTCTGTTTGCAGTATAACCTGAACATTTCTTTTTTTACTTACCTGAAATCCTTGCATGCTACCTGAGCTGGCAATGAGATTGAAGGAGGGACAAAGAAGTGGAGGTAGACTGGGAGGGGGATTTTAATATAAAAAAAAAAATACTAGTGAGGTAATAGGGAGCACCCACAGAGAGGGAGTGAGGTAGGGGACAGGTATCCTCTCCTTCCAGGAGCTCTGCCTGTAAGGGGAAATTACCATTTCCGGTGACATGCTGAGCAGCCAATGTCATGTGTGCTGGGGGGTGCAACTTGCCCGAATTCCAATAACTCAGTATGTGCAGTGATTTAAGCTGAAGCACTGCACTTAATAATTGAAGTGGTCATGGTAGTTGGAGAAACCCTCTAAGAATACTGAACAAAGCTTGCTTAGATGTAGATGGTATTTTCCCAGTTGGGTAATAAGTAGCTATTGGCAGTAAGCATCTTTGGGAGAAAAATAGACTCTCAAAATGTTAATATGGTGTTAAAATGTAGAAAATAATATTTATAATTGGCATTTATTTTATTGACATTAAATGACTTGTGGATTTATTGCATCTCCTCAGTGGTGATTTTAGATTATTTTCTTGAGTCTCTGTTGTGAGGGAAGGAAATTGCAGATATGGTGTTCAGGCATCCAGCATTGTAGGTAGACAGATGGCGTTTATTGTTGGCCTTTTCTATTATATTATATGGTGGATTCATCAATTATGGAAGAATTGTCACTGGTGATGCTTTCAGCAATAGCCCAATATGTGACAGTACTTGATAGTACAGAAAATTCCTCCAAGCAGGGCCTGCACGTTAATAAGGTGAAACAGGAGGCCGCCTTAGGGCACACCAGCTCTGGGGGCACAAGATTCCAGTGACCGGCAGGAGGGAAGGGCTCCCTCCTCCCAGGCGTGCGGCTGTATTGGCATCCAAGGCAGTGAGGTAGCTGTGATCTCCCTGCTCTGCTCCCTTGCGTGCCATTTGCTGATACTGTGGGAGTCGGAATATGATGTCATAGGGAGCAGAGCAGGGAGATCACAGCTACCTCATTGCCTCGGATGCCAATAGAGCTGCGCGCCCCACTGGACCCCCAACGAAAGACCCACGCCAGTTCTCCAGGGAGGGAGACTGGGTGGAATATTTTTTAAATGATAATATTATTAATAATTAGTGAGTGTGTGTGTGTGTGTGTGTCTGTGAGTGTTAGAGTGTGTCTGTCAGTGTGTGTCTGTCAGTGTGTGTCTATCTGTGTGTGTCTATCTGTGTGCGTTTGTGTCCGTCAATGAATGAGTGTGTGTCAGATCAGTGAGACTGTGTCTGTCAGTGACGTCTGTGTGTTTGTCATTGAGTGTGTGTGTGTGTGTGTGTTTGTGACTGTCAGTGCGTATCTGCCAGTGTATGTCTGTTGGGAATGTGTCTGTATCAAATCAGTGAGTCTGTGTCTGTCAGTGATATCTCTGTATTTGTCATTGAGTGTATGTGTGTGTGTCAGTGTGTATACACCACTGAGTGTAGCGTGGCGTAGCGGACCACAGTACAGGAGCTTCTGTTTCCTGTACCCAGCTGGACTGACAGCAACTGCAGTCAGTCCGGCCGGGTACAGAAAACTGAAGCTCCTGTACCGGGACCCACTCCGCTTGCCTGCGCTACAAGAAAGGTATGAGGCACACTAGGAAGGGGAGGGGACCACTAATGGGGTGGGGGTGCAGCAAGGGAAAGGGAGAGGAGGGGAGGGGAGAGAAACACTAAGGGACAGGGAAATGAGGGGGGGGGGATAGGAACTCTAAAGGACAAGGAAGGGCGGGGGCCACTAAGGGACAGGGAAGGGAGAGGGGCTGAATGTGAAAGAAACACAGCAGGGCTTGAGAAGGGGAAAAATACACACAGAGGGGCTTGGGGGAGACAGATGGGCTGGGGGTGAAAGAGACACATGCAAAGAGCTGGGAAGAGCAAAATACACAAATTGTCTGGGAGGAGTAATACACACCAAATGTGGGAGGATGTAAGAGTCATACAAAGAGGGGAGATAAGAGACACACAAGGGGGGTTGTAAGAGTTACACAAGGGAAGTGTAAGACACACAATAGGGAAAAAATAGGAGATAAGATACACTAAACGGTTTAAGACATTTAAAAGAGGATAAGAAACACAAAAGGGAGGTTAAGATGCACAAAGGTATAGATATTTTTTTTGGGGGGGGGGGGGTGGGTGCATCTTCTTCACCTAGGTACACAAAAATCCTTGCACTGGCCCTGGCTCCAGGCCTGCAACATGTGGGTGAAACATTTGATCAGTGTGACAGCCTGTTATTTTATTTCTAAAGACGCCTATGTGTTTTTTTGCTTTGACACTAGATGACCACTTTGATGATCTCTACTTTGTTTAAATATGGTAAACTCAGCAGCACATATGAGTTGTAATGGTCTGAGACCCCTGCTAATTCTTATCGTATAGCTTAGCAGTTTTTATTACCTTACAATTATTGATCTATAGAGATGTCGCGAACATAAAATTTTCCGTTCGCGAATGGCGAACGCGAATTTCCGCAAATGTTGGCGAACGGGCGAACTGCCATAGACTTCAATAGGCAGGTGAATTTTAAAACCCACAGGGACTCTTTCTGGCCACAATAGTGATGGAAAAGTTGTTTCAAGGGGACTAACACCTGGACTGTGGCATGCCGGAGGGGGATCCATGGCAAAACTCCCATGGAAAATTACATAGTTGATGCAGAGTCTGGTTTTAATCCATAAAGGGCATAAATCACCTAACATTCCTAAATTGTTTGGAATAACGTGCTTTAAAACATCAGGTATGATGTTGTATCGATCAGGTAGTGTAAGGGTTACGCCCGATTCACAGTGACAGACCAAACTCCCTGTTTAACGCACCGCAAACAACTGCAAACAGTCCATTTGCACAACCGCAAACTCCCCATTTGCACAAGGTTGGATACCAAGCTAGCCATGTCCCGTTCCTTGTCCTCACTGATGTAATTGAAGGTCTCTTCCTCCACCCAGCCACGTACAACACCAAGGGTCCCCGAAAGGTGACAACAAGCCCCCTGGGACGCCTGCTGTGTATGGTCTTCCACCTCCTCAAAGCCACCTTCCTCCTCTGACTCCTCTTCTTCAGACTCCTCTCTCTGCGTTGCCTCTCTATGCGTTATTATAAGGTGTGTTAAGTAGTACTATTCTTATCAGTTTAATCCCTGTTACGTCCCCTATCAGGGGACGGGTAAATGGCATCGATTTTAGGAACCGGAGATGGAAAAAGATGCTTGGTCGGTCCTCCTACTTCAAATTTGGGTCACTGCGCGTGCAATCTAATGTGCCACCAGATAGCAGTGGTGTGTTAAGTAGTACTATTCTTATCAGTTTAATCCCTGTTACGACCCCCTCATCAGGCCTTTTTTAGTCGAATGTATCGCCCACTGTCAGTCCCTTCGGGATCCATCCCTCATTCATCTTAATAAAGGTGAGGGTAATCTAGACTTTTTTGACCTAGGCGACTTCTCTTCTCAGTGACAATACCTCCTGCTGCACTGAAGGTCCTTTCTGACAGGACACTTGAAGCGGGCAGGCCAGAAGTTCTATCGCAAATTGGGATAGCTCAGGCCACAGGTCAAACCTGCACAAGGGGTAGTCAAGGGGTTCATCGCTCCTCAGAGTGTCGATATCTGCAGTTAAGGCGAGGTAGTCTGCTACCTGTCGGTCGAGTCGTTCTCTGAGGGTGGACCCCAAAGGGCTGTGGCGATGCGTAGGACTTAAAAAGCTCCGCATGTCCTCCATCAACAACATGTCTTTAAAGCGTCCTGTCCTTGCCGGCGTGGTCGTGGGAGGAGGAGGATAACTTCCACCTCTTCCCCTGTTAGATTCCCGTTGTGCTGTGACATCACTCTTATACGCTGTGTAAAGCATACTTTTTAATTTATATTGGAACTGCTGCATCCTTTCCGACTTGCGGTAATTCGGTAACATTTCAGGCACTTTCTGCTTATACTGGGGGTCTAGTAGCGTGGACACCCAGTACAGGTAGTTCCCCTTCAGCCTTTTTATACGAGGTTCCCTCAACAGGCACTACAGCATGAAAGACCCCATTTGCACAAGGTTGGATGCCGAGCTACTCATGTCCCGTTCCTCGTCCTCAGTGATCTCACTGAAGGTATGTTCTTTCCCCCATACACGTACAACACCGCGGGTACCAGATAGGTGACAACGAGCACCCTGGGATGCCTGTTGTGGTTGGTCTTCCTCCTCCTCCTCAAAGCCACATTCCTCCGCTGACTCCTCTTCCTCACAATCCTCTTCCAGCGTTGCTGCAGGTCCAGCAAGCGATGCCGATAAGACTGTTTCTGGTGATGATGGTCACCACAACTCTTCCTCTTCACGATCATCTATGGCCTGATCCAGCACTCTTCACAGGGCACGCTCCAGGAAGAAAACAAATGGTATGATGTCGCTGATGGTGCCTTCGGTGCGACTGACTAGGTTTGTCACCTCCTCAAAAGGACGCATGAGCCTACAGTCATTGCGCATGAGCGTTCAGTAACATGGCAAAAAAATTACGAGCTCCGCAGAGGCTGTCCTAGCACCCCGGTCATACAAATAGTCATTAACGGCTTTTTCTTGTTGGAGCAGGCGGTCGAACATTAGGAGTGTTGAATTCCAATGTGTCGGGCTGTTGCAAATCAAGCGCCTCGCTGGCATGTTGTTTCACCGCTGGATATCTGAAAAGTGCGCCATGGCCATGTAGGAACGCCTGAAATGGCCACACAGCTTCCTGGCCTGCTTCAGGACGTCCTGTAAGCCTGGGTACTTATGCACAAAGCGTTGTGCGATCAGATTACACACATGTGCCATGCACGGCACATGTGTCAACTTGCCCAAATTCAATGCCGCCAACAAATTTGTTCCGTTGTCACAAACCACTTTTCCGATCTCCAGTTGGTGCGGAGTCAGCCACTGATCCACCTGTGCGTTCAGGGCGGACAGGAGTGCTGGTCCGGTGTGACTCTCTGCTTTCAGGCAAGTCAACCCCAAGACGACATGACACTGCCGTATCCGGGATTTGGAATAGTACTTGGGGAGCTGGGGGGTGCCGTTGATGTGGAGCAAGAAGCAGCAGCAGAAGAGGTCTCAGCCGAGGAGGTTATGGAAGAGGATGGAGTAGGAGGAGTAGAGGAGGTGGCAGCAGGCCTGCCTGCAAGTCGTGGCGGAGTCACCAACTCCTCTGCAGAGCCACACATTCCATGCTTGGCAGCCATCAGCAGGTTTACCCAATGCGCAGTGTAGGTGATATACCTGCCCTGATCATGCTTTGCAGACAAGGTATCAGTGGTCAGATAGACCCTTGCTCCAACACTGTGTGCCAGACATGCCATTACTTCCTTTTGCACAATCGAGTACAGGCTGGGGATTGACTTTTGTGCAAAGAAATTTCAGCCGGGTACCTTCCACTGCGGTGTCCCAATAGCTAAACATTTTTGGAACGCCTCAGACTCCACCAGCTTGTATGGTAAAAGCTGGCGGGCTAAGAGTTCAGACAAGCCAGCTGTCAGATGCCGGGCAAGGGTGTGACTTTGTGACATTGGCTTCTTACGCTCAAACATGTACTTGACAGACACCTGACTGTGGGCAGATGAGCAGGAACTGCTCAAGGCGAGAGACGGAGTGGCGGATGGTTGAGAGGGGGCAAGGAGGACAGCAGTGGTTGACGTGGCTGAAGATGCTGGACCAGGAGGAGGATGGCGACTTTGAGTTTGTGTGCTGCTTGTACTCATGTGTTGATCCCATAGGCGTTTGTGATGTGCGATCATGTGCCTTCGCAAAGCAGTTGTACCTAGGTGGGTGTTGGACTTCCCACGACTCAGTTTCTTTTGGCACAGGTTACAAATGGCATCGCTGTTGTCAGAGGCAGACACACACAAAAAATGCCACACTGCTGAGCTCTGCAATGACGCCATTCTGGTGGTGGCAACAGCATGTGTTGATTGGCGTGCTGTCTGGCTGACCCCGGGTGCCGATGCATGCTGTCTGACTGTGCCACTAGCTCCTTGCGACGACCTCCCCCTGCTTCCAACTCATCTCCTCCTCCTCTCTGTCTCCCCATCTGAACTTTACCCCTGTTCTTCTTCTCTTATAGCGGCACCCACGTGACATCCACGGACGCATCGTCATCATCAACCGCTTCACTTGTATCTGACAACTCAGCAAAGGAAGCAGCAGCAGGTACAACATCATCATTATCACACCGTACGTCCATGTGTGTAATGCTGCCTGACTGAGACATATCCCTGTTATCTACATCCTCTGGCAATAATGGTTGCGCATCACTCATTTCTTCCAACTGATGTGTAAACAACTCCTCTGACAGATCAAGTGAAGCGGCTGTGGTGCTCGTGTTGGTGGTGGCGGCAGGCGGGCAAGTGGTAACTTGAGAGGTGCCCGAAGCTAAGCTGGAGGAGGATGGTACATCAAGGTTCCGAGCAGAAGCTGTAGAAGATTAGGTGTCCTGTGTTAGCCAGTCAACTATGTCCTCAGAACTTTTCGAGTTCAGGGTAAGTGGCCTCTGAACACTGGGCATTATTCTAGGGCCAAAGGGAATCACAGCACCACGACCATGACGGCCCCTGAGGGGTGGCCTGCCTCTGCCTGTCATTTTTTTTTCGATTAGTGGTACTATGCGTGCAAGCTACTGTGACAACAGAAATGAGTGGCACTGTGCACTGGCAGAAGTTGGCAGAGTAGACGCTGTAGGCCTGACACACACGCTTGCAGACAACTAACTGCAATTCAATCTATAACAGTGAAAATTGTACTTTTTTTTAAAATGTACACTACTTTTACACCAGATATGAGTTGCACTGGTGTGACACTGTGCCCTGGCAGGCCCTGAAACGCACACGTGTGAAGGAAACTGACTGCTATTATTTCACAGTCAAATTTCTATTTTTTTTTAATGTACACTACTGTTACACCAGATATGAGTTGCACTGGTGTGACACTGTGCCCTGGCAGGCCCTGAAACGCACACGTGTGAAGGAAACTGACTGCTATTATTTCACAGTCAAATTTCTATTTTTTTAAAATGTACACTACTGTTACACCAGATATGAGTTGCACTGGTGTGACACTGTGCCCTGGCAGGCCCTGAAACGCACACGTGTGAAGGAAACTGACTGCTATTATTTCACAGTCAAATTTCTATTTTTTTTAATGTACACTACTGTTACACCAGATATGAGTTGCACTGGTGTGACACTGTGCCCTGGCAGGCCCTGAAACGCACACATGTGAAGAAAACTCACTGCTATTATATTACAGTCCAAAAAGTTTTGTTTTTTTTAAATGCAAGCTATTGTGACACCAGATATGAGTGGTGGCACTGGGCAAGTGGGCACAGTATATGCTGTGAGCCTGACACACACGCTGGCAGGCAGGCAGGCAACTGCAATTAGATTACACAGAAAAAAAAGCAGGCTTTTTGGGGTGCTGTCCTTACAGCAGAGATCAGATGAGTCCTTCAGGACTGTAGTGGACACTGAATACACGTGCATGTAGCTTCCGAATGAATCTAAAATTGATGCTGTCCAGGAGGTGGGAAGGTCTGGGAGGGAGGGGCTGCTGCTGAATGGCTGGAATGTGTCTCCTGACTGTGAGGTACAGGGTCAAAGTTTACTCAATGATGACGAATAGGGTGCGGACCAAACATCGCATATGTTCGCCCGCCGTGGCGAACGCGAACAAGCTATGTTCGCCAGGAACTTTTCGCCAGCGAACTATTCGGGACATCTCTATTGATCTACTGTTACATTTTATAGGCAGCATTTCAGAGTCTTATCAATATTCAAAGCCTTGGTTTGTTATACAACCCAAAGCTGCTTCAGAACAATAAAATAGAATAAATGGTTAAATCATATTTGTCATAAGCACTATTGTATGATAAATTGGTAGCTCTCGCCAGCGTGTCTTTGTAACGGATCACCTGGCACCCCGACTTGGTACCTCCGTTAATGGATGCTCCTAGTGCTTCCTGAGGACTCCAAGCACTCTGGCAGACACCATAATCACCGAATCCAAGAAACCTTTAAATTCCCCCAAGCGTATGAATGCTGTAGACCATTGAATAGGAACCATACGAATAGGCTTGTACCCCTAGCAGTCAACTGGAACAGCATACAATAAATCCTTCCCCCAATAATGAGACGACACATCACTTTGAGGTTAAAACAGGAACTCAGGACTGGCTCATCCAGCCTGGCTTTTATTACACTTGTACACTTACAGGCCACACCCAGGGGGAGGCATAAAATAACCAATCAGATACATGGTACAACCCACACATCCCCTCCCCTCAGATAACCAGTTAACATAATTATACAGCCAGGAAAACTACAGTTTTTATACATGTGCTATCACTTTAAATCCATACATCCAATCTTCCCAAAAACCACATATTTGGAATCAGCACACTTTAAACATAAACCCTTCCAAAAATCAGCCAAATCCCTCCCGTGGATCAAAAGTTAGCTGGAGGTCCCTTTATGACCGACCGCAAGCACATTTTCCTGCCCAAAACAGTTCCATAGATTTGGGCTGTGCGGCCGGTCAATTTCATGCCGAAAAACGACCATTTCGAACGGGACTTAGTCTCTGGAGCTGCAAGTTCAGTATGGGAGAAGGTAAGGGTCAGCGGTGTTCGGCAAAATGTGTAGCCGATTTTAGTTCCACAGAATCTTTAGCATATACCGCTGACCGCGTTCGACTGAACAAAGATGGCCGCCGCCACGTGCAATTGACCGGCAGTAACCTCACAGCCTGGGAGGTAAATTGCCTGCACACTTTAGCTTCTGGGTGGTCCGCCTGTGTGGTACTTGGTTCAGTAAGCCCTATTTACTGAACCAAGTGGGAGAAAGCCAGGAACAAGTTATTTTACCGGTCTGGGGACATAGTCTTAAAGGGACATTGTTCAGCAAAGTTACAAGATGTCCCCAGACGGTTCTTAAAGGGCCATACACACCCAATAAAAGTCCATTCCTTTTCAGGGGCCATAGTCTTAAAGGGTATTGTTACCCGAAGTCTCAATATGTCCCCAGACAGTTCTTAAAGGGCCAGCAGCAGTACAATAAAATACCATTCACTGTACTTAAAGGGCCAGCAGTCGCACAATAAAATACAATATGCCCCAAATAATCCAGGGGCCATAGTCAGCAGGTAGGAGGCGGGCAAACAGGCTTCTCCAGGGCCCAGTGGCGAGGTTGGTTTCGCCACATTTCTCCCCTTTTCCAAACAGACTAACAGGGTACCTGACCTCTTGCCGGTCAGTGCCCTTGTTAGTCCAGCAGCCCACCCACAAAACAGAAACAGCAGTACAGCCCACCCACAATAAATGGTTACTACACCTGAGTAAGAGAAAAACTTGTCCAGGTCCAGGTGCCTCACCATGGCTGTGTGGGGGACTGGTAGGCTGTTTTGGTGGGTTGCTGAGTGGGCAGAGCCCAGCGGTACTCTGCCCTGGTGCCAGCACTACCCCGGGAGTAGTCTGGTTGGAGCCTTGCTGGAGACCGACTGTCTCCCCTTTAGATGCACAGCTCTGCTGCTGGAGACCGACTGTCTCCCCTTTAGATGCACCGCTCTGCTGCCAGAGGGGGAGACCGACTATCTCCCCTTTGGATACATAGCTCCGCTGTTGGAGGGGGAGACCGACTGTCTCCCCTTTGGCTAAGCAGCCTTGTTGCTGGGGGACAGGACTGACTGTCCTTACACCCTGTGCTGTAGGTGCAGAGACCACGGTCCCATCTGCACAGTTGTGGGGCTTACAGTCTCCCCCTGGTACATTAAGCTGCCGCTGGGGAGAGGTGGTAACCAGCTCCTCTCCCATTAGAACACTCTGCCCATTGATGATCCGCCGCTGGGGAGAGGTGGTAACAATCTCCTCTCCCATTAGAACACTCTGCCCATTGATGATCTGCCGCTGGGGAGAGGAGGTAACAATCTCCTCTCCCATGCCTACTTTCAGTCTTTGTGGAGGGAGACCAACTGTCTCTCCTCCCAATTCAGTGTCCTGCTGCTGGGGAATAGAGACTGGGCTCTCTATTCCCAAAAAATCACGCTGCTGCTGGGGGGTAGGACTAACTACCTCTGCCCCCTGTAACTCAGCCTTCCGCTGGGGAGGGAGGACGCTGCTCTCCTCTCCCTGCACTTCACACTGCCTTCCCGGCATATCACTCTGTTGCTGGGGGGTAGGACCAACTACCTCTGCCCCCTGTAACTCAGCCTGCCGCTGGGGAATGGAGACTGGGCTCCCAATTCCCTGCAATTCACACTGCCGCTGGGGAATGGAGACTGGGCTCCCAATTCCCAACAAATCACACTGCCGCTGGGGAGGGAGGACGGCCCCTTCAGCTCCCTGTAACTTGGGCGTAGAGACCACGGTCCCATCTGCGCTGGTGAGGGGTTTACTGTCTCCCCTTGGTGTGCTAAGCTGCCGCTGGGGAAAGGGAATAACAAACTCCTCTCCCTTACACACCTTCAGCCGCTGGGGAGAGGGGATAACAGGCTCCTCTCCCTGCACCGTAGACTGCCGCTGGGGAGCAAGAACGGCCCCTTCAGCTCCCTGTAACGCACACTGCCGCTGGGGATCTGGGCCGACTGCCCAGCATCCCTGTAGGGTCGGTAGAGAGACCGCAGTCCCATCTCCACCTGCCATCTGTGGGTCTTCCCAGGACCAATCCGTGAGGCCCCGCAACATTTGTGAGTAAGGGCCCGGTGGAGAGACCTTGGTCCCATCTCTACCTGCCTGTTGTGGTTCCTCACAGGACCAGTCTATGAGGACCCCCACTTCGGGTTCCTCCCGCCGCCTCAGGGAAAGACGGCTAACCTCCTCGGATGCAGCCTCTACTCGGCTGCTGTACCGCTCCTGCTGCTGAGCATACTTCCTCTCTTTTGCCAACCGGAATTCTCGGTCCAGCCTTGTGTTTCGCTCAGCCATGACCTGGTTCCAGATCACCCGGCGTGTCTCCATGGGTATATCATCCCCATACTCGGCCACTCGCTGCCTCACCTTGGCCAGCCAATCATCTCCAGAGCCAGAACCTTCCATACTTGTCTGCTCCCAGGGGCGCTGCACGACTGCTAGCGTTGCCCTCAATTTGTAAATCCAAACAGTGTCTCTGAGCTGCTTTACCTCACACTAGGACGCCATCCCACCGCTTGCCACCAATGTAACGGATCACCTGGCACCCCGACTTGGTACCTCCGTTAATGGATGCTCCTAGTGCTTCCTGAGGACTCCAAGCACTCTGGCAGACACCATAATCACCGAATCCAAGAAACCTTTAAATTCCCCCAAGCGTATGAATGCTGTAGACCATTGAATAGGAACCATACGAATAGGCTTGTACCCCTAGCAGTCAACTGGAACAGCATACAATAAATCCTTCCCCCAATAATGAGACGACACATCACTTTGAGGTTAAAACAGGAACTCAGGACTGGCTCATCCAGCCTGGCTTTTATTACACTTGTACACTTACAGGCCACACCCAGGGGGAGGCATACAATAACCAATCAGATACATGGTACAACCCACACATCCCCTCCCCTCAGATAACCAGTTAACATAATTATACAGCCAGGAAAACTACAGTTTTTATACATGTGCTATCACTTTAAATCCATACATCCAATCTTCCCAAAAACCACATATTTGGAATCAGCACACTTTAAACATAAACCCTTCCAAAAATCAGCCAAATCCCTCCAGTGGATCAAAAGTTAGCTGGAGGTCCCTTTATGACCGACCGCAAGCACATTTTCCTGCCCAAAACAGTTCCATAGATTTGGGCTGTGCGGCCGGTCAATTTCATGCCGAAAAACGACTAAGTCCCATTTCGAACGGGACTTAGTCTCTGGAGCTGCAAGTTCAGTATGGGAGAAGGTAAGGGTCAGCGGTGTTCGGCAAAATGTGTAGCCGATTTTAGTTCCACAGAATCTTTAGCATATACCGCTGACCGCGTTCGACTGAACAAAGATGGCCGCCGCCACGTGCAATTGACCAGCAGTAACCTCACAGCCTGGGAGGTAAATTGCCTGCACACTTTAGCTTCTGGGTGGTCCGCCTGTGTGGTACTTGGTTCAGTAAGCCCTATTTACTGAACCAAGTGGGAGAAAGCCAGGAACAAGTTATTTTACCGGTCTGGGGACATAGTCTTAAAGGGACATTGTTCAGCAAAGTTACAAGATGTCCCCAGACGGTTCTTAAAGGGCCATACACACCCAATAAAAGTCCATTCCTTTTCAGGGGCCATAGTCTTAAAGGGTATTGTTACCCGAAGTCTCAATATGTCCCCAGACAGTTCTTAAAGGGCCAGCAGCAGTACAATAAAATACCATTCACTGTACTTAAAGGGCCAGCAGTCGCACAATAAAATACAATATGCCCCAAATAATCCAGGGGCCATAGTCAGCAGGTAGGAGGCGGGCAAACAGGCTTCTCCAGGGCCCAGTGGCGAGGTTGGTTTCGCCACAGTCTTTCTTAGTGGTAAATAGACAAACATTCTCAAGTAGCTCAAACAGCATCATCAGCACATGCAAGTTTATACTTAATGGAAAGAATATCCTTTTTAGTTGCAAAAATTCGAAAAGTTTTAGTGTAAAAAAAAAATGAAATAACTTCCCTTAGCAATATAGGATATGCCCGAAGATTTCCTCCTATCTTCAATTCAACATGTGTATGGTATAGTGCTATTCCAAGCTAGGGAAATAAGAAATGTATGGCATAGTGCAATACTGTATATATTATAATTGGATATATGGGCAAGTGACAAATGCTCACTCACACTTTAACATCTCTAGGAGTGCCTTCAGAAATATACTTGGTGTGTCTTCTTTGCTTCAAATACTTGGTAAATGTGAATCTCACTTAAAAAACAAAGTGCAAAAAATAGATTGGATGACTGTATGAGTAAAGAGTAAAAAAAAGCATTTATTACTTACATCAAAGTAAATAAAAGCAGGTAAATCAGTTCAACGTGTTTCTTCCCTGTTAAAACCTAGTTACAAACAACCCCTAATATATACAACCCCCAATCAGTCCCAATGATGGTTCTGCAGATGATTCCATTTCTCTTCGGCTGTTTTCAATTCAAAATTGAGTTACCTCCGGGTTTCGTGTGTCCTGTGCGGTCATGTGACGTGCATGATGACGTCATGCGTTCCAGCTATGCGTTCCACCTTCGTTTCGGCTGTCACTCATAATGACAGGCTAGGATGTTGAAAAAAGTCCAAAAAAGACTGTTTCTGAATAGAAATACAAATGGGGGGAGTGTACAAAAGGGAATGGCAAAGAGGTTAAAGAGATATTGCTAATTTAAAGGTTTTTTGAATAATCTTTATTTATGTAGCGGAGAGCTGATAACCCACAGCTATTCTCCACTTATGATCCCAGTGAGGCTCAGGAACAAGGCAATTGTAAATCCACAAGCAGAGTTTCCAGCAGGCAAAGTAACACAGCAATATCCCAACAGCAATCCCAATAACTGGACGACACACAGTTTCAGGAGCAGAACTGAAATATTTTAATCACACACTTTCTTATAAAGGGTTCTCCCTTGCAAGGGAGGGATTTACAGTAATTAACACAATGGCCAATAGTACAGTAGTTACCTCCCATACCTCTCTTCCCCTCAGTGTGACACATAATCCACTTATAACTAGTACACTTTTACCCCAATTCTGGATGTACCCCAAAACAGCCTGGTACAGTTATTTAAATGGTATCCACTGGTAGCCCTGATCTGGGGGACTAACATATCCAAAATTCACCCAGATCGGACCAGGGGTTCGGGAGTTAGGTGGAGGGTGACCGACCGCACACAAGGTGGTATCCGAAAAGGGTTCCATACATTTTGGCCCTGCGGTCGGTCTTTGCTCGGGAGGTGAATTACATAGAAAATACTGCCATCCATGGTTAACTTTCCCTTTATACGAATCCCCTCGTTCGGTACTTTAGAACTACCGAACGGGGTTCTGATTAACCTTCCCGTTTGGGAGTTATGGAACTCTGGAGGTCTCAGCTGTGTTCGGGTAATCGAGTGGCTGATTTGAGTTCCAGGCACTCGACGACCAAACACCACTGAGATTCGTATGCGTAAGATGGCCGCCGCCACGTGTATGCATACGAACGGCGACCACCCAGATACATACATAACGAGCCTGTTAACCTGCGGTCAGAGAAAGTGTGAACCTTAATAGCTGCCACACTTCTCTCTGGGGTGGTCCGCCAGTTCGGAAGTTTCCCTTCGTATAGTGTACGGATGGAAACTACCGAACAACATACATTTAACACCTAGAAATACACTGGCAATGTGAAAATTACTATACGAATCACATACTGAACACAGTTACATAGGAATAGTACAGGACAGGCTGAATGCATTCCGCTACAATTTATAAAAGACAAAACAGGTTAAAGAGATATTACTGATTTAAAGATTTTTTTTCTAAATAAACTTTATTTATAAAAGACAAAACAAACACACCAGTAACCTGTGTTTCTTACATTGATCAGTGTGCATGAATGCCTAACTCCATACTGCAAAAGGCAGCATGCACACTGCATAATGTAATTGCACAAGCCAAGATATTCCAAATAATGTCATAAATGCATTAAAAAATAATTCTGCAAAAAATAAATATATATAAAAAATAATAATAATAAAAGATGTGTAATAATAAAAAAAAACATGGTAGTTTTTCTACCTTCAACAGAAAATCTGTAATTTTAAAATTAAGGCATATCTAATGCCACTAGAAGACCAAATATTTATAATTTTGAGAGTAAACGTTCCTCTACATTTGATGGTAGGAAAAAATAGAATAGATTCTTGGCTTGTTCAATACCAAAAAAACATATAGAGGGATATATGACAATATACACCACCCATAGAGAGCAAAAGAAAAAGAAAAGATAGCAGAGGAAAAAAGAATTACTCTAAGAAGCACCACAGATCTATATCGGCATTTAGTCCTCCTGTTTGAAGGGTTTTTAATATATTGATCCAATACGTTTCTCGCTGTGCCAATCTTTTAATGAGATTGCCACCCCTCCAATGATTATTAATTGTTTCTAAACCTATATAGTGGACATGAGTTACAATGCATGGGAACTGAGTGTTTATCATATATTTTTCTAATATTATTTTTATGTTCCAGGATTTGTTCTTTACGTTTTCTACACGTGCGTCCCACATATTGCTTTCCACAGGGGCAGTGTAGCAAGTATATTACATTTTTACTATCACAGTTTATGTTGGTCTTGATGTTAAATTCCCTACCTGTAACCGAACTTCTAAAATTTGTTGCTTTCAGAAGCCTCTGTGTCAAACAGGCTTTACAATGATTGCATGAGCTAAAACCCTTTATTTCACCTTTCTTATTTTCATGTTTATTTTTTAAAGCATAGCTAGGAGCCAATAAGCTTTTAAAATTTTTAGCTTTCCTAAAAATCATAGGTGGCTGTTTGGGTAATGTCTCTCCTAAAATCGGTTCTTTAAGCGAAGGTGGAACGCATAGCTGGAACGCATGACGTCATCACGCACGTCACGTGACCGCACAGGACACACGAAACCTGGAAGTAAATAAAATTTGAATTGAAAACAGCTGAAGAGAAATGGAATCATCTGCAGAACCATCATTGGGACTGATTGGGGGTGGTATATATTAGGGGATGTTTGTAACTAGGTTTGTATGTATTTTTATTCATCATCTTTGTTAAAGATTGTCCCTGAGGAAGTCCATAACAGGGAAGAAACGCGTTGGACTGATTTACCTGCTTTTATTTACTTTGATGTAAGTAATAAATGCTTTTTTTTATTCTTTACTCATACAGTCATCCAATCTATTTTTTTGCACTTTGTTTTTTATGTGAGATTCACATTTACCAAGTATTTGAAGCAAAGAAGACACACCAAGTATATTTCTGAAGGCACTCCTTGGGATGTTAAAGTGTGAGTGAGCATTTGTCACTTGCCCATATATCCAATTATAATATATGCAGTATTGCACTATGCCATATATTTCTTATTTCCCTAGCTTGGAATAGCCCTATACAATTCTTTATATAGGCATTTAAATGTGTAAGTGAAGATCACACTATGAGCAAGTTATATTCCTGCTCACAACACTAACCTCAGATTTCAGTAGATACATTGGGCTTCTGTAAGTCAGTTGGGGCCATTTATAGTAGCCTCAAACTGACTAATGAGTTCTGTGCAGCACTGGATGTCAGCACTGCACTGTGTCCTTTACATTTATTCATAAAACTGCAGCTGAGTGAAATTGTACAGGTTTTTGTGGGGTGCAGACTGCTTACGGGAGACCCTCCAGCCTCCCCCCCAGCCAATATGTGCTGGTGTTGGCCTTTGCCAGCTTCCCAGCACCAATCTCTTTTTCTATTCAACTGAGAAGCAGACTTATTTAGAATAACATTAAGTAATTCTGTAAACTGCCAGTAGACAGTGGAAAAATACCACCATCTACTATGTTAAATACAGTAAAATTCATTTTTATTATCAGAATTGATATTATCAGTTGGTTACCTTGGGTTAGTGGCGGGGTTAGGGTAAGCCTTGAATTAGTTTTAGAGGTAAGAGTAGTGTAAGGTTAGAATTAAGGTTAGGGTTAGCTTTAGGGTTAATGCTGGGTGCGGGTTAATGCTTTTTAGGGTTAAATATAGTGTAGGGTTGTACAGTCAGAGTTAGTGTAAGGGTTGGGTAAGGGATATTGTTGGCATAATGTTCGGATGGGGGATGATATAGGGTTAGCATCAAATATGAAAAATGAATTTAGATCCCAAACATATTAGGAATTTAACAATCAGGACTGATATATGAATCTATTTGGAGTTCATTTTAATTTGCACTGGATGTATAAACATTTTAAGCAAAACTTTAAGAAATAAAAAAAAATGTTTTCCCAATTCTTAACATATTGTTAACACGTAATGTTGTATGTTAAATTATACCCTTTTCTGTAATGTATTAAATTATATATTTAATATGCATGAAGCCACTTGAAGAGAAACCCTTAAATTATGGTGGAATATACCTATAGCTAAAATTCAAGGTTTTGTTTTGGTCTGGAATGTGAACGGGACAACTATCTCCATCCTTAAGGGGTTAACGAGGAGGGATTCCATACAGGGGGGTGGAATAATTTTGAGACTAAAGAAGTCATTATAAGTTGCATTTTCAGTTGAATTTGGGGAAACAACTTGAAGCATTCGTTGTGTTGAGCTATTTCATTTGCTTTGTTTGAGTTGTTCATTGCAAACAGCTAAAAGACTGTATATTTGGACATAAAAGCTAATTTGCAATGGGGGTTGAATAATTTCGTTTACAACTGTATATCTTACAGGAAGCAATCTATAAACTGACAGATGAGGGAGGCATGGAAGGTGAGCCTCGCCACCGCATTCATTATGGACTGTAACGGGCCTAGCTATAAACGCGTAAGACCACTTTATTTTGGCACCACAGGCAGCACTTCAAATGACAAAAGAAACAAATGGTTTGTCCATGTCCATTTTGTTTTTTTCGTGGTACGTCCACATATTACTTGGAGTTACAGAATTCAGAAGAACAGTCTATTGCCAAAATTACGAATTAATTGCAATTCACTTGAAACTAAATACACATGTTTAATGTGTATATTGCATGCGTTGCAATCAGCTATATACTTTTTTCTTATCCATGATGCTCTTGAGGTTAAACAATACAAAATGGTCTTTATAACTTTAATTCATAAACAGGGAAGAATATGTATAAACTTTAGCAGCTCTTAGATGGCAGGCCCAGTGATCATTGCGACTGAAATGTTAATTACACATTTCTTAAGAAGCAGCGTGTTACAACAGCTCAC
Source organism: Pelobates fuscus (assembly GCF_036172605.1). Lineage (NCBI taxonomy): Eukaryota > Metazoa > Chordata > Amphibia > Anura > Pelobatidae > Pelobates > Pelobates fuscus. The sequence continues at coordinate 192,951,836 of NC_086319.1, read as the reverse complement.
AATAACTCATAGAGGAGCTTACATTAACTCTCGAAAGGACTGTCCTGCGCAGCAGTTCACATTCATCCACACAGCAACTCACATGCATCCAGTAGCAACACTCATTCATCTATTCTGCAACTCCCACACAAGAGAAGTTGCTATTATAGAGGAACTGTGTCAATTGACAAATATGACAAGCAAGAATTCTGGCCAATCACCCAAAGACAGAAGTCAATGAATGAGAATTAGGTAAAAGCAGAGACAGTTCCTCGTTATGCTAATTGACAATTAGTATTCACTGTGTACATTCATTTCTTGTCTGCTACAGATTCCTTCTGTGTTGTTACCTGAATGCTTTTAATTTTCCTCAAGGCATGTGTGTATTGCTAAATGTTCCCATCAGAGAATTAACAATGAGAAACTGACTCAGAATATACAGTTTGACTTTAGCAATGTTGACTGCTATTGACTATATTTCACAGCATGCTTTTGGTTGCCTATCTATGAGTTACATTTTCCAGCTGCTAGAATCCCAGTTTGTATATATATATTTTTTTTTTTTTAAATCTTTTTATGCTCTATTGGATTTTTCTTGTGTCGGTTTCCCACAGACTCAAACTATAGTATTTTTTTTTTTTTTTTACGCAGCCTGGGAAAACTATATTAGGTATTCAAGGCAGTTGCCAGCCGCTTTCTCTCACACAAACCATTATTGTCCAAGGCCTAATTGACTTCATGTTGAATCACTGCGCTTTTTATGCTTGACTGAGCTTGCCCTGCCTAAGCATTAGCTCGTAGCACAGGAAGCCTCCAACCTGTGGCTGGAAAGAGACCTTTGGTGCACTTGGAGCCCCAAGGCATCGGCTAATAACAGAATCAAAAGTAAAACCATTCGAAACTATATTATTAATTAATAACCTCATAACTTCATGGGTTTTTTTTTCAGTGTAAAACTGCAGGGAAAAGATAACATAATTCAGTTTAAGATACCAAGCAGAACCTACTCAGGTGTCTTTGTCCTGATTTTGTTGTGTAATAATAATAATAATATTTTTACTACAATTATATAGGCTGTATATGACATTTAGAGACATATATTATGCAGCATATACAGTATATAAAGAGATAAAATAATGAATACAGACATTATTAATGATAATGGCTGATAATGATCAAAACCAGCACCAATGATATGTGAACGGCTAAAATGAACTTAAATGAAGGGAATCTGTCCCTTTAGAAGTTTATATATGAATAACATTAATTTATTTATTAAAATAATGTTTGATTTAGTCTTTATATTTTTCTGCTTTGTTTACAATTTATTGTTGGACAAAAGCTCAAAGGTTTGTTAGCTTTTAAAGGGACACTGTAGGCACCCAGATCACTTCGTTGTTCGTTGAAGTGGTTTGGGTGCCAACTCTTATCACCCTTAACACCAAAGTGGTAATTATTGTAGTTTTTATAAATTGCAATAATTACCTGCTCCTCTAGTGGCTGTCTACCAGATGACTTTTGGTTATCTAAACGACGCTGGATGTCCTCACGCTATTGCCGTGCATGCGCCTTATGCCTCCTCCGGCGCTGGACCCAGGTAAATGACTGATGGGGTTATTAACCCCTTCAGCACCATGGGAGGGGGCCTTGACATAGAGGGAAGCTATAGTGCCAGGAAAACGAGTTTGTTTTCCTGGCACTACAGTTTCCCTTTAATCACTGATGTTTGCCATCTTGAATACCCCTTTACATAATGCACAATATGTGTTAAATGCATATGTATAAGCAGGGCCGGTGCAAAGATTTTTGCCACACTAGGGAAAAAAACAAATTGCCACCCCATGTCCTGCCCACCATGTGACATCACAATGCCCCGCCCATATGCTCTGCCATATGGGCTAACGCCAGTGCTGCACACAGTGTCTTTTATCTGAAAAGACAGTGTGTTTACATTAAACAATCTGCAGGCACAGGCTATAGACACCAGAACCACTACATTAAGCTGTAGTGCTTCTGGTGACTTTAGTGGCTCTTTAATGTGAGGTAAATTAGAGATTAGTGCCACTAATAATATATTAGATTGCCTACTTACCACCAGATGAGGACAAGAGGATAATGATGGGCTCAGGCTGCAGTCTGGCTCCACAGGTCTGGTGTAGAAGATGCTCTCTGGAGACTGTTTGTAACACTGCTCACAACAATTAATGAACAGGAAGCAGCTCAATTTTTTGGGGCCCCTTACACAGCTCAAGGTTTGGGCCCCCAGGGCCTGACCATGAGTATGCCTACAAGGCTCACCCATAAATCCACCTACATGGCCCATGAGTTCTCTCACAGGGAGTGGAGTGTATGTGTGTAGGGGATGTGTTATGTGTTATTGTAGGGGATGTAATGTGTGTGTGTTCTTGGATGGAATGTAGTGTGTAGGGATACCAATTTGTGTAAGGGATGTAGTGTGTGTGTGTATAGGGGATGCAGTGTGTGTTTGTGTGTAAGGAATGCATTGTATGTTTCTGGGTGTGTGTGTGTAAGGGATGCAAGGGGTGTCTTAAGGTGTGCATTGAGTGTGTGTAAGAGATGCTTTTTGTTTGTGTGTGTGTGTAAAAGAATCGTGTGCGCGCGTAAGGGATGCATTGTGTGTTTCGGTGTGTCTGTGTGTGAGTAGGGATGCATCGTATATGTGTGTAGTGTAATAGAGAGGGTTTGTGGGGTAGGATAGGGGCTGAGAGGAGAGCAGATCTTTATTTTTTTTATTTTTCTATAGTGCTCTCCCCTCCTGTCAATCTCCCCTTCTGTCCCTTAGTGCTCTCCCTTGGCCCCCTGGCAATCTGCAGTCCCCCCTTGGTTGTTCCCCCCCCCCCCCCCATTGGTGGTCATCCTCTCCCCCACTCCCTTAGTGGTCTTCCATCTCCCCCTCTCTCCCAAATCCCTTAGTGGTCCTTCCCTCCCCCCTTAGTGATCCTTCCCCCCCCTTAGTGGTCCTCCCTCTCCCCCCCTTAGTGGTCCTCCCTCTCCCCCTTAGTGGTCCTCTCTCTCCTCCCCCTTAGTGGTCCTCCCTCTCCCTTAGTGCTCATCCCTCCCCCTCTCCCAAACCCCTTAGTGGTCCTTCACCTCCTCACTCCTCAGTGGTTCTTATCCTCTTACCCCCCCCCACCCCCTTAGTGGTCCTCCTCTCCCCATCTCTCCCAAACTCCACAGTGGTCTTTCCCCTCTCCCCCTCCTTAGTGGTCCTTACCCTCTCCCCCCCTCTCCCAAACCCCTAAGTGGTCATCCCCTCCTCCCCCCAGTGGTCCTTCCCCCCTCCCCTCAGTGGTCCTTACCCTCTCCCCCCCCTTAGTGGTCCTTACCCCCCTCCTCCCCCCTTCTTAGTGGTCCATTCCCCTTCCACCTCCCCCCTCTCCTCCTCCTCCCCACCCCTTTAGTGGTCCTTTCCCCATTCTTCCCCTCTTAGTGGTCCTTTTCCTTTCCTCCCCCTTCTTAGTGGTCCTTTCCCCCCTCCTTCTCCCCCCTTCTTAGTGGTCTTTTCCCCCTCCTCCTCCCCTTCTAAGTGGTATTTTCTCCCTCCCCCCCCTACCCTCTCAGTGGTCCTACCGTAGCGTGGCCGGGCGGTGCGGACCGCAGTACAGGAACTTCTGTTTCCTGTACCCGGCTGCCAGCGGACTGAAGGGAAGCACTTCCTGTCATTCCGCTGGCGGCCGGGTACAGGAAACAGAAGTTCCTGTCCCACGGTCTGTGCCGCCCGGGCACGCTACATTGAGTGACCGGCAGGAGGGAGCACTGTGCGCTTCCCTCCTGCCGGTCACCTAAAGCTAGCGCCCCCCGGCCGGTGCGCCCTAGGCGACTGCCTAAGTCGCCTATAGGATGCGCCGGCCCTGTGTATAAGAAAATAAGCTGTAGTTTTGGTGACTATACTGTCCCTTTAATAAAAAAAACAGACTTGCTGTAGCATCTTTTACAGAATCTAAATGATCAATTAACTTTGCCATTTGATTCAGATGTTTCACTAGATCACCTCCATTACACAACTTCATATTTAATAGCTTGCTTGATAAAGTCTTTCATTTAGACTGCTACCTCCATACAAATCTTCTGAGCCTCCCCATGACTTATTGGCTGACGGCTGTCCTAAAGTGTTTAATGTAACATTGTGATAGAGGGCACAGGCAGACAGGTACATGGACACCGGCCTCACCAGCAGCCAGAGATATTATCAATAAAAAAACAATTGTCCAGAACAAACCTTCAACGTGTGTGTTTCTTTATTTAAGGTGCCAAGTAAGTTGTTCAATACTGACTCTTCCTTAAAAGGACACTAGAACAACTACAGCCTAATGTAGTTATTCTGGTGATTATAGTATTTACCTGCAGGCCTTTTAACACCTTAAAGACAGAGGCAATTGTACAAGTTCTGATCAAAACAAAATCAAATACCTAAAATTTGAATATATGTCTGTTCAACCATAATTCACCTCTTTCATATTAAGTGCACCCACACTTATTATATATCATTTTGTTCAGTAGAAGCAGGGCTTTGATTTCACAGAAAAAAAAAAATAAGAAATTAAATATAATTTTATAGGATTACAAACTAAATATGTGTGAAATTAAGGAATGTTTTTATTTTCTTAGCTCTGCGTGGCATTTTAACTGTAAATGTCATAATACTGTTAGCTTTTACTGCGTTAAAATACAAATTTGTGTTCAGTGATGTCTCACAAGCACAACAATACCTCCCATGTACAGGTTTTATGTTTTTTTTGGAAAGTTACAGGGTCAAACATAGGGCTTTCTCCTTTTCAGTCTTTGCACATTGCCGCCCACAAATGAAAATTACCCTCATCATGGCATACCATTTGAAAAAGTAAGCAACCCAGGGTATTCAAAATGGGGTATGTCCTCTCTTTTTTTAGTAGCCACTTAGTTACAAACCTAAGCCAAAGTTAGCGTTAATATTTGGGGTTTTTTTTGCATTTTTTACACAAAAACTGCTCTTTCACTCATGATATCATCGTGATACATACCGTTTATACTAGAGTATAAGCCGAGTTTTTCAGCACATTTTTTGTGCTGAAAAACCCCAACTTGGAATATACTCAAGTCAGTGTCTGTATTATTATTAATTTACATTGCCATAATACAGACTGGGGGCTGGCAGCGTTTACTTACCTCTCCTGCAGCTCCTGTCAGCTCTCTCCTCCTCCGCGGCGGTCCGTTCAGCACCTCTGTCAGCTCCCAGTGTAAGTCTCGCGAGAGCCGCGGGGTCATAGTGCGGCTCTCGCGAGACTTACAGTGTGAGCTGACAGAAGAGCTGCACGGACCGGCGCGGAGGAGAAGGGAGCTGACAGGAGCTGCAGGAGAGGTAAGTGCTCTCTGCCAGCCCCCCTCCCCCCCACTGAACTGCCAATGCCACTGGACCACCAGGGAAGGAGAGCCCCCCTCCCTGCCATGTATCAAGCAGGGAGGGGGGACGAAAAAAAAAATAATAATAATAATAAAATAGTAATACAAATAATAATAAAAATAAATAAATAATAATATAACAAAAAAATTAAAATAATAATAATAAAAAAATAATATTAAAAATGCCCACCCCCCACTCTGCATCACACACACACACACTGCACTCACACACACACTGCATTCATACACACTGCATTCATACACACACACTGCATTCATACACACACACTGCATTCATACACACACACTGCATCCATACACACACACACTGCACTCATACACACACTGCACTCATACATACACACTGCACTCATACACACACACTGCACTCATACACACACACGACTCATACACACACTGCAGTCATACACACACACTGCAGTCATACACACTGCACTCATACACACACACACACACTGCACTCATACACACACACACTGCACTCATACACACACACACACTGCACTCATACACACACACACACACTGCACTCATACACACACACGCACACTGCACTCATACACACACTGCAGTCATACACACTGCACTCACTCATACACACTGCACTCACTCATACACACTGCACTCATACATACACACTGCACTCATACACACACACTGCACTCATACACACACACTGCACTCATACACACACACTGCACTCATACACACACTGCATTCAAACACACACTGAACTCATATACACAAACACACTGCATTCATATACACACACACTGCATTCATTATATACACACACTGTAAATAAATATTCGATTAATATAATTTTTTTAGGATCTAATTTTATTTAGAAATTTACCAGTAGCTGCTGCATTTCCCACCCTAGTCTTATACTTAGTCAATAAGTTTTCACAGTTTTTTGGGGTAAAATTAGGGGCCTCGGCTTATATTCGGGTCGGCTTATACTCGAGTATATACGGTAATACTGTTTCAAAACACTCAAATTTGCATTCGCGAAGTCTGACTAGTAAAACAGTACCCCTCATGTACAATGTTTATGGTGTTTTGGAATTTGACAGTGTAAAATATAGCTTGTGCAATTTAAATACTCTGGACTTTCTGCCTGGGTTGTCAGGTGCCTCAAATTGTATTTAACCCCTAAGGACTGAGCCAAATGTACACGTTGTGAACAAAAAAAAAGGAAACAAAAACTGCCATTTGCGCTATATGTCTGTCCAACCGTAATTCACCTCTTTCATATTAAATGCAACCACCCTTATTATATATCATTTTATTCAAGGGAAACAGGGCTTTCATTTAATATCAAATATTTAGCTATGAAACATAATTTCATCTAAAAACAAAAATGGGAGAAAATAAGAAATATTGTTATTATTTTAGTTCTACATGACATTTTTTTTTTTTTAATTCTTTATTTTTGTTGCGCAGGTGATTACAATAATAACGACAAACGCCACAACAGCGTACGTGTGCATATTAAACAGGCTAAACAGTGGCATTAACAGTAGCGCATTTTTTGTTTGAGATTACAAGCTAAGTTTTAAATGGTGATCTTGCAAATTTAACAGTTACATGCATAGAATCCGAGTGTTTCAGGAATAAAAATTGTTCTAAGATTGTAATGTATAAGGAGCTAGATGTCCCATATGTTTATACCGGTCCTAGTCCTTCCCTCCTCAGATATGATTATGTGTATGATTTATACTTGCTGATAGTAGTTTTAAGCTGTGGGTGGGCTAAGACAGTGTTTGAACTAGACATTGCGTAATACAGGTTATGCATACATATATTTATAGCATCAACTGTGCCAACATGCTAGTGCTTTCTAATTATATATGATATACAGGCTAGGTCTTGAGAGATTATTTTATGCTTAAATAACAGATTAATAAAACATGCTGGGTTCCAGATTAACTGACTGATGTATTGGGGTGTTGGTGTCACCTGCTTAAGCAACTGAGGCATACCATATTGATGTGGTTTAAAAATAAAAAGGAAAATCACTAAGCATAACATTACTATCATATACCAGTGCTTGAACAGGCTAAGATTTCCATGCCTGATAGCTAATAAAGAGAGAAATATATCACGCTAACAGAACATGTCTGGCTATCATTGCAGTTGTACATATTTAAGCATGTTGCATAAAAACACGGTCAGGCTTGTTACTAAACAAGCTTGGTAATGAATAGGTTTGTTATCGATTATAAAATAAAATTGTCAATGTAAGTCCCGTATTGTCCCTCAGAGTGGGGGCTGGAAGAATAGACAGGTGGTTGCTGACTGTCCCCATTGAGGCGTGCTCGCTCAGGAGGCATCGAGAAAGTCCCTTTAGCCTATGCCCATTGCCGTGTCTTGTATCTTGCCTGCGGTGTGTGTCTCAGGGGCACCTCTGGCCCGGGAATGAGCTCTCCCTGCATGCAGTGGAGTGTGCAGCTTTGCGGCTTCTTGCTTTGCAGCTGTGGTGTGGAGGGGATGATATAGGCTGTGCCGTGCACCGGTTCCCGGATCAGGTGAGTGGCTTGTGTGGAGGCCAGGTTTCGCTCACCTGTATGTGTGTGCCCGTGTGTTTGCCCAGGTAGCTGGACGTCGTGTCCCGCCCGTGGGGTCGCTGGCCTTTTCGTGTCTTGGAGGCCTTTCTGGGTGCTTGCGGGGGGTGCCTGTAGTGGAGGCGACGGGTTTTAGGCCGGATCCACGTGGCCACTAGCTTGCTTGCCATTCTGCGAGCCATTCCGCGGTCCCACAACACTGCCCATAGGCTCGCGCAGAGCCGATCGAATTCCAGTAGAGGGTTCGTGGCATGTCGGGCGTGCATGCTCCATTTCTTGGGCCTACGATGGGCGGCCATCTTAGCTTCGTCTCTGCGTACTGGTGCCTCTCGGCGGGCTTTTCTCGCTTGTGCGGGTGACGTGATGTCCCTCAACGGCAGGGGGGGGGGGGGAAACAGGGGTCCCTTTCACCTCTCTGTACCGCAGCAGTGTAGGCCATCGGGAGACCGGCCGTATCTTCCCGGCTGCGCCCGCAAGTAGGCCCAAAGAGGCAATATATGCATGTTTAGGCGAGTGCAGCCCTCCTGACTTTGTATATATACAAAGTCAGGAGGGCTGCACTCGCCTAAACATGCATCTATGCATGTTTAGGCGAGGGCTGCACTCGCCTAAACATGCATATATTACAGGGTGCTACTGGGACCAAAATACAAAAAATATACAAACCAGTGCACTCGCTTATTAACTAAACAGAGATTTCAAATCCTAAATAGTACTATTTAAAAACACCTCACCTAGGTAGAAAATAATGGGGGTTTGGTTACATTATATGATCATACATTGCATAAGCCTGCCAACTGCATCAAAGTACCCCATTCTTGGCAGGTCCTACTACGCCATATATATATAGCATAATGCACCTAGACAGTGTATGTGTGTGTTTGTATATGTGTATTATACATACATTATATATGATCTAAGTATATATTATTATTTTTTTTACAATTATTTAACTTTATTTTATTTTATTTCCAGCCAGCAGGGGGACTAACTGTCATTACAGGCAGTCCCCCTGCTGGCAATGCAGCAGCCAGCTAACCCGGTCATGTGATAGTGAGGTCCTCGCAAGGACCTCACTCTCACATGGCTGGGGGGAGCTGCAGGAGGACAGATGTGCCACGGGGGGCTCCCTGGGAGTCCCCCCCAACAGCGATTGCGGCGATCCCACGTAAGTAAAAAAAAACACGGAGGGCATACTATTACGCATTTAGAGCCGCTTAGAATAGGGCATAATAGTACGCCCTCCGGTTTTAAGGGGTTAATAAAATCCCATAATTATGTAAAAAGATATATAAATATATAAATAAATATATATATATATATATATATATATATATATATATATATATATATATGATTCAGCACACTTGCTCATTCACTAAACAGCAATTTCAAGCCTGTAATAAATGTAATAGGTTTATTTAAAAGCACCTCACCTAGACAAAAAATAATGGGGGCTTACAGTATATGATCATACATTGCATAAACCTGCCACAACGTCAATGTACCCCATTCTTGGCAGGTCCTACTCTAGCCAAATCATGCAGGGGGACTGGTTATGGGGAAATCCCCCCCAGCTCCGCCGGCCCCCCTCATGCTGCAGCCGCCCGAGCACTCTGTAAAGAGCCTCAGGCGGCTGCAGCTTTGCCCGGGCTGGTGCGTCCATGAGGGCGCACCGCCCGGGCGCAGCATGAGGAGAGGGGCTGACAGGAGGGAAGCGCTCAGCGCTCCCTCCTGTCACTCCCTCCCTTGTCACTCTTTCTCCCCCTCCCTCCCTCCCTTGTCACTCTTTCTCCCGCTCCCTCCCTTGTCACTCTTTCTCCCCCTCCCTCCCTCCCTTGTCACTCCCTTGTGCACTGAGTGTGCACTTCCTTTTAGTCCGGCCGGGTACAGGAAACAAAAGCTCCCTGTACCCGCGGACCATACAGAGCTCGGCCACGCTACATCATAGGTAGGGGGAAAGAAACAGGGAGGGAAGGGGGGGAAGACAGTAGGGAGGAAGGGAGGAGGGGGGGAGAAAAAAAGAAAGTGACAAGGGAGGGAGGGAGGGGGAGAAAGAGTGACAAGGGAGGGAGGGAGGGGGAGAAAGAGTGACAAGGGAGGGAGGGAGGGGGAGAAAGAGTGACAAGGGAGGGAGGGAGGGGGAGAAAGAGTGACAAGGGAGGGAGGGAGGGGGAGAAAGAGTGACAAGGGAGGGAGGGAGGGGGAGAAAGAGTGACAAGGGAGGGAGGGAGGGGGAGAAAGAGTGACAAGGGAGGGAGGGAGGGGGAGAAAGAGTGACAAGGGAGGGAGGGAGGGGGAGAAAGAGTGACAAGGGAGGGAGGGAGGGGGAGAAAGAGTGACAAGGGAGGGAGGGAGGGGGAGAAAGAGTGACAAGGGAGGGAGGGAGGGGGAGAAAGAGTGACAAGGGAGGGAGGGAGGGGGAGAAAGAGTGACAAGGGAGGGAGGGAGGGGGAGAAAGAGTGACAAGGGAGGGAGGGAGGGGGAGAAAGAGTGACGAGGGAGGGAGGGAGGGAGGGGGAGAAAGAGTGACGAGGGAGGGAGGGAGGGGGAGAAAGAGTGAGGAGGGAGGGGGAGAAAGAGTGACAAGGGAGGGAGGGAGGGGGAGAAAGAGTGACAAGGGAGGGAGGGAGGGAGGGAGGGAGGGGGAGAAAGAGTGACAAGGGAGGGAGGGAGGGAGGGGGAGAAAGAGTGACAAGGGAGGGAGGGAGGGAGGGGGAGAAAGAGTGACAAGGGAGGGAGGGAGGGAGGGGGAGAAAGAGTGACAAGGGAGGGAGGGAGGGAGGGGGAGAAAGAGTGACAAGGGAGGGAGGGAGGGAGGGGGAGAAAGACTGACAAGGGAGGGAGGGAGGGAGGGGGAGAAAGAGTGACAAGGGAGGGAGGGAGGGAGGGGGAGAAAGAGTGACAAGGGAGGGAGGGAGGGAGGGGGAGAAAGAGTGACAAGGGAGGGAGGGAGGGAGGGAGGGGGAGAAAGAGTGACAAGGGAGGGAGGGAGGGAGGGAGGGGGAGAAAGAGTGACGAGGGAGGGAGGTGGAGAAAGAGTGACGAGGGAGGGAGGTGGAGAAAGAGTGACAAGGGAGGGAGGGAGGGAGGGAGGGGGAGAAAGAGTGACAAGGGAGGGGGAGAAAGAGTGACAAGGGAGGGAGAGAGAGAGGGGGAGAAAGAGAGTGACGAGGGAGGGAGGGGGAGAAAGAGAGTGACGAGGGAGGGAGGGAGGGAGGGGGAGAAAGAGAGTGACGAGGGAGGGAGGGAGGGAGGGGGAGAAAGAGAGTGACGGGGGAGGGAGGGAGGGAGGGGGAGAAAGAGAGTGACGGGGGAGGGAGGGAGGGAGGGGGAGAAAGAGAGTGACGGGGGAGGGAGGGAGGGAGGGGGAGAAAGAGAGTGACGGGGGAGGGAGGGAGGGAGGGGGAGAAAGAGAGTGACGAGGGAGGGAGGGAGGGGGAGAAAGAGAGTGACGAGGGAGGGAGGGAGGGAGGGGGAGAAAGAGAGTGACGAGGCAGGGAGGGAGGGGGAGAAAGAGAGTGACGAGGGAGGGAGGGAGGGGGAGAAAAAAGAGAGTGACGAGGTAGGGAGGGAGGGAGGGGGAGAAAAAAGAGAGTGACGAGGGAGGGAGGGAGGGGGAGAAAAAAGAGAGTGACGAGGGAGGGAGGGAGGGGGAGAAAAAAGAGAGTGACGAGGGAGGGAGGGAGGGGGAGAAAAAAGAGAGTGACAAGGGAGGGAGGGAGGGGGAGAAAAAAAAGAGAGTGACAAGGGAGGGAGGGGTACAAAAAAGAGAATGACAAGGGAGGGGGAGAAAGAGAGTGACAAGGGAGGGAGCGGGATAAAGAGAGTGGGGAGGGGGAGGGGGAGAAAGAGAGTGACAAGGGAGGGAGAAAGAGAGTGACAAGGGAGGGAGGGGGAGAAAGAGAGTGACAAGGGGGGACGTAGGGGGAGAAAGAGGGACAAGGGAGGGGGAGAAAGAGTGACGAGGTAGGGAGGAGAGAGAGAGTGACAAGGGAGGGAGGGAGGGGGAGAAGGAGGGAGAGAGATTGGCATTCATCACACACACACACACACAATTATGCAACCCTTACACACACAGAAACACACAATGCATTCCTTACACACACTCAATGCACCCTGTACACACACTCAATGCACCCTTTACAGACGCACACACTGCATCCCGTACATACACAGAAACACACCTTGCAGCCCTTACACATACATACAAACACAGATTCACACAATGCATTCCTTACACACATATCAGGACATCCCCTACACACTCCACCCCCTGTGAACAAACTCATTGGTGGAACATGAAGGTGGACCCTGGGACCCAGACCTTGAGCTGTGTAAAGGGCCCCCCAAAAATGGAGCTGCTTCCCGTTCTCCCAGAACATTGATTTTTGTGACCACAGTTACAAACAGCCTCCAGAGAGCCTGTTCTACACCAGTGGAGCCAGACTGCAGCTAGAGCCCATCATCATTCTCATCTGGTTGTAAGTAGGCAATCTAGCATATTATTCGTGGCACTAATCTCTAATTTACCTCACATTAAAGAAACACTATAGTCCCCAGAACCACTGCAGCTTAATGTAGTGGTTCTGGTGTCTATAGCCTGTCCCTGCAGGCCTTTTAATGTAAACACGGCGGCACTCCAGCACTGGCGTTAGTTAAAATGGCAGAAAAATAATTGGAAAGGGTTAGGGGGGCTACTAATAAGGATAGGGGGAGAGGGGTAGGTAGAAAAATAATTGGAAGGGTTTGGGGGGCTACTAATATGGATGGGAGGAGGGGGAGGTAGACAAATTATTGGAAGGGGTTAAGGGAGTACTAATATGAATGGAATGGGTAGGGTGGGTTCTAATATGCATGGGAGGGGTTAGGGGGTACTAATATGCATGGAAGAGGTTAGGGGGGTACTAATATGCATGGAAGGAGTAGGGGGTTAATATGCATGGAAGGGGTAGGTGGGGTTCTTTTGTGCATGGAAGGGGTAGGGGTGGTTCTAATATTCATGGGAAGGGTAGGGGTGGTTCTAATCAGGAGGATCCCGGCGCTGTATCCGGGTAAGTAAAACCCCTTCCCTGTAGTGACCCTTTAATGTTATTATTTAATCATTTATATAGCGACTGCAAATTCCGTAGCGCTGTACAATGGGATAAACAACTCCTAGTTTACGGAATAATAATATACCCGGCGAGTAAAAATGCTATCCCCCCAGATTTTTGGGGGTTCCTACGCCCATGACTCTAGCAGCCTAATGCTTGCTCTTATGAGATTAATCCACTTACTTGGGAAATGCTTTCTCCTGGGACTCTCTGCAGGTCAAATAAGGCCCTTGAATAAGGCACCTGTGACAGGGAGGGATGCAAAACCATGAAGTTGGCCTTGACTCACAAATATATATTTATGAAATCAAGAGGCTGCACTCACCTGAACATACATACATTATAGGGTGCTGCTGAGGGCCAATTTATACAACATACACGATTTAGCGTACTTGTTCATTCACTAAACAGCAATTTTAAGTGTAACAGAATGCACTAGTTTTATTTAAAAACACATCACCTAGGCTGTTTAGTGAACAAGTGAGTGCCCTGCTGGCAGCCCTTGGCCAGCTATTACATCCATGTGAAAGCTCTGTGAGAGAGATCACATGGCTCAAAGGGGCCTGATTCATCGCAGGGGGACAGCCTGGGCTGTCAGACAGTCCCCCTGAAGCAGAGCGCCAGGAAGGTGAGTATCTTGAAGGCTTCATGGCTCAAAGTTGTTACAGCATTCTATGCCGCCACAATGGCTTTAAAGGTCATTAAATGCGGGACGGCATAGAATGTCGTAACTTTGTTTTAGAGTTAATATAAGCACTGCCTTTTCAGAGAAAGGCAGTGTTTACATTGAAGCCAAGGGCCACCTCCCGAGGCGGTCTCTCAGACTGCCACTAAAGGTGTTTCCTGGGTCAGTGCTGCATAACTTTCCCCATAGAGATGCTGAACTTTTTTCATAGAGATGCATTGATTCAAGATGAAGAAGGTAACATGATTCCAGAAAGCTACAATTCAATAATTCATGTACTAGAAACTATAGAGAATCTCTGTAAAATATGCTACAGCACATTTTAAGGAAGAGTCAGTAAGGATAGCTAAAAAAAAAGGAAAAGGTGAAACACAAGCATTTGCAATACAAAACACCAATAAGCATGTCATAGGGAACATATCAGCTTAGGACAGAAGTCAAGGCAATCTATTTGAACACAAAAAGGGCAAATAAACTGTTTAAAAAGACGGTAAAAGGAGTAAAGACAATAAAAACTGAAAAAAAAAACTTTTATTCTTCAAGATATAGTTATCAAAAATTGTTGGATTATTGATTCAGGTGCAACATCGCTTAGGTGCAAATATTCTAATTTATTCAATAAATATTACAATAATGAGCATTGCTAATGACAAACTGTCTGTGCAAGAATGAGGAGACAGTTTCTTGTAATGTGTTGCAAAATGAAAGGCATTAAACAACAGAGTGCAAAATGTAATTTAGCTCAATTTACATATAATTTGCTTAGTGTTTCAGCATTAGTGTTTCCACTAAATGTGGATATAATGTGAACTTCAATTGCAAAAAAAGTAAAAAAGCAACAAAAAAAAAAAAAAAAAATGTAATGCACAAGGTTTTGAAAGTAATGGTGCATTTGCAAGTGTATTAAAAACTAGAATTGGATGTTGCCAAAATGTTGATTTCATCTAAATACATTTGGACAAGTAAAACATTTTGTTTTATCTGAACCGAATTTTGGCAGTTTGTTCATTTGTTTTTGGATTAAAACCAGCCATCACTTTCATTTTAGAATGAAATCTGATTTGTGCCTCAGCTATATCTTGCAGCCATTTAGTAGATGACCCCTAAGTTGGTAAGTCCCTTGTGGGACTGCCATGTTTAAGAGTATCAAATTAGGGAGTTGTGTTTAGTATTGTCATAATATGTGTAAGGGAATCCACACATACTCTAAAATACAAGGTACAAATGCTGTCAGGCCTTAGAGTGGCCAGACTTAATGTACAGCTTAGTCAAAGAGAAAGCCATGGTCAAGGGAAGGAGAAAACATGTAAATGGTAGACAACCCAAATATCAGGAAAACAGAGTAGAATAAACGAACAGGCCAAGGTCAGTAACAAGATAACTTCAGAATGCAATATGCACTATTGGGCTGTACAAGAACCACAACAGGGCGATTGGAATTGGAAAACAAGGAATTAAATAGCCCATGCTTAATAGTAATTGGTTGTCGTAATTTTAGAGTGCTTTTATTTTTAAATATTATAAGGAGATAGCCACGAGCCAGTAGCTCCCTCCTTGTAGTAAACTAAACAAGGGAATGAAAGAACAAATTGCAGGACAAAATGTCATCCAACTAGCAATTCAGTCTTCATTTCATTCATTGTAATTTCTATTAATTAATCTTTTGGATGCATGGATGAATAGTCGAAATTTAGATGAAAACATGTTAGTCTGAAAACGTACGCCCAAGTCTATTAAACACACAAGACACAAAATTCACGTTGCCAAGAATTGCCCAAACTGTATCTATAAGTGGCATAAAAGACTTTGACATACAGAATTCAAAAGCAATTTCTGATCTACAGAGTAAAGAATTGGCAAGAGGTATAGACATAAAACCTGTCAGAATGATCACAACAGAGAAGCATGTGAATTCTGTCTAATAGGGAAAGAAACTCAATAAAGCCTCTGCAACTCAATCACTCATATATAGAAGTATGTGGTCCAATACAGCCAATATATTTAAAGCATAATTAGTATAAACCATGGGTAGTCAACATGGTCCCTACCCAGGGCCAGCACCACCATTAGGCGAACAAGGCATTCGCCTGGGGCACCAACCTGCTGGTGGCGCCAACCTGCTAAGGGCGCCCACAGGAAGTTTCCTGGTGGGCTGTCTCTGTCTGGTGCTAAAGCGCTGGATGAGCGGCTCTTTAGCCACCCCCCAGCGCAGCTGCTTCATCTGCTTCATGTGCTGGCCTCCCTCTGTCTCGATGGTGCCCACCGACTATCTGCTCTGGCAGTGGGGTTTGCAGTACCCCAGCAGAATGCTTCCTGCAGGCAGGGGAAGCCAGGATGTGACCTGGTATCCTGGCTGCCCACTGCCTGTGAAGACTGGAAACACACTGCAGAGAGCAGGAAGCAGCCTGTGCTCACTGTGCATGGCTCTCCTGCTTCCTCCTACCAGGAACAAGGCTGGTCCTCTTCTCCTCCTTTAACAGCACTCAGGTAGGAATTGGGAAGGGTGGGAATTAAATGTAAATGGTCAAAGGGCAGGATACGGGCATGAACCCAAAATTATTAAAGTAACTTTAGAGAAGAAGATTCACTCATGAAACAAATTGATACTAAAGTACTAATACAATGTCTAAAACTTCACTTTTATTGTTATATTGTTAAAAAGAATTATGTCAGTAACTAGTTTAGAACATAATAGGTATGTGTCTATATTAAATACAAATATTGTCCTGGTGTGACAAGAAAATATATATAAAAAGAAACAAAAGGGTAAACTATATTATAAATAAATTGATTTTCTCACCCCCTCCTGGGTGGTATGTTTATTCCTCGTCCTCGGTTCCTCTGCCAGATGCCTGGGAGTTTGAGGGGTCTGCGCAGTATCTTAGCTGTTCCTAGAATGGCACTCTTCTGGACAGCAATCTCAGATGTCCCACCTGGAATCTGTTGAAGCCACTCCCCCAACTCACAACCCTGAGTGCTCCTATCACAATTGCGACTACTACTGCCTTCATTTTCCACATCCTTTCTAGTTCTTCTTTCAGTTCTTGGTATTTGTCCACCTTCTCATGTTCCTTCTTCCTGATGTTATAGTCACTGGGTATTGCCACATCCACCATGACTGCAGTCTTTCGTTCCTTGTCTACCATCATGATGTCTGGTTGGTTGGCCAGCACTTGCTTGAAGTCCCACAGGATCTTAGCTCTGTCATTCTCAACTACCCTTTGTGATATCTGGACTAAGGCAGGTCCAATCCATATTCTGTGCAAATGTTTCGGTACACAATCCCAGCAACTGGGTTGTGTCTCTCCGTGTATACTGTTCCTGCTAATATCTTGCATATGACTACTAGGTGCTGGACTGTCTCAGAGGCCTCTTTACACAGTCTGCACTGTGGGTCTTGCCTGGTGTGGCAGACTCCAGCTTCTATTGATCTTTTCCAACCACTGGTAGGATTTTGTCATGTGAGCCACATCCACTATCTGCTGGTGGCACACCCCATGGAGAGGTTTGTCTTGCCAAGGAACCTCCTCTTTTTCTGAATCCTCGATCTGTGGAAGTCTCAGGCATTCCCTCAGCATTTCATCTTTGGGAGCCATCTTTGTGATGTACTTGTGGATGCTCTGTGTTTGATCCAGGACTGTGGCCTTGACACTAATCAGGCCCCGACCTCCTTCCTTCCGGTAGATGTACAGTCTCTGGATTTCAGGTGGAATCCTCCATTCATAGTTTGTAGTTTCCTGGTTTTGACATCCATGGTGACCAGTTCTTCTCTTGGCTAGATTATTATTCTAGCTAGGTACCTGATGACCGGTAGGACATATGTGTTGATGGCTTGGATCTTGCGATTGAGCTGGGACTTCAGGACCTGTCTGACTCTTTGGAGGTACTTGGATGTTGTTATCCTCCTTGCCTCTTTCTGATGGTTGTCATGCATTTGTGGTACCCCCAGGTACTTGTAGCTGTTCTCTACATCTTCTATTTGGCCTTCTGGAACTTCAACTCCTTCATTCCTGATCATCTTCCCTCTATTTGCTATCATCAAGCACTTCTCTAGTCCAAATGACATTCCGATGTCCTTGCTGTATATTCTAGTTAGGTGGATCAATGAGTCAATGTCTCGCTCATTCTTGGCATACAGCTTGATGTTGTCCATGTAGAGTAGGTGGCTGATGGTAGCTCCACTCTTGAACCTGTATTCATATCCTTCTTGATGATCTGGCTAAGGGGGTTGAGGCCTATGCAGAACAGCATTGGGGATAGCGCAATATATATATATATATATATATATATATATATATATATATATATATATATATATATATAATAAACAATACACAAGATCCAGCGCACTCTCCTATCTACTAAACAGCAACTTCAATGTTGACAGAAAAATTCCCAAGTAAGTTGGTTAATCTCATAAGAGCAGACATTAGACTGTGAGAGTAGGACACAGGTTGTTTTGAGGTCACTGAACAACCTGTGTCTGTGTCCGTTCATGGTGTCCTCCCCAGCTCTGGAAAAGTATTGTAGGACAAACAGGAGATTGATAAATGAATAGAAGCCCATTGCAATGAAGTGGACATTTAAGAGATCTAAATTTTGTTCTAACAAAAGGAGAAGTAAAAAATGGGAAATATAGGCTTTTATCTCAGGATGCAAGCAGAAATAAATGGCAATGGTAGTTATCGAATCAAAGGCACAGCATTCTAGATATAATGAAGCATATGGATCTAAAGGAAGCCCATGCTACAACTGTACCCATGTGTCTACACCGCCTCACAAAATTTGAAGAAAGTGAGTCTTTGGCCAATAACAACATGTATATAACATTAGTAGGTGAGCTTTTGTACTTAGCTACAACTTGCAGACCTAGCATGCACTCAGAGTAGTGTGACATCACAAAGGATATGTTTATTTTAAACTTAAGTTAACATTTGTCAGAGATCCTAGACTAGCAGGATATAAAGATGCAGATTGAGCTGGAGACAATTTAGATAATAAATCTATAAGTGATCATGTGCTCTTGTATACAAATAGTTCTATCAGCTGGATAAGTCAAGAATTTGTTGTGCAATCGTCTACAGAAGCAGACTATATCTCTGTGGCAGAAGCAGAACAAAGAAGCACAATGGTTTAACAAAACTTCTAGGGAACTTGGGAATGCCAGAGCCAAATGCTCTTCAACTGATGGAAGGCAACCAGAGCTATACAAAGATGGTGCAAACAGAGAAATTAAATGCACACATCAAGCACATTGACATTGTGCAATAATAAACCTTTACCAGAAAAGATTTATTGAGATGCAGTACCGCTTAACAGCACAGATTATACCTGAAATTTTGACAAAACCCATGACAAGAAACAGTATTGAGAAACTATGATTAAAGATAAATTTAGTATGTTTGAAGTAGACACTATCGAGAAATGAATAGTTGATAATGATCACTAGTGCTTAGGCTGAAAGTGTTGGAGGAATTTGGCTGTCACCTGTGGTCTCTGTGGTGCTGGATGAGAGTTGGGGGTTGTCTTGTTTTCCTTCATTTAATAGTAAGTTCTTGAATTTCATGTGCTGGAGGCAGGAAAAATGGGCATGTGCAACGATCTGAGTGACTTTGACAAGGGACAAATTGTGATGGCTAGATGACTGGTTCACAGCCTCTCCAAACTGGCAAGTGTTGTTGGGGGTTCACAGTATGCAGTTGGTTAGTACTTCCCAAAAGTGGGGCCGGCATCAGGTCACCATGTGCTCATTAATGCACATGGGGAGTAAAGTTCATCTGTTCTGATCACACAAAAGAGCTACTGTAGCTCAAATTGCTGACAATTGTAATGCTTGCCATGATAGAATTGTGTCATTACACACAGTGATACCGGAGAAACTGACGGAAGCCAAGCACAGAGAGATGGACACAGGTTTCTTCAGGAAGGAAGAGATCTTTATTCGATTCACCGACCGGGACTCAGAGGGACAAATGTCACCAAAAACAGCTAAAATCTGAGTCCTGATCGTACAGTGTAGGTCCCTTATATAGACATATAGCTCCTCCTATAATCAGTTCCACCTACAACAGAATAAAGACTAACTTTCCTGTTTGACCACTTGGCTTGCCCAGCACAATGGAGGAGGGGAATACTCGTATATCCTGTATTCCTGCTCATGCTCCTTACACTACTGATTGTATCGTTGCCACGTGCAACCAACCGACCGATACATCAGCATATACACGTGCACATACCACGTGGCAATCTCGGCCTACTAAATTTATTTTTACCGAGATTCCACCACAACAGTACATCAGAGTTTGCTGTGTATGGGGCTTCTCACCTGCAGACTGGCCAGAGTGATCATGACTCTCTGATGTCCACTGCTGAAAGCGCCTTCAATGGAGAGGTGAATGTCAGAAATGGACCATGGAGCTATGGAAGAAGGTTGCCTGGTTTGATGAATCACATTTTCTTTTAGATCTGGTAAATGGTCATGTTCGGTTACCTGGGGAAGAGATTGCAGCCGGATGCACTATGGGAAGAATGTAGGCCGGGGGAGGCCATTTTATGCTATAGATAATGTTGTGCTGTGGAACCTTGGGTCCTGCCATTTATGTTGATGTTACTTTGACATATACCACCTACCTATAGATTGTGACTGATTACACACAAACCCAAATAGTGCAGCACTAGCTCCACCGAAGGTAAGGCTGTTCTGTGAAATTTTAGGTGACTTACAAATCAAAATATTTGCAACTAAAATGTAAATTAGAACACGAACAATTAATCTTATTTATGCACACTGGTATATAGCCACAATATTAAAACCACCTAATATCATGTATGCCCCCTTGTGCTGCTAAAACAGCTCTGATGCCTTAGGGCATGGACTCCACAAGATCTCTGCACATGTCCTGTGGTATCTGGCACCAAGATTTTAGCAGCAGATTCTTAAGAAACAAGCTGAGGTCAAAGGGTAGGAGAAAGTCACAAAGTCAGATAAGCCAGAGAGTACGTAACCAGAAACACAAGTTCAGTAGCAATACTAGCAAGCAAAGACCACAACAGGGCAGAGAGGAACAGCAAAGGTAAGTATTTAAATCCATAGGTTAATTCTGATTGGATAATTTCCAATCAGAATTAACAATTACACGTGGGAGTTTAACGTCAGGTGGCTGACCCCGGCGTTTATTAAAATGGGCGGTCTCCCAGTGTGCAGCGTCATGCATGCTGCCGCTGGGGGATGCAGAGGAAGACGCGGGCGGCATCCGTGGTTGGGAGGATGCTGCCCACCGAGCGCATGCCAGGAAGGGGACCGCGGACGGCTGGAGGGTGAGCGGACTGCAGCCTCCCCTCGCAGCCGCCCGCGGGATCCTGACATTACCCCCTCTCGAAGACTGCCCGGAAGGCGGGAAGCAGAAAGCATCAAAGGAAACCGGGCATGAAAGGAGCGGACCAAAGAGGGAGCGTGCAAATCAGAGCTCAAAACCCAAGACCGCTCCTCAGGGCCGTAACCCTCCCAATCCACCAGATATTGCAGCCGACCCCTAGAAACACGAGAGTCGAGAAGGGCAGCCACTTCGTACACGTCACTAGAGACAGTGCGAGGGGAAACGGGCCATCCGAGGGGACGAGAGAACCGGTTACACAGCAAGGGCTTCAAAAGCGAGACATGAAACGTGTTCGGAATGCGCATGGAAGGAGGCAAGTCCAGGGAGTAGGAAACCGGGGTAATCCTACGTAACACCTTGTAGGGACCAAGAAATCTGGGAGCAAACTTCATCGAGGGAACCTTGAGACGAAGGTTCCTGGACGACAACCATACCCTATCACTCGGAGCATAAGAAGGGGCCGCACCCCTACGGCCATCAGCAAACTTTTTCTGAGCAGCTGCTGAACGAGACAGCGCAATATGGACCTGATCCCACATCTTCCGCAAAGCGGCGAGGTGCTGGTCCAAGGCGGGCATTCCCTTGTCGTAGAACGCACCGGGAAGGACAGAAGGCCGAAACCCATAAGCAACCTCAAAAGGACTTAAGCCAGTAGACGAATGAGACACCGTATTCCTGGCAAATTCAGCCCACGGAAGGAGGCGAGACCAGTCGTCCTGGTGCGCATTAGTGAAGCAGCGCAAATACAATTCCACAGACTGATTTGCACGTTCGGCTGCGCCATTAGATTTAGGGTGATAGGAGGAAGTGAACGACAAGGAGACCTCCATCTCAGCACAAAAGTCCCTCCAAAACCAAGAGACAAATTGAGGACCCCTGTCAGATACGATATCTTGAGGTACCCCATGCAAGCGGAAACACCTGAGCAAACACCTGAGCAAACACCGTGGCAAAAACCTAAGCAAGCTGAATCGCAGAAGGCAGTTTCATAAGCGAAATAAAGTGCCCCATTTTAGAGAACCTATCCGTCACAGTCAATATCACTGTCTGACCATCAGAAGGAGGAAGGTCTACAATAAAATCCATGGATAATTGGGTCCATGGTTTCTTGGGTACAGATAGAGGCATCAGTAGACCCTGGGATCTCACATTAGGAGACTTACACTGCGCACAGACCCGACAAGCCTGTACAAAATCCACCACGTCTCGCTTAAGTGAAGGCCACCAGAACTGTTGAAGGAGGCCCTTATAAGTCTTGGTAACCCCCGGATGACCAGCAGTTTTGGCGATGTGAAATAAAGTTAACAACATTTTTCTGTCATTTACTTTAACGTATAGTTTACCAACAGGCATCTCAGGGGGTGCTTGGGTTTGGTATGTCTTAATATTATCAAGGAAAGGAGACGAAACAACCAAACGGGTAGCAGCTATTATCTGAGACGCAGGTACAATAGGTTCAGGAGTCGGGTTAACAAATTCTATAGGTTCATACTGTTGAGAGATAGTGTCAGCTTTGGCATTACGGCAACCAG
This sequence comes from Pelobates fuscus, assembly GCF_036172605.1. Lineage (NCBI taxonomy): Eukaryota > Metazoa > Chordata > Amphibia > Anura > Pelobatidae > Pelobates > Pelobates fuscus. Next base: position 192,929,180 of record NC_086319.1, on the reverse strand, counting down.
GTCTATAGGTAATAACGTATTGGAAGCGTGAAAGAAATAGAGACCATCTAGCCTGCCGGGCGGACAACCTTCTAGCATCAGCTATATAGGAGAGGTTCTTTTGATCTGTTATAACCATAATTGTGTGTCTAGAACCCTCTAATAAGTACCTCCATTCCTTAAAAGCTAACACAATAGCTAATAGTTCCCTGTTCCCAACATCGTAATTCTTTTCTGGATCAGACAACCTTTTTGAAAAGTAACAACAGGGATGGAGGGGTTCGTCATACGATAACCTCTGTGACAGTACTGCTCCCACACCAGATTCAGAAGCGTCTACTTCCATAACAAAGGGAAGAGAAGGATTAGGGTGGTGTAGCACAGGAGTAGAGGCAAATGCCTTCTTGAGAGTTTCGAAGGCCTTAAGGGCTTCAGGAGTCCAAACCCTAGGGTGTAGACCTTTTTTAGTCAGCTTCGTTATAGGGGAGATAAGAGGTGAAAAGTTTTTTTATAAATTTCCTATAATAGTTAGCAAATCCTGTTAAATGCTGGATAGCCTTAAGTCCTTGGGGAAGTGTCCAGGACAGTATGGCTTCCAATTTAGCAGGATCCATACTGAAACCCTGTTCAGAAATTATATATCCAAGGAATTGCACAGAGGTCTGATCGAACAAACATTTTTCTAACTTACAATAAAGTCTGTTCTGTAATAACTTTTTAACCCCTTAAGGACCAAACTTCTGGAATAAAAGGGAATCGTGAGATGTCACACATGTCATGTGTCCTTAAGAGGTTAAGTACCATCCTAACATGATTATGATGTGACTTTAAATCAGGAGAATATACAAGTATGTCGTCAAGGTACACCACGGCACAGACATGCAATAGATCCCTAAGGACATCATTTATTAGGTCCTGAAACACAGCAGGAGCATTACACAGTCCCAAAGGCATGACCAGGTATTCATAATGCCCACTACGCGTATTGAACACTGTCTTCCACTCGTCATTCTCCTTTTGTCAGGGTACCTGAGGTCTCTACCTCTAAAAGAGGTAGAGACTTAGTAGTTTATCCGTCCAAACGAGCTGTTTCCTTCGTTCCTCGCGGTTCATCCAGTCACTTAAACACCGACCGCGAGGAATCCACGTCCTTTTCTAGCGGGACGCTCAATACGTGACGTCATGACGCTATCACGAGCGACCTGCCACTCAAGTGTCCGATATCCAATCGGTACTTGTCAGAGGCGTGTCTACCATCCGGAGCCAGGGTATTTAAGCTTACTTCTTACTTCAGCTCATTGCCCTGTCGTGGTTCTAGCTTGTCTAGTCACTCAGTGCTCTGGTATTCTAGTTTGCTCTATTGGTTTTGACTCGGCTTGTTGTACTACCCTGCTTATCTCTGTTATCCCTTGACCCGGCTTGTCTCTCGCTTATCTGTCTTCTCGTTCCCTCGACCTCGGCTTGTCTCTGACTATTCTCTATTACTCTCGGTACGTTAGTCCGGCCATTCTAAGGCCCGGTATACGTACCTTTCCACTCTTTGTACTCTGCGTGTTGGATCCCTGTCCCGATCCTGACATTACGACAGGGCCAATGGATCCTGCAGGTACAAACAGTCAGCTTGGTTCTTCTGATCCCAGGTTTGACGCCATGGAGCATAGGATGGATCAGATGGCTCTAGCACTACAGGCACTTTTGTCTCGTGCTAGTAACCCACCTGAGGAGACACGTACTCCTTCTATTTCTCCTGCAGTCTCAGGTCTAGAGGTAGCCACTGTAGGTGCTTCTTCCCGTATTACCCCACCAGTACGTTATGGCGGGTCACCGGAGAAGTGTCGTGGCTTTCTGAACCAGATTAGCATCCATTTCGAATTACAACCCCGCTCTTATCCTACAGATAGAGCGAAGGTTGGATTTGTTATTACTTTACTCATTGAGAAAGCTCTGAGATGGGCCAATCCTTTATGGGAGAATGATAATCCACTAGTCTATAATTATAATGCCTTTGTAGCTGCGTTTAGAAGAACTTTTGACCCTCCTGGTAGAAAGGTCAATGCAGCTAGATTACTGTTGCGCCTTAGACAGGACGATCGAACACTTGTGGATTATGCACTAGAGTTCAGGTCCTTGGCGGCAGAAGTTAAGTGGAACGAACAGGCTTATATAGATGTGTTTCTGAATGGGTTATCAGATGTAATTCTTGACGAGGTCGCTACTAGAGAACTCCCTGAGAATTTAGAGGATTTAATTTCTTTTATATCTCGTATTGATGAACGCCTAAGAGAGAGGCAGAACACTCGAGATAGGACCCGTAGACCCTCCTTTAAACTAGCGCCTACCTTTCAAAATTCTGAGTTCGAGGACTTACGTATTTCTGAACCTATGCAGATAGGCAGTACTCATCTCACAGAGAGGGAGAGACAGTACAGAAGAAGGGAGGGTTTATGTATGTATTGTGGAGTCAGAGGTCATTTACGCCTAAATTGTCCTAATCGTTCGGGAAACGCTCGCACCTAAGTTTCTCTAGAGGACAGGCCTTGGGTGTTTCTACTTTGTCCTCTATTCACAACTACAAAGAGTTCAGGCTTCTGTTACCCGTTTCTTTAAAGTGGGAAAAGGGAGTAGTAAAGACTATGGCACTAATCGATTCTGGAGCTGCTGAGAGCTTTATAGATCAGGGTTTTGCTGCCAAGCATGCTATTCCATCCCAGTTAAAAGAGACACCACTGGCTGTTGAGGCCATCGATGGTAGACCGTTACTTGAGCCTGTTATTTTCCGTGAGACCATACCGATTAACTTAACTGCTGGCATCCTACATAGAGAGGACATATCCTTACTGCTCATTTCTTCTCCGTCTATTCCCATAGTCCTGGGGTACTCCTGGTTGAGGAGACATAACCCTACTATTAATTGGGAGTCAGGGGAGATAGTTTCATGGGGACAGAATTGTCAAGAGAAATGCTTGCGGAAGGTCTCACCTCTCTGCTTAACCAACACCTCGGCTAACTCTGACAATCCTACAGAGACACAAATTCCGTCTCAGTATCTAGATTTAAAGGCAGTATTTGACAAAAAGAAAGCCGATACCTTACCCCCACACAGGTCCTTTGATTGCAAAATTAACCTACTCCCTGGTACCATGCCGCCCAGAGGTCATGTATACCCGTTATCTACGAAAGAGAACTCAGTTCTAGAGGAGTATATTCACGAAAATTTAGACAAGGGATTCATTAGGAGGTCCTCCTCTCCTGCCGGGGCTGGATTTTTTTTTGTTAAAAAGAAGGATGGTTCTTTAAGACCTTGTATTGATTATCGAGGCCTAAATAAGATAACCATTAAAAATGCCTACCCGATTCCCTTGATCACCGAACTCTTCGATCGTTTGAAGGGCTCTACAATTTTCACCAAGTTAGATCTCAGAGGGGCATATAACTTGGTGAGAATCCAGCAGGGACATGAGTGGATGACGGCATTCAATACTCGATATGGCCACTATGAATATACAGTTATGCCTTTTGGGTTATGCAATGCACCAGCTGTATTCCATGATCTGATAAATGAGGTTCTTAGGGAATTTCAGCAAGATTGCGTCATTGTATACCTAGATGATATACTCATACATTCTAGTGAGATTGAGACTCATCACAAGCAAGTCAGGAGGGTTTTGCACAAGCTTCTCCAGCATGGCTTGTACTGCAAGTTGGAGAAATGTAGCTTTGATCAAACCCAGGTAACCTTTCTCGGTTATGTGATCTCTGGGGAGGGATTTAAGATGGATCCGGATAAGCTCCAGTCCATTCTAGAGTGGCCTTTACCCAAAGGTCTTAAAGCCGTACAGAGATTTATTGGTTTTTCTAATTATTATAGGCGCTTTATTAAGGGTTATTCTTCAATTATCGCACCTATCACCAATATGACCAAACAGGGGGCTGATACTAAGAATTGGACTACTGAAGCTCTTCTTGCGTTCAAAACTCTCAAGGAGCTTTTCGCTTCCGCTCCAATTTTAGTTCACCCCGACACTTCCCTGCCTTTTCTACTTGAGGTAGACGCATCAGAGACTGGTTTAGGTGCTGTCCTATCTCAAAGGTTGGGTGTTGATAAACCATTACATCCATGTGGATTTTTCTCTAAAAAATTGTCTGGTACAGAGAGCAGATATGACATTGGTGACAGACAGGGCCGGCCTTAGGCATTTTGACGCCCTGTGCGAAAAATCTTCACAGCGCCCCCCCTCCCCCCCGTCATCCATGTATGCTGTAATGTTTGTGTTGTCTGTGTATGTGATAGTAGGTGTGATGACTGTGTGTGATATGTATGCTATGTGTGATATTTGTAATGGGTGTATTAACAGTGTGTGATATGCGTGTATTGGTTGTATGTGACACACACACACACACACACAGAGTCAGACGGCCATACACACACACAGGAAGACATCCACACACACACACAGGCAGACAGACACACAAAGGCAGACAGTCTCACACACACACACAGACACACACAGGCAGACAGTCAGTCATACACACAGACACAGACAGTAATACACACAGACACACACAGAGGCAGACAGTAATACACACAGACACACACAGTCATACACACAGACACACACAGTCATACACACAGACACACACAGTCATACACACAGACAAACACGCAGACAGTCATACACACAGACAAACACGCAGACAGTCATACACACAGACACACACAGGCAGACAGCCATACACACAGACACACAGAGGCAGACAGCCATACACACAGACACACAGAGGCAGACAGCCATACACACAGAGGCAGTCATACACACAATCACACACACAGAGGTAGACAGTCATACACACAGAGGCAGACAGTCATACACACAGAGGCAGACAGTCATACACACAGACACACACACAGAGGCAGACAGTAATACACACAGACACACAGTGGCAGACAGTCATATATACACACACACACACACACAGGAAGACAGTCTCACACACACAGACACAGTCAGTCATACACACAGACACAGACAGTAATACACACAGACACACACAGAGGCAGACAGTAATACACACAGACACACAGAGGCAGACAGTCATACACACAGACACACAGAGGCAGACAGTCATACACACAGACACACACAGAGGCAGACAGTCATACACACACACACAGACACACACAGGCAGACAGTCATACACAGACACACACACACACAGGCAGACAGTCATACACACAGACACACACAGGCAGACAGTCATACACACACAGACAGTAATAAACACAGGCAGAGAGTCACACTCACCTGACAATCCCACAGTTACCTGTGGAGTTCATTGTGGAGGCAGTGCAGCTCCTGGTGACTGTTTGGTGGGGAAGCAGGGACTCCTTCCTGCTTCCCCTGCAGCAGTTTTCCGGCGCTTTTAGCTCCGCCCCCGCCGCACGGTAAGCTCCGCCCCCGCTGCAAATTTAAAAAAAAAAAAAAAAAAAATTATTATTTTTTTTTTTTTTTTTAAATCCACGGCGCCCCCTGCTCCAGGGCGCCCTGTGCGGCCGCACAGCTCGCACACCCCTAAGGCCGGCCCTGGTGACAGAGAATTACTAGCGGTTATCAAGGCTTTGAAAGAGTGGAGACATTTATTGGAAGGTACATTACATCCTGTTACCATTCTAACGGACCACAAAAATTTGTCTTATATCGGAGAGGCCAAGCGTTTGTCCTCCAGGCAGGCTCGTTGGTCGTTGTTTCTTACCCATTTCAATTACGTTCTGACTTACAGACCTGGGTCAAAAAATTCTAAAGCCGATGCGCTATCTCGCCAATATGAGCCTTCTGCTTCAGTTGAACCACTTTTGTCCTCCATTGTACCCAAATGCAATATTATTGCTAATACCAGTCTCAAAATCCATTCTCCGCTACTTGACCAGATCTTGAAGTCACAACATCTGGCACCCGGAGACACTCCTGAGGGAAGAAACTTTGTCCCTTCTGAACTCCAACTGGAGCTCTTACAATGTTTTCACGAAAGTAAAGTAGCTGGCCATCCTGGTATTCGCAAGACATACTCTCTGATATCCAAGGATTTCTGGTGGTCTTCACTACGAAAAGATATTGAGGAGTTCGTCGCAGCTTGTGAGACTTGTGCCAAGACTAAACAACCTCATACATCTCCTTGTGGTCTGTTACACCCCTTGGACATTCCTGAGAAACCTTGGTCCTGTTTGTCCATAGACTTTATCGTAGATTTGCCTGCTTCCAAGAGACAGACTGTTATTCTCACGGTGGTGGATAGATTTACTAAGATGGCCCATTTCGTGCCATTACCTAAACTTCCGACTTCCCCTGAATTGGCAGAGATTTTTGCGAGAGAAGTTTTTCGCCTACATGGGATTCCTTCGGAGATTGTTTCTGATAGAGGTTCTCAATTTGTCTCACGTTTCTGGAGATCCTTTTGTTCTCAAATGGGAATCAAATTGAACTTCTCCTCTGCCTATCACCCTCAGTCTAACGGAGCTGCTGAACGTACCAATCAAAAGATCGAGCAGTATCTACGTTGCTTTGTTTCCGAACACCAGGACGATTGGGTCGGTTTGATTCCTTGGGCGGAGTTCGCACACAATAACCTTGTTTGTGATTCAACTCGCTCTAGCCCTTTCTTCATGAACTATGGCTTTCATCCTTCAATTTTTCCTTCGGTTTCCTCTTCTCAGGGGATACCGTCGGTTGATGATCATGTCGCCAACCTGAAGAAATTATGGGATCAGACTCGGCAAATTCTGTTACATAATTCCTCGTTGTTCAAGAAACACGCTGACAAGCATAGAAGAGCGGCTCCTGTCTTTGTTCCTGGGGATAGGGTGTGGTTGAGTACTAAGAATATTCGCCTAAAAGTTCCATCTATGAAATTTGCTCCTCGCTACATAGGTCCTTACAGGGTTCTCACTCGTATCAACCCGGTTGCGTATCGCCTTGCTCTGCCACCTGCCTTACGCATTCCTAACTCTTTTCATGTCTCCTTGTTGAAACCTCTTATTTGCAACAAATTCTCCTCTAAGGTTTCCTCACCTCGTCCTGTTCAGGTGGAGGGTCGGGAGGAGTACGAGGTCAGCTCCATCATTGATTCCAGAATTTCAAGGGGAAAATTGCAATATCTGGTCAACTGGAGGGGATATGGTCCTGAGGAGAGGAGTTGGGTACCTCAGGAGGACGTTCATGCTTCTCGCCTTCGCAGAGCATTTCACCTCCGCTTCCCATCTCGTCCCGGTTCCTTCCGCCCGGTGGGCGTATCTGAGAGGGGGGGTACTGTCAGGGTACCTGAGGTCTCTACCTCTAAAAGAGGTAGAGACTTAGTAGTTTATCCGTCCAAACGAGCTGTTTCCTTCGTTCCTCGCGGTTCATCCAGTCACTTAAACACCGACCGCGAGGAATCCATGTCCTTTTCTAGCGGGACGCTCAATACGTGACGTCATGACGCTATCACGAGCGACCTGCCACTCAAGTGTCCGATATCCAATCGGTACTTGTCAGAGGCGTGTCTACCATCCGGAGCCAGGGTATTTAAGCTTACTTCTTACTTCAGCTCATTGCCCTGTCGTGGTTCTAGCTTGTCTAGTCACTCAGTGCTCTGGTATTCTAGTTTGCTCTATTGGTTTTGACTCGGCTTGTTGTACTACCCTGCTTATCTCTGTTATCCCTTGACCCGGCTTGTCTCTCGCTTATCTGTCTTCTCGTTCCCTCGACCTCGGCTTGTCTCTGACTATTCTCTATTACTCTCGGTACGTTAGTCCGGCCATTCTAAGGCCCGGTATACGTAACTTTCCACTCTTTGTACTCTGCGTGTTGGATCCCTGTCCCGATCCTGACACCTTTATACGGACAAGGTTATAAGCCCCCCTGAGGTCTAATTTAGTGAAGTACTTAGAACCTTTAACACGATCAAACAACTCAGTGATGAGGGGGATAGGGTAGGCGTTATTAATCATTATATTGTTCAGAGCCCTGTAGTCTATACATGGCCTCAAATCGCCCTCCTTCTTTGCCACAAAAAAGAAACCAGAACCAGCAGGAGAGGAGGACCTTCTACTAAAACCTTTACTTAAGGATTCCCGTATGTACTCCTCCATGACCTGGTTTTATTTCTCAGAAAGAGGGTAGACCTTACCCCTAGGAGGCATAGTACCCAGTAACAGGTTTATGGCACAGTCATAGTCACGATGTGGAGGTAGCTTATCTGCCTCCCTTTTTTCAAAAACCAATGCAAGGTCTGCAAACACAGAAGGGACAGAAACAGAAAGTGGTTCAGCCGTGGGCATGTTGAGTAAACAAACAGGACATACATGAGCCATACAGTCTCGTTGACAAGATTCCCCCCAGGAGAGTATATCTAAACAACCCCAATCAAGTACCGGGTTGTGTTTAACTAACCAGGGAAAACCCAGAACGATGGAAGCAGTAGGGGAGTCAATTATCTGGAAGGTTAACCTTTCCTTGTGCAAAGCACCCACAGACATAACTATTTCTTGGATTTCATGGGTCACCAGAGGTTTCTCAAGTGGTCTACCGTCTATGGCCTCAACAGCCAAGGGTGTGGCCTTTTGGATCAAAGTCAAGGCTGCGGTTTTAGCAAAGTTCTCATCCATAAGGTTGTCTGCCGCACCTGAATCGATCAAGGCTTTGGTTGTTATAGTGGTTTTATTGACCAAAAGAGAAACCGTAATAAATGGTCTGGAGATGGACACATGAGGGGACAAAGTCATAACACCCGAGGCCGACCCCTCTCTAGGCCTTAGGTGCTGTAGTTTCCCTGTGATTTAGGGCAGGTATTACAGTGGTGCCCCCTCTTTCCACAATAAAGGCATAACCCCTCCCTTCTACGATACGCTCTTTCAGCCTCAGTTAACCCCGTACAGGGCCGGCACGTCCATAAGGCTGCTCAGGCGGCCGCCTTAGGGCGCACCGGCCCTGGGGCGCAAAAGTCCGGGTGACCGACAGGAGGGAAGCGCACAGCTCCCCTCTCCTGCCAGTCACTTCTTGTAGCGTGGCCGAGTGCAAGCCGGCAGTGCCGCGGACTGTGTGGAGGGGGCGGGGATATGAACACGTCATATCCCTGCTCCCTCTGTAGCACACAGCGCGTCTGGTACCCAGCAGGGGCGGAGCTACCGCCGGCCCCCTCAAGTCAGCATGGGAGGAAGTCCTCCCAAGCTCCTCCAACTCCCAACTACCTCAGGCAGCACTTTGGATCTCAGGTAAGCCACCCACCTGAACCTGTCTGTCAGTGTGTGTATGTCTGTCTGTCTGTCAGTGTGTGTGTATGTCTATCTTTCAGTGTGTGTGTGTGCATGTTTGTCTGTCACTGTGTGTGTGTGTATGTCTGTCTGTCAGTGTGTGTGTGTGTGTGTCTGTCTGTCAGTGTATGTCTGTCTGTCAGTGTGTGTGTATGTCTGTCTGTCTGCCTGTCAGTGTGTATGTGTGTGTGTATGTCTGTCTGTCAGTGTGTGTGTGTCTGTCTGCCAGTGTATGTCTGTCTGCCTGTCAGTGTGTGTATGTCTGTCTTTCAGTGTGTGTGTATGTCTGTCTGTCAGTGTGTGTGTGTCTGTCTCTGTGTGTGTATGTTTCTCTGTCAGTGTGTGTGTGTGTGTGTATGTCTGTCTTTCAGTGTGTATGTATGTCTGTCAGTGTGTGTGTGTCTGTCTGCCAGTGTATGTCTGTCTGCCTGTCAGTGTGTGTATGTCTGTCTTTCAGTGTGTGTGTATGTCTGTCTGTCAGTGTGTGTGTGTCTGTCTCTGTGTGTGTGTATGTCTCTCTGTCAGTGTGTGTGTGTGTGTGTGTATGTCTGTCTTTCAGTGTGTATGTATGTCTGTCTGTGTGTGTGTGTCTGTCTGTCAGTGTATGTCTGTCTGTCTGCCAGTGTGTGTGTATGTGTCTGTCTGTCAGTGTGTGTGTATGTCTGTCTGTCAGTGTATGTCTGTCTGTGTGTATGTCTGTCTGTGTGTGTGTGTCTGTCTGTCAGTGTATGTCTGTCTGTGTGTGTGTGTCTGTCTGTCAGTGTGTGTGTGTGTATGTCTGTCTCTATATGCCTCTCTGTTTCTTTATGTCTGTGTCTGTATTTCTGTGTGTGTCTGTATGAATGTATGTCTGTGTTTGCACAACAATGTACCTGTATGTGTAGATTGTATGACTGTGTTTGTTTGATTGTGTGCCTTTTAGGACTGTGTGTCTGTATATCTTTGTGACTGTGTGCCTGAATAATTATGTCTGTGTGCTTGTATGGTTGTGTGTCTGTATGTTTGTGTATTTGTGCATGTATGTATTTTTGCCTGTATCCATGTCTATGTGGGAGAAAAAGAGAGATAGATAGGGACTGGGGGAGAAGAAAGAGACAGAAAGGGGCTGGCGGGGAAGTAAGAAATACATAAGAGGGGTTGTAGGAGACACACTAAAGGGCACAAAGGGGCCAAAGGAGTAAGACATTGAAGAGGTTGGATATGCAACACTAATGGGGGTAAGAAAATGAAAAGGGGGCTACGAGACACAGAGGTGAAGATGCATTGTTTATTTTTTGGGGGGGAGACGTGGGGTGGGGCGTCAAAATGCATCTTCGCCTGTGTAGTCAAAAATCCTAGCACCGGCCCTGACCCCGTAGCACCCAATTGCATGGGTTCGGGGGATGGTTGCCTAGGAGCAGGTAATGCTAGTAATGCAGTACTGGGTAGAGCAGGTAACACTCGTGTATCCATCCGTTTTTGACTACGCCTCTCTCTAATACGGTTATCAATAAGAATTATATAGTCTATAACATCATCCAGAAGAACAGGCAATTCCCTGGATGCTATTTCATCCAGTATGTAAGCGGCCAAACCCTCCTGAAAGGCTGTTACGAGGGCGTCATTATTCCAAACCACTTCAACTGCTAGAGTGCGGAATTCGATAGTATAATCCGCTACAGATCTGTTACCCTGTCGGACCCTAAGCAGAGCTTTGCCAGCAGAGGCAACCCTACCGGGTTGATCAAACGTGCGTTTGAAAGCTGTCAAAAAATCTGCAAAGGACATAGGAGACGTATTCTCCCACATGAGGTTGGCCCATGCTAAAGCTTTCCCGGACAAGTGGTTTATCAAAAAGGCAATTTTGGATCTGTCAGTGGGATAGGAACGTGGATTCATCACCAAATGGATATCAATTTGGTTGAGGAAACCACAACACAATGCTTGGTCACCGCTGTAGCGCTGTGGCGGCGTCATATGAACTACATGAGCAGGAACGGGTACCGGAGTGGGAATGGGTTCGGGCACAGCAGCAGTAGCCTCCTGAATGGCAGTTTGCAAGTGTGCCGTACGAGCCTGTATGGTTTGTAAAGCTTGAGCAAACTGAGCCATACGGTGGTCTAAACCATCCATTCTAGCCTCCTGATTAACTAGGAGCTGTGGAATGTCAGCAGGTTCCATTATGGCCCTGTTGTAATGTCACAATTCCGGGAACCAAACACGCTAACACACACACAGAAAAGGTGCAGTACCGGACCCAGTGGCATACACATGACCCATGGGGCCCCGGTGCGAAAATTGATCCGTGGGCCCCACCCTCGCGCTTACTCTGCGCGGGCCGGGGCAGCAACACATGGCAGCGGGCACCTGGTCGCAGGGGTTGCAGGGCTGCGACCGCGGTATGTACGCCAGTGCATGCAGATGCACACACACTTAAAGGACCACTACAGACACCCAGATCACATCAGCTCAATGAAGTGGTCTGGGTGTCATGTCCCTCTAGTTTTAACCCTGCAGCTGAAAGCATAGCAGTTTCAGAGAAACTGTTATGTTTCACTGAGGGTTAATCCAGCCTCTAGTGGCTGTCTCACTGACAGCCGCTAGAGGCGCTTCCGCCATTTTAAGACACTGAACGTCCATAGGAAAGCATTGAGTAATGCTTTCCTATGGGCGGTTTGAATGCGTGCGTGGCTCTTGCCGTACATGCGCATTCGGAGCTGAGAGGCGGAGAGATCCCCAGCGCCATGGGAGTTCGGCGCTGGAGAAAGGTAAGTGCTGAAGACACACACACTCTCACGAACAAATGCATACACACTAGCTAACAGACACACACATTTACTGACAGAGACACACTCAGCAGCAGACATACATACACACTCAATTACAAAACATTCTCACTGACAAACACACACTCACTAACAGACATCAAACAGACTCACTAACACACACACACACACACACAAACACACTCAGTAACAGACACACACAGTAACACACTCACTGACACTCACTAGCAGACACACACACTCTAACACAAACACCAACACTCACACTAACACTAACACTCACACTAACACTCACACACACACTCACTCACACACATTAACACTCACACACATTAACACTCACACACATTAACACTCACACACTAACACTCACACACTAACACTCACACACTAACACTCACACACACTTACACTCACACACACACACTAACACTCACACACACTAACACTCACACACACTAACACTCACACACACTAACACTCACACACACTAACACTCACACACACTAACACTCACACACACTTACACATGTTTTTTTTTATTTAATCCCCCCAGCCTCCCTACCTTTTGGAGTGCTGAGGGGATTCCCTGGGGTCCAGTGGTGCGGCTGGGCTCCTAGGCAGGCAGTCAGGCTGGCCAGTGCGCGAGGGAGCACTCTCCCCTGAGTGCTTCCTCTTCAGCTCCCTCGCGCGCCACGTAGGGATGCCGGCGCCGGAAGATTACGTCATCTTCCAGCTCCGGTATCAGTGCGGTGCGCGAGGGAGCTGAAGAGGAAGCACTCAGGGGAGAGTGCTCCCTCGCGCACTGGCCAGCCTGACTGCCCGCCGGGTGTAAGCAGGGGCCCTGAGGTGGCCGGTTCCTGGGGCCCCCAGGAGAAGAGGCTGGCCCAGTGGGTACATACAGGGTCGCAGGGGCGGCCAGGCCCCCTGGTGGTCCGGGCCCGGTCGCAGCCGCGACCCCTGCGACCCTGGTATGTACGCCACTGACCGGACCTTAGAGTGGCCGGGCTAAGCACACAGAGAATAGTCAGGAGACAAGCCGAGTAAGGGGAACCAGAAGACAGAATAACGAGAAACAAGCCGAGGTCAAAAAGGTAGGAGAAAGTCACAAAGTCAGATAAACAAGCCAGAGAGAACGTAACCAGAAACACAAGTTCAGTAGCAATACTAGCAAGCAAAGACCACAACAGGGCAGAGAGGAACAGGAAAGGTAAGTATTTAAATCCATAGGTTAATTCTGATTGGATAATTTCCAATCAGAAGTAACAATCACACGTGGGAGATATCTAGACCTCCCACTGTGATTGAGGCACTGTGCCTTTAATGCCGGGTCAGGTGGCTGACCCCGGCGTTTATTAAAATGGGCGGTCTCCCAGCGTGCAGCGTCGTGCATGCTGCCGCTGGGGGACGCAGAGGAAGACGCGGGCAGCATTCGTGGCTGGGAGGATGCGCCCGCCGAGCGCATGTCAGGAAGGGGACTGCGGACGGCTGGAGGGTGAAGGCCGCGAGCGGACTGCAGCCTCCCCTCGCAGCCGCCCGCGGGATCCTGACACTTTGAATGCTTTGTCATGTACCTCAATCCATTCCCGAGGGTCCATTATCCTGCTGAAAAAGGACAGACACACAGATGCACACACTGACACACATGTAGATAGCCAAACACACTGACATGTAGATACACATACTGGCAACATACAGATACACATTGACACACATATAGATATACTATCTGTATCTCTATCCAGTGTGTGCATGTGTGTCTGCATGTGTCAGTGTGTGTATCTCTATATTTGCATGTGTGTGTAAGTGTGTCAGTGTGTGTATCACAGTGTATCTGGCGGTATATGTGTATACATGCATACATCTCAATATTCAAACGCCAACACTACACATCAAATGCACCCCTGCTTTTAAAAACCAACACTACACATACATGCATGCTTGCATTTAAACACCAAAACTACAGGTAACCACCCACCACAGGAAAGATAGAGAGAGGTCCCCCTAAGGATAATTCTCCCCTAGGGCTTAACCCTGGTTAAATATATACACAGAGAAAGAGGTAAAGCCCCTCTAAAGGGACTTAAAGATGGGAGAAATCCCTAGTCTAACTATACGCCATGTCCAAATTTTGAATAATACATCTGTGCTTAAATAATCAATGTAACGGACCGTTTCAGCATAAAAGGGAATAAAATCCGTTTAGGCGATAATCCCCTTTTTACAGAAAGGCACAGCTACTGCAGAACATCAAAACTCACAAAATTGGATATAGGCGAATACATCAAACTCCCGAACTGTATACCAGGGAATAAGATAGCACTCTCAGCTGGAACCTCACGAATAGCTGCTAGCAGATGAATAGGAAAAGCGGACATCAGCTTACACTCCTAGCAGTCAATCTCCAACAGCATACAGTGAATCCCCCCAAGAACGAGACAAGGCTCCGTGTTGAGGGTCAAGCAGTGGTCTGAGGTGCTGGGGCACCCAGCCTGGTTTTTATTACATGAGTACACATACAGGCCACACCCAGGGGGAGGCATAAAATAACCAATCACATACATGGTTCAGCCCACACATCCCCTCCCCTCAGATAACATTAAACACAATTATCCGGTACACCTTTTCAGCCAAGTTCTGGATGTACCCCAAAAACAGGGGGTACACCTTTAAATCCAGGATAGCCCTTATTCAGGGGGACAACATATTCAAAATTCAAGTCATTCGGATGAACGGTTCGGGAGATATGGGGTTCCAAAGATTTGACCGACCGCATGGGTAAAGTATCCGAAAACAGTTCCATGCATTTTGGCCCTGCGGTCGGTCATAAACAAGGGAATGAAAACAGACAAATTGCCTGTGTTATAGAGCCTGGAGTGGGTTTGGATGAATTCCCTTGTTTGTGGGGTTCTTTCTACCGAACGGCGGGTCATTCGGTAGTTTCTATACGAATTTCTGGAAGTATGGAGGTCTCAGCGGTATTTGCCTAGTCAAGTGTCCGATTTTAGTTCCAGACACTCGACGGCAAAACACCGCTGTTCGGTAGTTTAAGATGGCCGCCGCCACGTGTTCGTTTCCCGAATGGCGGCCACCCAGAGGACAAAGAATACATTACACTGATTGCCAATTACCCGTTTGCAACATTGTTGCAAACGGTAATTGGAGGCACACTTATTCCTGGGTGGTCTGGTTGTTCGGTAGTTTCACTCAATATACTGAATGGAGTGATTCTACCGAACAATCAGATGAATGCTGCATACATATAACCCAGGTTAACTGAACACATAAATGCATACATGATATTAAAGGACTAAAGGCAGGATTACTGTAATATGCTCTACAGTCTTAAAGGTACAGTATCCCACAAGTCCCAATAGGTCCACGGATGGCCCTTAAAGGCCCAGTAGCAGTAATATAAACTATTACATGCCCAAATATAGTTTTTACAGTGCAATATGTCCAGGGGCCATAGTCGCAGGGCAGGAGGCTAGCAACCAGGCTTCTCCAGTTCTCAGTGGCGAGGTTGGTTTTGTCACAATCAATCTAAGTAAGAATAAACACAAAGAAAGCCCTACATAAAAATACTTTCTATATATACTCTACCTAGTGGTAAGGGAAAGCATTAAAAAGAAGTGCCACCTTAACTCAACCAATGCTATTATAATTGGGAAAGATTATTTTATTAGATGCTTGGATAGGTACAAAGTGGCTTATCTCCTAAATGTCTACCATAATCCAAGGGACATCAACTAGATACTTATAAAGTGCAAAAGATCAAAATGTGTCCAGGGTAATATAGGGATCTAGAGGATAATTATTTGCTGTATATTTAGGACCCTAAGCATCTTTTAGACACAATTCAGACAAAGTTGCCATTCAGACAAAGTTGCCACTACTACAAAGTTACAGAAAGTAACCAATAGTTACGTCAGTAACAGCCCCATTAATACTTGAACTAAATGGGGGAACATAAATAATCTGTCTTGATCAAAATAATATTACATGAGTGCAAAAATATGAGCTCCATATGTACTCCCTAACCCCCCCCCCTGTCACACAAACATACTCCATACAAAAACATGTTTACATTCAAACACACAAACATTGCTCTGTGCTAAATACAACCTTGCAAGTAGACATGTCCACCAGTGAAATTTTTGTTTTGTATGAATGATTTTGTAATAAATAAAAATATCCTTCGTCCACAAACCATTCTTTTTCAAATTAAATTCATTAAAAAAATTTTTTTCGATCATTAGGATGTAAACAGCACTGTGCGTGTGCAACCCCCCAAAAAAAACGCAAGGAGGAAGCCGGCAGCACTACCAGCTCCCTCCTTGTAATAGATAACCATTCACTATGACCCCCATATTAATAAAAGGGAGGTTGAATCCTCCCGCATGCCCCTACTAAGGGCATTTTGTCTAAACTAGTGCTAGTGCCATAAGGAGGGACCTGTGCCAGTCTTCCCTCGCACTGCAATTTGTCTCAGAGTGCTCTGGTTTGTTGGTTTAAGCCAACCAATGAGAGTGCTCTGACAGGTAAATGAAGAGACTGACAGGCAAAGCTTGAAATACAACCAATCAGAGTGCTCTGTGTCATTTTACACATCGTGGGAAAGTTCTTTGGAATTTTCCCATGCTGTGTAATTTGACTCATTACACTGTGATTGGTTGATTTTCAAATTGACGCTCTGAGCCAAATTGCAAGGCGGGGGGAGGCTTTTTAAACCTTTCCCTGCCCTGTGGAGCTCATTCTGCGCCGCGCCCTCCATGGGTGAAGAAGGATTATTTTTTTTACCGTCTGGTTATTTTAATTTTTTTGGGCTTATTTTTTTCACCACTCTGGATTTTTCTTAACAGTTATGATGCATATTATGGATTTTTATTTGTCCTTTTTTGGGCCTAAAGAAAGAAAATAAAAGAGTAAAGAAGACATAAAATGGCAAGTATGAAATTTGATTTTACAGGGTTGGTTAAATGTCCCTCCCTCACTATAATTAGGGTGAGGGGGGTTATGTAGGGTATTTTTATTGGGGGGGAGTGACTAGGGGCTTGGGGACCAATAGTCACTTATTTGTGTTCCCCACCCGCTGCTCATTTGCCCTTTCGTTTAGTTTATATTTCGTTTGTAGGGATTTCGTTTGCGTTTTAGTAAATGAATACGAATAAAAAAGATTTTTTGGACAAAATCGTATTTGTATGAAAATTAATGCAAATGTCTACTTGCAAGGATGGAAGAATTTTAGAGCCCAAGCTGCCAAAGAATTGTAAGAGTTGTACGACGGACGGGGATCTACCTTTTTTCTATTCTTGCAATGGGGGGGCACAAAAAATCTTGCATCAGGTAGCTCTCTACTGTAGTGCCGACACTGGTGCTGGTCACACCTTTACTCCCACCCCTAAAATGAAAGTATCCCTTTTCGCCCACTTGAAATGTTTGAAGGCATTTGACTGAGTAAATGAATAGACAATTCCCTGCTGATTATATTCCTTCCATTAAAAAAAAGTCAACATTTTCTAGTTTGTTATTAAAATGCAGGCTAACCTGCATGTAGTGAGAGCAATCTTTTTTCATGCATGATGTAGCAAAGGCTGTGGGCCTACACTTTGACATCTACATCTTACCAAACCCAAACAGGAAAGAGAGGTTTATAAGAAATGTAAAGATTTGCATTCATGCACATTTTAAACTTTTTGCTCTTTTTACAGAAAATTACACATGCGTTTAAATATATATGAATTGCAGTTCACATCTGGCAGATTGGTGGTTAATAATGCAACTGTCAGACCAAATCATGAACTAAGGAAGGCTGTGCATGGGGGTGGATGCTCAATAGTGTTGCTAAGCAACATGTTCTGGCTGCAGCCAAAGAGACCCTGAGTGAGTGCGTTAGTGGAACTATATGATACGAGCAAATATTGGCTGATTTGGGGTTGTTTTGGCAATCAGGAATCCTCTCAAGCATGTAAGTAGAGACATCCAGCTACATCAAATGGGGTGGATTTTAATTTAAAAAAAAAAACAAAAAAAAACATATACACTCTGAAGGAGCAGTACGGAAGAATTAAAACGCTGCTTTGTAATACAACCCCCATCGTATACAATGAAGTGCTGGCTATTACAGAGCAAGTTATTGCAATTCTTGGGAGTACATTGATTTTGTAAATCCTATTTAATTAACACTTTCGTGACAAGTGATTATGCATATCCCTTGTATGGTGCCAGTTCTGGAAAGCCCTCTGTCATGATGGTGTTAATGAAGGTAATGTTTGACACTACAGTAATGATTTAAAATAAGGTCATGGGCTGACCTCATTGATGAAAGATACTTATAAAAGTTACGTGGTTCACAGCATTGCTAGTTTAGTCGTCTTCCAGCATGTGACGGACCGCCTGGCACTCCAACCGAGTGCCTCCGCCAATCAATGCTCCTAGTGCTCACTGAGGAATTACAGCACTCCACCAGACACCATAAGCACTGCAGACCACTCTTCCAGCAATGCAGCTGCGCTGGGGTCTCGCCGTCCTTCACCCACCCTGGACCCAAGAACAGGATCCAACTTCCAGTGGGCAGACCTCTCCTACTTCCAGAGAGTGTAGCAGGAAAAGCTCTTAAGAGCTAGTGATTATAATTCCTGGGGAGTATAGTAATATAGCAATCCCCAGGATAGATACAGCCGTTTCCCCCACACATGAGATGAGACTCTGTTGAGGGTAGGATAAACAGAATTTTAATGGAGGCACACAGGCCTTTTATGCAAGTTTCCCAACAGGAGTGACACCCAGGTGGACCTTAACCCCTTAAGGACCGCTGACGGTTCAGGACCGTCAGCGGTAAAACGTGCGTTTGGACCGCTGACGGTCCTGAACCGTCATAACGGTTTTGGGCTACTTACCTGATCGCCGTCGGTCCCACGGCGGCGATCAGCTCTCCTACCGGTCCAGGGGGGTTGCCTGTCTGCCCGGGCAGTCCCCCCTCGGCAGATCAGGACCCCACGGCCATGTGATCACTCGATCACATGACCGCAATAGGGGTCTGTGTATCTGCCTGCAGGGGGACTGTCTGTGCTGACAGGCAGTCTCCCTGCATCTGTAAAATCAAAAATAAAGTGTAAAAAAAAAATCTGTGTAAAAAAAAAATAATATGTGTATATATATATGCTATATATACATGTATTATATCTATATATACCTATATATAATATATGTATATATATCATATATATAATGTCACACTAAGTGTATTTTTATATTTATATATACGTATATAATTATAAAAATACACTTATATTTAAATTACACACGAATATATACAATATATATAATAACTATATATATGGTATATATATATATATTATTATAAAATACAAATAATATGTTAATAAAAATAAATAACAAAAAATAAAAATAATTTTTAATAATTAAAAAAAAATTATATATATATATTCAGTTTTATTCTAACAGTATTTTGATAGTGATATATATATATTTATATCAAAATACACTTAGAATGTAATGATATATATATGTATAAATAAATAAATAAAAATAATACGAAATATACATATGTCCACATACATAATTACATAAATAATTTCATAAATATACACGTAGACGTCAAATATATAAATATGTATATATATTAAAATTCTACGTGCATATTTATGTAATATTTTTACCTAATTAAGTAATTTTAATGATTGCAATTTGAGGGACCTGCCTGCCAACCCAGGCCAAAAGTCCAGATAATTTAATTTGCTAGCACTGTGTTTAACCCTGTAACTTTCTATGACACCCTAAATCCTGTACATGGGGGTACTGTTTTACTCGGGAGACTTCGCTGAACACAAATATTAGTGTTTCAAAACAGTAAAACATATCACAGCGATGATATTGTCAGTGAAAGTGAAGTTTTTTGCATTTTTCACACACAAACAGCTCTTTCACTGAGGATATTATTGCTGTGATATATTTTACTGTTCTGATACACTAATATTTGTGTTCAGCGAAGTCTCCTGAGTATAACAGTACCCCACATGTAGAGGTTTTATAGTGTTTGTGAAAGTTACAGGGTCAAATATAAGGCTTGATTTTACTTTTTTTTTTTTTTATTGAAATTTGTCAGATTGGTTAGGTTGCCTTTGAGAGCGTATGGTAGCCAAGGAATGAGAATTAGCCCCATGATGGCATACCATTTGCAAAAGAAGACAACCCAAGGTATTGCAAATGGGGTATGTTCAGCTTTTTTTAGTAGCCACTTAGTCACAAACACCGGCCAAAGTTAGCGTTTTTTGCATTTTTAACACACAAACAAATATAAATGCTAACTTTGGCCAGTGTTTGTGACTAGGTGGCTACTAAAAAAGACTGGACATACCCCATTTTGAATACCCTGGGTTGTCTACTTTAAAAAATATGTACATGTTAGGTGTGTTTCGGGGATTTATGACAGATAACGGTGTAACAATGTCACTATTGATACATTTAAAATATATATATATTGAAACAGCAATTTCCTACTTGTATTTATAGGCCTATAACTTGCAAAAAAAAGCAATAAAGCATGTAAACACTGGGTGTTTTTAAACTCGGGACAAAATTTTGAATCTATTTAGCAGTTTTTTTCAATTAGCTTTTGTAGATAAGTAAAAGATTTTTCAAGTAAAAGTCCAAAAACATGTTTTTTTTTTTATTTTTCACCATATTTTATTATTTTTTTTAAATACAATATATGACATAATATATATACTGGTATGTAAATAAAGCCCTTCTTGTCGTGAAAAAAACAATATATAACTTGTATGGGAACCGTAAATGAGAGAGCGGAAAATTACAGCTAAACACAAACACCACAAAAGTGTTAAAACTGCTCTGGTCCTTAACGTACAAACATCGCAAAAACAGGCCGGTCCTGAAGGGGTTAATGGGCTTAGGGATACAAAGGGAATAAACCAATAAAAACAGAGTCATACAGTGAGACACTCCCATAAACAAACAATAGAATTCCTCCTCTGTGCTTAGGAGATAATCAGGAACTGTACTAATCTAACCCAATTATCTCCAAGCACAGAAAAACATACAATTTTATTAAACCCCCAAAAGTACCTTAAAAACACATAAATCCCCATAAAAGTTACATTTACATGATAGCCCCAATCTGAGTAAACAACATATCCAAAAATCACCCAGATCGGTTCAGGAATTTCCTGGAAGTCATAGTTTTGACCGACTGTGCACACGGTCCTATGCCCAAAACAGTTCCAGGGAAATCAGTGGTCAAGTTTGGTAGTCTTTTACAGGTTTCCCTGCGGGGCCCATAGTCAGTGGGCAGGAGGCTGGCAAGCAGGCCCCTCCAAGTACTAGTGGCAAGGTTACTTTCGCCACACGGCACTATGTATTTTTCATAAACGTTATGTTAAAGAGATAGTCAGGCTTTATAAATGCAACTCCTTGGTCCAAGTATTGGGTAAACTTTTACTGCTTTACTGTGGAATCTTTAGTGTTATAATAATCAATTATTTTCTCTTAATTTCTATAGATTCATACTTTGGCATGTAACATTTTGCTCAATATCACAGCACTCTATGACATTAGTATGGGAGTTGAATGAATCCCTCAGGTCTGTGATTGTGTGTGTGTGTGGGTCTGTGATTAAGTGTGTGTGTGCATCTGTGATTATATGTGTGTATGTAGGTGACTATGTGTATAGATCTGTGATTGTGTGTGCAGGTCTGTATTATGTGTGTGTGTGTGTGTGTATATGATTGTGTATATAGGTGTCACAGCTTACCTTGGTTTGGAGTCTGAAGTTCAGAAATGTATGCTCACCCTTGCAGATAAACACAGCCCATGGTAACCAGGTAAGAAGCTACCTGGACTGTGAATCTATGCACAGGGGCTTAGGCAGGAACATTAACCGGATACAAGGACACAGACAAGGGCAAATCCAGAAGAGTTGTCAGGCATGGTATCAAAAAGGTCAGGGCAAGCGGCAAATGGGCAATAAAGTAGATTCCACAAGCATGGGTCACAAGCCAAGTCAGTCTTAGGCAACAAGAAACAACAAACTGACACTGCCTCTCCCTCAGGAGTGTGTGTTTGACGGACCCAGAGTGTGTATAGGAGATCTAGTGAGTGTGTGTAGAGGATTCAGAGTGTATATAGTGATCTAGTGTGTATATCTGTAGATGATCCAGAGTTGGGTAAGGGATTTAGTGTTTGTCTGGAATATAATATGTTTAGGGGTGCAGTATGTGTGTGAGGGGTTCTGTAGTATATATACATATATGTTTGGAAGTATTGTGTGTGTGTGTGTGTGTGTGTGTGAATGGTGCAGCATGTTTGGGGGCAGCTGTGTGTATGTGTGAGGTATGCCGTGTGTGTGTGAAGGGTGTAGTGTGTGAGCGGTGTAGTGTGCATTTGTGAGGCGTATAGTGTGTGTGTGTGAAGGGTGCTGTGTGTGTGTGAGGTGTGCTGTGTGAGGGATATGTGTTTGTGTGTGAAGGTGCTGTGTGTGTATGTGTGAGTGATGGTGTTGTGTGTGAGGGTGCTGTGTGTGTGGGGGGGTGGCACTATGTGTGTGTGAGGGTGCTGTGTGTGCTGTATGTGTGTGTGTTAGAGTGCTGTATGTGGGTTGATGTGTGTGTGAGTGAGGGTGCTATTTGTTAGGGTGCTGTGTGAGGGTGATGTGTGTGTTAGGGTGCTGTGTGAGGGTGACGTGTGTGTTAGGATGCTTTGTGTGTAAGGGTGATGTGTATGTTAGGGCGCTGTGCAAGGGTGATGTGTGTTTGTTAGGGTGCTGTGTGTGGTGACGTGTGTGTGTGTATTAGTGTGCTGTGTGAGGGTGATGTGTGTGTGTTAGGGTGATGTGTGTGTGTTTGTGAGGGTGCTGTGTGAGGGTGATGCATGTGTTTGGAGGGATTGTGTGTTGGGGAGGCAGGTTAATGATTTATGTATTTTGTCATAATAAAATAAAATAAAAACAAGCATTGTATCCCCCCTCCCTTCTTACCATTAGCCTGGGGGGGGGGGGGGGGGGGCTGCTGCCATCCATCCCTTGTGGTACTAGTGGTGAGTGAACTCTAGCCTGTGGGGGTGCTGTGTAAGGGGGATGTGTTTGTCTGTGTGTGTGTGTGTGGGGGGGGGGTGCTGTGTGTGTGTGTGTGAGGGTGCTGTGGGGGGGTGCAGTATGTGTGTGTGAGGGTGCTGTGTGTGTGTGTGGTGTGCAGTGTGCGTGTCTGAGGTTGCTGTGTGTGTTTATGCTGTGTGTGTAAGTGAGGGTGCTGTGTGTGTTAGGGTGATGTGTGTTAGGGTGCTGTGTGAGGGTGATGTGTTTGTGTCTGAGTGAGTGTGCTATGTGTTAGGATGATTTGTGAGTGTGATGTGTGTGTGTGTTAGGGTGCTGTGTGTGTGAGGGTGATGTGTGTGTTAGGGTGCTGTGTGAGGGTGATGTGTGTGTTTGGAGGGATTGTTTGTTGGGGGAGGTAGGTTAATGCCAAGATTTATGTATTTATTTATTTTTTATAATAAAAATCTAACAACAAAAAAACAGGCATTGTTTCCCCCTTCCCCCTCCCTTCTTACCTTTAACCTGGGAGAGGGGACCCTGCTGCCATCTATCCCTGGTAGTCCTAGTGGTGACTGAACTCTAGCCTGTGGGGGTAGTGGATGCATGGAATAGCCTTCCAGCTGAAGTGGTAGAGGTTAACACAGTAAAGGAGTTTAAGCATGCGTAGGATAGGCATAAGGCCATAAGGCTAACCTACCTATAAGATAAGGCCAGGGACTAATAAAAGTATTTAGAAAATTAGACAGACTAGATGATCCAAATGGTTCTTATCTGCCGTCACATTCTTTTTTTTATGAGTTCACTCTCGTGAGACCCGGAGTGTTGCCATGGCATCGCTCCGGATCTCGCAAGAGGAATCCGGTGGAGCTGCAAGATAGAGCTCCTCCGGGTCCTCTCCAGTTTCTCTCCCCCACTGGCGGCCGCATGTGGGCCGGTGAGGAAAATCTTTTGATCTACCCACCGGCCCACGCCGGTCTCTTCATGGACTGGCGATCTCCCCGGCCGGCCTCGGCACATGGCCATCGCGGCCCACCGTGCACTTGCCCGGTTTGCCCGATGGCCAGTCCGGGCCTGCATTAAAGTGAGAAATGCATGAAATTCAAATTAATTCACAGTGAATTCCAAATTTTAGGGCAAAATAGCCAATTAGAAACATTCCTTAAGATAATACGGTTTCAGTTTGGCTGTTTGGCCAAAAATTTATAATTCACTTTGAAATCAGTGTTTCTCACTTCAGTGAATAACCCTGCTAGACAAGCATCTGTTTTTTACTTGATAACGCTCTCCCTTTATATATTTGCTAGAAGAATCAGGTCAGTTAATTGCTTGTTCTTGTCCAATCCCTTTCAAGACTAGTCTACATGCCAGACACCATATTGATTCGGGTTCATGAAAAATCACACGGGGCGTGGTTTGAGCGCTGAACGAGATGGCCGCCTAGAGAAGGAGCTCCGCACCCGAGACTCCCAATACCGCCCTGTAACCCGCTGAAAACCTCGACTCACCACGTTAAAATCCCGATCCTGACTCAGCCCGAGGAGGTGCACCCCCGTACCCGCGGATGTCCAGCCGCAAAACCGGCAAGCACGGCCGCAGAGAGGCAGTATCAGTAGCAGACATGCTCACCACGCCGAGGCCCGCTGCACGTGGCGCACACAGAGACCAGGCTGCATCTCAGAGAGGAGACGAAAGTCCACCCGCGTGGTCGGATGCCCCCCCAGAAGCCTCCAACGCTGCCATCCTCCAATCCCTGGCAGAGGTAAAGGGGTATTTAGCAGCAGAGATCGCACGAACGGCGGCGGAAGTTAAGGCCGAAATCGCCGCCATTGGGGCCCGCACCACGGCCATAGAGCAACGCATGGCTCGCATAGTTACAGCACACAACGGCTCCACAGCAGCCTCCAACGCCATGAAACAGCGAATCACGGACATGGAACTCGAGATAGAAGATATCTCTAACAGAGCGCGCAGAAATAACTTGCGCGTCCGCGGCCTACCTGAGTCTGTACCAGATGCTGAACTGGAGACTACCCTTATACACTGCCTCCGCCAAGGTCTGCCTGACATACCAGATCAACACTGGCTAATCGACAGAGTCCACAGAGCCCTCCGGGCCAAGGGCCCCAACAACAGCCCGCCCAGAGATGTGATTATAAAGTGGCACTATTTCCAAACCAAAGAAGCCATACTGAAACGCAACAGAACACAAATATATAAATGGAACGAAGTAGAGCTGCAGCTATACCAGGACGTAGCGCCGGCAACGTTACAGCGAAGGCGGGAATGGAAACCGATCACAGACCTCCTCAGAGCAAAGGGAATCCGGTTCGCATGGGGATATCCATTCAAGATAATAGCATTTAATGGCGCGAAGCCTGCCGTCCTCCTACCCTCTATGGACGTTCATGCCTTTCTGAAGAGCGTCGACATCACGGCTCCTGCGGACTTCCACATCCCCACCAGCAACACGGAGGGACTAACCCTGCTACCAGAAGCGTGGGGAGCTGGCGGCTCACACCACCCCAGCACGAGGGACTCCAGATAAGAAGGACATAAAACACGCAAGCTTCAGCTGATAACCATAAGTTTTACATTGCCATACTGCATATTGTTATTGCACCTAAGATAGCTCATTATGTTTGGGACATAGGATAGTGGGGGGTAATTTGCACTATGTTACTACGGGCGGGGGGGGGGAGGGATCGGGGGGAAGACGAGTTGTGCCTCAGGGGCCCTGGCTACTCTTACAAGCACCAGCCCACCTACTGTGCGGACAGGGGGTGATGTGGGAACTCCGACCACCCAAACACGTGGCAATAAGCCACCAGCATAGGGGGACGCCCGCAGGCCTGCTAGCCAAACTAGAGCGGGGAGCGGCCTGGATGCCCGCCCTACGGGGGGCAGCCTGGTCACCTCTGCCTAACCGCAGCCATCGGACAGCGATGTCTTACGGGCATGATATGGGAGACCCAGCACAAGCACACGCACAAAAAAAAGAGAAACTAGGAATAAATAAATAACCATATGATTGTAAAAATGTATATTGATATATTTAAAAAAAAAAAAAGAAAGAAAAAAAAACCAACCACAAGCACCAACCACCTACGAACTCTATACTAAAACCCTAGAAGGAAAATGACAGGCCCTATGCCTACCCCAGTCCTACCCTGCCCACCAACTACAGCATGTGAACCCTACTATCTAAGGTTGTATTTGTTCTAAATGGGAGCCTCGTTAGGGTGCTAGGCGGCTGAGCCTCCACCCCGCCTGAGGCGAATCCCTCGGCGCGGTGGATGCACACCCCCATAGCTCCTGGCGACTAGTAAGACCCGGAATTGTTATATTATTATTTTGTTACAGTATCGTATTTATACACTGTTATACCGACCCACCACTTAGGGGGTTGTATTGTAGAACTGTGAACGGTAAACACGCAGATCAATACTAAATTGTATTTTGCTTTCTCTAAGGTAGCAGACCACCTATCGTCTACTACCCCTTCTCCTCAGCTTCTCTTTTCTTCCTACCACTCTCTTGCTTTCCTCTCTCTCCCCCCCCCCCCCCACCTTCTCCCCCTCGGAGGAGCTACAACACCTGAAAGGACACAGATAACACGGAAGCAGACGGACGAGCCTCGGACCTACAGTAAGCGACAAGGCACAGAGTGAGTACACCTTTACGACGCACACTGACAAAAAATGGACCTCAAACTGACCTCACTGAACGTTAACGGACTTAACGCCCCTAACAAACGCAGGTTACTTCTCAGGGAGCTACGCAGACAACAAACAGACATTGCATTCATACAGGAATCCCACATACCGCGCTCAGCTAAAACGCAGCTAACAAACCATATTTTCACGAAAGCATACACCTCCAGAGCTCCTTATAAAAAAAACGGAGTGGAGATCCTCATACATAAAAGGTGCCCCATTCAAATCACGGGCACACACACTGACACTGAAGGCCGGTACGTGGTACTCACAGGCACGCTGCACGCTAATACGTATCACCTAATAAATGTATACGCCCCAAACACCCCCACCCCGCAGTTCTGGACGAACCTAACCAGCCTGATTAGGGACCTCCCCAGGGGGATACTCATCCTGGGAGGCGACCTCAATGCCACACCCTGTCCCGCTTCTGACCGTAGTGGAGGCACACGTCTCCCCCGTTCGCATAACAGGGGAGCGCAAGATAAACTCCTACACCAGTTTATCCAGAGCACAGGCCTGCTGGATCCATGGAGACTCCAGCACCCTGGAGAACGGGACTACACGTTCTTTTCCGCGGCACATACCACTTACTCACGTATAGACCTGTTCCTTACAAACAAACTCGGCATGCATTGGCTTAAGACCACCGAGATTAACCCCATATCGTGGTCTGATCATGCAGACATTGCTCTTACTCTAAAAACCCCAAGCAACCACACCCCCTGGAAGTGGAGACTAAACGCCTCCCTCCTCAGGGATCCACACATCAAAGAGGACCTCCTCAAAGAAATAGACCTCTACTTCCAAACCAACGACACCCCTGATATATCCCCAACCACCCTCTGGGCGGCCCATAAAACAGTAATCCGGGGTCTCCTTATAAAGATAGCGACACGACAAAAACAAAAAAAACACGAGAGGTTAGTAGACCTGCAAAATCAACTACGCAAGCTAGAAGCACAACACAAGCAAACAGCCACCCCGGCCACGACTAGCGAATTGACAAACACAAGAAGATCCCTCAGAGAACTCATGACAGATGACGTTGCTAAAGACCTCCTCAGGACTAAAAGACTTTTCTATGAAAAGTCTAACAAAATGGACACCCTCCTTGCGAGAGCCCTTAGACCCAGAGCTGCCAACACCTTAATAACAGCTATAAGAAACAAACATGGACAGGTCCTCACAACCCCTAAAGAGATAAATGAGGAATTCACAAACTATTTCGAGTCCGTGTATAACCACTCCCCCACACTAGCAGGAGATAATGCAGCATACGCAGCAACGGTGTCCTCCTTCCTAGATGAAACCCAGGTACCACAGATAGGGGCCGACCTTGTGGCACCCCTGGGAGAGCCCATAGATGCGGAAGAGGTAGAAAGAGCAATCGCAGGGCTCAAGGGGAACAAAGCCCCGGGCCCCAATGGTTTTGACGGCACCTACTACAGGGCCTTCAAGGACGAATTAACACCCTACTTAACGAAAATGTACACACAGTGGACTGGGGGGGCTGCCCCCAACCCAGACATGGCGACCGCGAATATAACACTCCTCCCCAAGCCAGGGAGGGATGCCACGCAAGTCACCAACTATCGCCCCATCTCTCTCATAAACTATGACGTGATGGTCTATGCCAAGGTACTTGCAAATAGATTAAACCCCCTCCTTACCACATGCATACACGCTGATCAAGTGGGCTTCGTCCCCACCAGACAGCTCTATGAAAACACGAGAAGGGCCACTGACCTCATGTGGTGGGCCGGGAGGACTCGAACGCCTTCTCTGATCCTCTCTCTGGATGCGGAGAAGGCGTTCGACAGAATCCAGTGGCACTACATGTTCGCGGTCTTGCGTAAGCTACAACTACCAGACCTTTTTATAACGGCTGTGAAGGCCCTGTACACCAACACCAGAGCGCAAACGCTTATCCAGGGCGCTGAAACACGCCCATTTACTTTGACGAACGGAACACGCCAGGGTTGTCCCCTCTCGCCCCTTCTATTTATAATAGCCCTTGAACCACTACTACAACGCATCAGAGCCCACCCCCACATAACGGGCATGACTATAGCGCAGACAGACTTCGTGGTCTCTGCTTACGCAGATGACATATTGCTCACCCTCACCGACCCAACACGCTCAGTACCTAACCTCATCACCCTACTGGAAGAGTACCGACTGGTCTCTGGCTATAAGATCAATCTGGACAAGTCGGTGGGCATGCCACTGGGGTTGACAGAGACGGAAGTGACTTGGCTGCAACGAGCCACGAACCTACACATCAGCCCCCGACCAATCAAGTACCTAGGTGTACAACTAACCGCCGACCCCAAAGACCTCTACGCGGAAAACCATCAGAGACTCATGACCACCCTAATAAAAGACCTTGATAAATGGCACGAAAAACCCATCTCTTGGATAGGGAGACTCCATAGCGTTAAGATGAACCTTCTCCCTCGCCTCCTGTTCCTTTTCCAAGCACTACCAGTCAAAGTAACTAAGGGAGATCTCAAAACACTACAAACATCCATAGACAACTTTATCTGGGCGCACAAGAGGCACAGGATAGCCAGACAGACATTGTATACTCCAAAGAGCAAGGGGGGACTGGGGCTCCCGAACCTCTACCTCTACTACCTTTCAGCACAGCTTGCACAAATCATCGAATGGCATTCACCACCAGATGCCCATAGATGGGTCGACTTAGAGACCCTGCTCATGAGCTCCGACCTCCCGCAGTTCTGGATCTGGGTGCCACGACCCGACAGACCAGAACTTCGAACGAGGTGCCCGGCCATCCTGAACTCAATCAGGATCTGGGACTTAACAGCACATAAATATGCCCTAACACACCAAGTGTCGCCACTAACCCCATACCTCCGTAATAAAGCATTCCCGCCAGGACTAGTGGCAAGGGATTTCCGCAACATTGAAAATACGGACATACAGCGTTATCACCAACTATATCAGGGGAATCACATCAAAACATTTGACGACCTCAAAGCATTGGCCCCACTAACCACGAAAGACTTCTTTCGTTATATGCAACTGCGTGACTTTGCGGAACAACCGCAAATACGCACAGCAGCTCAGGCCAAATTTACCTTCTACGAAACAATGTGCACAACCGGGGGACCACGTACCGGCCTCATCACCCTCCTCTACACACAGTTAAGCGCACCAACAAAAAACACACAGACACCCACATATGTGGCACAATGGGAGGCAGATCTACAACAACCCCTTGAGTGCGGGGAATGGCAGGACGTGTGGGAGGCAGCAGCAAAGGCATCCATTTGCGTCCTACACCAGGAACAATGCTACAAAACCCTGATGAGGTGGTACACCACCCCAGTCAAACTCTGCAGAATGGGTAAAACAACCACAGACACATGTTGGAGGGGATGCGGGGACAAGGGGACATACTTCCACATGTGGTGGACTTGCCCAAAAGCGAGCGCCTTCTGGAGCGAGATAGCCAAGCTACAAACAGAAGTACTACACAAACACATACAACCGGACCCCGGTGCATTCTTAATCGCAAAACCACTAGATGCTCTGACACACAGGGAACAAAAACTATTCAATAAAATAAACTTAGCTGCCAGACGAGCCATGGCACAGACGTGGTTGCACGCCGACTTACCCCCAATGGACAGAGTTACTGGTAACATAAAAGAAGCACATATCATGGACAAACTCACAGCTCAACTCAGAGACACGTACCCCTCCTTTATCAAAACGTGGGAACCCTGGGAAGACTATACCGACCATTAGACGACATAACACCGACTCGCACACACATACAAGAACATTGCGCGCATTTACAGACGAATAGCTCAGGCTCCAACTGCAAAGTGTAAGTCCGTCCCGCTCCTCCCCCCTAAGCTTCTCCCCACCCCCCACCTCTCTTTCTTTCTCTCTCCTTATTTTTCACTACCTCATACTGCATCTCACCTCTACTAAAATAAAGGAAAACTCATGCCTAAACTCAAGCACTCTCGATCGTGGCATTAGTACTTAAAGTACAAACTATGGATAGGGAACGACACTAATACGCAACGTTGAAATACAATGGCCAGGTACTGACAAAAGCACCACCAACAGCAACCAGAAGAACTGAAGGTGCATGTCGTGTGGGGTGCCCCTAGCGGGTGTCGGGGTGGGAACGAGTGGCCTGCTGTGTGTGGCCGTCTTGGCGGCTGTGCAGGGCCATCTTTGGTGTCTCTGTGTGGCCGCCTGGATGTCCGCGCATGGGGGCTGTGGCTCTGGTACACAAAAGCAATGATGCCTGTATATAACCACTGTGAAGGCTTTCTGTAACCACCATACTGAATGTAAATAGACAGCTTACAATGAACATGTGTCCATCCCGGCATCCCTGTGTGGCCGCCCCTCTGTATATGTGTAACAGATATGTAAAATGTGCATGGCTAACCCGGCATCTTTCCTAGACCTTCTCAGAGACTAAGCAAAATCGATTGAATATGTTTCCCTATGTATATGTTACCATGAGTAATGTGCTCACTTTTGTACCCAGTTTGTGCATGACCTGACAAATAAAGAATTTTAAAAAAAAATCACACGATTTTGCTATTTCATGATGATTTTATGAAAGACACAGATGCTCACATTGTGCTTATTTTTTTCTTTACTTAACACAGCAGCAAGGAAAAAAAAACAATAGGATAAAAGGATGACAACACGTGACCTCCCAAACTCATCCCTTTATCATCCTAAACCAGGGATAGGCAACCTTCGGCACTCCAGATGTTGTGGACTACATCCCCCATAATGCTCTTACACCCATAATGCTGGCAAAGCATCATGGAAGGTATAGTCCAAAACATCTGGAGTGCCGAAGGTTACCTATGCCTGTCCTAAACCAAACCCTCAACTTCCTCTTTTTTATGAGCCCACAATTCAAGAATGATGGAATAAAAAGGCAAAAAAAGGAATCAAGAACCAGATCTATGGCAAACTGATCCATCCAACAGTGAGACAAATGGCAGCTTGGTCTGTAACAAAGAACGGATTAGAAAAAGCAGAATCCAATGAACAGCTCCATCAAGAGGAGCATCACACTGAAAGCAGAGGGATACATGTTAAACCAACAACAAAAGGAACTGGAGGATCTCCATCACAGGGGCTGAAATGAGAGCCCAGTGCTTACCCACGCACAAGGCTGCACGGTAAAAATTCCTACTTCAAGAACAGATGAACCTGACAGAAAGTGTCTAGCCAAATCTGTAAGTTCCGGGACATCCTGAGGTCCCCAGAAATTAGCCACTCTAATAGAAAGAGCTGCTTCTCGATCATCAGGGCATGATGGTGACCATCTAGATCCTGAAGGAGAAGAGTAGTTGACCTGAGTAGCCTAGGAACAATGATGAATAATTCCAAGACCTGAGGGAACCAGGGCTGAACTGAGCAAAATGAGCAATAAGAAGAATCATTGTCCTCTGTTGACGGACCTGCAGAAGCATCCAGGGAAGCATGGAGAATGGGGGAAGGCTTACTTTTCCATCCCAGTCCTGAAGAAATATGTTCACAGCAAGAGAGTCCAAAAGCCGCAAGCTGAAAACGCGGTAGCTGGCTGATACATGAGGCAAACAATTCCAAACAAAGAAGGGATTGCAAGACAGAAGGGTCAAATCTTCAATCACTGAGGTCGAACATGAAATGAGAATTCCAATAGGCTGTGACATGAAATCTCTTGCCAGTGTCATCAAGACCACTGATTGTGTCTCGGCCAGGTGGTTGATGTATCAGACAGCCAACACAATCCTCTGAGAAGCTGGGTGAAGGATCCATCCAGTAACTCCAAACAGTTGATGTGCAGGTTGGACTCCTTAAGGGATGAGTTACCGCCTATTGAGACTGGACCACAATGGACTCTCCAGTAGTGATGTACCGAACTGTTCGCTGGTGAATAGTTCCCGGCGAACATAGCGTGTTTGCGTTCACCACCGCGGGTGAACACATGGGCGGTTCGATCCGCCCCCTATTCGTCATCATTGAGCAAACTTTGACCCTGTGCCTCGCGGTCAGCAGACACATTCCAGCAAATTAGCAGCAGACCCTTCCACACCCTCCCACCTCCCTCCCAGCATCCATTTTAGATTCATTCTGAAGCTGCATGCTTAGTGAGAGGAGGGAAAGTGTAGCTGCTGCTGATTAGATAGGGAAATTGATAGCTAGGCTAGGGTATCCAGTGTCCACTACAGTCCTGAAGGACTCATCTGATCTCTGCTGTAAGAACAGCACCCCAAAAAGCCCTTTTTAGGGCTAGAACATCAGTCTGTTTTGTTTTTGTTTTATTTTTGTGTAATGTAATTGCAGTTGCCTGCCTGCCTGCCAGCTTCTGTGTCAGGCTCACAGTGCATACTGTGCCCATTTGTCCAGTGCCACCACTCACTCACTGCTGGTGTCACAATGGCTTGCATTTAAAACCAAAAAAAATTAAAACCAAAAAAAGGTTTTCACTGTAATAGATTGAAGAAGAGCAGTTAGTTGTCTGCCAGCTTCTGTGTCAGGTTTAGTGGATACTGTGCCCATTTGCCCAGTCAGTGCCACCACTCATATCTGGTGTCTCTATAGCGTGCTTTTACAAAGAAAAAAAGTTTTCCAGTGTAAGCTAATAGCAGTCAGTGTCCTTAAAGCGGGTGTTTCAGGCCTTCAGCGTGTGCCATGCAGACTCCTGCCAGTGTACTTTGACAGTTGCCACTCATATCTGGTGTCTCTGTAGCGTGCTTTTACAAATAAAAAAAGTTTTCCAGTGTTAGCTAATAGCAGTCAGTGTCCTTAAAGCGGGTGTTTCAGGCCTTCAGCGTGTGCCCTGCAGACCCCTGCCAGTGTACTTTGACAGTTGCTACTC
The DNA here is from genome assembly GCF_036172605.1 of Pelobates fuscus. Lineage (NCBI taxonomy): Eukaryota > Metazoa > Chordata > Amphibia > Anura > Pelobatidae > Pelobates > Pelobates fuscus. Next base: position 192,895,489 of record NC_086319.1, on the reverse strand, counting down.
ATATCTGGTGTCTCTAGAGCGTGCTTTTACGAAGAAAAAAAGTTTTCCAGTGTAAGCTAATAGCAGTCAGTGTCCTTAAAGCGGGTGTTTCAGGCCCTCAGCGTGTGCCCTGCAGACCCCTGCCAGTGTACTTTGACAGTTGCCACTCATATCTGGTGTCTCTTTAGCGTGCTTTTACAAAGAAAAAAAGTTTTCCAGTGTAAGCTAATAGCAGTCAGTGTCCTTAAAGCGGGTGTTTCAGGCCTTCAGCGTGTGCCCTGCCAGTGTACTTTGACAGTTGCCACTCGTATCTGGTGTCTCTATAGCGTGCTTTTACAAAGAAAAAAAGTTTTCCAGTGTAAGCTAATAGCAGTCAGTGTCCTTAAAGTGGGTGTTTCAGGCCTTCAGCATGTGCCCTGCAGACCCCTGCCAGTGTACTTTGACAGTTGCCACTCATATCTGTTGTCTCTGTAGCGTGCTTTTACAAAGCAAAACGTTTTCCTGTGTAAGCTAATAGCAGTCAGTGTCCTTAAAGCGGGTGTTTCAGGCCTTCAGCGTGTGCCCTGCAGACCCATGCCAGTGTACTTTGACAGTTGCCACTCATATCTGGTGTCTCTGTAGCGTGCTTTTACAAAGAAAAAACGTTTTCCAGTGTAAGCTAATAGCAGTCAGTGTCCTTAAAGCGGGTGTTTCAGGCCTTCAGCGTGTGCCATGCAGACTCCTGCCAGTGTACTTTGACAGTTGCCACTCATATCTGGTGTCTCTGTAGCGTGCTTTTACAAATAAAAAAAGTTTTCCAGTGTTAGCTAATAGCAGTCAGTGTCCTTAAAGAGGGTGTTTCAGGCCTTCAGCGTGTGCCCTGCAGACCCCTGCCAGTGTACTTTGACAGTTGCCACTCATATCTGGTGTCTCTATAGCATGCTTTTACAAAGAAAAAAGTTTTCCAGTGTTAGCTAATAGCAGTCAGTGTCCTTAAAGCGGGTGTGTCAGGCATTCCTTCAGCGTGTGCCCTGCAGACCCCTGCCAGTGTACTTTGACAGTTGCCACTCGTATCTGGTGTCTCTATAGCGTGCTTTTACAAAGAAAAAAACTTTTCCAGTGTAAGCTAATAGCAGTCAGTGTCCTTAAAGTGGGTGTTTCAGGCCTTCAGCGTGTGCCCTGCAGACCCTTGCCAGTGTACTTTAACAGTTGCCACTCATATCTGGTGTCTCTGTAGCGTGCTTTTACAAAGAAAAAAAGTTTCCAGTGTTAGCTAATAGCAGTCAGTGTCCTTAAAGCGGGTGTTTCAGGCCTTCAGCATGTGCCCTGCAGACCCCTGCCAGTGTACTTTGACAGTTGCCACTCATATCTGGTGTCTCTGTAGCGTGCTTTTACAAAGCAAAATGTTTTCCAGTGTAAGCTAATAGCAGTCAGTGTCCTTAAAGCGGGTGTTTCAGGCCTTCAGCGTGTGCCCTGCAGACCCATGCCAGTGTACTTTGACAGTTGCCACTCATATCTGGTGTCTCTGTAGCGTGCTTTTACAAAGCAAAAACGTTTTCCAGTGTAAGCTAATAGCAGTCAGTGTCCTTAAAGCGGGTGTTTCAGGCCTTCAGCGTGTGCCCTGCAGACCCATGCCAGTGTACTTTGACAGTTGCCACTCATATCTGGTGTCTCTATAGCGTGCTTTTACAAAGAAAAAAACGTTTTCTAGTGTAAGCTAATAGCAGTCAGTTTCCTTAAAGCGGGTGTGTCAGGCCTTCCTTCAGCGTGTGCCCTGCAGACCCCTGCCAGTGTACTTTGACAGTTGCCACTCGTATCTGGTGTCTCTATAGCGTGCTTTTACAAAGAAAAAAAGTTTTCCAGTGTAAGCTTATAGCAGTCAGTGTCCTTAAAGCGGGTGTTTCAGGCCTTCAGCGTACGCCCTGCAGACCCATGCCAGTGTACTTTGACAGTTGCCACTCATATCTGGTGTCTCTGTAGCGTGCTTTTACAAAGCAAAAACGTTTTCCAGTGTAAGCTAATAGCAGTCAGTGTCCTTAAAGCGGGTGTTTCAGGCATTCAGCGTGTGCCCTGCAGACCCCTGCCAGTGTACTTTGACAGTTGCCACTTATTTATGGTGTCTCTGTAGCGTGCTTTTACAAAGAAAAAAAGTTTTCCAGTGTTAGCTTATAGCAGTCAGTGTCCTTAAAGGACCACTCTAGGCACCCAGACGACTTCAGCTTAATGAAGTGGTCTGGGTGCCAGGTACCTCTAGGATTAACCCTTTTTTTTATAAACATAGCAGTTTCAGAGAAACTGCTATGTTTATAATGAGGGTTAATCCAGCCTCCAAATCCTCTAGTGGCTGTCTCATTGACAGCCGCTAGAGGCGCTTGCGTGCTTCTCACTGTGAAAATCACAGTGAGAGCACGCAAGCGTCCATAGGAAAGCATTGTAAATGCTTTCCTATGCGACCGGCTGAATGCGAGCGCGGCTCCTGCCGCGCATGCGCATTCAGCCGATGACGTCGCGATCAAGATGGAGAGGAGGAGGAAAGCTCCCCGCCCGGCGCTGGAAAAAGAGGTAAGTTTAACCCCTTCCTCTCTCCAGAGCCCGGCGGGAGGGGGTCCCTGAGGGTGGGGGCACCCTCAGGGTACTCTAGTGCCAGGAAAACGAGTATGTTTTCCTGGCACTAGAGTGGTCCTTTAAAGTGGGTGTTTCAGGCCTTCAGCATGTGCCCTGCAGACCCCTGCCAGTGTACTTTGACAGTTGCCACTCATATCTGGTGTCTCTGTAGCGTGCTTTTACAAAGCAAAACGTTTTCCAGTGTAAGCTAATAGCAGTCAGTGTTCTTAAAGCGGGTGTTTCAGGCCTTCAGCGTGTGCCCTGCAGACCCCTGCCAGTGTACTTTGACAGTTGCCACTCATATCTGGTGTCTCTTTAGCGTGCTTTTACAAAGAAAAAAAGTTTTCCAGTGTAAGCTAATAGCAGGCAGTCTCCTTAAAGCGGGTGTTTCAGGCCTTCAGCGTGTGCCCTGCAGACCCTTGCCAGTGTACTTTGACAGTTGCCACTCATATCTGGTGTCTCTGTAGCGTGCTTTTACAAAGAAAAACGTTTTCCAGTGTAAGCTAATAACAGTCAGTGTCCTTAAAGCGGGTGTTTCAGTCCTTCAGCGTGTGCCCTGCAGACCCCTGCCAGTGTACTTAGTTGCCACTCATATCTGGTGTCTCTTTAGCGTGCTTTTACAAGAAAAAAAGTTTTCCAGTGTAAGCTAATAGCAGTCAGTGTCCTTAAAGCGGGTGTTTCAGGCCTTCAGCGTGTGCCCTGCAGACCCCTGCCAGTGTACTTTGACAGTTGCTACTCATATCTGGTGTCTCTAGAGCGTGCTTTTACGAAGAAAAAAAGTTTTCCAGTGTAAGCTAATAGCAGTCAGTGTCCTTAAAGCGGGTGTTTCAGGCCCTCAGCGTGTGCCCTGCAGACCCCTGCCAGTGTACTTTGACAGTTGCCACTCATATCTGGTGTCTCTTTAGCGTGCTTTTACAAAGAAAAAAAGTTTTCCAGTGTAAGCTAATAGCAGTCAGTGTCCTTAAAGCGGGTGTTTCAGGCCTTCAGCGTGTGCCATGCAGACTCCTGCCAGTGTACTTTGACAGTTGCCACTCATATCTGGTGTCTCTGTAGCGTGCTTTTACAAATAAAAAAAGTTTTCCAGTGTTAGCTAATAGCAGTCAGTGTCCTTAAAGAGGGTGTTTCAGGCCTTCAGCGTGTGCCCTGCAGACCCCTGCCAGTGTACTTTGACAGTTGCCACTCATATCTGGTGTCTCTATAGCATGCTTTTACAAAGAAAAAAGTTTTCCAGTGTTAGCTAATAGCAGTCAGTGTCCTTAAAGCGGGTGTGTCAGGCATTCCTTCAGAAATTTCTTTAAAAAAAAGGCAATTCCCAACCTGTACTCGATTGTGCAAAAGGAAGTAATGGCATGTCTGGCACACAGTGTTGGGGCAAGGGTCCATCTGACCACTGATACCTGGTCTGCAAAGCATGGTCAGGTCAGGTATATCACCTACACTGCGCATTGGGTAAACCTGCTGACGGCTGCCAAGCATGGAATGCGTGGCTCTGCAGAGGAGTTGGTGACACCGCCACGACTTGCAGGCAGGCCTGCTGCCATCTCCTCTACTCCTCCTACTCCATCCTCTTCCATAACCTCCTCGGCCGAGTCCTCTTCTACTGCTGTGTCTTGCTCCACATCAACGGCACCCCCCAGCTCCCCAGGTGCTATTCCACATCCCTATTCTGCTGTGTGTCAGTGTGTATCATGGTCTTTGAGGACAGGTGTGAATCCATATCTGCCAAGTGACCCTATGTAGGGGGAACAGTCTCTATTCTACTCTGTGTCAGTGTGTATCATGGGCTCTGAGGACGAAGAACAGTCTCTATTCTGCTCTTTGTCAGTGTGTATCAGGGGCTTTGAGGACAGGTGTCAATCCATACCTGCCAAGTGACCCTATGTAGGGGGAACATTCTCTATTCTGCTCTTTGTCAGTGTGTATCAGGGGCTTTGAGGACGGAGAACAGTCTCTATTCTGCTCTGTGTCAGTGTGTATCAGGGGCTTTGAGGACAGGTGTCAATCCATACCTGCCAAGTGACCCTATGTGGGGGAACAGTCTCTATTCTGCTATTTGTCAGTGTGTATCAGGGGCTTTGAGGACGGGGAACAGTCTCTATTCTACTCTGTGTGAGGAGGAGGAATGGGAAATGTGTAGCTCGGCATCCAACCTTGTGCAAATGTGGTCTTTCATGCTGTCGTGCCTGTTGAGAGACCCTCGTATAAAAAGGCTGAAGGAGAACGACCTGTGCTGGGTGTCCACGCTACTAGACCCCTGGTCTCTATTCTGCTCTGTGTCAGTGTGTATCATGGTCTCTGAGGATGGGGAACAGTCTCTATTCTGCTCTTTGTCAGTGTGTATCAGGGGCTTTGAGGACGGGTGTCAATACATACCTGCCAAGTGACCCTATGTAGGGGGAACAGTCTCTATTCTGCTCTTTGTCAGTGTGTATCAGGGTCTTTGAGGACGGGGAACAGTCTCTATTCTGCTCTTTGTCAGTGTATCAGGGGCTTTGAGGACAGGTGTCAATCCATATCTGCCAAGTGACCCTATGTAGGGGGAACAGTCCCTATTCTGCTCTGTGTGAGAAGGAGGAACGGGAAATGAGTAGCTTCGGAATCCAACCTTGTGCAAATGGGGTCTTTCATGCTGTCGTGCCTGTTGAGGGACCCTTGTATAAAAAGGCTGAAGGAGAACGACCTGTGCTGGGTGTCCACGCTACTAGACCCCCGGTCTCTATTCTGCTCTGTGTCAGTGTGTATCATGGTCTCTGAGGACGGGGAACAGTCTCTATTCTGCTCTTTGTCAGTGTGTATCAGGGGCTTTGAGGACAGGTGTCAATACATACCTGCCAAGTGACCATATGAAGGGGGAACAGTCTCTATTCTGCTCTTTGTCTGTGTGTATCAGGGGCTTTGAGGACGGGGAACAGTCTCTATTCTGCTCTGTGTCAGTGTGTATCATGGTCTCTGAGGACGGGGAACAGTCTCTATTCTACTCTGTGTGAGGAGGAGGAACGGGAAATGAGTAGCTCGGCATCCAACCTTGTGCAAATGTGGTCTTTCATGCTGTCGTGCCTGTTGAGGGACCCTCGTATAAAAAGGCTGAAGGAGAACGACCTGTGCTGGGTGTCCACGCTACTAGACCGGTCTCTATTCTGCTCTGTGTCAGTGTGTATCATGGGCTTTGAGGACAGGTGTCAATACATACCTGCCAAGTGACCCTATGTAGGGGGAACAGTCTTTATTCTGCTCTTTGTCAGTGTGTATAAGGGGCTTTGAGGACGGGGAACAGTCTTTATTCTGCTCTTTGTCAGTGTGTATCAGGGTCCCTGAGGACAGGTGTCAATCCATATCTGCCAAGTGACCCTATGTAGGGGGAACAGACCCTATTCTGCTCTGTGTCAGTGTGTATCAGGGTCTCTGAGGACAGGTGTCAATACATATCTGCCAATTGACCCTATGTAGGGGGAACAGTCTCTATTCTGCTCTGTGTCAGTGTGAGTCAGGGTCTCTGAGGACAGGTGTCAATCCATATGTCAAGGTGTCAATATGTCATATGTCAGGTGTCAATCCATATCCATTGTGATTTAGGAATGTTAGGTGATTTATATGCCCTTTATGGATTAAAACCAGACTCTGCATCAATTGTGTAATTTTCCATGGAAGTTTTGCCATGGATCCCCCTCCGGCATGCCACAGTCCAGGTGTTCGCCGGTTCACGAACGTTTGCGGAAGTTCGCGTTCGCCATTCGTGAACCGAAAATTTTATGTTCGCGACATCACTAGTCTCTATGTACTGTCAAAAGGCAATTCATCAGACAAGATGTGTTGGTGTGGAGCTCCCGCTGAACACACTGTTTTAAATGACAAATTGCCACGAATTTCCAGCAAACGGACCAGAAAACTGGTCCAGCCTAATACTGATCCAGATACCCCCGACATCAAGATGGGGCGAAAACATAAGAAACTAACCTGCCTGGAGGGCTCATACACACCTGACATCAGACGGTTCTTCAATAGGCCACAAAAGCAGACACAGACTAAGATGGCGCAAGGGGGTAACCAAAGCTCCAGTGACTCAGAGGCATCGGCCAAAGAAAGGGGCCCCCCGACCACACAGACCGCCAACGCAGTGTACCAGACGGAAAACTCCGACTCTGATAACTCGCCCTCTACAAAAGGCGATATTAAAAAGCTATTACTAGACCTACGGAGGGTATGGAAGTCGGATCTGGAAGTCGGATCTGGACGAGGTGCGGTCTGAGATGACCGTTGTCACAGCACGTCTGGGAGCAGTGGAGACTAGAGAAGGGGACAGAGACATTCTCATTGCTGAGTCCCAAACTCAAGTGACCTCCCTGACCCAGCAACTCCAACGACTTACGCGCACGGTGACCGCGATGGAAACCAGGCACCGCAAGAGAAATGTCTGGATCCGCGGAGCACCGGAAACAATAGGCCCAGAAGCCTTGCGAGAGTTTACCAACAAAATGGTGATCGTGATGGGAGCAAAGAAAATGTTCAAAACATGGCCAATTACAGTGGTATTCAGGATCCGGAAGGCCGTGGCCACCCCCGCAGATGCCCCCAGGGACATTATCGCACTCACCCAAAACATAGCGGTAAAAGCGTCAATTATGGTCCAATCAAGGAAGACGCCCACCACCACGGTAGATAACCTTCACATCAAAAGTATTTGATGACTTACCATTTGCAACGCTGCTAGAAAGGAGAAGATTCATGCCAATCACACGGCAGCTGAGAGACCGCGGTATTAGATACAGATGGGGGACATCTGGCACACTGGTGGTGCCACACGGGGACAGAGTTCTTTGGCTGTCAGCAGAGGAAGACCCCACAGACTTCCTACAGGAGCTCCAACTCCCTCAGACCAGACTCCCTGGACAGGGGAGAAGCAAGACCCCCAGCACCACCAGCGACAAAGCAGCACAGGAGTAAGGCTCCGAGGGGACAGGGGCACAATGAAGGCCTCATCTACAGAACCCTCCATAGGACTGTTAGAACGCTACAGAACTGAACATACACATGCCTACCAGGCAAGTTGGAGACACTTGGAAAATCCCTGTTTTTATTATACTTTTATTACACTCCCCCTTTTTTTGTTTGTTTCTTCCCAATGTGTTTATTTAGACTCCATTAGAGTTGCTAACATGTGATAATGTGTTTACGTCAACTTTACGCGAATCACTGAAGAGGTCTACCAATGTAAATATTCTAACTTCACAAGAGTTGTTCACATATATTACCAAGGTGCTTATCTTCACCCCACAAGAGTTACCAACATGCTCCACTAATGGGATCATTTTACCTCCATTTGAGTAACTAAAACGTACCATAGAAGTGTTTTTTACAACTCCACATGAGTTGCTAACTTGTGCTGTCCACGAGTCTATTTTAACTCCACAAGCGTAGCTAACATGCTCTGCCAAGGCACTCACTTTCACTCCACTAGAGTTACGAACAGGCGATATCACTGAGCGTACTTTAACTCCACGCGACACGCTAACGTGGTCTGCCAATGTGTATATTTTAACTTCCCAAGAACTATTAACAAATGTTACCAATGTGTTTATCATGATCCCACACGAGGTGCTACAATGCTTAATCAATACGCTATACCTTTAACGTTACAAGAGCTATCAACGGGAAGTACCAAAGTGTTTCTTTTTAAACTCACATGAGCGGCCAGTATGTTTTAACCCCACATAGGCGGCCAGCGTGTTATACCATACGGTTCGTATTGGGCCCGCCTGAGCTGCTAGCATGTTGAACCGAATAGTTAACTTTAAACCCTCATGAGATATCAGCTTGATATACCAAGCTACACACTTTAAGCCTGAATGAGCAACTGGCACGTTATACCAATTTAATTAATCTTAAGCCCTCATCAGCCTCTAGCGTGCTATACCATAGTGTAGACTTTAAACCCATTGGAGCTACTAGCGTGCAGTACCAACCCGCTAATCTTAAGCCCTTGTGGGCTGCTAAAATGCCATAGCATATTGTACATCTCGAGCCCGTATGAGTGGCATGCACAATATACAGACCTGTGTGCTTATTGTTTTCTCAAGAGGTTCGTTTTATTAGGAGGATGCTAGAGCGCTTATCCAAGAATGACTCATGTATATTATTAACCAATGTTAAGTTTGCCTTTTTGCCTTTTATCTTTTGTATTGGATGATTGTATGTTACCACCAAAACTAGTGGAATCTTTTCCACAACAAAAATAAAGAATACAAAAAAAAAGGCAATTCATCAGCATGTGAATCATAGAAAAACGTATACCCATTAACTCAAAAGGATATCAAGCCACCAGATGGAGTCACAGTATATCCAGGTAATTACACTTGCTACGCCATGTACAATGACACAGGTACATTTGTGGGAAAATTCCCTCCTGGGTATTGTGCTATATATTGAGAACCCCCAGTTGCCCTGTTAACTAACCAAGCTAAATCCCTGTGAGACATTTATTGGCTGTGTGGAGACATGCAACTCAGATCCAGATTGACAGGTCTATGGTGGGAAGAGTGTGCCTTAGCTAAAGTTATTATGCCCATACACATAATATCAGACAACCACCAAGGTCCTCTGGATTCACCACACACATATTTTAGAGTAAAAAGAGACACTCCTGTAAAAGGCTCCTGTAATATACATTAGTCGATGGGAGGGGTAACTCCCTAGCGGCCATTTTAACCCCTTAAGGACACATGACATGTGTGACATGTCATGATTCCCTTTTATTCCAGAAGTTTGGTCCTTAAGGGGTTAAGTAACTTGTGAATAATACTGATTTTCCTGGCTAATCATGGCAGCATTTAACATATGGGTTTAGCTCCTCCCTCTAACCCTCAGGACAGGAAACACAAACAATCAAACAATTAAGCCTACCTTCCCCTAGTATATAAGGTACCCCAGTATCCTCCACACCTCAGTCTTTTCCTGTCCTCCTAGCCCTAGGACAGTTGATTTATTTATTTATATATTTTTTTTCTCAGTTTTGTCTGAATATATATATATTTTTTGCTCACCTGACCATGTTTGATATGGTCTTGTCCCTGTGGAGGTCAGCCTCCCTCCTCAGGAAAAACCAAAGAAAAACTAGTTACCTGTGCTCTCTCCTTTATCCCTATGTATTTTTAAAACAAATGGTCTTTTAGTTACCTCCAATGGCCATGAGAGGATGAGCCCACCTGCCAACATCAAGGCAGACCCCCCTAGGTGGGTCCTAACTCTAACCATTCACCTTGCTTCCTTGAGCCTCTGGCAAAAATCTCTAATGAGACAGAAAGGGGTATTTTTTATATACACCCCTATAGATTATTAACCCTTAATAGGGAACACATGGGATGGGCGGCTGCATTGTAACAAGGCTGAGCAATACAAAACATGGATACAAATGCAGAAAGAAAAGTCCTGCGCTCAACTCCCATCACTACTGGGCGGCTGCAATGACTACAGTACACATCAGCCCCAAATTATAGTAAAAACCAAAGAAAAACTAGTTACCTGCGCTCTTTCCTTTATCCCTATGTATTTTTAAAACAAATGGAGGTCTTTTAGTTACCTCCAATGGCCATGAGAGGATGAGCCCACCTGCCAACATCAAGGCAGACCCCCCTAGGTGGGTCCTAACTCTAACCATTTACCTTGCTTCCTTGCTTTTCTAACCATTTACCTTGCTTAAAAAGAAAAAAATCGGGGGGCGTGGTCTGGCGCTGAACGGAGATGGCCGCCTGATTCTGTAGCTCCGTCCCTGACCGCCCTAAGTTAGCTGCAAACCCGAGTTAATGGCTTCCATGGGCCGCACTAGATGCACCCAGATGATGCCCTCGACCCCTAGAACCCAGGGGGAGACCCTCACAGAGTCAATCAGGGGGTACCTCCAAACACCGGCGGTCCTAGCGGCGCGCCTCGAGGCCTCCAATATGGCGCCGGCTTCCCCAGGCTCCTCTGTATCGGAAGCCTACTGCACGCCGGAACCTGAGGGGTTAGTGGGGAGGCTGGTGCGCTACGGGGGGGGGGGGAGGGAGAATGAGAGTATGGGAACGGGAAGGGCAGCTCCCATGGGCCCGCACGGTCTTACTGGCCATCTCAGTCCGGGAGTAACACCCCTCGGCTCTCCCACACACGATCATCGAGACCCCCTAGAATTAGCCTCACAGCTGGCCCCACAGAGCCAGGCTATGCTACAGGTAGCTCAGAAGTTTACACATGCAAGAGGACACGAGGACCTCTGGAAGAGCCCATCACAGGTTCACAGCGCTTGAGGACACCTCATGGGGGGGCAACCTGAGGAGGAAGGGAAGATTACTAGGACACGTACGCACGGTCACACACTTGAGCAAATATGAGCACACTGCGAAACGGACCGGGACCAAGGGAAGACTATGTCGGGGGGGATTCTAGGGGAGAAGGAAGGCGGACTCTAGGGGGACCGATTACATAGAGAAAACATGCATAATGGTAGACCCGCACAAGTAGAACTCGATGTAGGCATAGCGGGAGGCCAGAAAGGGCATACCTACACTACTAACTACATGGAAGACCAGACAGGCCCCTTACATAGGTAAACAACAAACCGCTACTTGGGGGACCTGCAATTACCGACATAGGGCAATAGGGATGGACAGATCTAGTGGACATCTTAGGGACACAGACGACCCCCGCGGGCGCACTGCCGGGATACAGAGATTTGAGGAGTGGGGGGGAGGACACAAAACCCTCACTGTTGAATCTCGAGGCACATTGCCCCTACTTCACGCGCTAACAGCGGAGCAAAGGACAACACACACTGACTAGCAGGCCTACTGAGCAGTAGGCGATCTCACACTCTGACCGCCCCTTCGGCCTGATCTTGCCCCTGCCCCCTGTGTTGTAGACTCAACCCTCTTGTCCTGTCCCACCTTGTAGACCTCTCTGGGGTCAGCGGAGTTGCCGTGCTGTTCCAGGGGCCCCACTCGGGAGACATGCTTCACGGAGGGGGACCGGCGATGGGGGGGGAGCACCCCCTCCCCGGGGACAGGGGAGGAGTGAGGGGGGGCTGGTGGTGTACACTCTAAATGCGAGGGGCCTTAACTCCCCACAAAAAAGAGCCAGGGCGCTGCGAGAACTCAGAGCGCTGAGAGTCTCGGTAGCGTTCTTTCAAGAGACCCACTTTCATTCAAACCAGGCACCGCGATTTTCTAACAGGCACTACCCAGCGGGATTTTTCGCACATAACCCTGACGCAAAATCAAAGGGGGTGGCGATCCTCATCGCGAAAGACGTACCCTTCCAAAAGGTGGCGGAACGCACAGACCCGCAAGGGCGGTACCTCTTCCTGAAGGGCACAATCCATCAGACGCAGTACACTTTCGACAACATGTACCTCCCGAACAAAGGGCAGAAAGCTTTCCTGAAAGCTGCCCTCGAAGCCCTCGAACAATTTCGGGAAGGTAGGGTTGTGCTGGGAGGGGATTTCAATATACCGGTACATCCCGAAGTTGACACGTCAACGGGCAGGACGACGCTACCAGATCATGTGATAAGGGGCACCAAGGCGCTGCTTCGGGATCATATGCTCATAGACTGCTGGAGAGCAGTCAATTGGGATGCCAAGGACTTTACCTTTTACTCCACTGCACACAAGTCCTACTCCAGACTGGACTACCTATTTCTACAACATAGACATCTGGATGATCTCCAGTCGGCACACATCGTGCCGATGACATGGTCAGCCCACGCGCCGGTCATCATGGCCATTAAACATCCATGTCCGTCCAAAAAACAGTGGACGTGGAGACTAAATGAGACACTGCTGGAGGATCCAACGATACGGGCAGAAATAGCTACAGCCTCGGAACAATTCTTCCTAGAAAATGACACTCCAGAGACCAATCCGTCCGTGATGTGGGAAGCATACAAGTGCACCATTCGAGGGCTCCTGATCAAACACGGAGCACAACAGAAAAAACGACACACCCTAGAAATATCTGAGCTGACGACCCAAATAGCAGATTTGGAGGCTCAACATAAAAACACCTTGGACGAGGAAATATACAAATGCCTGACAGCGGCCAGGGCACGACTGCAGTCCTGTCTCACATCTAAAATACAATTTCAGTTCAGGCTAGTCCGGAAAGCCTTCTATGAACACGGCAACAAATGCAGTAAACTATTGGCAAGAGCCCTACGGGCCAGGAGGCAAAAATGTTTTGTCCAACAAATAAAATATGACGGGGAATGCCATACAACCCCCCAACAAATAGCGGAAGCTTTTAAGGCATATTACGCCTCCCTCTACAACTTGCCACCCACAACGGGGAATCTGGAAGCGGACAAAAGGACTCTACTGCACGAGAAACAGGAATACCTTGCCCGACACCTCACCTCCCGGCTGGGAGAGGAAGAGAGAGATGCTTTGGATAAACCCATCACCCTGGAGGAACTGCTTCAGGCAGTGAAGCTGGCAAATAACGGGAAAAGCCCAGGACCGGATGGGTTCACAGCACAGTATTATAAAACCTTTGCCAGAGACCTGGCGCCATACCTGGTGAAGGTCTTCAATGCGGTCAGAGAGGGGGGCGCATTGGAACCCAACATGCTACTAGCCCATGTGGTGGTGCTCCCGAAAGACGGGAAAGACCCGCAGGAGTGCGCTAGCTACAGGCCGATCTCCCTGTTGAACGCCGATCTGAAACTCTTTACAAAGATGTTGGCACTCCGCATCCAGCCCCTCCTACCGAGGCTCGTAAAGCCGGACCAAGTAGGATTCATCAAAGGGAGGGAAGCACGGGACAACACGGTCAAAGTGATCAACTTGATACATGCGGCCCAGAAACGGTCGCTCCCGGCCCTGTTTATCTCAACAGATGCGGAGAAGGCGTTCGACAGGGTAGATTGGTCATTCCTGATGCTGGTGCTCCGACAGGTGGGCCTGGGCCCTCACATGTTGGCATGGGTGCAAGCGCTGTACAGCAAACCGGCAGCCCGAGTAAGCGTGAACGGGATGCTGTCCCAACCACTCAACATATGTAACGGGACCAGGCAGGGGTGCCCCCTCTCGCCACTGCTCTTCGTACTCAGCCTGGAGCCATTCCTCAACGCCATAAGAGGAAACGAAGGGGTGAGAGGGATTGGCGGCTCCTGGGGGGAAAGTAAGATATCGGCATACGCTGATGATCTCTTGTTCTCTGTTATGGATCCACATACATCCTTGAAAACCATTATGCAGGAATTCGATTTGTACCACCGGGTGTCCAACCTAAAAATTAATTACGAGAAGTCCGAGATTCTCAATGTCGGCTGCAACCCAAGGGTGGTGCGAGAGCTCCAAAAGGAGTTCCCCCTTCACTGGTGCAAAGAGGCATTGGGGTACCTGGGGATCTGGATATCGTCAAAATTGACCGATCTATACAGGCTCAACTTTACCCCACTTCTGGGTCGAATTCAACAAGATCTCCAGCACTGGATGCTCCCACACATCACATGGATGGGGAGAATCAATGTCCTGAAGATGAACGCCTTGCCCAGACTCCTGTATCTTTCTTCTTCAAACAATACCAATTAATATACCCAAGGAGTACTTCCACCAGGTGCGCAAATCGTTTACCCACTATGTGTGGAACGGAAAACAGGCTAGACTGCGATATGAGATCCTCACACAACCAAAACAAAGGGGAGGACTGGGATTACCGGATCTGAGCAAATATTGCCAGGCAATACATCTCCAGAGGATCCTCGAGTGGACCCAGGCACCCCAGGAGAAAGTGTGGATCTGGCTGGAAGGCAGTTTTGTCAAGGCGCCACTGACAGCGGTGCCCTGGACTCCGAAAGGAAAGGAGGGAGCACAACCACAAGACCACCCGACCATTGCAGCAACACTGAAAGTATGGAGAGCTACGAACCGGAAGACAGAGTTGGCACCGCAGGTGTCTCCACTGTACCCCATTGCGGGAAATCCTCACTTTGAACCAGCAGACTCTCCGACATTCCTGACATCGCTGGGGTTACCGAAGCAGTGTAGATTGAAACACGTAAACAGGGAAGGGGGGATTGTACCTCTCATGGACCTGCAGACCCAGAATACCGCGAGCTTTATGACACACTTCAGATACCACAAATTGGTGCGGCATATCAAATCCATTCCTCAGATGGACACAGCAATCAGGCCACTAACAACATATGAAAAATTATGCGATCAAGACACCCCTCCGGCACACTGCATCTCTACCTTATATCAGTTGATCCTGGCCGACAGTGGGGGAAACAACACACCATACTTTACCAAATACTGGGAGAGGGATCTGGGTCACACCTTGACGGAAGATCAATGGAGGGAAGTTTTTCTGAACACCCACAAAGCCTCGATCAGCACTAAACACCACGAGTCGGGGTATAAGATGCTTACGCATTGGTACCGGACCCCGGAAAAACTAGCACTAGCGGGTTGCACCGACGACCCGGAGTGCTGGAGGTGCAACAGGGCACTAGGCACGCAGTTTCACATCTGGTGGACCTGCCCAAACATCCAACCCTTCTGGAAGAAAGTGCACAAAACCATCACAGAGCTCACGGAAGGCGGAATCGATTTCACGCCAGACGCTTACCTCCTTCATGTGACCACAATGTCCCCGGCAAGGTACAAAAAGACGATGGTACCACATTTGCTTAGCGCGGCGCGAAGCCTCATACCTGGCCACTGGAAATGGAAAATGGTCCCCACGATGGAAGACTGGATACAAAGAGTGGAAGAAATAAGGGAGGCTGAGGAACTCATACTATCAGCGGCGGGCAAGATGCAGAGATACCACCAAACATGGTACCACTGGACGAGGTGGATAGAAAGGGATGGGGAGGGGAGGGGGGGAGGAGTTCTGGGGGGAGGGGAGGACAGGCATGAGGGGGAGAGGTGGGAGAGAGGGCCCGGGGGGCGGCGCGGCAGGCGAACTCACTCCAGGCTTCTACCCTGAGTTGATGTTTTTCCCTGCTTCCCTTATCCCCTTAATGTCACAGGGGTGAGATCTCCATCACCGGAAAGGAGGCGCCGGACAAACACCCGTACAACAGGCACACGGGAGGGAGAGGGGTACACATGAAGGTGCCCATGGGGACAGGTTGACAGGCGTCGGGACAGGAGAGAGTAGGGGGGCAGGAGGAGTGGGGGTAGACCAGGATGGAAGGGGGAGGGAGGGAAGACAAGAGACGCAGATGGACACACAAACAAGAGAAATCCACATAGCAGAAGAGAACGACACGACAAAGCGCATAGAGAACTAGTTCCAACATGGAGGGTAGAGGGGATACTACGGCACACGCCACAACAAAGGGGGGGGGCGGGGACAAAGACAGACCGCTCCGAACGAACGTAACTGAGATAATCACACGCTAGAGGGAAACACTGGTTAGACAAACGCCACATCTGCAACTAACAACTAGATAGTAAGCGGAATACACAAAACCGACAGCACTCTGTATCAAGTACTCCCGGAGTAGGGAACGGGGGGACATACCTGGCAGAGACCTCCATGGGAAAAGGAGACAGGGGGAGGGCCGCAAGCTGGAAGAGGGTACGCAGGGGAAAACCCTACACGGGTGGGGAAAATTATTACTATGGACCCAGTTGAAAACATTTTGGTTATGAGTTGAAATAGTAGCACATAATGTTATTTAGGTACACCGAGAATGGATGGACTTTGACGAGCAACAAGAAACATGAAACAAAAACAGCTATAACAAGTATATAACCTAAACTTGTCACATCTAACTAACACTAAATGTAACGTTACGTAAACTTTGTTTCCATGACATATGTATATGATCATACCTGCTACAATAAAAGCATTAATAACTAAAAAGAAAAAAAAATCAATCCCAATGTATAACCCCTATCCCTGGTATATCAGAGACACGCCTCTTGGTGATACTATGTCCTATAAGGCTGAATCTCACACTCTGTACTCACAAATAGGAAAGAATTGTTGGAAACATCCAAAGTGTCTCTGTAGTGGTTATAGTATGGTTCCAATAAGTGATTGAGTCATAGATGCACCTAAGTCTTAACTGCAGATATTGGGCAATATAGTTGACAGGTACACACTTTCAACCTGGGGTGGTGCAGTTAATGCAGGTGAAAGAGTTGGTCTTCCAAGGGGTCCAGAATGATCTCCACCTTGCGGAGCCTGCAAAGTGGCTTGGCTGGGATCAGGAGCAGTGGCGTACATACCGGGGTCGCAGCTGCGACCGGGCCCGGCCCACCAGGGGGCCTGGCTGCCCTGCGACCCAGGTATGTACACACTGTGGCCAGCCTCTGCTCCTGGGAGGCCCAGAAGCCGGCCACCTTAGGGCCCCCCGAGGCTGGGCCTTCTGGCACCCGGCAGGCTGGCGGGTGACGTCATCTTCCGGCTCTGGTATCAGTATGCGACGCGCAAGGGAGCTGAAGAGGAAGCACTCAACCAGGGAGAGTGTTCCCTTGCGCACCCGCCAGCCAGCCTGCCTACCTGCCTGCCGGGTGACCGGCCGCCCAGGAGCCAAGCAGCACCACTGGACCCCAGGGAATCCTCTCAGCTCTCCCTAAGGTAAGGAGGCTGGGGGATTAAATTTAAAAAAAAAATGTGTGTGTGTTAGTGTGTGTGTGTTAGTGTTAGAGTGTGTGTGTTTTAGAGTGTGTGTGTTGTGGGGATATTTATGGGATAATAATAGTAAACAGTTGAGAATTGCCCACTATTTCAATTCTCAGATCCAAAGATTGTTATCGTGTAAGTGAAATGTATTCCATAAAAATAAAATCACAATTTGTTATAAAAATAGATACAATTTATTGTGACATTTTAAATAATAACAATTCAATGGCAATACATTCCACTGGCTAACATAGCAATTGTCAAGACAATGATTTATGATGGGCTTCACAGAAAGAAAGTGAAAGTTTCACACAGAAAGCTTCCAGCGAATAGCCATAAAAACTTTAGCTGACAGTTAAAATAACCCTTTCAATGCTGGCTAGACCTCCTAAGTAATTAAGACCTATTCTCATGTGATTTTAAATAAAATAACATTTAAACCAGTTCATTAGTCATTTCCTGGAACCATCCAATAAGAGAAATCTACCATGTTCTATAAGCAGAATTTTAACTTGTCTAAACAGATATTTTATCTTATTTTAGAGCAAATCAATACCCCTGGATAAATATCACGATATGCTAACATGTGATATGTCACATAAATACATAATTATTGTAATTCTATCTGCAGAATAGAATAGTTATAACCATGTACTTCTTATTTAACTAAGATTTCTAAATATTGAAATCTGATCGTGATTTATCCAGTCATATATCATGCTATTAGAAATTTTTTAATTAATTTAGATTAATTAATTGAAGCCAGTATAATTACCAGTTAAGTAGATATTTTCATCAGATTAGTAGGTAGTCTCAGGAACTGAATGTCATGGGTCTCTTTCTCTGTCTCCTGACTTAGCCTGCTTCCAACTGCTTCCTCTGCATACTCTCTGCATTTCTCTCTCTTCCCTTTGTCTTAACTTTTAAAGGAAAAATTCACTAGGTGATAGACCAATAGGGACACTGGGGGTGTGGTTACCTTCCTTTTAACAATTTAAGTATTTGGTCTATAGAGGGCAGTCTCGTCCCACTGAACATACCTATCCAGGAAAGAGTTAACTTTTCCTGGTGGCTATTTTGATGTAATTTACCTTATCTTTATAGTTGTCTATAACTTGAGTTTTCTGTCAGATCAAATAGTTTCTTTAAGTTTTGTCCAGACTATGTGTCTGGCAAATTCTGCTATAATTTCTAATATGACAGTTATAACTAAATATGACCCCTAAACTTACAATGGGACGTTGTACAATATCGAAAGTAAAATTATATTATTTAATCCTCTCTGTCACAAATGTCTGGGTTTTGAATTACTTATATGCCGTTAGCATTTAGCTAACAGTCTGTCTATCCCCCGTTCTCATTTATTATCACTTTATTTGTTTATACTATGCATTCCTTTAGCTCTGGCAAAGTGGTTAGTTTTACAGAAAGGATAGAAATCTTGTGTCTTTTGTTAGCTTGAAAATAACAAAATGGAGTCTGGTCTCTTCAGATTGACTCTGACAATATACATTTTAATTTCTATCATAGCACAAACTGTCTGCAGATATAAATACCCTGACAGTGTTAGTGTGTGTGTGTGTTAGTGTTAAAGTGTGTGTTAGAGTGTGTGTTAGTGTTAGTTTTTGTGTCAGTGTGTGTGTTAGTTTGTGTGTGTCAGTGAGTGTGTCAGTGAGTGTGTTAGTTTGTGTGTGTCTGTTAGTGAGTCTGTTTGGTGTCTGTTAGTGAGTGTGTGTTTTGTAAGTGAGTGTGTATGTGTCTGTCTGTCAGTGAGTGTTTGTGTGTGTCTGTTAGCTAGTGTGTATGCGTCTGTTCGTGAGAGAGTGTGCGTGTGTCTGTTAGCTAGTGTGTATGTGTCTGTTCGTGAGAGTGTGTGTGTCTTCAGCACTTACCTTTCTCCAGCGCCGGGCTCCCTCGGCGCTTGGGATCCCTCCGCCCCTCAGCTCCGAATGCGCATGCGAGGCAAGAGCCGGGTGCGCATTCAAACCGCCCATAGGAAAGCATTACTGAATGCTTTTCTATGGACGTTCAGCGTCTTCTCAATGTGATTTTCACAGTGAGAATCGCGGAAGCTCCTCTAGCGGCTGTCAATGAGACAGCCACTAGAGGCTGGATTAACCCTCAGTGAAACATAGCAGTTTCTCTGAAACTGCTATGTTTTCAGCTACAGGGTTAAAACTAGAGGGACCTGGCTCCCAGACCACTTTATTGAGCTGATGTGATCGGGGTGTCTGTAGTGGTCCTTTAAGTGTATGTGTATCTGCATGCACTGGCGTACATATTATGGGACCAAAACTGTAATTTTCTTTCACAATATAGAGGCTCATATTGTACTTAGCTTTTGCTTTACTTAAAAACAACAGCAAAGAAAAGAATAGGAAAGAAAGGATGCATGTATGTGACCTCCTAAAATCCACCCTCATGACTAGCCATCCCTATATCACCCTAAACAAAACCCCCAACTTCCTCTTTCATTGCTGCTCCCTTGGAAGCAAGTTAAGTACAGATTACCTCCCTGTGCTTTTTCTGTGTATACTATGTATGTACATTGTTTCTCTCAACCTTTATGTTTTGTGCCCTTCTGGGTTTTTCATTTATTTCTCTGTACCTTTTGCTATTTCACATTTTCCCGTTTAGGCTTTATTTAGCCTTTTTTCATTAGGCCACAACTTCTTTTCTTGCATGCTTCTCCCTTTTGTGAGCTTCCATGTGCTATGCTCTATGCAGGCCTGCTGCCTACTATGTTTAATCTGCAGCAGCCTTTTCTCTGGCTTCATCGTGCCACAGTCTGGTTGTGTCCCCCATACCTCCTCCCCTCTCCCCCCTGTTACTAGTAGGAATGATTGGGAATGACATCTGATCATCCCTCCTCCCCTGGGATCCCCAGAGATCATGCCCCTCTTGCTCTTGAGCAGTGACGTCTCTAGGATTCATTTTTATGGGGGGCACAGGGTGGGCCAGGGACAAAAGAAGGGGGGCACATTCAACCCCGCCCTCACCACAGTTTGACCCCGCCCCTGACGCATGTTTTTATTT
Organism: Pelobates fuscus; assembly: GCF_036172605.1. Taxonomy (NCBI): domain Eukaryota; kingdom Metazoa; phylum Chordata; class Amphibia; order Anura; family Pelobatidae; genus Pelobates; species Pelobates fuscus. The sequence continues at coordinate 192,875,282 of NC_086319.1, read as the reverse complement.
TTTTATAATCCCTGGTGGAGGATTCATTATTTTCCACCAGGGATTATTAAAAAACCAAACACATTTCCTTTGATACAGTGCCATAGTTGCCAACATTTGAAAAAAAATGTCCAAGGACATTTTGCAGCACAGCTATCAATTACTGTCTGTGTATAATATCCCTGGACAGTCAGTGCTCTCTGTATAATACAGGGTTGTGTGTATAATAAATTGGGACAGTCAGTGCTCCCTGTATAGTGCTGCTCTCTGTATAATACAGGTTTGTGTGTATAATAAATTGGGACAGTCAGTGCTCCCTGTATAGTGCTGCTCTCTGTATAATACATGGCTGTGTGTATAATATCCCAGGACAGTCAGTGCTCCCTGAATAGTGCTGCTCTCTGTATAATACAGGTCTGTTTGTGTATAATATCCCAAGACAGAGAGCAGCACTATACAGGTACACTGACTATCCCGGGATATTATACACACACAGATCTGTATTATACAGAGAACAGCACTATAGTATTATATAGATAGCTGAGCATATATCCCATGTCCCAATCTCTAGACTACTAGTACCGGTCAACAGCAGCTCCCAGATGCGTGTAACAGGGCTAAAGTGTGCGGCAGCTCACACAGATGATTCAGCTGTAAAGCGCACTCGCTGGCAGAGCCAAACTGAGAATCCAAAGCAGCCCTGGAAAAAAATGTATGCCATTTCTACAAGTCAATATGTATATATTGTACAGTAAGCACACAAGCTCACTGACATGAGCAAATAGGCTTACTGACAGACAAAACTCTCTGACTCACACACAAGCTTACTACAGACAAACTCACTTGTATAAACACAAGACTCACTACAAAGAAGTTCAGGGACACACACAAGCTCACTAAAGACAAGCTCACTGACACACGCATGCTCACTAAATAGAAGCTCACTGACACACACAAGCAGTACCATCTTAACAGCATTAAGGGCCCCCGGGCAAAGCAGTGCACTGGGGCCCTTCCTACACAATACATTTTTTAATTATTGATAGACTGCTGAGTACATACACACAGTACACTGAATACATACACACACACACACACACAGATTTCTGAATGCACACAGACTACTGAATGCACACAGGTGTTGCTGAATGCACACAGGCTGATTTATACACGTACACACAGGCTGCTGAGTCCATACACACACACAGACACACACAGACTGCTGAGTCCATATACACACACAGGCTGCTGAGTCCATACACACACAGAGACACACACACACACAGACTGCTGAGTCCATACACACACACACACACACACAGACTTCTGAGTCCATACACACACGCAGACTGTTGAGTCCATACACACACACAGACTGCTAAATCCATACACACACAGACTGCTGAGTCCATACACACACACAGACACACACACAGAGACTGCTGAGTCCATACACACACACACAGACTGCTGAATCCATACACACACACACACACACACAGACTGCTGAATCCACACACACACACACACACAGACTGCTGAGTCCATACACACACACACACATACTGCTGATTCCACACACACACACAGACTGCTGAGTCCATACACACACACACACACAGACTGCTGAGTCCATACACACACATAGACTGCTGAGTCCACACACACACATACACACTGCTGAGTCCATACAGACACACACACATACACAGACTGCTGAGTCCATACACACACAAAGACACACACACAGACTGCTGAGTCCTTACACACACACAGACTGCTGAGCGGGGCTGCCATCAGAAATTTTAGGGCCCCTGACACAGCTCAAGATCTGGGCCCCCGGGGCAGCCCCGAGTCCGCCCACAAGGATGAAGTGTGCGTGTGTGTATAGTGGATGCGGTATGTGTGTCATGGATGCAGTGTGTATCGTGGATGTAGAATGTGTATAGTGGATGCGGTATGTGTGTCACGGATGCAGTGTGTATAGTGGATGCAGATTGTACGTTTTTGTAGTGGATGTAGTGTGTATAGTGAATGTAGTGTGTTTGTAGTGAATGTAGTGTGTTTGTAGTGAGTGCAAAGTGTGTTTAGTGAATGTAGTGTGTGTGTGTGTGTGTGTGTGTGTAGTGCCATGCATGTTTAGTAAATGTAGTGTGTATGAAGAGTTAACTTTTCCTGGTGGCTATTTTGATGTAATTTACCTTATCTTTATAGTTGTCTATAACTTGAGTTTTCTGTCAGATCAAATAGTTTCTTTAAGTTTTGTCCAGACTATGTGTCTGGCAAATTCTGCTATAATTTCTAATATGACAGTTATAACTAAATATGACCCCTAAACTTACAATGGGACGTTGTACAATATCGAAAGTAAAATTATATTATTTAATCCTCTCTGTCACAAATGTCTGGGTTTTGAATTACTTATATGCCGTTAGCATTTAGCTAACAGTCTGTCTATCCCCCGTTCTCATTTATTATCACTTTATTTGTTTATACTATGCATTCCTTTAGCTCTGGCAAAGTGGTTAGTTTTACAGAAAGGATAGAAATCTTGTGTCTTTTGTTAGCTTGAAAATAACAAAATGGAGTCTGGTCTCTTCAGATTGACTCTGACAATATACATTTTAATTTCTATCATAGCACAAACTGTCTGCAGATATAAATACCCTGACAGTGTTAGTGTGTGTGTGTGTTAGTGTTAAAGTGTGTGTTAGAGTGTGTGTTAGTGTTAGTTTTTGTGTCAGTGTGTGTGTTAGTTTGTGTGTGTCAGTGAGTGTGTCAGTGAGTGTGTTAGTTTGTGTGTGTCTGTTAGTGAGTCTGTTTGGTGTCTGTTAGTGAGTGTGTGTTTTGTAAGTGAGTGTGTATGTGTCTGTCTGTCAGTGAGTGTTTGTGTGTGTCTGTTAGCTAGTGTGTATGCGTCTGTTCGTGAGAGAGTGTGCGTGTGTCTGTTAGCTAGTGTGTATGTGTCTGTTCGTGAGAGTGTGTGTGTCTTCAGCACTTACCTTTCTCCAGCGCCGGGCTCCCTCGGCGCTTGGGATCCCTCCGCCCCTCAGCTCCGAATGCGCATGCGAGGCAAGAGCCGGGTGCGCATTCAAACCGCCCATAGGAAAGCATTACTGAATGCTTTTCTATGGACGTTCAGCGTCTTCTCAATGTGATTTTCACAGTGAGAATCGCGGAAGCTCCTCTAGCGGCTGTCAATGAGACAGCCACTAGAGGCTGGATTAACCCTCAGTGAAACATAGCAGTTTCTCTGAAACTGCTATGTTTTCAGCTACAGGGTTAAAACTAGAGGGACCTGGCTCCCAGACCACTTTATTGAGCTGATGTGATCGGGGTGTCTGTAGTGGTCCTTTAAGTGTATGTGTATCTGCATGCACTGGCGTACATATTATGGGACCAAAACTGTAATTTTCTTTCACAATATAGAGGCTCATATTGTACTTAGCTTTTGCTTTACTTAAAAACAACAGCAAAGAAAAGAATAGGAAAGAAAGGATGCATGTATGTGACCTCCTAAAATCCACCCTCATGACTAGCCATCCCTATATCACCCTAAACAAAACCCCCAACTTCCTCTTTCATTGCTGCTCCCTTGGAAGCAAGTTAAGTACAGATTACCTCCCTGTGCTTTTTCTGTGTATACTATGTATGTACATTGTTTCTCTCAACCTTTATGTTTTGTGCCCTTCTGGGTTTTTCATTTATTTCTCTGTACCTTTTGCTATTTCACATTTTCCCGTTTAGGCTTTATTTAGCCTTTTTTCATTAGGCCACAACTTCTTTTCTTGCATGCTTCTCCCTTTTGTGAGCTTCCATGTGCTATGCTCTATGCAGGCCTGCTGCCTACTATGTTTAATCTGCAGCAGCCTTTTCTCTGGCTTCATCGTGCCACAGTCTGGTTGTGTCCCCCATACCTCCTCCCCTCTCCCCCCTGTTACTAGTAGGAATGATTGGGAATGACATCTGATCATCCCTCCTCCCCTGGGATCCCCAGAGATCATGCCCCTCTTGCTCTTGAGCAGTGACGTCTCTAGGATTCATTTTTATGGGGGGCACAGGGTGGGCCAGGGACAAAAGAAGGGGGGCACATTCAACCCCGCCCTCACCACAGTTTGACCCCGCCCCTGACGCATGTTTTTATTTTTTTATAATCCCTGGTGGAGGATTCATTATTTTCCACCAGGGATTATTAAAAAACCAAACACATTTCCTTTGATACAGTGCCATAGTTGCCAACATTTGAAAAAAAATGTCCAAGGACATTTTGCAGCACAGCTATCAATTACTGTCTGTGTATAATATCCCTGGACAGTCAGTGCTCTCTGTATAATACAGGGTTGTGTGTATAATAAATTGGGACAGTCAGTGCTCCCTGTATAGTGCTGCTCTCTGTATAATACAGGTTTGTGTGTATAATAAATTGGGACAGTCAGTGCTCCCTGTATAGTGCTGCTCTCTGTATAATACATGGCTGTGTGTATAATATCCCAGGACAGTCAGTGCTCCCTGAATAGTGCTGCTCTCTGTATAATACAGGTCTGTTTGTGTATAATATCCCAAGACAGAGAGCAGCACTATACAGGTACACTGACTATCCCGGGATATTATACACACACAGATCTGTATTATACAGAGAACAGCACTATAGTATTATATAGATAGCTGAGCATATATCCCATGTCCCAATCTCTAGACTACTAGTACCGGTCAACAGCAGCTCCCAGATGCGTGTAACAGGGCTAAAGTGTGCGGCAGCTCACACAGATGATTCAGCTGTAAAGCGCACTCGCTGGCAGAGCCAAACTGAGAATCCAAAGCAGCCCTGGAAAAAAATGTATGCCATTTCTACAAGTCAATATGTATATATTGTACAGTAAGCACACAAGCTCACTGACATGAGCAAATAGGCTTACTGACAGACAAAACTCTCTGACTCACACACAAGCTTACTACAGACAAACTCACTTGTATAAACACAAGACTCACTACAAAGAAGTTCAGGGACACACACAAGCTCACTAAAGACAAGCTCACTGACACACGCATGCTCACTAAATAGAAGCTCACTGACACACACAAGCAGTACCATCTTAACAGCATTAAGGGCCCCCGGGCAAAGCAGTGCACTGGGGCCCTTCCTACACAATACATTTTTTAATTATTGATAGACTGCTGAGTACATACACACAGTACACTGAATACATACACACACACACACACACAGATTTCTGAATGCACACAGACTACTGAATGCACACAGGTGTTGCTGAATGCACACAGGCTGATTTATACACGTACACACAGGCTGCTGAGTCCATACACACACACAGACACACACAGACTGCTGAGTCCATATACACACACAGGCTGCTGAGTCCATACACACACAGAGACACACACACACACAGACTGCTGAGTCCATACACACACACACACACACACAGACTTCTGAGTCCATACACACACGCAGACTGTTGAGTCCATACACACACACAGACTGCTAAATCCATACACACACAGACTGCTGAGTCCATACACACACACAGACACACACACAGAGACTGCTGAGTCCATACACACACACACAGACTGCTGAATCCATACACACACACACACACACACACAGACTGCTGAATCCACACACACACACACACACAGACTGCTGAGTCCATACACACACACACACATACTGCTGATTCCACACACACACACAGACTGCTGAGTCCATACACACACACACACACAGACTGCTGAGTCCATACACACACATAGACTGCTGAGTCCACACACACACATACACACTGCTGAGTCCATACAGACACACACACATACACAGACTGCTGAGTCCATACACACACAAAGACACACACACAGACTGCTGAGTCCTTACACACACACAGACTGCTGAGCGGGGCTGCCATCAGAAATTTTAGGGCCCCTGACACAGCTCAAGATCTGGGCCCCCGGGGCAGCCCCGAGTCCGCCCACAAGGATGAAGTGTGCGTGTGTGTATAGTGGATGCGGTATGTGTGTCATGGATGCAGTGTGTATCGTGGATGTAGAATGTGTATAGTGGATGCGGTATGTGTGTCACGGATGCAGTGTGTATAGTGGATGCAGATTGTACGTTTTTGTAGTGGATGTAGTGTGTATAGTGAATGTAGTGTGTTTGTAGTGAATGTAGTGTGTTTGTAGTGAGTGCAAAGTGTGTTTAGTGAATGTAGTGTGTGTGTGTGTGTGTGTGTGTGTAGTGCCATGCATGTTTAGTAAATGTAGTGTGTAGTGAGTGAAACGTGTGTATAGTGAATCTAGTGTGTGTGTGTGTGTGTGTGTGTGTGTGTGTGTGTGTGTGTAGTGAATGCAGAGTGTGTGTTTTTGTAGTGGATGTAGTGTGTATAGTGAATGTAGTGTGTTTGTAGTGAATGTAGTGTGTTTGTAGTGAGTGCAAAGTGTGTTTAGTGAATGTAGTGTGTGTGTGTGTGTGTGTGTGTGTGTGTAGTGCCATGCATGTTTAGTAAATGTAGTGTGTAGTGAGTGAAACGTGTGTATAGTGAATCTAGTGTGTGTGTGTGTGTGTGTGTGTGTGTAGTGCAAAGTGTGTTTAGTGAATGTAGTGTGTGTAGTGCAACGTGTGTTTAGTGAATGTAGTGTGTAGTGCAGAGTGTGTTTAGTGAATGTAGTGTTTGTAGTGAGTGCAGAGAGTGTATAGTGAATGTAGTGTGTGTGTGTGTGTGTGTGTGTGTAGTGCCGTGCATGTTTAGTAAATGTAGTGTGTAGTGAGTGAAACATGTGTATAGTGAATCTTGTGTGTGTGTGTGTAGTGCAAAGTGTGTTTAGTGAATGTAGTGTGTGTGTAGTGCAATGTGTGTTTAGTGAATGTAGTGTGTAGTGCAAAGTGTGTTTAGTGAATGTAGTGTGTGTGTGTGTGTGTAGTGCCGTGCATGTTTAGTAAATGTAGTGTGTAGTGAGTGAAACGTGTGTATAGTGAATCTAGTGTGTGTGTGTAGTGCAAAGTGTGTTTAGTGAATGTAGTGTGTGTTTAGTGAATGTAGTGTGTAGTGCAGAGTGTGTTTAGTGAATGTAGTGTTTGTAGTGAGTGCAGATAGTGTATAGTAAATGTAGTGCAGAGTGTGTTTAGTGAATGTGTGTAGTGCAAAATGTGTATAGTGAATGTAGTGTGTGTGTAGAGCAAAACGTGTATAGTGAATGTAGTGTGTGTGTGTAGAGCAAAGTGTGTTTAGTGAATGTAGTGTGTGTGTATGTGTGTGTAGTGCAGAGTGTGTTTAGTAAATATAGTGTTTGTAGTGAGTGCAGAGTGTGTTTAGTGAATGTAGTGTATGTGTAGTGCAGAGTGTGTTTAGTGAATGTAGCGCAGTGTGTTTAGTGAATGTAGTGCAGAGTGTGTTTAGTGAATGTAGTGTGTGTGTAGTGCAGAGTGTGCTTGTAAGGATTCAGTGTGTGTGTAAAATAGGGGGGAGGGGAGTATTTTTGTTTATTTATTTGGGTATATTTACATTTTATTCCCCCCTCCCTGGTTCTTACCGTGCCAGGTAGGGGGAGATGGCATTTCCTGTTGATCCAGTGGCATGGTAGAGGGAGCCAGCCGCGGTACATTGAAGAGGGGGCCCAGCAGCACACATTGTCTTCCTTACCAGCTCCTCTCTGACTAAATCTCACGAGACAGGCCTGCGTGCTGTGCGGAGCGTTGCCATAGTAACCCGTGGCAACGCTCTGGCGGCCGCAGAGTGCAGGAAAGTTAGACAGAGAGCAGCTGGAAAGGAGGACACAGTGTGTTGCTGGGCCCCCTCGTCATTGTACAGATAGCAGGGGGCCCTCTGTGCACATATATATAGTGAAAATTGCTATATATATATATGTATACACAGGGAGTGCAGAATTATTAGGCAAATTAGTATTTTGACCACATCATCCTCTTTATGCATGTTGTCTTACTCCAAGCTGTATAGGCTCGAAAGCCTACTACCAATTAAGCATATTAGGCGATGTGCATCTCTGTAATGAGAATGGGTGTGGTCTAATGACATCAACACCCTATATCAGGTGTGCATAATTATTAGGCAACTTCCTTTCCTTTGGCAAAATGGGTCAAAAGAAGGACTTGACAGGCTCAGAAAAGTCAAAAATAGTGAGATATCTTGCAGAGGGATGCAGCACTCTTAAAATTGCAAAGCTTCTGAAGCGTGATCATCGAACAATCAAGCATTTCATTCAAAATAGTCAACAGGGTCGCAAGAAGCGTGTGGAGAAACCAAGGCGCAAAATAACTGCCCATGAACTGAGAAAAGTCAAGCGTGCAGCTGCCAAGATGCCACTTGCCACCAGTTTGGCCATATTTCAGAGCTGCAACATCACTGGAGTGCCCAAAAGCACAAGGTGTGCAATACTCAGAGACATGGCCAAGGTAAGAAAGGCTGAAAGACGACCACCACTGAACAAGACACACAAGCTGAAACGTCAAGACTGGGCCAAGAAATATCTCAAGACTGATTTTTCCAAGGTTTTATGGACTGATGAAATGAGAGTGAGTCTTGATGGGCCAGATGGATGGATTGGTAAAGGGCAGAGAGCTCCAGTCCGTCTCAGATGCCAGCAAGGTGGAGGTGGAGTACTGGTTTGGGCTGGTATCATCAAAGATGAGCTTGTGGGGCCTTTTCGGGTTGAGGATGGAGTCAAGCTCAACTCCCAGTCCTACTGCCAGTTTCTGGAAGACACCTTCTTCAAGCAGTGGTACAGGAAGAAGTCTGCATCCTTCAAGAAAAACATGATTTTCATGCAGGACAATGCTCCATCACACGCGTCCAAGTACTCCACAGCGTGGCTGGCAAGAAAGGGTATAAAAGAAGAAAATCTAATGACATGGCCTCCTTGTTCACCTGATCTGAGCCCCATTGAGAACCTGTGGTCCATCATCAAATGTGAGATTTACAAGGAGGGAAAACAGTACACCTCTCTGAACAGTGTCTGGGAGGCTCTGAACAGTGTCTGGGACGCACAGACTGCTGAGTCCACACACACACACACACACACACACACACACACACAGACTGCTGAGTCCACACACACACAAACACACAGACTGCTGAGTCCATACACACACACACACACACACACAGACTGCTGAGTCCACACACACACACACACACAGACTGCTGAGTCCATACACACACACACACACACACACACACAGACTGCTATGTCCATACACACACACACACATACTGCTGAGTCCAGATGTCCACACACACACACACAGACTGCTGAGTCCATACACACACACACAGACTTCTGAGTCCATACACACACACACACACACACAAACACACAGACTGCTGAGTCCACACACACACACACGCACACAGACTGCTATGTCCATACACACACACACGCATACTGCTGAGTCCAGATGTCCAGACACACACACACACACACAGACTGCTGAGTTCAGACACACACACACACACACACACACACACACACACACACACACACACACAGACTGCTGAGTCCACACACACACACACATACACACACACACACAGACTTCTGAGTCCATACACACACACACACACACACACACACACACACACAGACTGCTGAGTCCATACACACACACACACACACACACAGACTGCTGAGTCCATACACACAGACTGCTGAGTCCACACACACACACACACACAGACTGCTATGTCCATACACGCACACACACATACTGCTGAGTCCAGACGTCCAGACACACACACACACACAGACTGCTGAGTCCAGACACACACACACACACATACACACACAGACTGCTGAGTCCATACACACACACACATACACACACACACACACAGACTTCTGAGTAGATACACACACACACACACACAGACTGCTGAGTCCAGACACACACACACACACATCAAGCCTACCTGTTGCTGGGGGTTAGCCATCTTCTGGCCTTTGCAGCAGCAGCATGGGCTGCTGCTTAACGGCGGGGCTTATGTGTGGGAGGCGGGGCTTTGTTTGGGGGCGGGGCCTATGCCGGGGAGCCTGTCAGTGCTCTCTCCGGCCACAGACAGCCCCCAGCCTCCAGCTGAGCTGCACTGTCCTGCATTCCCTCGGGCTGTCACAGACTGTTACGAGGAGGCTATGATGGAATGAGCCTCAGAGTATGCTCCAGCAAATCTCCTGATGAGTGGCGTACACTCAACCCATGGGGCCCCGGTGCGAAAACTGATCTGTGGGCTTACTCTGCGCGGGCCAGGGCCGCAACACATGGCAGTGGGCACCTGGTCGCAGTTTCAGAGAAACTGCTATGTTTTCAGCTACAGGCACCCAGACCACTTCATTGAGCTGATGTGATCTGGGTGTCTGTAGTGGTCTTTTAAGTGTATGTGTATCTGCATGCACTGGCGTACATATCACGGTCGCAGGGGTCGCAGCCCTGAGACCCCTGCGACCAGGTGCCCACCGCCATGTGTTGCCGCCCTGGCCCGCGCAGAGTAAGCCCACGGATCAGTTTTCACACCGGGGCCCCATGGGTTGTGTGTACGCCACTGATCAGGAGATTTGCTCACATACTCAACAGCTGGAGAGCTGTCAGCAGACTCTGAGGCTCATTCCATCATAGCCTCCTCGTGAGACCCGAAATAAGATTCAGAGTCACTGTTAGCTAGTGCTCTGGCACTTTTAGCAATTGCTTTCATGCCTGTAGCTTTAGGAGACATAGGTTAGGGGCCAGAATGGCCAGCCTGAGCAGACAGATAGTCATTCCCAATCATTCCTACTAGTAACGGGGGGGGGGGGGGGGGGGAGAGGGGAGGAGGTATGGGGGACACAACCAGACTGTGGCACGATGAAGTTGAGAAAAGGCTGCTGCCGATTAAACATTGTAGGCAGCAGGCCTGCATGCAGCATAGCACATGGGAGCTCACAGCAGGGAGAAGCATGCAAGAAAAGAAGTTGTGGCCTAATGAAAAAAGGCTAAATAAAGCCTAAACGGGAAAATGTGAAATAGCATACATAGTATACACAGAAAAAGCACAGGGAGGTAATCTGTACTTAACTTGCATCCAAGGGAGCAGCAATGAAAGAGGAAGTTGGGGGTTTTGTTTAGGGTGATATAGGGATGGCTAGTCATGAGGGGTGGATTTTAGGAGGCCACATACAGGCATCCTTTCTTTCCTATTCTTTTCTTTGCTGTTGTTTTTAAGTAAAGCAAAAGCTAAGTACAATATGAGCCTCTATATCAGTGATGGCAAACCTTTTTGAGCCCGAGTGCCCAAACCGCAATACATGCCAATTTTTTTTTTCCTTAAAGTGCCAACACGGCAATTAAACCTGAATATTGAGGTTTAAGTTTAGAAAAAACAACTCGTACTGTTGTCCGAACTAATTAACAACTTTTGTTTTAAAAGAACACAACAACAGAGAGTTCAATGATACAAATTTTAAATAATGATATAAATAGCTAAAATTAAGCTTATATTTATTAGTATCTCCAACAAATGCAATACATACACACACAGACTGCTGAATACATACACACAGTCTGCTGAATACACACACACACACACACACACAAGACTTCTGAATATAGAGACTGATGAATACACATACAGACAATCTGCTGAATACACATACAGACAGTCTGCTGAGTACACCCACCCACTGCTGCATACACATACACACAGACTGCTGAATACACGCACACACACAGACTGCTGAATACACGCACACACACAGACTGCTGAATACACACACATACTGCATTGAGGGTTGAAGTGTATGTGTTTGTGTGAGGTACTGTGTGTGAGGGGTTCTGTGTGTGAGGGTTGCTGTGTGTGTGTGTGTGTGTGTGTAAGAGGGGTGCTGTGTGTGTGAGGGGTGCTGTGTGTGTGAGGGGTGTGTGTGTGGGGGGCTGTGTGTGTGTGAGGGGTGCTGTGTGTGTGTGTGTGAGGGGTGCTGTATGTGTGTGTGAGGGGTCCTGTGTGTGTGTGAGGGGTGCTGTGTGTGTGTGTGTGAGGGGTGGTGTGTGTGTGAGAGAGGTAGGGGTACTGCTGGGGGGTAGGGGTGCTGTGCGTGGGGGTGGGGGTATTCCAGCGGGGTGGAGGTGGAGGTGGAGTACTGGTTTGGGCTGGTATCATCAAAGATGAGCTTGTGGGGCCTTTTCGGGTTGAGGATGGAGTCAAGCTCAACTCCCAGTCCTACTGCCAGTTTCTGGAAGACACCTTCTTCAAGCAGTGGTACAGGAAGAAGTCTGCATCCTTCAAGAAAAACATGATTTTCATGCAGGACAATGCTCCATCACACGCGTCCAAGTACTCCACAGCGTGGCTGGCAAGAAAGGGTATAAAAGAAGAAAATCTAATGACATGGCCTCCTTGTTCACCTGATCTGAGCCCCATTGAGAACCTGTGGTCCATCATCAAATGTGAGATTTACAAGGAGGGAAAACAGTACACCTCTCTGAACAGTGTCTGGGAGGCTCTGAACAGTGTCTGGGACGCACAGACTGCTGAGTCCACACACACACACACACACACACACACAGACTGCTGAGTCCACACACACACAAACACACAGACTGCTGAGTCCATACACACACACACACACACAGACTGCTGAGTCCACACACACACACACACACACACAGACTGCTGAGTCCATACACACACACACACACACACACACAGACTGCTATGTCCATACACACACACACACATACTGCTGAGTCCAGATGTCCAGACACACACACACACACACAGACTGCTGAGTCCATACACACACACACAGACTTCTGAGTCCATACACACACACACACAAACACACAGACTGCTGAGTCCACACACACACACACGCACACAGACTGCTATGTCCATACACACACACACGCATACTGCTGAGTCCAGATGTCCAGACACACACACACACACACACACACAGACTGCTGAGTTCAGACACACACACACACACACACACACACACACACACACAGACTGCTGAGTCCACACACACACACACACAGACTTCTGAGTCCATACACACACACACACACACACACACAGACTGCTGAGTCCATACACACACACACACACACAGACTGCTGAGTCCATACACACAGACTGCTGAGTCCACACACACACACACACACACACAGACTGCTATGTCCATACACGCACACACACATACTGCTGAGTCCAGACGTCCAGACACACACACACACACAGACTGCTGAGTCCAGACACACACACACACACATACACACACAGACTGCTGAGTCCATACACACACACACATACACACACACACACACAGACTTCTGAGTAGATACACACACACACACACACAGACTGCTGAGTCCAGACACACACACACACACATCAAGCCTACCTGTTGCTGGGGGTTAGCCATCTTCTGGCCTTTGCAGCAGCAGCATGGGCTGCTGCTTAACGGCGGGGCTTATGTGTGGGAGGCGGGGCTTTGTTTGGGGGCGGGGCCTATGCCGGGGAGCCTGTCAGTGCTCTCTCCGGCCACAGACAGCCCCCAGCCTCCAGCTGAGCTGCACTGTCCTGCATTCCCTCGGGCTGTCACAGACTGTTACGAGGAGGCTATGATGGAATGAGCCTCAGAGTATGCTCCAGCAAATCTCCTGATGAGTGGCGTACACTCAACCCATGGGGCCCCGGTGCGAAAACTGATCTGTGGGCTTACTCTGCGCGGGCCAGGGCCGCAACACATGGCAGTGGGCACCTGGTCGCAGTTTCAGAGAAACTGCTATGTTTTCAGCTACAGGCACCCAGACCACTTCATTGAGCTGATGTGATCTGGGTGTCTGTAGTGGTCTTTTAAGTGTATGTGTATCTGCATGCACTGGAGTACATATCACGGTCGCAGGGGTCGCAGCCCTGAGACCCCTGCGACCAGGTGCCCACCGCCATGTGTTGCCGCCCTGGCCCGCGCAGAGTAAGCCCACGGATCAGTTTTCACACCGGGGCCCCATGGGTTGTGTGTACGCCACTGATCAGGAGATTTGCTCACATACTCAACAGCTGGAGAGCTGTCAGCAGACTCTGAGGCTCATTCCATCATAGCCTCCTCGTGAGACCCGAAATAAGATTCAGAGTCACTGTTAGCTAGTGCTCTGGCACTTTTAGCAATTGCTTTCATGCCTGTAGCTTTAGGAGACATAGGTTAGGGGCCAGAATGGCCAGCCTGAGCAGACAGATAGTCATTCCCAATCATTCCTACTAGTAACGGGGGGGGGGGGGGGGGGGGGGGAGAGGGGAGGAGGTATGGGGGACACAACCAGACTGTGGCACGATGAAGTTGAGAAAAGGCTGCTGCCGATTAAACATTGTAGGCAGCAGGCCTGCATGCAGCATAGCACATGGGAGCTCACAGCAGGGAGAAGCATGCAAGAAAAGAAGTTGTGGCCTAATGAAAAAAGGCTAAATAAAGCCTAAACGGGAAAATGTGAAATAGCATACATAGTATACACAGAAAAAGCACAGGGAGGTAATCTGTACTTAACTTGCATCCAAGGGAGCAGCAATGAAAGAGGAAGTTGGGGGTTTTGTTTAGGGTGATATAGGGATGGCTAGTCATGAGGGGTGGATTTTAGGAGGCCACATACAGGCATCCTTTCTTTCCTATTCTTTTCTTTGCTGTTGTTTTTAAGTAAAGCAAAAGCTAAGTACAATATGAGCCTCTATATCAGTGATGGCAAACCTTTTTGAGCCCGAGTGCCCAAACCGCAATACATGCCAATTTTTTTTTTCCTTAAAGTGCCAACACGGCAATTAAACCTGAATATTGAGGTTTAAGTTTAGAAAAAACAACTCGTACTGTTGTCCGAACTAATTAACAACTTTTGTTTTAAAAGAACACAACAACAGAGAGTTCAATGATACAAATTTTAAATAATGATATAAATAGCTAAAATTAAGCTTATATTTATTAGTATCTCCAACAAATGCAATACATACACACACAGACTGCTGAATACATACACACAGTCTGCTGAATACACACACACACACACACACACAAGACTTCTGAATATAGAGACTGATGAATACACATACAGACAATCTGCTGAATACACATACAGACAGTCTGCTGAGTACACCCACCCACTGCTGCATACACATACACACAGACTGCTGAATACACGCACACACACAGACTGCTGAATACACGCACACACACAGACTGCTGAATACACACACATACTGCATTGAGGGTTGAAGTGTATGTGTTTGTGTGAGGTACTGTGTGTGAGGGGTTCTGTGTGTGAGGGTTGCTGTGTGTGTGTGTGTGTGTGTGTGTGTGTGTGTGTGTGTGTAAGAGGGGTGCTGTGTGTGTGAGGGGTGCTGTGTGTGTGAGGGGTGTGTGTGTGGGGGGCTGTGTGCGTGTGAGGGGTGCTGTGTGTGTGTGTGTGTGAGGGGTGCTGTATGTGTGTGTGAGGGGTCCTGTGTGTGTGTGAGGGGTGCTGTGTGTGTGTGTGTGAGGGGTGGTGTGTGTGTGAGAGAGGTAGGGGTACTGCTGGGGGGTAGGGGTGCTGTGCGTGGGGGTGGGGGTATTCCAGCGGGGTAGGGGTGCTGTGTGTGTGGGGGTAGGGGTGCTGTGTGGGGGGTAGGGGTACTGCTGGGGGGTAGGGGTGCTGTGTGTGGGGGGGTAGGGGTACTGCTGGGGGGTAGGGGTGCTGGGGGGTAGGGGTGCTGTGTGTGGGGTACTGCTGGGGGTAAGAGTGCTGAGTGTGTGGGGGTAGGGGTGCTGTGTGTGGGGTACTGCTGGGGGTAAGAGTGCTGAGTGTGTGGGGGTAGGGGTACTGCTGGGGGTAGGGGTGCTGTGTGTGGGGGGTAGGGGTACTGCTGGGGGGTATTGGTGCTGTGTGTGTGGGGGGTAGGGGTACTGCTGGGGGGTAGGGGTGCTGTGTGTGGGGGGGTAGGGGTACTGCTGGGGGGTAGGGGTGCTGTGTATGTGTGGGGATGGGGTGTGGGTGGGGTAAACCTTTAAAAAAAAAGTATATTAAATTATCTCCCCCCCCCTTCTTACCTTTAATGAGGGGGGGCACAGCCATCCCTGGTGGTCCGGTGGTGGTAAGTACTGCTTCCGGTTCGGGAGGCAGGGATCTACGAAGCAGCTCCCTTGTCCTCCCGCGCAATGCTGTGTGGAGCGTTGCTATGGTAACGCGTGGCAAGGCTCCACACAGCTTGCTCGCGGGAGGACAGGGGAGCTGCTTCAAAGATCCCTCCCCCTGCCTCCCGACCCGGAAGCAGAGTAGGCGCCTGCCATTTTGGGCAGGCAGGTGCATACTCTGCAGTGATGGCAAATGTTACGGTTACCCTTAGGCTAGCTGAGAGCTGGACCGTTTAGTTGTCTGGATTCCTAGTTGCTGAAGAGGGGAGAGCCGAGTTCCATAGTATTCCATGCGAGTCCTGTAAGTGTGGAAACATCCCACTAGCTATAGCATAGCTAGGATACCTTTTCTACCCACAAAACGAGTCAAAGCAGCGATTTGAGGGTCAAGTAAGAACTGAGGACTGGGCTGACCAGCCTGCTTTTTATTGTGGTTACATGTAAACAGGATACTCCCAGGGGGAGGCATAAAATCACCAATCACATACTGGGTACCTCCCACACATCTCCTCCCCTCAGATAAACAGTTAACCCAATTATACAGTACATAGTTTCAACCAAGTTCTGGATGTACCCCGAAACCAGGGGGTACCCCTCTAAATCCTACACCGCTGTACAGGTCTTGTTCAGGGGAGCAACATATCCGAAAACCAACCTGTTCGGATGAACGGTTCCGGAGTTAGGGGTTTTCAAAGTTTTGACCGACCGCACAGACTTTCTGGCCGAAAATAGTTCCACACGTTTAGGCCTTGCGGTCGGTCTCCGTTCGTACGGGAAAACTCCACGAACCCATGGTCATCCATAGTTATCCTGGAGGTCGCTGTACTCCCCTTGCGGAGAGTAATCGTCCTACCGAACGGTGGGCTATTCGGTAGGTCCAGCACGAAGTTATGCTATCCTGGAGGTCTCAGCGGTGTTCGCCTGGGTGCGCCTCCGTTTTTAGTTCCAGACGATTGCTGGCAAACACCGCTGTTCGCACGTAAGATGGCCGCGAACACGTGCAAAGTCCCGAAATGGCGGCCACCTATACGCTTACACAAAGGATTCGTGCTGAACCATACCAACGACTGCACATAAGACAGAAAGGTGAAAATAGCATTGAAAAGTACACAGTGCAATAAGGTTTTTGTAACAGTTTTGTAACAGTGCTCCCTTTTTGTGGAACACTCTGGCAGACACCGTCTGACCCCTTTTCGGGGCAGACTAAGGCTGTCCAGACCGCTGGTTATGCTGGGCTGAGGTCCGTTTGTCTGGACAACCCGTCCGCATTGCCATTCTGTTTCCCAGGTCGGTAGGAAATGGTGAAATTGAAGGGTTGTAATGATAAGCTCCAACGTAATAACCTGCCGTTATCTCCAGAGACCCGGTTTAGCCACACCAACGGGTTATGGTCGGTGACCAGAGTGAACTCTTGTCCATATAAATAGGGAGTCAATTTCTTTAATGCCCATACCAAGGCCAAACACTCCTTTTCAATCGCTGCATAGCTGACTTCGCGGGGCAGGAGCTTCCGGCTGATGTAGGCCACTGGGTGCTCCCCTCCATCTTCACCTACTTGGCTAAGGACGGCTCCCAGCCCGAACATGGAAGCGTCTGTATGGACGATAAAACGTTTGTTAAGGGCTGGGGCCGCCAGGACAGGAGCATTAACCAAAGCATTTTTGAGGGCCTGGAAAGCCGTTTCACAGTGGGGAGACCACAGGACCTGTCGAGGTAAGTTTTTCTTGGTCAAGTCAGTCAAAGGTTTGGCAAGTGTGCTGTAGTCGGGTACAAATCGTCTATAGTACCCTGCTGTGCCCAGAAAGGCTAAAACCTGGGTTTTTGTGATGGGGGTGGGCCAGTTGGCAACAGCTTCTATCTTGGCCGGCTCTGGTCGCTGTTTTCCGCACCCCACCCGATGACCCAGGTACTGTACCTCGGCCATCCCAAAGTGACATTTTTCTGGTTTCAGAGTCAGGCCAGCCGCCCGGATCTGATCCAGAACCATTCCTACGTGAGCTAAGTGGTCCTCCCAGGACTCACTGTGAATCGCTATGTCGTCCAGGTACGCACAGGCAAAACCCTGGAAGCCATCCAGGAGTCTATCCACCAAGCGCTGGAATGTAGCGGGGGCGTTCTTCATCCCAAACGGCATTACCTTAAACTGGTATAGGCCGAAGGGGGTGACGAAGGCCGACTTGGGGATAGCCTCCGGGGCCAGGGGAATCTGCCAGTAACCCTTACAGAGGTCGATAGTGGTCAGGTAATTTCCCCTGGCTATGCGATCAAGTAGCTCGTCTACCCTGGGCATAGGGTAGGCGTCTGTTACCGTTTTTTCATTGAGTCTCCTATAGTCTACACAGAACCGGGTTGTCCCATCTTTCTTGGGTACCAGGACAACCGGGGAGGCCCAGGGACTATCGGAGGGCTCAATCACCCTGAGTTGGAGCATCTCATCTATCTCCTTCTTCATTCCGGCTCTAACGGCCTCGGGGATGCGATACGGGGGTTGGCGTAAGGGTGTTTGTCCGGGGGTATCGACCTGGTGGGTAGTTAAGGTGGTGTACCCTGGCTTCTGGGAGAACGTGAGGTGCTTGGACTGGAGGAGTGTATTGAGCTGCTCCCTTTCAGTGGGGCTAAGTCGGTCTCCTATCTGAACCTGGGTCACTACCCCTGGGGGTGGACTCTTTTCCAGCAAGTCGGGAATGGGTAGACTGTCGGGGTCTTCCTGGGGAGGGCAACATACGGCGGTCACGTTCTCGGGGCGCTCCAAGTATTCCTTGAGCATGTTTACATGGAATGTCTTCCTGAGGTTGTTGTCGTGACAACTGGCTATAACATAAGTGGTGTCGCCCCTTTTTTCTACGATCTGGTATGGGCCCTGCCATGATGCTTGTAACTTGTCGGTCTTTACCGGCTTAAGTACTAACACCTTTTGTCCTACGGTAAAGATTCTCCTTCGGGCCCCCCTATCGTACCATACTTTCTGTCTTTTCTGGGCCGACTGGAGGTTAGCCTGCACTGATTTGGCTAGCTGCTCCATGCGGTCCCTGAGTTCCAATACGTATGGTACAATAGGGACACCGTCCGTTTCCGTCTCTCCTTCCCAGTGTTCTCGGATCAGGTTTAGGGGGCCCCGTACCTTTCGTCCGTAGAGCAACTCAAAGGGAGAGAACCCTGTCGTTTCCTGGGGCACCTCCCGATACGCAAATAGGAGATGCGGCAGAAAGCGTTCCCAATCTCGGTACTCCTGTGTGAACGTTTTGAGCATTTGCTTGAGGGTTCCGTTAAACCTTTCACAAAGTCCGTTCGTTTGGGGATGATAGGGTGAACTCAGGAGGGATTTAATTTTGCACACCTGCCAGAGTTGTTGGGTCAATTCTGCTGTGAATTGGGTGCCCCGGTCGGATAGAATTTCTTTTGGAAATCCTACCCGGGAGAATACTTGTACCAGGGCATTCGCTACTGTATCCGCTTGGATGTTGGACAGGGCGACTGCCTCGGGGTACCGGGTAGCGTAGTCTACTACGGTAAGGATGTAGCGCTTACCGGAGGGACTAGGGGTGGCCAGTGGTCCTACTAGGTCAATAGCAACCCTGCTAAAGGGTTCCTCTACAATGGGCATATTGACTAGATGCGCTTTAGGGTGATCGCCTCGCCTTCCCACTCGTTGACATACATCGCAAGTATTACAGTAATTCTTAACGTCAGCGTGTACTCCTGGCCAAAAGAATGTGTGGGTAATGCGGTGTAGCGTACGTGTTATAGCTAAGTGACCTGCCAAGGGGATGTCGTGTCCTATTTTGAGGATTTCCTGACGGTATTTGTGGGGTACTACCAGCTGTCGCCTACGTTGTCCCTTTTTCTCTGTCAAGCGGTATAGTTTCCCTTTTTCCCATAGAAAAGTTTCGTTATCTGCCCCGCTCCCCCCTGTCTCTGCTCGTTCCCGGTATTTTTGTAAGGTCGGGTCAGTCCTAGACTCGGTCTCAAAGGTAACTGGGGTGTCCCAGGGTATGGGGTCTAACAGGTCAAGAGAAGTCGGAGTTGGTCTTACCTGGGTCTCCCGCACTGGTGAGGGTTCTCGGTCCGTCCGGGCTTGTGCCCGTGTAGTCACTGGGTTCGCTTCGTTGTTATATACTGGTGCATAGGCTGAAGTCATGGGGCCCAAATCATTGCCCAGTAGTACTTCAGCAGGTAAATGGTCCATTATACCCACGTTTACAGCTCCTTTCCCCGCTCCCCAATCAAGATGTACTTTAGCGGTCGGGACTTTGTACACATCTCCTCCCGCCACTCTAACGGCTACGGTCTGCCCTGACCTTTTGTGTTCTGGCACCAAATGACTTTGTACCAGTGTTATGGTAGCCCCTGTGTCTCTCAACCCCTCGGTAGATCGCCCTTCGAGCCATACCTTCTGCCGATGGTGCTGTCGGTTATCCGAAGCCGCATATACCGGGTCTGCCTCGTGAAGCGGCCCCAAATATTCCTCCATAGGGGTCTCCTGGTTAACACAGAGGGCTCGGGCAGGACGGTAGGGCCCAGAGGGGTAATTGTAATTCCTGGGCGTCTGGTGTGTGCCAAGCGGGCAGTTGGCCATGAAATGTCCTGGTTGCTTGCATCGGTGGCAAGTGGGCCTAGGACGATCAAAGTTGTTATTGGATGACCCTGAGTGTCTGGGGGGCCCGGCGGGTACTGGGGCCCGGAACTCCGTACGAGGGGGTGCACGGTAAACCTCTCTGGGCTCAACCCGTGCTGGAGCCCGGTAGTTTGTGGACTCGTGAAGACGTGAATCGTAATGTTCATCAGCTAATTTGGCCGCTTCTTCTAGAGTGGAAGGTCGCCTGTCTCGCAGCCACTCCTTCCCTTTTTGTTCCATGCCATCGTAAAAATGTTCTAAGAGGAATAATTGTAAAATTTCCTCACCAGTCACAGCTTTACTTCCGCTCATCCAGTGATTTACCGCTCTCCGCATTCGGTGCGCCCATTCCATATGTGTATCGTTAGGCTTCTTTTTCGTGCCCCGAAACTGCCGGCGATACGTGTCTGGAGTCACCGCGTATCTTTTTAGCAGAGTCTCTTTAACTCGTTCATACTGTGTCACTTCCTCAGTACCCAAAGTACGAAAAGCTTCCAGGGCTCGCCCAGATAGCTTCCCAGACAAGATCGTGGGCCACTCTCTGGTGGGAATCTGGTGCAGGGCGCATTGCCTTTCGAAGTCTGCCAAGTACTCATCAATTCCTGTCTCGCTCTCCAGGAAGGATCGGAATGCCGCAAAGGGTATTTTAGGCTTCCCAGCAGTTTCAACAGGAACGATTACTTGTGGGGCTTCAGCAGTGCGTTGTGCGTTGGCCATTTCAATGTTGTAGGCTCGGGTCTTTTGTAAATCCGCGTCTGCCTCCACCATCAATTGCTGTATCAGTTCTATAGATGGGTTTGGCCCGTATAAGGGAAGCCTCCCCCGAACAATTCTTGCCTTTGCATCATCATCCGTGATTGGTGTTTCCGCCATGGTGGAGCTTTGATCCAGTTCTGTCAATTCTGCGATCAGTTCCCTCTTTGGCCGGTTGCTGGCTTGCCTTCCTCTGCTTTCTAATAAATCTTTCAGGGTTGTACGTTTCAATTTTGCGTAGGTGCTCTCCATCCGTTCCGTGCCTCTCCTAGGATATCCAGAATCGTCCCACCGCTGCCACCAAATGTTACGGTTACCCTTAGGCTAGCTGAGAGCTGGACCGTTTAGTTGTCTGGATTCCTAGTTGCTGAAGAGGGGAGAGCCGAGTTCCATAGTATTCCATGCGAGTCCTGTAAGTGTGGAAACATCCCACTAGCTATAGCATAGCTAGGATACCTTTTCTACCCACAAAACGAGTCAAAGCAGCGATTTGAGGGTCAAGTAAGAACTGAGGACTGGGCTGACCAGCCTGCTTTTTATTGTGGTTACATGTAAACAGGATACTCCCAGGGGGAGGCATAAAATCACCAATCACATACTGGGTACCTCCCACACATCTCCTCCCCTCAGATAAACAGTTAACCCAATTATACAGTACATAGTTTCAACCAAGTTCTGGATGTACCCCGAAACCAGGGGGTACCCCTCTAAATCCTACACCGCTGTACAGGTCTTGTTCAGGGGAGCAACATATCCGAAAACCAACCTGTTCGGATGAACGGTTCCGGAGTTAGGGGTTTTCAAAGTTTTGACCGACCGCACAGACTTTCTGGCCGAAAATAGTTCCACACGTTTAGGCCTTGCGGTCGGTCTCCGTTCGTACGGGAAAACTCCACGAACCCATGGTCATCCATAGTTATCCTGGAGGTCGCTGTACTCCCCTTGCGGAGAGTAATCGTCCTACCGAACGGTGGGCTATTCGGTAGGTCCAGCACGAAGTTATGCTATCCTGGAGGTCTCAGCGGTGTTCGCCTGGGTGCGCCTCCGTTTTTAGTTCCAGACGATTGCTGGCAAACACCGCTGTTCGCACGTAAGATGGCCGCGAACACGTGCAAAGTCCCGAAATGGCGGCCACCTATACGCTTACACAAAGGATTCGTGCTGAACCATACCAACGACTGCACATAAGACAGAAAGGTGAAAATAGCATTGAAAAGTACACAGTGCAATAAGGTTTTTGTAACAGTTTTGTAACAGCAAACCTATGGTCGCGTGCCCACAGAGAGGGCCCGGCGTGCCACCTGTTCGCCATCACTGCTTTATATTGTGAAAGAAAATTACAGTTTTGGTCCCAAAATAGTCATCACTAGTCGTTTGCTAAAACTTGACAAGATGTTTATTTTATTGGCAAGGAAGAAAATCTGATTTCTTCTCTCTCTACATATGTTGAGAAAGCCTTGAAAGGGTTAGTTGGGATTTTCTAGCCATAGGCATTGGCCCACATATGCTTTACTTAAAGGGACACTCCAGGCAGCCCTTTTTACTAACCTCTTTCCAGCCTCGTGAAGCAGCGCCCCCAATTTCGTCAGAATGACGAAATAGGCGGGCACGAGCAGGGAGCAATCAGACGCTTCCATTCGGAAGCGTCATTGGTCCCTTGTGCGTATGCGCGGCTTCGCCACACATGAGCACATACTTTATAGGGTGGCATTCATGCCGCCCTATGAAGTCCTGAGCACACTACCACGCCCTCTCTCCTCTGCTGACAGACAGGAGAGAAAAGGCGCGCACACAGTGCCTTCTCTCTTCTGCACATGTCAGACGTATTTTAATATTATTATTATTTTAATACGTTTAACGTGCACATGGCCTTTTTAGGGCCATACATGATAGGAAGTCCCTCTGGTGGCCGTCTGAGTGACGGCCACTGGAGGTATTCCTATCAATCAATGTAAACACTGTATTTTCTGTGTTTACATTAGATTGCCTGCAGGGAGCTATAGATCTCACCTGAACAACTACATTAACCCCTTCCCGCCGTTACGACGTACCAAGCCGTCACGCATTAAATGGGCTTTAAAGCCGTTGCGACGACATGGTACGCCGTAACGGCTTGCAGCCCCAGGAGGTATGATTTACTTACCTCCGCTGCGATCCTCTTCTGGGGGACTGCCTGACATCCCAGGCAGCCTCCTTCCGGCAAATGAGGCCCCCGGGGGCCATGTGATCGCTCTGAAAGAGCGATCACATGGCCCCCTATAGCTGGCTATGGATCTGCCAGCAGGGGGACTGTTTGAAATATCAGACAGTCCCCCTGCTGGTAGGAGGTGTAAAAAAAATAAATTAGACATGTGTAGAAATAAAATAAATATAATTTTATATATATATAATATGTATATATATTATATATATAATATATATACATATTATATATATGTAACGTCATACAAAGTGTATTTTAATATTAATATAAGTATATATATTAATATTAAAATACACTTAGAATGACGTTACATATATATAATATGTATATATATTATATATATAATAGATGTACATATATATATTATATATAAATACGTATAATTAAAATAATAAATAAATAAAATAATAAAATAAATAAATAAAATATTGAAACAAAATTTAATATAAATTATATATGCATATGTAATTTCATTCTAACTGTATTTTGTTATTAATATATATATATATATCGGTAACAAAATACACTTAGAATGACATTCTATATATATCTATCTATATATAAAATACAAATAACCGCAAATATATATATATATATATATATATATATAGATAAATACATATAATTACATAAAAAATTACATTAGTATACACGTAGAATTTAAATACCTTTAAATGAATATATATTAAAATTCTACGTGTATATTTAAATAATCTTTTAACGTAATTATGTGATTTGATTAATTAAAATTTGATTGACATGCCTGACAACACAGGGAGAAAGTGCAGAGAATTTAATTCGCAAGCACTATATTTGACCCTGTAACTCTCCAAGACAACATAAAACCTGTACATAGGGGGTACTGTTTTACTCGGGAGACTTCGCTGAACTCAAATATTAGTGTTTCAAACTGGTAAATTCCTGGCTACCACACCGTCTCAAAGGTAACATTACTAATCTGGAAAATTTCAATTTAAAAATGGAATGTTCTATATTTGACCCTGTAACTTTCCAAAACAACATAAAACCTGTTAATGGGGGATACTGTTGTACTCGTGAGACATCGCTGATTACACATATGTGCATTTATTTGCAGTAAAACAGTATTATGACATTCACAGTTAAAATGTCAGACGGAAATGCAAATTTAAAAAAAAATCTTATTTTCTCACATTTTTTCCAATTTTGTTCATAATAAATTATGTTCCATATATGAATAGTGAATGATAGATTAAAGCCCTGTTTCTTCTGAACAAAATGATATATAATAAGTGTGGGTGCATATAATTTGAAAGAGGGGAACTACGGTTGAACAGACATATAGCGCAAATTCCAGTTTTTGTTTACGTTTTGTTTTGATCAGAACGTGCACTATTGACTCCGTCCTGAAGGGGTTAAGCTGTCGTTGTTCAGGTGACTATAGTGTCCCTTTAATTTAAGTAGGATTTGCATCAACTATGCCTTCACTGCTGCTTTCTTTCTTTGCTAAATACCATCAGGAAATATTCAGTAATTAAAGCTAGTCGAAAAGAATGTTCAATTTCCAACATCATGTCTGAATTCTACCACTGTGTTGCATTTCCCAACCTTAAGATTAATTTCTTTAATATAACATCTTTTACTTCTACTTACCAGATAAGAGGTTCAGACGCAATTTATTGCCGAATTTCTTCCATAGGTCAATTCGGCTCGGCAATTTCAGTAACAAAAAATAGACTGGGCGAAACAAATCAGATGAACCAAAAGCAAAGGAAAAATTGACAAATTGGTGTACTGCAAAATAAATCCATACATAAATATTATGTATGGATTCTGTAGTACACTGATGGGAGAATGTTCCCACCATTTCACAGATTAAGTGATAAAAAGTAGCCAATATGGGGCGTGGCTTGGAAGCCGAAGAAGATGGCGGCGTAAACCCCGAGCTCCCGACAAGGCACCGCATATATACTCGCCTACAGCACATTATTACCCCGAAAATGGGTAAATCCCATAGGGCATCGAATACTCCCAAACCTACTGACAACCCCAGAGGATCCGCGCACCCATCCATGCGGCCATTCCTGGTCCCCCCGCCGGACTTAGACTCACAAGCCTCCACGGACTCCACGGCCTCAGAAGGCCTCCTCCGACCTGCACCTAGTGCAGCCGACACCCAGCCGGAGACACTGACAACCGGTCCCGAGACAATGCAGCCGGAATGGCTAGCCATCCTGCACAACCTACCCACCAAACAGGACCTAAAAACAGCCAACGACGAACTCCGAAACTCCATCACCGCGGAGCTCCAGGCCATGCGAGAAGAATGCAGCGGCCTCCGCCAGCGGGTGTCCCACCTCGAAGCGGAATGCGACCACATGGCGTCGGTGCAATCTGCCAACACGGACATCCTAATGACCAGAATGCTCCAACTACAACAGATTGCAACTCATCTGGAAGACCTGGACAATAGGGGCAGAAGACATAACATCAGGATCCGTGGGGTGCCGGAGGAAAATGATGATACCACCCCGGTACTGCAAACTATCACAGGTATATTTAATACCCTCCTAGGCCGCCCCGCAAAGCTTCCCATAGACATGGCCAGGGCCCACAGAGCACTCAGACCACGAGGCCCAGCTGGGAGCACACCTAGAGACATTATCTGTTGCATAACCAATTTTCAACTAAAGGAAGACATCCTCAGGAAGGCGCGGGAGGCTGGTAAGGTGCACATGGAGGGGACGGAGGTGCAACTGTACCCAGACCTCTCGCCCGCCACGTTGGCTTACAGACGGGCCTTACGCACCTTCACCAGGCAGCTACAGGCAAACACGATACGCTACTGTTGGCGTTTTCCGACCGGGCTCCAGGTCCACACACCTAGAGGCCCGCTTGACATCAGAGAGAAAGCAGATCTAGACGGGGTGGCGAGGGAACTCCAAATAACAACGGTACAACTACAATGGCCAGACCCACTGGCACTATACACGCTAACGCGAGGACAGGAGAACCAGGCCGAAGAGATGCCCACCCCGAGAAACACCCGCCAACGGGCGCTAGGCCCACGGGGCCAATGAACAGGAGACACCAAGGCACAGATCCCCTGCTGCCGCATACATACAGCACGAGACATTATAACACGAGACATTAAAACCCGACACCACCCAGGAGGAATCCCAGCTCTTTTGCAAGACTCGAACTAGCTCACGAAACCAGACCCATGAGACGGCCAAGCTACGGCACGAACCCTGCCCGGACTCCAACCTACACTTGCTCATTCAAGACGGACTCCATAATCCAGCCACCACGTTAACAGCCACGCTGGGACAGGAGGATCCATTATGGACATAACACCCGAGGACTCTACCCCTGTCCCAGCGGACACCTCTGCCTACCCAAGTCGAGGACTGATCAGAAATTACCTGAGAAACTGCTCCTAGATCAGGCCATAGAATTGATTGCGCCATAGCGCAATAGACTGCCGTAGCCACAATCAAACGCAAGTACACAGCCTTATCGGCTGTACCAATGTACGGGAGGTTTGGAGGGATGAGCGGGTTGGGATACTGGCTATGCCAGGGCCACACATGTTCACTTGAGCGAGGGGCTGGGGGCAGTAGTGGGGTGACAGACCGACCCGGGCAACCGCACCCCCAACAGACCTGTGACGACCTACCCAGGAGCAGGCGGGGAGGCGGGGGCCCGGCTCGCTCGGAAACCCCACAGAGAACACACAGACAGGACCACACACCTACACTTTACTTATAATAGATCACGACAAAGGGACAGAGGGAAACATACAAGCGGGCCAGAGGGACACGTAAGGAGAAACCGCCCTCCCCCCACGCTGCCACACCACAGACAAAATGGGACGGGAAGATCAGACACGATAATAATGCACCACGGACATAGAACCGCTGCCGGAAAGCGGAGCTCAACTCCAGACCACCGAACACGACACACATAGACACAGGGGATCCGATACTGCCAATATATAATGCCAAATGGGGACAGTAAGTTGCATTAGGCAAGTTGATAATTGTCGAATGTTGATAGATATGCAATGTCGTATGTTAAAATTGCTCTGCAGATACCCCATCACCCTGCATGGTACACCTAAGTAGGAGGGTACTGATACTGCCAATTTGTCTTATCAGCAGGGGACTACAAGTTATTCTTAGCAAACTGATACCTGTTGGATGATGACTGCTAAGTAATGTTAAATGTGTTCAATGTTATAAATGTTATATAGATGCTCTGACGTCCCAGGCGAGGACGCACCAAAACTGACCTAACACCGGACCGAGCCTTGAAGGGAAGACCCAGGGGACTGTCGTGACTGGACCACCCAGACCCGAAAGTAACGACAGGACAGGTAACCCAGGACTGACGACCTAGGGAAACCACGACCCGCTGAGAGACTTCAGCCTTCCTCCCACTACCCCAAGGGACTGGCGACGTGCCCAAGTGGACGAGACTCAGAGCCGGTGACAGGGCTCTCACCTCGGAACCACTTAGTCGCCTTAACCCTACCGCCACTGAGAGAAGTACCCCCCCCTCCCCCTCTGACCCCACCTCCCCCCCCACCCCACACACAGGACTGAACGCGATAACTCGCACTCCACTCAGACTAACCAGACCGACGACTCACAGACAGAAAGGCATGTCACTCACGCCAGCCGATCTCAAAATCCTATCCATAAATGTAAGAGGGCTAAACAAGCCCGAAAAGAGATCAACAGCACTCAAAGAATTCCACGCCTCTAGGGCCTCCATAGTCTATATACAGGAAACACACTTTAGGGAAGGGGTAAGACCTAAACTGCAAGATCATCGATACCCCATGGGCTATTTCAGTGACTATAACGGCAACAAAACAAGGGGGGTCGCGATCCTACTCCACAAAGGGCTCCCCTTCCAGGAAAAGGAGGTTATGACTGACCCGGAAGGAAGGTTCGTCTTCCTGAAAGGTACAATAACGGGACAAACCTACACTCTAGCTAACGTTTATGCCCTGAATAGGAGACACCACCAGTTCCTCGCGAAGATCCTACGCACACTCACAAAATTTACCGAAGGCATACTGATCCTGGGAGGTGACTTCAACTTAGCACTAGACCCGAGATGGGACACATCATCGGGAACCTCGCACATCCCAATGCAACAACTGACAGCACTAAAATCACAGCTCACCAAACACAAACTGGTAGACTGCTGGAGGGCCTACCACCCAGATGAAAGGGATTACACCTTCCACTCGCACCCACACAACTCATACACCAGGATAGATTACTTTTTCATGCAGCAATACCACCTCCCACTTGTCAAACACGCTGAAATAGGTACGGCGACATGGTCAGACCACGCCCCAGTAACACTCACGATAACTTCTCCCCTGTTTAGACCCAAGGAAGCCAGGTGGCGCCTGAACGAACACCTCCTCACGGTTCCAGAAGTCAAGTCTGACATTGGAAAAATCCTGCGAGAATACTTCACCCTCAACGTGCCAACCCAAACTACCCCCACGATCACCTGGGAAGCCCACAAAAGCGTAGTGAGGGGCCACTTCATTCAGAAAAGTGCCCACCTTAAAAAACAGAGAGAAGCCGCCATGACATCGATATTAACAGGCATACACAAACTAGACACCCTGAATAAAAACAACCAGACAGACGAACAGCTAAGCGCACTACTCGCATTACGCAGGGAACTGTCCACACTACTACAAGCGAAGTACCATAGAGACGCGAGACGCCACAAAACATTCTTCTCCCTACACGGTAACAAAAGGCAGACTTCTGGCCCGCATGCTGACAAAACGCAGACAATTGACCTATATAGACCGAATTAGAGATGCCAATGACACGCTCCAACGCCACCCCTCAAAGATCCAGGAAGTGATAAGAGCATACTATGCAAAGCTCTATACGCTCCCGAGACCACAGACACAACCAGCACACAAACGCCTACTGGATACCATAAACGAATACCTAGACACACACACACGCTACCCACACTAGATAAAACCACAGCGGACCACCTAGACGACAAGATCACACCAGAGGAATTGGCCATGGCAATCAAGCAGACAAAACCCGGGCCCAGATGGCCTACCTTTATGCTACTACAAGACATTCGCAGACGCACTATACACCCCCCTCCTAGACACGTTCAATGCAATAAAAGAGGGACACCAGTTTACCAAGCAATCCCTTGAGGCACACATCACCATCATCCCCAAAGAAGGGAGAGACAGCGAACACTGTAGTAACTATCGACCCATCTCGCTCATAAACAGCGATCTAAAACTACTGGCCAAAATATTGGCTACTAGACTACAAACCCACGTACCCACACTGGTACACCCCGACCAGGTGGATTTTGTGGGGGGGAGAGAAGCCCGTGATAACACCATCCGCACCCTCTCCCTGATACACACCCACAGACGGCGACCGGAGGGCCTTCTCCTGCTGTCGACGGACGCGGAGAAGGCCTTCGACAGAGTAAACTGGACCTACCTCTTCCAGACCCTCACACGCACAGGACTAGGCCCGGGTATTATGGGGTGGATAAGAGCGCTATACACACTACCGTCGGCCCGAGTGGTGGTCAATGGAGCACTGACAGCACCATTTGACATACACAACGGCACCCGCCAGGGCTGCCCCCTATCACCAATGCTCTTTGTCCTCGCCCTCGAGCCGTTCATGGTGGCCATCAGAAACAACCCAGACATCAACGGTATATCCTTAGGAAAAACACACCACAAAATAGCTGCCTATGCCGATGACCTACTGTTCTATGTTACTAATCCCGAAATAACACTCCCTAATATTCTTAAGGCCTTCCAAGAATTTGGCAGAATCTCCAACCTAAAGATTAATCTCACGAAATCCTCCATACTAAACATCTCGGTACCCTCACAGAGGGAACAACCACTACGCCAACACTTTACACTACAATGGGCGAACCAAAAGATCAAATACTTGGGAATCTGGTTAACGCGAACTGGAGGGGACATGTATAGGGAAAACTTTATCCCTATCCACACTAAATTCCGTGAGGAAATGCGAGAATGGGCATACCCACACATCTCCTGGCTAGGGAGAATTCAGGTAGTCAAGATGAACTTCCTCCCCCGGCTACTATACTTGTTTCAGACCATCCCCATGACAGTCCCACGCGCATTCTTCGCCTCACTGCGGACAGCCGTGGGTCAATATGTATGGAATGGTAAAAGACCCAGACTAAAAAAACACACTTCTGACGCAACCTAAGAATAAAGGGGGACTTGCCCTACCGGACTTCTTCCTTTACTATAAGGCATGCCATCTCCTACGGATCATAGAGTGGACTAAAACTAGGACACGAAAGCTGTGGAAGCAGGCAGAGACGCACATGACGGGGACTCCCGTCGCGGCCCTGCCATGGCTACCCCAAGACCACAGACGAAGGGGAAAGAATACCCCACATACACTAGAGCCACCCTACAGGAATGGCATCGCGCCAAGGGTAGGCACAGCCTGACAACATACCCATCGCCCCTACTCCCACTGACACACAATCCAGCCTTCCCCCCAGGATCAGACCCGAAAGCATTCCGATCACTGATCCAAGACCCCATACCTAGACTCCGACATGTTTACTCGGCCAGGGGCCTCAGTTCACTCAATGAGCTGAGAGCGACCACAGAACACACACTCCTCATGCGCCTGAAACACAGACAAATACAGAGCTATATAGCTACCCTCCCACAAGGGGAGACACTAACGCGCCCCCTCACTGCCTTCGAAGAAATCAGCCTGAACCCAGACCCAATAGCCCATGGGGTATCTGTCATCTACACCATGCTCCTGTCACAAACACCAGTGGCACAACCGAACTTCAAAGGGAAATGGGAACAAGCTCTAAACCGTACTTTTACTGAGACAGAATGGGAAAAAATCTGCTATCTGACACATCACTGCTCCAACTATAGCAAAACGCAAGAGACGGCATATAAGCTACTGACTAGGTGGTACCGCACCCCAGCGACACTAAACGCTATAGCGCCAGACCACTCCCCACTATGTTGGAGATGTGGTAGGGCAAGGAGAACATTGCTACATATTTGGTGGGGGTGCGACAAAATAGTCCCGTTCTGGCAGGGCATACACGCAATGACGAAACAATTCTCCGACAACCCCCCCCCCCATGAACCCAGCTGAAATGTTACTTCATTTCCCCGATCCTTATACAAAAAAGCAATGACTATACGCATCCTTAACACAGCCAAAGCAATCATCCCACAATACTGGAAAACACCAGTGACACCATCACTAGAGATATGGTTCACACAAATGGAGGAACTGACGTCTCAGGAAGACCTCTATCACTCAGCCAAAGACACCAATCCTATCTCAACACATGGACCCACTGGCTACTGACAACAGCAAAACCAGACTTTAGAGACCGGCTACGATACTAAAGAAACAAGACGAGAAGAGACAGAAGCCCACCAATGCCCTGACTACGGACAGACTACGGACGACCCGACGACTTCAGCCCCCCACCTCCCCTTCCCCCCCCCAACCCCTGAAGGGACCATAACCAGAGAAGCAAGGACGTACCGTACGCAGAGGGTCAGCTAATAGACCATGCTAAGTCAGCCATTGACATGGGTATCGCACTTACCAACACACAAGACGTAATAGGACCACAACTTTGTACAGGGATAGAACTAGACACGCAAAAACTCTCTCACTAGGGAGACAGGGAACCCAATTCAAGACCATAAGGAAATACCTGAACTGCGACCCATCTCCCCCCCCCCCCCCCCCCCCCCCCTCACTGAAACCGGACAATCGGACAAAAAGCATTAAACGGACCTGCGAGTCCATTTACACGGGGGGCCTGCGAGCCCGCATGTTGATTATTTATGTTAACGTTGATAACCCTACAACCGGCCACCGCGAGACACGGTGCTTACTTGCTAGTGCAATGCACCTGAATTCGGAGACCTGCGAGTCCCACATTGTTACTCTTTAATATTGAAATGCAAATAAAAATATATTTACAAAAAAAAAAAAAAAGTAGCCAATAGAGGGAAAAACAGAGGAAACTGTAAAAAGAATATATATATATATATATATTTGATATAATATGTAATAACTATATAATATAATGAACCTATATTAAATATATAGGTTCCTCCCAAGGTAGAACCTAAGCATAAATGGAAATATGGGCTCACTGGCTGATTGCCATACTTCAGATTTTCAACGAATATACACCATAGAACCATTAACCAGAAATTAAATTTACCCCATACCTACACCGAGATAAAATCCCCAGACTTTTTAGGTAGTGAAAGACTGCACTTTATTCTTTTTTTGACATTACAATGCTGCAGTATTGAGGTCTTAAAATATTAAAATTTTTGTATTATATTAATAGTGTTACAGTTTGTGCACAGTTATAATTCACATATTAACTGCTTTAACTGTGATACTACACTATACTCTAGGTTCAGTGGCGTGCACACAATCCATGGGGCGGGCACCTGGTCGCAGGGGTCTGCAGCATGGGCGTCCGATGGGGGGGGCAAGAGGGGGCACTTGCCCCCCCCCCCGGATTTTTCAGCTTGTGCTGCTATTTTTGGTTTGTGTGAGAATACACTGCAATACCGGCGCCGGCCAGTAGGTGAATGTTGAAAGTGCTGTGAATGTTGAAAGTCAGGAAGCTACAGCTTATCCCTGCCTCTCGCTCATGACTGAAACCGCAGGGGAGCAGCAGAGAGGCAGCCTACAGATCAGCTAGGTAAGGGATGGGGAGTTGGGGGGGGGGGGGGGAGATAGCATAGAGGAAGGTAAAGTAGAAGGAGCAGAAATTAGCAGAAATGTTTTGCAAGGGGCAGGAGGGGTCAGCAAGGAATAGAAAGGGGCAGCAAGAAGGAGGAAGAGGTAGGAAAGGTTTGCAAGGAGCAGGAGGGTAAAGTAGAAGCAGCAGAAATTAACAGGAAGGGGCAGCAAGGAGCAGAAGGTGTCAGCAAGGAGTAGGAAGGGTCTGCAAGGAGCAGGAGGGGTCACCAAGGAGTAGGAAGGGTCTGCAAGGAGCAGGAGGGATCAGCAAGGAGTAGGAAGAGGCAGCAAGGACCAGGAAGGGTCTTCAAGGAGCAGGAGACGTCAGAAAGGAGTAGAAAGGGTCTGCAAGGAGCAAGAGGGGTCAGCAAGGAGTAGGAAGAGGCAGCAAGAAGCAGGAACTGTCTGCAAGTTGCAGGAAGGAGCAGGAGGGGTCTGCAAGGAGCAGGAAGGGGCAGCAAGCAGCAGAAGGGGTCAGCAAGGAGTAGAAAGGATATGTAAGGGGCAGGAGGGGTCAGTAAGGAATAGAAAGGGTCAGAAAGAAGCAGAAAGGGGTAGGAAAGGTTTGCAAGGAGCAGGAAGGTAAAGTAGAAGGAGCAGAAATTAGCAGGAAAAGGCAGCAAGGAGCAGGAGGGGTCAGCAAGGAGTAGGGAGAGGGAGCAGGAAGGGTCTGCAAGGAGCAGGAGGGGTCACCAAGGAGTAGGAAGGGTCTGCAAGGAGCAAGAGGGGTCAGCAAGGAGTAGGTAGAGGCAGCAAGGAGCAGGAAGGGTCTTCAAGGAGCAAGAGGGGTCAGCAAGGAGCAGGAAGGGGCAGCAAGGAGAAAGAAGGGGCAGAAAGGAGCAGGAGTAGTCAGCAAGGAGCAGGAAGGGGCAGCAAGAAGCAGGAAGGGTCAGCAAGGAGTAGAAAGGGTCTGCAAGGGGCAGGAAGGGTCAGCAAGGAGTAGGAAGGGGCAGCAATGAAGGAAATAAAAAAATTTAAAAAAAAATTAAATAATTTGTATTGAAGTCTCCGAGCATGCACGGATCGGCGGGTTTAAAGGTACATGGCGCGAAATTCAAATTCTGCTGTACCTTTTTGCTTTGGTGTTTTCTGTGTGAATTGTGCTGCCAGGATCAAATTACTTCTGAGAAGGTAAAAATATTTCTAATATTCTTTTTCTTAGCAGTCTTGTTTTTTTATCTTCTTTAAAAATTCTTCCTTCTTTTCTTATAGCTACGGCTTCTCCCTCTGCCTCCAGACATTCTGATAGAAGAAATAGGTGAGCCAAGATTAGTATTTTTTTTTCTATTAAGGGGAACAAAAAGAGTGCCAAGGGGCCAGTAATATATATATATATATATATATATATATGGCCTTTATATAATTTCAGCCCCATCATATCACTGGAATCCTCTCCTAGGAAGCATAAGGACAAGACAAAGAGATGCTTAAATTGTAATGGGATGGCTATGGAGGAAAATAAGCTGTGCAGGTCCTGTTTGATGGTAATGGCCAGAGAGAGCAGCAGAAAGGATTCGCCTCAGGAAGAGCTTAAACAGTGGATCTCTCAGGCTATAGCGGAAGGAATTAGATCCTCTTCAGGAAAGGGCCAGCAAGCAAAGAGCTCCAGACAAGAGTCCGGGTCTTCTGAATCTGAAGATAACTCTGATGTCCAGTTTTTCTCTGACGAAGAAGAGGAGGAGATAGATCATTCATCAAAATCACTGGATTCTAGATCCGTGGAGAAGTTGATTTCACTATTAAGAAATAATTTAAGGATCCCTGAAGATAAAGCAGAGGTGTGTGAATCAGACAGGCATTTTGAAGATCTTAGGTCAAATAGACCTACCTTTCCAGTTCATGCAGCTATCAAAGAAGTCATCTCTCAAGAATGGAGTAGGCCAGAGAAGAAAGCTACTCTGAAGAGTAAAGGGTATATCCATATTCTCAGGTGGATTCTAAAGCTTGGATGCCCATTCCTAAGATTGATGCGGCTGTTATCCATATGGCCAAAAAGACTACTCTTCCAGTAGACTCAATGGCTTATTTACGTGAACCCATGGAAAAATGGTTTGATGCGGATTTAATTAAGGCATACCCGGCTCTGGGGTTTGCTTTACTTCCAGCAGTAGCATTGACGACACTTTCTAGAACCTTAAAGGTTTGGCTACAGAATTTGTAGGAAGATATAGCAGCGGGGGTTCGCAGCGAGCATCTGATTGAAAGTCTGAAAAATTTCCACTTGGCATCAGAATTTTGCTCAGAGGCCTCTCTCGATATTACCAAGATGGTGGCTAAGAGCATGGCTCTGATGGTAGCATCCAGAAGGGCGTTGTGGCTACACGCTTGGGGTGCGGACTATGCATCAAAAGCATCTTTATGTGCTCTTCCCTTTAAAAGGGGATCTACTTTTCGGCAAAGTTCTGGATGAGGCCATCCATATGGCAGCTGATGGTAGAAGAGCCTTTCTTCCTCAGGACAAAAGGCGTCCCTTATCCAGTATATGGAAGAATAAAAAATGTAAGGATCGTTCCTTTCGTGACTCCAGGACATATCGTCCAGGCAGAGAGTACACAAGAAACTCAAATTGGAGAACAAATCAGCCATCTTCCTCAAAGTTCTCCAGAGGTAGAGGTTCCTGACCTGCTAATAAGGGATTCTGAAGGTGCGCAGGTCCAGCCAGGGATAGGAGGTCGTCTCCTAAAGTTCTTCCCAGTCTGGATCAAAAACGTCTCCGATTCATGGGTACTGTCTATTATAAAAGAAGGATACCTCATAGAATTTTCAAGTATCCCACCACCTACCTTCAAGCAATCTCGCATGGCAAGAGGGATAAAGGAAGTAGCTATGATGGCTTGTATCAAGGAACTAACCCTACAAGAAGTTATTGTGGAGGTTCCGAAGGCAGAAAAGTTCAAAGGCCACTATTCAACCATGTTTCTGGCTCCAAAGCCTTTAGGCAAATGGAGACTGATTCTGGACCTAAAGGTCTTAAACTCCTACCTACAGACCAAGTCATTCAGGATGGAGTCCATTTCCAGTATTGTCGGCAACATAAAGGAGGGAAGTTGGATGACGTCCATAGACCTCAAGGACGCATATTATCAGATTCCCATTCACCCATCGCATGTAAAGTTTCTGCGTTTTTACATATGGGGGAAGCATTACCAATTCAGGGGACTTCCCTTTGGGCTCAGTCTAGCTCCAATGACGTTCTCGAAGGTTCTCATTACACTGATTGCCTTTCTAAGGTTGCAGAGGATAGAGATATTACATTACCTCGACGATATTCTTATTGTGGGTTCCTCGGCCAAGGAAGTGTTACTTCACACTCAAACCGCTATTCACTGTCTACAGGCTCACGGATGGATGCTGAACTTAGGGAAGAGCTCTCTGATACCATCCCAAAAGATTATTATCCTGGGGTCAAAAATAGATACTGCTGTAGCAACTCTCTCTCTTTCGCCAGAAAGAATGACAAAGATTTGCGAGAAGATTACGGATATTCAAGACCATCAGTCACTTTCTGCCAGAAGCTATATGAGCCTCTTGGGGTCCCTGGAGTCCATGATAGGGCTGGTAAGATGTGCCCATTGGGAAATTTGACCTATCCAGATGGGGTTTCTACGGCAGTTCAACAAGCACAATCCAAACTGGGATAAAAAAATTGTTCTTATGAAGTATGCAAAGAATCAGCTGAAGTGGTGGAAGAACAAGAAGAATCTGAGTCAGGGGTTTCCATTGGAGGAACCGAACTGGTTAATAGTTACTACGGACGCAAGCTTACAAAGATGGGGAGCTCATCTGGGGTCTCTTTGGAAACAAGGAAGGTGGTCCAACACGGAGAGAAAAATGCATTCAAACTTAAAAGAGTTGAGAGCTATTCTCAAGGCCCTTCAAGGGTTTCTTCCCTTAATACAAGATGCTTGGATTATGATTCAGACAGACAACAGGGCAGTGGCGTCATACATGAACCACCAAGGTGGTACTCGGAGCAAGCTTCTGTTGAAGGAACTAACTCCTCTTATGTCTCTGGCACAGAATAATCTTCAGGGATTAAAGGTGGTATATCTACCAGGTCCTCAAAATATTTTGGCAGATTACCTGAGCAGATCAAGTATTCTGCCAGGAGAATGGAAGCTACATACAGAAGTATTCCAAGCAATTACTCTTTGGTGGGGCATACCACAGATCGACTTAATGGCTACGAACATGAACACTCAGGTTCCGAAGTACTTCTCTCTTCTTCCAGACCATCGAGCAATGGGTCAGGATGCCTTGTCTCAAATATGGGATTTCAATCTGGGATATGTGTTTCCTCCCTTACCGATAATTCATTGCTTACTAAAGAAAATTTGGATGGAGAATCAAGTGATAATAGCTATCATCCGTTCTGGCCAAGGAGGCCCTGGATCCTTCTCCTGTGCAAAATGTCCTTGGAGGAACACTGGTAGCTTCCAATCAGGAACGATCTGCTAAGCCAGGGTCCTGTCTACCATCCCAACTCCGTACATCTGAGATTGGGGGCTTGGCTTTTGAAAGGGAACAGCTCCTGCAAACAGGATTGTCTGAGGCAGTAACAAATACGCTTCTTCTGTCTAGGAAGAATTCTACGTCCAAGTGTTATCACTGTATATGGGAGTCATTTAAGTCCTGGAATCTTGACAAAGGTCTAGACTTCTTGAAACCTGATCAGAACCAGATTTTGGAGTTCTTACAGGCTGGATTGGATAAGGGTTTAAGCCTGAGTACCTTGAAGGTGCAGTGTTCGGCACTATCGGCCCTCAAATCCCCTGATTGCCAGGTTCTTTAAGGCTACCATTCGCATTAGACCTCCTCTGCGCAACTATGCCCCTCCTTGGGATCTTCCTCTGGTCTTGGATGCCTTGTCCAAAATTCCTTTTTCTCCTCTCGAGAACTTGGATTTCTCTTCTCTCACGTACAAAACTATGTTTTTTTTGGCTGTTACGTCAGCCAGAAGAATCTCGGAGGTGAGAGCTCTCTCCTGTGCAGAGGACTATATTCAGGTTTTCCACGACAGAGTGGTTTTACGTCCTAAAGTTGTCTCAAAATTTCACTTACACCAGGAGATCGTTCTGCCTTCTTTTTTTCCTGAATCTTCCTCGGAGCTGGAGGTGAAGCTTCATAATTTGGATATTAGGGAATACTTGATCAGGTATTTGTCTGTTTCTGGTACATTTCGTAAGACGGATCATTTGTTCATTATTCCTGAAGGCTCCAGGAAAGATGAAGCTGCTTCCACTTCTACACTAAGTTGATGGATTTCCAACATCATCACTAAAGCTTACTCTCTGAAAGGTGTTTCTCCTCCGAAACGGATTAAGTCTCATTCGACTAGGTCCTTGACTACTTCATGGGCTAATTGGGCAGAGGTGTCCCCTGATGACATATGCAAGGCAGCAACGTGGTCTTCTCCTATGACCTTCATAAAATATTATAGGCTGGATGTAGCCTCTTCTTCTACTAAGTTTGGCAGAAGCATGTTGGCTTCTATTAGCTCGGCAAAATAAAATGATATGTTATTGCAGTTAAAATGTGTGGATTATTTTTCCCAACCCTTCTTGCTAGTTTGCTTGGATATTACCCATAAGTGATGCTGCCATGATTAGCCAGGAATACCGAAATTTTGTTTCATCCTTACCAGTAAATTTCTTTTCCTGGCTATTTCTCATGGCAGCATCAGGTTCCCGCCCTGGGTTTTGTCTGAGCTTTTCAATTGGATTGAGGTATGGAGGGAGGAGGAACCCTTTATGCCTACAGCTTCGTTAATTGTTTAATTGTTTTCTGTCCTGATCCGGCTGAGGGTGGAGCTAACCCATAAGTGATGCTGCCATGAGAAATAGCCAGGAAAATACATTTACTGGTAAGTATGAAACAAAATTTCTGTATTATCCCATCAATCCTAGAGTAGGAGTTGTGGACTGCCGAGAAATGTGTGTTGGGGGAGAAATGCCAAACAAATGCTGAGATACTGACATACAGCGTTGTGGGGGTAGAAGCGTATAGCTTCCTCCTGATGTGAGCAACTTCCCTTCAGTTGGCCTAATAAATTGCGGTCAAGTAGTGTATGTGGCCTCTTCTAGTCGCGTGAGGTATGAGGCAGTATAAGCTCCCACTAGTACCGTTCTTTGACAGAATGCCTTAATGGAGGCATTCTAACATTATGGGCTATGTATGTTTCACGCATTGCAGGGATGGACGCATTGATAAGCAACCATTGGCTCCACATCTATTTAACTATATACA
Source organism: Pelobates fuscus (assembly GCF_036172605.1). Taxonomy (NCBI): domain Eukaryota; kingdom Metazoa; phylum Chordata; class Amphibia; order Anura; family Pelobatidae; genus Pelobates; species Pelobates fuscus. Next base: position 192,835,513 of record NC_086319.1, on the reverse strand, counting down.
ATCAACATATGATAGTTTTCCCACCAGATCCCAGGATGTCCCCCCCCCCCATTCCTCCCCCAGTATCCCAGTATAGGTAGCGCTGACCAGTGTTTGTCGTAGTGTTGGGCATCCATAAAGCATCCCCCAGTATTTTGTTTTGGGAGTCGTGATAGGCACTGGGAGCACAATCCACATAAGTGTCAACCGTTACCATATGACTACCTTTGTAAATCGAACTGTGCCACCGGAGTGGCCCCTGTTTGTATGGGACACCTATGTGGGCCAGGTGGGAGGGCTCTTTAGGGGCATCCATCTAGGTTTGATAAGTGATGTGCTAATTGCAGGGTGTACATAATCTGTATGGCTGTAGCAACCCCATGTGTACAATATCGGTTATACGTGTAGCATATGCTATGTGGTGGGCTAAAGGTGTGCGAGGTGAGGTGTGCAGTATATAAGGCATGATACTTGCTGTGCATGGGCCAAGCAAGAGCTTTAGAGTTCGTGAGTGTCCTTCACTGGTGTCTCCTAGCCTTACTCCAGTCCTGTTGGAGTCTCTTCGATCCTGTTGGCTGGTCGATAGGCCGTTGTACGTCCATGCCCCAGGTCTTTAATATATGGGTGCCCTCTTCTGGAGACGCCATGACCGTCACTGTGCCACCTTGTGCTATGAGAAATTTAACGAGATACCCCCACTTGTAGCGGATTTGGTGGGCCCATAGTTGTTCTGTGATATCCTTAAAGGATCTTCTCCATTTCAGAGTGGAGGGTCAGATTTCAGCGCCACTCTTTCTATGAATCCGGACAAGTTTTCCTGGTTCTTCAGGCTCTCAGCACGCTTTCTTTGGCATGATAATAATGCATGCGGAGGAGGACATCCCTCAGGGTTTCCGGCAGGAGAAATTTTGGTTTCGCCATCCTGTGGTTGCAATTCAGCAGGAGTATGTCGTGGGCCAAGATTTTGAAGAGGCCTATAGCGTAGGCCTGGAGGCCATATTGTGTGACCAACTTGGGTACCCCCCGTATGCAGAGGTTGTTCCTCCATGGGCGGTCTTCGAGGTCTGTCAGTTTTGTATCTTGAGATTCCATTCCCTATATGATGCCATCCACCTTGCTTGCAAGGTCTGTGTGTGCTGTGACCATGTCGGCCATATTGTCTTCAATGTTGGAGGTTTTGTCGACAAGTCCTCTAGCATCTTCTGCATGACACCTTGCCTGAGACAAAGGTCTGCGTCCGGAAATTTGGGGCGCCTGTCAGTCTCGTCGTGGGTCAGGTTTTTAGTGTGACCGACTTTCGAAGTAGAGAAGTTGGCTTTGTCCGGGCGCTCTGATGCCCTCTTGCTCTTTGTCTGCGACATTGTAGGCTGCTAGGCGGTAATTAGCAGACAAAATTGCTCAGTTTAGGCCTGAGGGAAGTGGAGCAGTTAAGGCATGCGACTTCTCAGGCAAATTTCAATATGTAAAAACAGAAAAGGGGTAAGTGCTATATTTGATCGTGTAACTTTACCAAACCCCATAAAAACTGTACATGGGAGTTACTGTTGTACCCGTGAGACATGGCTGAACACAAATGTGTGTATTTTATTGCAGTAAAAGCTAACAGTATTATGACATTCACAGTTAAAATGTCATGCAGAACTTGAAAAAGAATAGAATCTCTTAATTTCTTACACTTTTTAGATTTTATTCATATTAACCCCTTAAGGACCAAACTTCTGGAATAAAATGGAATCATGACATGTCACACATGTCATGTGTCCTTAAGAGGTTAAATTAGATATAAATTGTATAAATATTTCATTTGAAATGAAAGCCCTGTTTCTTCTGAACAAAATGACATGTACACATAATATGAAAGAGGTGAATTGTGGTTGAACAGAGATATAGCTCACATTCTAGGTTTTATTTGTATTTCGTTTTGACCAGAACTTGTACAAATGCCTCTGTACACCTTGTGTTAAGTAGTTAAGCTTAAAGAAACTCAATCACTTTGAAGAAGGTTTATCATTTTTTATATATATATATATATATATATATATATATATATATATATATATATATATATATATATATATATATATATATATATATATTGGAAGGCAGAGCCTGAAGTTGTGGGAGGGTTTACCCTGCTATTTAAACTCAGGCCCCTTACACCACAGGGCTGATACTGCCGGGTTAATTTCTACTTCTGGTTCAAAGGTCATCGACGCAGACTGCCTAAAACTCCGAACAAGCTGGTCTGGGCCTACTGTGGATCCCACGCCGATCAGACCAAGTTTTCCCTGCTCCAACAACTCACATCATGCTGTTCCAGCCACACGCAGTCAGAGACTCCCACGCCGATCGGACCAAGTTTTCCCTGCTCCAACAACTCCTATCATGCTGTTCCAGCCACACACGGTGAGAGACTCCCACAACGATCGGACCAAGTTCTCCTTGCTCCAACAACTCCCATCATGCTGTTCCAACCACACGCGGTCAGAGACCCCCACGCCGATCGGACCAAGTTCTCCCTGCTCCAACAACTCCCATCACGCTGTTCCAGCCACACGCGGTCGGAGACTACTCACCTCCTCTCCTCCTCTCCAGAACTGTCCGTTCGTTCCCGCCAGCACTATGAGACCCTTTCCTGGCTTCCCGGGCCTTTTCCTGGACCAAACCTCCGTGTCTGCCAAGTCTGGGTACTTTCCAGCCGCATAGCTGACCTTTCACCTCCCCGCAGCTTCCGGGTCAATTCGTTTGCTTTCTGTATCAGTCAAATCCACGAACCGTAAGTCTGCCCGAACGGGTTAAATCCATGTACAAACATTATTGTTTGCATGTTTACATCCTTGCATACCGTCCATTCGGGACTTTTTCCCCATTTAGGACTTAAGTCAGTTCGCCTACTCCTGCCTGCTCTTTGTTCCATTCCCATTTCTTTAGTTTCCTTTCGTCCAATTTCTACCGAACTAGTCTCCAATCTATCTCCGTTACATGCTGCCATCTATCGGCCACTACAATCATAGTACCCATTCGTTAGTTTTACACTGTTCCCTGATACATGTTATGTCCAGGTTCTTTTGAAATGTATTTAGCCTGCTACTAATTGTCCTTACATGCCCCCTGTAGTTCGGTTATGTTTGCTATGTTACTTGTTATTGTTTACGATTGTGCACGGATATTGTCAGTTTCCCATTACTAGTTCAGCTCTGATACGCGTTTAATATTCACTACGTATATAGCATTTCCATCATATATTGCAATGTCTTATTCTATCACTTATGGACTTGGTACTGTTCTGAGGCAGTCGCACGTTCACATTTGTTACCATGTGTTATGGCCAATCTGTATGCTTGCTCCCATGATAGGTATTTTACTTATTTGGAACATGACCACCTATTCGCTAAACCTTTTTAGTAACACACTCCTATGTTCAGTATATGCATCGTCATGTTCCCTGGTACAAATCCTAGTGTACCAGGCTTTACCATACCATCATACGATCCCCTTGACTCTACGTCAAATAATCACATATTATGCACTAAAGGTTATTTTCTCATCGCTGTTATATTCTACTCAATCAAATTCATCATCCTAACCAACCCTTGCTATTTAGGCATGGCTTCACTAAACCTACACTAACTGTTCTATGTTACATCAGCCAACGCTGGCACGCAATTCCTCCGCCAGGCCATACTTAATTCCCCACACATACACACCCTCCCCATGCTGTCACGACCATATAATTAAATATTCTAAGTCCTACCAGGATAGCTCAAACTACCCACATAGCTTGTTATTTCATATCACCCTATACATATTTTAGCTACAGAAGTCACAGGACCAATTAGCGGTCACTCATGACTCTGCCTATTCCCCATTATTGTCGCAGTATCGGTTAAACACTCCCCCATGGTCTCTGGTAGTGGCCTAGTATCCTGACCCTACTCACTTATAGAGAAATTTTATTTATGTCCTATGAATCTTGTACCCACCATGGTAGGGTCAGGATTCTAAGGACTATGTCCTCAGGTTACCTACTCATAGCCCAGCCTCAAGAACAACAACCCCCATGATACAAGCGTATTTTCATTCATAGTAAGTCAAGCCCAATTCCAGTTCCAACTGCCCTCCCACCATAATTTTCCCTTTAGGTTCTCCAGTATCTCATTCCTCTGGCAAGGAAACCTCATTCTACCCCAAGTAAGGTTACATTTACCCACTTCACTACTACCCATCACCCGTCCCATTCACGGATCGGGTGTGTCAACTGGCGGCCTGGTTCCCAGCTAAGCCAGTAACTAGCCTCATCATTATCAATTCAGTGAGGCCAACACCCATCTCCACCCGCATATGTAGGTATATTCCCCTCGGCCCAATGCATAACTAATGCTTCACATCAACCTCTCCAGGTTACCAGTAAGGGCCTCACCCAGCACGGCCTCTTATATTGACTCTTTTTTACAGTCCCCGAGAGGCCAACGTTCCCGCCATATCTTTCAGTGGCCCCTGCCCACTAGGCCAAATCATAGGTAGAGCCTCTCTCAGCCACTTGGCATTAAGGGCCTCACCCTCCTGGTAGTAAAGATAAATTCTTCGCCTTTAGCTTTAGCTAGAGCCAGTTGACTCTATTATATGTTGTGCTCACCCCACTCCTATTTGGGTCTCAGCGTGTCTCTAATCCCAGAACAAGACAGGGACCTCACTGCCCCATACCCCAACCTGAGTACCCACCCCGGCTGGGCCTAGCACCCCAGCAGACTATCTGGAGCCTACTAATCCTGGTTCCCCACATTCCTGGACCATCCTAAAATTAACAAGCTGTACTACGGCATTTAGGGATTCCATTCCCGCCAACAGCACGCAAACCAAGCTATATAAACGTCTGCTCAAATTACCGGTACACCTCAGCCGGGCACTAGCTCGCAGTCAGGTAATCTGAATAACTACAATGAAGTCAAGCAGTTGAAATCCACTCTACTTACCTCTATAAAAAACATCAACGATGGACTATAGAGACTGGAATCTCCACAGGCACTGACACACGGCCCAGCTACAGGGCTCCTAAATCCCTCTCATGGTTATGTTATCCCTTTAAATCCCGCCCCTAGCACATCTGTTTACATTGTGACTCCTGCGTACTTCCCGTCCCCGACCAAATGCAAAGACATCTGGAAGGGTTAGTTTAGTCTCCTTACTGATTGCCTCCCACAGTGTCTTAGTGTACAAGTCTTACTACTACTACGATGATCTGTCCGTCGTTCTATAGACCAGAATCCCAGACTCAATCAGAAACTCACTATCCCAGAATTCATCCTGGCCTTCAGTCTTTTCGTGACATAACTGACTCTACTTCTCCTCACCATAGAAAAGGTTTGCATCGACAACCTGGATCTTTACCTCCAAGCACACCCTTCCCGTCACTTAGTCGACTTCTACATCAAGGTTTTTACACACCATTTCCACACAGGTCTGGTCACACTCCCGTCCGGTATTCATGAGTGTTAGAACCTTCAGTCCTTCAGTCCGCATTAATAGACCCCGCAACACAATCACGTTGCTTAAGAAGGTATTTAATAACCCATATTAATTACCCACCCCTAGCCTCAACTCATTGATTTCCTCTAAGGTATTCTGCCAGCACTTTGCCATAGGGGATGACCGGAGCTTGGGTGGACAAGACAGACATTTCCAACGCCTCCAAGCTTCTACCTATTCAGCCATCCCAAGGGCATGTTCATTGCATTTTATGGAGGGATTGTCATTACTTTCCCACACATTTAACTTTTAGAGCAAAGAGCCAAGCTGTTTGTCTTATTTGCTAACACACTATGTTGGCTACCACTAAATATTAGCGAATGTCCTGCAGTCACCCGGTTTCCTAGATGACTTCCTCACGATAGAACACCCTCACTCTACTCTGGTTAGTAATCACAAGACGATGGCACTTTTTCACCACTAGGGGTTCCACTTTCACAAACTGATCTTCTTAGGCATTCATCTTGACCCTATCATGCTACAGAACATGTCCACCTACAGAGAAGGTACAGCACAACGGAGTCCGGGGAACCTTTATCTTGTGAAGAGCACGTGTACCTGGGGGGATCTACAGTCCTTACTGGGCACGTTGAACATTGTCATGAGAATTATTTCTCAGGGCTGCACATTTATTTCCTGACCACTCTGTCTTCTTCCCACCGACAGTTGCATTTTGACACTAGTTGTGATTACTAAAGCAGACCTACACATATGGCTCAGGTTCATACCACACTGGAATAGTAGGCCAGGTTTTTCCCGACATTTCTCAACATTCCCCAGTTACATGGACCAATGCAGTGGCACACACTGGTTTCACAGTCAATTTGGTGACTTTTGGTTCTGAGATACCTGGCCTCTTTCCATTCCTTCTCAGCATTGTTTGGAATCTACCCCATAGTGCCACCTACAAGGCCTGGGTTGTATGAGTGGATAGGGGAAACTGTAAAGTGCTTCTCTCACAATGGAGCAGCCGGCGATACCATCAATAAAGGCAGCTCCTCATCCATGGCTTATTAGACAACTCACTTGGTAGGCAGCAACACTATAATTTCACATCACGTGGGCACAAATTCCCAGTCGTATGTATGCTTTATCTTGCTCTAATTTACAAGACTTCTTCGAAGCCCACCCAACAGCCAACAACAGGCCTGTCTACTCCCTCCCCTGCATTCCATGGCTTAAATCCTGGACTAACTTGCCTCATGGCATTTGGCAGATTTCCGGATAGAGCTGCCCTCTCCATTTATACATCACGAGCATACAATAGAGATTTCACCTTTACAACAAGTTTACCACCGATTACCATAATACCGATATTCTTTCACTAGACACCATCGTGACACTCCTCTCCTTTTTGCCCCTTCAATTTAAAACTCTCTCTTAACACTACAAAACTTTACCTGACTGGAATACAACACCATATCTTAAGTGCCTATCCTAGTACCAAACAGTTCACATCCTCTTAACATGTGACGAACGTACAGAGATAAGGTACTATCCTACGGACAATAAGGTGCCCGGTCAAAATGCCAGACTTTTACAGGTTATCACTCACTGGACTAAACCTCAATATGCCCCTATTTACACTGCAGGGCAAAACACTTACTACAGCTAAATTCATACTGTATCTCAGAACACTCTAAGCTAGGTGGGGACTCAACCACAATGCCTTTCCGAGACAGTCGTTCAGAATCGGGGAAGCATCAGCTGCTTCTAGACATATGTCCCTGCTCACAAAATAAACATAAGCATGCTGGAAATCCACAGTTTATTACTAGATACATACCACAACCAGAGCTAGACTTGAGTAGACAAGCCTTTATGAATCTTGCTATGTAGAGATATGTAATAAGTAGTGATGTCGCAAACATAAAATTTTCCGTTCGCGAATGGCGAACGCGAACTTCCGCAAATGTTCGCGAACAGGCGAACCCTGCGAACCGCCATAGACTTCAATAGGCAGGCGAATTTTAAAACCCACAGGGACTTTTTCTGGCCACAATAGTGATGGAAAAGTTGACTGTGGCATGCCGGAGGGAGATCTATGGCAAAACTCCCATGGAAAATTACATAGTTGATGCAGAGTCTGGTTTTAATCCATAAAGGGCATAAATCACCTAACATTCATAAATTGTTTGGAATAACGTGCTTTAAAACATCAGGTATGATGTTGTATCGATCAGGTAGTGTAAGGGTTACGCCCGCTTCACAGTGACACACCAAACTCCCCGTTTAACGCACCGCAAAAAAACGCAAACAGTCCATTTGCACAACCGTAAAACTCCCCATTTGCACAAGGTTGGATACCAAGCTAGCCATGTCCCATTCCTTGTCCTCACTGATGTCATTGAAGGTCTCTTCCTCCACCCAGCCACGTACAACACCAAGGGTCCCCGATAGGTGACAACAAGCCCCCTGTATTTTTTTTTTTTTTAATGTACACTACTGTTACACCAGATATGAGTTGCACTGGTGTGACACTGTGCCCTGGCAGGCCCTGAAATGCACATGTGTGAAGGAAACTGACTGCTATTATATTACAGTCAAAAAAGTTTTTTGTTTTTTTTAAATGCAAGCTATTGTGACACCAGATATGAGTGGTGGCACTGGGACCACCTTAAAAATATTGGATATCGCTAAAAATCATGATCACTATATACTTTCTCTACAAACCTCTAATACGAACCAAACTACTCATCCATCCGCTATACCACTTTATCCCACCTAGAACTAGTGCCCAGTTAAAATACTTGACTCTTACTTACCCACACTCAGTCATGCCACATACATTTCACCACTACTCTCACTGAATCCCTCTGACTATGGCTAAATTCATCATCTACATCAGAACACTACTCCTAAGATTAGGTTGTATCCATGTCTCGGGTCTTTCATTTAGAATAGGGGCAGCTTCGGTCTCCTTCAACACTGACACTCCAGTGCATATTATTGAAAGATTGGGCAGATAGAAATCCTCAGTCTACAACCAATATATTCATCATCCCGAGAAAGAAATGAGGAAAGCTTTTAAAAGTTTGGCTTTGTAAATTTGATGCAATAAGTGTGTTTTTCTTTAATACCTTTTCACCCTCTTTGCATGAACCCGATTTACATATAATATCTAATATGTTTCTGAACATATATATTATATTATTCACTCACTCACTCACTCTCTGGGCCGGCCTAAGACATCATGCTGCCTAGGTCCAACGATAAATGACTATGGGGGATAATGTATAATAAACACAGGTTACTGGCTATGGGGGGCATAATGTATAATAAACACAGGTTACTGGCTATGGGAGGATAATGCATAATAAACACAGGTTACTGGCTATGGGAGGATAATGTATAATAAACACAGGTTATGGCTATGGGGAGGATAATGTATAATAAATACAGGTTACTGGCTATGGGGGGATAATGTATAATAAACACAGGTTACTGGCTATGGGGGATAATGTATAATAAACACAGGTTACTGGCTAGAGGGGATACTGTATAATAAACACAGGTTACTGGTTGTGGGGGATAATGTATAATAAACACAGGTTACTGGCTATGGGGGAGATAATGTATAATAAATACAGGTTACTGGCTATGGGAGGATAATGTATAATAAACACAGGTTACTGGCTATGGGAGGATAATGTATAATAAACACAGGTTACTGGCTATGGGAGGATAATGTATAATAAACACAGGTTACTGGCTATGGGGGGATAATGTATAATAAACACAGGTTACTGGCTATGGGGGAGATTATGTATAATAAACACAGGTTACTGGCTATGGGGGAGATTATGTATAATAAACACAGGTTACTGGCTATGGGGGAGATTATGTATAATAAACACAGGTTACTGGCTATGGGAGGATAATGTATAATAAACACACGTTACTGGCTATGGGAGGATAATGTATAATAAACACAGGTTACTGGCTATGGGAGGATAATGTATAATAAACACAGGTTACTGGCTATGGGGGGATAATGTATAATAAACACAGGTTACTGGCTATGGGGGGATAATGTATAATAAACACAGGTTACTGGCTATGGGGGATAATGTATAATAAACACAGGTTACTGGCTATGGAGGATAATGTATAATAAACACACACAAAAAAAAATACAAAAAAAAATGAATGCAGCTTCAGAATTAATTTAAATTGTATGCTGTCTAGGAGGTGGGAGGGTCTGGGAGGGAGGGTCTGCTGCTGATTGGCTGGAATGTGTCTGCTGACTGTGAGGTACAGGATCAAAGTTTACTCAATGATGACGAATAGGGGGCGAACCGAACATCGCATATGTTCACCATCCGTGGCGAACGCGAACACGCTATGTTCGCCAGGAACTATTCGCCAGCGAACCGTTTTTTATTACAGGCCTACCGGATGCGTCATTTTCGGCATACCACAACTGACTTGCTCATACCTCTAACTTATCATAGATACGGCTTTGGTCCCTGACTACAAATTGGAAGGCGGAGCCTGAAGTTGTGGGAGGGATTACCCGCTATTTAAACTCAGGCCCCCTACACCACAGGGCTGATGCTGCCGGGTTCATCCCTCCCACCTTTCCCATTATACATATTATTATTACAGGTGGGCCCTCTTTTATTACAGGCCTACCCGATACGTCGGTTTCGGCACACCACAACCGACTTGCTCATAGATCTAACTTATCATAGATACGGCTTTGGTCCCCGACTACAAATATATATATATATATATATATATATATATATATATATATCATACATGAGAAATTATTAAAGCTCTTTGTGTATGAGCACAACCAATACAACAAACATCTATTAGTTTAGTTGACACTATTCGGAAGCAAACATACCAAGGATTCTTCTTAGTTGATCAATGTAAAAAGTCAAATAATAATTATTAAAACAATATAATGTAGTAAAATCAACAAATATCAATGTCAATTTGGAACACAAAAGGCTGATGTTACACATGTCAACTGCTATTATGCTTCTGTCTATACCCTTCAATCTATGTTATTGAAAATCCCCTGATTTGGAGATTTTGTATGCTCTTCATTCAGCTTAGTGAATTTGAGATTGCATGCTTAAAGGACCACTCTAGTGCCAGGAAAGCATACTCGTTTTCCTGGCACTAGAGTGCCCTGAGGGTGCCCCCACCCTCAGGGACCCACTCCCGCCCGGCTCTGGAAAGGGGAAAGGGGTAAAAACTTACCTTTTTCCAGCGCTGGGCGGGGAGCTCTCCTCCTCCTCTCCGCCTCCGTTCCTCCCCGTCGGCTGAATGCGCACGCGCGGCAAGAGCTGCGCGCGCATTCAGCCGGTCACATAGGAAAGCATTCATAATGCTTTCCTATGGACGCTTGCGTGCTCTCACTGTGATTTTCACAGTGAGAATCACGCAAGCGCCTCTAGCGGCTGTCAGTGAGACAGCCACTAGAGAATTAGGGGGAAGGCTTAACTAATTGATAAACATAGCAGTTTCTCTGAAACTGCTATGTTTATAAAACAATTAGTTAACCCTAGCTGGACCTGGCACCCAGACCACTTCATTAAGCTTAAGTGGTCTGGGTGCCTAGAGTGGTCCTTTAATGTGGACAAGAACTAAGAAGACAAGACAAAGAACTAAGACTAGTTTAAAGTCAATATTGTTTTCTAATTCTGGCAGAAATACCAGCAGAAAATGGGTTTGTAAATTTGGGATTCTGATTGTGTTAAAATTACCACTCAATACCAAGCAAAATTCAGGTGATGTCAAATACTGGTGCTAGGTGATCAGCGTTTTTTTAGATTAATACAAATAAAAGGGAAGTTGAAGATAAAATTATATCAAAATGCAATCATATTGTAATTTAGACCAAGTAGTAGAACAAATGTGCTGTTTTAGAAGCAAAATGAAAATAAATTATCCTTAATCCTTTAATAACATCAATTTAAAAAAAAAAATGAATAGGAAAAACATAATAAAAAAACAAATAATAATATTTTACACAGAGAGGATAAAACTTGAAGAGTACCCCTAGCTTAACCTCTGTTTAATTCATATGGTTATTTGTGCTTATTTCCAAAAAACAGATAACAAAAACAAAGTCACTTCATTTTCATGACAATGTTTTGGCAGAGTAAATGGCGGAGCTTGCCAGACAGTTATTCATGTTCTACACTGGGCATTGCAAAAATAATACTAATAAATTAATAATAATTCATAGAGCTCCATCCTTACACATACATCCCACTATACACACAACCTATACCCCTTATACAGAATTGGATAAAAAGAAGGGAGGTTTTGCGCACACAATGGATATATAGTAGGTTCTGAAAAATAAACAACTTTCATAGGGCAATATATAAAATCCCAATAATCATAAAAAGGAGTAATATGAAGCACTCACACTTTAGAGAGCCATATAAGTCGGCTCTCTACTTTGAAGACACATGATTGTGCTTGTGTGCAGATTGTCCCACCATCAGATTTCGTCTGGATATAATCAGGAACCAGGATAGGTGAAAAGTAAAATACTTTATTGACAATAACAAAAATAAAAAACAAAAAATAAAAAACAAAAGTGCTAGTTGTTTTTTGTTTTTTATTTTTTTGTTTTTTTGTTTTTTATTTTTTTATTGTCAATAAAGTATTTTACTTTTCACCTATCCTGGTTCCTGATTATATCCAGACGAAATCTGATGGTGGGACCAGTCTGCACACAAGCACTTTACTGGGAATATTCTATGTGTCTTCAAAGTAGAGAGCCGACTTATATGGCTCTCTAAAGTGTGAGTGCTTCATATTACTCCTTTTTATGATTATTGGGATTTTATATATTGCCCTATGAAAGTTGTTTATTTTTCAGAACCTACTATATATCCATTGTGTGCGCAAAACCTCCTTTCTTTTCATCCAATTCTGTACAAGTGTTTTTTGGTGACAAAAACACGGGTTGGTTTGTTTGACGCACTGGGATTTTATGTACATATTTGTATAGCGCCATTTAACCTATTTTCTGTTTTTGTATACCCCTTATACGTACACTTAACCCCTAAACACAAAGTGCTCCTTCTATACACACACACTACGCTCCTATACACACACTTAACACACTTTATACACACCCTAAACCTCTATAAACACACACACACACACACCGTACACCCCCCATACACACATACTACAAACACTACACACACACACACACACTATACCCTCCCTACACTCTATATACACACACTGTACTCCTTACACACAAAAACTACAGCTCCTTTACACAAAAACATGTTCATTACAGTTCCTTTCAGTTAGTGCTTTGATCCTATGAGTATTGCTGTAACGGTCTTTGGGTGGAGTCCGATGCACAGAGATGTTAGCTCACCCTTGCAAATAGATACAGACCAAGGTGGTCAAGTAAGAATTCACATGGCCTGTGAACTGGGGCTGTGCAGGGGCAATAACCGGGTACGAGGAAACAGACAAGGGCAAATCCAGGAGAGTAGTCAGGAAAGTTTCCAAAGGTCAGGGCAGGCAGCAAACAGGCAATAGTGAATATCCAGAAGCAGGAGTCACAAGCCAAGTCTTAAGTAACAGGAATCAGGATATAATGAACTGACAAGGTTCCCAGTGCAAGGCAGTGCTTATATATCGAGCTGATTAATATCTGCTTCAGGTAGGCTAGATAGAACGAAGCAGCCACCGGTGCTGGAGATGAGGCAGGAATAAACATAAGGACTGAAAACAAGAACTGAATGGGGCTTAGAGGCGGGAACGCAGGCTTGGGATGCATAAGGCCTTAGGTTCAAACCCCCTGGGCACTTTTGGGGTGACCACGGTCACGGTGAGAGTCGTTACAATTGCTCATGTACTGACTCATATGCCCATGGATCTTGGCAGTTTTATCATTCTGTGGCAAGTATTAGAAAGATTGTGCATACATATAAATGTCATCAGACTATTCACAATTTGTTTACTGTCGATAACCCTTGATTTTTAATTAATAAAAATCCCCTTAAGTAAAATTACTGATAGGCCAATGACACCTGGCTGAGTTTGTTAGTATATGTCGTTTGAGTCAGTCATTTAGGAATGCTTTTACAGCAAATCAGAGGCATGCTGTGCCCAGAATAGTATTCATTGGTTCATTTTTTTTTTCCTTTTTTGGGGGTAATGATTACTTTAACAAGCTTATTAACTTGTCTTGTGTCTATAAAGCCTACAGTCAGGCACAAGCTTTGCCATGTAACCCAGCTGTTCTGTCTTAGCATATTAAAAAAACACATTAAGCAAGGGCTTCTGAATGTGAATGGGTTCATAAATCACATTGTTTAGCCCCCTGAGAGCCTTTATACATTATCCATACTGACAGTCGTCAAGTTTTATTCACTTTTGAGGTGTCACGTGTGGTACGATTGGCAGTAAGGTATTTCTAAAGCTATATGTAAAAGCTCTTAACCAACTCCCATGATTCCCTTTGTGCCTTCATCATGCCATTTCCGTAATATTTGAAATAGCTTTTATGTTGTTCTAAATTAAATTTGCCAAGTCACAGTATACTAAGCATATTACTGGAGCTGACTGATTATTTCTCAAACTCTTTCTCCTCCCAGAAACTGAAGAGAGATTTGAACAGCATTAGAGAATAATTTTTGTTGCTTAGACTCTCTGCCAGAAAAGAAATGCCAGAGTCCGAGAGAAAAGCAACAAGTGCAAAGAGTTCTCACCTCCAAGCATTCTTGAAGGTTCAAGGTGTTCCATGCCTGAAGATTAGTGATGTCCCGAACGGTTCGCTGGCGAATAGTTCTTGGCGAACATAGCATGTTCGCGTTCGCCACCGCGGGCGAACACATGCGATGTTCGGTCCTCCCCCTATTCATCATCATTGAGTAAACTTTGACCCTGTACCTCACAGTCAGCAGACACATTACAGCCAATCAGTAGCACACCCTCCCTAGCAGACCCTCCCACCTACTGGACAGCATCCATTTTAGATTCATTCGGAAGCTGCAACCATTTTATTTTATTTTTTCAATTTATTATTATTATTATTTTTTTCTTTCAGTGCATATAAATGTTACAAGCAGATACTCCCCCCCAGACACTCTGTGTTACTGCAGATACTCCCTCTAGACACTCTGTGTTACTGTAGATACTGCCTCCAGACACCCTGTGTTACTGCAGATACTCCCTCCAGACACCCTGTGTTACTGCAGATACTCCCTCCAGACACTCTGTGTTACTGCAGATACTCCCTCCAGACACTCTGTGTTACTGCAGATACTCCCTCCAGACACCCTGTGTTACTTCAGATACTCCATCCAGACACCCTGTGTTACTGCAGATACTTCTCCAGACACTCTGTGTTACTGCAGATACTCCCTCCAGACACCCTGTGTTACTGCAGATACTCCCTCCAGACCAGGGGCGTACCTAGAGCATATGGCACCCGGGGCAGGTCCTAGTTTTGCCCCCCCCCCCCCCCCTGCACTTTAAAATGTACAAAACACCCACAATTTTTTTAATGTATGTAGCATTGAGCAGTGCTTGCATGTTTCAATGTAAGCATGCTTTTGTATGGAGTGAGTGCGAGTGAATGAATGGGTGTGTTTGTATGTAGTGTTGGCATTTTAATGCAGGCAAGCTTTTGTGTGTAGTGTTGGCGAGATGCAGTGGTGTGGTATATAATGGTGATGTTTTAATACAGAGGTGTGTTTGTATGTAGTGTTTGCACCGGAATGCAGGGATGTGTTTGTGTGTAGTGTTGGCAAGATGCTGAGATGTATGCAGATATATACACACACTGACACACATGCAGATACACTGACTGGGTGACTGGGTAACTGGGGGGGGGGGTGACAGGGTAACTGGGGGGGGTGACTGGTGACAGGGTGACTGAGGGGGGTGACAGGGTGACTGAGGGGGGTGACAGGGTGACTGAGGGGGTGACAGGGTGACTGGGGGTTGACAGGGTAACTGGGGGGTGACTGGGTGACTGAGGGGGTGACAGGGTAACTGGGGGGTGACTGTGACAGGGTGACTGAGGGGGTGACAGGGTAACTGGGGGGTGACAGGGTGACTGGGGGGGTGACTGGTGACAGGGTGACTGAGGGGGGTGACAGGGTGACTGAGGGAGGGGGTGACAGAGTGACTGGGGGGTGACTGGTGACAGAGTGACTGAGTGGGGTGACAGGGTGACTGAGGGGGATGACAGGGTGACTGGGGAGTTGACTGGTGACAGGGTGACTGAGGGGGTGACAGGGTGACTGAGGGGGGTGACTGGGGCGGTGACTGGTGACAGGGTGACTGAGGGGGTGACAGAGTGAGGGGGGTGACAGGGTGACTGAGGGAGGGGGTGACAGAGTGACTGGGGGGTGACTGGTGACAGAGTGACTGAGTGGGGTGACAGGGTGACTGAGGGGGGTGACAGGGTGACTGAGGGGGGTGACAGGGTGACTGAGGGGGGTGACAGGGTGACAGGGTGACTGAGGGGGGTGACAGGGTGACTGGGGGGGTGACAGGGTGACTGGGGGGGTGACTGGTGACAGGGTGACTGAGGGGGTGACAGGGTAACTGGGGGGGTGACTGGTGACAGAGGAGGGTGACAGGGTAACTGGGGGGTGACAGGGTGACTGAGGGGGTGACAGGGTAACTGGGGGGTGACAGGGTGACTGGGGGGGTGACAGGGTGACTGGGTGACTGAGGGGGGTGACAGGGTAACTGGGGGGTGACAGGGTGACTGGGGGGTGACTGGGTGGGTGACTGTGACAGGGTGACTGAGGGGGTGACAGGGTAACTGGGGGGTGACAGGTGACAGGGTGACTGAGGGGGGTGACAGGGTGACTGGGGGGGTGACAGGGTGACTGGGGGGGTGACAGGGTGACTGGGTGACTGAGGGGGTGACAGGGTAACTGGGGGGGTGACAGGGTGACTGGGGGGGTGACTGGTGACAGAGGAGGGTGACAGGGTAACTGGGGGGTGACAGGGTGACTGGGGGGGTGACTGGTGACAGAGGAGGGTGACAGGGTAACTGGGGGGGTGACAGGGTGACTGGGGGGGTGACTGGTGACAGGGTGACTGAGGGGGTGACAGGGTAACTGGGGGGTGACAGGGTGACTGGGGGGGTGACAGGGTGACTGGGTGACTGAGGGGGTGACAGGGTAACTGGGGGGTGACAGGGTGACTGGGGGGTGACTGGGTGGGTGACTGTGACAGGGTGACTGAGGGGGGTGACAGGGTGAGGGGGGTGACAGGGTGACTGAGGGAGGGGGTGACAGGGTGACTGGGGGGTGACTGGTGACAGGGTGACTGAGGGGGGTGACAGGGTAACTGGGGGGGTGACACGGTGACTGGTGGGGTGACTGGTGACAGGGTGACTGAGGGGGTGTTAGGGTAACTGGGGGGTGACTGGGGGGGTGACTGGTGACAGGGCGACTGAGGGGGTGACAGGGTAACTGGGGGGTGACTGGGGGGGTGACTGGTGACAGGGTGACTGAGGGGGTGACAGGGTAACTGGGGGGTGACTGGGGGGGTGACTGGTGACAGGGTGACTGAGGGGGGTGACAGGGTAACTGGGGGTGACAGGGTGACTGAGGGGGGTGACAGGGTGACTGAGGGGGTGACAGGGTGACTGAGGGAGGGGGTGACAGGGTGACTGAGGGAGGGGGTGACAGGGTGACTGGGGGGTGACAGGGTGACTGAGGGGGTGACAGGGTGACTGAGGGGGTGACAGGGTGACTGAGGGGGTGACAGTGTGACTGAGGGGGGTGACAGGGTGACAGGGTGATTGAGGGGGTGACAGGGTGACTGAGGGAGGGGGTGACAGGGTGACTGAGGGAGGGGGTGACAGGGTGACTGAGGGAGGGGGTGACAGGGTGACTGGGGGGTGACAGGGTGACTGAGGGGGGTGACAGGGTGACTGAGGGGGTGACAGGGTGACTGAGGGGGGTGACAGGGTGACTGAGGGGGGTGACAGGGTGACAGGGTGATTGAGGGGGTGACAGGGTGACTGAGGGAGGGGGTGACAGGGTGACTGACGGAGGGGGGTGACAGGGTGAGGGGGTGACAGGGTGAGGGGGGTGACAGGGTGACTGAGGGAGGGGGTGAGGGTGAATTTACAATAATATTTTCTTACCATGATTCAATGGCTGACTCTCTCCATCCCAGGCAGTGCAGGAGGTGCAGGCAGAATGGCCGCAGGGGAGAAACCTGGCAGAATACACACTCTGCGCCCCCTGCTGGCACACTCCATAACAGCATCCCTGGTGCTCAGTGATGACTCAGAACACAGGCTGGGACTCCCCTCCCTGTGCTCTGACTCACTCACTGAGCGCCTGAGCCGCGAGGGAGAGGACAACCAGCAGGAGGGACAGAGTGTGGCACCCCCTACTGGATGGCACCCGGGGCGGACCGCCCCCCCCTTAGTACGCCACTGCTCCAGACACTCTGTATTACTGCAGATACTCCCCCCAGACACTGACACAGAGCAGAATAGGGACTGTTCCCCCTACATAGGGTCACTTGGCAGATATTGATTGACACCTATCCTAAAGATCCCTGATACACACTGACACAGAGCAGAATAGGGACTGTTCCACCTACATAGGGTCACTTGCCAGATATGGATTGACACCTATCCTAAGGATCCCTGATACACACTGACACAGAGCAGAATAGGGACTGTTCCTCCTACATAGGGTCACTTGGCAGATATGGATTGACGCCTATCCTAAGGATCCCTGATACACACTAACACAGAGCAGAATAGGGACTGTTCCCCCTACATAGGGTCACTTGGCAGATATGGATTGACACCTATCCTAAGGATCCCTGATACACACTGACACAGAGCAGAATAGGGACTGTTCTCCCCCTACATAGGGTCACTTGGCAGATATGGATTGACATCTATCCTAAGGATCCCTGATACACACTGACACAGAGCAGAATAGGGACTGTTCCCCCTACATAGGGTCACTTGGCAGATATGGATTGACACCTGTCCTCAGGAACCCTGATACACACCGGGGGGGGGGGACACCTACTGTCCTCCCACCCACCCCCACCCCTGCGTGGTGGGTGGGGGCCATAGAAAATAATGAGGGGGGGACCTACTGTCCTCCCCCCGGCCCCCACCCCTGTGTGGTGGGTGGGGGCCATAAAAATAATGAGGGGGGGACCTACTGTCCTCCCCCCTGGCCCCCACCCCTTAGTGGTGGGTGGGGGCCCTAAATAAAAATCCCCCCCAATCAAAGGTGATTAGGGGTCGCCAAGCCCCTAGTCACGCACTCCCCACCCCCAAAAAAGTGCCCCCCTACCTACCCCCCTCACCCTAAAAAATAGTGAAGGGGGAATAAAATAACTAACCTGTAAAGAAAAATTCAACTTACCATTTGACGTCTTCTTTTTTCTAAAATCTTCTTTTTTTCAGCCCCAAAAAAGGCCAAATGAAAAGCCATGAGAACCGACGCAATAAAAAAAAAAAAAAAAAACGAGCGCAAAAAAATTTATAATAATCCATCTTCACCCATGGAGGGCTCCGTGCAGACTGAGCTCTGCAGGGCGGGGGAAGGCTTATACAGCCTTGCCACGCCCTGCAATTAGCCTAAGAACACTCTGATTGGCTGGTTTAAGCCAATCAGAGTGCTCTTTGTCATTTTACACAGCGTGGGAAAATTCCAAAGAACTTTCCCACGCTGTGTAAAATGACACAGAGCACTCTGATTGGTTAGATTCCAAGCCCACCAATCGCAGTGCTTTGTGTCATTTTACACAGCGTGGGAAAGTTCTTTGGAATTTTCCCACGCTGTGTAAAATGACAAAGAGCACTCTGATTGGTGGGCTTGGAATCTAACCAATCAGAGTGCTCTGTGTCATTTTACACAGAGTGGGAAAATTCCAAAGAACTTTCCCACACTGTGTAAAATTACAAAGAGACCTCTGATTGGTGGGCTTTGAATCTAACCAATCAGAGTTTTCTGTGTAATTTTACACAGCGTGGGAAAGTTCTTTGGAATTTTCCCACGCTGTGCCAAATGACAAAGAGAACTCTGATTGGTGGGCTTGGAATCTAACCAATCAGAGTGCTCTGTGTCATTTTACACAGCATGGGAAAATTCCAAAGAACTTTCCCACGCTGTGTAAAATGACACAGAGCACTGTGATTGGTGGGCTTGGTATCTAACCAATCAGAGTTTTCTGTGTAATTTTACACAGCGTGGGAAAGTTCTTTGGAATTTTCCCACGCTGTGCCAAATGACAAAGAGAACTCTGATTGGTGGGCTTGGAATCTAACCAATCAGAGTGCTCTGTGTCATTTTACACAGCATGGGAAAATTCCAAAGAACTTTCCCACGCTGTGTAAAATGACACAGAGCACTGTGATTGGTGGGCTTGGTATCTAACCAATCAGAGTGCTCTGTGTCATTTTACACAGCGTGGGAAAGTTCTTTGGAATTTTCCCACGCTGTGTAAAATGACAAAGAGCGCTCGGATTTACTTAAACCAGCCAATCAGAGTGTTCTTAGCCTAATTGCAGGGTGTGGCAAGGCTTTATTAGAAAAAAGAAGACGTCAAATGGTAAGTTGAATTTTTCTTCACAGGTTAGTTATTTTATTCCCCCTTCACTATTTTTTAGGGTGAGGGGGGTAGGTAGGGGGTAACTTTTTTGGGGTGGGGGGTGGGTGAGTAGGGGCTTGGGGACCCCTAATCACCTTTGATTGGGGGGGATTTTTATTTAGGGCCCCCACCCACCGCTCAGGAGTGGGGGCCAGGGGGAGGACAGTAGGTCCCCCCTTATTATTTTGATGGCCCCCACCCACCGCGCAGGGGTGGGGGCCGGGGGAGGTCAGTTGGTCCCCCCTTCATTATTTTTATGGCCCCCACCCACCGCATAGGGGTGGGGGGAGGACAGTAGGTCCTCCCCCATTTGTGATTTATGGCCCCCACCCACCGCGCAGGGGTGGGGGATGGGGGAGGACAGTAGGTCCCCCCCTCATTATTTTTATGGCCCCCACCCAGCACGCAGGGTGGGGGCGGGGGGAGGACAGTAGGTCCCCCCCCAGTGTCTATCATATTCCCTGAGGACAGGTGTCAATCCATATCTGCCAAGTGACCCTATGTAGAAGGAACAGTCCCTATTCTGCTCTGAGTCAGTGTGTATCAGGGATCCTTAGTATAGGAGTCAATCCATATCTGCCAAGTGACCCTATGTAGGGGGAACAGTCCCTATTCTGCTCTATGTCAGTGTGTATCAGGGATCCTTAGGATAGGTGTCAATCCATATCTGCCAAGTGACCCTATGTAGGGGGAATAATCCCTATTCTGCTCTGTGTCAGTGTGTATCAGGGTCTCTGAGGACAGGTGTCAATCCATATGTCAAGGTGTCAATATGTCATATGTCAGGTGTCAATCCATATCCATTGTGATTTAGGAATGTTAGGTGATTTATGCCCTTCATGGATTAAAACCAGACTCTGCATCAACTGTGTAATTTTCCATGGGAGTTTTGCCATGGATCCCCCTCCGGCATGCCACAGTCCAGGATTTAGTCCCCTTGAAACAACTTTTCCATCACTTTTGTGGCCAGAAAGAGTCGCTGTGGGTTTTAAAATTTGCCTGCCCATTGAAGTCTATGGCGGTTCGCCCGGTTCGCCAGTTCACGAACGTTTGCAGAAGTTTCCGAAAATTTTGTGTTCGCGACATCACTACTGAAGATATCTCCTGAAAAAAATAAATTAACTAATTTCTTGGCTTGACGTGAATAAATGCAGTTAATTATTTTAAATGTGTAAATATTAAATCTGATGTCTCTGAAATTGTTGGGTGAAATAGGAATTCATATTTAGATGCACAAAGAAAAATATTTTATGAAGATTTTACTTTATGAAATTTTTTTAAATGTCAACGCTTTTTTTTCTTTTTTTCTTTTTTTGCTTATTATCTGCTAATACATCCTATATTTTTATGTATATATCAAATTCCAAAAAGTGCTATTAAAAGAACAGATATCTTATTTGATCATATCCATGAAAAAAGCAGAACATTAACCAGAATACAATTAATTAATTCGGTGAATTATACAATGAATCATAAATTAAAAGTTGAGAGAGTTTTAATCAGATTCTCTTAAATGCTTTGTCTGGCTGCTCCCTTGTAGACACACAAGGGAGAATTGATTTTGCAATATCATGCACTTAAGACATGTTCTTAATGCACCATTAAATTACCATCTGTAGTTGGCTGCATTTTCTAACACATTGAATGTGAAGGAGACTTTTGGTATTGATGAAATATATAACCTTCTTTTCTCTAGAGAGAAGAGATGACACTTAATCAGTTTTGCTGGTAACACACCTCTACCTGCACTTAAACTACAAATACATTGAGGAGATTTATCAAAGTGATCTAAAAAGTGTATTTTATTTTTGGTGTCTAATTTTTTTGTACTTATATATTTTTTTTTTAATTGTCAAAAAGTGTTGGATTTTCTCTGACTAAATTTCCCTTTTTTTTTTTTTTTTACACAAAGATCATTTCAAAAATGACAAGGTTTCAATACGGAGTAACCAAAAAAAAAATTTGGAACGGTAGAATTTTATCCATGCTACTTTTCAGCTTCTCAGAATTTCAATTCGAGATCAAAATTCCACTACCCAAAAAGCTGGAAAAAAGGCAACTCTCAGTGAGCTGAATTGCAAAAACAGCTGCAATATTGCCCAAATACGGTGTCTAGTGGTTAGACCATATCAGGCATTTTTTCAAGGCCATTTCTGAGCCTTGTTGTAGAATGATTGATTGCATAAATTAATTACTGATTCCTGATTATCTTGTATTAATAAAAAAGTGTGGACCAGATGTCATTTTAAGTCTTTTTAAGTTGCAAAAAAGGGAACTTTTCAAAGGTGAGTTGGCAATTAACCACCCATGTACCCCATCTACCCTGAGAAGAACAAATCTTTCCCTCACATGCAGACTGAAGTGTCTGCAATTGTCCTTTAATGTGTAGTGAGTTCACCTTACCTTATTTGTGTTGATAAATGGTTTCTCCTTGCTGGATTTCCTACTACTGTAACACTATTGTATTTGACTACACTGCACACAGCACATTGTTTAGGGCAGTGCACAGTGCTCTGACACTTGTACAGCACACAGTTGAGGTAAAAAAAGGCTGATTTGTCATCTTCAATGATGCTGTACTCTGTCTGCAATAACATAACAGGTGAATTGTCACCATCTGCGCAGGAGGAGATGTACATTAACAAACCCACATCCCAAACCCAATCAAACGCAGACACTCTAAGGTAAGCTTAATATGTCCACAGCTTTACTAAACAATATAATAATAATAACTTCAAAGTATATAAACTGAAACATGTAAAGTCATTGCCCACCCCCACCCAACCATGCGTCAACAATACATATCCCATACATCATAAATTAGACAATGACCCATATTGTAAACATTATTATAACAATATAACGACTTATAGGTATATATATATATATATATATATATATACAACTCCACATAAATATACACAAATAAAGTGCAACATATATGAATCGCCTGCTTGTTGGGGTATACCCAGATGCCCCTACCCCACCAAGGTTCTGAGCCACCGACGGGCTTGAAACCCACCAACATAACACCAACATTGTAACCAACCAACTTATAACCAATTGACCAACATCCTTGCTCTTCTGTAAGATGAGGACCCTTTTCTGCCTAGCCTTCCCCTCACTAACCCGCCATAAGCTCAGACCTTGAACCCTTAAGCCGTCTGAGCTCCACCACCCTGAAGAAACAAGGCCTTATGCAACCCCTCCTGCAACCCCAAGTTGCAAAGATTTCACCCCACATCTGATAGGTGAAACCCATCCTGTCAGTAATACCCTGGCAACATAGCTTCAAGCTACCTATGATGAACTACCACTCCCCCCAATTTCCTCACAAAACTGGTCATCAACCCACTGACCTTTCCGCGTCCGGATCGCGTGCTTGCCACCACTGGAGCCGGGGAACTATCTCAGACCACACCACCAGGAACCCGGGGATTAATGCCTTCAACCTGTTAATGCCCTGCTTCATCCACTTCACCAACTGCCTTTGTGAGATGAGTCCCAGGTCGTTACCACCAGCGTGCAAAACCAGAAGATCCGGGCACCGATCACCCCCAAGCATACTGAGGATCGCTCAACAAATAGCATGCCACCCATAACCCCGATAGCCGAGCCATTTTAACACAATCTGGTCCTAAGGAAAGCCCAGATGCTGACCCTTGAAACGAGCTGCAGCCCTCCGCTTGGCCCAGAAGATGTAGGGATGGCCCACGATCCAAACAACATGACCTATGGAGACAAAAGAGGCAGTTAGAACGCAGCCTCAACCGTCCAGCCATCCAGCCTTTACACTAGATGCCCCAATTGCACGTAGGAGCGGAACCGAACAGATTCCCACCTTCCAATTTTCTTAATGAGCTCCTCACCCAAACCCAACCGTATTGCCTCCGTAGCTGCCTCTATGCTAAATGAATGTGTCCCGAACTAGCTTGACTGCAGTCCCAGTCCCATCCAATAGACCCTGAAGAATTGAAAGCGCGAGTGAAGTACCATCCTGATGGAACAAGAAGGAACCGTCGCCAACTGGGCACCTCGTCATTTAGTGTGATTTGTTAAGTACGGGGCACAAATCCCACAGGATTTTTCACAAGACTCCCACACCTTACAGTAAGCCGACCTGGTCCCGGGAGCTAACGAAGACTTCACAAATCCATTAAGCTCGCCATCCCAAGCAGCCAGATCTCCTCCGGGCAAGTCTGCCCCTCTTCACATGCCTCAGGTGCCACTAGACGAAATTGGGACCACTGCAAAAGAGAGAAAGCATCAGCCATGACATTCAAGTTCCCCAAAACATGCCACACGCAAAACACCAATTTGAGCGACATACCCAGCGATACAAATCTACGCAATAAGCGCACCACTGGGACAGAAGAAGCAGACAGATTGCTCACTGCGTGCACCACTGACATGTTATCCGAGTAAAAGATAACCTTCGTATCCCAAAGCAAGTTACCCCACAGTGCGATAGTCACCACCGAAAGGAAAAGTTCCAAGAACGCAAGGTTGCGGATAAGCGGCCTATGCAACCAGGCCGCTGGCCATGGCTCAGTACACCATCTCCCCCCAAAATACGCCCAAAGCCAACGCTTCCCGATGCATCGGTGTACAGTTCCAACTTCTCGGCAGACACCAACGGCTTCCAAAAGATCACCATGCCGTTAAAATGCGTTAAGAACATATCCCACACCACCAGGTTAGCCCTCATGGAAGACGAAACACAAATAAAATGGTGCGGAGACCAGACTCCCAACGTCGCCTGTGACAGGTTAAGACTGAAAATCAGCCCCATGCAAAATTAAGCTTCACAATCAGCTGCAGCTGCTTTAAGGTAACCTTCCTAGAATTGAGTTGATCTCAAGAACCAGGAAACTGAGACATTCGGTGGGCCCGTCAAACAGCCCAAGATAGCTGAAGATAGCTGCATGTCGGTGACCCAGCCGGACCCACGCATAAGAAATCGTCAAGGTAATGCACTACCGACTGACTCCCCGCCTCCGACTGAACCACCCACTCCAGGTGTGGTGGAATCTCGGTAAAAATAAATTTAGTAGGCCGAGATTACCACGTGGCATGTGTACGTGCATATGCTGACGTATCGATCAGTTGGTTGCACGAGGCAAGATACAATCAGTAGTGTACGGAGCATGTGCAAGAATACAGGATGTAGTATTCCCCCTCCTCCATTTTGCTGGACAAGCCATGCGGTCAAACAGGAAGTTAATTCTTATTTGTGTTGATTGGTCAAGAGAATGTGCGGGTGGAGCTTAATATGGGAGGAGTTATGTGCCTATATAAGGAGCCTGCACTATTGTCCGGGGCTCAGAACTTGCTGTATTTTGGTGACGCTAGTCCCTCTGAGTCCCGATCGGTGATCCAATAAAGAATCTCTTCCTTCCTGAAGAAACCTGTGTCCATCTCTCTGTGCTTCGCTTCCGTCAGTTTCTCCGGTATCATTTGGTGCATTGGCCGGGAAGCTCATCGTTCAACGGTAGCTGAGAGGCAGAGGCGTGAGACGGTCTATCTTTGCCCACGTTCTCTACGGCTGCACCCCTGAACTTCTGCGTGGACCTCCCTTCGTCTCGGCGCCACTGGTCTGTTGTCCAGGAGATCATCGGCCTCTACGTGAGAAGTGCTGGGGTGTCCCCGTCGATGAGTGTGAACTCAGGTTCAGGAACGAGGAGGTAAGACAACTGCTGTTTTAGACGGCAGAACCCACTAGGGGTATACCGATTGTGCGGTAGGCCCAAAGGGGTTTGAATCTGTGTATCTGCCCCCTCTGTCGGAGGGAAGGAGCGAAGGCGCACCGCTCGATCGAACGCTCTTTAGTCAGACCGTTTGATTTTGTTAGTCAGGCGGGGTCCTGGTGTAAATAGCCCTAGCCGGACACCGGTGTCTTGTCTAGACTAGCATTCTAGGGTGTATATTACGTTCGCTAGGTCGGAGGGACCGGGAGACTAAGCGGCGCCTGTGTAAATTCGGTTTGCTAGCTCTCAACCTATCTGGGCTAAGTGGGAAGGCGTGTAAATTTGGAACCCACTAGACTTTTGATAGTGCGACTAAGAGGCGCCTGTGTAAATTCGGTTCTCTAGCTCGCTATATGTGGTGATTGGGCAGTGTGGCTAACCAAAACGGGTGTATATAGTTTTAGGTAGTCCATTCAAGGTACTGGCCAATAGTTTAGTTGGGAATTGTAAATGTGATAAAGATTGTTTAGTAAAGGGTATATCTTGTTAGATAGCGCGAGCTCAGCCGTCTAGCGAGAGTGTTAATAGTGTGTTGCTGTATCATAGTGCACGGTACCATAACCCTGTATATTTACTGACACTGTATATAAGTACTAATCATTGTCGTCCATTGCATGTTTAACACCATAACCACTAATAATTGTATTGTGACCTTAACTTGTGCTTTGACCTATGCTAACCGTACTGTAACCGCTATTTGTAAAAGACGATGTTACTGGGGTGTGTTATAGACGGGTAATTCGTATATAGAGAATTATAGCGTGGGTGACTGTATAGTTACGCCAAAGGGCATAATATTGATTATCTAGTGACTGGTGTAACAGCTGTGTGTGTACGGGAATTCCTTGAGTGTTTATTGTGTTATTGTGTACGTTTCACTTGGTAACCGTACCACGTGGTGCTGTTGCCAGAGGAAACGGGTGTGACTGTTGAATAGTACGCGTGTATAGTATTCGTTGTCAACGACGTTCCATTGTTAAGTATGGGTGCGTCGCAGTCAACGATTCCGGATCCCTTAGGTTGTATGGTGAAGAATTTTAAAAAGGGATTCAAAACTTGTGATTTTGGGGTTAAAATGTCTCCTGTACGTTTGGTCACTTTGTGTACTAGGGAGTGGCCTACTTTGGTTGCGGCATGGCCGCCACGTGGCAGTTTGGATCCAACTCTGGTACAGCGCTTACACGTGGCTGTATCAGGTAGGCCTGAACTTTACGGCCAGTTTCCTTATATTGATTGTTGGAGACAGGCCGTAAATGACTCGCCAAAATGGCTCCGGACATGCCACGAGGAGCAATGTCGCCTCATGGTAGCTAGGACTTGTTCGTCCACTAGGACTGGTGTTAGGCCCATTTTGGACACGCCCCCTGAGTCCGAGATCCCTTTGCCGCCCCCTTACTTTCCGTTAAGAGGAAGTGACGCAAATGCAGGAAGTCCTGCAACCCTCCCCTCATTACCCCCATCCACTTCCGCTTCCTCCTCCAGTACAGGATCCACCCCCCCTCGTACTAAATCTCCCCTTCCGGAATCAGAACCAACCCCCATTAAAAACGAATATCCTGATTTGGCGCCACTTCAGACTTCCGGTCAAGCTTCATCTAGCTCGGCTCGAAGTGTTTTATTTACAACCTTTTCCAAAAACCAAGCTCCCACATCCCCATACCCTATTTCTCCCCGACTGGAACCTATGACTGACGCCCCTCCACGTAGCCCCATACAGACCCGACAGTTGACCGGTGCCCAACAATTAAAACACTATCAGATGCCTCTTCGTCTGAATCCTGGGCCAGCCTATATCGATGCCGCAGGCCAAATGGCACATGCTGACCCAGTCTTTGTATATGTCCCATTCACGACAACCGATCTCTTAAATTGGAAGACCCACAATTCCTCGTATACTGAGAAACCACAAGCTATGACTGATCTGTTCACCTCAATAGTACAGACACATAACCCGACATGGGCTGATTGCCAGCAGTTATTAATGACTTTATTCAACAATGAGGAAAGGACAAGAATTAATCAAGCGGCCATTAAAGCACTAGAGGATAAAGCCCGTACTTTAAACCAAGCCAATCCATCAGCATGGGCCGCAACACATTATCCCAACACCGATCCCGATTGGAAGCATGGTAGAAGCATGTCCTACTCGTACAGAGAAAGCAGGAGAAGTTGTAAGATTCCTGCTACGAGAAATAATACCCCGATATGGACTACCCTGTTCTATAGGATCGGACAATGGTCCAGCTTTTGTTCATCAGTGCCTACAACAACTGACTCATATGCTTGGTATAAAGTGGAGGCTTCATACTGCATATAGACCCCAGAGTTCTGGTAAGGTAGAGAGAATGAATAGAACTATTAAGAACCAGTTGGCTAAAATGTGTCAGGAAACCCAACTTAAGTGGAACGTTCTCTTACCCATAGCTCTATTGCGAATCCGCAGTACCCCTACCAGAAGGATGGGCCTCTCTCCTTTTGAAATCATGTATGGACGACCACCTCCCGTACTTGGTAACTTAAGGGGGGATTTGAGTCAGTTGGGAGAAGGAATTACCCGGCAGCAGGTTGTAGAGTTGGGTAAGACTATGGAGGAGGTACAGAAATGGGTACAAGATAGATTACCTGTGAATATTTATCCCCCTGTTCATAGTTATCATCCAGGAGATCAAGTGTGGATTAAAGAGTGGAATAATGTACCGTTAGGGCCCAAGTGGAGAGGTCCTTATGTTGTTCTTTTGTCTACCCCTACAGCGATAAAAGTAGCCGAAGTGACTCCGTGGATACATCACTCCAGGGTTAAACCAGCAGCAGTCGATTCTTGGCAAGTTACAGCAGATCCAGAGAATCCCTGCAAGATCCGGTTAAAACGCACTACTCAGTCGGAGTAACGAGGAACTATTGTGGATTACAAATTTTATTATTTTTGGGATTTGGTGCGTGAGTGAGAAGGCCATAATAAAGCCTGTCCGCCCACCGACGTATAGCTTATAAGCCAGGGAAAGTCTCGAAGGGACTCCTGTGAAGACGAGCAGAACTCCATTCCCTGCAGCCCTTACATCCTGGAAGCTGAGGTGCCTTCGCACGGACGAAGACTGAGGATGACGGCGAAAGATGTGTTTTTGATAGTGTTTATTTATGTGTGTTTTTATATTCAGGAAGGTAGAGGTACCGACACTCCTAGCTGTGAGGTATGCATTAAGACTACGAGAACAGGTAACCATATTTCCCAAACCCTAATTTGGCATTCACAATACGAGTGTAAAGGAGATGTATCGAGATGTAGATACCTAAATATAGACTATATTGTGTGCCATTTAGGAGTAGGAGAACCTAAGTGCTTCAGTCCGGAGTATCAACCTCGTACAATTTGGTTGACTCTCAGGAATGGAGATCCTCAGGGGACCCTAATTAATAAGACGGTGTTAGAATCCGTACATTCTTCGGGTGTTCTGCTATTTGATGCGTGTAAAGCGATATCGAGTGGTAGAAAGCCGTGGAATGTATGTGGGGATCTAAGATGGGAGAGGACGTATGGGTCTAATGATAAATATATTTGTCCCAGTAGTAAAAATAAATATGTAAGTCCTAGATGCCCAAATAAAGACTATAACTTTTGCCCATATTGGTCTTGTGTGGGGTGGGCGACTTGGGGACAGACAGTAGACAAAGATATGATAGTGACTAAGTTGCCGACTAGCCCATATTGTAAGTCTATGGAATGTAATCCCATCCATATACTTATAAATAACCCCGATAAGTTCTTAGACAAATATGGCAATTTATTTGGGTTTCAGATATACGGGACGGGTTTAGATCCTGGGACAGTATTGTTTATAGGGATAGAGACTGATACGGTATCCTCCCAAACTCATCAAGTATACCATTCCTTTTATGAAGAGATGAGTATAGATAATAAGATCCCCCATAATGCTAAAAACCTGTTCATTGACTTAGCTGAAAGTATTGCCGGTAGTCTTAATGTTACCAACTGCTATGTGTGTGGAGGTACTAACATGGGAGACCAATGGCCTTGGGAAGCAAAGGAGGTAATGTCCGGTTCTGAGGCAGTTGACCAACTAATATCTACACAAGCCGATTATCATATGAGTGTTAGAGGTAAATCTGAGTGGAGATTAAAGACCTCCATCATAGGTTATGTTTGCATAGCAAGGAAAGGAATAATGTATAATACTTCTGTAGGAGAATTAACTTGTCTAGGGCAAAAAGCTTATGATGATGATACAAAGAATACAACTTGGTGGTCGGCTTCAAATGTCTCAGAACCATCTAACCCGTTTGCTAGATACGCCAATTTAAAGGATGTGTGGTTTGATTTATCCATCACATCTACCTGGAGAGCCCCAGCAAATTTGTACTGGATCTGTGGTAAGAAAGCCTATTCGGAGTTGCCACAGGACTGGGAAGGGGCATGTGTGTTGGGTATGCTCAAACCATCCTTCTTCTTGTTACCGATTGAAACAGGTGAGACTTTAGGTGTTAAAGTGTATGATGTGAATCATAGGAAGAAAAGGGGACCCATAGAGATAGGCGCCTGGGAAGATGATGAATGGCCTCCCCAGCGTATCATAGATTATTATGGGCCAGCCACGTGGGCTGAGGATGGTACCTTTGGTTATAGAACCCCTATTTATATGCTCAACCGAATTATAAGATTACAGGCGGTGGTTGAGATTATCACCAACGAGACATCACAAGCGCTCAATCTTCTAGCGAAGCATAACACCAGGATGAGGACAGCAGTCTACCAAAATAGATTAGCCTTGGATTACCTTTTGGCAGTAGAGGGAGGTGTATGTGGGAAGTTTAACCTGAGCAATTGCTGTCTTCAAATAGATGACGAAGGGCAAGCAATAGCTGAGCTTACTAGCCATATGGTTAAACTAGCGCATGTGCCTACACAGGTATGGAAAGGGTATAATCCAAGTAGTTGGTTTGGTAGCTGGTATGAGTGGTTTGGAGGGCTTAAGGCAGTGGTAGGTGGAGTCCTACTGATTTTAATGTTGTGTCTACTCCTGCCGTGTCTTATACCCCTAGTAGTTAGGTCTGTGCAAAGCCTGATAGAAAATATAGCAGAGAGGAAGGCTGCTGCACAGATAATGGCGATTTATAAGTATAAGGCTCTAGATCAGGGAGAACCAATGCAGGAAGATGAGTGTTAAAAGATTCACATCATAAGATAAGTCTGGTCTGGTTCAAGGTAACTTGCGGTGTATGCAAACCAAGGTTAAGTGATGCCTCAAGTAATTGTGAAATATCAAGAGGCATCAAAAGGGGGAATGTGGTGGAATCTCGGTAAAAATAAATTTAGTAGGCCGAGATTACCACGTGGCATGTGTACGTGCATATGCTGACGTATCGATCAGTTGGTTGCACGAGGCAAGATACAATCAGTAGTGTACGGAGCATGTGCAAGAATACAGGATGTAGTATTCCCCCTCCTCCATTTTGCTGGACAAGCCATGCGGTCAAACAGGAAGTTAATTCTTATTTGTGTTGATTGGTCAAGAGAATGTGCGGGTGGAGCTTAATATGGGAGGAGTTATGTGCCTATATAAGGAGCCTGCACTATTGTCTGGGGCTCAGAACTTGCTGTATTTTGGTGACGCTAGTCCCTCTGAGTCCCGATCGGTGATCCAATAAAGAATCTCTTCCTTCCTGAAGAAACCTGTGTCCATCTCTCTGTGCTTCGCTTCCGTCAGTTTCTCCGGTATCACAGGAAGGTGATAAACGTCTCGAAATAGGAACAAGAAATGGAGCAACCCATTGGGAGGCAAAGGTTTATTAAGTACTGTCCCTCAAAGAAAAAACCCAGCAAGTGATGACATACTGTGTGCACAGATAGCAGCCGGAACGCCTCAATGTCAACTTGATGCGTAAGAGACCGAGCATAAGTCCTTGTCAATAAGAGCATAAGTCCATTGACCAAACACCCCTTGGGAAAAGAGAGATGGTGAATGAGCCTGAATTTACCCGTTCCTTTCTGCAGAACCACCACCACCATCGGGGACAGCCACAAATAGCTCAGTGGGGCAAGGGCACGCTGCCTCGCAATTCTCCCCAACTGAACCTCCTTGAACAGCTTGTAGAGGACCACCAGAGGGAAATCCAATATCGAACGCAAATTTTGAAAACTTAAATCCTTAAGGACCAAACTTCTGGAATAAAAGGGATTCATGACATGTCACACATGTCATGTGTCCTTAAGGGGTTAAAGGGAAACTCCCGATCCCAGAATGATATGATGAAACCCTCTGAAAACCCGGTCCTCAACAAGTTTGCATCAGCTTTATTGCCCATAGAGGCTTAGCCACGGTAGCATTGTATCTAACCTCACTGGGGTTATGCCCTGGGGCAATGGTTGCAGAATCGAGTGCTGAAGATCCACTGGCGACCCTTTTCTTTTCTTAAAGTACCGTTGGAAGGCATGGGCCCTCATTGAAGATCCAACCTTTCCTAAATGTGGCTGATGAAGCAGACTAACCCCCCCATTCCGGCCTGGGACTGAAAGGGAGACACCTTCTGTGCCACCATCAGCTTCAGCCACAAGGGCAGGTCTATTTGGTCCCACCACATCCCAGGGTTAGCTGACAGCCATTGCCTGAACTGCTCATCGTACTTCCACCACACTAGGCCGCCGTTCGTAAGGTAAGCTTCCCAGATGCCATTGAGATAGCAGAACAGGGAGGAACAGATTCCCAGAGATTTCTCGCCAATGACGCTGGCCAAAATGCAAAAGACACGCAGCCAGTTGCCGAAAGTCTTCGGAATCCTGTAGCGTTTCTTTTTCTTTTCCTCATCCTTTTTGGTTGTCCTTCTTGTCGCCGTCCTTAGGTCAATATACTCCTCCAATGGAAGAAGGAAGAACACCTCAACATACTCACTCTTCCAAATCTTATCGTTCACTTCCTGCTTACGATGAACCCATAACCGCCCCGCAAACGAAATATATACATTTTGCCACAACGCATCCTGTTAACACTGCCCTCTCCCTGTCACCTTCCGCTGCCAAATGTGGGAAGCGCACGCACGGAACCCGGGCACTTGGGAACATCCACGCCTTGTTCCCCAAGTGAGATGTTGCAGAGTGTTAATCAATCCCTGTATAGGTGCAGTAGTTCCAGACTCACCAGCCAAGCCCTCCGTTGCAGAAGGTATGTGGGCTGTTCCACGAGGTGCACCTGATCCAGCACCCGCCACCACTGTCTTCCACTCGCCAACCAGCGTAACGACCCGGTGCACCGAACGCCCAGAAGCCGACCCGCTGCAGGACCTGGAACAAAAAGAAGAACTCCTGGGCAGCTTGTCACGTTCTCTCCCTGCATCTCCATTACCTCACCGGGATCGCCGGGAAGCCCTCTAGCATACCGCACCTGAACACGGTCCATGCGGCTGCCCCGGCAACCCACTGCGACTCCTGCTACGAACATGGGAAGACTGGCAATGTACCGCCCTTCTGGGACCCCCCTGGCTTGACCACTGTAACTTCACTTGACCCCTGTAACCTCCCCAAAGTGCGACCCCTGTGGTCCGCCTGTTTGGACCAGCATTCTTCAACTACTTCATCCAAGGTTCTGTCAGGATGACCCACATGCCTCTTGGAATCCCTGTCACCACACTGCCCAGCACCCAGCCGCTGCCCAGAGGGGGCCTGGGAACTCGCTCTGCAATGGATCGCCTTCCCGTGACCTGGGCGCACCATCCTGGACATCCAAAGCCCCCCAGGCTGCACCCCTACTTCCAGAAGGGCCGGCCACATTTCGGAGCCCATTCTGCACACCAGCTTGGTCTCCAGTACCTGAATAGCACCTCCCACACACGAGGGTCCTACTGCCTGCATACCCCCCTGTGCCCCAGCTACAGTCTGGGTGACCCTTGCCCAACAGCAACCCCCTGCATGGAGTGGCCTGCTGCCCCAGGGGAAGAAGGAACACTTGCCTGACAGCCAACCAGACTGCCAGGGATCCGGTTCTGCCCACAGTACTAGCAGTAGCTAGGCACCAGGGAATTGTTTCCTTTTTTTAAAAAAAAAAAATGTACTGAAGAACACACCGCCTAATAGAAGGATTTGCTTGATACATACATTTAATTAAAATAAAAATGTAAAAACTGTAAGTCAATGTTTGCCAGTTGGTTTTAAGTGGCAGTGGCAAGCAGTACACACAGTATTAACCATATCACCAGTATCACAATAGGATGAATGAAGCAAGCTTTTTACCACTCAAGGTGGATGTGAGGGTCCTTGTGGCAGTAGCTAGGCAAGAACATTTTTTTTTTTTTGCTGAACAACACACTGACAAAAAAAGATGTTCTTTTTACACATCAAGTGAATACATTAGCAAAGTTATGGGTAACGCATAATACAGCACCAAAAAGGGTACTGCACTTTTAGTAAAGTGCAAGATGGAGCTTTAAAGATATACAATAGTAGTATAAGAATTACAAGGACAGGCCAAGCTACACATTAGATTCCATGTGTTGGTTACATTATAGTTAGCTTTTTAAATAACAAATAATTCACTCCATTAATCACAGCATAACATGTTTCCTTCTATACTAGAAATATAGCGAAATATAGAGAAATTCAGCTCTAAGTTGTATTAAACAGAGCCGTATTGAAGAGGTCTGTGTTCAACTGAAGCTGGCAAGTCCATAGTTGGTGTCAGTAATGAATAGAAAAAAATATATCTGTACCCTTTGATATTTTTGTAGTCACCAGAACAACTACAGCTTAATGTAGTTGTTCTGGTGAGTATAGTAACTACCTTAAGGCATTTTAATGCAAACACTGCCTTTTCTGAGAAAAGGCAGTGTTTACATTGCCCTAGGGGCACCTCAAAGTGGCCACTCCATAGATGGCCACTGGAGGGGCTTCCTAGCTCAGGGATGCACAGTAAGTAGCCCTGCCGTTCAGCGTCCCAACGCTCTGCATGGAGACGCTGAATTTTCCTCATAGAGATGCATTGATTCAATGCTTCAATGCATCTCTATGAGGAAGTCCTAATTGGCCAAAATGGCATTTGGCCCGCCCCCGGCCATTTCGATTACGTCACAAAGGGGGCAGAGTTTTATACTTTTATATGGGGGAAAGGAGGAGGGGGGCAAGCCACCTAAATGGTGGGTTAAACACTATAGGGTCAGGAATACATGTTTGTGTTCCTGACCCTATAATGAACCTTTAATTTAAGTGAAAGTGGCAAACATTTAAGCAGAAATCAAATATCTAATTTATAATTCCCATTACCTCCTGCTGTCCGGGTTTTAAAATGTATTTTTTGCACTCCTGCAGAAATCTATGACATCAATAGTTTTTGTTAAACCACTCTCTTGTTTGGTAAGATTTCACTCTAGAATACTGGAATTTTGCCAGGAACTCTTACTACTCTGCCTCTCTTTTCCTAGTATGTCTTGGGGAGATTTTTAACACCAGTGTTAATGTGTACACATAGCCATGATGACATATGGTATCAACAATTGTAACGCTGAAAGAAAACGTCCCTGCTAACCTGTGGTCACTCTAGAGAGGACATAGAGAATTTCTCAATGTGCTTGTACTTGGATTCTCAATCCATGCTGAAAGCTTTATAGGAGTTAAAATCCAAGCAATTGCATGTCGACAAACCTTGCAATAATGTAACCCATTTAGTTTATCTGTCATTGCATGTTTTTAGGATTAAACTACTGAATGCTATCAAACCTCAAATAATTAGACAGTATATTGTTTTTTAAGTGTAAATCATCATGATATTCTGATCACATACTGACCGAGACGTCAACAGATGTAACTGCAATGTATCTTTGTAAGCTGGCAGTGGCATGGCTGTGAAAGCTCTGATTTTTCTTTGTTGAAAAATGTTTTGATCCTTTTATCTCACTTTGGCTTTTATCATATACGCCTTTTATTTCAAGTCTACTCTTTTTTGTTTTAAAGAATACCTCTGTGACTGAAAACTGTATTAGAAGTAATAAATTATCCAACATACTTTTGTGTATAAAGGCAAATATTTATACAAAATAGTGTTCCCTTATATTATTATTATATGATGTGCAGACTCACAAACGGAGAGCTATAGACCCAGCTCTGGTTTGAATAGCCTCTGGGTCCATACAGGTGACCCCCCCTTTTCTTTCCGATATAATTCCAAAGTCTGTGAATAAATAGAGGTACACCAAATAGTGCAGTATTGTTTTAAAATATTTCTAAAAATATAGCATGCTCATCCCAAGTGGGTACTCACAAGTGTGGAGTCAGATTGCTGTACTATAACCCGGTTTGCAGAAGCCACGCTTATAGTGGCGAAACGCGTCCCGGAACCAGGATCAGTTAAAACAATTAGAAAATGTATTAATACACTGTAATATATAAAATAAAAAGCCTCAATGTGCTTAAAAAAACGGGACGCGTTTCGCCACTATAAGCGTGGCTTCTGCAAACCGGGTTATAGTACGGCAATCTGACTCCACACTTGTGAGTACCCGCTTGGGATGAGCATGCTATATTTTTAGAAATATTTTAAAACAATACTGCATTTGGTGTACCTCTATTTATTCACAGACTTTGGAATTATATCGGAAACACACTCAGTAACAGACACACACAATAACACACTCACTGACACACTCTAACACTAACACACACACATACACACACACTTACACAAACTCTAACACTAATACGCACACTCTAACACTAACACACACTCTAACATTAACACACACACACACTAACACACACACTGACACACACACACACACACACACACACACACTCTAACACTAACACACACACTAACACACACACACTCTAACACTAACACACACACACTCTAACACTAACACACACACACTAACACACACACTCTAACACTAACACATACACACTAACACACACACACACACATTCTCTAACACACACACACACACACACTCTAACACTAACACACACACACTAACAAACACACACACTATAACACACACTCTAACACACACACTCACGTTTTTTTTTTAAAAAATGAATCCCCCAGCCTCCCTACCTTTGGGGTCCAGTGGTGTCACCCGGCGGGCAGGCTGGCGCGAGTACTCTCCCCTGAGTGCTTCCTGTTCAGCTCCCTCGCGTGTCGCGTTCTGATACCGGAGCCGGAAGATGACGTCATCTTCCGGCTCCGGTATCAGTGCGGTGCGCGAGGGAGCTGAAGAGGAAGCACTCAGGGGAGAGTGCTGTCCAGCAGCATCGTGCCTGCCGGGTGATACCAGGGCCAGCCTCGGGAGGCCCTGAGGTGGTCAGCTCCTGGGCCCCCCAGGAGAAGAGGCTGGCCACAGTGGCATACATACTGGGTCGCAGGGCCCCTGGTGGGCACAGCCGCGACCCCTGCGACCCCGGTATGTACGCCACTGACTACACACCTTCCTCAGGGGGGATCTAAAACTAACAAAGTCCTGTTCCCATTTATAAAGCCCCATCAAAGTGTCTTAAGTGAAATAATTAAAAACAGGTGAGGAAGAAGGAGGATAGCCCATAAAGCCAATATCTAGCAATTCTCTGCATTTCCGCATATGAATTCCGTAATCCGCATGTGACGTCATCACATATGCAGACCCACCGTGTGATGTCATCACACATCATACCTACGTGCTTTGGGCTGCCAGGGGCGGTCTAGAAGGGGAAGGAATGGACTACCCGACGTCAGCATCATATCATGATCAACAGTACAGTGAGCCATAAGGTCCAAAATTATCAGAAACACACAATACAATCAGACTAAGCCCCTCAAGTACTATTTTATCAAAGTAATGATACAGAACAGCAATTTCTCTGCTTATCTAAATATATATATATATATATATATATATATATATATATATACACATACATACATATATATATATATATATATATACATATATACATATATACATTTATATATAA
Source organism: Pelobates fuscus (assembly GCF_036172605.1). Taxonomy (NCBI): domain Eukaryota; kingdom Metazoa; phylum Chordata; class Amphibia; order Anura; family Pelobatidae; genus Pelobates; species Pelobates fuscus. Next base: position 192,797,716 of record NC_086319.1, on the reverse strand, counting down.
ACAGCAATATCATAAAACAGAAATATAATAGTAACTGTATATTAGAACTGTAAAAGATGTATGAATACAATACACAATATATAGACATAGATATAGAGTACAACAACTCATATCTAGACAGTGTAAATCTGTTACAAATTCCCTCACAAGTCAAAAATCCAGACTAAAATAATAGATGAAATAAGAACAAGACAGGAAGATATAAGATATAATAACTGAATGGTATTTTATCTGAAACAAGAAAAATCCCTATCGTCATTCATTCCAGTTTATACATCTAGTACATCTCTCTGCGTCTGAGCATTGTAGATATCCCCTCCCCGTAGTAAGTTCTTGATGTGTCGAATTCCCAAGCATTAGAGTTGCGATATTTGATTTCCCATTTCATTAAAATGTCCAGCCACAGAAGAGGTCATGAGTTTGTTTCTAATGACACTTTTATGTTCTCCTATACATGTGATAAGATGTCTTGTGGTTTGTCCACCATATCCCTTGCCACAAGGGCATTTGATCAAATATATAACATGATCTGTTAGGGTAGGGAGTGAAAAAAGTTTGCTTTAATTACATTATTACAATTGATATATCTACCACTCCTAAACATTATGTTGGGTGGTGTCATCCATTGTCCCTCTTGTGTTTAAATCTGTTGTGAATATTTATATTAAAAGTGTATTACTTTTTATTGTTTAGGTAACTGAATTTGAATCGTACTTATTATTTTTTTGTTTCATTATATTCCCTGAAACTATAATGAATATGTCTTTTAAAAAATATAGGATGTAGATATAGGATATGGAAGCTAGTGACAAGAATTATCACATTTTCTTTTACTATTTTTTTTTTTTAATTCTTTATTTTTGGTATGCAGGTAAGTACAACAGTGCCTGTATCGCCACAACGGCATCAGAAGGCTCGTTTCTCGTAGGCTTAACGTATTAACGTAATAACATTGTGGCATGATGGGTATGCATACATTTTTTAAATGAAAAGAATAACCATAAAGTAAACAAGCTATAAGCAATACTAAGAACAGTAAAGGGAAAAAAATTAAGCATGTGTAGTGTCAGCGGTGAGACAGCAGGGGTGTTACAGGTTGTACAACAGACAATATTAGTATTCTTTCACGTTTGAGTCATCTAAGACAGGCTGCTATGTTAGGTTCTGTTATGCTATGCTTGTGTAGAATACTGCCTAACATGCTTATCCTAGCTTAGGGACTGTCATTAACATAAAGGTTAGGCATATAGAAGGGAGAGGCTGTACAGCTCTCGATAGGCAAAACAGGAGTAGAAGAACATGCTGGAGTGTGTGTTTGTATGGGTATGCTTGGAGCATGCTTATCTATGATATGTGTAAGATGGAGCTTAAAATATAAGTATGGTTGTCCAGCTTTAGTTCCACTAGGTACTAGCACAAAGCTGACTCCTGAGAGGACAGTGTACACAAGGGAAACATCAATAAGACTACATGAAAACAGGCATTGTAAGACTGAGTAAGACATATCACAGAACAATCTTTAAGCTAGGTCTAAATTGGTAATTTTATAGAGGCTAGTGAGATTAGACAATTTATAGCCACTGTCACCCAGGTGGGTCGGAGTTTCCAATGCTGCCTCAGTGGGAGGGAGTCGACTTCCTGGTGGACACAGGACCCTTCAGGCTGGGTTAGTACCGTTGTTATCCGATACCTGCTCTGCTGTGTCCGTGTAGTGGGGGGCAAGTATCCTTCAGAGCAGGCATCTAAGCGCGTTTCGCCTGCGTGGTGTTCTGCATAGTTCGCTGGGCAACCATGCGTTCTGCATAGTACGCATAGTTTCAGGCTGGGTGGTATATGAGTGTATGGTTGGTCCTCTAGTGGAGGTGTCACGCTGGGCAGCTGGCAAGGATGGTTGCTGCACGTTTTTCCGTCCCCCCGATGCAGTCTCCTGCTTGTTCGCGTCGCCCGTGCCTCCTAATGCTGGTTTAAGTGGCTGCAAGGGTTGGCACGAGGTTTGCCGCTTCCCTGTGTGGGAGGTAGGAGCCGTTTTAGTTGGAAGTGCGAGGAGGTAGTAGATCTTCCCCTTGCTGTTGGCGCACGTGGCGCCCGCCATTTTGGAAATAGCAGTCGGTCCCCTCGGCCTCAGTTGCGGAGTCATGAGCAGGGCCGCCAGGTGTAGCCTGGGATCACCCCCCCGGCCCACAGGGGGGGGACCGGGTCCGGGACCGGGTCCGCATAGGTGTAGCTTGGCTGTCGGGCTCCGTTAGGCAGGATAGTGAAGCATCGGCCGTCCACTCCACTCACCGCCAGGAAAGGTCCTGTTGCTGCGTAGATCTCCCCTCCGGGGGACTTAAACTCGGTGAGTAAGCCTCTCCCCGGTTCCGGTAGCCCTTATCCATTGAGGGCCGCAGTCATGGGTGAGGTGGGCGCTTAAAATCATATTTTATAGGTTTTATATAGTCGTCATTTGCAAGAGCTGAGTTATCCTGTGACCGCTCTGCTCGGCTGCCCGGCCTTGCCCGGCCCTGCCCCCTTCTTTTACTATTTTAACCTTTTTTTGTTTACTTAATTTCTGGTTTATTGACAATGGTAGGGTTAATATTTGTTTTTATTTTATGGTGTGACAATCCCATTTAAATAAAGGATTCCTTGTGATTGAATCAATGATTAAAATAGTTATTCCATTCTCTCAGTCCAACCAACTCTGTAACATTGGTTTGGATGAATTTGAACTAGCAGCCAGCAGGCAAATAGTTAAAAACTCTGGTCACTGACAGGGTTAATATGTTGTGGCAGGCCAGCTGCCACATGAAAATAGTAAAACAATAAATAAAAATACTATGGCGATCAATTAGACACTAATATTGCTATAATGGAGGAATTGTATCCACACATGGTCCTACCTGTGATCCTGCATGTATGGGCATGTCTACTAAACATTTAAAATGAGTGACTCAATTTGCATATTTTATATTTGTTGAAAGTTTACATAATATTGTATACTAATAATTAATTTTTTACACAATTATTCTATGTTGAGGTTTTTAGATGGGCTTCTAGAGTTCTCTAAGCCAATAAGCTCCTTTTCTTTAACCAACTAACAGGATTCTCCAGCTCAGGAAGACCAGAAGCAATCATGATACATAGCAGGACCCATGCTAAATATAATGGTTTGACAGATTACACTGTGACAGTGGTATGACACTCCTGGCACCAAAACCTCTAGTCCGCAGCGGTTATGACATTCGATGTGTTTATTAAAGATTCTTCTTTACTGTTGTAATTTTACTGTACGTTCTTCTCAGCGAAGCGTGTTTCATTAAAAAATATTTAAAAATTTTGAGCTTTACGTTTGGATTACTTACTCTGTAGATTCAATTTAATATGGTACTTGTATTTTTTTTTTTTACTTTCCCCTTTATTTAGTTACATTTCACTAACCAATACAAAAGAGAAAGCAATTACAATAAATATAACACAATACTGTTTGCGTTTAGTTTTTGCACCAGTATCCTGTATCAATTCTACCTCTTCCCATTGCTCCACTTTAATTCTGAGCAGATCAAGGGAAGTTGAGTGGGTGGATGAAACAAAGACAAATAACATTAAAAAAGTGATGGTCCTAGAAAATCTTAAAGGCAGCAATCTGGAGCAGGACATACAGTTAGGTCTACGAGTATTTTGACTCTCTGTATGTCACCACTAGAGATGTCCCGAATAGTTCACTGGCGAATAGTTCCTGGCAAACATAGCTTGTTCGCGTTCGCCACGGTGGCGAACATATGCGATGTTCGGTCCGCCTCCTATTCGTCATCATTGAGCAAACGTTGACCCTGGACCTAACAGTCAGCAGACACATTCCAGCCAATCAGCAGCAGACCCTCCCTCCCAGACCCTCCTACCTCCTGGACAGCATCCATTTTAGATTCATTCGGAAGCTGCATTCTTTTCTGTTTTTTTTTTAATTCTTTATTTTTGAAGTGCAGTGAACATACACGTAGTGACAATGACATATGGTGCAATGCAAAACGTTGGAATACAGACTTAGAGTTATGAAACAAAATGTCAAGAGGAACTGCACATTTTTAAAATATAAAACAATCATGCTAGGTAAACTTGTCTTGATACAAGTGAAAAGCATGGCATAGGGAAATCGTCAGACATGTTGAGAGTGTTCGTAAGTTTAAATACACATGCTTGAACTGAAGAGGGGTAAGGGGATTAACACCACCAGTTATAGATCAACATGTGTGAATCAGAATATCAAAACTAGAAATAAGTAGACTAAATAACCTCTTAGTGAGTGCTGTTAAATGCTAGACAACTGACTACACCCCATACCAAGGGCATTTTAGATTCTCAGCAGCAGAGATGTTTTAGCCAATTCCTCTGACATGCTTCAGAGAGTGGTCGTCTCTACTCGCATCCATGTGCCGCTTAGTAGTGCTTCCACCACCTGCCGGGTGCACCAGAGGATCGCTCAGACCACGAGGGTCAGCAGGTCGGCGCATCAGCACCCTTGCTCCCCGAGCCCAGTCCACTGTGGAAGAAGATGCCTGGTCGCCCCCCAGCCCTCCAGCTTCAGTATAAGTAACCTGTGAGGTTCTGGGATCGGTCCTGTTCAGTCGTGGGTGGCTGGTTGGCGTGCCATCCCCCCTGGCTCTCTGTTCCGAAGGAGAGAACAATGCTGGGGCACCTCTGGAGATCTCTTCCATCCTAGGTGAGGTGAGTAGCAAAGCCCTCTGCCGGGATTCAATCCGATTCCAGAAGCCTGCACAGAGAGCATCAAAGGCTGCATGGAACTTAGCTTCCCAGTGTGGGCTTGATTGCTCTGTCGGAGTGGCGGCCATCTTAGCTGTGACACGATGGCTCATTTTGTCAGGGTGAGTAGTGGCCATTTAGCCTTGTGGGTTGCTTTAGCCTTTCCCTGGTGGGGACCGGGATAACCCCCACCAGTCCAGAGGGGGGGGAAACGGGGCTGTAGATATGAGGTGCAGACACGATGAGAGCTCCAGGCTGGGAGATTGGCCGCTTCTCCCTGACACAGAACCCCCAGAGCAGATAGGCCGCAGGACAGTGCGTAGTCATAGGCTGCTACAAACTTGATCGGGTAAGCTCCCTGGTGTTCAGGAACAGGTAAGTGTTCAGGGAGCAACCTCCAAAGGTATTATTCCCTCTGTGGGTCTCACTTTGTCGGCTGTTTGCAGGGAGCTCACTTCATGCATGTCCGTCCGCCATGCTGGCCAGGCCCCGCCCCCCCGGAAGCTGCATTCTTAGTGAGAGGAGGGACAGTGTAGCTGCTGCTGATTTAATAGGGAAATCGATAGCTAGGCTAGTGTATTCAGTGTCCACTACAGTCCTGAAGGACTCATCTGATCTCTGCTGTAAGGACAGCACCCCAAAAAGCCCTATTTAGGGCTAGAACATCAGTCGTCTTTTTTATTTATTTTTTCCTGTGTAATCTAATTGCAGTTGCCTGCATGCCAGCGTGTGTGTCAGGCTCACAGCGTACACTGTGCCCACTTGCCCAGTGCCACCACTCATATCTGGTGTCACAATAGCTTGCATTTAAAAAAAATAAAAAAAATTTGACTGTAATATAATAGCAGTCAGTTTCCTTCACACCTGTGCGTTTCAGGGCCTGCCAGGGCACAGTGTCACACCAGTGCAACTCATATCTGGTGTAACAGTAGTGTACATTAAAAAAAAAAATGGAAATTTTGACTGTAATAGATTGAATAGCAGTTAGTTGTCTGCAAGCGTGTGTGTCAGGCCTACAGCGTCTACTCTGCCAACTTCTGCCAGTGCACAGTGCCACTCATATCTGTTGTCACAGTAGCTTGCATGCATAGTACCACTAATCAAAAAAAAAATGACGGGCAGAGGCAGGCCACCCCGCAGGGGCCGTCGTGGTCGTGGTGCTGTGATTCCCTTTGGCCCTAGAATAATGCCCAGTGTTAAGAGGCCACGTACCCTGATCTTGAAAAGTTCTGAGGACATAGTTGACTGGCTAACACAGGACACCCAATCTTCTACAGCTTCCGCTCGGAACCTTGACGCACCATCCTCCTCCAGCTTAGCTTCGGGCACCTCTCAAGTTACCACTCGCCCGCCTGCCGCCACCACCAACACTAGCACCACAGCCGCTTCACTTGATCTGTCAGAGGAGTTATTTACACATCAGTTGGAAAAAAATGAGTGATGCCCAACCATTATTGCCAGAGGATGTAGATAACAGGGATATGTCTCAGTCAGGCAGCATTACACACATGGACGTATGGTGTGATGATGATGTTGTACCCGCTGCTGCTTCCTTTGCTGAGTTGTCAGATACAAGTGAAGCGGTTGATGATGACAATGCGTCCGTGGATGTCACGTGGGTGCCCGCTAGAAGAGAAGAAGAATAGGGGGAAAGTTCAGATGGGGAGACAGAGAGGAGGAGGAGACGAGTTGGAAGCAGGGGGAGGTCATCGCAAGGAGCTAGTGGCACAGTGAGACAGCATGCATCGACACCCGGGGTCAGCAAGACAGCACGCCAATCAACGCATGCTGTTGCCACCACCAGAATGCCGTCATTGCAGAGCTCAACAGTGTGGCATTTTTTGTGTGTGTCTGCCTCTGACAACAGAGATGCCATTTGCAACCTGTGCCAAAAGAAACTGAGTCATGGGAAGTCCAACACCCACCTAGGTGCAACTGCTTTGCGAAGGCACATGATCGCACATCACAAACACCTATGGGATCAACACATGAGTACAAGCAGCACACAAACTCAAAGCCGCCATCCTCCTCCTGGTCCAGCATCTTCAGCCACGTCAACCACTGCTGTCCTCCTTGCCCCCTCCCAACCATCCGCCACTTCGTCTCTCGCCTTGAGCAGTTCCTGCTCATCTGCCCACAGTCAGATGTCTGTCAAGGACATGTTTGAGCGTAAGAAGCCAATTTCACAAAGTCACCCCCTTGCCCGGCATCTGACAGCTGGCTTGTCTGAACTCTTAGCCCATCAGCTTTTACCATACAAGCTGGTGGAGTCTGAGGCGTTCCAAAAATTTTTAGCTATTGGGACACCGCAGTTGAAGGTACCCGCCCGAAATTTCTTTGCACAAAAGGCAATCCCCAACCTGTACTCGATTGTGGCATGTCTGGCACACAGTGTTGGGGCAAGGGTCCATCTGACCACTGATACCTTTTCTGCAAAGCATGGTCAGGGCAGGTATATCACCTACACTGCACATTGGGTAAACCTGCTGACGGCTGACAAGCATGGAATGCGTGGCTCTGCAGAGGAGTTGGTGACACCGCCACGACTTGCACGACACAGCCTGCTGCCACCTCCTCTACGCCTCCTCTACTCCTCCTCGGCTGAGTCCTCTTCTGCTGCTGCATCTTGCTCCACATCAACGGCACCCCCCCAGCTCCCCAATTACTATTCCACATCCCGGATACGGCAGTGTCACGCCGTCTTGGGATTGACTTGCCAGAAAGCAGAGAGTCACACCGGACCAGCACTCCTGTCTGCCCTGAATGCACAGGTGGATCAGTGGCTGACTCCGCACCAACTGGAGATCGGCAAAGTGGTTTGTAACAACGCAAGAAATTTGTTGGCGGCATTGAATTTGGGCAAGTTGACACATGTGCCGTGCATGGCACATGTGTGTAATCTGATCGTACAACGCTTTGTGCATAAGTACACAGGCTTACAGGACATACTGAAGCAGGCCAGGAAGGTGTGTGGCCATTTCAGGCGTTCCTACATGGCCATGGCGCACTTTTCAATTATCCAGTGGCGAAATAACATGCCAGTGAGGCGCTTGATTTGCGACAGCCCGACACGTTGGAATTCAACACTCCTAAAGTTCGATCGCCTGCTCCAACAAGAAAAAGCCGTTAACGACTATTTGTAACACCGGGGTGCTAGGACAGCCTCTGCGGAGCTGGGAATTTTTTTGCCACGTTACTGGACGCTCATGCGCAATGCCTGTAGGCTCATGCGTCCTTTTGAGGAGGTGACAAACCTAGTCAGTCGCACCGAAGGCACCATCAGCGACATCATACCATTTGTTTTCTTCCTGGAGCGTGCCCTGCGAAGAGTGCTGGATCAGGCCGTAGATGAGCGTGAAGAGAAAGAGGAAGAGTTGTAGTCACCATCAAAACCAGAAACAGCCTTATCAGCATCGCTTGCTGGACCTGCGGCAACGCTGGAAGAGGATTGTGAGGAAGAGGAGTCAGAGGAGGAATGTGGCTTTGAGGAGGAGGAGGAAGACCAACCACAACAGGCATCCCAGGGTGCTCGTTGTCACCTATCTGGTACCCGTGGGGTTGTACGTGGCTGGGGGGAAGAACATACCTTCAGTGAGATCACTGAGGACGAGGAACGGGACATGAGTAGCCCGGCATTCAACCTTGTGCAAATGGGGTCTTTCATGCTGTCGTGCCTGTTGAGGGACCCTCGTATAAAAAGGCTGAAGGAGAACGACCTGTACTGGGTGTCCACGCTACTAGACCCCCGGTATAAGCAGAAAGTGCCTGAAATGTTACCGAATTACCGCAAGTCAGAAAGGATGCAGCAGTTCCAAAAGAATTTAAAAGTATGCTTTACACAGCGTATAAGTGTGATGTCACAGCACAACGGGAATCTAACAGGGGAAGAGGTGAAAGTAATCCTCCTCCTCCCACGACCACGCCGGCAAGGATAGGACGCTTTACAGACGTGTTGTTGATGCGGAGCTTTTTAAGTCCTACGCATCGCCACAGCCCTTCGGGGTCCACCCTCAGAGAACGACTCGACTGACAGGTAGCAGACTACCTCGCCTGAGGGGGACGTAACAGGGATTAAACTGATAAGAATAGTACTACTTAACACACCACTCCTATCTGGTGGCACATTAGATTGCACGCGCAGTGCCCCAAATTTGAAGTAGGAGGACCGACCAAGCATCTTTTTCCATCTCCCGGTTCCTAAAATCGATGCCAGATACACGTCCCCTGATAGGGGATGTAACAGGGATTAAACTGATAAGAATAGTACTACTTAACACACCACTCCTATCTGGTGGCACATTAGATTGCACGCGCAGTGCCCCAAATTTGAAGTAGGAGGACCGACCAAGCATCTTTTCCCATCTCCCGGTTCCTAAAATCGATGCCATATACACGTCCCTGATATGAAACGTAACAGGGATTAAACTGATAGGAATAGTACTACTAAACACACCTTATAGTGATCCAGAGAGAGGCAACGCAGAGAGAGGAGTCTGAATAAGAGGAGTCAGAGGAGGAAGGTGGCTTTGAGGAGGTGGAAAACCAAACACAGCAGACGCCCCATGGGGCTTGTTGTCACCTTTCGGGGACCCTTGGTGTTGTACGTGGCTGGGTGGAGGAAGAGATCTTCAATGACATCAGTGAGGACAAGGAACGGGACATGGCTAGCTTGGTATCCAACCTTGTGCAAATGGGGAGTTTGCGGTTGTGCAAATGGACTGTTTGCGGTTGTTTGCGGTGCGTTAAACGGGGAGTTTGGTCTGTCACTGTGAAGCTGGCATAACCCTTACACTACCTGATCGATACAACATCATACCTGATGTTTTAAAGCACTGTATTCCAAACAATTTAGGAATGTTAGGTGATTTATGCCCTTTATGGATTAAAACCAGACTCTGCATCAACTATGTAATTTTCCATGGGAGTTTTGCCATGGATCCCCCTCCGGCATGCCACAGTCCAGGTGTTAGTCCCCTTGAAACAACTTTTCCATCACTATTGTGGCCAGAAAGAGTCCCTGTGGGTTTTAAAATTCGCCTGCCTATTGAAGTCTATGGCGGTTCGCCCGGTTCACCAGTTCGCGAACATTTGCTGAAATTCGCGTTCGCCGTTCGCGAAGGGAAAATGTTATGTTCGCGACATCTCTAGTCACCACAATGGATTTGAAATGAAACAATCAAGATGTGATTGAAGTGCAGACTGTAATATTTAATTAAATTTAGTTTTCGAGGTGAAAATGCAGCAATTGCCTCAATGCATTTGGTGCTCAGATTAAAATTAGTGCTTTTGCATCTGAATCCTATACAAAGTATACGACACAGAAGATTCACAAAGCACCGACATTAACAAAATTTAGAAACCAATGCAATGAGCACAATGCACATTTACTAATTATCATTCACTTGTTTTTTTTTACAATGATAATTTGAATAAGAATTTTGAAGTACTATTGCCAGGAGTCAAATAGTTAACAAACCTCATCAATGTAAGGTTTAATAATGTGGTTGCTGACTAATGCTTGTTTGCCAGATGCCACATTAAAAAAGAAAAGTGGCCTATAAGATCCCTATATTTCTATTAGGATTTTTTAAACCTGCCTATGACCCCACCTGGCATGCAGCAGTGGGGCATATCTTCTAATGAAGATGGGGCCTGTAATATATCAGGAGAGGACTTAGTCCTCCTCCTCATTCTGTCCTATTGGCAATGGGATGGGGTCTAATGGCTAGACAGCAATGTCAGTATTTAGTAAATATGCTCCCAATAGGGATAGGGACATTTTAAACATTACTTATAATATTATGGGCATCATACTGACCCCCATAGGCCTTTTTATTTATTTATTTTAATTTTTATTTAAGCCTAGATGATAGTGCATCCATAAGGCAAATAGGTTACATTTTGAAAATTCGGGCCTGCATTTGGATCATCTGACCAGCAGCATTTGGTCTGGTTGAAATCCCAACCAAACTGAGGCTCATTTGGAGCCTTGTCTTTAAAATCCAGACATTGTTAAATAGCGTTAATATACGCAGACAGATTGATTTGTCCCGTTTGGGTCATTCGGAATATCAGTTTATTTTCTCTACTTCTTTATCTTTGCTTGTTTTCTTCTCTGTTGTTTTTTCTATTACATATTACCATTTTCCTCTCCCTGTTTAAGCCCTTATGTACATCTCTCAGTTCACATTGTGCACTGGTCATTGCTTTTTTATTACTGCCCCTTAATACGTTCTATAACATATCTTAATATTATTTTAATTGTATAATGTTAGAAAGTAAGTTAGCAACCCTCGAATAGAGCGGTAACTTTTCTCATAGGCTACAAGCCCAGGGAGGCACCTAGTCCTCCTAAATAGGAACCTGCATAATGCAACAACTCACAGAACACAAGAGAAGGGTCACTGGATTGACATGCACCTCAATACTGACTAATAATTAACTACTCATTCAGAACATACACTGACACTATAAACATCTCTAATATACTACAAAGAAATAACATTTATAGCCTGTACATCAAGAAATAATAGCCCAGAAACCAATGGTACGGGGACCCCGCGTAACACAGACTCCGCCACCCAGGCACCCAAAATTGTATGAGACAAGCCAAGTAACTGTGCTAATGGTGGGGCCTCTCCCCCCTTCCTATAGAGGACAGAGAGATACCCAAACACCGATGCCAAGGTGAACTTAAATGGGACGGGGACCCTTTCGCATCTGAGTAAGGAATATCAACATGTATACTGCAAAAGAGCACTATGTTGTCAACATGTTGTTCCTATATATACTATTGTTGACCACTTTGTTGAAAAATCTTAATAGAAACAGATTTACAAAAAAAAATAAAGTAAGTTAGCAATCATTATTGCAACTTCAGCCAAGGAAAGAGTATATTAACTATGTATCTTGTATTGTCTCTCTGTAATTTTAAACAAAAGCCTCAGAAAACCAAAGGTTACCTGCATCATAAAGACTGCTGGAGCATGACATACATTATTAACACAGCATATGGTGTCATTTGTTAGACCTAAGCTTATAATATCAGAGGTCGTAAATATACAGTGGTTGTTTTTCTTGCACGTGCACTGACAAAGCTACAGTTTTAAAATTTTAAAGAATGTTCTGTTTAATTTCTATTGGAGGATATAAACCATAAGCAAACATTTAATATGTGAATTAAGGAAACATAGTTAATATGGTGTCTTAATCACCGAGTATATTGCCTATATTTAAAAGGTTTAGACATTTAAAAAATCATATTTTGCTAATATTTGGCTTTTCCGGACACTTTCTTTTTTTTCAGAAATACTGAAATAAAGTTAATCTGTAATTTTTAGTTTTCATAGAGTGAATAATTCACTAGCAGTTCAACATAACACTTTATCTCACCTCAATTAAACATGTCTTTTCTTAAAAATAAATACAAATATATATATATATAATATTTTTACTATGGTCCACAGCTTCCATACATCACAGTTTTCTCTGTGTGGAAGAATGTTATTTTATTGAAACATCCTGATTTAGATTATGTTTTGAAAGAAAATAAGAAACTCAAAAGACTGCCAACAAAATTGTGAATGTTATTACTATTAAAACATATCAGGAGAACTTCAGACTTCGTAATGTGTTCATCTTGAAGGAGAGAAAGGAGTACAGTAAAGAATTTTATAAACTCAAATTATATGGAAATATGGTGAGTAAAATGAGAAGTAAAGAAACAACGACATATGTTACATTGAAAAATGCAAGAATGTAGAAAATATTACTTTACAGAAAATGTAGAATACTTTCGTATCATCCCAGTTACTACTGCCAAAGCATAAATATGGAACACATTTATTTTCAGGCATGCGGTATGCCTTTCTCAACCTCTCCCCTCCTTCTTTATGCATGGTGGGTATGGTCCACGTTGAAAAAGATGACAGAATAACGCATAGTATTTTCCTATGAGTGTAAATATGTGTGTCAGTATCTTCTCTGTGTAAATGTGTGTGTGTGTGTGTGTGTGTGTGCGTGTCAGTGCCCTCTGTCTGTATTATATGTTTTATTTTATATTTTGATACTTCAGATTAATAGTTCATACACTGCTCCTTACATATACAATATCCATATCATGTACTGCCAACACATTTGGAATTTAAATCAATAAAAATAATTTTCTCGAACTTGGGATTTTTTTTAGTCCTGCAGGTACTTCTCTGTAAAAGGTGGATAAACTATGACATTGACAACATATTATTTTAACCCCTTAACGCCGTTACGGCGATCTATGCCGTCGCGGCTTTAAAGGGCTTTAAAGCCGTTGCGGCGGCATAGAACGCCGTAATGGCTTGCAGCCCTGGAGGTACGGCGTACTCACCTCCGCCGCGATCCTCTTCTGGAGGGCTGCCTGACAGCCCAGGCAGCCCTCCCCCGGCAAATGAGGCCTCAAAGAGCGATCACATGGCCCCCTATAGCTGGCTATGGATCTGCCAGCAGGGGGACTGTCTAAAATATTAGACAGTCCCCCTGCTGGTAGGTAGTGTAAAAAAAAAATTATTAACATGGTATAAAATAAATTAAATGCCTTTTTATATATATAATATATGTAATGTATTTTAATACTAATATAAGTATATATATATTAATATTAAAATACACTTAGAATGACGTTACATATATATAATATGCATATATATTATATATATATATAATAGATCTACATATATATTATATATATATATACGTATAATTACAATAATAAATAAAATAATTAAATAAATAAAATATTGAAACAAAATGTAAAATAAATTATATATTCATATGTAATTTCATTCTAACTGTATTTTGTTATTAATATATGTATATATTGGAAACAGAATACACTTAGAATGACATTCTATATATAGCTATCTATATATAAAATACAAATAACCACAAATATATATAGAGAGATAAATACATATAATTACATAAAATATTACATTAGTATACACGTAGAATTTAAATACCTATAAATGCATATATATTAAAATTCTACGTGTATATTTAAGTAATTTTTTTAACATAATTATGTCATTTGATTAATTAAAATTTGATTGACATGCCTGACAACACAGGGAGAAAGTGCAGAGAATTTAATTCACAAGCACTATATTTGACCCTGTAACTCTCCAAGACACCCTAAAACCTGTACATAGGGGGTACTGTTTTACTCGGGAGACTTCGCTGAACTCAAATATTAGTGTTTACAACTGGTAAATTGTATTACAACAATGATATTTTAAGTAAAAGTGAAGTTTTTTGCATTTTTTACAAAACAAACGGCACTTTTATGGACTATATTATTGTTGTAATATGTTTTACTGTTTTAAAACACTAATATTTGTGTTTAGTGAAATCTCCCAAGAATAACAGTACCCCCCATGTACAGGGTTTATGGTGTTTTTTGAAAGTTAGAGAGTCACATATAAGGCTTGCATTTCATTTTTTTACATTGAAATTTGCCAGATTAGTTATGTTGCCTTTGAGACCGTATGGTAGCCCAGGAATAAGAATTACCCCCATGATGGCATACCATTTGCAAAAGTAGACAACCCAAGGTATTGCAAATGGGGTATGTCCAGTAATTTTTAGTAGCCACTTCGTCACAAACACTGGCCAAATATTAGTTTTTTGCTTTTTTCACACAAAAACAAATATGAACGCTAACTTTGGCCAGTGTTTGTGACTAAGTGGCTACTAAAAAAGACTAAACATACCCCACGTTCAATACCTTGGGTTGTCTACTTTTTCAAATGGTATGCCATTATGGGGGTAATTCTCATTCCTGGGCTACCACACCGTCTCAAAGGTAACATTACTAATCTGGAAAATTTCAATTAGAAAATGGAACGTTCTATATTTGACCCTGTAACTTTCCAAACCACCATAAAACCTGTTAATGGGGTTATTGTTGTACTCATGAGACATCGCTGATTACAAATATGTGCATTTTTTTGCAGTATTATGACATTTACAGCTAAAATGTGAAGCGGAACTACAAATGTAAAAAAAATAATTAAATTTCTCACAGTTTTTTAAATTTTATTCATAATAAATTATGTTTCATATATAAATATTTTATATGAAATGAAAGCCCTGTTTCTCCTGAACAAAATGATATATAATAAGTGTGGGTGCATTTAATATGAAAGAGGTGAATTACGGTTGAACAGACATATGGCGCAAATTCCAGTTTTTGTTTATGTTTTGTTTTGATCAGAACGTGTACTATTGACTCCGTCCTGAAGGGGTTAAGATTCCTGGCATGTGCTCATATCATCTGTGTCAGTTGTGTTGTTTCATTATTTCAGGTAAGAGTATCTGTGCGTGGGGTATCTGCTAGTCTACATATATACTATATATCCAGCTCTGATAAACAAAGCAAAGCAACAGAATACATGTAGAACGTAAGTACATATGTTTCTTGCATGTTGTATGAATTGTACCGAGCAGCAACCTTATAATGTATGCATGCTCAGGTGAGTGCAGCCTTCTTGGTTTCATATATAAATACACTTGAGAATCAAGGATGGCTCTCTTGGCTTTGCACCCCTCCCTGTCACAGGTGCCTCTTTTCAATATTTAACCCTGCACTGCAATAAATCCCAGGAGGAAGCATTTTTCAAGTAAGATACATCTCATACAAGCTTTAAAGTTGGTGTTTAGTGAGTGAGTGCACTGGATCTTGTATATTACATAATATATAAATACATGTACTAGAGAGTTGAAATGATATATAAAAGGGAGCAAAATATATATATGGTAGTTAAAATTACCCTGGATTAGCTCTGCTCCTCGGGACTGTATTACCACAGTAGGGCAGCATCCATTCTTCCCATAGATGCTATACAAAAACAAACAAATAATGAATGTAACCCAGATATGTTTCTGGAAAATTTCCAGTAGACAAGGTTCCACATTGGCACATTAAGTTTGCTGACAGCAGCAAGCTTACCTGAGGGCTGTGTCCCTCTACCTCCTTGTTTTTCTTTTTGATCAGTGGGCTTGTTTCCTTACAGAAGATCTAGAGTTTTATTATACTGGATGCATATTGGACATGTTTTTAAGACAGTAGAAAAAATGGGCTTGTGAAGACCCCAAAAACATAAGTGGCCCTAATGTGTAGCTCAGTCATAACAGATAACTCCATAGTGATGACAGCTGGGCATGTGTCGAGTCTATGCATATGGGTAAGGCTACACAGACAAGTCTTTTAGCAAATCTTTAACATCCTGTAGGGATTATTGTGGGAAAATTCCAAGGTCCTGGGTGTAGACCTGGCTCTAACCGGTCAGGTTTTCTTACTTAATTGTATGACATTGTTCTGACAGAAATTTACTTGAAGTGTGGTGGAATCTCGGTAAAAATAGATTTAGTAGGCCGAGATTGCCACGTGGTATGTGTACGTGCATATACTGTATTGGTCGGTTGGTTGCACGTGGCAACGATACAATCAGTAGTATACGGAGCATGTGCAGGAATACAGGATATAGAATACCCCTCCTCCATTGTGCTGGGCAAGCCATGTGGTCAAACAGGAAGTTAGTCTTTGTTCTGTTGATTGGATAAGAATACATGTGGGTGGAGCTTATTATGGGAGGAGTTATATGCCTATATAAGGAACCTACACTGTATGTTCGGGGCTCAGACTTTGCTGTTTTTTGGTGACATTAGTCCCTCTGAGTCCCGGTCGGTGAATCAAATAAAGAATCTCTTCCTTCCTGAGAAAACCTGTGTCCATCTCTCTGTGCTTGGCTTCCGTCAGTTTCTCCGGTAACATTTGGTGCATTGGCCGGGAAGCTCATCGTTCAACAGTAGCTGAGAAGCAGAGGCGTGAGACGGTCTATCTTTGCCCACGCTCCCTACGGCTGCACCCCTGAACTTCTGCGTGGACCTCCTTTCGTCTCGGCGCCACTGGTCTGTTGTCCAGGAGATCATCGGCCTCTACGTAGTAAGTGCTGGGGTGTCCCCGTCGATGAGTGTGAACTCAGGTTCAGGAAGGAGGAGGTAAGACGACTACTGTTTTAGACGGTGGACCCACTAGGGGCATTGGATACCGATTGTGCGGTAGGCCCATAAGGGGTTATATGTGTATGGAATTGGCCCCCTCCAGTGGAGGGAAGGAGCGAAGGCGCACCGCTCGTAATTAAACGCCCTGTAGTCAGCCCGTTTAATTTTGGTTTGGAGTCAGGCTGGGTCCTGTGTGAATAGCCCAAGCCGGACCCCGGGTCTTGTCTAGACTAGCGTTCTAGGGTGTATATTTCGTTCGCTAGGTCGGAGGGACCGGGAGACTAAGCGGCGCCTGTGTAAATTCGGTTCGCTAGATCTCAACCTATCTTGGCTAAGTGGGAAGGTGTGTAAATTTGGAACCCACTAGACTATTGATAGAGTACATAGACTAAAAGGGTTTTGTTGTAAATTCCGCCCTCTACTTCGCTATATGTGGTGTTTGGGCAGAGATGGCTAACCAAAACGGATGTAAATAGTGTTAGGTAGTCCATCTAGGTACTGGCCAATAGATTAGTTGGGAAATTGTAAATGTGTTAAAGATTATTGTAGTAGAGTGTATATCTTGCTAGATAGCGTGAGCTCTGCCGTCTAGTGAGAGTGTGAATAGTGTGTAACTGTATTATAGCGCACGGTACCATAGCCATGTATAATAACTACTGATACTGTAAATAACTAATAATAATTGTCGTTTATGTTGTATGTTTAACACCATAACCACTACTAACTGATCTGTGACTTTAAAATTGTACTCTAACCAATGCTAACCGTACTATAACTACTGTTTGTAAAGACGATGTTACTGGGGTGTGTTATAGACGGGTAATTCAGAGACTGAGAATTATAACATGGGTAATTGTATAGTTTCGCCAAAGGGTACAGTAATAGTTATTTAGTGACTGGTGTAACAGCTGCGTGTGTACGGGAATTCCCTGTATGTTTTGTTGTGTGCGTTTGGCCTAGTAACTGTACCACGTGGTGCTGTTGCCAGGGGAACGGGTGTGACCGTTGGAAGTGTGTTTGTTTGTTTTCTGTTGGAGACAACGCTCCGTTGTTAAGTATGGGTGCGTCGGATTCAACGATTATGGATCCCTTAGGATGTATGTTAAAAAACTTTAAAAAGGGATATAATGTGTATGATTATGGAGTAAAGATGTCTCCAACACGCCTGACTACTTTATGTAGTAGGGAATGGCCTACTTTGGTGGCTGCATGGCCACCACGTGGCAGTTTGGATCCTAATCTGGTGCAGCGCGTACACGTGGCTGTATCAGGTAGGCCTGAACTTTACGGCCAGTTTCCGTATATTGACTGTTGGAAGCAGGCCGTAAATGACTTGCCAAAATGGATCCGGGTATGCCACGAGGAGCATTGTTGCTTCATGGTGGCCAGAACTCGATTGTCCACTAAGGCCGTGACCACGCCCATTCTGGACACGCCCCCTGAGTCTGAGATCCCCATGCCGCCCCCTTACTCCTCCTCTACAGGAAGAGGAAGAGGAGGTGCTGTTGGTAACACTACTCCCCTTGCTCCGTTGTCTACACCTACCCCCTCCTCTAGCTCAGAGCCCAGCCCTCTTGTTTTAAACCCTCCCCTTCCGGTACCTGCCCTTATTAACCCCACCTACCCAGATTTGGCGCCATTTCTAGTTCCTGGCCAGGCTCCTCCCAGCCCGGCCCGGAATATTTTACTTACTGACCTACCCTTCAGTAAAGAAAAAGCGTCCCCTTCCCCTCGTCTTACTACCCCTCGACCGGAACCCCTAACTGACATTCCTGAACGAAGCCCCATACTAACCCGACAACTGACCAGTACCCTCCAACCCCGACATTATCAAATGCCTCTCCGACTGACACCTGGCCCGACACGACACATATTAACGGTGATGGCCAGTTACAACACACTGATCCCGTATTTGTTTATGTTCCCTACACTACAACTGATCTATTTAACTGGAAGACCCATAATTCCTCTTACACCGATAAACCTCAAGCCATGACAGACTTGATTACCTCCATTATCCAGACACATAATCCCACTTGGGCTGATTGCCAGCAATTGCTTATGACATTGTTTAATTCCGAGGAAAGAACACGGATAAACCAAGCGGCAATTAAAGCGCTGGAAGAAGTGGCCCGTACTCAGAATCAGGCCAACCCGGCAGCATGGGCCGCAGCCCACTACCCAAATACTGATCCGAATTGGAATGTCAATGGCGCAGACATGGCCCATTTAAAAGCTTACAGGGACGCTATTATTGCTGGCATGAAAGCAGGAGGGAAAAAGGCGATTAATATGTCGAAGACGGCTGAGGTATTACAGAAATGTGATGAGTCGCCTAGTGCCTTTTACGATCGATTATTGGAGGCATACCGGTTATATACCCCCTTTAATCCAGAGGCTCCTGAGAATTCCCGGATGGTTAACTCTGCCTTTGTCAGCCAGGCCTACGGAGATATAAAAAGAAAGTTGTAAAAGTTAGAAGGGTTTGTAGGGATGTCTATAACTCAACTAATGGAGATAGCAAATAAGGTATATATGAATAGGGAGACAGAGACGAAAAAGGAAGAAGAGCGAAAGATGAGAAGGAAAGCAGACATGCTAGCAGTAGCTATCACAGGCGTAGATAGAAGGGAAACGGAAGTGTATAGGGGAACGTAGAAAGGCGAGAATAAGTGGAAAAAGGAAAAAGGAGCCTTTAAGTAGGAACCAATGCGCGTATTGCAGGGAAGAAGGGCATTGGAGAAGTGAGTGTCCACAGAGGGAACAACATGAGAGAGAGAGAGATAGAACAAGGGCAGGATATAGCAATAATTATAGAGGCAGAGCGAGAGGAAGAGGAGGCCCTGGAGGAAATGGTGGGAATAATAGAGGAAGCGTTAGTGGGGATAGGTATTACCCAGCAGCGCAGAGACCCAGAGAGAGAGAAGATAGGGACTTTGTGGGTTTGGCTGACACTGTCATGGAGGACTATTGATACCGACCGGGCTCCATCCCCCTTGGCCGAGTGGAGCCTATGGTTGATGTAGCAATAGGGGGAAAAAGGAGTTCTTTCATGATCGACACTGGTGCTGAACATTCTGTGGTGACTGACCTAGTCGCTCCTCCTTCAGGAAGAACTATCACCATAATAGGAGCAACTGGAAGGAGTGCCGCTAAACCGGTTCTTAAAAGTCGACTCTGTACACTGGGAGGCCATGTAGTAAAACATCAGTTCCTTTACATGCCTGAATGTCCAGTCCAACTACTAGGGCGAGATTTGTTGTCGAAATTACAAGCACAGATAACATTTCTGCCTAACGGAACAACGTCCTTGAAGTTTAATGGACCCTCAGGTATAATGACAATATCAGTACCAAAGGAAGAAGAGTGGCGACTTTATACAGTGTTGACCAGCCAAAACCCTAAGAGTGATGAATCCTTGTTTAATGTACCAGGAGTATGGGCAGAGAATAACCCACCAGGACTTGCTCGCAATATCCCACCTATTCGTATTGAACTAAAGCTTGGGGTTTATCCAGTGAGCTTGAGACAATATCATATTCCACAAAAGGCAAAGAAGAACATACAGTCTTATTTGGATAAGTTCATAAGGTATGGTATCCTAAAATTCTGTACTTCCCCCTGGAACACCACATTGTTGCCTGTTCAAAGCCCGGGACAGATGAGTATCGCCCTGTGCAGGACTTGAGAGCAGTCAATGATGCGGTAGTAAGTATACATCCAGTTGTGCCCAATCCCTATAACCTGCTTGCTTTAACCCCTTAAGGACCGGACTTTTTTTGCGATGTTGTACATTTGCGACCAGGCATCTTTTTGACACTTTTGTGGTGTTTGTGTTTAGCTGCAATTTTCCGCTCTCTCATTTACTGTTCCCATACAAATTATATATTGTTTTTTTCAGGACAAAAGGGGCTTTCTTTACATACCATTATTTATATCATCTCATGTAATTTAATTTAAAAAAAATAAAAAAAATATGATGAAAAATTGAAAAAAATACACGTTTTTTGAATTTTATGTGAAAAATCTTTTACTCATCTACAAAAGCGAATGAAAAAAACTGCTAAATAGATTCAAAATGTTGTCCTGAGTTCAAAAATACCCAGTGTTTACATGCTTTTTGCTATTTTTTTGCATGTTATAGGGCTATAAGTACAAGTAGGATATTGCGGTTTCAAAACATACATTTTTAAAATGTATCAATAGTGACATTGTAACACTATTATCTGTCATAAATTGCTAAATAACACCCCACATGTACATATTTTTTAAAAGTAGACAACCCAGGGTATTCAATATGGGGTATGTCCAGACTATTTTAGTAGCCACTTAGTCGCAAACACTGGCCAAAGTTAGCGTTCATATTTGTTTGTGTGTGAAAAAAGTAAAAAACTAAATTGAACGCTAATTTTGGCCAGTGTTTGTGACTAAGTGGTTACTAAAAAAGACTGGACATACCCCATTTGCAATACCTTGGGTTGTCTTCTTTTGCAAATGGTATGCCATCATGGGGGTAATTCTCATCCCTGGGCTACCATACGCTCTCAAAGGCAACGTAACCAACCTGGCCATTTTCAATGTAAAAATATTTGACCCACATATTTGACCCTGTAACTTTCAAAAACGCTATAAAACCTGTACATGGGGGGTCCTGTTCTACTCAGGAGACTTTGCTGAACACAAATATTAGTGTTTCAAAACTGGAAAATGTATCACAACAATTATATCATCAGTAAAAGTGCTGTTTGTGTGTGAAAAATGCAAAAAAAAGTCACTTTCACTGACAATATCATCGCTGTGATATGTTTTACTGTTTTGAATCACTAATATTTGTGTTCAGCGAAGTCTCCCGAGTAAAACAGTATCCCCCATGTACAGGTTTTAGGGTGTCGTAGAACGTTACAGGGTAAAATACAGTGATAGCAAATTAAATTCTCTGGACTTTCGGCCTGGGTTGGCAGGCAGGTCCCTTAAATTGCAATCAATAAAATAACTTAATTATGTAAAAATATTACATAAATACGCACGTAGAATTTAAATATATATGCATATTTATATATTTGAAGTCTACGTGTATATTTATATAATTAATTATTTATGTAATTTTGTATATGGACATATGAATAGTTTGCATTCTTTTTATTTATTTATATATACATAGATATATATATACAATTTCATTCTAAGTGTATTTTGATATAAATATATATATATATTAATATCAAAATACAGTTAGAATAAAATTTTGTATAGATATATAATTTTTTTTAATTTTGATTATTATTTTTAATTTTTTTAATTTAATTTAAATTATTTATTATTCGTATTTTATAATAATATATATATACAATATATATAGTTATTATATATATTATATATATACACGTGTGTAAATTAATTATAAGTGTATTTTTATATTAATATATGTACATATTAATATAAAAATACACTTAGCATGACATTATATATATGATATATAGACATATATTATATAGGTATAATATATGTCTATATATCATATATATACACATATATAATAATTTTTTTTTTTATGAACTTTCACTTTAAATTTTTTTTTCTGATTTTACACATGCAGGGAGACTGCCTGTCAGCACAGACAGTCCCCCTGCAGGCAGAGACTAGGACACCTATTGTGACCATGTGGTCGCCCTGTTGGGCGATCACATGGCCTAAACCGCCATGGGGAGACTGCCTGGGCTGCAGGCAGTCTCCCCACACCGGGAGCACCGCCGATCGCCGCCGGGGGAACGACGGCGATCGGGTAAGTACATTGGACGGTTCAGGACCGTCACCGGTCGGCAACGCAAAAATGCCGATGACGGTCCTGAACCGTCCTCCGTCCTTAAGGGGTTAATTCCGGGCGGGGCTACTTATTTCACTGTTTTGGATCTCAAAGATGCCTTCTTTTGCCTTCGAATTGCTACAGAATGCCAGTGTATCTTTGCATTCCAATGGGAAAATGCTGTAACGGGCTCGAAACGCCAGATGACTTGGACAAGATTGCCCCAAGGGTTTAAGAATTCACCTACCCTATTTTGCTCAGCATTAAGTCAGGACTTACTAGATTTCAAGTCCATCCCAGGAGAATGTGTACTACAATGCGTAGATGATTTGTTTATAGCGGCAGTTACAAGAGAGATATGTCAGCAAGCAACACATGATTTACTGCACATTCTTTGGAAGGCAGGATACAATGTGTCCAGGAAGAAAGCCCAGTTGTGTCAGCCAACTGTCAAGTATCTGGGATTCCATATCTCTGAAGGTCAAAGGATAATGGGGCCAGAGAGAAAAGAAGCTGTATGCCAAATACCAACACCCAAGAATAGAAGACAAGTGCGAGAGTTCTTGGGGGCAGCAGGCTTCTGTAGGATATGGATTCCCAGTTATGCGATATTGGCGAAACCCCTTTATGCAGCTATAGAAGGCACAGAACACGATCCCTTCCTGTGGACTATTGAACAGCAGAAGGCATTTGAGGATGTAAAGAAGGCATTGATGAGCGCCCCAGCATTAGGTCTACCTGATCAAACACGTCCATTCTACTTATATGTACACGAGCAAAGAAGGATGGCTGTGGGAGTACTGACACAGTACTTGGGATCATGGCAATGACCTGTTGCATATATGTCCAAACAACTGGATGCAGTGGCCAGTGGTCTTCCACCTTGTCGCCCTGCTGGTAGCTGAAGCTGATAAGCTCACTCTGTGTCAGGAACTCTATGTGCAAGTCCCGCACGCAGTACAGACGTTGCTAGACTATAAAGGCAATCACTGGTTTAGCAATAGCCGCATGACTAAGTATCAAGCTATGTTATGTGAGAACCCAAGAGTGCATCTTGAGACTGTCAATACCTTGAATCCAGCTACCCTACACAACCTACTGAGAGTCAACATGATTGCCTGGAGGTGATGGATGAAGTGTTCTCAAGTAGACCGGACCTTCGTGATTTTCCCATCCAGAACCCTGATGTCCAGTACTATACGGACGGCAATAGTTACGTGAAAGAAGGGATTCACTACGCAGGATATGCAGTGACAACTATAGACAAGGTGATAGAAGCTCGGCCACTGTCAAAAGGAACATCGGCACAGAAGGCAGAACTAATCGCACTCACACGAGTGTTACAATTGGCTGAAGGATTGAGGGCGAACATCTATACGGACTCAAAGTATGCGTTTTTAACCACTCATGCCCATGGAGCCTTGTATAAAGAAAGAGGACTACTGAACTCAGGGGGCAGAGAAATCAAGTACGCAGCTGAGATATTACAACTATTGGAAGCTGTGTGGGAACCGAAAGAAGTTGGTATCATACATTGTCGAGCGCATCTGAAAGGTGATGGTGATGTGGTGAAAGGAAATCAGATGACAGATAATGCAGCTAAGCGTGCCGCTGAATCAGGACAACAGGAATATGTGGAGTGTATAGCTGCTCTCATACCGACCCCTCTGTCTCAATGGACTCCAATTTATACAGCTCAAGAAGAAGAGTGGTTAAAGACTGAAGCTGGAAAATATTTGGAGAATAAGTGGTATCAGTTAGAAGATGGAAGGATAGTTATTCCAGCATCGCTAGCCGTAGAAATTGTCCAGAATTATCACAATGGGACACATTCCGGGAGAGATAGTATGGAAGAATCTCTTAGGAAGCATTTCTACAAACCAAGATTGTCCAATTTGACTCAAGCCATTGTACGAAGATGTGTGTTGTGTGCCAAGAACAACGCAAGGCAAGGTCCAGTGAAACCACCGGGGGTCCAGTATATGGGAGGACTCCCTATGTCCGATCTTCAAATAGACTATACGGTAAAGCCTAAATCCGGTGGACATCGTTACCTACTAGTAGTTGTGTGTACCTACTCAGGATGGGTAGAAGCATGTCCTACTCGTACAGAGAAAGCAGGAGAAGTTGTGCGATTTTTGTTGCGGGAAATAATACCCCGATATGGACTACCATGTTCTATAGGATTGGATAATGGTCCAGCCTTTGTTCACCAGTGCCTACAACAACTGACTCATATGCTCGGTATTAAGTGGAAACTTCAAACAGCATATAGGCCTCAAAGTTCTGGGAAAGTGGAAAGAATGAACAGAATTATTAAGAACCAATTGGCAAAGATGTGTCAAGAAACTCAACTTAAATGGAATGTTCTTCTGCCAATAGCTCTGTTGCGCATTCGTAGTACACCTACCACAAGGATGGGTCTCTCACCTTTTTAAATTATGTATGGGCGTCCACCTCCCGAACTTGGTAACTTAAGGGGGGATTTAAGTCAATTGGGAGGTGGAATTACCCGGCAGCAGGTTGTAGAGTTGAGTAAAACAATGGAGGAGGTACAGAAATGGGTACAAGATAGGTTACCTGTGAATATTTATCCACCTGTCCATTCTTATCATCCAGGAGATCAAGTTTGGATAAAGGAGTGGAACAGTGTACCGTTGGGGCAAAAGTGGAGGGGTCCTTATGTTGTTCTTTTTTCTACCCCAACAGCTATAAAGGTGGCCGAAGTGACTCAGTGGATTCATCACTCCAGGTTTAAACCAGCAGCAGTAGATTCTTGGCAAGTTACACCAGATCCTGAGAATCCCTGCAAGATCCGGTTGAAGCGTGCAACTCAGTTGGAGTGACGAGGAACTATTAGGACTTCTAGAGTAATCAAAGAGATCAGCAAGTAGGTGTTTTGACGGCCATAATAAAGCCTGACCACCTACCTACGTTACATAGTCAGAGTGTCCTGAAGGGATCTCTGTGAAGAAAAGTGAGGATCAGGAAGGACTCCATTCCCTGCAGCCCTCACATCCTGGAAGCTGAGGTGGCATCACACGGTCGAAGAATTAGGATAAAGATGTCAGGAGTGATGTGTTTGATAATGTGTATATTTGTGTTTTTAATTATTCAGGAAGGTAGAGGTACCGACACACCAGGCTGTGAGGTTTGCATTAAGACTACAAAAACAGGTAATCATATTTCTCAGACCCTTATTTGGCATTCACAATATGAGTGTAAAGGACATGTATCTAAGTGTAGATACTTGGGAATAGATTATAGTGTATGCCATCTAAGAGCAGGAGAACCTAAGTGTTTCAGTCCAGCGTATCAACCCCGTACAATTTGGTTGACTATTCGGAATGGAGACTCACAGGGGACCCTGATAAATAAGACCATACTAGAAACCATACATTCTTCAGGTGTTCTGCTATTTGATGCATGTAAGGCGAAATCAGGTGGTAGAAAACCGTGGAATGTATGTGGGGATCTTAAATGGGAAAGAACTTATGGGTCTAACGATAAGTATATTTGCCCCAGTGGTAAGAACAAATACATAGATCCAAAGTGCCCAAATAAAGATTACAATTATTGTCCGTATTGGTCCTGTGTAGGGTGGGCAACCTGGGGACAGACAGTAGATAAGGATATGATTGTTACTAAGTTGCCTACCAAACCATATTGTAAGTCTATGGAGTGTAACCCAGTCCATATACTTATCATTGACCCAGAACTATTTATAGATAGGTTTGGGAACTTATTTGGGTTTCAGTAACTGGTATGAGCAGCTTGGAGGACTCAAGGCATTGGTAGGTGGAGTCATGCTAATCTTGGTGCTATGCCTTCTCCTGCCATGCCTGATTCCTTTGGTAGTTAGGTCTGTGCAGAGCATTATAGAGAATATAGCAGAGAGAAAGGCAGCTGCACAGATAATGGTTGTTTATAGGTATGAGGCTCTTAATCAAGGATAACAAGTACAGGAAGAGGAATGCTGAGGGATTCGTATCTTTAGAGAGTCGCAAAGTCTAGTCTGGTTTATGGCAACTTGAGGTGTAAGCAAACTCTGATTAAGTGATGCATCTGGAATTATGAAATATCAGAAGCATCAAAGGGGGGAATGTGGTGGAATCTCGGTAAAAATAAATTTAGTAGGCCGAGATTGCCACGTGGTATGTGTACGTGCATATACTGATGTATCGATCGGTTGGTTGCACGTGGCAACGATACAATCAGTAGTATACGGAGCATGTGCAGGAGTACAGGATATAGAATTCCCCTCCTCCATTGTGCTGGGCAAGCCATGTGGTCAAACAGGAAGTTAGTCTTTGTTCTGTTGATTGGATAAGAATACATGTGGGTGGAGCTGATTATGGGAGGAGTTATATGCCAATATAAGGAACCTACACTGTATGTTCGGGGCTCAGACTTTGCTGTTTTTTGGTGACATTAGTCCCTCTGAGTCCCGGTCGGTGAATCGAATAAAGAATCTCTTCCTTCCGGAAGAAACCTGTGTCCATCTCTCTGTGCTTGGCTTCCGTCGGTTTCTCCGGTAACAGAAGCAAAAATCAACAGTCAAGGCTCGCATATAAAACCACTCCTAATAGGGAAGGAAACTGATGGACAAATTTTTGTGTACTATTGGCCCGCTGACACCAGTAGCAGATAGCTGCAAGTATAAAGAAAGTATGTGTGTGCCATAACAATGCCACCTTATTAGTGCAGGGGAGGTTTTAAACTGACAATTCGATGCATGTCTGCTAATTTTATAGCATGACAGGAGGCTTCATATTTGCTTAAGTCTCTCTTTACTAGAACTCCACAGCAGCACATTAACATAGAGATAAAAACACCAGAGACAAACAAAAAAACAGGAATCTATAAAAGGCTTCTCCCAACTAACTATTTCCTCTTTCTTTGCTGTTCCGCAGTCAGTACAGGTCAGAGTACCACTGCCTCCTGTTATGTATGGGTGGTTGTGGATATTTTACTGTATTTATATGTTTATTACTGTATTGATTTATTTGTTTACAGGGATTTATTTATTTAGCTATACTGTATTTTCTACATCTACCTACTTAGTGCAGTAGTGATTGATTTATTTAGCTATACTGCATTTTCTGCATCTACCTGGTTAGTGCTGTAGGGATTTATTTATTTAGCTATACTGTATTTTCTACACCTACCTGCTTGGTGCTGTAGTGATTGCTTGATTGATTTATTTACTCTGTTTTTCTGCACCTACCTTCTTATGGCTGTAGGGATTTATTTGTTTAGAATGTGTTTACCTTCCTACTGCCATTATGATTTATTTATTTACGTAGATTGTATTTTTCTGTCCCTGCTTTTTTGCTGTAGGGATGTATTTTCTCTTATGACTTTTCTGCATTTTCCTGTTTTGGGCCCCCCTGTCTGGGGATTGTTATTTTTTTTCTTGGGTTTGGGGGGGTGGGGGGGGGAAAGGGGTTCCTTTTTTCCCTCCCTCTACCTTTTCCGGGTGGCTTTGCCCCCTTCACTTTTCGTCTGTTTTGCGGCCGCCGGAAAGCGGTCCTCCGGCCGCTTTCCGTTGCCGTCCGCCGTGACCCCAGAGTAAGACTCCGGCGGTCCCACGTGTTGGATCCCGCCCACCGGCTCTGTCCGCCGAGCGAGATCCTCTGCTTCCACCCCCGACCCGACCCACGCTTTTGCTCGCAGTATAACTGCTCCCACGGCGTGGATGGGGGTTACCTTCCCATGCAGTGTGGCGGCCCCGAGCATCCACTTCCTCGCGACCGCGTGGTCGGGTGGGGGCGGGGCCGGCCAGTTACCAGACTTACCGCATTAGTTCCGTTGATGGCAGGCACATGTGCTGTAGCTTTGACTGGGACTCAGCTGTGATTTGGGCGCATTGCACCCTCAGGCTGTCCTGGCTTTGTGCTCCATGTGGCTGGCAGGTTAGGCTACTGGGGACCATAGTGGATGATATAGATCACAGGCATGCTATATGGAGCTGTGCACAACCCCTCAAGGGTTACAGGCACAACTGGAAGTGTTACCACTTATACTCATCCCCCTTCCTTTTTGTTTGTTCAGATGATTGCTTGCAGCGCTCTGTTTTATCATATTGACCAATGGAGCACCTCTTGTGAGGTAACTCAGTTGGTGAGTTCCCTGACTACAGGTGTACTCAATATGCAAGTTCACTATTTACGGAGTGTCAGGCACTATTTAACTGAAGTGCGTTATCTACAGTTACACAATGGAATGCTAGGTACAGTCACACAGAAGAATGCTATGTACAGTTACACAGAAGAATGCTATGTACAGTTACACAGAAGAATGCTATGTACAGTTACACAGAAGAACGCTATGTACAGTTACACAGAAGAACGCTATGTACAAATACACAGAAGAATGTACGTACAGTTACACGGAAGAGTGTTAAGTACATTTAGAACGTATTGTATGTTTACACAGAAGGATGTTATGTACGGATGCACAGTAGAGTGTTATGTACAGTTACACAGAAGGTTACGTACAGTTACACAGAAGAGTGTTAACTACAGTTACACAGAATTGTGTTATCTGCTATTAATCTGAAGAAGTGTTATGTACATATTATCTGAAGAGCGAAAGGTACATTTTATCGGAAGAATGGAATGTACATTTTATCGGAAGGTCCTGACTTGTCTGTGCCCCAGGACTTGGCTGGCTTTGTCCATGCCTTACATATTGGCCTGCTCTGCCTGTGCCCCATTGATTGGCCTGCTTAGTCTGTGCCCCATTGATTGGCCTGTTTTATCTGTGCCCCATTGATTGGCCTGCTTTGTCTGTGCCCCATTGATCTGGCCTGTGCTGTCTGTGCCAGAATGTCTGCATGCCAAGCCTACTGCCACATACTCACGCTTGTGCATTGCATGCGCTGCCCAACTTGCCTCGGTCACTATATGGGGTGCTGCCCCTATCTCCCTGCTGGTGACTCTTGTCCTCTATTCTCCTTGTGACCATAGAGGACATAGAGGGCTTTGCCTGGGACCGCTGCCCAAGAGAACCCTTATCCGGGTTAACAGCGCAGACAATGACTACTATGGCAGTGACCGCCTCCGTGGAATTAGGCTTCAGCCAGGGTCCACGCTTAAGCTTATCAGGAGCGTAACGCTAGAGGGCCCACATTGAAAACGGCAGGTGACTTGAATGAGTCAGACTCTCCTAGAGGAGAGCAGGCAAGGGCACATAAGTGCTACTGGAAGGGTGAAGGCCCTGAACCAGTGACTTGAATGAGTCAGACTCTCCTTGAGGAGAGCAGGCAAGTGCGCATAAGCGCTACTGGAAGGGTGAATGCACTGAACCAGGATCCTGGAAAGATAAGACGAGCGGCTAACCCCTCTGCAATCGACCAGACGGCCCTGCCTATATGGCGCGGGGGAGGCGGTGACCACCTTCTTAAAAAGGCAGACGACTTGGAGGAGTCAGACTCTCCGAGTGGAGAGCAGGCAAGGGTGCATAAGCACTACAGGTAGGGTGAAGGCCCGGAACCAGATGCCCGGAAAGATTAGACTCCGGAGAAGTGTCCAGCCCTGATATGATCAACCTTGACGGCCAGACGGCACTGTGTATGAGGCGCAGGGGTGAAGGATCCCCGTAACCCCCCCACCATGGCCGCCTTAGCTGAATGGCGGGCGGACCGGTTCCCCTCGGAGGGAGAGGACGATGGGGATGTGGATTATGATGACGGCCCCTAGTGGCACCATGAGATGTAGAACAAAGTCCACTACAGGGGCCCCGACGACCTTGGAAGAAGAGATCATCTCGCGGATCGCCTTAAACGAACCCCTGTTCGACCCTCGATCCATTGCTCACCTGGTTTCTTTGGAATGGTCTCTGCCCGATCACCTAGCACCATCGGTGCATTTCTGGGCCCATAGACCGCTGGCTTGAGAAGCCCGCAGTATAATTCGAGTGGTATTCCCAGCCGGGCTCCCAAACAAAGTAGCCGCAAACCCAGACTTAGACCCCGATTGGGACTGCGGTTTTGCTGGTTAAGCACATGTCTAGTATTCAGAAGATCCTGAGTGCGGCCCACTGCAGTGCCTATACTGTCCGCACTGGCAAGCCGATTGTTCTCCGCTACACGAGTGAGTTGTGCTAGTGGAACATACGAGGAAGTATAAGAGGTGTCCTTTTTTACATGGAAATACTTGACAGAGGCTTATCTCAGCTCCAACCTGTACCTTTTACAGGGGATTGGACCCTTGACCTGGAATTTCACACTTACCTCCACTTTCGGATGACATCCCAGACAAGGCCCTGAGTCTGGGGTGGCAGATGACCCTATCCTAAACGCAATTTGGACCGCGGGAGGTGCTTGGGATAAAGGGATCTGAGCCCCTCGGAGTCCCGGCACAAGTCTACGATTGAACGTATATTCATAGTTACTTTGAATTAGACGCGGCCCTCAAGAAACTTCTAGGGACCGCGGGGCCCAGTTCTGGTAAGGTGGCCTCTATTTTCTCCCTGGTGAGATAGGTATCTTGTGCATCAGTCATTTGGGCGACAATACAACCTGGTTGGCAGGTTGGGAGGAATTGAGGACATTCAGGAATACCAGAACTATCTGAAGAGATCTTTATCGTTTTCCACACGTTGGGACCTGGATGCGACTCTTCATCGATCTAGGACATCTTGCTGTACGGTCTACCTGGACAGGGTTGCCGGACCCCCTGCGAGATACCTCCCAGACCGAAAGGTCAGACGCTCTTTCCCTTGTTAGAGTACCTGGATTTAGTTTTTTTCAACCAGGGAAATATCGACCTCCTCTACATCTCAAGGAGTGGAGTCCTGGAGGGCGGATTGGACGCAAGGGGGTGCCTCATACGCTCTCCTCTGCCCGAGTTCTCGTACGTATGGAATAGTTTTCTCTGTGAGGACCTGGCGTCAAGACTTTAGTCCACGGAGGAGGACCCATCAGGCCCCGACCAGTTCGGCTAGATGACGGACCCATTTGCTCAGCGATGGACGCTTCCCTCCAGGAGTGTTCGACACGGAGACGCAGATGAGTCTCCTCCGTTTGTTTGGTCTCAGGACCTTTCTACAGTTTCCTCGGTCTGCTGGTACTTTGGAATTATGATCTCCGCTTCGGCAGAGTCGAACCTAGTTCTTGGATTTCCTGGACCCTTGCTCATTTGATCTCGGGGATTGTGAGACTTTGGTCTGCATGGTGACCCTGACGTAGTTGGGTCTGGTATGGATCTCCTAATTTTGCTACCGCTTTTACAGGGTTCGGGTATTGTTTGGTCACTTTATTACCGGGGACTGCCATATTAATTAGATTAGGTAGCGCATACGACTGTTGTCGGCGGGTCTCGCTCTGCTTAGAATTCCCTTTACGATTCCTGAGGACGGTATTCATCTCCCCAGGGGGTACACGCATTTTTGTCATGCTCCTATGGTGGGTTATATCGGGTTTTGTCCATTCACTGGTTCTGGATTTATTTCAGTTATTATACTTTGTTTTTCTTTCAGATGGGTTCGGCGGTTCGGACCTTAGTTGTCTATCAGCCTTAGTCAGACCCGAAGGTCATATTCTTACTTTGGTAGCGCTCCCACCTTTAGGCGGTGTTCGACGTCACCGTTTGTTTAAATGGTTTTTCCCTTTTTCTCACCCTTCATGTACCGTTTGGTTGTGGTTGGCATTGGCGGGGCATATAGGTTTTTTCGATTCACTTCAGTCCGTAACACGGCGACTTCAGGTACCGACATGGCGGGCGTTTTTCTCCACGACATTGTACGCTTTCCTGCTTGTTACGAGGAGCTATCTTCGCAGAGTTTAGGTTGGTACGGCGGATCGTGTTTCTTTGGTCTTTGCTGTCCGAGCGTTAAAACAGCAAATATGAAGCCACCTGTCATGCTATAAAATTGTAGATTATACTAGCTTTAGTGTAACTATAATCTTAATTTTATTAATGACAGGAGGCGAATATTTCCCTCCCAGTTTCTCCCTCCCCTTGTTGTTTGTTGATTTGACTGACTTGTTGTTTATTCACCTGGTCTCCAGGGCTAGGTTATCTGGGGGAGTTGGGGTTTGTAAAGGATCCTGCTATCCGTGCAGCGCTGATCCTTGTAGCTTCTCCTGAAATCCAAGCTGAGTAGAGTAAAATAGTGATTAAAGCTCCCAATCCCCCAAACATGAGTCGAGACTTCATGAAGGGGTAAAAAAACAATCTGTTTATTGATGGCCAAACTCAGCCCTTTTATGATGGTCTTCCAGCAAGGGAACTCCCACCGGGGACCTTGTGGAAGACTGTGACAAAATATACAGAACCAATCCGTGTACAGTACAATTAGTAAACACACCCACAGTAACAGTGTAACCCCTCCTCTCTATCCTGGAGATAATTAACTTAAGTGGTTGCAGAGAACCTAATTGTCTCCAGGTAGAGAAAAACATGTCCTTTTTATATTTTACAAAACTGTATTAAAATCTATAACTTAGATTTAACCGAACATATTCCCCCTATTCCACATACCCCCAGATAGCTTGGATCTGAGCGCATATTATAGGCGAATAGCGCTCAGATCCCACGAACACAGTTCTCAATATCGTCAAGTAAAGTTTAAGTTCACCAGTTGTTCGTGAAATTCAATCCGAAGAGAGTTCCATAATTGTAGCTACCTGGGGTCGGTATGTCTTGGGTGAAAAGAAAGTCCCGAACGGCAAGGTGATTAACATGTTCGGGAGATATTAACCGTATGAACAAGGACTCGGTACTTATCAGCGGTGGGTGGTGGAATAAGTGTCCGAAAATAGTTCCAGAGGATTGTTGTCTTTCCACCGCTGAGCGTTCGACGGTTTTTAAATGGCGACTGCCACGTGTTCGTCAAACGAATGAGGACCACCATGCCTTTCGTCAATTACCTTGCGGTTAACCGCAAGGTCTGGGAGGTAAATGAGGGGTACACGACCTCAGTGGGAGGTCGGGTGCTTCGGTAGTTTGTTCGGTTCTTTGGAACTACACGAATTAGGTGTATATACGCATGGTTAAACGAAATGCTGGTTCTCTGAGGCTTGTTAAAACGGGATTTCGTTACAGGGTTTATCTGGGATATGGTACCGTCAGTATTTTATGATGGGGATTCATGTTTTTTTCACTATCTGGGATATTATACTGTCAGTATTTACGATGGGGATTCATGTTTTCCCAGTACATTTAATTCGCTAATCAGTTTTTTCGACTCTGTTTATCTCGTTTCAGTTTAATGGTTTGGCTACAGTTCTTAGATCCGACTACTCTACAGGATAAAGGTCAAGGCTTCACCCACTGGTTGCATGGTTTCAAGTTTGCATGGCATTCATCCTTATGTTATGTTTGTTTCTCCTGTTATTGTATTTGTGGTGTGTTGTTTATTGTGTATTTATTTGTCGCAGTGTGAAAGAGGAAATAGTTAGTTGGGAGAAGCCTTTTATAGATTCCTGATTTTTTTTGTCTCTGGTGTTTTTATCTCTATGTTAATGTGCTGATGTGGAGTTCTAGTAAAGAGAGACTTAAGCAAATATTCGCCTCGTGTCATTAATAAAATTAAGATTATAGTTACACTAAAGCTAGTATAATCTACAATTCCGCCCAGGGCTAATAACGTTCAGGAGGGATTTGTACCTGTGGGCATCGGGTAGAGCTATAGTGTAAATGAATGGTGATCTGTCCAACCCCCTATACCAGCACTATTAATTAAAATAATAAAGTGTGGCCAGCAGGGGCAGCTATAGTTGTAATGAACAAGGTACCTATAGTGGGTGGATGGGGAATATTAAATGAATAATGCTGGTAGGATTAATGTCTACCATAACCCCCACTCATGATACTAATATTAATAAGTGGAAAATACCTAATGGGGCTCTAATTTTTATATGAAGTGGGGGAACTAATGACTCCCCAAGCCCACCCATTGATGGTGGGTGGCGGCTACAATTAAATATAGAAGGGAGTGGACATATCACCATGAAAATTCTGCCCACCCCTCAGGTGGCAAGTTATCCGCAAGCCTTTAACCACACCCCATTAAAAAAAAAACCTGCCTGCTTCCCTCATTCTCCTAATAGTGAATTGGACCACAATTAATCGAAGATATATTTACTTACCATTAGATGTATTTTTTTTTCTCTAAAATTATTTTCTTCCGCCCCCAAAACCTTTATAACTCATCACAACTGAAGAAAAGACAAAAAGACAAGAAAACATGACAACAAATAATCAATCCGACTTTGCAAATCGAGTGCTCTGCTGTAAATGAGGTTGTATAACAGTAGAAAACTCTATAAGAGTTTTCCCACACTATGCCATGTCAGTCAGAGTATTCTGATTAGTTTGTTTGCTAGACAACTAATCAGATCACTCTGGCAGGCAAGTCTCTCTTATCTACCGTATATACTCGAGTTTTTCAGCACATTTTTTGTGCTGAAAAACCCCAACTCGGCTTATACTCGAGTCAATAGTCTGTATTATGGCAATTTGCATTGCCATAATACAGACTGGGGCTGTGGGGGCTGCAGAGATGTTACTTACCTCTCCTGCAGCTCCTGTCAGCTCTCTCCTCCTCCGCGCCGTCCGGTCAGCTTCCTCTGTCAGCTCACACTATAAGTCTCGCGAGAGCCGCGGCTCTCGCGAGATTTACACTGGGAGCTGACCGAGGTGCTGAACGGACGGCGCGGAGGAGGAGAGAGCTGACAGGAGCTGCAGGAGAGGTAAGTAACATCTCTGCAGCCCCCACAGCCCCCCCCCCCCCACTGAACTACCAACCCCACTGGACCACCAGGGAAGGAGCCCCCCTCCCTGGCCAGCTAGCAAGCAGGGAGGGGGGACGAAACAAAAATAAATTAATAATAAAATAATAATTAAAAAAATAAATAACATTACAAATAATAAATAATAATTAAAAAATATGAAAATAATTAAAAAAAATAATAAGTAAATAAAAAAAAAATAATGAAAAAAAAATATTAAAATAATGTAAAAAAAATAATAAAATTGCCCCCCCAAGGCTCTGCAACACACACATGCACTCATACACACTGCACTCATACACACACTGCACTCATACACACACACACTGCATTCATACACACACACTGCACTCATACACACACACTGCATTCATACACACGCTGCACTCATACACACGCTGCACTCATACACACGCTGCACTCATACACACGCTGCACTCATACACACGCTGCACTCATACACACGCTGCACTCATATACACACACACTGCACTCATACACACACTGCATTCATACACACACACACTGCACTCATACACACACACACTGCATTCATACACACGCTGCACTCATACACACACGCTGCACTCATACACACACACTGCATTCATACACACACACTGCATTCATTATATACACACACTGGAAATAAATATTCAATTAATATAATTTTTTTAGGATCTAATTTTATTTAGAAATTTACCAGTAGCTGCTGCATTTCCCACCCTAGTCTTATACTCGAGTCAATAAGTTTTCCCAGTTTTTTGGGGTAAAATTAGGGGCCTCGGCTTATATTCGGGTTGGCTTATACTCGAGTATATACGGTACCTGTTTGTGGAAATGCTTGCTGTTTAGCAGGCAAGCACCACTCGTTATTGTATTTATATGGGGGTTATAGTGACCCCTTTAGCCTTTCTTTTAATGTTATTTTAGTGCCATACAGGGTTAGTTATTTAAAGAAGCTAATAAATATGCTACCAAAGCACAGTTATCAAAACATATTTTTCGAGCAGCTGATCTGTTTATCAGATTCTACTGCTGGAATTTTTACGGGCATTATATCCAGTTCAATATTCAATAACATTATCAGCCAAATCTAGTCAACAATTTTCCACTGGATTTTGCAAGTAGAATGGAATTGTGGCCCATGTTAGCCAACAGCTTTTAGCACTATCAGCCAGCCAAAGGCAACAATACCAGATGGCCACCGTATACATGCATATGATAACCAAATATGACTTAATATTCTGTCTTGGTTGCTGTATATTTTCTTGAAATTAATTCAAGCCTTAGAATAAACAAGAATGCCTTTCTAGATCCCTGCCTGATTCAGAACAACTAATCCTCACCCCCACTGTGTCGTATCAATAAAGCTACAAGGAAATGAATCGGTAAGAAACATTAAAAAAAGTCCAAGTCAGTCATATGTTTAAAAATAATCCTTCAGCTGGTTGCCATGGAGAAATAAGAATGGCAAGGCATGATGGATGAATGCTGATTGCTAGAGCATAATTATTTTGTGAAGCAATAAGGCACTAAGCAGCATGCCTCTTATCAATTCTAACACAGTCTATGTTATCTCAATTTAAAAAAAAAAAAAACACAGCTATTTAAAGTAGCATTTCCAGAAATTTGTATTTATTGAATGACTTCCAATCTCACTAAACTGCAATTTGCCTGAAATGCACCTACTGATTAACATATGCTGCGGTTATCCTTTTTTTTTTGTTTATGTAAATGTATTTAATGAATTTAGTGCAATAAATAATATGTATTACATGTACTGTGTTTATGTGCAATGTGGTGTGTCATATTAAAATTAATGTCACCGGCAATTGTGATTAAACATAAATGTAAGCTCTATAGGAAATGTTCCACCTCTTTAAATCATACACACCACATACCTCTAAGTTTGCATTTGTGTACCTTTCCTATTTATTTACTGTTTGTTTGTTACTGTCACATGTACAATGATGTAACTCCTGCCACCATATTAATAACATGCATGTAAAATTGTTAAAATAATGTGATTAAATTAGTAGCAGATATATGATAGATCTGACAATACAAATAACTACTTGCAGAGTTTTATCTCCTGAATAATAATCCATGTCGTCCCCCCATTAAACTTTCAGTTATATAAGATAAGCTATTTCCCATGGTACATTATTGCCTTACATGCCAGATTTTGAAAAGGCTATGCCACAATGCCACCTACACATTAGAACTGTGATATCGGCGGTTGAATTCATTATACAAAAAGACACCACCTGCTATTTTGAAACCTCCTTTCATTACACAGTTCCATGCAAGAAAGAAAACAAACTCTGGAGATAACACTGTAGCAGATTGAACAGGAACAAGAAGAATATTCTTGTGTACAATCCGGGACATCTGATTGGTGGGTGGGTGACAGCTGGACTCAGAAATCAAATTCACGCTCTTTGAAATTTTGGAAGGGAAAGTGAATTTTACAGTTTGCAATGTTGTTGTTTTTTTGTTTTTTTTTTATCGCTCTCATTTTATGGAATGCTGTCCTTTGCTGATCCATTAACAAGAAAGCTATAAAAGGCAACCTAGAGCTCATTAAGTAGAAGGGTAAGGGACATCCGACAGGTACTGAATGTAAAAGTGTGTCACCAAGCAATAAAAAAAATAGACTGTTCTGTTTCTGTTTGACTCATCTCGCAATGTAGTGGAGTTGGAAGAAAGCACTTAACCATTTTATGGTCAAATATTTAATTTTAACAATGTATTTTATTACTTTATAAACATATGTTTACTGTCCTAGAAACTTACTGCTACAAATTCATTGTAAACTGATTAATTTAACATCCCATTTAATTCATTGTTTCATCGAAACATATTTTAAATTAATTCAAAGTACCCTTAGAAAACTTACATAATGACCCTTTATGTGTGTTGGAATCTAATGTTAACCTATATCAAATATTCTCAGCTGTCCCATGCAACATTACGAGAAGTCTTGCGCTCAAATAATTTTTTTAACTTTAAAATCCCAACTTGTTATTTTAGTCTGATGAATGTCAATGCTGACTCTCAACAAGAAGCACTATGCATGAGATTTTCTTTTCTCAAATCTTGACATTAAATTACATTTCTGTAAAGACATTTAATTCTAATATATGCTACCTCCATCTTGGGTCTTGTCTTAATATTTTTGCATACGTTTTTCAAATGATCAGAAAATGTTAGAAAAGCTTAAACTATTAATCTACAGAAGTCACTATTAAAGTCTTTTGGAATTTTTGCAGAAAAAAACATTTGAAAAGTTTTTTTTCTAACAGATTGCGATCATATTTATTTGTTTACAAAATATTTTTACCAGGAAGGATGCATTGAGATTTCTCTTGTTTTCAAGTATGAAAAGTGTATCCAAATATATTAACTTGAGGTTTGAAATGGATATAAATATGAATTAGAGAATTAGAGATCATTTGGATCTTTATAGAGCTGGGTGACTACACAAAACAATAGGAAATCATATTGTGAGACACTGAGAACAGCATAC
This sequence comes from Pelobates fuscus, assembly GCF_036172605.1. Lineage (NCBI taxonomy): Eukaryota > Metazoa > Chordata > Amphibia > Anura > Pelobatidae > Pelobates > Pelobates fuscus. The sequence goes on along the minus strand of NC_086319.1, from coordinate 192,758,863 downwards.
TTGATTTATTATTTCCCATGGGTAACCATTAGGTGGCAGCAGTTTCCTCTGCTCAGTGATCTGCTAGTAATGTCTATTTTGACCATCTGCATTAATTTCTCAAAGCAGCTCCCTTGTCTTCTAAATTGAACAGGTTTGTGTGCACATCTTTTTCCACATGTAAGTTACAACTGGGAAATATGTGCTTTTATACTGGAAAAAAAAACATTCTTGCACAAGTAAGTTATAAAATCCATATGAATCCAAATTTAGCATGAAATTGTTAAAAATCTAGAAACTTGATTATAAAAAATAACACCCATAGTTGGAATGGTAATATTTTAAACAGTTGCATGGATTTTAGGTATAGTGCAAGCTGATGGGAATTAAAATAGAAAATTGTTTCCATATTTATCGTTATTTTATTTTGCTGGCTATTATACATTATTATTATTATTATTATTTTATTATTTATATAGTGCCATCAGATTCTGTAGCGCTGTACAATGGGTGGACTAACATGTAATTGTAACCAGACAACTGGATGTACAGGAACTAGTGATGTCCCAAACGGTTCGCGGGCGAATAGTTCCTGGCGAACATAGCTTGTTCAGGTTCGCCACGGATGGCGAACATATGCAATGTTCGGTCCGCCTCCTATTCGTCATCATTGAGTAAACTTTGACCCTGTACCTCACAGTCAGCAGACACATTACAGCCAATCAGCAGCCCACCCTCCCTCCCAGACTCTCCCACCTCCTAGCCAGCATACAATTTAGATTAATTATGAAGCTGCATCCATTTTTTTTGTGTTTGTGCTTATTATACATTACCCCCCATAGCCAGTAACCTGTGTTTATTATACATTATCCCTCCCATAGCCAGTAACCTGTGTTTATTATACATTATCCTTCCCATAGCCAGTAACCTGTGTTTATTATACATTATCCTCCCATAGCCAGAAACCTGTGCTTATTATACATTATCCTCCCATAGCCAGTAACCTGTGCTTATTATACATTATCCATCCCATAGCCAGTAACCTGTGTTTATTATACATTACCCCCCTCATAGCCAGTAACCTGTGTTTATTATACATTATCCCCTATAGTCATTTATCGTTGGACCTAGGCAGCATGATGTCTTAGGCCGGCCCAGAGAGTGAGTGAGCGAGTGAATAATATAATATATATGTTCAGAAACATATTAATAATATATGTAAATCGGGTTCACGCAAAGAGGGTGAAAAGGTATTAAAAAAAACACACTTATTGCATCAAATTTACAAAGCCAAACTTTTAAAAACTTTCCTCATTTCTTTCTCGGGATGAGGAATATATCGGTTGTAGACTGAGGATTTCCATCTGCCCAATATTTTAATAATATGCACTGGAGTGTCAGTGTTGAAGGAGACCGAAGCTGCCCCTATTCTAAATGAAAGACCCAAGACATGGATACAACCCAATCTTAGGAGCAGTGTTCTGATGTAGAAGATGAATTTAGCCGTAGTCAGAGGGATTCAGTGAGACTAGTGGTGAAATGTGTGTGGCATGACTGAGTGTGGGTAAGTAAGAGTCAAGTATTTTAACTGGGAACTAGTTCTAGGTGGGATAAAGTGGTATAGCGGATGGATGAGTAGTTTGGTTCATTTTAGAGGTTTGTAGAGAAAGTATATAGTGATCATGATTTTTAGAGATATCCAATAATTTTAAGGTGGTCTCAAACAAACATAAAATGCTATATAAAATTTGTGGGAATATCGATTAGGCGTGTACAGTAAATCAGAGAGGGCTCAGAATATCGAACCATCGATCGGTAACCTGGATGAAGTAGGGGGTCTATCTGTTTTATTAAATATACGGTAATATGCTTTTAATGGGATAGGACGTTAGGAAAGGTGTGTGATTGGGATAAGTGGTTGTGGCTGTATTTACCTTATCCTGGGACCGACCTGGCTCCTAAGCTTGAGCCGCGCGTGGCTGGATAACTCCTGCCTCCACACGAGCCGCATGCGGCTTGATCTCCTCTTCTGACTTAGCCGCGTGCACTGACCGCAGTGATTGGTCACGTGGCCCGCCTGGCACTTGGAGCATGGCTCGAGTCACGATCTCGCTCTTAAAGGGGCAGTGGGAGCCAAAAGTTGATTCAGGCTCCCATTGGCCCACATCATTCCAGCACCCCCACACACGAACGTTTTGGGGGCGTAGGCATGACGTGGGCCAATCAAATGTTAAAGGATATTTAAACTTCCCTAGCCCTATCTACTTTGTCCTATCGTGGTTTCTGTGTCAGTACCCTTTAGTGCGTTCCTTGATCTATTTTGTTTATTTTGGTATTGACCATGGCTTTCTCCTTGACTCTGAATTTATCTTTAACCCTTTCCTGTCTTGTTTGCCCGTGTGAGTGATTACCATCTACCTGACCGCTATTAAGCATGTCGGGTCGGTCAGGTAGGAGCAACATTGCTGGGTCATCCCCTTCTGTGGTGAAATTCGCTTGTTGATAGCTGCTTAAAGTGAGATATTGAGGGAGCTCACACAAAGTGCGTCTTTCCTCCATGACAGCTAGTAGTTGCTGCTGATTTAATAAGGAAATCGATAGCTAGTGTCCACTACAGTCCTGAAGGACTCATCTGATCTCTGTTGTAAGGACAGCACCCCAAAAAGCCCTTTTTAGGACTAGAACATCAGTCTGCTTTTTTTTTTCCTGTGTAATCTAATTGCAGTTGCCTGCCTGCCAGCGTGTGTGTCAGGCTCACAGCGTATACTGTGCCCACTTGCCCAGTGCCACCACTCATATCTGGTGTCACAATAGCTTGCATTTAAAAAACAAAACAAAACTTTTTTGACTGTAATATAATAGCAGTCAGTTTCCTTCACACGTGTGCGTTTCAGGGCCTGCCAGGGCACAGTGTCACACCAGTGCAACTCATATCTGGTGTAACAGTAGTGTACATTTAAAAAAAAAAATACAGGGGGCTTGTTGTCACCTTTCGGGGACCCTTGGTGTTGTACGTGGCTGGGTGGAGGAAGAGACCTTCAATGACATCAGTGAGGACAAGGAACGGGACATGGCTGGCTTGGTATCCAACCTTGTGCAAATGGGGAGTTTGCGGTTGTGCAAATGGACTGTTTGCGGTTGTTTGCGGTGCGTTAAACGGGGAGTTTGGTCTGTCACTGTGAAGCGGGCGTAACCCTTACACTACCTGATTGATACAACATCATACCTGATGTTTTAAAGCACGTTATTCCAAGCAATTTAGGAATGTTAGGTGATTTATGCCCTTTATGGATTAAAACCAGATTTTCCATGGGAGTTTTGCCATGGATTCCCCTCCGGCATGCCACAGTCCAGGTGTTAGTCCCCTTGAAACAACTTTTCCATCACTATTGTGGCCAGAAAGAGTCCCTGTGGGTTTTAAAAGTCGCCTGCCTATAGAAGTCTATGAAGGTTCGCCCGGTTCGCCCGTTAGCGAACATTTGCAGAAGTTCGCGTTCGCCGTTCGCGAACGTAAAATTTTATGTTCGCGAGATCACTAACAGGAACAGTGAGGTTGAGGGCCCTGCTAAATGAGCTTACATTCTAGAGGGAGTGGGGTATAGTGACACAAAGGGTAAAAGTAGGGGTACAAAGTAGGATGTTAGAAAAGTATTCACTGAGGGCTTAGTAGGTAATTTTTGACAGTTGCAGGAGAGGAGTCTTGGAGGGTGGGGGATAAAAACCTGCTAACAGTTTAATTAATATGCTTTCTTGAAGAAGTGGATTTTCAAGATTTTTTAAATGAGTGGAGACTGGGTGAAATTCTTACGGAGAAGGGAAGGGAGTTCCACAGAAGAGGCGCAGCCCTGGAAAAGTCTTGGAGGCGAGCGTTAGAGGTGGGAGTACGGACAGAGGATATACGTAGGTCTTTGGCAGAGCGTAGGGGCCTTGACGGGACATACTTGTGTATTAGGAAGGATAGGTAGATTGGAGCAGCTTTATGTAGGGACTTGTAAGCAAGCACCAGAATACATCCCTTCTGGATTCTTCAACTGGAGCTATTTAACAATACTGAGTGGTCTAGAGGGGGCGGGGGGGGGGGGGGGGCTATTATTTGAAAGTTAATTGTTTAATAACTCCTGTCTTGACAGCTGGGAGGAGGAGCTTTCCCATATGTGATGCTGCAATGTATGGTCAGGAAAAGTGAATTAAAAGTAAACATCAAATTGTAGTCCAAATAACTTGAAGGGACACTATAGGCACCCAGACCACTTTAGCTCATTGAAGTGGTCTTGATGCATATTCCCAGGTCCTTAACCCTGCAAAGGTGATTATTGCAGTTTTTTTTTAAATAAACTGCAATAATTACCTTTGTGGGTTAACTCCACATCTATTGGCTGTCTGCCAGACAGCCACATAAGGGATTTTTGGTCACCCGAAACCACATAGGAAAGCATTGTATAATGATTTTGTTATTGGCTAAATACTTTGCTGCGCATGAACATTAAGTCTCCCCCACTGACTAACATCAGCGGGGGAGGAGCAGAAGTGGACCCCAAGCCAGCGCCTAATGAAACCGTTGTTGGAGTCAGATAAGTTACAGAAGGTGTTTTTAACCCCTTCTGCACCATGGGGGATAGACTTGACATAGAGGGGCACTATAGGGAGCTTTGATTTCCTGGCACTATAGTTTCCCTTTAACTGGAAATATTCTCTAAATAATCTATATGGTTCAGTTGAGCAATTTTGGCCTCAGGTGTAAAATACGCTTTGGATTTCCAACAACTTACTCTTTAGTGAATAGCCAGATAGATTCTCAGGATACAAGAACTCAAATTTGAATATTATTAGTTTGTTATATCAGTATTTACAGTTGTGCTCAAACTTTTGGATACCCTTGGAGAATTGTATGACTTTTAAAGAAAACATGAGTGAGCAGGCAAAACACATTTCTTTTATTTCTTATGGGATTCATATTCAACTGTAGGTTATAACAGAATGGCACAATCATAAAATAAATCATGGCAACAAAGAAAACAATGAAATGACCCCTATTTAAAAGTCTGCATTCCCTTAGTTCTTAATACTGTGTATTAAGCCCCCTTTAGCATCAATTACAGCATGCAGTCTTTTGTAATAGGTGTCTATGTGGCCTCTAATTCTTGCAGGTGTTATAGTTGCCTATTCCTCTTGGCAAAATGCCTCCATGTCATGTAATGTCATTGGTCGTCTTGCATGAACTGTACGTTTGAGATCTCCTCCAGAACCTTCGCCTTTTTCTGCTGTAAACACTGGAAGATCAACTTGGCCTTGTAGCTTAGGGTTATTGTCATGCTGGAAATTCCAAGAGTGTCCCATGCGCAGCCTTCCTGCAGAAGAATGCAAATTGTCTGCCAGTATTTTCTGATAACATGCTGCATTCATCTTGCCATCAATTTTCACAAGATTCTCCATGCCTTTAGAGCTTACATCTCCCCCACCCCCAATACATCAGTGAGCAACCACCATGCTTCACAGTGGGGATTGTTTTCTTTTCATGATAGGCTTTTTATAGTGAACAAATATGTAATAATAAATGGCTTCATATGATCACTACCTTTCAATAAAATATTTTTTGCATGATCAGTCAATTTCAAAATCAATGGCAAAATTTCAAAATTTGTGTTTTGCCTGCTCACATTTTTCTTTAAAAAAATGGTACATATATTACCAATTCTCCAAGGGACTGCAAACTTTTAAGAACCACTGTACCTTCTGAATGAAGTTTATAGATTGTATAGAAGTGAAAAAAAATAACAAAGTCTAATATATGGGGAAGATGATATCTAAAGAACTGTGCATCCCTAGAATTGTAGGTGATTGTTGAATGCATGGGTGTGGACTAAACAGGACGGACGGTAATAGGACATACTTGTTAATCAGTCAGGTTATATATATTAAGATAATTCATGTTGAGATTTATAGATAAGTAAAATTATCTTAAATTGAATTTCAACATTTATAGGGATCTTGTGTATAGACTGAAAAAGGGATGATGTGTGAGAGGAGTGGATAGTCAGGAAAATGGATTGTGAGTGGTCATTCTAGGATATATTGAGGAATAGGGTGTTGTCAGGGCTGGATTAAGAGCCCATTGCACCTGGTGTTGACAATTATGATGGGCCTAAGTCCAGAAAGCTATTGACAGAAAACACTACAACAGTCATACTACCGAAGTGTCATGTATCTGGTAGAGGTGGTGCCAAAGGGAAACTTACAAAATGCATTTATAAGAGTAAACATACCCTATGCTAATCTCTCACTTTCATCTCTCAAACAAATCCTTACTCATCATCATCAGTATCCTGTGAAGAGGGACATCTCTAGGCAAAATGAGATGAATCACTTCACTGGCACTACCAAAAGGAAAAGAGGCAGGTTTGCCCAAAACATTGCTGCCAGGCTGCCAGCCAATCGCACAGGCCATACAACTAAGGGTGGACTATGCAGGCAGCACTGTTTCAGAACCCTGAGCTTGCCTTGAATGCATCTGAGAACAGATGCTTTCTGAGGACAGTTCTCTGATGTCCACTAGCATTCATTTGTCCACACCTTTCCTTCCCTTCCCTTCCCTTCCCTTCTTATTACCTAGCAGAAGACCCAGGTATGCAGTCTGGGACAGAGAAAAAAGTGGGTGTAGTGTGTGTAGCAGAAAGGGGACATGCCACACTTTAAAGATATCGAAGCAGCTAGAGCATTTACACAGTGCACAGTCAATGTTACCATAATACATTTATAGTCAACCAGTCCAGTCCATCCATTTTTTTCCCCAGCATCCTCCTTATGTTCCCATATTTATTTCTCTCTGCACAATGCAAGAACATGTGAAGAGTAGTAAAAGAAAAAAACTTGACAAGATGTGGAGAGGGCAAAGAAATCAGAGTAAATAAAATGGCATAACATACATACAAGGAGGAGCACTTCAAGAAGGAAAATATTATTTTTTTTGGAATTTCAAGTACAATGACAGGACATCAATAATGTAGAGAATATGTAATACTAGGAACTATAAGAGATGTTAACATATCACAAAGGAAAACAATTTAAAAAAATAATTAAAGAAACAATGAAAGCAATCAAGTTACACTAAAAATGGCAAATGTTTATACAGGTGGAAGCTTGGGAATGAGTTAAGCAAGGAACCAGTAGATCATTAAGTTAACCATGGTGAGATCACTTTACAATCCTTAACATAAGCTCCAAAAGGAACCTTAGCTGCTGATTCCATAGACACAATAAAATCAATTATTGCAATAATGCATGTAAGGTCAGGGGGAGAAGTTTGTTTCCAAGCTCTCGCTAAAAAAAGACGAGGAGCTCTAACAATTGTTAAGGTCATTTTTTTATGTACCCTTAAGCAGATCAGGGAGGAACCCAAATAGTACAACTTACATTATTATTATTATTATTATTAATAATATTAATAAAGTGCTAACAAATTCCATAGAGCTGTACAATGGGTGGACCAACAGACAAGTATTTGTAAATAAAGAAGTTGGATGCGCATAAACAGAGGGATTGAGACCCTGCTCAATGAGCTTACATGCTAGAGGGAGTGGGATAAAGAGACACAAAACGTAAGAGTAGGGTAGAAGAGTAGGTTGCTAGGATAGTATTCATAGTATTTTGAAAGAAATGTAAGTATGAAAGCTCATTGAGCAGGGCCCTCAACCCTTCTGTTCCTGTGCGTTCAACTTGTTTGGTTACAATTATATATGTATTAGTCCACCCATTGTAAAGCGCTGCAGGATTTGTTAGCGCTATATAAATAATAATATTAATGATGAAAGAATTTGCATTCTTCAAATGTACTTAAAAGATAGAAAATATCAATCCAGAATTTACTGAGTTTAGGACATGACAAAAAAATATGGACAACTGTGCCTCTTGAACCAGAGTTACATGAGAAGCTTGAGGTACCATCGTATTTTGGAGAGTTTATCTGGGGTTAAATACCAATTCAAATAATTTTCTTAACTTATTATACACAATTAGTACATTTAGTGGCCTGCTTCAGTAGAAGATAAGCATTATGCCAATGTGGTCTAGTTTGGTCGCATTTTCAAAAATTATTCCATTTGACAATATTTGGTAAAGCGGTCGGAGCATTAACCATTACAAGTAACTCATAACATAAGACAATATAACAGTTGCCCATAGGAGCAATCTCATGTAATTTAAAAAATGTCTGTAAGTGTGGAAGAGTGATGGTAACCTGGGTATATCTGTATTTAATTAAAACATTTGCATCATCTGTGAAAAGAGCATCATAATTCAAGGTAACTATGTACAATAGTTTAATGTTTTTTTGGATGGTAGTCCAGACTGAGAGTCTAAGCTTTATAGTAGTGAGCATTAGGGGCATTTTAGGGTGATCCCTAAGAGGCAACCAGGACAATTGTTGGAAGATATATGGGTAAATTAAAGCATTTTCAATGGATAACTAAGTTGGACTGGAGTTATTTGCTTTTCTGCAACAACGATTTGGATAGTTTGGCAGATTTATAGTAGAGGTTGAGATTAGGTAGATTTAGTCCACCTTTACTTTGAGGTCTTCAATCATGAAGATGCAGCTCTAATTGTATGATTCTGCCAGATATACCTGGAAATACCTCTTTGGGTGGTAAGTAGAATTACTTTATGAATTTCTAGAGGCAGAATAAATAAAGAAATGTAAGCAGTACCATAATTTTAATGGATGAAATTCTTGAAAACCATGATAGATCATAAAAGGAGCACTTACACAATTCACGTAACACTGACTTCTATAGAGTTGCAACACTGAAGGATTCAACTTATGAGAGGAGATTAGGGATTTAATGTCCAGATAATCTATATGTTACCCACAAATCATAACTAAATTTTTCATTGAGGAAATTTAGTTGCTGTGATGGAAAGCCATAGTTTAAGCCCGTGATTTTAATAAGTTCACTTTATGATATGAAATTCTACTATATAGTGAAATACAATGCTATAGTGCCAGGAGACAGGATGAAAGATTTGTCAATGTAAGCAGAATTTCATCTATGAAAATTCTTATTTTGATAGAAGGAACAATGGGAAAAGAAGCACTGTGTATTTGAAGAGATGATCTAATCATAGAGGACTGAAGGGCCAGGACAAATAGTAGGGGCTACAAGGGCCAACTCTCAGGGCCGGACTGGGGATACAAAGCAGCCCTGGATAAAAAATGTATGCCAGCCCCATAAGTCACTGCGCCATATATTGTCGCGTGTAACATGTAAGACTATGTCTTGCCATGACAGATGATTGAGTAATATATATATGCATGTCCCTACAGGCTTTTCAACGTAAACACTGACTTTTCAGAGAAAAGGCAGTGTTTACATTGCTTCAAAGTGACACCGCTAGTGACAGTCACTCAGACGGTCACTAGAGGTGCTTCCTGTGTCAGTGCACCTACATTCAGGGCCTCCACACTCTGTAGGTGCTGAAGATTTCCCATAGAGATACATTGATTCAATGCATCTCTATGAGGAAAGGCTGATTGGTGTAACGTTTTGCAGCCAATCCAATGGCAAAGCATTGGATTGGCTGAGATCATCAAGCTTGATGATCTCAGCCATAGAGGCAGGGCCAGTCGAGGGGAGACCAGCTCACTGCATGGGAAAAAAAAAGGTGAGCAAAAACACTATTTTTAAACACACACCATGACAGACCATGACACAGACAGACCATGACGCAGACAGACCCACACACACACCATGACACAGACAGACACACACACATATACCATGACACACACACCATGACACAGACACACACACACACACACCATGACAGACACACACACCATGACAGACAGACACACATACACACACCATACAGACAGACACACACACACACACACAGACACCATGGCACAGACAGACACACATATACCATGACACACACACACCATGACACACACACACACACCCCATGACGGACAGACACACCATGACACAGACGTACACACACACACACCATGACAGACAGACACACACACACACACACCATACAGACAGACACCATGACACAGACAGACACACACACACATATACCAGGACACACACACACCATGACACAGACAGACACACACCCCATGACACAGACACACACACCATGACACAGACATACACACACACCATGACAGACAGACACACACACCATACAGACAGACACCATGACACAGACACACACACACACACACACATATACCATGACACACACACCATGACACAGACAGACACACACCCCATGACACAGACACACACCCCATGACACAGACACACACACCATGACGGACAGACACACCATGACACAGCCAGACAGACACACACACACACCATACAGACACACACCATGACACAGACAGACAGACACACACACCATACAGACACACACCATGACACAGACAGACAGACACACACCATACAGACACACACCATGACACAGACAGACACACACACCATGACACACAGACAAACTCACACTGACACACATTACTTCTACCTGCCAGGGGGTCATGCAGTGCAGGAGGTTTCTGGGGCAGGGGCACCTGTGCTGGCGGCCGCTGGGAGAGGTCTGCTGGTGGCCGCTGGGAGAGGTCTGCTGGCGGCCGCTGGGAGAGGTCTGCTGGCGGCCGCTGGGGGAGGTCTACTGGCGGCTGCTGGGGGAGGTCTGGCGGCTGGCGGCTGCTTTGTGGGATATAAAGGTTCCCACTTCCTTCTTTATATTGTACTCTGTACAGTATTATCCCTCACGATAAAGGAATGGCAGCAGTTAAATATTTTTTAGAAAAATCTGATTTTAAAATAGAACAAATAAATTATACTTTAGAAGGAATTTTACTTATTTTAACCCACAACTATTATTGGTTCGAGAATACCTTTTATCTACAAATCTGCGGCACGGCAATGTGCACCAAGTTCGCTCCCAGTTATGCCAACCTTTTTATGGAATTTTGGGAAGAAGCATTTTTATTAACAGGACATCAATGGGTTGCGAACTTGGTGTCCTACTGCCGGTTTATTGAGACATATTTTTTTGTATGGACCGGAACTACAGAGGCCCTTCAGGATTTTATTGTATACTTAAATACCAACGATTACGGGATAAACCTTACAAGCCACTATAGTGAATTCGGAATTCATTTTTTAGATTTAGATATAAGTATTCAAGAATCTATGATAGTAACCAAAAACTATTTTAAACCGGTAGACGCTAATAGTTACATTGAAAAAAACCACAAGCCTTGGCTTAACAACGCCCCAAAAAGCCAATTTTTAAGAGTCCGCCGCAACTGTAGACTAGATACAGATTATTTAATACAGGCCATTGTGATATCAAATTTGGTTAGAAATCAAGACATTATGTCACTTTGCATTTATTCCACCCATTATTTATTCTTATATTTATTTATTTCCATTTTTTTCTTTTATATCAGCAGCACCATGAGATATAAATATTGTTTTATGTACCAGATATTTTCCTGTATTAATTGCTTTTTAATCATCCACATTGAACCCATTATTAACTGTTGTATGCTGTATAAGAGACTGATATACCATATGAACGCAGTGAAACGCACGGATGCATTCCAATACAAAGAAAAAGGAAATGACGCATGCGTTCCACCGATGGAACGCTAAACCTGGAAGCGGAAATTCCACACAAATGCACGGACCAACGGCAGCAAGAAAGCACCAATTATGGACTATTTAAAAGGATATCTGTGAACAGCAACACATCAGCAACGGAGGAAGTCTCTGAACGAGGCGAAACACGTTTTGCACCATTAAGGATCACACAAAGGACTAACCTTCAGACTGTCTTGATTTTATTTATTTTGTTTCATATTTTCTTGTGCACTTTAGAATAAAGCACTTTGTATTTATACTCACCTTTGAGAGGACATCCTATTACTTGAAACCTCCTGGCAGTATAAAGAAGGAAATGGGAACCTTTATATCCCACAGAGCTGGAAGTCTGAGCCTTATCCATAGGCTCCCTACTTGTGAGTGAAATCTCATCTACCATTTGCACTTTATAATTGTATACAGGCTTTATTGCACTATTATGTGTCCTATTTTGTTTTATCTCTAGGAATATTATTGTCAGCTATCCAAATAAGAAGATACTCCACTGTATACTGTATGTATATTTAGGCTTGCTGTGAGGATAAAGGGAAACTCACTAAGGTATCCGAGTATCTATTATTACCTGTGTGTCTCACTGGGATACTGTTATTATTTACCAAAACAGCTATAGCTTAATAAAGCAGTGTTGATGTATAGATCACACCCCTGCAGTCTCACTGCTTAATTCTCTGCCATTTAGGAGTTAAATCACTTTGTTTATGCAGCCGTAGGCACAGCTCTCTGTATGTGACTTATATGGCCTTCCTAAACATTTCCTGTAAAGAGTCATCTAATGTTTACACTTCCCTAACTGCAAATTCTGTTTAGTTTATAATTTCTTATGACCTGCTCTGTAATAGCTTGCTAGACTCTACAGGAGCCTCAATTATGTAATTAAAGCTAAATTTACAGAGCAAATGATTAAAACGTTTAATGTAAGTTACATCTGATTGAAAATTAAACAATTTTTTTCATGCAGACTGTGTGAGTCACTGAAAGGGGATGTGTGGCTAAGGCTGTAAATGGCAGAGTTTGAAGCAGTAAAACTTCAGAGGCATGATATATGCAAAAAAAAAAAAATGCTTCATTAAGCTATGTTTTGGTGACTACAGTGTCCCTTTAACTAATACATGTTTTAAAATCACTACATTACATGGGTGCATTACATTTTTTCTTAGTTTTACAATATATAATTTTCATTATTCACTATATCTGTTTCACAAGCTGATAGTGAATGAAGTGAGTTTGTGATTGTCATATCAGATAAGTGATAACAAGCATGGAAAATGGTTGGTAGATCAATTAAAAGGAAAGAAAAATTCCAACACTGGCAAAATGTTCACTAGTTACAGAAACAAAACGAAATACATTCTGCATTTAGTTGATATGCTAACATTTTAGATAGCTCCAAGTATGCTTGCTGATGAAAGATTGATTTTACTGCTTGGTTAATAACTACATAGATGTTTGTTGCACTCTCTGTTCTACATGGAGACAGTTTTCATGGAGACATTTGAATCTCTGTCCCAAAGGGATTAAGGGCATAATCATGTTTCGAATCCGATGCATTCAGCACTCTTCATGGAGACATTGGCTTTAGACGTGTTTTACATGCAGCTCCAAGCGCAGTAACAATAATTGTTATATTATTTTTTTTACGTATGCTTTATGAGATAATTCTACTATAATGTGAAAAAAGGGGAAAAGAAATGGCTGGAAACACTTAGGATTCAGTAACACCATTATTCTCAAGGGTTTTCACAACATGTGATGACATTGACAGTCATTAAAAAAAAGGAACCATTAATTCAATAATTATATTTAATTGAAATAGTTTAGTGATGAAGGCTTCATTTAACATATTGGCTCTCCATTATTCTATTCTCTAGAGAGTATATAACAAATAATTTCAGAAAATATGTCCTTTATATCTAATGCTAATCTTACAAAAATAAAACCTATTAAACTTTAATTAAGACAAAGCATTAATATTTTATGGTATTTAAAAAGTGCCTTGATAGTTTGTTTTGTCTCTACCTTTAGGATGGAGGCAATTGTACAATTCTAATCAAAACAAAATTTTAAATTTGCACTATGAGTCTGTTCAACCATAATTTAGCTCCTTCGTATTATGTGCATCCATGCTGATTATGTATTATTTTGTTCAGAAGAAACAGGGTTTCATTTCAATACAAATATTCATATCTGACTCATAATTTTATAACATGACAGGAGGCTTCGTATTTGCTTAAGTCTCTCTTTACTAGAACTCCACAGCAGCACAGAAAAAACAACCAATCAGAAAAAAGTTAGGTACTATAAAACTCCCCTCCCCATGCATCATTTCCTCTTTCTTTGCTGCTCTGCAGACAGTACAGGTCAGAGTACCACTGCCTCCTGCTTATAGTGGGTGGCTTTGGGTTTTTATTGCTTATATTCAGTCTTTTAGCCTTATAAATGCAGTATTGTTGTAATCCTTAGGGGATTTTATTCTTATATGCAGTATGTTCTATCCATGTGGGATTCTATTCTTATTATGCAGTATGTTCTATCCATGTGGGATTGTATTCATGTAAATGCAATATTTTTATCCTTATGGCATTCTATGTTTATAATGCAGTATGTTTTATCCTTATGGCATTTTATTTTATAATGCAGTATGTTTTATCCTTCTGGCATTTAATTTTTATATACAGTAGGTTTTATCCTTATGGCATTTTATTTTTATAATGCAGTATGTTTTATCCTTATGGCATTTTATTTTTATATACAGTAGGTTTTTATCCTTATGGCATTTTATTTTTATATACAGTGTTTTATCCTTGTGGCATTTTATTTTTTATAATGCAGTGTGTTTTGTGCTTATGGGATTTTTTCCTGTAAATGCAGTATGTTATAGGCCTTGTGACATTTTATTTTTTATAATGCAGTGTGTTTTGTGCTTATGGGATTTTTTCCTGTAAATGCAGTAGGTTATAGGCCTTGTGGCATTTTATTTTTTATAATGCAGTGTGTTTTGTGCTTATGGGATTTTTTCCTGTAAATGCAGTAGGTTATAGGCCTTGTGGCATTTTATTTTTTATAATGCAGTGTGTTTTGTGCTTATGGGATTTTTTCCTGTAAATGCAGTAGGTTATAGGCCTTGTGGCATTTTATTTTTTATAATGCAGTGTGTTTTGTGCTTATGGGATTTTTTCCTGTAAATGCAGTAGGTTATAGGCCTTGTGGCATTTTATTTTTTATAATGCAGTGTGTTTTGTGCTTATGGGATTTTTTCCTGTAAATGCAGTATGTTATAGGCCTTGTGGCATTTTATTTTTTATAATGCAGTGTGTTTTGTGCTTATGGGATTTTTTCCTGTAAATGCAGTAGGTTATAGGGCTTGTGGCATTTTATTTTTTATAATGCAGTGTGTTTTGTGCTTATGGGATTTTTTCCTGTAAATGCAGTAGGTTATAGGCCTTGTGGCATTTTATTTTTTATAATGCAGTGTGTTTTGTGCTTATGGGATTTTTTTCCTGTAAATGCAGTAGGTTATAGGCCTTGTGGGATTTTTCTTCGGTGTCTGTACTTCGGCTCATCGCTGCTTCTACCTCCAAAGCATTTGCCTCCTCTGTCCCCCAAGATCGGGGACCGCGGAGTTCATCTCCGCCAGCCCAGTGTGTTTTTTCCAGCTGCCGGTATGCTCGCGAGTGAGCACGACCACCCGGCGGCCGGATCTTCTTTCCCACGTGGCTGCTTCGCAACAGCCGTCTCCGCCGCGGACCACGTGGGTCCTGTGTGTTCTACGCGGTCGCAGGGGTACTCGCGAGTGAGCGCGAGTACCCGGTGGTCGGATCGTTTCCTCCACATAGAGGCTTCACTGCGGCCGCCTCCGCCTGCGGACCGCGTATGTGCGGGAGGGGGGGGGGGGTGTGCCCACGCGCAGCTCCTTCCCCGCCAGTACCGTTCTTGGCGGAGGTCTGTGGAGGGGCTTTCTCCTCCCCCATCTATAGTCAGGGTGTATTCAGACCCCAACCTAATTCGCTGGCAGTCTGGGAGGACCACCTCCCACCCTGCTCAGGGTGCATATCCATATAGAGACATATAGCAATTATGTGATCAAGCATATATATTATATATTTTTACTTCTATATTTCTTCAAGGGCTGGAGAACAGCCTGTAGGCAATACACCCTGTACTTCTGAGTTTTCCTGCAACAGGATATCCTTATTTTTGGCCACAAGCATTAAGGTCTAACAGTTTCCTGTATATCTGTAGACACATTACCTCTGCCTAGGGGGGTTTGCATATTGGAGTTATTTCACCCTAGTTTCCCTGGTTTTCATTACACATATAGGGGGCTCTACACAGATTGACCCCCTGCTATTGTCGGAATACAACACCGGGGTATGCCCTGCTATGTCTGTGCCCCATTGATTGGCCTGCTATGTCTGTGCCCATAAGAACGGCCTGCTATGTCTGTGCCCATAAGATTGGCCTGCTGTGTCTGTGCCCATAAGATTGGCCTGCTGTGTCTGTGCCCATAAGATTGGCCTGCTGTGTCTGTGCCCATACGATTGGCCTGCTGTGTCTGTGCCCATAAGATTGGCCTGCTGTGTCTGTGCCCATAAGATTGGCCTGCTATGTCTGTGCCCATAAGATTGGCCTGCTATGTCTGTGCCCATAAGATTGGCCTGCTATGTCTGTGCCCATAAGATTGGCCTGCTATGTCTGTGCCCATAAGATTGGCCTGCTAGGTCTGGCCCATAAGATTGGCCTGCAATACCTGTGCCCAATAAAATGGCCTGCTATGTCTGTGCCCCATTGGATAGCCTGCTATGTCGGTGCCTACTTGGATGGCCGGCTATGCCTGTGACTATTTGCTTGGCTAACCTTTCTGTGTCCATTCGTTTGACCTGCTGAGACTATGCCCTAAGGACGGGCCTACGCTATTGGTACCGAACCCCTTTTGGCCGCAGGCCTGGGGTAATATCACTGAGGAAAGCCCAGTGCACACCAGTGACATGGAGATAGGCAGGTGTCCGGGCAAACACCATTGCCATAGTGTTCGAGAGGACACCAGTATACGGCCATCTGAATATGGCGGGAAGGGTGAAGGCCCTAAACCTCATGCCTGAAGGGCAAAGTTTCTTATGAAGACCCCGGACACATCCACGGTTTACTCCAAACCGGCGACTGCACATCTCCAAGGAGAACTTCGCACCGGCAGGGACCGGTATTCAGACTCCTTCAGGAGAAAGCTGTGTTTTTCCCTTGTCTTTACCATCTACTCTGTATATGCCTCCCGGAGTCCTTATAGGTTCGGTAGTTTTTTCCTGCGTTAGGTTAGCTCCTGGCCCTGTCCAGTGGGATCTACTTTTATTCTTGCTTTTTTGTTTTGTTTTGTTTTTTTCATGACTTCCTTTTCCTATTCGCTCGGGTCGTCGTGAGGCCTGACTTGGTCTCCTCCGACCTCCCGGGCACTCGTGGATTGCGGAGAACGTCTCCAGCTTTCCTCGGACTACCAACAGCCTACCAGGACCCCGCGCGCGCGCACGGGATCCGGATAGTCGGTTGATAGTTTTCCATTCCTTGTTTCCCAGATTGCCCTCAGCCTTATGCTGACATTTGTAATTGGTGCGCCCTACGGTTTTGGTCGCCCTGAATCTCTAGGGACTCTAGTTTGCACCACAGGAGGGTGCGGCCCTCCATCACCTCGATCCGAGTATATTTATTTTCAGGAACAGTGGGCGAATCCTCTCATACGGAACCGGATACTGATTTGTTATTAGAGGGCGCAGCCCCTCACTCGTCATCAACCAGATACTGGGCTGGATACAAAGTACAAGTTGGGTGGACCCATTCTCATAGAGAGAACCGGTCTCGGATGTAGACTCTGCTGTTGGTTATTAACGGGTGCGGCCCGCTCAGGCTAGCACCCGGACGCTCTCATGGTATGCGATCACAGTAGTAGAGAGCGCGGCTCTTTCATGCACTCAAGGCTCTACAGTACCGGCCATTTGTTCATCACACAGGCTTGTGCCTGTGCAAGACATTGATGACTACATAGAGGGGCGTCCCTCCGGAATTCAATTAGAGCTGCCATCCACGCTACTGGCTTTGTCCTAGAGGACTGCCTGGTCATGCAAGTATTACATGTTTGGACTAGATCCCTCTATTCTATCTCCCGTGATGGATCTACTGGATCCGGGCTGCTGTAAAACACGCGAGAAATACTCAGAGGTATAACGGGGGGAGTCTCCCATTTATTTACACACACTCCTGGAGATGGTACACTAACGGATGGTCCTCCGGTGTTTTGAGAGTGCAGGTTTTTGGCATATTCGGCACCATATAATACAGAGTTTGGTTTCTGTTTTAGATATCCAGACCATTACTAGCAAACTGAGCAGAAAGTTTCCCCCATGTCAAGATGTCGGGAGATACGGAGACCTTCATGGAGCAAACAGGCACCGCCTTGCTCGGGTAACAACATTAAGGAGGGACTATTGCCCGGTCTGAAGGTAAAACCGTACGTATGGGTCATATGGTAAATCAGGAATCCTCGTTTGTCTTGACTTCTCCGGTCTTTACGATCTCGGGATAAAATCGGAGCGCATACCTGGTGAACATGGTTCGGAGATGGAGGACCCTTTGTCTATACTTTATTCATCCCTCACGGGAGCCGTCTGTTTTTGGATTCGCGCTACCCCCTTTTTTCAACTACCGTCGAGGGGATCTATGAGACTTTACGGAGGTACCTGGTGTACCCCGACTCCTACAGACATCTTTCACTCTTTGATGAGGGCATTGCTGGATGGAAATCTGCGTTCCGGTTGGCTTTTCCCTTCCTTTGAAGGTTTCCAGGATTCGCTATTCCCAGTATAGTCGACCACCGTCCTTCCACACAAGTTCAGTTCGGAACCCTGAATGGACGTCCTTTGGAGTCTTTCTCTTCTGCGTCCAAGGTTTACTCAGTCCATTTGGAATCTTAGAATCACTTAGAATACGGCTAGTTTGGCCACGCTTTTGCCTGCATTATGAAATTATTCTCGGATGAGACATATCACCGGGTAGGACAGGAAGGAACGAAAGATCCTCCTCGGTTTCTAATGCGATTTTGGTAGTGGACTTGGGCGCATTCCTTGAAATTGGAGATCTACCTGCAAGACTGCATCGCCGAATATCCCTGGCACGATCGGAGGACCGGCCATACGGATCATGAGTTGTGACAGGGTGACAGTTTCTTCTCGCGTCCCCAGGTCCGAACTTGACCTTTGATATTAAAACTACAGGAAGGTGGCTGATAGGTCAGTTTGCCAGCTCATGGACCGGCTGCTAGGAAACAAGTCGCAACCACATACAATGGATTTACCAGCGGATGGTACTTTTTTCCGTAATTGAGATGCTTCGTTGGCTGGCATTTTCTTTTATCCGTCTACTGTCAATTATCGAACTCGGATTGTTCAATTAGGATTACTCTGATATTTCCTGCAATAGATACCAGCGACACAAACAGCGTTGGATTGGTGAATTAAGCGTTGAAACAGCAAATACGAAGCCTCCTGTCATGTTGTAAAATTGTAGATTATGCTAGCTTTAGTGTACCTATAATCTTAATTTTATTAATGACAGGAGGCGAGTATTTCCCACCCATTCTTGTCCCTCCCTTGTTTAATGTTATAGTTTAGATTATCAGGTACGTATGCAACTCTGTTTGTTGTCTCTGATACCGGTCGCTTGTTCATTATGTCTGTGTTTCTTTTCATAAGTAGGGTTGGGATATCTACATATTAAGGTTAATTTTGGTTGCTACATTGGGTACCTACATGTTTATTCTGAGTACATTTAATTGGATAATCAACCTGTTCGATTCTGTTTTTCTCTCGTTTCAGTTTACAGTCCATCAACACTATCTAGTTTGATGGTTACTCTCGGATGGTGGACATCGTTATATTCATCGTATCTAGGACTTCGTTTCTTCCCCATGATGTTCTCTGCCTTTTATTCTGTTTTTTCGCAGCTTGAAAGAGGAAATGATGCATGGGGAGGGGAGTTTTATAGTACCTAACTTTTTTCTGATTGGTTGTTTTTTCTGTGCTGCTGTGGAGTTCTAGTAAAGAGAGACTTAAGCAAATACTCGCCTCCTGTCATTAATAAAATTAAGATTATAGGTACACTAAAGCTAGCATAATCTACAATTTATTTTGAATAAAATCTAAAATAAATGTAAACAATTTAGAAATTGTGTTATTTTTCAAGTTCTGTGTGACATTTTAACTGTGAATGTGATAATACTGTAGGCTTTTACCGAAATATAATACACATAACTGTGTTCAGCAATGTCTCATGAGTACAAGAGTACCCTCCATGTCCTAGGTTCTATAAAGTTACAGGTTTAAATATAGGGCTTTCCACTTTTTTTTTTTTTTTTTTTTTTATTCCTTATTTTGTGGGTACTGCATCATGATAACATTGTCACATGCATTTTGCATTATAACACAGGCCTAACACAATGTCAGGATTACTAGTTGACCCAGCACATAGAACTGTATCACACCTAGGACTAAAAAGTAACATCTTACCGGGTCTTAGAATGGCCGGACTTAATGTACCAGAGTATAGTCAGAATACTTGCCAAGGTCGGGAACACAGAATGAGACACAACGATGTGGGAAAGCCAAGATTCAGGGATACCAGAATGCAGGGAAGTCAAACGAAGCCAAAGTCAATAACCAGAAATAAACGCTCAGGAACACACTCTGGGACAACCACTAAGGGAAACCATGACAGGGCAATAAGGAGAAGTAAAAATGCGTTTAAATAAGCCTTTTACAAATCTGATTGGCCAAAATTGGCTTTTGACTCCAGAACGAACACCCGGCTCTCCCGCGTGACGTCACATGCACACCGACGTCGTCATCACTGTGGGCGGATGTGGGGCTATAATTTGGCATGGATCCGCAGCGGCCGGCGTCCACCAATGTGTTGCAGGAGTCACGTACACTGACACATGGCCGCTGAGTGCAGATAACGCAAGGTGAGGAAGAATATGTTACACATAAGAGCAACATTTAATACAAATAGGAGAACAACCAAATTTAATTTTTTTTACAGGAGCTGTTTAGCCCACTCTCGCTCGGTGCAGGGGAGGTATCAAGCTGGGCCTGGGGGGTGTAAATACGCAGCGGTTAGTGCCCATAGGCTTAGTAGCACGATGCTGCATTTACAGTAGACATTGGGCACCTTTGGGCATGTAGTTAGCTGATATGCATTGTTCTGTAGCTTGACTCTATGTTGGCTTTGTGCCATAGCTGGATGGGAAGGCCTGGGTCACTTGCTGAGTGTGCGGAAAAAGGCCTATGTAAAGACAAAAAAAAAGGGTTGCCTTGCACACTCCTGAGTAAGGGGGAGGGGGAGAAGATAACTGAACATGGGAAACTAATTGGCAGCATACGGAGCCAAGGGGCTGTTGCAACATTATAGGGAACATTGAGAACTCTAACTGCAACATGTAAAGAGATAAAGAGAAAGGGAACATGTTCATCTACAGAATTATCAGGTAGGTAATGCAGCTGTTTTCGGGCCCACTCCTGTGGGCACAAAGGGGGTAATGTCTTTAAATTAATCTAGCTTTAAATACTTACAATGATCATGAAGCACAAATAAGAATAAAAACTAAAATAACTTTGCTTGTAGAAAATTTAGGGAATGCTAGGCACAAGCTCCAGGCTACAAAAAAAGGATTTGTGCTTAAGGGGGTCACATTTGCACAGGGATGTATCCTGAGGGCTTTCTAAGGAAAAGAGACTTAACACCCTTAGGGTAGGGGGTAACTACCCTAAGGTAAGCCATAAATGTCCCAGAGAAGGGGAGCACTGGGCAAGGCAAGTTACTGACAGCTTTAGGGCTGAAAGCCATTATAGTGTTCTATGCCACCTCAATGGTTTTAAAGCCCATTATAATGCAGATGGCCGTAACAGCATTATTGGGTTAAGAGATATTGCAAACTCCTGCTAGATGGCAAAGGCTACAAATAATATACAGTTTTGAATAGTTTATAGACAACAACATTACCTTGGAAATACAAAAAAAAAATTGTTCAAGCAATAATTATTACTACTGGACACATGTTTAGAATACCCATTTGAGAGTGGATAAGCTTTATGGAAAAAATCATATCTACAAATACACATGTAACTCTTTTTATTCAATAAATATTATGTTACGACCGCTCTACTGGATTACCCTGTTTTATTGTACCGTATACTCTGTTTCGGTAGTATTACTGTATAAACACATTACTCGAACAGTCAGGACTATGGATTCGTGCATACGAACAACGACCACCCGGCCCTTTGGCGCGTGCTGCCACTTAACCTCTTTCACCTCTGAAACAACCGAATGGCTGACCACCTTACAAACGGAGTGTGCTTCCAATTGACCACCGGAAAGCTGCGGTCTGCGGTTAACCACAAGCCTAATTGACTGCCTCAGGGTGGCCTCGTTCGGATAATAATTCACCGAACTGAAACTCCCGAAAGTCTCCCGAACGAGGATCACCTACACTCAGGCGTGTGGCCCCAATTAGAATGTTGGGTCTGCGGTTAACCGCAAGCTAATTACCCCCCTTCATGGCGGTCCCTGTTCGGCTCATGAAGGACTGGGACAACCAGCCCCGGAGCGGTATTCGCGCAACTGATTATCCGTTATTCGCTCCAGGGGTTTTAGGGCCAGGTCCCGCTCTCTATTCACCCACCAGAAAACATAGCCGCCATCTCGTGTTTGGGACAAAAAGGCACAAAAGTCTTTGTATGGAAAAGACTGGCTATACCGTTCGTGAGATCTGAGCGCTGTTTGCATATCTGATGCGCTAAGATCTGAGCTATCCAACGAATGGTAGAATATAAAATGTGTCTATTAAAATGTTACAATTATGTATTTTTATACTGTTTTACCTGTTACCATAACACGTGGGATTTTGGGCGCTTGGAGATAATTAAATTGCCATAAACGTTAGAGTCATTATCTCCAAGCTGGGCGGTGACCATTTCAAACGATTCGCTATAATGCCATTGGTCAACTGTTTGTATTGTCCCTGTATCCCATCAGGTCCATAGGGGGCTGTCACTGGACCTGGGGTTTTGCATAAATAGCGATGTCTGTGTGCCATCAAAAACCCCGTTTGTTTTGACCCTCAAATCGCAGCCTCGACTTGTTTTATGGGAACAAGGGTATCCTAGCTGTACTATAGCTAGTGGGATTGCTTTATATTAGCCGATTCTTATGTTATGCTGAATGGAATGGCGCTTCCCTCTCTCCACAATCGGGAACCAGGACATCCAAGCAGTCCAGCCTTCAGCTAGCTTGGAGGTAACCGTAACACGGAAATATAAATTCAAAGGTTAAAAACAAAATTGACTAATTAAAATATACAGGGTCTGTATTTATTTTCAGAGTTGATTAAAATATTACATGTGCCAGTAATCTATTGGAATTATTACTAGACTTGTGAAGAATTGCGTTCAGTTGACTTTTAATCTACGCCCCAACAAACCAGACCATCTGAAATGTATCTGCAGAGTTGGGTGGATCAGCAAAGATTAAAATATATTTTATTAGTTCTAATCAGTTAAAAACAATTTGCCCATTTGTGCAATTGATTCAAATAAATACATTATGAAGCTGAATCAATTGCATTTCTTTTATTGTTCTCGTCTATAAAAATAACTATGGTAACTTAGATGTAGATTCAAGTAATTCCACAGAAGGCATAAAGAAGTAACCTATTAAAAAGTGCACTCTTTCTTGTTAAGAGTCCACACAATTCAAGTCCAATTAGATTCAAGATCTTTTTTAGTTCAACTCAACTCTTAGTACAACAACCTAAACTATCAATATTAACCATAACTTGGAAGCAGAGCACTTAGGGAGGTTTTGACAACGCCTGTTCCACATGAAGGCTTACTCTACCATGCAAATGTACATTTATGATCTAATTGCCATGCTCAGGAGTACCCATTTCTGCACTTTAACAGAATGGCTGGGCAGACTTCTCCAAACTGAAGTGCTAAGGCATCTGGAGTGGCAAATGTAACTTTGAGTATATTTGCAATATGCTCTTCATAGACACCACTTCCTTTTTTATTGTCTAAATGTGGTCTATCTTCTGTAATTTTTCACAGCTGTTAAGGGCTTAAGAATTTTATGATTTTCCATTTCTTTAAGGATCATGCATCTTGCTGCAGTGATGCCTATACTGCATCATATTCTGCTATGGATCATTTTATTTTAAGGTTTGAAACTTATGTTCTGACAATCTCCGTTTCATTAACACGGCTGTTCTGCAAATAACCACTTGAGTTTTTTAAACTCTCATGATGTTCTGCGGTTGTGCAGTGAGTGTTTTCTTGCAACTTGTGTCTGCATTGTCAGATGCCTTGCAAAGTAACATACTCAAAGCAGCTTTGCTGGGCCTGGGATTGCAATTCTTGGATCCACAAACAGCCTGCGTGGAAGAGATTTCTAGCTTACCTGTACCCAGCATCTAAATTATGAAGCAAGTGAGTTTTATATATATGACAACATAGAGTTTAATTTTGAGGCAGAAATAAATCTATATTAGAGAAGGCTTTGGTAGTTAACACTAGGATTGTATATATAGTTTGTTTCTAAACCAACTATGTGCATGTTAATACACTTCCACACTTTGGATATTCACTCCGACTAGCTTATTGCATGGTATGCTTGTGCTTGTTGGGTGACCCCCTGGGTGACCCCCAGCTGGACCCTCAGGCACCACACTGACAGTTTCTTACTTCTATGCAGTGACACAGTCATGGCTGATGATCAGATTTCTGTGTCCCAGGTCTCCAGGCCCGGCTCTGTTCCGCCATAGTACACTCATTGCCCAAAACTCTTGCTGCCTTCTATGGTGGCACTCCACTGGCCCCCCCGGAACCTGTAGCGGCACCTCAGGCACTCAGGGCTCTGACTTGGGTGATTCCCTCCACTCTGTGGACATGGGCTCTGCACTCAAGAGGCCTTGGATGGGCCATGGCATTCACACCAACAAAGGAAAGATGCCTGCAAAATTTGCCAGGTGACCATGCCTGCAAAAATTTGTTCAGGTGACCACCCGATGGAGGAGGGTTATGACATCCTGGAAGAGTACCGGGCTGAAAGCTCTGGTGTCGCATCTCCTGGTGAGAGATTTTTCGTCAGCCAGTCATGCTACGTGAGGGAGACAGTGTTAGACTCTCCCCTGACTGATCATCACAATTCCCCACCAGACTACTCTGATGACCCCGGAGAGATCCTAGAACCTTCCGGCTATCCCCCCCTTTGATCCATGGCTCATTAAATACCCTTCCCTTAGAATGTGCCCCTCCGGACGGCATTGCAGAATTCCTGCGTTACTGGCTCTGCTGCCCCTTGGTTAGGGAGGTCAGAGCGAAATTTAGGGCAGAATGCCCCCGGACTACGTTGCCAGATAAATTGGCCCTTACTCCCGACTTCGACCCAGTGTATGCCACCTTCATGAATAAATCCGGAAATGATCCTCGCAAGGGCCTAGAACAAGGTCTATGTTCTGCACAGGACAAGCTCCTGGATGTCAGTGGCCCGCTGACGCAGATATTCCTCTTGGCAGATAACGCCCTACAAAAGCGGAACTTCGGTTGATGCTAATCTCCACCGTGAAGGACAGGTGTTGTCCTCAATTCTCCTGGCAGGAACACATCTGGCAATTAATGTGCCTTCCCTTTAGGCCTCAGCTCAGCCCCTTGGTGTTTCACCAAGTTGTTGAAGCTAGTCATGGCGACTCTGAGAGCCAGAGGAATCAGATTGATCATCTATCTGCACAATATTCTGTTGATGGCTCAGGATCCCGCCGTCCTGCATTGGCAGAATTTATTCACGATCCGTCTGCTCCAGGACCTTGGATTCATCATCAACGTGGAAAATTCTGAACCGACTCCCTCTCAGTCGGTCCAGTTTCTAGGTTTCGTGGTGGATTCAGTTCAGGCGGTGCTCCACCTTCCAATGTCCAAGGTGGCCTCCATAAGTAAGGATATCAGATGCCTGCTTCTCAACCCGCGGGTCACACTAAGGGATCTGGCCTGGACGATAGGCCTGCTGTCATCCTCCATTCAAGCCATCTTTCCGGGACCCCTGCACTATCGGGCCCTCCAACGCCTGAAGGCTCGCTATCTCAGGTCATCGCCCTCATATGACAAGGCCCATCTGGGAATTCATTAGTGGCTTCGACACATGGAGGCCTGGAATGGCAAGGTGATATTTGGATTTCGTCCCGGAATCGGATGCCAGTTGTATGGGATGGGGTGCTACTTGCGATGGCGTAGCAACAGGAGGACTCTGGACTCCGGAGAAGAGAGCACTTCACACCAACTGTCTGGAACTTATTGCAGGATTGTTCGCCATTCGCAGCTTCACCAAGGGAAAGTGTCACTGCTCGATACTTCTCTGCATGGACAACATCTTGGCTGTCCACTACATAAACCGGTTGGGAGGTTCTCGCTCTAAACCGCTCTCAGATCTTACAAAGTATCTCTACCAATAGAGGTTCTCTATCAACTTGAGACAGGTTAAACAGCACATTTTTCTTTTTTTTTTCTTCATGAAGATAACAAACTATAAGACATTCAAAGTATGGTTATACAAGCTAGGCTGAGTGTGTACATGCTAGGATTGTTCTCGCTTAATGTTACAGTGAGGTGTGTTACCTTGCTGTACGTGAAAGGGAAGACGATTATAACTGTCACCTTTGCAGGTATGCAGGTTCTCGCTGGGTTGCTTACATACAACATCGTGGGGCATGCTGCGTTGTGGTTGTAATATGTTGGTTTGTGCGCTGCTAGCATGGGAGCACTACCTAAGTGAGTGTGTGCTCTTGAGTGCTATGTATATTTCGTGTACACAGGGTTGCTATGCTAATGCTAGGTCGGGGTTGGTCATATTAGAAAGACTAGTGAGGCTAGACAATGTGGAGCAACTGTCACCCTGATTGATCGGAGTTCCCAGAGCTGCCTCAGTGGGAGGGGATCGGCCTCCTGGTGGTACCAAGACCATTCAGACATTGGTAGTCCCGCTTTTATCCGATACCTGCTCTGCTGTGTTCGAGTAGTAGGAGGCAAGGGTCCTTCAGAGCAGGTATCAGAACGGGTTTTGTCTGCATAGATTCCTGCATAGTTCGCTGGGTACTTTCGAGTTGCAGCCTTGGTGTGGTGTGCTCGTCCGCAGGCTGGTGTCCGCCATGTGTGAGAACTGGGTTTTATCCGTGGGAATCCGCCACTTTCCTGGTGGTCCTATTGCAGGCTGAGTGGTGAGTGAGTGCATGGTCGGTCCTCCAGCAGAGGTGTCACGCTGGGATGATTGCTGTTTGGAGTTCCGCCTCTCCGGTGCAGCCGTGGTCTCCCGCTTGTTCGGGTCGCCGTGCCTCTACATGCTGGCTTGAGTGACTGCAAGGGTTGGCTCGGTGTTTGCTGCTTTCCTGTGTGGCAGGATCGGGAGGTGGGAGCCGTTTTTGGTGTAATTGAGAGGAGGTAGGAGGACTTCCGCTTCCATTTTGGAGGCAGCGGTCAAGCTTCTCGGCCTTAATTGCAGAGTCACGACCAGGGTGAGGACCGGGATCACACTATAGTGTTCCTTTAAGCAAATTAAAGGAACATTATGGTCACCATAACAATTTCATCTAAATGAAAATGCTATGATGCCAGGAAGACCCTGGGTGCTCTCTTTACTTTAAGGTGTTAAACCGCTCTCAAATGGTTTAACCCCAAAGGTTTCCTCCAGCTCCAGATCTCCAGGTCGCTCAGTGGTATTCGGCTTCTGTAACAGAGTCAGGCATGGGTGCTGCAGATTGGCTAGAGTGGTCAGTTGACACTCTAAGCCAATCGCTAGTTCCCAGTTCATAAACATGTTTTACTTTTTTATGAATGGGGAGCTACTGATTGGCTTAGAGTGCTAGCTGACTGCTCTAGCCGATCAGTGACACCCCTACCCAGTGGTAGTCCTGACACTCAGTAAATAAAAGTGAACACATTAGGGGGGCGTGCCCTAACTCCTGATGTGAGCGGATGCATCTGAACGGAGCTCCCGCACAGCGGAATTTAACAAGCTGGTAAAATAAACTATCCTTAACGCAAATGGGCAATAAAAAGAAGCCTACCACCCTCCAAAACACCCCGGATCCGGGCGCGATCAAAAGAGCCAGGGACCTGGATACAGGGCCGGCGCTACCATAAGGCAGCCCAGGCGGCCGCCTTAGGGCACACCAGCCCTGGGGGCGCAATGTCAGGCTGACCGGAAGGAGGGAAGCGCACTGTGCTCCCCTCCAGCCGGTTACAATTTGTAGTGTGGCCGAGCGCAGAGATTCCCGCCCGCGGAGCCCAGCCTCTGCCCGCCCACCTCCTACCCTGGTGTCTGCCGACTGCCGCAGGCTGTGTGGAGGGGGGGGGATATGAATGACATCATATCCCTGCTCCCTGTGTACCGCACAGCGTGGCTGGCGCTCAGTGATGAGGCTGGGCTGCAGGACAGGACTCCACAGAGCTTGACTCCATGCACCCCAGGAACAAGATTGAACTGATGTAAGTATGTAATTATGCAAGTATGTATGTATGTCTGTATGTCTCTGTCTGTCTGTCTGTCTCTGTATGTCTCTGTCTGTCTGTCTGTCTCTGTATGTCTCTGTCTGTCTGTCTGTCTCTGTATGTCTCTGTCTGTCTGTCTCTGTATGTCTCTGTCTGTCTGTCTGTCTGTCTCGGTCTGTCTCGGTCTGTCTCGGTCTGTCTGTATGTCTCTGTCTGTCTGTATGTCTCTGTCTGTCTGTATGTCTCTGTCTGTCTGTATGTCTCTGTCTGTCTGTATGCCTCTGTCTGTATGCCTCTGTATGCATGTGTGTAACTCTGTGCCTTTATGTCTCTGTATGTATGGATGTATGTATGTGTGTGTGTCTCTGTATGTCTTTGCATGCATGTTTCTGTATGACGGTTTGCCTCTGTATGTATGTATGTATGTATGTGTCTGTATGTCTTGTATGTATGTTTATGTATGCCTGTATGTCTCTGTATGTACGTATGTATGCCTGTATGTCTTTGTATGTATGTTTCTGTATGCCTGTATGTCTCTGTATGCCTGTATATATGCATGTGTCTGTATGGCGGTATGTCTCTGTATGCATGCATGTCTTTGTATGCCTGTATGTATGTATGACTGTATGTTTCTGTATGCCTCTGTATGTATGTGCCTGTATGTCTATGCATGTATGTATCTCTGTGCCTTTATGTCTCTGTATGTATGTGTGTCTCTGTATGTCTTTGTATGCATGTTTCTGTATGTATGTGTCTGTATGACGGTTTGCCTCTGTATGTAGGTATGTTTGTATGTGTACGTATGCCTGTATGTCTCTGTTTGTACGTATGTATGTGTATGTATGCCTGTATGTGTCTGCATGATGGTATGCCTCTGTATGTATGCATGTCTTTATATACCTTCATGTCTCTGTATGCATGTATGTCTTTGCCTGTATGTCTCTGACTGTATGTGTCTGTGTCTGTATGTCCCTGTATGATTATTTCTGTGTTTGTATGACAGTGTAACTGTGTGACTGAAAAATGATGCCTGTGGCTTGGGAGGAAATACACACAGGTGAAGATGCATTTTTTATTTATTTTTTTAAAGGAGGGTGAGGGGCGCAAAAATGCATCTTGCGCCAAAATGCATACAGCCTGTGTAACTAAAAATCCTAGCACCGGCCCTGCCTGGATAAATACTTCAAAGAAAAAGTGAAAGCGCTCAGCCCAGATACAGACGACAGCCAAGCAACTCCATCTTTAACACGTATAGCAGCCCTGCACGATCGGAACACTCCTCAGACCCCAGCATGGCAGACATAAAATACATGCTCCTTAACCTAATTTCCAAGGATGATATCGCAGCGATGCTGGCACGGTTGGAATCCTCAGTGCAAGAGCAGTTCACAACGCTGGCAACAGAAGTTAAACAGGTTAGCAACAGAGTGGGGGACTTAGAGGAGGACAGAGACAAAATCTTAGACAGATTACTCACACTGGAACAGAGACAAGAAATCACCGACACCAAGACCCTCTATAATATGAAAAATATAGAAGATTTAGACAACAGGGGCCGCAGAAATAATATTAGAATTCGGGGGCTGCCAGAGACACAGGGCCCAACAGAAGACCTCCAAAATATTTTACAATCTCTCTTTAATAGAATTCTGCAAAGGCCGGAGGATACACATATCCTATTGGATAGAGCACACAGAGCGCTCAAACCCAAAGGCTTGGGACAAGATGCCCCAAGAGACATTATATGTACTACTCTGAGAAAGAGGCCATTATGAGGTGCACAAGGGAGGCCGCAGAGATTGTGTATAACAACGCTAAACTGCAACTTCTTCCAGACTTGTCATGGATGACGCTGAGGGGCAGGAGAGCACTGAGACCGGTCACGCAAGCTCTCCAACAAGCAGGAATAAAATACAGATGGGGCTTTCAATTTTCTTTAAATGCATCGCAACAAGGGATACAAGCTTCACTAACTACAGCAGCCGAAGTAGCAGACTTTACCAAACGACTAAGCTTGCCAAATGTGGAAGTAATGGACTGGTACGACTTAACAGTGCAAGAAACATGCCAGGCCCCAACACAACGCACAAAGGGACTGGGACAAGACAACCAAAGGAAACAACCATGGAAGTCTCACCCGACATCGCCCTTCATGAATCCCAGGAGGCGGCCAGTAACACCAAGAAGGATCCGGTGAACACATGAGAGCCCAAAGAGACTATCTATAAATAACAATTTGTCCCTTTCACACCCAGAGATGAACTGAAATTTCCACGGACTAACACTAATGTGAGGACCGAGGTGGTAAATATGCGTAGATCATTATTTGTTATCACAGAATGTACACAGAATACACTATAACTTATCCGTAGCCATAAAAAAAAAAAAAATATGATTCATACGCTTAACCACATACAAACACATTGACGCATTGGCCCCAGGAACGTGCTCTCACGCGACATACCAAAAAAAGCCCGACACATACCAGGCTTCAATACTACATAAGTTTTACATCCGCTGTGGGGGAGGACCACTTACATATCTGACTTAGGAAAATTTACCTGCCCCGATACGACTTGAGCTAAAGCAGCGCAGAAGCTCATCACGGAGTAGAGTTCCTACTCCTCTATGCTATAACCAGTAGAACACAACCCTACACACATTGGGACCGAAAAGGCCCAGAGCGGACAACAATAGCAAACAAACGAAAAACCTCATCACATAAACACTACCCTTGCTCTAGTAAATTCGACTAGACACAACGAGGGTTTAGTACCGACTCCTATATAGAAGTCGAAAGACACAGAAGCCACCACATAAGAGAACCTCAACTTTTGTGTCCTCGGCTCCTATAACACAAATTACAGTATTGTTTTCTCCCAGGGGAAGAAACCCCAGGAGACATTAGAATTCTTGTTTATTGTATTAATTGTTGGATTATTACTGTTTATTTTTGTGCAATTGAACTACTATTAATAAGTGACCACAGGGAATACAGGGACCAAACACCTAGGGAACGCACCCAAAAAACAATAGCTGTAGCTGTATTGTAGATTCACCCGAGAATAAACACCAAAGCTCCGGGACTCGAGCCCCAAGGGGACTCACACGTGACGTAGGTATGGGTACAGTCAGAATTAGCTCTCAAAATGTCAGGGGCCTTAACACACCTGAGAAGAGACGGATGGTACTTACAGAATTGGCTAAAATGAAGATGGATGTCGATTTCCTTCAGGAAACACACTTGAGGGGCGCAGATGCCCCTCTACTTAAACACACCTATTTTCCCCATATATACTACAACAACTACTCCAGAAGTAAG
Organism: Pelobates fuscus; assembly: GCF_036172605.1. Classification (NCBI taxonomy): domain Eukaryota; kingdom Metazoa; phylum Chordata; class Amphibia; order Anura; family Pelobatidae; genus Pelobates; species Pelobates fuscus. The sequence goes on along the minus strand of NC_086319.1, from coordinate 192,727,307 downwards.
TCAAGGGGAGTAGTGATACTGATAGGAGGAGGGGTCCCCTTTACATACTCAAAACACCTGACAGATGACTCAGGTCGCTTTATAATATTACAAGGTCTAGTAGGGACGTCACCGATCACACTAGTGGCAATATATCTCCCGAAACAAGCATCGATGCGGAGCTTTTCGGAAAATAATGACAAAAGTGAACCAACACACAAACGGCACCCTCATAATTGGGGGAGACTTTAATATCTCTCTGGACGCCACTAAAGATAGCACATCAAACAACTACACACACATGGCCACGGCGAGACATCAAATGCAACACATATTACACACTAACCAACTAACGGACTGTTGGAGGGTGTACCACCCATCAACAAAGGACTACACCCACTACTCTATTCCAAATAAAACCTACTCGCGCATAGGCTTCTTCCTAACCACACACAGGGACCTAGAGCTGATCACTGACACATCTATAGGTAACATAACATGGTCGGACCATTCTCCAATTTTTCTTACAATATCCATCCCCTCACTACCACGTCCCAAAGGACAATGGAAACTTAATCCGAACCTACTGCATTCAGAAAAAATTAAACACTCCCTAACCACCACAATCAGTCAATTCTTCAGGGAAAACAAGACCCCCGACGCATCACCATACACCCAATGGGAAGCCTATAAAGCTGTACTCAGAGGGGAATTAATAAAATGGGGAGCACATACTAAAAAAGAAAAAAAAACGAATGACGGAACTATTAGACGAAATAAAACAAACAGAAGAATCCCATAAAATTGATCTCTCCGACCAGACATACCACTCCCTCATTGCTCTACGAAAAGAGCTGCACTCACTCTTACAAGACAAAATGAAAAAAGCCATACTATGGACAAAACAAACATATTACACCCAGCGGAACAGATGTGGGGCAATCATTAACCTACATCCCGAAAATCAAACGCACAGATAACACAACAGCACTGACGACTGAAGACATAGCAGAGACCTTCAGGGAATATTACACATCCCATTACAACTTACACGAGAAAACACCGGACACTGTCAAAATACAACAATATCTAGAAAACAAATTTGACACAATTCTCCCAATGGCGGTGACCAGATCATTAGAGGAACCGTTCACTTTAGATGAAATCCAAACGGTCATTAACCAGACACCACATAATAAAAGTCCAGGCCCAGACGGATTCTCCGCCTCCTACTATAAAACGTTTCAGAAAGAGCTAACTGAACACTTCTTAGAGGCAATGAATTCTATCCCGGACAGAAGACTGATCCCCACGCAAGCACTAGAAGCAAATATAACCCTTATCCCCAAACCAGGAAAAGACCTGGAAAGGTGCTCGAGCTATAGGCAAATCTCCGTCATAAATGTCAACTTTAAGATCTTTACTAAAATATTGGCAACAAGACTCAAACCCTTCCTACAGGATCTGATACACCCTGATCAAGCAGGCTTTGTCCCAGCGCGATATGTCAAAGACAATACTTCAAAAATCATCAACTTGATCCATTTGGCATCTCAAACCCAAATCCCAACCATCCTACTAGCAATAGACGCTGAAAAAGCGTTTGATAGGGTGGATTGGTCATTTCTTATCCACACTTTAGAGGCACTGGGATTTGGAGCTAGATAGCTCCAGTGGATCAAGGCGATCTACTCAACCCCGACTGCTAGGTTAAAAGTTAATGGACAAACATCTATGTCTTTCCAGATCAGTAATGGCACCCATCAGGGATGCCCCCTATCATCCTTGCTGTTCATCTTGACACTGGAACCCCTGTTACAGGAGGTTCGTAAGAGAACGGACATACAGGGCATAAAAGTACAAAACGGGGAATACAAGATCTCAACCTTTGCTGATGACCTACTATTTACCATAGAACACCCAGCAACCAGCTTACCCAAACTGATGGAGGTCATGAAACAATATAGCGACCTAACCAATTTTAAAATTAACATAGAAAAATGCGAAATTTTAAATATAAATGTACCCGAAAACTAAGTTAAAAAATTGCAGAAAAAGTACCCGTTTCAATGGGCAAAATACTGCATTAAATACCTTGGGGTTCACATAACGAATACAACCAAGACATTATACACAGCCAACTTCCCAGGCCTACCTGCCTCGATAGGTAAAGACTTAGAAACTTGGAATAAACCTCATTTTAGATGGATGGGCCGAATTAACATCACACAATGAATGTATTACCACGCTTCCTCTACCTACTAAACGCACTCCATATACATATCCCAGCGATCTTTTTCCAAAAAGTACAATCCATGCTCACAACCTTCATCTGGGCCAAGAAAAGACCCAGAATAGCATACCACATATTGACGAGACCCAAAGAGAGGGGAGGCCTGGGATGCCCAAACATACTACATTATCATAGGGCGACACACCTGGGGAGAATCATGGAATGATCTCGGACTGAGAACAAAAAGGTGTGGGTAGACTTGGAACAAGCACAACTTATTACCCCCCTAACAGCCATACCTTGGACGATACCCACACCTAGAGGTAAGATACCTCTTGACCTACCCACCATCACGGCAACGCTCAAGATCTGGTAATCCATAAACCACAGATCAGAGTTCCCACCCACTATCTCACCGAAATATCCAATCTCCCACAATCCGACATGTCCGATAGACAAGAGTGGCATATTACAACATACCAAAACTACCCTGACGAGAGATGCATACATATCACTAGGAGACATAATAACATCTAAGGGACTGAAAACTCTTGAGGAACTAACAGACACCAAACGATAACACAAACTTTCCAATACCACCAACTTAAACACTTCCTGAGAGGGGAGAACCTACTACACTGGACACCTCGAGAAGAAACACAATTCGAAAAACTGCACAAAACCATATACAATACAATAAAAAGGGCCATTTAGCGCTTAGAAAATACACACGGTGCATACAGTATTCAATAACCAATAACCAACTTCATGAAAGCTAAACATAAACACTCCCTACTAGAAACTCATGAAAGTATCCAAAGATGAAAGTTAATGTGTATCTGACATATTAATGAGACGACAAGATCGTATAGAGTCGACAACATTATGCGTTTTCCTTGTGACCCAAATGCTCTTAAATGCACATGTTCGTTATGTTAAAAATATGTATGTGAATATGTGTTCTTCCCTTTGCTCTTTTTGTTCTTTTCTTTTTTTTATGTTAAATGGTTTTACTCTGTCTTAAGCTATTATGCACGTTTTGTAACTTGCTGAAGACATGAAAACAAAAAACGAAATAAAAATAAAATAAATTTAAAAAAAAAAGTGAACACATTAACACTGATATTTTTTTTATCTGGGGAGATGAGAAGGTCCAAAGTTTCCCTGCCAGGCCCAGGTACCAAAGCCTTATGATGTGGTGTCCAGAATAAAGTGGAGGGTTAACTTCACTTGTCTTTCCTGCTCCAATCTCCTTTTTTTCTCCTTCATTTGACACAGTCTTTTTCTTCTGACACTGTCTTATCTCCTCCTTGGCTCCTTTACCTTTCTGCTAATTTCTGCTTATTTTGCGCCCTTCTGCTCCTTGCAGACCCTTTCTGCTCCTTCGCCCACTTTACCTTTGTGCTCTTTCTGATTATTTCTGCTCCTTTACCTTTGTGCTCCTTCTGTCCCTTTCTGCTCTTTGCAGATCCTTCCTGCTCCTTTCAGACCCTTCCTGCTAATTTCTGTTCCTTCTCCTACTTTACCTTTGTGCTCATTCTGTCCCTTTCTGCTCCTTGCTGCCCTTTCCAGCTCCTTGTCGACCCTTCCTGCTCCTTCTATTTTACCTTTGTGCTGCTTTACATTCCTGCTCCTTGCGGCCCCTTCCTGCTCCTTGCGGCCCCCTCATGCTCCTTGCGGCCCCCTCATGCTCCTTGCTGCCCCCTCATGCTCCTTGCTGCCCCCTCATGCTCCTTGCTGCCCCTTCCTGCTCCTTGCTGCCCCTTCCTGCTCCTTGCTGGCCCTTCCTGCCCTTTTCTGCTCCTTTATGTTCCTTTGTGCTCCTTCTCCTCCTTTACCTTTTGTGCTCCTTGCTGTCCCTTCCAGCTCCTTGCTGCCCCTTCTGTCACGGCTTACCTTAGTTGGGAGTCTGTAGTGCAGATATGTGCTCACCCTTACAATTAAACACAGGCCAAGGTGGTCAGGTAAGAACTCATCTGGCCTGTGAGTCTGTGCACGGGGGCTGTGCTGGATAATGCTCCAAGTCACAGTACAGATACGGACATAAGCAGGAGAATCGTCGTGGGTAAGCCAAAGGTCATAGGGTGCCAGACAGTGCCGGACTGGGATAAAAATTCGGCCCGGGCATTTTTTTATCAAATTTTTTTATCATCACGACAAACATGCCCCCTCTCAAAGTGCAGGCCAGGGCAGACCATGCGCAGAGCTCCATTAAAGAGCTCTAGCATGAGAAAAAAGCCCTGTATTTGTTCTGCACAGCGCAAGCAAATTTAATAACATGCTTGCACTGTGTTTCCTTGCAACTTGTCTCTGGTGTCTCTATACATGGATACCAGGAGACAAAAATGCAAGGAAAGAGTACTGTGCATGTGTTTGGAGCCTGCTTGTGGGATTGTGTGTGTGTATAGAGTGAGATGATTGTGGTGTGGTATTGTGTAATAAGGTCGGTTTTAATCGTGTTGTGTTTGTGGTGTAATGTAATGCATATGTGGCTAGGGGCTGTAGAGAATGTGTGTATAGGGGATGTAGCAAGTGTGTGCATACAGACTATAGTGTATAGGTGATGTAGTGTTTGTAGAGAGTGTGTGTTTAGGGGTGAAGTATGTGTTTGCTTACAAGGAATCTAGTGTGTGTGTATGTCAGGAATGTAGTGAGTGTGTGTGTGTGTGTGATATATACACACACACACACATATATTATATATATATACAGTGGTGTATCCTGGTTTTGTGCTGCCCTAGGCAGGACAAAACTCAGGCGCCCCCCTCCCGCCCGCGCCAGCCCCATCCAACCCTTCCCCCCGCCCGCACCACCACCACCCTTCCCCCGCCCCGCCTTCTAAATACACACACACACACATTCACTTACAGATACGCATACACTAGCTAACAGAGCCACACACGCGCTAACAGAAACACACACACACTTACAGACACACTCACACTCACTAACAGACACACACTCACTAGCAGATACACACACGCACTAACAGACATACACACTAACAGACATACATACACACACACACACACACACACTAACAGACATTCACACACACACTAACAGACATACACAGACACACTAACAGACATTCACACACACACACACACAACAGACATACACAGACACACTAACAGACATTCACACACACACTAACAGACACACACACTAACAGACATACACACTAACAGACATACACACTAACAGACATACACATACACACTAACAGACATTCACACACACACACACTAACAGACATTCACACACACACACTAACAGACATACACACACACACTAACAGACATACACACACACACTAACAGACATTCACACACACTAACAGACATTCACACACACTAACAGACATAAACAGACACACTAACAGACATACACACACACTAACAGACATACACACACACTAACAGACATATACACAAACACTAACAGACACACACACTGACAGACACACACACTGACATACACAGACAGACACACTAACAGACATACACACACACACACTAACAGACATTCACACACACACACACTAACAGACATTCACACACACACACACACACACTAACAGACATACACAGACACACTAACAGACATACACAGACACACTAACAGACATACACACACACTAACAGACATACACACACACACTAACAGACACACACACTGACATACACAGACAGACACACTAACAGACATTCACACACACACTAACAGACATACACAGACACACTAACAGGCAGACACACACACTAACAGACATTCACACATTCACACACACACACAGACATTCACACACACACACACACTAACAGACATACACACATACTCACTCACTCACATATTTAACACATTTTTATTTTTATTTTAAATTTACCCCCCCCCCCAGCCTCCTTACCTTTGGGAATGCTGGGGGGGGGTCCTATTTCTCCCTGGTGGTCCAGTGGCTGCTGGGCAGTGCTGGCGGGCGGCCGGCCGGCGAGGGAGCACTTCCTCTGAGCTGTCTGCTCAGCTCCCTCGCGCGCCGCACAGTGAGGCTGGGAGCCGGAGCCGGAATATGACGTCATATTCCGGCTCCCAGCCTCACTGTGCGGCGCGCGAGGGAGCTGAGCAGACAGCTCAGAGGAAGTGCTCCCTCGCCATCCGCCCGCCCGCCAGCACTGCCGAGCAGACTGCCCAGACGGCATGTCAGTTAGCCGCAAGGCTAACAAGGCATTTGCCCTGGGCGTTTGGGGGCGGCTTTTTTTGCCGCCCCCTGGAAAATGCCGCCCAAGGCAAATGCCTTGTTTGCCTCGCGGCTAATACGCCCCTGTATATATACATATGTTTGGAAGTATTGTGTATGTGTGTGGTGCAGTGTGTTGGGGAGGTTCTGTGTGTATGTGAGGGGTGCAGTATGTGTGTATGATGGATGCTGTGTGTGTGAGGGTGGGGTGTGAGGGTGCTGTATATGATGTGTGTGAGAATGCTGTGTATGAGGTGTTTTGTGTGAGTGCTGAGGGTGATGTGTGTGAGAGTGCTGAGTGTGATAGTGCTGTGGATGATGTGTGTGAGGGTGCTGTGTGTGAGAGAGTGCCGAGTGTGATAGTGCTGTGGATGATGTGTGAGAGTGCTGTGTGTGATGTGTGTGAGCGTGCTGTGTATGATGTGTTTTGTGATGTGCTGAGTGTTATAGTGCTGTGGATGATGTGTGTGAGAGTGCTGAGGGTGATGTGTGTGAGAGAGTGCGGAGTGTGATAGTGCTGTGGATGATGTGTGTGAGTGCTGAGGGTGATGTGTGTGTGAGTGCTAAGGGTGATGTGTGCGATAGTGCTGAGTGTGATAGTGCTGTGGATGATGTGTGTGAGTGCTGAGGGTGATGTGTGTGAGGGTGCTGTGTGTGAGAGAGTGCCGAGTGTGATAGTGCTGTGGATGATGTGTGAGAGTGCAGTGGTGTGAGAGTGCTGTGTATGATGTGTTTTGTGATGTGTGTGATGTGTGTGATAGTGCTGTGGATGATGTGTGTGAGTGCTGAGGGTGATGTGTGTGATAGTGCTGTGGTTGATGTGTGTGAATGCTGAGGGTGATATGTGTGAGAGTGCTGTGGATGATGTGTGTGAGTGCTGAGGGTGATGTGTGTGAGAGTGCTGTGTGTAAATGTTAGGGATTGTGTGTTGGGGTAAATAAACAAATAAAAAAATCTAAGCATTCATTATATCCCCCCCTCCCATCTTACCTTTAGTCTGGCAGGGGGGGACCTGCACGCTGGTACTTGGGAGGTGGGGGTAGAGATACTCGCAGTCGCACGCCTTCCCTGGTGGTCCAGTGGGTGAGTGAACTCTAGCCCGGGGCGGATCTTGCGAGAGGAACCCGGCGGAGCTGCAAGATAGAGCTCCGCCGGGTCCTCTCCCTCCCCAGCCGCAGCTCTATTTATGTGGGCCGGTGAGGGAGAAAGATCTCCCTCACTGGCCCTTCATGGAATACAGCGGGGCCGGCGCTCAGATAGTACCGGCCCTGCATAGACCGGCAGGGGAGATCCTGGGACTTCCCCTCGCGGCCTCGGCCCCTGGCCACCGCGGCCCACCGAGCATTTGCCCGGTGTGCCCGATGGCCAGTCCGGGCCTGGTGCCAGAGGTCAGGATAAATGGTAGAAAGCCAAGGTCAGAGGATGCCAGAAGCCAGGATACACAGAGTAACAAGCCAAGGTCAGGAGCCAACTAGAGAACACACACATCAATACAGGAACCAGAGTCACTGAACTGACACTGCCCTCTGGGAGAGGCAGTGTCTTATACTTGGCTAATGAGGCCATCAGCTTCAGGTGTGCTGTGAATATTGGAGCATCCACAGAAAATATCCAGCCCCCAGTGCTAGATACAAGGAAGGATTCAACTTCAGGCTTATCCTAGAGCTGTATGGTGACTCAGAGGCAAAACAGCAGACCCAGGACTGCAAAGTACCCATGTTCAAATCCCTTGTTGGGCACTTCTGGGTTGACCTTGTCTGGATTTCGTGGTGAGAACTGTGACAGTACCCCCCTTTCAAAAACACCCTCTGGGCATGAACAGGCTCTTTGTTTTTTCCATAAATCTCCTTGGCGATAAAGTCCTTATAATCGAAGTCTCCAGAGTGGAGTCCTTTTAAAGCCTGGGGCTCTATAGTACCTATGGGTGCCCAGGGCCAGGGGGTGATCCCAAATTATCCTAAATTCATTTTTAAAAGTGCCAGCTGAAGTGCTTCAGATGCTTGCAGTGTTCCTTTCAAATATTAAGTTGCATATTTTAAGAAAACCATATTAATTGAGGTTTCCAGAAAACCATAAAACACATGAACATGTTTATTTTGTATTAGACACTATGGCAAAGCTATGTGCTGAAAAGGAAAATCTGAAAAAGGACAGTCATGTATGGTCATTATTGCTATGTAGCCTTTCAGAATAATATATCACCCTCATAACTACCCTAAGAAGCAAGATCTAAGTGAGAACTTACACAGGAAAATACTATGGGTAAATTAATTATTGAGTAGTACAGAAGAAAGAAAAATATGTGCCATGAGTAGAATAAGAGACCAGACACACTTCCTAAAGTTAATGAGGTCTTGGGAAGTGTGTCTTTATGCAGACTTTACTGGTATCAAGGTTATGACAACTTTTTGCATCTGCTCTAAAGCCTTTGCAAGTTTAAACCAAAACAAAAATTCCTGGGTGTGTGTTTCACTTTAACATGGCAGGACATTTGGAAATGGACTTTTTTATCTGTACAACCTTCTAGACATGTGCAAGGCAAGCAAATTAGGTTGGACAAACCATTTTTCTCAAAAATAGATGTATCCTAGAACTCTGAAGTGACCCACACCAAGCAACTGAGACCAAGCCGACACCATCGGATAACCGCAGCATCTGACCGTTTACCACACGAACCACAAAGGGGAACCCAGACGGAGGACCACCACTCAGCACAGTCCAGCCGACGGAGACATCAGACACCACACCACCGGGCGGATCCCTGCGACCGGACTGCAGGCGCCGAGATATGGAATTGTTAGGTGATTACCCTAATCTGGCTACCGGAGCCCAACACCTGCTCCAAGGTTCCGCTGGGACGCTTGCTGACATTGCTGACACTGTGGACATGTCTAACTACAGACAGCAGAGGACTCTATTCACGGCAAGAGAGCAAAATGTACCTTGATTTTTTATATGTTGCATTTATTGTTTTACTTACCTTTCTTTCGCTCTATATCTGCGTCATAAATGCAGCTACACACTACGTGCAAAGCTAGCCCCACTGTCGCTAACTAACCACTATGCCTAATGTCCTATTAGCGCAGAGTACCTGCAACAAGCAATTTAACTTAGCATACAAGCCTGTTCATGCCAGGGGTCACGGGAGGAATGCCACTCGGGACTAAGAGAATATATGCCTAGCCTCTCCTAGAATAGCCTCAAAATCTTGCTCCCAAGGTCAGTCCATCACAATTAAAGGCTAGGAGGGCTTTAGTTATTCATAAACTCAACTCCTACAAATAAGTAATTTAATATGTCACTAACCTATGATAGCCATGTCTATACATATCTTGTAAATACACCTCTTGTTACCGTAACTCGCTATAATTAAGCTTCTGACTCACTCAGCTCCACTCGAATCGCATACTATCGACCTATCTTAACTATTTTTTCAGTCTACTTTTACAGCCGAGTGCTTGAGCATGATTAAAACAAAAAACTGTGTATGTTAATCTTGTGCCCCGCATGTTAAGCGTGGGAAAAGCTGGAGGACTGCCTTTGGGGCACCTCTCGCCTGCTTGTGTTATATACCTGCACTGCAAAAATAAAGAATTTAAAAAAAAACAATAGATTTATTTTTGGAAAGGTTGAATTTTGGCAACACGGCCTTTTGGTTCAGCAGAATTGTATTACCGAAAACTGGATTTGGAAAATAATCAAAAGGGTGATATATATAATATATATAATATATATTTATTAAATGTGGAAATATATATTTTGCTGCTCATCCTTTTCCTTCTATTGCTCACTGCTTACTTGATCTGTGAGTAATATCAACGTTTAGTGATTGTCCCCTTTTTTTTTTGTATCAATCATACTTTTTTTTGCACCACATATGGAATTCAGAATCATAAAACAAAACAAACATGTTTGCCATTTGTGTGGCTTGTTAGGGTAATGATTCTGAGCTAGGGAATTCAGCCAATCCCCTGATCATTTCAAATTCAGATGAATTACAGTTTTGGATCTCCAAGTCTAAAGCAGACCAAAATATCCAGCTCTCCAAAGGAAAACATAAGGTAGCCACAGAGAAAATCACATACATTTCATGAAGTGGATTTTTTTAATGTTAAAAGTGCTTCACATGGGGGCAGAGCCAAGCAGACAAGCAGGTCAGAAGCTTGCTCGATTGGCTCCATACTTAATGGCTATGTTACAGCGTTTTTAAGCCATTTTGAAGCCCGAAAATCGGGGTATGACTGCACTTACCTAATATGGGTTATAAGACCAAATAACAGAGGCCAGACAAGCCCAAGTCAGGCATGAACATTAAAGGCTTCCTCCAATAGGTAAAAAAGAGTGGAGGGGGGGCGGGGCCTGACCGCCGAGCCGGCTGGACGTGGGGCACCTCGGCTCCGCTAAGAATAATAAAATAACCGGGCAAAACCTACCTTTTTCCCCCTGAAAACGGCTCAACAGCCACATGAAGGCAAAGGGGACACAGGCAGATACCCTGGAGGTCGGTATCAACCCCAGTCCTGCCGGCGAAGCGGACTGCTGGGCGACTGGGATGGAGGCCTGTCGTGAGGCTCTGGCGGGAGAGGCGGCCGCTCTCCCGCGCTTAGTCCGGTGGGACCTCTCGCACGCCTACTGAGGGCCCCGTTTCCCCCCCCTGTGGGCCGGGGGGGTTATCCCGGACCCCAACGGAGAGGCAGTGACCGCTTCTATCACCTTGGCGGCGACACGATCACACAAGAACCGCGTGGCAAATTCCAAGATGGCCGCCGCGATTAATGCAAGCCGGAGATCAAGCTCCCACATACAGTATCAGAAGCTACAACTCCCTGTGACACTGGCAGAACTAAGGGGACTTTACCAAGACACTCACTCAGCCTACCCTGAGAGGAGCAGCGATCGCAGCATACAAGCATTATTCTGCACCCAAGGCTGATGACACAAACGCACCCCTGACCGGCAAGTACCAAAACGCTCCATCACCCAGCGGGAAAATGGGGGACCTGACGCTGGTGACCAGGACGGCAGCCGACCCAGCGCAGCTACAGGAGTAACAAAGCAGCTGCTAACCTGCTACAACGACAGCCCAGCAGAGCACTGAACTTTCCTTAGTTTAGCACTGTGATTTTCTTATCATTTACCTCCTTATCCTTTCTGACCTTACTGTAATCACTGCAAAATTGCAGGGACTCAATCTAAAAAAAAAAAAAAAAAAATGTCTTACCTCAATGTATGCATTTCCCGGCAAACCCAGTGACTAGCTGCCTCCCGGTGGTTAACCCTAAGCAGTGTGGACAAATCCATACCTGATATTAGCTTACGACCTACCGATAATATATTAACACTTAAACTAGGACAACTGCGCAATACCTAGCATGTAACCAAACAGTCACAACACACATAATGGCCGGTCCAGCATGTTACTTAATCTTGATTATTACCTACGTAACCCTATTACTAGCAATGTTTTGCCTATTCTAAGCAACCTATCTAAGTTGCGCTCATGCTCCGCAAAAGTTAGTTTGTGAATTACCTTGTTCAACTGAATGCTAAATATAAAAAATGTGCAAGCTCTAACATAACCCTGATTGTTATAAATGTTTTTTGATAAAGCATGGGGAATGCCGTCGGGGTACCCCAGGCGTGTTGTTTCTCCTATCTGCACTACAAAAATAAAGAATTTAAAAAAAAAAAAAAAAAGAGTGGAGTATTATAAGTGGGACAGAAAGTCACAACAAACAAGACCCAGTGGAGCCCTAGTTTAAAATAACTTAACTTACCCTTATAATAAGGGATACAGATTTATGAGAAAATCTGGAGAGGAGGAAATAAATAGAAACAATAGTGCAGTATGTATGAACTTAATATTATTGAAAAAAGAGCTGTAAATGTAGCAAACTCACATGGCTTAGAGCCTGGGAAAGATAGGTTCAAGTCGTAAACGTAGAGGTATTTTAAAGCAAATACCAAGCTTCTTCTTTGCTTTAAAATACCTCTACGTTTACGACTAAGTGATGCAATTAATGAAATGTAACTCACCCCAGGTGCTGTGTATGAAAACCGGCATCTTGCCAGGTGCTGTGTATGAAAGCCGGCGTCCTGCCGGATCGTTTGCGCATGTGCGTGATTTGCTCCGCCCATTTCTGCATGTGCGTGATTACTAGGAAAAAGGTCGCCATGGCAACGTATAGCTACACCAAGTGATCACAAACGCGTGGATCAAGCTGTAATACAAAGCAGCTCATGTAGGAAGGGGACATAACGTCCCAGAGGTGATTGGTGGATGAAAAAAATTACATGTGTAGTTTTACAAGTAATTGTTAATCTAATGGGGTAGACTTTATTATTATGGGGATGGTTAAACTTTTTTGCTGGAGTCATATGGCTACATGTAACACATCCAAAACATCTAACCGATCATCCTATCTGTTCCTTTGATGTTTTCTGGTAACTACGTACAGGGTCAGTGTAGACCAGAAAGTCTTTCAGACTCATGTTCCTCTTAAAGCAAACCAATGGAGCTTCTTTAAATTCCTGTGGGAGAGTCTCGTCACTAGATAGTATCTTCCAATTCTTCTTAATTGAAGATGCTACTTGAGGGGATGCATGATGGTATACCATTGAAAACACAATTTCTGAAGACTTTTTCCTTTTTTCCGAGGCGCGTGCACTCAGTGCTTCTTGGAGCGCTTTCTCCAGGGTATGTTGATCATTCCCCCTTTGTAGGAATTTAGCTTTCATCTCTATTATTTGGGTTTCCTTGGTTTGAGCATCCTAATTATTTCTAATGACTCTTAGAAATTGAGCCTTGGGTAATGAATCCTTGAGTGCCTTGGGATGTGCACTTTGATAATGGAGGATCGTGTTTCTATCTGTGGGCTTAGTGTATAAAGAATACTGGAGGCTTGAAGGTCCCACGCTGATTTATAGATCCAAATAGTGTATTTTTTCCGTGTTTATATCTGCTGTGAATCTAACAGGCGTTTGAAGTTCATTGAGGTGCTGGACCATTGTGTGTGCTTCTTCAGTCGAGTTGTTCCATATTATAAGCACATCATCGACGAATATATAATAGGCTGTTATGTTGGTACTATACTTTTCCAGTAGATATTTTTCTTCAAGGCACTCAAGGATTCATTACCCAAGGATCAATTTCTAAGAGTCATAAGAAATAATGTGGATGCTCAAACCAAGGAAACCCAAATAATAGAGATGCAAGCTAAATTCCTACAAAGGGGTATGATCAACATACCCTGGAGAAAGTGCTCCAAGAAGCACTGAGTGCACATCATGCATCCCCTCAAGTAGCATCTTCAATTAAGAAGAATTGAAAGATACTATCTAGTGACGAGACTCTCCCACAGGAATTTAAAAAAGCTCCATTGGTTTGCTTTAAGAGGAACATGAGTCTGAAAGACTTTCTGGTCTACACTGACCCTGTACGTAGTTACCAGAAAACATCAAAGGAACAGATAGGATGATCGGTTAGATGTTTGGGATGTGTTACATGTAGCCATATGACTCCAGCAAAAAAGTTTAACCATCCCCATAATAATAAAGTCTACCCCATTAGATTTACAATTACTTGTAAAACTACACATGTAATCTATAAATTAAGTTGCCCATGTGGCCTTTGCTATATAGGGAAGACAGAAACGGCTATCTGTGAACGTATCAGGGGACACAGGTCCAGAATACGACTGGCATATAGGGATGGCCACTCGGACAAACCAGTAGCCAAACACTTCTTGGATCTAAAGCATACTTTGGCCACATTAAAGTTTGTAGCCATTGATCACATCCCGCCACCAAGAAGAGGTGGTGACCGGGGGAGGATCCTTCTCAATGAAGAAGCATTTTGGATACACGAATTAGACACTGTGTCCCCTAGAGGGTTAAATGAATCCCTGTCGCTACACTCTTTTGTGTGATATTGTATATTTGCTTCAGCCCTCACTTGCATATAATTTATTTTTAATGTTAGTAGTTATAGTATTGTTCTTTATTTCTATGTTATTCAACATTGTAGTATGAGTAGTTCTCTCAAAGGGTAGTTGCTATAAAATATTGGTGTATAGCAACCGCTATATGAGCACTTATAATCAATAGCTCATGTATAGTAGTTATAGTGATGTGACAGATTTAACCCAGTACCCATAACTTAGCAATGTTTATGTATGTATTTTAGAACTAGATGCCATTATGGATAATGTGGTTCTCTTTGGCACTTTATTCTTATGTACAACTTATCACTTTAATATTTGGCACTTAGCACTTTTTTGCATGTTTGCACTTTTTAATATATTGGCACTTTAGATTGCCACTTTACTCCCTAGCACTTTAAATATTGGCACTTCACTATTATCCATCCATAGTAATAGCATTCTTGTGTTTGCTTTATGTACTATGGACATTAGTATTTTGTAATATTACAGGTCACTACTATTAATTGCTACATTTATTTTATTTTATTTATATTTTTTTCATCCACCAATCACCTCTGGGACGTTATGTCCCCTTCCTACATGAGCTGCTTTGTATTACAGCTTGATGCACGCGTTTGTGATCACTTGGTGTAGCTATACGTTGCCATGGCGACCTTTTCCTAGTTACCCGCATCGCCATGGCAACGACACTAGCTTCACACGATGACGTCACAGAAATGGGCGGAGCTAATCACACACATGCGGAAATGGGTGGAGCAAATCACGCACATGCGCAAACGATCCGGCAGGACGCCGGCTTTCATACAAAGCACCTGGCAAGATGCCGGTTTTCATACACAGCACCTGGGGTGAGTTACATTTCATTAATTGCATCTCTTATATATATGATATGTTTTTAACATGTATGTGTGATCCTGATGAAAGTCCACAAGATGGACTGAAACGTTGATCTGTTTTAGCCATTGGAACAAAAGTTATATTTTATGGAAATCCGAGAGTGCAACCAACTATTTTTCTATTTTTTTTTTATATATATATATATATATATATATATATATATAAAATTATATTTGAGATATGATGTGCAATGGGGTGGATCTTGTATGTATGTGTGTGTGTGGGTGAAGGTATGTGGTGAAAGTATGTGGGTGAAGAGATGAAGTGTGTGATGTGTGTGATGGGTGCACTGTGTGTGCATGCAAAGGTGTACTCTGTGTTGGTGGGAGTGTACTGTGCGTGGTGGGTTCACTGTCTGTGAGGGTGTACTGTGTTCAGGGGGTGTAGATAGTGGGATAGGGAAAAGCTTTACAATTTTTACTTCAATAATTGTTTACAGAAAAAAAAAATATTCTTCTTTCCCTCATCTTTCCTTGCAGAGAGAGGGTAGCACAATCAGATCTGTGGTGGTTGAGAAGACTGCCTATCCATTTTTTTAATCTGATATAAAAGAACATTAAAATATTCCCCTTTTCCTGATCTTACCTTGCTGGGAAGGGGTGGCACATTTAGATCCGTGGTACAGGGTAGGTCACGAGATAAAAGGTATCTCTCTTGGAGCTCAAGCACTTACAGAGACTGACCCATACAAACCCAGACTGACCCATTCAAACCCAGACTGACCCATACAAACCCACAAACTCACCCATACACATACAGACCCATACACACACACACTGCCCCCGCACACAGAGTGACCCATACACACACACACACACACACACAGACTGCTCCCCCACACAGACAGACCCAGAAATACACAGACTGACCCCCCCACACACACAGACTGACCCATACACACACACACACACACACAGACTGCCCCCACACAAAGACTGACCCCCCCACACAAATACTGACCCCTCACACATACAGACTGACACCCCCACACACAGACTGACCCATGTGCACACACACAGACTGACCCCCTACACACTGACTGACCCCCACACACAGACTGACCCATACACACACACAGACTGACCCACCCCACACAGAATGACCCATACACACAGAATGACCCATACACACAAACGTACCCCCACCCTACAGACTGAACCCCCCACTCCCCCCCCCCCCACACACACACACACAGACTGACCCATAAACACACACACAGATTGACCCACCCCACAAAGACTGACCCACCCCACACAGACTTATCCCCATACACACAGACTGACCAATACACACACAGACTCCCATACCCATACACACAAAGACTGACCCCCACACACAGACTGACCAATACACACACAGACTGACCCATACACACCCAGACTGACCATCCCACACAGACTGACCCCCACACATACAGACTGAACCCCCACCACCACATACAGACTGATCCCCACACACACAGCATGACCCCCTCACACACCCATACACACACAGACTGACCCATACACACAAACTGACCCCCCACACAGATGGAACCCCCACACACAGACTGATCCCCACACACACACAGACTGACCCCCACACACAGACTGATCCACCCCACACAGTCTGACCCCTACACACAAATTGACCCCCAGACACATAGGCTGAACCCCCACCCCCACACACAGACTGACCCATACACACACACACACACTCACACACAGACTAACCTATACACATACACAAGCTGACCCATACGCACACCCACACACACACAGACTGAACCACACACACTGACTCACACTTACAAGCAACTGCCTGGATGTGGGAAATGGGTGGAACACAGTTCCACAGTGACAGTGCTGCTGCAGCTTGTGTAGGGACATGCAGTGCTCCTGACTTTCAATTTCAATTGGGGAGGCACAAGGGGGGACACTGCATGATGTAGGGGGGCCATGGCCCCCTCTGCCCCCCCCCCAGTGATGCCACAGAAAGTCCATCACCCCATTCATAGCTCAGAGGGCCTACTCAGATACCTACAATGCAGCCATGACCTGAGGCGTATTACTTTTTTGTTACAAAAACATTTTCAGAACTTTTTCAGATTTTCTGATGGTTCGATTTTCCTTTTGATTGTATATATATATTACTTCACTTTATGCAAGCATGCCATGCAGCTTAACGCACCCCTTTATGGTCATCCTGGTCACCAGACCTGAAAATGACCCCCCTTCCGCCTCTCCATCTTAGTCAGCTGGATAGACCCTGCTCTCTAGGTCTAGAGGCTTAAAACCAGATTATGGCCCTCTGTCTCTCATCTTTCAGCCCTTCCCTTTTACATAAACCACTAGATTGTGGATAGGCTACAGATCAAGCTTATTGGCCCTTAGATTATTTTCAGTATTATAATTTCTATATTTATTTTATATCTACCATTGGCCTCCGCAAGCTGTCATCCACGTACAGAGGCATATGGAGTTAATGGACATAGAGCATTGATACACCAGATAAATTGTATAGGCCAATCATCCACCAGCCCACCAATATATGTCCTTACATTTTAAAAATGAATAAATAAATAAACCTGAGCTCTCTGGCAAGGGCCCAGGTGTACACACTGTAATTTTGTTGTAATATGCATGATGTTTTACTCCTTGCAAATATGTCCTTGTTATGTTTGAAACTACTCCCTCACTCCCTCACCCCTATGAGTTGCTCAACATGTATGACATATATACTGTCTGAAGATGAGCAATTGATTTCAGTGTAAAAGAAACAAAAATAGACTCACAGAGCAATTCTAATGAAATAAATGTGCATATAAGATAAAAAGGGAATTCAGATGAGCACTTCTAAAGACTTGCTACAGACACAGACAGAAGGTGCAGTAGAAATGTAGAAAGTGTACAGAGTCCACTAGATATCTAATGTACAGGGACCATAAAAGACCGATATTCGGAATATAAGAACACAAGGACTAAAGGAAACATCTACCTCAATATACTAAAGCCCCAAAAGGAATGGAATTTAGCACTGTGAGCAAAGAATGCATCCATGGTATTTTTGTTTTGTTATCCTAGTAATGTTTAATCCTGCTGAGCTCACCTTTTGAGCCATGCTTACACATTTGTTTTGGAAATAGATATGTATGCCTTTGCTACCCTCTCTGGAAGCTTCAAATTGCATTTATGTACAGTATAATCTTTACACAATTTCTTAAGACAATATACTTGTGCTCATTCCCCAGAGCAATCCAGTTTTAAAGATACCATTCTAAATGTCCTCTAACTCATCCTCTGGGGCACTAAATGGAACATGAGCCAACTATTTTATCCCTTAGGACCAACCATTTTATCTAAAGCTGTGAGATGGATCCGATGTTATCGTTG
The DNA here is from genome assembly GCF_036172605.1 of Pelobates fuscus. Taxonomy (NCBI): domain Eukaryota; kingdom Metazoa; phylum Chordata; class Amphibia; order Anura; family Pelobatidae; genus Pelobates; species Pelobates fuscus. The sequence continues at coordinate 192,708,647 of NC_086319.1, read as the reverse complement.
TCATCCCTCTCGTTTCATAAGAACTGTGTGACTTGAAGTACTGTTCTCTTGGCGGGGTCTTTAGAAGAAATAATTAGTTGGATAAAAGATTCAACCTCTGGGATTGAAGACAGATAACATCTTTATCTGTTTCTCATTCATGGTTACACTTCCTTAAGATATGGCCAAGAAAGACAGCTCAAAGTACCAGAACAAAAGAAAAGAAGAAATAGAGCAAAAACTCAATTAAATGACTACAGTACCATTACATGAAACATATATTGTAAAATATTGGAAAAAAATTTATTTCAAAGAAATATGTCAAATATTTATGATTTGTTTAATTTAGAGGCTACTAGTTTTTTTGTACGAATTGAAAAAAAAAAAATATATATATATACTTTTTTAAAATCAAAATATATATGCAGTATCTCACAAATGTGAGTACACCACTCACATTTTTGTAAATATTTTATTATATCTTTTCATGCGACAACACTGAAGAAATGACACTCTGCTACAATGTAAGTAGTAAGTGTACAGCCTGTATAATAAATGTTCTGTCCTCTCAAAATAACTCAAACCCCAGCCATTATTGTTTAAACCGTTGGCAATAAAAGTGAGTACACCCCTAAGTGGAAATGTCCAAATTGGGCCCAAAATGTCAATATTTTTGTGTGCCCACCATTATTTTCCTGTACTGCCTTAACCCACATGGGAGTGGAGTTCACCAGAGCTTCACAGGTTGCCACTGGAGTAATTTTCCACCGCTCCATCACGGGCTGGTGGATGTTAGAGACCTTGCGCTCCCCCACCTTCCATTTGAGGATTCCCCACAGATGCTTAATAGGGTTTAGGTCTGGAGACATTCTTGGCCAGTCCATCATCTTTACCTTCAGCTTGTTTAGCAAGGCAGTGGTCGTCACATTCTATCTTTCTATGTTTCTATGTCTTGGAGGTGTGTTTGGGGTCGCTATCATGTTGAAATACTGCCCTGCGGCCCAGCCTCTGAAGGGAGAGGATCAAGCTCTGCTTCAGTTTGTCAGAGTACATGTTGGCATTCATGGTTCCCTCAATGAACTGTAGCTCCCCAGTGCGGGTAGCACTCATGCAGGCCCAGACCATGACACTCCCACCACCATGCTTGATTGTAGGCAAGACACACTTGTCTTTGTATTCCTCACCTGGTTGCCGCCACACCTTCTGAACCAAATAAGTTTATTTTGGTCTCATCGGTTCCAGTAATCCATGTCTTTAGTCTGCTTGTCTTCTGTTTGCGGGCTTTCTTGTGTATCATCTTTAGAAGTGGCTTCCTTTTGGGATGACAGCCATGCAGGCCAATTTAATGCAGTGTGCGGCGTATGGTCTGAGCGCTGAGAGGATGACTCCCCCCACCCCTTTAACTTCTGCAGCAATGCTGGCACTCATACGTCTATTTCCCAAACACAACCTCTGGATATGAAGCTGAGCATGTGCACTCAGCTTCTTTGGTCGAGCATGGTGAGGCCTGTTCTGAGTGGAAACTGTCCTGTGAAACCGTTGTGTGGTCTTGCCCACCATGCTGCAGCTCATTTCAGCGTCTTGGCAATCTTCTTATAGCCTAGGCCATCTTTATGTAGAGTACAAAACAGAAGGTCAATGCTAATTAACATAGAAATATTAGGTAGGCAGCTGCCCCAGCAAAGGGAATCCCTCAAAACCCTTTGGAGAGAACAAAAAGAAAAGAACAAAAGAAATGGGAAGGGCTGCGCCACAGGTAAACACTAATAGTGCAACTTTTTTTTTTTGGCAGAAATAGTCCTGTTGCAAAAGTCTCACAAAGAAAACTCTTATAATCCAAAGATGAAAAGTCAGTGCTTGATAGGATGTACTGACCTCAATTCAACTTCACCATAGATAATATGGAAGACAAAAGACAGGGATAAGTGATAGTGTAGCTTGTTGAGTACAGTCTTTTATATAAGGAAAAGGTAACGACACTCACATTTGGAAGAGCCATAGCCAGCTCTAGCAGTATAGGCATACAGCGGTATAATCCCTGCTTTAAAGGATAAATGGCAACTGTCAACCACATTCACACCAAGATGATATAAAAGACAGGAAACGGGAGCAGGTGATAGTGCAGACTGTATAATTCAATCAGATAAAAGTATAAGATAACGATGGAACACTTGCATTTTGAAGGAATGCAGATGTACACCACATCCATATACTCAGGAAGGAATAAAAAATGTCAACAGATAGTGCTCTCAATAAAATAGAGTAATCTTTAATAAAATGAAATAAAGTTATACTTACAAGGATAGAGCAGGCTGACTGCTCTATGAACACAGTGTTGGTGGTATTATCCCAATCTTGGGATTACTTGAAGTATAAAACTTAAAATTACCAGGAAAAGTGCACAAATTGGTGACCAATAAACCTTTAATAAGTTAAAATACACAATATTAAATGTCCATAATGCGTTTCACCTTTACAGGCAGAGAGTTAGGACTATCAAACCCATGCGCAGAGAGTTAGGACTATCAAAATAAACTGACGGGAAACCTCCAGTCCCCACCAACGGCCACAGGTGTGAGCCATGAAAAAAATGAATGGTGGGACATTGTGTCTCCCCACGACTCCAACTATGCCCCATGAGTGGGGGGCTATTAAAATAAATGGAGGACCTAGTCTTCCCCTACAGCCCCCACCCATACAGGTGTGAACTATTGTATAAAATGAACAGAGGGACATAGTGACCACACAGCCTCCACCCAATGGGGACCTCACCCATTGGCGGTGGGTGGGGGCCCTAAATAATAAGGGGCAGTGGACCTATTGTCCACCTCAGCCCACACCTATTGGCAGTGGTGGGGGTTAATAACAAATATTACCACCTCAGTGACTAGGAAACCCTAAGCCACTAGTCCCCTCCATAAAAATACCATATCCACAGCCCTCACCTTAATAATAGTTAGGGGGTAACAATAAATATTTTTTTCTTCCATCTTATTTTCTTTATGCTACAAAAAAAAGGACAAATAAAAATGCACAAGATCGCGTTGCAACTATTAAAATAATAAAAAGACCCAATCGCAAAAGAAAAAACATGTCAGAAAAAAACAAAATCTAGGTGAGAAAATATTCCATATTCACCCCACAAAGACTCTGCAAAACTGAGCTTACAGGACTGGGAATAGCCTTATAAAGTCTTTCCCACACTGTGCAATGTGAGTCATGGCACTCTAATTGGTTGAATAAGTAAGCTAATCAGAGTGCTCTGACAGGTAATTCTTGAGTATGATAGGTGAGTCAAAGCATACTGCTTGGTTGCCATCTTGAAGATTTTTTTTAATCTGGTATTTTCTTTGCCATGTTTTTTTTTTTTTTTTTTTTTTAATGCGGGTCCGTTTCTATTTTCTTTAAAACAACTTTATAGATATTTACTTGGCCTTTTTGGGGGATGAAGAAAAGAAAATAGAAGAAAAGTATCTAATGGTAAGAATTTTTCATTTTATTTTACAAGTAATTTGTCTACTGGTTCATTTTTTTGTGTGGAAGGTGACAAGGGTCTTTGTGAACTTAATTTGGGGGGATTTTTAATATTATAACAAAGGACCAATGCAAATAAGTCCACACCTCCAAAGGACCAATGCAAATAAGTCCACACCTCCAATCAATGTCTTCTTTTTTCTTCTCAAAAAGAGGCCACTGGCTGCTCACTGTTTAGCAGACATGCCTCAACTAGTGGCATGAAGAGCAGGAGCAAGAGGGAGAATTTAATCTCCCTTATTTACTAAAACACAGCAATTTTTACTTAGTATTAGTAACTTTGTCATAAAAACCAAGTCTATTACTAAGTAACACTAAACCAAGGTTTTCCTTGATTTACATGGAGGCAAAGTTACATTTTTACTCCAATTTCCTTCATCCCTTCTCATAATGTACATTTTGGCAGAGTTGGCATATGCCGTCCAGGTAGGCATATGCCGTCCATTGCCGCCTGCCAAGTAGGTTACCCTAAGGTGGCCAGCCAGCCCTTGAGCCTCCTGTGACAGGCAGAAAATACAGATCCTGGTCACACTTGCTACCTAAGTGGCCAGGGGCGGGCTGGGCCGGGAGGTAGGGAGGCAATTGCCCCCCAGGCTGCCCGAAATTCTTTTAGGACCGGCCACGGCGGGCCGGCCCTTTAAATGCTGCAGCCGCCGAGCGCTCTGTAAAGAGCACTCAGGCGGCTGCAGCAGCTTTTCCCTCCCTCCCCTCCCCTGTAGCGTGGCCGAGCTCCTCTCGGGTCCGCGGTGCCCGGCCGGAGTGATAAGAAGGTGCACACTGAGTGTGCACCTTCCTGTCAGTCCGGCCGGTTACAGGAAACAGAAACTCCTGTTCCGCGCGGAGTTTCTGTTTCCTGTAACTGGCCGGACTGACAGGAAGTGCACACTGAGCGTGCACCTTCCTATCACTCCGGCCGGGCACCGTGGACCAGAGAGAAGCTCGGCCACGCTACAGGGGAGGGGGTAAGAAGAAGGGAGGGGGGCAGTAAGAAGAGGGGAGGGGGGAGTAAGAAGAGGGGAGGGGGTAAGAAGAGGGGAGGGGGGAATAAGAAGAGGGGAGGGGGGATAAGAAGAGGGGAGGGGGGATAAGAAGAGGGGAGGGGGGATAAGAAGAGGGGAGGGGGATAAGAAGAGGGGGGAGTAAGACGAGGGGAGGGGGGAGAGTAAGAGGGGAGGGGGGAGTAAGAGGAGGGGAGGGGGGAGTAAGAAGAGGGGGAGAGGGAGGGGGGGGGGTAAGAAGAGGGGAGGGGGGGAGTAAGAGGGGAGGGGGGTTAGAGGGGAGGTGGAGAGTAAGAGGGGAGGGGGGTTAGAGGGGAGGTGGAGAGGGAGGGTGGAGTAAGAGGAGGTGGAGAGTAAGAAGAGGGGAGGGGGAGTAAGAAGAGGGGAGGGGGGAGTAAGAGGGGAGGAGGGGGAGTAAGAGGGGAGGTGGGGAGTAAGAAGAGGGGAGGGGGGAATAAGACGAGGGGAGAGGGGGAATAAGAAGAGGGGGGAGTAAGAAGAGGGGAGGGGGAGAGTAAGAAGGGGGGGAGTAAGAGGGGAGGGGGTAGTAAGGAGAGGGAGGGGGAGTAAGAAGAGGGGATGGGGAGTAAGAAGAGAGGGTGGGGAGTAAGAAGAGGGGAGGGGGAGTAAGAAGAAGGGGGGAGTAAGAAGAGGGGAGGGGGGAGTAAGAGGGGGTGGGGAATAAGAAGAGGGGAGGGGGAGTAAGAAGAGGGGAGGGGGAGAGTAAGAGGGGAGGGGGGAGTTAGAGGGGAGGGGGGAGTTAGAGGGGAGGGGGGAGTTAGAGGGGAGGGGGAGAGTGAGGGGGGAGTAAGAAGAGGGGAGGGGGAGTAAGAGGAGGTGGGGAGTAAGAAGAGGGGAGGGGGAATAAGAAGAGGGGAGGGGGAGTAAGAAGAGGGGAGGGGGAGAGTAAGAGGGGAGGGGGAGTTAGAGGGGAGGGGGAGAGTGAGGGGGGAGTAAGAAGAGGAGAGGGGGAGAGTAAGAGGGGAGGGGGAGTTAGAGGGGACGGGGAGAGTGAGGGGGGAGTAAGAAGAGGGGAGGGGGAGTAAGAGGAGGTGGGAAGTAAGAAGAAGGGAGGGGGAGTAAGAAGAAGGGAGGAGTAAGAAGAGGGGAGGGGAAGTAAGAATATGGGGGAGTAAGAAGAGGGGAGGGGGAGTAAGAAGAGGGGAGGGGGCAGTAAGTTGGGAGGGGGGAGTAAGAAGAAGAGAGGGAGGGGGAGTAAGAAGAGGGAGAGGGGGAATAAGAAGAGGGGGAGGGGGGAGTAAGAAGAGGGGGGAGTAAGAAGGAGGGGAGATAAGAAAAAGGGGGGAAGAAGAGGGGGAGGTGGAGTAAGAAGAGGGGGAGGGGGAGTAAGAAGGAGGGGAGATAAGAAAAAGAAGGGGTGAGTAAGAAGAGGGGGGAGTAAGAAGGAGGGGAGATAAGAAAAAGAGGGGGGTAAGAAGAAGAAGGGGAAGTAAGAAGAAGAGGGGGATTAAGAAGAAGAGGGGGAAGGGGAGTAAGAAGGAGGGGAGATAAGAAGGGGAGGGGGAGTAAGAAGAGGGAGAGGGGGATACGAAGGAGGGGAGATAAGAAAAATAAGGGGTTAAGAAGAAGAAGGGGGGAGTAAGAAAAATAGGGGGGAGTAAGAAGAAGAAGGGGGGAGTAAGAAGGAGGGGAGATAAGAAGAAGGGGGAGTAAGAAAAAGAGTGGGGAGTAAGAAGAGTGGGGAGTAAGAAGAAGAAGGGGGAGTAAGAAGGAGAGGGGGAAGTAAGAAGAAGAGGGGGGAGTAAGAAGAAGAAGGGGGAGTAAGAAGAAGAAGGGGGAGTAAGAAGAAAAAGGGGGTAAGAAGAAGGGGGGTAAGAAGAAGGGGGTAAGAAGAAGGGGGGTGTAAGAAGAAGAAGAAGAGGGGGTAAGAAGAAGAAGGGGGAGTAAGAAGAAGTAGGAGGGTTAAGAAGCTCTAAGGGACAGAAGGGACAGCTCTATAGGACAGGGGGCAAGACAGGGAGCTCTTTCACACTATGCGCACACACACACACAATGCATCCCTATACATACACAGAAACACACAATGCATCCCTATACATACACAGAAACACAACATGCTTCCCTTACACACAGAGAAACACACAATGCATCCATTACACACACACACAATGCAACCCTTACACACAAAGACAATGCATCATTTGCACACATATACAGAAATAGACAATGTAAACACACACACACTGCTTTTCTTACATACACACAGAAACACAATGCATCTCTTACACTCAATGCACACACATACAGACACACACCTTGCATCCCTCCCTTATGCATACAAACACAGATTGACACAATGCATCCCTTACACACAACCAGAAACACATAATACATCCCTTATACACAAATACACACTGCTTCCACTACACACAAACACACTACATCACCTGCACAAACTGGTATCCCTATACACTACATACCATAAGCACACATATTAGATCCTCTACAATAACTCATAACACATCCCCTACACACTCCACTCCCTGTGAGCGAACTCATGGGTGGGTGGAACATATAAGTGGACTTATGAGTGGGCCTTATGGGCATACCCACCGTCAGGCCCTGGGGCCCAGACCTTGAGCTGTGTAAGAGGCCCCCCAAAAATGGAGCTGCTTCCAATTCTCCCAGAACATTGAATTTTGTGACCACAGTTGCAAACAGCCTCCAGAGATCCTGTTCTACATCAGACCAGTGGAGCCAAACTGCAGCCCATCATCATCCTCATCTAATTGTAAGTAGGCAATCTAGTATATTATTAGTGACACTAATCTATAATTTCAAATACAAAAAGAGAAGTCCTGCGCTTAGTCCCATTACTACTGGACCAGCAGCAACGACTACAATACACATCAGCCCCAATATATAGTAAAAACCAAAGAAAAGAAAATGTTACTTGCGCTTTCTCCTTAATCCCTATGTATATTTAGACAAATGGAGGTCATTTAGTTGCTCCAATGGCCATTGGAGGGAATGCCCGCCTGCCAACGTCAAGGCAGACCCCCCCTAAGCGGGTCCTAACACTGACCCTTCAGCCTGCTTCCTTGAGCTTCTGGCAAAGATATCTCTAATGAGACAGAAAGGGGTATTTTTTATATACACCCCTATACTTATTAACCCTTAATAGGGAACACATGGGATGGGCAGCAGCATTGTAACCAGGCTGTGTGATACAAAGTAAATACAAATACAAAAAGAGAAGTCCTGCGCTTAGTCCCATTACTACTGGGCCAGCAGCAACGACTACAATACACATCAGCCCCAATATATAGTAAAAACCAAAGAAAGGAAAATGTTACTTGCGCTTTCTCCTTAATCCCTATGTATATTTAGACAAATGGAGGTCATTTAGTTGCTCCAATGGCCATTGGAGGGAATGCCCGCCTGCCAACGTCAAGGCAGACCCCCCCTAAGCGGGTCCTAACACTGACCCTTCAGCCTGCTTCCTTGAGCTTCTGGCAAAGATATCTCTAATGAGACAGAAAGGGGTATTTTTTATATACACCCCTATACTTATTAACCCTTAATAGGGAACACATGGGATGGGCAGCAGCATTGTAACCAGGCTGTGTGATACAAAGTAAATACAAATACAAAAAGAGAAGTCCTGCGCTTAGTCCCATTACTACTGGGCCAGCAGCAACGACTACAATACACATCAGCCCCAATATATAGTAAAAACCAAAGAAAGGAAAATGTTACTTGCGCTTTCTCCTTAATCCCTATGTATATTTAGACAAATGGAGGTCATTTAGTTGCTCCAATGGCCATTGGAGGGAATGCCCGCCTGCCAACGTCAAGGCAGACCCCCCTAAGCGGGTCCTAACACTGACCCTTCAGCCTGCTTCCTTGAGCTTCTGGCAAAGATATCTCTAATGAGACAGAAAGGGGTATTTTTTATATACACCCCTATACTTATTAACCCTTAATAGGGAATAGCGCAGGACTTCTCTTTTTGTATTTGTATTTACTTTGTATCACACAGCCTGGTTACAATGCTGCTGCCCATCCCATGTGTTCCCTATTAAGGGTTAATAAGTATAGGGGTGTATATAAAAAATACCCCTTTCTGTCTCATTAGAGATATCTTTGCCAGAAGCTCAAGAAAGCAGGCTGAAGGGTCAGTGTTAGGACCCGCTTAGGGGGGTCTGCCTTGACGTTGGCAGGCGGGCATTCCCTCCAATGGCCATTGGAGCAACTAAATGACCTCTATTTGTCTAAATATACATAGGGATTAAGGAGTAAGCGCAACTAATCTATAATTTACCTCACATTAAAGGGACACTATAGCTTAATGAAGTGGTTCTGGTGTCTATAGCTGGTCCCTGCAGGCTTTTTAATGTAAACACACACTGTGTGCAGCACTGGCGTTAGTTCATATGGCAGATCATATGGGTGGGGAATTGTGATGTAACATGGGGGGGGGGCGGCAAATTTACATTTTGTCTAGGGCCGCAAAAATCCTTGCACCAGCTCTGATCCTGGGCAGGTGCACCAGTCTACTGGTGACCCACAGGAGGGGAGTTCACTGATTGCAGTGCACTCTCCTCCTGCCCAGACCCGTCTTGACCACAGTGCAAGAGCCCTCTGCCCTCTGCCCTTAATTTACAGTGGCTCACACTCACAACAAGCAGTGCCTGGAGCCCTTTGCAGAGACGGAAACAAAGAGGTTCTGCGGCAGCTGGCCGTCCTGCAAGCATTACATTAAACAGCTGTTCCCCATGCAGCCACAGGTGGCGTTGTGCTGGGAGACTGTGATTACTCTTCACTTCCTCCCAGCCTACAGAGCAGCGCATGGGGGAGAGAGAGGAGGAGGCATGATTTAATCTTACAATAAATCCTCTAAGCAAACCTTTATAAATTTGGGGGGATCAGCTCTGTTTCCACAGTTTATTGGTGTTTACTCTGATGTCTGTATTAATATTGAGGGATGTCTAAGTAGTAACGTCAGTGTGTGTCAGCAGGGCCAGCCGTTGGGGTGGGCAAGCTGTGCGGTCACGCAGGGTGCCATGACAACAGAGGCACCCGGTGGCCAACACAGTTCACAAGTTGGGTACACCAGCATATTTAATTTAAATGATTCGCTGGTGGTCCACTGGTGCGCACCAGCAGTAGGTGCAGTCAGATCATATCCTCTCCCTCGTGGTTCCGGCGCTCAGTTAGTGAGTCAGAGCACAGTCTCAGAGATTCTCAGCCTTTGCTCTGACAACATTGAAAGTCAGAGCCGTGAAGGAGCGGGTATGGCAAAGAGCTACTGATTAGCATAACATCAATATCCGTTATAAAACCAGGAAAAGGTGGGCATGGATGGTGAACTGATTTGGTGGCGCAATGGGCCACTTGACTGGTTTTGCCCCCCAGGCCTAAGGCTGCCAGCCCTCCCCTGTAAGTGGCCTCTGTTGTCCCACCACTGTCTCACATAATAATTACATATGTAATTATCATATGTTTGCCATGCTCTCTTTGCCATGTTTGTCATATGTTTGCCAGGTTTTTTGTAACAGTGATTACATTTACATAACCATTGATTATTTATTGCACTATACCAACAGGAAAACTATTTCTGTTTCTGCCTTTTCCTGAGCCTCATTAACTATCTACCTATTTTAATAGACCAACATTGTTGGGGCATTGATGTACTTAAAAAAAAACAACAAAAAAAACCTAAAACTTTTTAGATCGGTCTTGCTCTGTTTGGATAACTGTTTCTCATATTCTAGTTTATTGTGCAATTAGCAAATCAAAACTCATGATCAAAGAGATTTTGACCAAAATGAATACTGTAAACTGTTGAGAGACTTTATCAGTGTCCCTAAACCTGTCCATCACCTCATTGGTGTCACTGAAAGCTTTAACTGTGCTCTTTTTGAATATTCAAAGCAATGATTTCCACCTTGAATCTTCAGTTGACACCAAGTTTTGGAAGTGCTTGCTGATTCCGGTAACTTCTTTTCTTTTTCTTTTTCTTTAATATAAAGTTTTTTTTTTTTTTGTTTATAATATTTTTAACTACTGTATATACTCGAGTATAAGCCGAGTTTTTCAGCACATTTTTTTGTGCTGAAAAACCCCAACTCGGCTTATACTCGAGTCAATAGTCTGTATTATGGCAATTTGCATTGCCATAATACAGACAGGGGCTGTGGGGGCTGTCAGAGCGCTTACTTACCTCTCCTGCAGCTCCTGTCAGCTCCCTCCTCCTCCGCGCCGTCCGTTCAGCACCTCGGTCAGCTCCTAGTGTAAATCTCGTGAGAGCCGCGGCTCTCTCGAGACTTACAGTGGGAGCTGACAGAAGAGCTGACCGGACGGCGCGGAGGAGGAGAGAGCTGACAGGAGCTACAGTAGAGGTAAGTTACAGCTCTGACAGCCCCCCTTCCCCCCCCCACTGAACTGCCAATGCCACTGGACCACCAGGGAAGGAGAGCCCCCCTACCTGCCATATATCAAGCAGGGAGGGGGGGACGAAAAAAATATATAATAATAATAATAATAATAATAATAATAAAATAATAATAATTAAATTAAATTAAAAATAATAATAAGAAATAATAATATAATTTTTTTTTAATAATAATAAAAAAAAAAAAAATTACCCACCCACCACCAAGGCTCTGCAACACACCCACCCACCCACACACACACACACACATACACACACTGCACTCATACACATACACACACTGCAATCATACACACTGCACTCATACACACACTGCATTCATACACACACACACTGCACTCATACACACACACTGCACGCATACACACACACTGCACGCATACACACACACTGCATTCATAGACATGCTGCACTCATACACACGCTGCACTCATACACACACTGCATTCATACACACACTGCACTCATACACACACTGCACTCATACACACACTGCACTCATACACACACACACACTGCACTCATACACACACACTGCACTCATACACACACACTGCACTCATACACACACTGCACTCATACACACACACTGCATTCATACACACACTGCATTCATACACACACGCTGCACTCATACGCACACACTGCATTCATACACACACACTGCATTCATTATATACACACACTGGAAATAAATATTCAATTAATATATTTTTTTTAGGATCTAATTTTATTTAGAAATTTACCAGTAGCTGCTGCATTTCCCACCCTAGTCTTATACTCGAGTCAATAAGTTTTCCCAGTTTTTTGGGATAATAAAAAAAAATTATAAAATTACCCACCCACCACCAAGGCTCTGCAACACACCCACCCACCCACACACACACACATACACACACTGCACTCATACACATACACACACTGCAATCATACACACTGCACTCATACACACACTGCACTCATACACACACACTGCATTCATACACACACTGCACTCATACACACACACACTGCACTCATACACACACACTGCACTCATACACACACACTGCACGCATACACACACACTGCATTCATACACACGCTGCACTCATACACACACTGCATTCATACACACACACACACTGCACTCATACACACACTGCACTCATACACACACTGCATTCATACACACACACACTGCACTCATACACACACTGCACTCATACACACACACTGCACTCATACACACACACTGCATTCATACACACACTGCATTCATACACACACGCTGCACTCATACGCACACACTGCATTCATACACACACACTGCATTCATTATATACACACACTGGAAATAAATATTCAATTAATATATTTTTTTTAGGATCTAATTTTATTTAGAAATTTACCAGTAGCTGCTGCATTTCCCACCCTAGTCTTATACTCGAGTCAATAAGTTTTCCCAGTTTTTTGGGGTAAAATTAGAGGCCTCGGCTTATATTCGGGTCGGCTTATACTCGAGTATATACGGTAAATCTTTTTTGGAGCAGAAAAAAAAGACATCAATTAGTAATTATAATACTTTACTTTCCATACAAGGTTTATTTAAAAGAATATTTAGATATATTTTAGTTTAACTTACAGTTATTAGTATGGGGGTACATATTTAGGGGGGGACTTTGGTCTTGAGAGAGTCAAGCCAGTGAGGGGACAGTATTTCACAATACAGGGCCCAGGAGACTGGGCATCTCCTGAGCCCTGAGGGTTTACAATAATATTATACTACAGGACTCAAAAGAGTGTGTCCTGGATCTTGATGGAGCATTAGTAGGTTATTACTGTGCCCAAAAAACAATAATATGTTATCACGGGGCCCATGAGACTCTGCATTTCTCGGTCCCGTGGAGAAACAATATTATTACACTATAAAGCCCATGAGAGTGATTATTTCATCTTGGTAGGGGTTTATAATAATATATTATAGAGCCCAGAAGGCTGAATTGTGGGCCCTGTATTATTACCATTCACACTGGTTGTAAAGGATTGTCTGTAACACTGGAGTAGTTTATATTACCACTTATACATGTATGACAGGGAAACTAAGCTGGACCTGTTAAATGTTCTAGTTTTTAATGTGCAAATCACATGATATTTATCACAAGCAGTGGAGGTTGAGGTTTTTCAAAGAGAATAGTCATCATTGCCTTTGATCTTTTAGTACTTAATAGCTTACAATAATTAATACATTACACTGGTGTGGCACACACAAGGCCTTTCACATGTGCTGTACAAACTCCTCATGGGAAGCACAAAGATATGGCAGCTTTATAGGCTGTAGCTGCAGTGAATTGTCAAAGAAATGGAAAAGACAGATGAAAGCCCTCTGCAACCAGAAGATGCCTAGCCATCATCTCAGAATTTGCAGAAACCAGTGGAACAGATTTAAACCTATCAACTGTTCGGAGAAATCTGGTCAGAAGTGTTCTAAATGGAAGACTTGCAGCCAAAAAGCCATACCTCCAAAGTGGAAACAAGGCCAAGAGGCTGGGATGCAGAAAAATGGCAGAGGGTGCTCTGAACTGATGAGTCAAAATGTGAAATATTTTGATGTAGCAGAAGGCAATGTGTTTGCCGAAAAGGCTGCAGAGTGGTTCAATAATAAGTGCCTGCAGGGAACAGAACAGTATGGTGGATGTTTTGCATTTTAATGTCTAAAGATTATCTATTGACATTTCTATTTTTTTTTTTTTTACTTTACATTATTTTTAACAATGTTTGCACAGTAGTGTATATACTTATACATACATACTTCACATACAAATTCACCTCACATTTTACATACATACATAAACACATACACACACAAACACACACATCATCATCTACAAACATTCACATTCATTATCATTCATCCTAAGACACACACATTTAGATACATATATAAACATACCAATACACATCATCAGATACGTAAACACACACAAAGTGGGGTTTTCTGGCAGGAGAGTTGGATGGAATAAATTAATTGGTGGTTGGTAGTCAGGTCAGGGGTATATGACAGGTTAGGTAGGTGAGTGTAATTAATTCATTAATTACCTCACCTCACTTTTCTCCTTAATTGAGTGTAGATGATCTCAGCCAATCCAATGGGAAACATTGGGAAGCTAGTGCGCATGCATGTCAAAACAAAACCATCTGATTCAATAACTAATATTAAATTGGCTCTTTGGGCAGAAGCGTCTCTAGTGGCTGTCAGGATGACAGCCTCTATAGGCATGTTCACCCTGCAGTGATACCAGTGTTAATTTTGTGGACTAACAATTTTAGTCAGATTTTATTAAACTAACATTTTTTAGATTTAGTCGACTAAAACTAAACTAAAACTCAAGTAATCCAGTTGACTGAAATACTACTAAAACTTAAATAGTATTTTAGTCAAAAGACCATGACTAAAACTAAATTGAAATTTGCTGCCAAAATTTACACTGCACAGAGTGGCTGTGGAATGGACAAAATAGACATACAGCGACTTGTGATGGAGGCACCTAGAGGTTGAAACCACTGTTTGTGCCTTTATTTTACTATGTATGGCTACACTTCGAACTCCTGAAGCGGTTCAAAGCGGCACTTCGAACTCCCGAACAACCGCACGAACCAGAGCTCACCCTGGAGCTTGTTAACACCTATTAACAACTTGAAATGGTTCTCAACGCTGTGTTCTAATTGTTCGTCTGCATGGCCACAATTCCTATGGACAACCACGATGTGGCAGCCATCTTGTTTGCATGAACGCAGGCAGCGGCATTTGGGCATGAATCTCATGGAACTAAAATCGGACACAGAAACTCCCGAACACCGCTGGACTTCCATCTTTGCCTGCGTTCGGTTCTATACAACTTAGAAGGGCACTATTCAGTGAAATCATTCGTCTGGATGAACTAGACCGACCGCAAACCCTGATTCTCTGGAACTGTTTTGGGCATGGGACCATGCCTGCAGTCAGTCTATTAAATTACTTCCATAGAATTCCTGAACCCCCTGAACTCATCTGGGTGATTTTTGGATATGTTGGTCACCCAGATCAAGGCTATCAGGGGATGTAACATTTATGGGGATTTTATGTGTTTTTGGGGTTCTTTTGGGGTTTTATAGAAATATGTGTCTTTCTGCCTGGAGATAATTGAGTTAATACAGTATCTGACTCAATTATCTCCCAGGCAGAGGGGAGGGATTGTGTGCTGTGTGTGGGAGTGCCGTGCCTATAACTTTATCGTTATTGGTCTGTGATGTTGTAAATAAGTCTACCATCAGGACCATGTGGGCGTACCCCTTGCATGGGGATTGTCATCTAAGCCAAGTGTGGCTCCAATTAAAGAGAGATTTGTTTACCCCTTCATGAAGTCTTGGCTCATGTTTGGGGGATTTGAGAACTGTATTCACTCTGGGGGATTGCTATATTACTATACTCCCCTGAGTATAATCACTAGCTCTTATAAGTAGAGTTGAGCGAACCCAGACTGTAAAGTTTGGGTTTGTACCGAACATTACGTTTTTTGGACCCCGGAACTGAACACGTGCATATCACTATATGTTCGGGTTGGAGTTCAGTGTTCGGCGATTTAATGGCGCGTTTTCAAAGGCTGCAGGGCAGCCAGTCAACAAGCGTTTGACTCATGTGCCCTTAGAAGCCATCAGAGCCATGCCTACTTATGGCATGGCTGTGATTGGCCAGTGCAGCATGTGACCCAGGGAGAGGATTCTGCCGCTGTGAGGGACAGCTTAGGAAGGAATTCTGCAAACTAGTACATTAGTGGGATGCACTTCATATCTGAGAGTCAAATAGAAGCGTCAAATACTGCTGTCACATTACAGTTTTAAAACTTAAATTTTTTTGGGTGCTAAAAAGTACATTAGTGGGGTACACTTCATATCTGAGAGTCAAATAGAAGCGTCAAATAGTGCGCTTACAATGCAGTTTGAAACATTCTTATTTTCTGGGTGCTAATCTGCTAAATAGTACATTTTGGGCATGCTCTTCATATCTGAGAGTCAAATAGAAGTGTCTAATAGTGCGCTTACAGCGCATTTGTAAAAATTCTAATTGTTTTGCTGCTAATCTGCTAAATAGTACATTTTGGGGCCTGCTCTTCATATAAGAGAGTCAAATAGAAGCGTCTAATAGTGCGCTTACAGCACAGTTGTAAACATTCTAATTGTTTTGCTGCTAATCTGCTAAATAGTACATTTTGAGGCCTGCTCTTCATATCTGAGAGTCAAATAGAAGCGTCTAATAGTGCGCTTACAGCACAGTTGTAAACATTCTAATTGTTTTGCTGCTAATCTGCTAAATAGTAAATTTTGAGGCCTGCTCTTCATATCTGAGAGTCAAATAGAAGTGTCTAATAGTGCGCTTACAGCGCATTTGTAAAAATTCTAATTTTATCACATGACAGGAGGCTTCCTATTTTGCATTACTCTATTTACTAAACTCCACAGCAGTAAAGAAAGTGAAAACATTTAAACCAATCAAAATGCAAAACAGTGAGCATATAGTCCCTGTGAACAGGCTCCTCCCCCTCTTTCTTTACTGCTCCATCGCAGACAGGTCAGAGTTTTTGGCTCTTCCCTATTACCTCATAATATTTATATGTTTCATTGTTATCGCTATATATTCTTTTATATATTTTTATATATTATTATATTATTATTACCTATTTCTATTATCTGTATTCTTCTTTTCTAACTATCTTAATTCTTATGCTCCTTACTGGGACTGGTTGCTTTCCAGCAACTTCGCTCCCGGTTCTTTCCCCCTTTTCCGTTATTTCCATTCCGCCCTCGGGCGGCCCCAGAACTTTACCGGCTATCGGCCTTTCTCACTCAGTTCCCGCGGCTCGGCTCCAGCCGCGGCTACACTCACGGCGGCCATCTTTAATCACGCATCTCGCGAGATTACGGACGCCATTTTGTGAGTGCCGCGAGTGCCGCGAGGGTCACACAGGAGCTCCCTTCACGGATTTTTTGTACGATACTGCCGCTGAGGTCAGTTAAGCTTTTTTAGCTGTTTAAAAACCGTTGTAAAGCTGTTTAAGCACTTAGGTATTTATACCTGTGCATACTTGGGGTGCTGCCCTTAAATTGTGCTGCTACAGAGGTCGCTTTGTGGCCACCTCTACAACCTGGGTGAGGCCCAGAACAAAAAATCCCAACCAGTGGTTTGCATCCTGCCTTACTGGCACTATCTATTACTACTATAATTCTGGCATTATACTCTGCCTTTGGACAGAACCCGGAGGGTATACCTTCCCTTTCATACCACTACATACCCTGCTGGGGTATTATATATATTTACAACCCTGCTGGGGTTATTTGGTTTTCTCAAACCATTACCTTTTATTGAACCCTGCTGGGGTATTTTGTACTCTGTACAACGAAAACAAATTATTACACCCTGCTGGGGCTCGCATAAAGATATCAACAACAGCTTATTTCTGTCACTATACAACATACTGACCTCTATTATACGCCCTGTGCCAAACATATTCAGGCATTATGGAGACCTCTCAGACAACAGAGCTCCAAAATATGGTAAACGAGGCCGTATCCGCCTCCATGGAGAAAGTTCTCTCCAAAATGATGGCCTCTGGTCCCGACAAGAGGAAACCATCAAAAACCCACACAACCCGCAATGACTCAGATTCTGACGAACCAGAATCACGCAAAAGCCCAGAAACTTTCACGGGCAAACGCCACTGGAAAGGCGAAAAGGGTCTCCAAAACCCTATTAAAGGCAAAATTCCCGCCAAACGCGCTAAACCCACTATAGCCACCACCCCGAACCCGCAACATGAGTATTCTTCAGATGAAGAAGAATCGCAAGCTAAACCCATGGCCATCATAGATGAATGGCAAGCGGATGACTCAGATTCCAACGAAGACGCTTGGGATGCAGATTCAGGATCCCAATCCTTTTTCCCACAACACACGTTCACGGGAGAACCCCATGAACCAGACACTGCGGAGACCCCGCAAGAAGATGAAGACACTATATTAGACCCGTTAGGGCAAAAACTGTTTGACCCACAAAAAATACGACACCCACGCTCAAGCGACTGGACACCGCCCGACCACTTAGCGAGGTTCATGCACCTCTGGTTACGGAAGTCCATGGACAAGACAGTCCGCAACCGCTTAAGGTCGGAATGCCCACGACCGTTTTTACCTGATCACGTTGCGGACACTCCAGAATTTGACCAGGTGATGACCACCTTTATGTCGCGAGGTGGCCGCGACCCACGCAAAGGTGTGGAGAAAGGGTTCAGAGGGGTACAGGATAAACTCCTGGATGCTGTGGGACCATTGTCCAGAATTATGTTTTTAGCTGACGACGCCCTAACCAAAGCCGATCAATTTGACGCTACTATGGTACGAGAATGGGCGCATGATGTGCGGGAATGGGCACAAAGGTGCTTCTGTTTTGTGGGTAATGCCAATGTCGCCTTATCTTCTGAGCGACGCAAAGCAGCACTTCTCCGCATTGACGGGAAATTGCTGGAGTTGGGCACCAAGGAACTAGGTCCTATGGCACAGGGCAAGCTCTTTGGAGAAGCTTTCCTAAAAGAGCTAAGCAGACATGTAAACGTCTACGCATCCTTAAACAAGGCTCAGACTTCTATGCGTAGAGTCTTCAGACAAAACCCTACCAGGGGTGTTTTTGGACGGGCTGGCCGCCAAAGGGGCCGTGCTGCCAGCCGATTTTGGCCTTCAGGCCCCCGCTCTACGAGACCCCAACCTTTTTACCCAGAGGCGGGATATCGCCCATACTCCTACACTCGAGACGCAGACAGGGGTCGAGGACCACGCACCCGAGGCAGAGCTCGTTTTTCCTCAGGTAAGCAACCATTTCACTCATTCTCCTCTCCCCATGCATACAGCAGGTCGTATATCCCTTTTCTTTCAGGAATGGACCTCCATCTCCACGGACGCATGGGTCCTTCAGACGGTACAAGGCTACGTCATAGACTTCGTAGACGAACCACGACAGACGGAACTACCACGTCCCATCCACAACTCAAGGATAGACACCTCTCTCATCGACGACGAACTTCAAACCCTATACTCGAAAGGCGCGATCGAACCCGCCTCCGACCCTCTAGGCTTTTTCAGCAACATCTTCTTGGTAAAGAAGAAAACGGGAGACCTTCGGCCCGTCATAAACCTACGACTACTCAACGAATTTGTTTCTTACAACCACTTCAAGATGGAAGGCATACATCTTCTACGAGACCTGCTACAAGACAAGGATTGGTTCACGAGATTAGACCTCAAGGACGCTTACCTATCAGTTCCCGTCCACCAATCCTGCAGACAATACCTTCGTTTCCACTGGCCAGGCCTTCCCTGGCAATTCACGTGCCTCCCCTTCGGCCTCAGCTCGGCCCCTTGGTGTTTCACCAAACTGATGAAGCCCGTGGTCGCACATATTCGAGCGCAAGGAATTCGCTGCATCATATACCTAGACGACCTCCTACTGTTCTGCTCAGACAGACTCAGACTGATACGTCACACACGGTATACCACGGATCTCCTGTCATCTCTGGGCTTCATAGTGAACTTTCAGAAGTCGGCTATCTCCCCGTCACAGACGGTACAATTTCTGGGATTCGAGATAGATTCCATCTCCAGCACCCTACGGCTGCCAACAGCAAAGATCTCAGCCATCCGCAAGGAATTACGCAGAGCCATCCGCTGCCACACCATTCCACTCCGCGCCCTCGCACGCATAGTGGGACTTCTCTCTGCTTCCATTCAAGCTATATTCCCGGGTCCACTTCACTACCGGGCGATGCAACGTCTCAAAGCTTCCTTCCTCAGGGAAAACCCCTCCTACGACCAGCTGGTCCCGATGACAGAGGAAGTCAGAGACGAACTCAGATGGTGGTTGGACAGCATGGAGGCGTGGAACGGCCGAGCCATCTTCGGAAAGGCTCCCGACATGATACTAGAATCAGACGCCAGCCTCTGGGGATGGGGCGCAACGAGCGGAAATATATCGACAGGAGGTGCCTGGACATCCCAGGACCTCAACTTACATATAAACTGCCTAGAACTTCTGGCGGGGTCCTTCGCCATCCGAAGCCTAGCGAAGGACAAGTCGGACTGCTGCATCCTCCTCCGGATGGACAACATCTCCGCAGTCCGCTACATCAACCGCCTAGGCGGAGCCCGCTCCCGGCTCCTATCAGAAATAACGAAAGACATCTTTAACTTCTGCCTACCTCGCAACATCTCCCTCACGGCGGAATACCTCCCAGGAGAGACGAACCTCACAGCGGATTGGTTCTCACGCCACTGGCGGGACACCAGCGACTGGAAATTGGATCCACAAATCTTCAACCACATCGCGGATCGCCTAGGTCCACTCCACCTAGATCTATTTGCGTCCCGCAACAACAGACAAATGAAATTATACTTCAGCTGGCTCCCAGACCCGGAGTGTGCAGCAGTGGACGCATTTCTACAACCATGGCCAATCACGGGAGCCTACGCCTTCCCTCCCTTCGCCATGATAGCGAGGACCATACACTACCTGAAGAACCAGCAAACCTCGCTGGTACTCATCACTCCACTATGGAGGGGACAACCATGGTTCCCAGATCTCCTAGCTCTATCATGCAATGATCCTCTCCTACTACCTCATCATCAGTACATTCTCACAGATCCCAAAGGCAATCCGCATCCTCTCATCTTAGACAATCGTCTCCATCTGGTGGCTTGGACGCTTTCAGGGGCTCCTGGCAAGTCGGCGAACTATCGCAGGCTGCTAAGGAACTACTATGGGACTCATGGGCCCCTGGAACCAGAAGATGCTACCTATCCGCCTGGAATTCCTGGTCCACTTGGTGTCTGGAACGAAACTTCGATCCATTTACGGCCACTATTTCAACCATTTTGAACTTCCTATCTCACCTATTCTCATTGGGCCGATCCTACAGATCACTAAACGTAATCCGTTCAGCTATTTCAGCGGCCCATGTCCCCATTCAAGGGATCCCGGTGGGAAAGGACCCACTCGTATGTCGACTCATGAGAGGCATTCGATTACAACGCCCCCCAGGGCCGAAATATTCTCAATTCTGGGACGTCGACATTATCCTCCGATTCCTGAGAGATTGGCCAACTAACGACAGACTCTCCCTCCGTCAGCTATCAGCAAAACTCACAGTCTTGCTTTGCCTGGTCTCCTTCCGCAGGGTCTCAGACATTCGAGCTCTGGACATAGACGCTTTCTCAATCTCCCCTGAAGGAGTTACATTCCGGATATCTCGTCGCACTAAGACGGACTCCACATCTGTGTTTTATCCTTTCTTCCCCACAGATCCACAACTCTGTGTCGTCTCCACTCTACAACAATACGTGGAAGCTACCCTACCACTCCGATCCTCACCATCAGGTCAACTCCTAGTGTCATACGTTAGACCACATGTCCCCATCACTACCACCACTCTAGCAAGATGGGTTCGCTGGCTACTATCGCTAGCCGGCGTTGACACTACGTTTGGAGCCCACTCCGTGCGCGGAACAGCAGCATCCTCAGCCTTTATGGCGGGCGCTTCCCTATCGGATATCCTACGCTCCGCAGACTGGTCTAGAGAATCTACATTCCGCACCTTCTATTTCCGACCGAACTCCGGTGCGGCTATGTCTCTTATCCTACAGCGTTAAAAATGCAAAATAGGAAGCCTCCTGTCATGTGATAAAATTGAAGATTATGCTAGCGCTAGTGTACTTATAATCTTAATTTTAATAATGACAGGAGGCGAGTATTTTCCCACCCTTCCCACCCGGAGGAGGGGAACTACTCTAGTTATATTTCTTGTCTACATCTTTCCTTTCCTGTTGTCTAATTGTTTCTCAATATTAATGTGTGGGCTTAACATATCCATTATTATCATCAGCCTATTAAACTACTAGTAGATTCCACACTGAACTCGCAATTATTATTATTAATGCAATATTATCCGATGGATCACTGTCATGACTACAAACAGTTTTAAGACCGGTGCCTAACCTTCTCATATTCTCCTTTCAGTTTAACTTCGCAAAGATTGGGAACATCTACCACATATCCATAGGATTACGGCTCATATTTCAAAGACCAAAGACCCTATTGGACACTTCACCTGTTGGTACCTGTTTTTCTACTCAAGCCAAGAAGTTCATCACTCCCGTTAAAGATTACTACTGATGTTCATTACAGACTTTATCATCAACCTTCTTCCCTGTTCCGATGTCGCTCCGAAAGAGGGGGAGGAGCCTGTTCACAGGGACTATATGCTCACTGTTTTGCATTTTGATTGGTTTAAATGTTTTCACTTTCTTTACTGCTGTGGAGTTTAGTAAAGAGAGTAATGCAAAATACTCGCCTCCTGTCATTATTAAAATTAAGATTATAAGTACACTAGCGCTAGCATAATCTTCAATTGTTTGCTGCTAATCTGCTAAATAGTACATTTTGGGGCCTGCTCTTCATATCAGAGAGTCAAATAGAAGCGTCTAATAGTGCACTTACAGCACAGTTGCAAAAATTCTAATTGTTTTGCTGCTAATCTGCTAAATAGTACATTTTGAGGCCTGCTCTTCATATCTGAGAGTCAAATAGAAGTGTCAAATAGTGCGCTTGCAGCGCAGTTGTAAACATTCTAATTGTTTTGCTGCTAAACTCCTAAATAGTACATTTTGGGGCCTGCTCTTCATACCTGAGAGTCAAATAGAAGCGTCTAATAGTGCGCTTACAGCGCATTTGTAAAAATGATTATTTTCTGGGTGCTAAATTTGCTAAATAGTACATTTTGGGGCCTGCTCTTCATATCTGAGAGTCAAATCGAAGCATCAAATAGTGCGCTTACAGTGCAGTTGTAAACATTCTAATTGTTTTGCTGCTAATCTGCTAAATAGTAAATTTTGGGCCTGCTCTTCATATCTGAGAGTCAAATAGAAACCTCTAATAGTGCGCTTACAGCGCAGTTGTAAACATTCTTATTTTCTGGGTGCTAATCTGCTAACTAGTACATTTTGGGGCCTGCTCTTCACATCTGAGAGTCAAATAGAAGCGTCTAATAGTGCGCTTACAGCGCAGTTGTAAACATTCTTATTTTCTGGGTGCTAATCTGCTAAATAGTAAATTTTGGGCATGCTCTTCATATCTGCGAGTCAAATAGAAGCGTCAAATATTGTGCTTACAGCGCAGTTTGAAACATTCTTATTTTCTGGGTGCTAATCTGCTAAATAGTACATTTTGGGGCCTGCTCTTCATATCTGAGAGTCAAACAGAAGCGTCAAATACTGTAGTTACATCGCAGTTTTACAAATTCACATTTTTTGGGTGCTAAATAGTACATTTGGGGTGTGCACTTCATATTTGGTGTATGTGTGCAACACTGGCTAGTTACCGCTTCTCAAGAAAGTCTAAAGACAAATAAATGTTGCCTATCATGCAGGTAGTATAGAAGGCAAGACTGAGACAAATCATTCAGGTTACGTTTGCCTGTTGACATGTTATCTATCTTAGACCATTAAAATTGAATAATCAATGAAATACAAAAATATGTATTATAGACAAGTTGAAAACAAGACTACAAGTCATGCTATAACAAAATTAAACAAGTTTTAAATTGTGTATGGGCCAACCAGTGGCTGTAAAAACTTTTAAAACGTTTTACTGGTTACATTCATGACTACACACTCTAGTGAACAGGACCTTCATGTAGTGTGTTCTTTTTTTTTTTTTAAGAAAAAGCATACAGCATCCTTTCATGTGCTCTTCAGATGTCATATTGTAAATTACCAATTTTTGTTTAGCCTGATTTCTTTTTAAAAAAGTGAAAAATGTGTTATTGTGATCGCTTCATATACAGAAGCTTTAATATACATTTCTATATTGTGTGAAGACACAACTACAAAGAAAACAAAAATCAAAACAACTTGCCAGACAATCTACCTGTGCATGGCTAGTGTGATACAATAAGTCTACATCTTAAGAATGCAATAAGCCACAGAAGATGGGCAAGAATTTTTTTTTGCAAAGGGAACTTTGATTAGAATTTACTACATTGTTCACTTGTAATATTGTTTCACACCTACAATACTTGTTAAACAGATCTAAGTGATAGAAACCAGATTGATATTTTCTACACTAGAAACTACCAGATAACAAGCTTCTATATTTAAACCAGTTATCAATAGCTAAGAGGTAAATAAACAATATTGTAATTCTGGGGCAATACCCTCACAAGTCAAACTGAGAGGTCAATTTATAGGGAAAACTGTTGCATGGATACAATTATAAAAAATTTCCATATGTCCTTTGCAGACTTTACATGCTGGAAAAACACAGGTGCCAACTAGTGATGTACCGAACTGTCCGCCGGCGAACAGTTCCCGGCGAACTTAGCGTGTTCGCGTTCGCCGCGGCGGGCGGACACATGCGCAGTTCGATCCACCCCCTATTCGTCATCATTGGGCAAACTTTGACCCTGTGCCTCTCGGTCAGCAGACACATTCCAGCCAATCAGCAGCACTCCCTCCCTTCCACACCCTCCAACCTTCCTCCCAGCATCCATTTTCGATTCATTCTGAAGCTGCATGCTTAGTGAGAGGAGGGAAAGTTTAGCTGCTGATGATTAGATAGGGAAATTGATAGCTAGGCTAGGGTATTCAGTGTCCACTACAATCCTGAAGGACTCATCTGATCTCTGCTGCAAGGACAGCACCCCAAAAAGCCCTTTTTAGGGCTAGAACATCAGGCTGCTTTTTTTTTTCCTGTGTAATGTAATTGCAGGTGCCTGCCTGCCAGCTTCTGTGTGAGGTTCACATTGGATACTGTGCCCACTTGCCCAGTGCCACCACTCATATCTGGGGTCACAATAGGTTAAGCTTTAGATTTAAAAGAAATAATTTTTTTTCACTGTAATAGAAGAGCAGTTGCCTGCCTGCCAGCTTCTGTGTCAGGTTGGATGCCTTGCCCATTTGCACAGTCAGTGCCACCACTCATATCTATTTTTACAATAGGTTAAGCTTTAGATTTAAAAGAAATAATTTTTTTTCACTGTAATAGAAGAGCAGTTGCCTGCCTGCCAGCTTCTGTGTCAGGTTGGATGCCTTGCCCATTTGCACAGTCAGTGCCACCACTCATATCTGTTTTTACAATAGGTTAAGCTTTAGATTTAAAAGAAATATTTTTTTTTCACTGTAATAGAAGAGCAGTTGCCTGCCTGCCAGCTTCTGTGTCAGGTTGGATGCCTTGCCCATTTGCACAGTCAGTGCCCCCACTCATATCTGTTTTTACAATAGGTTAAGCTTTAGATTTAAAAGAAATATTTTTTTTTCACTGTAATAGAAGAGCAGTTGCCTGCCTGCCAGCTTCTGTGTGAGGTTCACATTGGATACTGTGCCCACTTGCCCAGTGCCACCACTCATATCTGTTTTTACAATAGCTTAAGCTTTAGATTTAAAATAAATATTTTTTTTTCACTGTAATAGAAGAGCAGTTAGTTGTCTGCAAGCGTCTGGGTGTCAGGCCTACTTCAGCGTGTGCTCTGCAGACCTGTGCCAGCGTGCTTTGACAGTTGTCAATCATATCTGGTGTCTCTATAGCGTGCTTTTACAAAGAAAAAAGGTTTCCAGTGTAAGCTAATAGCAGCCAGTCAGTGTCCTTCAAGCGGCTCTGTCAGGCCTTCCTTCAGCGTGTGCCCTGCACAACACTGCCAGCGTGCTTTGACAGTTGCCAATCATATCTGGTGTCTCTTTAGCGTGCTTTTACAAAGAAAAAAGGTTTCCAGTGTAAGCTAATTGCAGCCAGTCAGTGTCCTTCAAGCGGCTCTGTCAGGCCTTCCTTCAGCGTGTGCCCTGCACAACCCTGCCAGTGTACTTTGACAGTTGCCACTCATATCTGGTGTCTCTATAGCGTGCTTTTAAAACCAAAATTTTGTTTCCACTGTAATAGAAGAGCAGTTGCCTGCCTGCCAGCTTCTGTGTGAGGTTCACAGTGGATACTGTGCCCTCTTGCCCAGTGCCACCACTCATATCTGTTTTTACAATAGCTTAAGCTTTAGATTTAAAATAAATATTTTTTTTTCACTGTAATAGAAGAGCAGTTAGTTGTCTGCAAGCGTCTGGGTGTCAGGCCTACTTCAGCGTGTGCTCTGCAGACCTGTGCCAGCGTGCTTTGACAGTTGCCAATCATATCTGGTGTCTCTTTAGCGTGCTTTTACAAAGAAAAAAGGTTTCCAGTGTAAGCTAATAGCAGCCAGTAAGTGTCCTTCATGCGGCTCTGTCAGGCCTTCCTTCAGCGTGTGCCCTGCACAACACTGCCAGCGTGCTTTGACAGTTGCCAATCATATCTGGTGTCTCTTTAGCGTGCTTTTACAAAGAAAAAAGGTTTCCAGTGTAAGCTAATAGCAGCCAGTCAGTGTCCTTCAAGCGGCTCTGTCAGGCCTTCCTTCAGCGTGTGCCCTGCACAACACTGCCAGCGTGCTTTGACAGTTGCCAATCATATCTGGTGTCTCTTTAGCGTGTTTTTACAAAGAAAAAAGGTTTCCAGTGTAAGCTAATAGCAGCCAGTCAGTGTCCTTCAAGCGGCTCTGTCAGGCCTTCCTTCAGAGTGTGCCCTGCACAACACTGCCAGCGTGCTTTGACAGTTGCCAATCATATCTGGTGTCTCTATAGCGTGCTTTTACAAAGATAAAAGGTTTCTAGTGTAAGCTAATAGCAGCCAGTCAGTGTCCTTCAAGCGGCTCTGTCAGTCCTTCCTTCAGCGTGTGCTCTCCAGAACTGTTCCAGTGCACATTGCCAATCATATCTGGTGTCTCTATAGCGTGCTTTTAAAACCAAAATTTGTTTTTCACTGTTATAGATTGAATAGCAGTTACTTGTCTTCAAGCGGGTGTGTCAGGCCTACAGTGTGTGCTCTGCAGAACTGTTCCAGTGCACATTGCCAATCATATCTGGTGTCTCTATAGCATGCTTTTAAAACCAAAATTTGTTTTTCACTGTTATAGATTGAATAGCAGTTACTTGTCTTCAAGCGGGTGTGTCAGGCTTACAGTGTGTGCTCTCCAGAACTGTTCCAGTGCACATTGCCAATCATATCTGGTGTCTCTATAGCGTGCTTTTAAAACCAAAATTTGTTTTTCACTGTTATAGATTGAATAGCAGTTACTTGTCTTCAAGCGGGTGTGTCAGGCCTACAGTGTGTGCTCTGCAGAACTGTTCCAGTGCACATTGCCAATCATATCTGGTGTCTCTATAGCGTGCTTTTAAAACCAAAATTTGTTTTTCACTGTTATAGATTGAATAGCAGTTACTTGTCTTCAAGCGGGTGTGTCAGGCCTACAGTGTGTGCTCTGCAGAACTGTTCAAGTGCACATTGCCAATCATATCTGGTGTCTCTATAGCGTGCTTTTACAAAGAAAAAAGGTTTCCAGTTTAAGCTAATAGCAGCCAGTCAGTGTCCTTCAAGCGGCTCTGTCAGGCCTACAGTGTGTGCTCTGCAGAACTGTTCAAGTGCACATTGCCAATCATATCTGGTGTCTCTATAGCGTGCTTTTACAAAGAAAAAAGGCTTCTAGTGTAAGTTAATAGCAGCCAGTCAGTGTCCTTCAAGCGGCTCTGTCAGTCCTTCCTTCAGCGTGTGCTCTCCAGAACTGTTCCAGTGCACATTGCCAATCATATCTGGTGTCTCTATAGCGTGCTTTTAAAACCAAAATTGTTTTTCACTGTTATAGATTGAATAGAAGTTACTTGTCTTCAAGCGGGTGTGTCAGGCCTACAGTGTGTGCTCTGCAGAACTGTTACAGTTCACATTGCCAATCATATCTGGTCTCACAGTAGCTTGCACGCATAGTACCACTAATCCCCAAAAAAATGACAGGCAGAGGCAGGCCACCCCGCAGGGGCCATCGTGGTCGTGGTGCTGTGATTCCCTTTTGCCCTAGAATAATGTCCAGTTTTCAGAAGCCACGTACCCTGAACTTGAAAAGTTCTGAGGACATAGTTGACTGGCTAAAACAGGACACCCAATCTTGTACAGCCTCCGCTCGGAACCTTGACGCACCATCCTCCTCCAGCTTAGCTTCAGGCACCTCTCAAGATACCACTCACCCACCTGCCTCCATCACAAAAACTAGCACCACAGCCGCTTTACTTGGTATGTCAGAGGAGTTATTCACACACCCGTTTGAAGAAATGAGTGATGCGCAACCATTATTGCTAGAGGATGTAGATAACAGGGATATGTCTCAGTCAGGCAGCATTAAACACATGGAGGTACGGTGTGATGATGATGATGTTGTACCCGCTGCTGCTATCTTTTCTGAGTTGTCAGATACAAGCGAAGCGGTTGATGATGACGATGCGTCCATGGATGTCACGTGGGTGCCCGCTCGGCAAGAAGAAGAACAGGGCGAAAGTTCAGATGGGGAGACAGAGAGGAGGAGGAGACGAGTTGGAAGCAGGGGGGGGGGTCGTCGCAAGGAGCTAGTGGCAAAGTCAGACAGCATGCATTGGCACCCGGGGTCAGCCCGACAGCACGCCAATCAACGCATGCTGTGTCCACCACCAGAATGCCGTCATTGCAGAGCTGAGCAGTGTGGCATTTTTTTTGTGTGTCTGCCTCTGACAACAGCGATGCCATTTGCAACCTGTGCCAAAGGAAACTGAGTCGTGGGAGGTCCAACACCCACCTAGGTACAACTGCTTTGCGTAGGCACATGATCTCACATCACAAACGCCTATGGGATCAACACATGAGTACAAGCAGCACGCCTACTCTAAGCCGCCATCCTCCTCCTGGTCTAGCATCTTCAGCCACGTCACCACTTGCCCCCTCTCAACCATCCGCCACTCCGTCTCCCGCCTTGAGCAGTTCCCGCTCATCTGCCCACAGTCATGTGTCTGTCAAGGACATGTTTGAGCATAAGAAGCCAATGTCACCAAGTCACCCCCTTGCCCAGCGTCTGACAGCTGGCTTGTCCGAACTATTAGCCCGCCAGCTTTTACCATACAATCTGGTTGAGTCTGAGGCGTTCCAAAAATTTGTAGCTATTGGGACACCGCAGTGGAAGGTAACCGGACGGAATTTCTTTTCACAAAAGGCAATCCCCAACTTGTACTCGATTGTGCAAAAGGAAGTCATGGCATGTCTGGCACACAGTGTTGGGGCAAGGGTCCATCTGACCACTGATACCTGGTCTGCAAAGCATGGTCAGGACAGGTATATCACCTACACTGCGCATTGGGTAAACCTGCTGACGGCTGACAAGCAAGGAATGCGTGGCATTGCAGAGGAGTTGGTGACACCGCCACGAATTGCAGGCAGTCCTGCTGCCACCTCCTCTACTCCTTCTACTCCATCCTCTTCCATAACCTCCTCGGCTGAGTCCTCTTGTGCTGCTGCGTCTTGCTCCACATCAACGGCACCCCCCCAGCTCCCCAGGTACTATTCCACATCCCGGATACGGCAGTGTCACGCCGTCTTGGGTTTGACTTGCTTGAAAGCAGAGAGTCACACCGGACAAGCACTCCTGTCCGCCCTGAACGCACAGGTGGAAAAGCGGCTGACTCCGCAGCAACTGGATATCGGCAAAGGGGTGTGTGACAACGGAAAAAATTTGATAGCGGCATTGAAGTTGGGCAAGTTGACACATGTGCCGTGCATGGCACATGTGTGTAATCTGATCGTACAACGCTTTGTGCATAAGTACACAGGCTTACAGGACGTCCTGAAGCAGGCCAGGAAGGTGTGTGGCCATTTCAGGCGTTCCTACACGGCCATGGCTCACTTTGCCCATATCCAGTGGCGAAACAAGATGCCAGTGAGGCGCTTGATTTGCGACAGCCCTACACGTTGGAATTCAACACTCCTAATGTTCGACCGCCTGCTCCAACAAGAAAAAGCTGTTAATGAATATTTGTATGACCGGGGTGCTAGGACAGCCTCTGGGGAGCTGGGAATTTTTTTGCCACGTTACTGGACGCTCTTGCGCAATGCCTGTAGGCTCATGCGTCCTTTTGAGGAGGTGACAAACCTAGTCAGTAGCAACGAAGGCACCATTAGCGACATCATACCATTTGTTTTCTTCCTGGAGCGTGCCCTGCGAAGAGTGCTGGATCAGGCCGTAGATGAGCGTGAAGAGGAAGAGGAAGAGTTGTGGTCACCATCACCACCAGAAACAGCCTTATCAGCA
This sequence comes from Pelobates fuscus, assembly GCF_036172605.1. NCBI lineage: Eukaryota > Metazoa > Chordata > Amphibia > Anura > Pelobatidae > Pelobates > Pelobates fuscus. The sequence goes on along the minus strand of NC_086319.1, from coordinate 192,678,492 downwards.
TCGCTTGCTGGACCTGCGGCAACGCTAGAAGAGGATTGTGAGGAAGAGGAGTCAGAGGAGGATTGTAGCTTTGAGGAGGAGGAGGAGGAGGAGGAGCAAGACCAAACACAACAGGCATCCCAGGGTGCTCGTTGTCACCTATCTAGTACCCGTGGTGTTGTACGTGGCTGGGGGGAAGAACATACCTTCAATGACATCAGTGAGGAGGAGGAACGGGAAATGAGTAGCTCGGCATCCAACCTTGTGCAAATGGGGTCTTTCATGCTGTCCTGCCTGTTGAGGGACCCTCGTATCAAAAGGCTGAAGGAGAACGACCTGTACTGGGTGTCCACGCTACTAGACCCCCGGTATGAGCAGAAAGTGGCGGAAATGTTACCGAATTATAACAAGTCGGAAAGGATGCAGCATTTGCAAAATAAATTAAAAAGTATGCTTTACACAGCGTATAAGGGTGATGTCACAGCACAACGGGAATATAACAGGGGGAGAGGTGGAAGTCATCCTCCTCCTCCTCCCACGACCACGCCTTCAAGGACAGGACGCTTTAAAGACGTGTTGTTGATGGAGGACATGCGGACCTTTTTAAGTCCTATGCATCGCCACAGCCCTTCGGGATCCACCCTCAGAGAGCGACTCGACCGACAGGTAGCAGACTACCTCGCCTTAACTGCAGATATCGACACTCTGAGGAGCGATGAACCCCTTGACTACTGGGTGTGCAGGCTTGACCTGTGGCCTGAGCTATCCCAATTTGCGATAGAACTTCTGGCCTGCCCCGCTTCAAGTGTCCTGTCAGAAAGGACCTTCAGTGCAGCAGGAGGTATTGTCACTGAGAAGAGAAGTCGCCTAGGTCAAAAAAGTCTAGATTACCTCACCTTTATTAAGATGAATGAGGGATGGATCCCGAAGGGACTGACACTGGGCGATACATTCGATTAAAAAAGGCCTGATGAGATGAGCTGCCTTGGGCTAAAAAAACACGCTGCTGTATTTTAGCTCTGAATGACTTTTGACTTGCGTGACTTATCCGCCACCAACTAGGGTTCAAGCCGCCATGTTTTAGGGCACTTTCTGCCTATGAAACAAACATCAATTTTTCTGGCCGCTGCTACAGCAGCGGCTGCAACAATACCAAATTTTTCAGGCATGTGTACATGCCTAATTTTTAGGCCCACTGGTGCAGCACTGTGGTTTCAAAAACCAAACCCAAAAAAAATCCTCCAAGATGGCACCAATATACCAGTGGTCTAAGCATCTTCCCACCTTGGCCTAAAAAGGGGAGGTGATTCAACAATTAAAAATCTGCCATTTACACGTCCACTGATAGGAGACGCGGAAGGTATTAAACTGATATGAACAATACTAAACTCACCACTCCTATCTGGTGGCACATTAGCTTGCCCGCGCAGTGCCCCAAATTTCAAGTAAGAGGACCGACCAAGCATCTTCTTCCATCTCCCTGTTACATAAATCAATGCCATATCCATAGAAATTGTAGACAATATCCAGGATAGTTTTACAGGGCCAAATCATGTCGCCTGTTGAAAGAGGTGACCTTGCTCGGGTCCCAGGTGTGCGGTTCCTAAAATGGCTGCCATATACATGTCCGCTGATAGGAGACGCGGAAGGTATTAAACTGATATGAACATTTACTAAACTCACCACTTCGAGTGCTGTTATTTATTTATTTTTTTTGTGGTGAGGCTTTACAGGACAGAGTGCTTCTCCACGGGACATGTTAACTCACGGGCAGCTGGCTCATCAAGGAACCAGAGCAGCTTGAACGAGGTGACCTTGCTCGGGTCCCAGGTGTGCGGTTCCTAAAATGGCTGTCAAATACATGTCCACTGATAGGAGACGCGGAAGGTATTAAACTGATATGAACAATACTCCACTCCTATCAGTAGGTCCGTCCCATTGTGATTTATGCCCCCCACCCACCGCGCAGGGATGGGGGCCGGGGGGGGAGGAAAGTAGGCCCCCCCATTGTGATTTATGGCCCCCACCCACCGCGCAGGGGTGGGGGCCGAGGGGGGGAGGACAGTAGGTCCCCCCATTGTGATTTATGGCCCCCACCCACCGCGCAGGGGTTGGGGAGGACAGTAGCTCCCCCCAGTGTGTATCATGGGCTTTGAGGACAGGTGTCAATCCATACCTGCCAAGTGACCCTATGTAGGGGGAACAGTCCCTATTCTGCTCTGTGTCAGTGTGTATCATGGTCTCTGTGGACGGGGAACAGTCTCTATTCTGCTCTGTGTCAGTGTGTATCATGGTCTCTGTGGACGGGGAACAGTCTCTATTCTGCTCTGTGTCAGTGTGTATCATGGGGCATTGAAGACAGGTGTCAATCCATACCTGCCAAGTGACCCTATGTAGGGGGAACAGTCCCTATTCTGCTCTGTGTCAGTGTGTATCATGGTCTCTGTATACGGGGAACAGTCTCTATTCTGCTCTGTGTCAGTGTGTATAATGGTCTCTGTGGACGGTGAACAGTCTCTATTCTGCTCTGTGTCAGTGTGTATCATGGTCTCTGTGGACAGGGAACAGTCTCTATTCTGCTCTGTGTCAGTGTGTATCAGGGGCTTTGAGGACAGGTGTCAATCCATACCTGCCAAGTGACCCTATGTAGGGGGGACAGTCTCTATTCTGCTCTGTGTCAGTGTGTATCATGATCTCTGTGGACGGGGAACAGTCTCTATTGTGCTCTGTGTCAGTGTGTATCATGGTCTCTGTGGACAGGGAACAGTCTCTATTCTGCTCTGTGTCAGTGTGTATCAGGGGCTTTGAGGACAGGTGTCAATCCATACCTGCCAAGTGACCCTATGTAGGGGGAACAGTCTCTATTCTGCTCTGTGTCAGTGTGTATCATGGTCTCTGTGGACAGGGAACAGTCTCTATTCTGCTCTGTGTCAGTGTGTATCAGGGGTTTTGAGGACAGGTGTCAATCCATATCTGCCAAGTGACCCTATGTAGGAGGAACAGTCCCTATTCTGCTCTGTGTCAGTGTGTATCAGGGGTTTTGAGGACAGGTGTCAATCCATATCTGCCAAGTGACCCTATGTAGGAGGAACAGTCCCTATTCTGCTCTGTGTCAGTGTGTATCAGGGGTTTTGAGGACAGGTGTCAATCCATATCTGCCAAGTGACCCTATGTAGGGGGAACAGTCCCTATTCTGCTCTGTGTCAGTGTGTATCAGGGGTTTTGAGGACAGGTGTCAATCCATATCTGCCAAGTGACCCTATGTAGGAGGAACAGTCCCTATTCTGCTCTGTGTCAGTGTGTATCAGGGGTTTTGAGGACAGGTGTCAATCCATGTCTGCCAAGTGACCCTATGTAGGGGGAACAGTCCCTATTCTGCTCTGTGTCATTGTGTATCAGGGATCCTTAGGACAGGTTTCAATCCATACCTGCCAAGTGACCCTATGTAGGGGGAACAGTCTCTTTTCTGCTCTGTGTCAGTGTGTATCATGATCTCTGAGGACAGGTGTCAATCCATATCTGCCAAGTGACCCTATGTAGGAGGAACAGTCTCTATTCTGCTCTGTGTCAGTGTGTATCAGGGGCTTTGAGGACAGGTGTCAATCCATACCTGCCAAGTGACCCTATGTAGGGGGAACAGTCTCTATTCTGCTCTGTGTCAGTGTGTATCATGGTCTCTGTGGACAGGGAACAGTCTCTATTCTGCTCTGTGTCAGTGTGTATCAGGGGTTTTGAGGACAGGTGTCAATCCATATCTGCAAAGTGACCCTATGTAGGGGGAACAGTCCCTATTCTGCTCTGTGTCAGTGTGTATCATGGTCTCTGAGGACAGGTGTCAATCCATATCTGCCAAGTGACCCTATGTAGGAGGAACAGTCCCTATTCTGCTCTGTGTCAGTGTGTATCAGGGGTTTTGAGGACAGGTGTCAATCCCTATCTGCCAAGTGACCCTATGTAGGGGGAACAGTCCCTATTCTGCTCTGTGTCAGTGTGTATCAGGGGTTTTGAGGACAGGTGTCAATCCATATCTGCCAAGTGACCCTATGTAGGGGGAACAGTCCCTATTCTGCTCTGTGTCAGTGTGTATCAGGGGCTCTGAGGACAGGTGTCAATCCATGTCTGCCAAGTGACCCTATGTAGGGGGAACAGTCCCTATTCTGCTCTGTGTCAGTGTGTATCAGGGATCCTTAGGATAGGTGTCAATCCATACCTGCCAAGGGACCCTATGTAGGGGGAACAGTCTCTTTTCTGCTCTGTGTCAGTGTGTATCATGATCTCTGAGGACAGGTGTCAATCCATATCTGCCAAGTGACCCTATGTAGGGGGAACAGTCTCTATTCGTCTCTGTGTCAGTGTGTATCATGGTCTCTGAGGACAGGTGTCAATCCATATCTGCAAAGTGACCCTATGTAGGGGGAACAGTCCCTATTCTGCTCTGTGTCAGTGTGTATCAGGGATTTGACTATCTTTATTCTTATTGAAAAATTACAATTCCAGGAAAAATTTAACAAACATTTACAAGAACATGTTATGCACATCATAGAAACAACGTGAACCTCTTTAAAGCCACAAACTTAAGACAAAAAATACGTACACACAATGTGTAAGGGTTTGAAAGAATATTCTGAATCCTTACATGTTTACTTTATCGTTTGTTTGATTTTTGTGAACCATATATAAACTACAAGCAGCGTGAAAACTATAAAAACTCAAGTGGCCATGCTGATCAAATTAAATAGTATGCTTTACACAGCGTATAAGGGTGATGTCACAGCACAACGGGAATCTAACAGGGGAAGAGGTGAAAGTCATCCTTCCCCTCCCACGACCCCGCCATATCTGCCAAGTGACCCTATGTAGGGGTAACAGTCTCTATTCTGCTCTGTGTCAGTGTGTATCATGGTCTCTGAGGACGGGGAACAGTCTCTATTCTGCTCTGTGTCAGTGTGTATCAGGGGCTTTGAGGACAGGTGTCAATGTTAGGTGATTTCTGCCCTTTATGGATTAAAAGCAGACTCTGCATCAACTGTGTAATTTTCCATGGGAGTTTTACCATGGATCCCCCTCCGGCATGCCACAGTCCAGGTGTTAGTCCCCTTGAAACAACTTTTCCATCACTTTTGTGGCCAGAAAGAGTCCCTGTTGGTTTTAAAATTCGCCTGCCCATTGAAGTCAATGGCGGTTCGCGCGGTTCGCGAACATTTGCGGAAGTTCGCGTTCGCCGTTCGCGAACCGAAAATTTCGGGTTCGCGACAACACTAGTGCCAACTGCTGTGGCTTTCTGCAGTGTGCAGACCGGCAAGGAGGGCAGGGTTGAGGAGTGGGTGGAAGATGATGTGGAGGATGATGAGGTCATCAATTGAGGATTTCAAGACAAAAGCCGTGGAATTAAGACAAAGCTTTAGAGAAAGAGGGTACCCAATTAGATGCCTGAAGCAAGCTTACCAAAGGGCACTTGACAGTGACCGTGAAACCCTTTTGCAAAACGATAAACCTGATATGGAGAAATAAATCAGGTGTATAGCCAACTATGATGCAGGCTGGGAGGAAGCAAAAAGAATCTTAAGCCGATTCTGGCCACTATTGACACAAGACCCACACCTAAAAGACACCATTTCTTCTAGAGTGTCTGTCACGGCCAGAAGAGGGAAAAACATAAAAGATATGTTAGTACCCAGCCATCTATCTACATCTAAGAACACACTTAAGAATTGGATCACGGTGCTGGGTACATATCAATGTGGGAGATGTGTAGCATGCGTTTTTATCGCCAAAGGGTCTAAGACAATCACAGATTCTGCTGACACTAGTACAATCCCCGAAAAGCATGTTTTTTAACTGCAATACGTCTGGTATGGTCTATCTATTAACATGTAAATGTGGCATAAAATATATTGGAAAAACTATACGTCCATTTAAGAAACGAATAATGGAACACATCCATTCAGTGACGTCAAACAGGGACACCCCAGTCGCTAGACACATTAGGTCTCAACACATGGATACACCCCAATGTATTAAATTTGCGGGTATTGAGAAGATCCAGATGGGTAGAAGAAGAGGTGATTTGGACCAGGCACTCAAAAGAAGGGAATGCTACTGGATCCACAAATTGGACACCTTATCACCGAAAGGACTAAATGAAGGGTTTACTCCCTTCATTGGTTGACTGACCGAAGGAAATCCATAATTGTAATTATGTATATATATAAGAGTTTGTCTATTTGTGACCATCTTTTGATTTAACACCGGTGATGTAATATGGGTATAATACTTACATAAGTTAACACATATTGTGACACTATTCTAGGACATTGACTCTATTTCCTACCTTTACTATATACTACACATGTATGTGAGCCTAACAGGTAGAAATGGGGATTTACATAAATTGTACGCTTTCATTACGTACATTTTATTAAGATTATACAGAGTGGAGAATCAGAGATGTCTTTCTAACTATCTCTTTGATAATAATATATGAAATGATTTCATGGTAAAATATGAGTGGAACAGAATAATGTAAAGCAACTGCTGAGTATTAGATTGTTCAATGTTTGCTCTATATATATCCCCCTTATATGAAGTAATTGTATATCTCTTTAAATGGAAATAACCATTTTTATGCTTTGACATATATAACACTAAATAACTGGTGACAATAGATAAGCATATGGTTGTTTTCTATAATTTTTGTAACATACTGTATCTTTAATAAATAAACCGTTCTCTGGACATCTTTCTATATGTACTGTATAAGATAAAGCTATTTGCAACTGTAGATATCCTCATGCCATTACGAGATATATCTGGGCACAATCATACATACGAGCCATCATTGACATAAGCGCTCGCATTAACACACGCCCCCAAGATGATGCGGTGGGGCGGAGCTATGATACATAGACCGCCCATCCATTTTCGGCGCGCGGGAGGCTAATAGGATGCGCCCTGTGATTGAATATCTGACAAAAGTAGTAGGATATAAAACCGAGTCCGTGGCAGTGTCATATTCACCTTTGAAAAAGGCGCTTGCATAGCGCCGAAACGTGCGTTAGGTTATGCTTTTAATTTGATCACCAGCACCTATTGTGTGTTCACTGGGTGGGGGGAGATAGATGGGATTAGAAGGAGATTGATGTAATATCATTTTGGAGCAATCTGTTTTCAACAGTTAGTACGGTTGAGATATCTCTGTTTAGCAAGTCTTCACCATTGTTAGCAGCATGAGTGCTCGTGGATACTATAATTGATACTTTTTTTCAAGGCTATGCTACAGCATTTTGGAGCAATCTGTCTTTTATAGACAGTACGTCCTAGATATTTTTTGTTAAGCAAGCCTTTACTATCTATTAGGAAGCAGCAATATACTACATGCTATAACATTTTGGAGCAATCAGTCTTCCATAGACAGTACGTCCTAGATACTTTGTTAAGCAAGTCTTTACTATCTATTAGGAAGCAGCAATATACTACATAGGACTTGGGTGTTCCTGGATACTATAATTGATACTTTATCTATGGCTTCAATGTCCAATTGTATCAATTTCTAATCCTACATCATACTAAGTAACAGCTTAATTTATAAGAGATACTATCTATCCTCATTCCATATAGGGTCCTCGGTTTCCTCTATAATCAGAAGGTATTATCTACCTCTTATATAGACTATACGGACTCTTAAAGGAACCCTAGGTTATATGGTTATATTTAAGGATTGAACTGTGTACTATTTAACTGCTCACTCCTATCTCAGATATATATATATACTACTATCTCCCCCTTTTATAATTTATATTTTATTAGAAGTGTTAGTATTGTTTATAAGTTTCATTTATTCTTCTGGGGAATTTATACCCTATAATAAAGGTGTTTTTATTACTTTTGTCCATTGAGGATAGACTCGTAGAATCTTTCTACGGTGCTCCTGGGCTTACTTAGGCTTGGGACCACCTTCAGTCCTAATATTTGATCCTCCTGACAGCCTTGCTTTAGATTTTGATTTATGTTCTTCCAAAGCTAAAATCAAAGATTCCATCTAGTGCTATTTTATGGCTCAGCTGTATTTTTAATTTTTATGTTATTTTAAGTGATTTCCCTACCCACATTTGTTTGCAGGGCACTTGTCCTACTCTTACCCACATTTTACTTCCTTTTGCCCTCTAGCCCTTTCCAGGACTGTTTTAGAGGCATTTTTGTGGCCAAACGTTCGGGTCCCCATTGACTTCAATGGGGTTCGGGTTCGGGGTCAAGTTCGATCACGAACCCAGACTTTTTTTTTTCAAAGTTTGTCCGAACCCGAACATCCAGGTGCATAGGCGTGCGCACGGGGTGTGCCGGGTGTGCCTGGGCACACCCTAATCCCCGTGGCACGCCTATGTATTGAGTCCTGCAGGAACAGCGTTCCTGCACTTTTATTTGAGCAGGAACGCTGTTCCTGCAAGCACTCAGCTCCCCCTTCCTCACCCTATGTTCCCCCTGTCATTGGGGGGGGGGGGCAGGTGGTGAAGGACCCCCACCCCCCGGTCAAGCGCCGGTCTCCACTCAGCCGCGGCGAGGGAGCTGTGTGCTCTCTGCTTCCTCTCGCCGCGCGCTGTTTGCTGATGCTGGGAGCCGGAATATGACGTCATATTCCGGTTCCCAGCTACAGCAGACAGCCCGCGCGGTGAGAGGAAGCAGAGAGCACACAGCTCCCTCGCCGCGGCTGAGTGGAGACCGGCGCTTGACCGACCCACTGGACCCCAGGGACAAGTCCACGCCAGCACTCCAGGTAGGGAGGCTGGGTGGACATTTTTTTATTAAAAAATAATAATTTGTATGTATGTGTCTGTGAGTGATTGTGTCTGTGAATGTATGTATGTATGTGTGTGTGTGTCTGTGAGTGAGTGTGTCTGTGAATGTGTGTGTGTGTCTGTGTCTCTGAGTGATTGTGTCTTTGAATGTATGTATGTGTGTGTGTGTGTGTGTGTGTCTGTGAGTGAGTCTGTGAATGTATGTATGTGTGTCTGTAAATGTGTGTGTGTGTCTGAATGTGTGTGGGTGTGTGTCTGTAGGTGTGTGGGTGTCTGTGAATGTGTGTGTGTGCACGCGTATATATGTGTGTCTGTGTATGTGTCAGTCTGTGTGTGCACGCATGCATATATATATATATATATATATATATATATATATACACACACACACGTGTATATTATTTTTTATGGGAGGTGGGAAAAGAGTTCCCACACTTTATTCCCCAGGACTTCACCGGAGATCTCCGGATCTCCCCTGTCGGCTCACGCAGAGTCGGCGCTATCTGAGTGCCGGATCTGCTCTAAGCCTCCATGGGCTGGCGGGGAGATCAAAGATCTACCTCACCAGCCCACAGCAACATGGAGGGAGGCAGTAGAGGACCCGGGGAGCTCTAGACAGCAGCTCCGCCAGGTTCCTCTCACGAGATCTGAGCATTGCCACGGCAACACTCAGATCTCGCGAGAGTTAACTCTAGCCCCGCAGGCTAGAGTTCACTCTCCACTGGACCACCAGGGATGGCACATGGCAGCAAGGATCCCCCCTCCATATATAAGGTAGGGAGGGGGGATATTTACTAATCTGCCCCCACCTCCACAATCCCTCCAAACATACAGCCCGCACGCTCACACACACAGTACACTAACCGCATCCTCACAAACACACAACACCCTCACACACAGCACACTAACAGCACCCTCACAAACACACACAAACAGCACCCTCACAAATACACGACACCCACACACATCACACAAACGGCACCATCACACGCACACATCACACAAACAGCACCCTCACACAGCACAGTAACAGGACCCTAACAAACACACACACAAACACCCTCACCCACATAGCACACTACCAGCACCCTCACACCACCCTCACACAGCACGCGACCAGCACACACATACACAGCAGTGTATGTGTGTGTGTATATGTGTGTATGTATATATATATATATATATATATAAATATATATTACATATATACACATCCTCCGTGTGTTTGTGCTTTAGGGTGCACACCCTAATGCAATAGGCTGCGCACGCCTATGTCCAGGTGTCCGCTCAACTCTACTTATAAGAGCTGTTCCTGCTACGCTCTCTGAACTAGGAGAGGCCTACCCACTGGAAGCTGGATCCTGGTCTTGAGTCCAGGGTGGATGAAGGACAGCGAGACCCCAACCAAGCTGCGGCGGTTCGTGGGGTTTACGGTGGTTATGGTGTTCCACTGCAGTGCTTATGGTGCTCGCAAGTGCTAGGAAGCAGCGATTGACTGAGGTACCCGGTGCTAGGCGGTCTGTCACAATGACTAAAACTAAATTGAAATTTGCCACCAAAATTAACACTGAATTGCCTTTTTTAGTTGCAGGGTTCAACAGAGAGGGACATGACATGCTTAATATGTTTAATAATTTTAGAGGTAGAGTAAATATTATAAGGAATATAAAAATGGCTCTCATATATCGGATATCTCCAGTGTGATGACAAAAACTGACAGCTCTGATTATAGCTACTTTACCAGGGAAACCAACACTTCACCAGTGTGGCAGAAGCTTGGCAAGTCAAAATACACTTTACCCAACACAATGAATAATTTAACTTTAATTAAGGTATTTAAAACTATATGTAATAAGCAGTAGTAGTGGTGGTGCTGGGTATAGAGTATTGAAATGATGAAGCCAGGCAAACAGTTTGAAATGAGGTATTCTATTCTAAAAGTAATTATATAAAATTAAATCCCAAGAAAGGTGTAATTACCTTCAGTTTTCTTTCTCTTCTCTTTGCTCAGTTGTCAAAAGAATACAAACATTTTCTGCAAAGAGGAAATGTTCTTTTTTTCCAAGAATATAAACTTCAGTAGATAAGCAAAATTCGAAATTCATAGGTTGTGATAATATCGTCATTATTTTTCAGAGTATATAAGTTGTCATAGGATTTTTTAAACTTTTTATATTACTTTTCTATATAACAAGTAAAGGAGATACATATAGGAAAATTATAGGGTTTGAAAGGTCACACAATAAAAAAGTGCAATACACACATTGGTGAAGATTAAAACAACAACTAACTTTAATAGACATAGCACACATATTTTAAGCCCCCAACAACCTTTTTGCATACGATAGGATGCAAAGAATACTATAGTACAAGGAAGGGTGGGATCATACAATTACAAGGGCTGATGGGAGATTAAGGAGGAACAGGACAGCTAGTTTAAACTGGTCTGGCAGTGTCCCTAGAACAACGCCCAATGCTGGGGAAACAACAGGATAGGAAAAAGGGGGAGGGGAGAGGCATAGACAAGCTATACATTCAACATAGCCCGCAATAATAATGGACACAGGGTGACCAAAACACAAAAGGAATCTGGGGACCCACACATAGTTGTTTCAGTAAACGAACGGGGGGTGTATGGACAGCCGAACAAAAGGGAATAAAAGTGTAATTAGGGCATTCATTCTGCCAAAATTCTTTCTCTTAACCACAAACTGGCATACACAGTCCGATCCTTAATAGATTGGCTTGGGAATGTCCAGGGAGTACTCTCGAACCACTTTTCTAGTTCAGTCTGTCAAGATAACCCGTGAGTAGAGTGAACTGCTATCTGTACAAATAGGGCTGGAATTTCATTAGGGTTCAGACCACAACCAGGCATTTTATTTTTCCTATGGCATCGTAGCTCAACTCCCTTGGTAGAAGTTTCCTGCTCAGATAAGCTACGGGGTGTTCTCCGCCATCATCTCCGACCTGGCTCAATACCGCTCCCCGTCCAAACTTTCAAGCGTCTGGACCTCAGAGTGCAAGTGGTTCTCTGTGGTGTGAGCCTGGGACCTGGTGGGGGCTGGTTAGGTTTTCGTTGGTGATCTGAGATGGCAGGAATGCTGGAGTCAACTGGCCAAGGTCGTTCCCCAGCAAGACGTCGGTGGGGAGCTCCTGCATCAACACCACATCGATCAGACTTAATCCAGCACCCCAATCCAAGTGAACCATCACAGTGGGTAGTACTGCATCCCCTGCTACCCTCATGGCTACTGAAGCTCCGGTTCGGTCAGCACTGGGGACTAAGTAATGCTTTACCAAGGTTAGGGTGGCTCTTGTGTCTAGGAGACCATGGGCTGGCTTTCCATTCAGCTGGACAGACTGGTGATAGTGCTGTCCGTTATCTGTAGCAGCTTGCACTGGGTTGGCTTTGTGGAGGGTACCCCATTGCTCCTCGTTGGATTCGGACCTGGTTAAGAATGAGGGGGCCTCCGCGGGATAGTAGTGAAGCGCTGCCCGCACTGGAGCAGGTAGCCCTAGTCAAATCCAAGAAGCTTGGTTTCGTCCCTCGTTACAGTCTCATTGATAGTTCCCAAACTGCTTGCACAGGTAGCACTGTACGCCACTGAAGAATGGGTATCCGGGTGCCTGCAAGTTGGAGGTGTTCCCTCCCCTCTGTGGTAGTTGTGGTCCAGGGTTGGTAATCAGGGGCTTGAGCACTGGTCTGAGGCTAGGTCATGGCTGCCTGAGAACGTGATAGTAATGAGCTGCTGCCCGTGTTGGGGAAGGTGGCCCAGGTCAAATCCAAAATGCTTGGTTTCGCCACTGGGTACAGTCTCTCTGGTAGTGTTAAAACTGTTTGCATCAATAGCATTGTATCCCGCTGCGTGCTGGGTATTGGGGTGCTTGTGGGTTGGTGCTCAGGGGTCTGGGCATTGGCCTGAGACTAGGTCATTGCTGCCTGTGAGCGTTCTGGTATTCATCAGCTTGGCGGGCTGCTTCGGATAGTGTCATGGCCCTTGGGTATTTAAACCCCTGAAGTTCCCCAGCCCATTGCCCTGTCATGGTTACAGTTCCTGGTTCCTAAGAGTGAATTTTCCTTGTCCTTGTTATTTGATCTTCCCAGTATTTTGACTTTGGCTATTCCTGACTACTCTTATCTCTGGTTTCCCTGACTTGGCTTCCCTTATTGATCTTGTGTATTTCTGGCTTCCTTCACCTCGGCTTTTTCTTTGCCCATTCTCTGTCTTTCAAAGTATTAACCCAGCCATTCTTTGGACCGGTTTACGTTCTGTCTATATTCTATAGTCTATGTAGATTGGGCATGCCAATTTGGTGTGGGAATCTTTATCTTGTTTCTTCATCTCCCGAAAGCGTCTCCTGTAGGCTTCGGGTGTAATGGCATATCTTGCCAAGATTACCTCCTTCACCCTAACATAGTCTGTACTTTCTTCATCTGGGACGGCTCTGAATGCCTCAGCTGCTCTGCCCGACAGTTTACCAGCCAAGATGCGCACCCAATCTGCTGGTGGTACTTGAGACAAGTGGCACTTCCGCTCAAAGTCTTGCTGGAACCCATTTATATCTTCCTTCGTTTCTAAAAACTTCATGGGGAATTTTTGTCTTTACCTCCATTGTCTGTGTGGGAGCTGGCAATTTTTCCAGGCCGACATTTAGGCATCTACTTGTGCAAGAGTCATTGTGATGATCTCCATAGAAAGCTAGTCAGTTTTTCACTTACCTATTAAATTAGTTGTAGGACTATTGCTGCGTGACCGATCTCCCTCTGTTAGCTCTGCTATCAGCATTGCCTTTTTTATTGCTGTCTATCTGTCCTCTTCTCTGCAAGGTTTGTATCCCGCCACTTGCCACCAAATGTAACGGAGCTCCAGTACTCCGACTGCGTACCTCCGCCAAGTCTGCTTCCTTGTAGCTACGAGGGACCCTTCAGACCCTTTTCCACCCTGGACAAAACACCAGATGACACTTCGTGAAGGTTAAAACAACAACTAACTTTAATAGACACAGCACACATATTTTAAGCCCCCAACAGCCTAATTTACAAACAATAGGGTGCAAAGAGTACTATAGTACAAGGAAGGGTGGGGTCAGACAATAGCAAGAGCTGATGGGAGATTGAGGAGGGACAGGGCAGCTAATTTAAACTGGTCTGGCAGTGTCCATGGGAAAACGCCATGCTGGGGAATCAATAGGATAAAAAAAAAGGGGGAGAGGCACAGACAAACAAAACATTCTACATACTCTGCACCAATAATGGGCACAAGGTGACCAAAATACAAAAGGAATCCGGGGATCCACACATAGTTAGTTCGGTAAACGAACTGGTGAGTATGGTCAGCCAAACAAAAGGGAATACAAGAGTAGTTAGGGCATTTCTTCCCCTACAATCTGTAACCTAATATGGATATTAGCAACCTAGTGTCGTAATGCCAGGTCAAAAACCTGTTGAATGAGTTCTATGTGAATGAAATGCAATCTTGTATAATAACAGTAAGTAATATATGTTAATTTCCTTATACAGTACAAAAATAAGTCAATATAATCTAGGAGTGAATTAAAACTCCCAACTGTCATAGATTTTGTTTAATACTGTTTCTGAAGCTTAGCGCAGACATAAATTTATATATCGTGTTATCATGTTGAATCTTGTCTATTATGTCAAACAATAGATTTGCAATAGTGTGTCATCTCTATTTTCACCAATCAGTATTTGGACTCACCATGGATTTATTTTTTGCTAAGAGAGTTGATGGAAACAAAAGAAGGAAGACTATCTCTGAAGTCAAAGCAATCAGAATACCACACACAATTTGCAGCAAACAATGCAAGGTATTAAATTGGATATTTTTACCATATGTGATAGAATGTTTCTCAAAAATCTTTAGCACTGTAGTAAGATAAAAGGGATGATATTTGTGAATCTGCTACACAGCAAATACTAATTATATATTAATTTACAATGTGATCTTACATGGTATAATGCAAGTGATGATATCCTTTAACCCCTTAAGGACTGGACTGTTTTTGCGATGTTGTACATTTGCGACCAGGCCTCTTTTTACACTTTTGTGGTGTTTATGTTTAGCTGTAAAAAAATGCTTTCTTTACATACCATTATTTATGTAATCTCATGTAATTTAATTTAAAAAAAAAAAGAAAAAATATGATGAAAAATTGAAAAAAATACATGTTTTTTTACTTTTACTTGAAAAATCTTTTACTCATCTACAAAAGCGAATAAAAAAAACTGCTAAATAGATTCAACATTTTGTCCTGAGTTTTAAAATACCCAGTGTTTACAAGCCTTTTTGCTTTTTTTTGAAAGTTATAGGGCTATAGGTACAAGTAGTTTTTAAAACGTAATTTTTTTCAGATTTATCAATAGTTACATTGTAACACTATTATCTGTCATAAATCTCTGAATAACACCCCACATGTACATATTTTTTTAAAGTAGACAACCCAGGGTATTCAATATGGGGTATGTCCAGTCTTTTTTAGTAGTCACCTAGTCACAAACACTGGCCAAAGTTAGCGTTCATATTTGTTTGTGTGTGAAAAAAGTAAAAAACTAAATTGAACGCTAATTTTGGCCAGTGTTTGTGACTAAGTGGCTACTAAAAAAGGCTGGACATACCCCATTTGCAATACCTTGGGTTGTCTTCTTTTGCAAATGGTATGCCATCATGGGGGTAATTCTCATTCCTGGGCTACCATACGCTCTCAAAGGCAACGTAACCTGGGGATGGAAGGTCAGGCTGGACGAGCTGCAGGCTGAGCTGGCCTTTGGGGAAGGTAAGGCAGATACCAGGGGCCTGTCCTGGACTGAACACCAGGCCCTCTCCCGGCAAGTCTGGAACCAGGTCTCCCTGTTGGAGGAACTGGCGGGGGGGATGTCCAGGAAGCTTGAGCCACGGCCCACACCAGGGCCGATATCCAGCTGCTCTCTGGGCTGCTGGCTGAGTGCCGTGAACTTGCCAGCAGTGGCCTCCACTTCCTAGAGCAGCCCCCCCCGTCCCTGGAGGTGGGAGAGGGTACCGAGGAGGATGTAGTCCCTGAGACCCCCCCCCTGAGGTGGCTAGTACCAGCAAGGCCCCTCAGGCCTCCCTCACCTATGCTGAGGCTGCAAAGGGTGAGGGGGTTGAGGCTAGGGTCTTTTCGGGGCTACCTTCTGACAGGCTCCGGGTCTGCTTGTGTCCCTGAAGGCCCAGCATGCCGAGGCAGACTCGGGCCTAGCTGGGGTCCAGGCAGAGCTAAGGGAGCAGAGGGAAATATCAAACAGGACCTCTAATTACAAAAGAGGTCCTTTGAGGGCCGCTATAGCTGAGAAAAAATTAGTGGAGCAGCATCTATCCTACACCCTGCTCCAGACTGAAAAGAAAATAGCAGACATCCAGGCCATCCTGCAACAGAGAGCCAAGGACGCTGCGAGGTCCAGGAGGCAGAGGGCTATAGAGGGCAGGAGGGACATGTCCCCAGGTGAGGAGTCCAGCAAGGACTTGGATTCCAACTCCCATCACTCACCTGGGGAGCCATGTACCTCTGCCCTTGCTACTCCAGGGGGCGCTGCTGAGACGGAGAGGAGGGCCAGAGAGAAGGACAGTGAAGAGGAGTGGGACGGAGAGAAAGGTGAAGAGTGGCAGCTGAAAGTGCAGGACAGAGGTCGAGGGCTGATTAAGGAGTCTCTCCTCAAGTTTGGAAACGAACTTGGGGAGGGCTCCATAAAGGACAAAAAGAAGAAAAAGAAGAATAAGAAAAACATCGCCCGGCGTCAGCCTGAGACCTCTGTCAGGGGGTCTGGAGATTCCACAGAGGAGGGTGAGTGCTCAAATACTGAGTATATGTACAATGATGATGTTCAGGCCTTGCAGAAGCCTGGGGCCATGGATACTAACCCTACAGGTGGTAACACCTGTATGCCCCAGAAACCTGCACAACCTGCCTCTGTGGAAGTATCTGGGCCCCCCACCGCCCTCCATGGTGACAGGGAGACCATCCCCGCCGGTACTATGGCGTGTACCGGTGATCCCATGGAGGGGCCCTTCCCTTACTCCCTTCCCACTCCCTCCCTTACATGCCTTCCCTCTGACCTTCCTCTCCGTGTGGTTGCATCCCCTGGGGTGGCTGGTACCTCTGCCTCCTGTCCTCAGGCGGCTGCTGGGCAGGATGGCACTGGATGGAACAGTCTGGAGCAGGGTGTAGATGGCTGCTCCATGAAAGGTGCTGCCGCAGTTCCCGGCGCTATGCGGCCTGTTGGGGGGAAAGACAGTGTCGCTGGACCCTCCATGGTGGTTGCTCCTGAAGCGGGGCGTCCCTGTGGGGGGAATAGCGGCACTGTTGGACCTTCCATGAAGGTTGCTGCTGGGGCTGTGCAGCACCAAACATTTCTGAGTAGTGGCCCTCCTTTTCCCTCTGCTCCCTTGGAGCAAGCTCCACTGCTCTCCCCTGCCAGCAAGTCTCCTCCCCTGTTTGTCTCCCAGTCTGTTTCCCTGGATGTGTCCAAGTTTGTCTTCCAGTCTGTTCCCCCTGCTTCCCTATGTGTTCCCCTTATGTCTGCATGTGTAACCAGTCCCCCTGGTGCCCCTGTTGCCGCGGGTACCGGTGCCGCGGGTGCCGCTGGCACTATGGAAGACAGGACTACAGGAAACTCCCATCATCCTCAGCCAGCAGTCCATACTGAGGAAACCGCCAGTGGAGGTAAGAAAAGTATGACTAACATTGTGTTTGACTCCACTGGTGGTTTGGGGATGGCTGAGGATGATGGGAGTATGGATGTAACTGTAAATGTAATGATGGGACCCATTGACCTTAGTAAAAAGGTCCACAGCCAGCCTGTTTGTATTAATGATGTTGCCCCTGCCCCTGGTGATGTTGCCCCTGCCCCTGGTGTTGTTGCCCCTGCCCCTGGTGTTGTTGCCCCTGCCCCTGGTGTTGTTGCCCCTGCCCCTGGTGTTGTTGCCCCTGCCCCTGGTGTTGTTGCCCCTGCCCCTGGTGTTGTTGCCCCTGCCCCTGGTTATGTTGCCCCCGCCCCCGGTTATGTTGCCCCCGCCCCCAGTACTATTGCCCCTGGTATTGTTTCCCCTGCCCCTGGTTATGTTGCCCCCGCCTCAGGTTATGTTGCCCCTGCCCCTGGTTCAGGTGGCGGGCACGAGCACGGGCACAGGCACCCTAACAAAGGGTGCCGCGGTTATAAATAGTTTAGACGCACAAGCAGGTACACGGTTTCCCCTTAGGCACTCCCAGGTTGTCACCCAGGGTTCTGGTGTGACCGTGGCCTCTGGTTCAGTGAGGGGAGTCCTCCCGAATCATTCCCAGACGGCGGGTCCCGGTGCGCCCAATGCTTGGGCATCTGGGCCACCTCGCCTATCTGCGGACGGGCTTGCTACGCGTCCTCAGGTTTCCTTTGGGAACAGGAGGAACGTAGTACTGCTCGTCTGTTGGGGTGAGACCCAGGTGCCTGACAGGCGGTGGCTGGTGACCCGGCTAAAGGATATGGGATTTGCGCCCGTGGACCTGTACGCGCTCATCCATGCCTCGGGCACCCGGGAGTTCGACGTCTCCTTTATGACGTTGCAGCTCCTGGATCGCTTCTGGGCTGGGTGGGAAGCGGCCAGGTCTGCACAAGGTACAAAGTGGGCAGGATTCACCGCTGTGGCCATTTCTCGCCAGGGTCTTAAGAAGGTCACCTTCCTGGTGAGAAATGAATCCATCCCCATAGCAGACATCCTTGTTTGGACTAAGAGGTTTGGGGATGTTAAATCCTCACCAGTTAAGATTTTAGATGAGGATGGGATTTGGACAGGCGGATGGACTGTTTCAGTGTTGCTGCGAAAGATTCGAGGTGTCACACAGCATATGCCTAATAGTTTTTTTATCGGGGCTGACCGGGTATCCTGTTTTTACCCTGGTCAGCCCAGGGTATGCCACAAGTGTGGATCGTACAGGCATTACAGCAATGCCTGTACGGTCCTCAAATGCACTATGTGCGGCGCTGTGGGGCACCTCCGGGACAGCTGCAGGGAGATCCGGTGTCATCTATGTTCAGAGATGGGCCCCAAAGCCCAGCACAATATCGAGTCCATCTGGAGTCAGGAGCCGGTGGAGATGGACTCTGCTGGGTTAGGGGTTCAGGTAGCGAGTTCAACTACGGTGCCCATCTTTGGCACAGGGGTTTCCCTGCCCCAGCAACAGCCCATCCTCCCCTCGGTCTCTGCACCATCTCAGGACCCTGGGAAGGCAGCAAGTTCACGTCCGCTCACGAAAAGTATACGTAGAGAAAGCACTACCTCCACAGCCATTATGGCTCCCCCTAGGCCCCCTCCCCCTAGGCCCCCCCTCCTAAACTCTCCACGGTGAAGGTTACCCCCACTGAGAAGTCCCCAGATGCACGTTCCTTAGATGCACAGTCCCTTGAGTGGAGCACGGTGAAAGGTAAGAAACCCCCCCCCTCCAAGACCTCGACGCTGCCCTCACCCCGGAAGACCGCCATACCCCCTGCGGCGAAACCCCTGAAAGGGGGAGACGCCACTTATAAGGGTGGTGTGGCAAGGGCGTCATCCTCCTCTTCGGGCTTGCAGGAGGCCCCGGTGCCCGTATCTAACAGGTACGAGGCACTGTCCTCCAGCTGGGCCGACTGTGAGTTTGAGGAGGAGATGGCGAACCTCCCCGAGGTGGTGACAGAGGTTGAGGTGGGACAGGAGGTGCTTCTGAGAGACGACGGGCCACTATATCCCGGAGTCTCAGTGAAGAGGTTCCTCGGTTCTGACACGGAGGAGGAGGGGTATCGCAGAAGGAAGGGAAAGTCTCCTTATACTTAATGCCCTTATGGCGACTTTTCCTGTACTCTCTGTGGCTACGGTGAATGTAAACAGCATTAAGTCCAGCAGGGCCCGCTTTTTGGTTTACGACCACCTCAGCCGGGCTCCGTACAATGTCATCTTGGTACAGGAGACCCGGCTGGAAACCCTCGCGGCCCTGCACGCTGCAAAGCGGGACTGGAGATGGGGGCCCTCCTACTTCTCTCTAGCCACAGAGAGATATGGGGGAATCGCCATCCTATTTAAGGACGTTGATGTTAGCATCAACAGGGTTATTGAGTTGCAAAAAGGAAGGTGTGTGGTTTTAGATGTCTCACTGGGCAGGCAACCTTTCAGGATAATTAACATCTATGGCCCCCAATCTAAGTGGGAGAGGAAGCGCCTGTTTATTGAGATAGAGCCTTACCTTTATACATCCCAGCAAATCCTGTTTGGCGGTGACTTTAACACCATAACTAGGCCTCAAGACAGGAGAGACGCCACTCAGAGGCTGGGGTATGACTCCTATTTTTTAAATAAGATGGTTAGTCAGGCTGGATTGGTCGATGTGTACCTTCATCACACTCCTAATCCCACGGGTGGGTACACTTATCACAGAGGTAGCTGTCAGAGTAGGATAGATAGGTTTTTCTTTAAGGAGAATTTCCTGGTGGCGGCACCCGTGCTTACACCGGTGGAGTTCTCCGATCATCACATTTTGTCTTGCGAGTTGAACGTCCATAGTACCCCACCTAAGGGTAGGGGGATCTGGCGGCTAAATTCAGACCTCCTGGTGGAACAGAGAGTTCAGCAAGCCTTCATGGAATTCTTTCACGATCAGATGACATTGGCCGACTTAGGCCAAACGAAGTCTGAGTGGTGGGAGATGGTGAAGGCCAGAACTCAATGGCTGTTTTGCAATCTCGCCCGAAACATGCAGTCCTCCAGGTACAAGATGTATCTGGGCCTGCATGGGAGGTTAGACATCCTGATCTCGCAGGGAGGTGACCCTGAGGACATTGCGGCGGTTAAAGACCTGATGAGGAGTTATCAGTATGACAGCTACGCCTCCCTTGTAAAAGAGAGGGATCATGGGCCGTACCGCTCGCCCGATCCTTATCTTATCTGCAAGCGGAAGGAAGGTACCAAGTCCATCCCTAGTCTACGGGGCACCGACGGGACCCTCGAGGAGTCTCCTCGCGGGATTCTGAAGGTGGTCCGTGACTACTATATTGAGCTCCTCGGAAAGGTCAGCCCCCAATGTAGCGAGGCGGGAACCTCCCACGGGAGAAGGGTGGATGACTTCTTAAGCGAGCTCACGCTCCCTGAGCATAGCGACCTCTCTTTTGACGAGTTGGTCAGCGAGATCACCATAGAAGAGGTCAAAGAGAGTATCCAACAGCAGAACAAGTGTAAGTCGCCAGGTCCTGATGGTCTGACGGCTGAGTTTTACCAACAGTTCTGCGACCTCTTGGCTCCTCATCTGACCGAGGTGTTTAATGAGAGCTTGGCTCAAGGATTATTGCCACCCTCGATGAGGACTTCTGCCCTGATCTTGCTGTCCAAGCCGAACGTGCTCGACACAGCGGATGTGGGGAACTGGCGCCCCATATCCCTGTTAAATGTCGACAGGAAGGTCCTGGCAAAGATTTTGATGAAACGAGTACAGGGCCTAGCGAGGCGTGTCCTATCCACCTCCCAGTACTGTTCAATCGGGGGCAGAACTGTCTTTGATGCTGTTTTCGAAGTCAGGGAAGCCCTCGAGAAGTACAGGGCCGGAGAAATGGGGGATATACCTTCTGGCACTTGATCAGTCCAAAGCTTTTGATCGGGTAGATCACCGTTATCTGTGGTCAGTCTTGCGGAAGTATGGCTTGCCGGGAAAATTCATCAATTGGATAATCACCTTGTACAGAGGGGCCGAAAGCTTCGCTCTTGTGAACGGGTGGAGGGGCAGGACGTTTAGGATCCGATCCGGGGTCCGGCAAGGCTGTCCTCTCAGCCCACTCTTGTACGTGTTTGCAGTCGATCCCTTCATCCGAAGGATCGAGGCGAGCACGTTACAGGGAGTGGCCAGGGCTCCGGAGAGGCCTTTATGGGTTGTTGCCTACGCTGATGACATCTCCATAGTGGTCTCCGATACTCGGGAGGCCACGGAGGTGGATGATTTAATCCTAGCGTATTCTGCCGCTTCAGCCTCTCGTGTCAACAGGGACAAGAGCGTAGTTTTCTGGTGCGGGAAGGAGGGGGACCAGTTCCCTCTTCCAGACGGTTTCCCGAGGGCCCAGCCTGAAATTAAGATCTTGGTGGTGGTGTTCGGACCAGGGGATCTGGCTCTCAGGAACTGGACCGAACGGCTTGCCATAGCTTCCAGCAAGGTGGAGGAGAGCCACAGGTGGAAACTGACGTTCAGAGAACGGGTGAACTTGATCAAAACCTATGTTCTGACCATATTCGGCTACGTCAGTAACATCTTCCTTTTGCCCAGGTCCCTCCATGCTCGGATGTTTGCGCTGTTCTTCCGCATGTTGTGGGGGAACAGGCTGAACCTCATCAAAAGAGAGGTCACTTACCTGGCCAGAAAAGACGGGGGTCTGGCCATGGTCAACCCCATCGTCTTTTTAACTAACAACTTCCTGAAAAGGAACTTTGGGGCTCTCCTGAAGGATGAGCAGCCTGGCTGGGTATGTATATTCAGGGAGTGGGTCACACCTTTCCTGGTAGACTGGTTTCAGGGTGGGAGGGTGAAGAGCATGAGAGTTCGGCATTCTAGCTATCTTCCGACTTCGGTCATCGAGGGAGTGGGAATTCTGCGCAGGTGGAACGTCACGGTGGAGGAGGTTCGGGACACTCCCAAGAAGCTTCTCGACGGGAGGGTCCTGGCCACCCACTTTGGCATTCAGCTTGCTTTGAAGGACTGCCTGCCAAGTACTCTCGCCTCAGGGTTGAAAAACATCAACTCCAGGCGCCTTCCGGAGAAATACGGAGACGTGGCGTTTCTCTCCTTCCACGGTAGACTTTACGTTCGAGGGAACTTGAAGTACAGGAACATAACGGATCGCGGGTGGAATGTTCCGGGGAGGTGGAGTCCATGGACCACTTCCTCCTCGAGTGCCCCTTTAACGTACAGGTCTACAAAGAGGTCTCAGCCGCCTTGGGCATCCCCTGCTTATCCCGCTGGACTTACGCGGAGTGGGCGTACGGGACGTCCAACTCACGGAGGAGGGCTTTTGATTTGGGCACTCTTTATGTAGTCAGTTCAGTGGTTAAGTATTTCACTTGGATGGCACGGTGTCGGGTTTCCCTTCAACGTAAAGACCTTTCCTGTCAGGTGGTGGTAGCAGACATTCTGAGGGCGGTTCATGGGATCTATACCACCGAAAGGGCCTCTATGGATTCGTCCATTTGGCAGCGTTTGTGGCGAAATCTCAAGGTCCACCCGCCTTGAACCGCTCCATGGGCGCCCTTGTCTTGGTAAAGGGAATTCCAAATCTGTTTGCACCTTTCCCCCTTAGATTTTGAACTGTTTTTCCTTTTCATGGAAGGCTACCACACTTTAGCAGATGAGTACCTTCCTCTGCGTATAGGTAGGGTAGTGTAGGGTAGTTAGGTTATGGTAATGGTTTTGCACGTTTTTTGGTACTGTTTGGGATAGGGTGGGTTTTGTGTGTGATTTTGTAATATGGACAATTGAACATTCTGCTTTTGGGTGGGGGGTAAAACACTAAGGGTGTCTTATGGACGGAGGGATGGACTCCTTGAGGGTGGTGGGTTTGAACAAAATGGTTTTCATGTGGGTGGTGGGTTTATGGACAAGAATTTTCATGCGGGTGGTGGGTTTTGTGTGTTTTGAACTGAGAAATTGACTCCTTGCGGGTGGTGGGTTTATGGACTTGATTTCATGTGGGTGGTGGGTTATGGGTGATGGGTTTATGGACAAGAATTTTCATGTGGGTGGTGGGTTTATGTGGTTTGAACAGAAAAATGAACTCCTTTTGGGTGGTGGGTTATGGACTTGTTTTCAGGTGGGTGGTGGGTTGTGTGGTTTTGAACTGTTTTGAACTGAGAAATGGACTCCATGTGGGTGGTGGGTTATGGTGATGGACAAAGAAATGGACTCCAAGTGGGTGGTGGGTTTTACTAGGTTTATTATTATGTCTATTATTATTATTATGTTTTGGTATGTGGTTATGTTTAGCTGGCTGTGGACTTGAGGTCAATTGGGTCCTGTCCCCCCCTTGTCCCCTTGTTATGTAGACCCCCTTGTTATGTAGAACCCCTTAGAGAAATTTCAGCCTTTCTCCTCCCCTCCCCAGTGCTCCATGATGTAATGGAGCCCCCCGCCTTTTAAATTTCTCCCCTTATGATTTAGTCCCCCCCCCTTTATGTTAATCCCTCTCCCTGTTATTTCCCAGTTATTTAATTTTGGTATGGGTTTACTCCCCTAATAGTGCCCCTTCCAGAGTTTATTTCAGTATTTATGTTTAATTTTTGGGTATTTATGTTTCATTTGGTATTATGTTTGAGTTGGTTGCTATTGTTATTTTGTTATTTATTTTGTTATTCTGTTTAATTTTGGAAGCATTTTACAAAACTAAATAAAATATCTACAGTCTCCCCCTGGTACATTAAGGGGGTAACCAGCTCCTCTCCCCATAGAACACTCTGCCGCTGGGGAAAGGAGACTGAGCTCTCTATTCCCTGTACATTAATAATCTGCCGCTGGGGAGAGGGGATAACAAGATCCTCTCCCGATAGAACACTCTGACGCTGGGGAATGGAGACTGGGCTCTCTATTCCCTGCCCATTAATGATCCGCCACTGGGGAGAGGTGGTAACAAGCTACTCTCCCAGACATACTTCCAGTCTTTGCGGAGGGAGACCGACTGTCTCTCCTCCCAACACAGAGTCCTGCTGCTGGGGAAAGGAGACTGGGCTCTCTATTCCCTGCTGGACACTCTGCCGATGGGGACTGGAGACTGGGCTCCCAATTCCCAACAAATAACACTGCCGCTGGGGAATGGAGACTGGGCTCCCAATTCCCGGCACATCACACTGCCGCTGGGGAATGGAGACTGGGCTCCCAATTCCCAAAAAATCACGCTGCCGCTGGGGAGGGAGGACACTGCTCTCCTCTCCCTGGACTTCACACTGCCTTCCCGGCATCTCACTCTGCTGCTTGGGGGCATGATCAACTACCTCTGCCCCCTGTAACTCAGCCTGCCGCTTGGGAGGGAGGACGCTGCTCTCCTCTCCCTGCACTTCACACTGCCTTCCCGGCATCTCACTCTGCTGCTGGGGGGCAGGAACAACTAGCTCTGCCCCCTGTAACTCAGCCTGCCGCTGGCGAGGGAGGATGCTGCTCTCCTCTCCCTGCACTTCACACTGCCTTCCCGGCATATCACTCTGCTGCTGGGGGGCAGGATCAACTACCTCTGCCCCCTGTAATTCAGCCTGCCGCTGGGGAATGGAGACTGTGCTCCCAATTCCCGGCATATCAAACTGCCGCTGGGGAATGGAGACTGGGCTCCCAATTCCCTGAAGGACCGGTGGAGAGATCTCGGTCCCATCTCCACCGGCCACCTGGGGTTCTTCCCAGTACATCTCCTCAATATCTGCCCAGCTGAATGGGTCTGGATCTGGGTCTCCGCTTCCTTGCTGAGCCTTCTCACTGGAGTGGAACAGATTTTGGTAGCCCTGTTCCAGCTCCATCTCTCGGGTCACTAGGTGGACCAGGTCTTGCTCTATCTCCTGAGTGTCGTCCCAGTCATACCTGCTCTCCCTCCACTCAGAGATCACTGAACCGGGCTGAACCGATCACTGTGTAGGGCTCCCAAACTCGGGCTCAGAAAACGACTGCCATAACAAGCCAGGACCATCAAACTCCTCTCCCTCTGGCTTGTCATGCTTGGCTGTCCAGGGCAGGTATTGTGCCCCATACCACCAGAGCGCCTGGTAGGCATCTTCTAGCTACATCTCCTGCCATACTAGGTGTTCCAATTTCCTCACCCTTTTCCTCCAGGGGCTGCTCTCCCAGGAAGGGCATCTGCAGGGCTACTCGCTTCTGCAACCGCTGGTCTTCCTTGGGGAATCTCCCGTCCCACTGGTATTCCACAATACCCAGTGCCTGGTACCAAATGCCTTTGCGGACTGCATCTCGGTCATCCATGTCACCCTCATCATACTCCACTGCTGGTTCCATCCTGGTGCTGTCAGGGTCACTGTACTCAGACATGCGTTGCCCTCAATTTGTAAATCCAAAGAAATGGTGTTCTGTAGCTGTCCTTCTGGCTGTAGGAACGATCCTGCTGCTTGCCACCAATTGTAATGGACCGTTTCAGCAGACAAGGGGTTAAAATAAGTTTAGGCGATAATCCCCTTTTCAAAGACAGGCACAGCTACTGTAGAATCACCAAAACTCCTGAATTGAATACAAGTGAATGCACCAAACTCCCGAACTGCATACAAGGGAATAAGGTAGCACTCCAAACTCCCGAACTGGAACCTCACGAATAGCTGCTAGCAGACGAACAGGAAAAGCTCCCAAGCGGCTTACACTCCCGGCAATCAGTCTCTATCAGCATACAGTAAATCCCCCCAAGAATGAGACAAGGCTCCGTGTTGAGGGTCAAGCAGTGGTCTGTTTATTGAGGGCTACCTGCCCCTGTATTTATGCAGGTCTCCCACCTGGTGGAAACTCCCCTAGGTGACCAGATGGAATACTGTAACAACGGACAGACAAGTACCAATTACAGACATACAGCAGTAAAACATCCCCACAATGCATCATGATCTCTTCCCTCTATCCTGGAGATAATTGAGAAGTAATTCAATTATCTCCCAGGACGGAGGCAAATCGCCATTATACACGTGGGGACACAAAGACAGTAAAACACCATAAAATACACAAAGTTACATGTTATACATAAAACACAGACATGTCACATATCCCCAGATAGCTGGGATCTGAGCGCACAAAACTATCGAATAGCACTCAGACACTATTCACACAGTTCAATTGCCATGGAGCCAAAGTCTTTAATTACACGAATTGGCTCCATGGCTGTGCTATCTGGGTTAACATTCACATATACAAACTACCGAATTAACATGTATTCGGTTAAATCTGCACGAATAAGAACCAGGGGGCTGGAGGCTCAGCGGTGCCTGCGCGTAAAAGTGTTCGCTTTTAGTGCACTGATCCTGGGCTGAGCACCGCTGGCCGTCCGGGCAGCTCCATAACACCGTTACCTAAGTGTAACCGCGGCCACCCAGTAACAGTCAATTAAGCTGCGGTTAACCGCAGCTACTGGGTGGTCAATTGACTGCACACGCCAGCTTCTGGGTGGCCAATTAACAGTGCCTGCCGGCTCCCCGCGGCTCTGGGGAGGCTAAGAAAGGGCTGTTTGTTCGGTAGATACAATCTACCGAACGGCTGTGCAGAAAGGCATGAATAAACCTTTCTGTACAGTAAAATTAACTGTTTAACTGCCGGTCCATAATCCAAAGGCAGTAGGCGGGCAACCAGGCTCTTCCAATGCAATGTGTCGAGATTGGTCTCGTCACAATTTATTTTCTAGTGTCAGCTGTAGTACTTCTTTAATTGAGGGTGTGTGTTTAGTTTTCCAGTATCTAGGCAAGCATGTAGAAGCAGCTATCAGAATGTGGCCTATTATTATTCTAATAATTCTGTTGAAGGATTCAGGGAATTTTTTGAATTAAGCTAATTCGGATGTGAAGCTATCTATTTTACTGTCTACCTTAATGATCAAGTCATGTGTCATTTTCTCATATATTTAGTTAGTCTTGGGCAATACCACCATATGTGGGCCATATTGCCCAGACCTCCGCAGTCTCTCCAACATCGATCACTGTACATATTGTTAATATTGTGCAACCTGGACGGAGCTAGATACCATCTATACAGTATTTTGAAATGGTTTTCATGATGGTTAGAACAAAAAGATAATCCCTTTAATGCTGAAAAAAAACTAAACCACTCCTCCAACTCATATTGGGTACCCAGCTCCGTCTCCCAAGACAGCATGTGCTTCAATTTAACTGTTGGTTTGTCATTGTGTAGTAAATAACATATAGATGCTATTGTGCCCTTCCTGTTCAGGTCATGTAAACACAGTTTTTCTAATGGCGATATTACTAATGATTTATAGTTCTTATCAGTGTCTGGTATGTTGTTCAATTCTTTCAGCTTCTCAATCACCAACCCACATTCGTCCTTACATTCATTTGGTAATTCATGCTTAAATTGTAACCTTTCATATGACAAGATAGAGTTTCCATGGAAAAAGTTATCTATATTATACAGGTGGTGTCCGTTTAGTAATTCTAAGTCCAAAGATGGCTTGTAATATCTTAAAGATTCAATCGGCATAGCTCTATACAATTTTACTGAGTGGCAATTGTCCTTAAACACTATATCCCAGGCTTTAAGTGTAGTTTTAGTTGTCAGGAACAATTTAGTGATTCTAGGTCTTCTTGCAGGGCTAAACCAGGGACGTTCCCTGAGTTGGGATGGGAGAATGCTGGATTCCTCTATCTCTATCCATCCACCTATTTATTTGGCTGTTAAAGCTTACAGCCACTGCAGCGTTAGTGGCAAAATAATGCTTTCGGATATTTGGAACTCCAATACCTCCATGAAGTTTATGGTGCTGCAGGGATGTAAGCCTAATTCTACTAGGTTTGTTATTACAAATACATTTTAGCATTATAGAGTGTACTTTATTGAAGAAGGACACTGGGATGGATAAAGGGATAGTTCTAAAATAGTATAAGATTTTTGGACGGATTGACATTTATATGGAGGTGATTCTCCCTAACCATGATAGCTCCATCCCACCCCATCTCTCCATCTTTTTTTGTAGGCCCGGCCATGCTCTCTTTAAGTTGTGAATATGTAATATAGGCACATTTTTGCATAGATTAATTCTAAGTATTCCCTCCTCCAATAAAATGGATATGATCTTAATTTGTCTGTGTCAAGTTTAATCGAATGGAAGGGGAGGGCCTGAGTCTTAGATACATTCAACTTATAGTATGACACTTCCCCAAACTGAAGCAAGATAGTATTAAGAGACCTCAGGGAGTCCTTTGGGTTTTTGAGCACTAGACATACACTAATTCTATTCCTTCACTGGTTATCCAAGGAGTTCAAAGGGTTAGGGGATATCATCAGCAATATGTTAAAAAGATATAATTTATTCATTTATAACCCACAAAAAGAAATGTATTGAATTTTTGTATTTACAGCGAAAATATACATATCAACCCAAAATAATAGCAGATAAGAAAGCAAGAGATGTGAATATTAAGATTGATCATAATATCAAAAAATAAAACATATACTAAATACTATAAAAAAATTGAAAGAAGGCCTAACTTTTTAACTAAGCTGGTGTGTCATCTTTGTTATAAAACCGTTTTGTTTAAGCTTGTGTATCATATACTCACTAAACTTCTCATACATTGTTAAAGACATATTACTGACTAGTTAAACGTCAAAGAGCTAATTCCTCTGCCTAGTAAGCAGCTTCTCGCACCTAGGCCCAGCTTCAAGGCTTACAGGTTAGATACCCAAGCCTAGAATAACGCTCGACTGTTTTAAACCTCGTCTATCACTATCATGGCGCATCTCGTCTCACTCATGTTAATACCTTGTTATTATAAAAAAAAGTGCAGCATCTCTTGACTACCCAAGCCAATTGTTTAATGTGATACATTGTACTGTACAAGTCACTGCTTATGCCTGTAATCTACTCTGCACTCAAAAATAAAGAATTAAAAAAAAAAAAATTGAGAGAAAAACATTTAAATGAGAGAATGGTCCTTGTATAAGGAACTTAAATATACCATTAAAATATATTCATAAAAAATGACATAATTCCATCTTAACATTTAAATCTCTGAGTATTATGTTTTCAAACAATATATTCAAAACATCTGCTAGAGGGATAACTCAACAGCTAAATCACTTCTTCTCCAATTTGTCTTCACAATCTGGATGCCTTTAAAGTTTAAAAATGTAGTGTCTCCTCCATGATACTTAAACAAATTATCTGATAATGAATGTTTGTCAAATTTCCTATTATTTTTCCTGATATGTTCTGCAGTCATATCTTTAATGGTCTTTTGTTTTTTCTCAATATACTGTCAATTACAAGGACAGCATAAAATAACACTGTAGGCACTGTTACTTCTTGTCATTGAAATGGTTGCAGTGTCTGTAGTCTTTTTGTCAGGATTCTATGGAACCTGAACACACAGACAGAATCACTCAAAAGATAATCCATATACCAGTCCTTAGAATGGCTGGGTTACTGAACAAACAGAGTCAGTATTTAAATGGAGTACAGACTCTGTGTTTAAATCGAGTACAGAAGTCAGGATAAATGAGCCAAGGTCAAAAGTGTACAGAAGACAGGATAAACATATAGACAAGAGCCAGCAAATATTGAAAACTATTCATGGAAGGTACTTGACCTTCCTAAATTGACCTCTGACGTCATTAATGCACCAAATTCGGTCTACTGAATTCCGCATTCAGTTCGGTGAATGCTAAATTCGGTAGTTTATTCGGTCCCATATGATGCATCCCTGAAACCAATATTAGGTTTTTCAGGGAAAAAAAAAATCTTAAAATTGGTTAATCATATCAAAAAT
Source organism: Pelobates fuscus (assembly GCF_036172605.1). NCBI lineage: Eukaryota > Metazoa > Chordata > Amphibia > Anura > Pelobatidae > Pelobates > Pelobates fuscus. The sequence continues at coordinate 192,648,242 of NC_086319.1, read as the reverse complement.
ACTTTTCGAACAATTCTCTACAAGACACTAAAATAAAAAATATAAAAAAATATTGGCCGTCATATTTTTTTATTCCCATATTTTTGGGTTTTAGCAGCATAGATCTTGTTCCACTTCTAACCCTATATATGTCTCTGTATACTAGAAATGCATCAATCGTCTAATTTAAAATTTAATTAGGCTGCCTGATTTTCAAAATCCTTATCCTCTGTATAATGTATATGTATTTGGTTAAACTAACCTTAAAGAAGGCAAATAATGGCAATTAGAAGATAAAATATAGCGACCAGCATTGACAGTTTATTTTTTATTTTTTTTAAAAGTCCAAGATTTAAGCTTACAGTTCTGTACATGAAATTCCAAGTCTAAAATGTCTATGGAAACCTTACTGTACTTATAAGTCAATTTAACATTAAAATAGTTGTTATTAAGAGAATTTAAAAGGGGGATATGCCACACTAGATTTAAAAAAAAGCAATCTACAAATCTTTTATTATAGGATGAGGATTGCAACCCACTCGTGTCCACTCCACACCTGCTAGAGTTCTGAGAGGACATAAAAAACTGGCATAACTAGGCACAAAATTGTCCTGGTAATTTATAAATAAATCCTGGAACCAATCTTAATCCACTACATATGCAGGGGCGGACTGAGAACCCTCAGGGCCCCCGGGCAAAATAAATCAAGGGCCCCCTTACAGGCCCCACCCATACTCCGCAGCCAGCGCCACCCATGTCCCGCCTCCATGCACCGCCTCCAGCCACACCCTACACAATCTTTAGACACAAGGAACAAAAGTGCAATAATCCCTTCGAGGCCCCAGTAGAGACTACAATTGAGGGCTAATGGGCCATGGAAGGGGGTCTTTCTAGCAGAGGCTATCTCAGTGTCCTTTAGAGAGTGTGTTAGAAAGAATCCCCTCCAGGCCCTATTAGAGACTACAATGGAATCTAATAGGCTTGGAAGGGGGTCTTTCTAACAGAGGCCATCTCAGTGTCCCTGCTGGAAACAGTCGCCTCCAGGCCCCAGTAGAGATTACAATTGAGGGCTAATGGGCCACGGAGGGGGGGAGCATTCTAGCAGAGGCTATCTCAGTGTCCTTTAGAGGGTGTGTTAGAAATAATTTCCTCCAGGTCCCATTAGAGACTACAATGGAGTCTAATGGGGCCTGGAGGGGGGTCTCTCCAACACTCTGGTTCCTATTCACAATATAGCAACACAACATAGCTCGCTGATACCTAGGCCAAGTTGGCTCCTCTTACCTTAATTACTGTTGCTGGCTGGCAGTCTGTGGGCTTGCTGGAAGGCTGTGGGCTTACTGGCTGCGGCTGGCAGGCTGTGGGCTTGCTGGCAGGCTGTGGGCTTGCTGGCTACTGCCGGCAGGCTGTGGGCTTGCTGGCTGCGGCTGGCAGGCTGTTGGCTTGCTGGCTGTGGCTGGCAGGCTGTGGCTTGCTGGTTGGCAGGCTGTGGCTTGCTGGCTGCAGTTGGCAGGCTGTGGGCTTGCTGGCTGTAAGCCTAACTGGTGGCCTGTGGGCTGGCTGGCCGGCCTATGGGCTGGCTGGCCGGCCTGTGGGCTGGCTGGCTTGCTGGCTACTGGGGCACTTGTAGATTATTTAAAGAAATAATCCATGCACAATAACCACTACTGCTCTGTGTAGTCGTTATGGTGCCAGGAGGGCCGGGCCCCCCTTTCAGAGTAAGTAGTCAAACCATTTAAGAACAGTTTGACAACTTACCTGGGGTCTGCTGGAATATGAGGCTGTAGTAGGGTATAGGAGCAGTGGTGCAATGTGTAAGGGGTGCAGTGTGTGTGAAAGGTTCAGTGTGTGTGAGGGGGTGTAGTGTGTGAATGTGTAGGGTGTGTGGGGCAATGTGTGTATGAGGGGGCTGTGTATGTGTGTGGCAATGTTAGTATGGGGGGCTGTGTGTGTATGGGTGGGCAGTGTATGTGTGTGTGTGTGTGAAGCAATGTGTGTAAATGTGTATGGTGTGTGTATGGGGGGCAGTGTGTGAATGTGTATGGCGTGTGGGGGCAGTGTGTTTATGGGGCTAGAGTTCACTCTCACCACTGCGACCACCAGGAATCCCTGGTGGTCACAGTGTTGAGAGTGAACTCTAGCCCGTAGCTCCAGGGCTAGAGTTTACTCTCGTAAGAGCCGTAACGTTGCCGTGGTAACCACGGCAACGATCTGTGCTCGCGCAAGAAGGACCCAGAGGAGCTGAAGACTGAGCTCCCGGGTCCTCTCTTCCTCCCTCCCCTGCAGGCTGCCCGCACGGTGCCTGCGGACAGGGGAGGGGGCAATTGCCCTCCTCTTACTCCCCCCTTACTCTCTTCTTACCCCCCTCTTCTTACTCTCCCCCTCTTCTTACTCTCCCCCTCTTCTTACTCCCCCCTCTTCTTACTCCCTCCTCACTCTCTTCTTACCCCCATTCTTACTCTCCCCCTCTTCTTACTCCCCCCCTCTTCTTACTCCCCCCTCCCCTTCTTCTTACTCCCACCTCTTCTTACTCCTCCCTCTTCTTACTCCCCCCCTCTTCTTACTCCCCTCCCCCCTCTTCTTACCCCCTCCCCTCTCTTCTTACTCCCCCCTCCCCCCTCTTCTTACTCCCCTCCCCCTCTTCTTACCCCCTCCCCCTCTTCTTACTCCCCCCTTCCTCTTTTTACTCCCCCCCTCTTCTTACCCCCTCCCCCCTCTTCTTACCCCCTCCCCCCTCTTCTTACCCCCTCCCCCCTCTTCTTACCCCATCCCCCCTCTTCTTACCCCATCCCCCCTCTTCTTACCCCCTCCCCCTCTTCTTACCCCCTCCCCCTCTTCTTACTCCCCCTCCCCCTCTTCTTACTCCCCCTCCCCCTCTTCTTACCCCCTCCCCCCTCTTCTTACTCCCCCCTCTTCTTACTCCCCCCTCTCCCTCTTCTTACTCCCCCTTACTCTTCTTACCCCCACCCTCTCTTCTTACCCCCACCCCCCTCTTCTTACCCCCCTCCCCCTCTTCTTACCCCCTCTTCTTACCCCCCTCCCCTCTCTTATTACTCTTCCCTCCCCCCTCTTCTCACCCCCCCTCCCTCTTTCTTCTCACCCCACTCCTCCCTCCCTCTTTCTTCTCACCCCCTCCCTCTTTCTTCTCATCCCCTCCCTCTTTCTTCTCACCCCTCTTTCTTCTCATCCCTCTTTCTTCTCATCCCCCCTCTCTATTTCTTCTCATCACCCCTCCCTCTTTCTTCTCATCACCCCTCCCTCTTTCTTCTCATCCCCCTCCCTCTTTCTTCTCATCCCCTCCCTCTTTCTTCTCATCCCCCCTCCCTCTTTCTTCTCACCCCCCTCCCTCTTTCTTCTCATCCCCCTCCCTCTTTCTTCTCACCCCCTCCCTCTTTCTTCTCATCCCCCTCCCTCTTTCTTCTCACCCCCCTCCCTCTTTCTTCTCATCCCCCCTCCCTCTTTCTTCTCATCCCCCCTCTTTCTTCTCATCCCCCCTCCCTCTTTCTTCTCATCCCCCCTCCCTCTTTCTTCTCATCCCCCCTACCTCTTTCTTCTCATCCCCCCTCCCTCTTTCTTCTCATCCCCCCTACCTCTTTCTTCTCATCCCCCCTCCCTCTTTCTTCTCACCCCCCCTCCCTCTTTCTTCTCATCCCCCCTCCCTCTTTCGTCTCATTCCCCCCTCCCTCTTTCTTCTCATCCCCCCTCCCTCTTTCTTCTCATCCCCCCACCCTCTTTCTTCTCACCCCCCCAACCCTCTTTCTTCTCACCCCCCCTCCCTCTTTCTTCTCACCTCCCTCCTTCTTCTCACCTCCCCTCCCCGTAGCATGGCCGAGCTGCTGTGCGGTCCACGGTGCCCGGCCGGAGTGATAGGAAGGTGCTCAGTGTGCACCTTCCTGTCAGTCCGGCCGGGCACCGTGGACCGCATAGCTACGGGGAGGGGAGGTGAGAAGCTGCAGCTGCCTGAGACTCTTAAGAGAGCGCTCAGGCGGCTGCAGCATTTAAAGGGGTGGCCGGGCCCCCTGATGGCGGGCCCCCTCCCGGCCGGGCCCTCGGACCATGTCCGAAGTGCCCGACCGGTCAGTCCGCCCCTGTACATATGTATATTTTAATACCCTATAGGATGCCATATAACTGCCTTAAGACCTTAACCCTACTTGATAATGGGATGCAAAGAGGAAAGATCACATGTAACAAACAAATAATCATCGTTCCATTCTAAATATTCCACTGTACTTAAAGGGACACTATAGTCACCAGAACAACTACAGCTTATTGTATTTGTTCTGGTGAGTATAATAATTCACTTCAGGGCTTTTGCAGTAAAAAGGTCTAGGAATACCTCTACTGGCCACTCCTCAGATTGACATATGAGCTGCTTCCAGTGTCAGTGCACCCTTTGCAAGTAACAACATTAAAGGGGCACTTCAGGCAGCTAAACAAGTTAAGCCTAAACTAAAGCTAATACGCCTTAATACCTGTGGTTAGTTTTTTTTCTTTCAATTCTGTTTAGTTTCCTGCAGTGCTGTAAAATGTTTTGCTGATGTAATCCAGCCTGCTTCCCAGTCTCTGAAAGAAACATACCTTTTGCCGCCAATGAAAATAGAGGCATGTCTTATCTAGTGTAAGGAATGCTCACAGCACAGAGTGTACTTTGGATTGCAGCCTGTGCTGTGAGTCAAGGCTAGTGCCCATATGTGCTCTTCTCCCTCCCTCCTTGTAATACAAGGCATACATTCTTCTCCAGACCCAGTCAGCCAACCTCTCTACCCACTGTTAACCCCATCCCTGTCAGCCAACCTCTCTACCTGGTGCTAACCCCTTCTCTGCCAGTCCCTATCAGCCAACCTCGCTATCTACTGTTACCAACTTCAGTGTCAGTCACTGTCACCCAACCTCACTAACCACCCTCCCTTGCTGGTCCCTGTCAGCCAACCTCACTGTTAACCCCTCCAACTGCCAGTTCCTGTCTCACTGCCCACTGTTAACCCCCCCATGTCAGTTCCTGTCAGCCAACATCACTACGCACTGCTAACCCCTCCACTGCCAGCCCCTGTCACCCAAGCTCAAAACCCACTGATAACCTCTACCTTGACGGTTCCTGTCAGCCAAACCTCACTGTTAACTAGAGATGTCCCGAATAGTTCACTGGCGAATAGTTCCTGGCAAACATAGCTTGTTCGCGTTCGCCACGGTGGCGAACATATGCAATGTTTGGTCCGCCCCCTCTTCATCATCATTGAGTAAACTTTGACCCTGTACCTCACAGTCAGCAGACACATTCCAGCCAATCAGCAGCAGACCCTCCCTCCCAGACCCTCCCACCTCCTGGACAGCATCCATTTTAGATGAATTCGGAAGCTGCATTCTTAGTGAGAGGAGGGACAGTGTAGCTGCTGCTGATTTAATAGGGAAATCGATAGCTAGGCCAGTGTATTCAGTGTCCACTACAGTCCTGAAGGACTCATCTGATCTCTGCTGTAAGGACAGCACCCCAAAAACCCTTTTTAGAGCTAGAACATCAGTCTGCTTTTTTTTTTTTCCTATGTAATCTAATTGCAGTTGCCTGCCTGCCAGCGTGTGTGTCAGGCTCACAGCGTATACTGAGCCCACTTTCCCAGTGTCACCACTCATATCTGTTGTCACAATAGGTGTCATTTAAAAAAAAAAATAATAATTTTTTTTTGACTGTAATATAATAGCAGTCAGTTTCCTTCACACGTGTGCGTTTCAGGGCCCGCCAGGGCACAGTGTCATACCAGTGCAACTCATATCTGGTGTAACAGTAGTGTACATTTAAAAAAAAATAGAAATTTTACTGTGAAATAATAGCAGTCAGTTTCCTTCACATGTGTGTGATTCAGGGCCTGCCAGGGCACATTGTCACACCAGTGCAACTCATATCTGGTGTAACAGTAGTGCACATTTAAAAAAAAAAAAAAAAATTGACTGTAATAGATTGAATAGCAGATAGTTGTCTGCAAGCGTGTGTGTCAAGCCTACAGCGTCTACTCTGCCAACTTCTGCCAGTGCACAGTGCCACTCATATCTGTTGTCACAGTAGCTTGCACGCATAGTACCACTAATCGAAAAAAAAAATGACAGGCAGAGGCAGGCCACCCCGCAGGGGCCGTCGTGGTCGTTGTGCTGTGATTCCCTTTGGCCCTAGAATAATGCCCAGTGTTCAGAGGCCACGTACCCTGAACTCGAAAAGTTCTGAGGACATAGTAGACTGGCTAACACAGGACACCCAATCTTCTACAGCTTCCGCTCGGAACCTTGACGCACCATCCTCCTCCAGCTTAGCTTCGGGCACCTCTCAAGTTACCACTCGCCCGCCTGCCACCACCACCACAGCCGCTTCACTTGATCTGTCAGAGGAGTTATTTACACATCAGTTGGAAGAAATGAGTGATGCGCAACCATTATTGCCAGAGGATGTAGATAACAGGGATATGTCTCAGTCAGGCAGCATTACACGCATGGACGTACGGTGTGATGATGATGATGTTGTACCCACTTCTGCTTCCTTTGCTGAGTTGTCAGATACAAGTGAAGTGGTTGATGATGACGATGCGTCCGTGGATGTCACGTGGGTGCCCACTAGAAGAGAAGAAGAACAGGGGGAAAGTTCAGATGGGGAGACTGAGAGGAGGAGGAAACAAGTTGGAAGCAGGGGGAGGCCGTCGCAAGGAGCTAGTGGCACAGTCAGACAGCATGCATCGGAACCCGGGGTCAGCCAGACAGCACCCCAATCAACGCATGCTGTTGCCACCACCAGAATGCCGTCATTGCAGAGCTCAGCAGTGTGGCATTTTTTTTGTGTGTCTGCCTCTGACAACAGCGATGCCATTTGAAACCTGTGCCAAAGGAAACTGAGTCGTGGGAAGTCCAACACCCACCTAGGTACAACTGCTTTGCGAAGGCACATGATCGCACATCACAAATACCTATGGGATCAACAAATGAGTACAAGCAGCACACAAACTCAAAGCCGCCATCCTCCTCCTGGTCCAGCATCTTCAGCCACGTCAACCACTGCTGTCCTCCTTGCCCCCTCTCCGCCACTCCGTCTCTCGCCTTGAGCAGTTCCTGCTCATCTGCCCACAGTCAGGTGTCTGTCAAGGACATATTTGAGCATGAGAAGCCAATGTCACAAAGTCACCCTCTTTCCCGGCATCTGACAGCTGGCTTGTCTGAACTTTTAGCCCACCAGCTTTTACCATACAGCCTGAGGCGTTTCAAAAATGTGTAGCTATTGGGACACCGCAGTGGAAGGTACCCGGCCGAAATATCTTTGCACAAAAGGCAATCCCCAACCTGTACTCGATTGTGCAAAAGGAAGTAATGGCATGTATGGCACACAGTGTTGGGGCAAGGGTCCATCTGACCACTGATACCTGGTCTGCAAAGCATGGTCAGGGCAGGTATATCACCTACACTGCGCATTGGGTAAACCTGCTGACGGCTGCCAAGCATGGAATGTGTGGTTTTGCAGAGGGGTTGGTGACACTGCCACGACTTGCAGGCAGGCCTGCTGCCACCTCCTCTACTCCTCCTACTCCATCCTCTTCCATAACCTTCTCAGCTGAGTCCTCTTCTGCTCCACATCAACGGCACCCCCCCAGCTCCCCAGGTACTATTCCACATCCCGGATACGGCAGTGTCACGCCGTCTTGGGTTTGACTTGCCTGAAAGCAGAGATTCACACCGGACCAGCACTCCTGTCCGCCCTGAATGCACAGGTGGATCAGTGGCTGACTCCGCACCAACTGGAGATCGGCAAAGTGGTTTGTGACAACGGAAGAAATTTGTTGGCGGCATTGAATTTGAGCAAGTTGACACATGTGCCGTGCATGGCACATGTGTGTAATCTGATCGCACAACGCTTTGTGCAAAAGTACCCAGGCTTACAGGACGTCCTTAAGCAGGCCAGGAAGGTGTGTGGCCGTTTCAGGCATTCCTACACAGCCATGGCGCACCTTTCCGATATCCAGCGGCGAAACAACATGCCAGTGAGGCGCTTGATTTGCGACAGCCCGATACGTTGGAATTCAACACTCCGAATGTTCGACCGCCTGCTCCGACAAGAAAAAGCCATTAACGAGTATTTGTATGACCGGGGTGCTAGGACAGCCTCTGTGGAGCTGGGAATTTGTTTGCCACGTTACTGGACGCTCATGTGCAATGACTGTAGGCTCATGCATCCTTTTGAGGAGGTGACAAACCTAGTCAGTCACACCGAAGGCACCATCAGCGACATCATACCATTTGTTTTCTTCCTGGAGCGTGCCCTGCGAAGAGTGCTGGATCAGGCCGTAGATGAGCATGAAGAGGAAGAGTTGTGGTCACCATCACCACCAGAAACAGCCTTATCAGCATCGCTTGCTGGACCTGCGGCAACACTGGAAGAGGATTGTGAAGAAGAGGAGTCAGAGGAGGAATATGGATTGAGGAGGAGGAGGAAGACCAACCACAACAGGCATCCCAGGGTGCACGTTGTCACCTTTCTGGTACCCGTGGTGTTGTACGTGGCTGGGGGGAAGAACAAACCTGCAAAATTGCAGAGCATATTCAAAATGTGGTCTTACCAGTGAATTATAAAGAGACAAAATGATTGTGGCGAAACCGACCTCGCCACGTGTCCTTGGAGGGGGCTGCTTGCCCGCCTCTTGCCTTTGGACTATGGCCCTGAGAGATTTGGCCCTTTTACAAAACGTATTCGGCCCTAACAGAGTGCATGTCACTCATTCTGGCCCTTTAAACACAGTGGGGCCATTTGGTACTTGCCCTGTGTGAGCAGTGATACCCCCAGATAGCTATGCCATGGAGCCTATTCATATAATGAAAGACTATGGGAAAGACTTTGGCTCCATGGCAATTAAACTGTATTTGTGTGGTCTGCGTGCCATTCACCTAATAATGTGCACGCAGACCTGATCTATCTGGGGATATGTTACATGTCTGTGTTTAATGTATAAAAAGTAACTTTATATATTTTAACACATAATCCTGTATTTAGGTCCCCACATGTGTAATGGAGTTTTGTCTTTGACCTGGGAGATAATTGGATTACTTCTCCAATTATCTCCAGGGCAGAAGGGAGGAAGCCAGGATGCATTGTGGGGATGTTTTACATTTCCTGTTTGAGCCAGATTAAAATACTGCCAGCCAGGGGGAACAAAATATACTTTTACTAACTTTTGAACCCCTGGTCTGATTCATGCCAATATGTTGTTCCCCTGAATGGATTGATTGTGGATATGTATTTTTATGTGAATGTGATGTATGGTTTTAAAGTTACAGAGTATGTGTGGAAACTGTATTTTTACTGTATGCAATAATTATGTTAATTGCTTATCTGAGGGGAGGGGATGTGTGGGTTGTACTGTTACTTGATTGGTTGTTTTATGCCTCCCCCTGGGTGTGTCCTGTATGTGCACAACTGTAATAAAAAGCAGGCTGGGTGTTCCAGACCTCAGATTCTGCTTGACCCTCAAACCGATGTGTCGTCTAGTTTTTGGGGGAATTGGATTGTATGCTGACTGCCAGGAGTGTAAGCGGATTGTATACTTTTCCTGTTCGGCTGATTCCAGGGTTCGTGTGTTTCCAGTTCGGGAGTTTCCAGAATTCGTACAGTTTGCAGTTTGGGAGATTGGTGAGTGCTGTAGCTGCTGGTCTATGGAAAAGGGGGATATCGCCTAAACTGTGTTTTATCCTTTTGAGCGAAACTGTCCGTTACACTGGGTGTGCAGGCCTGACCTGTGGCTTGAGCTATCCCAATTTGCGATAGAACTTCTGGCCTGCCCCACTTCAAGTGTCCTGTCAGAAAGGGCCAGTGCAGCAGGAGGTATTGTCACTGAGAGGAGAATTCGCCTAGGTCAAAAAGGTCTAGATTACCTCACCTTTATTAAGATGAATGAGGGACTGACAGTGGGCGATACATTCGACGAAAAAAAGGTGTGATGAGGGGGATGTAACAGGGATTAAACTGATAAGAATAGTACTACTTAGCACACCACTCCTATCTGGTGGCACATTAGATTACACGCGCAGTGCCCCAAATTTGAAGTAGGAGGACCAACCAAGCATCTTTTTCTATCTTCTGGTTCCTAAAATCAATGCCATATACTCGTCCCCTGATAGGGGACGTAACAGGGATTCAACTGATAAGAATAGTACTACTTAACACACCACTCCTATCTGGTGGCACATTAGATTGCACATGCAGTGCCCCAAATTTGAAGTAGGAGGGCCGACCAAGCATCTTTTTCCATCTCCCGGTTCCTAAAATCGATGCCATATACACGTCCCCTGATAGGGGACGTAACAGGGATTTAACTGATAGGAATAGTACTACTTAACACACCTTATAATAGAGAGAGGCAATGCAGAGAGAGGAGTCTGAAGAAGAGGAGTCAGAGGAGGAAGGTGGCTTTGAGGAGGTGGAAGACTAAACACAGCAGGCGTCCCAGGGGGCTTGTTGTCACCTTTCGGGGACCCTTGGTGTTGTACGTGGCTGGGTGGAAGAAGAGACCTTCAATGACATCAGTGAGGACAAGGAACGGGACATGGCTAGCTTGGTATCCAACCTTGTACAAATGGGGAATTTGCGGTTGTGCAAATGGACTGTTTGCGGTTGTTTGCGGTGCGTTAACAGGGAGTTTGGTCTGCCACTGTGAAGCGGGCGTAAGCCTTACACTACCTGATCGATACAACACCATACCTGATGTTTTAACGCACGTTATTCCAAACAATTTAGTAATGTTAGGTGATTTATGCCCTTAGGATTTATGGATTAAAACCAGACTCTGCATCAACTATGTAATTTTCCATGGGGGTTTTGCCATGGACCCCCCTCCGGCATGCCACAGTCCAGGTGTTAGTCCCCTTGAAACTACTTTTCCATCACTATTGTGGCCAGAAAGAGTCCCTGTGGGTTTTAAAATTCGCCTGCCATAACCAATGGCACCCGACAGGGCTGACCTCTGTCTCCCTTGATCTTCATCCTATGCCTCGAACCTTTAGCTCAACGCATAAGGGAGGATGCTAACATTAATGGAGTAGTGATAGGCGACCACCAACATAAACTCTCCTTATTCGCCGACGATGTCATATTGACACTTATGGAACCCGAAAGCTCACTGCCAGCCCTGCTGGATCTCTTTTGGAAATCTGGAACTATTTCATATTACAAGCTCAACACCAGTAAATCTCAAGCGCTCCCTATTAATGTTCCCACACAGAGGACGGAGTGCCTCCAGCAGCGTTTTAAATTAGATTGGAGGGAGGATTATGTGACACATTTAGGGGTTAGGATCACTAAAAATGCCCAAACACTGTTCAACCAAAATTACACAAGAATATTTAACTCGATAAAACAAGAACTAGATACCTGGAGAGATGTGAAGCTGTCTTGGGCAGGGCGAATAAATGTCATCAAGATGATGTCATTAGCAAAGCTACTCTATGTGTTTCGGATGCTTCCCATCCCAGTCCCCAAAAGCTATTGCCACAAAATGCAGCGAGTTTTTACAGAATTTATTTGGGCAAAAAAAAAGAGCCCGAATAGCGGGGAGATGTATACAGAAACCAGTCGAGAAGGGGGGGATGGGCGTCCCACAAGTATGGGCTTACCACAAAGCAGCATTGCTAACTCAAGCTATTAATTTACATGCTCCAAGGGGAACAATAGGGTGGGTTGACATGGAAAGACAGCAGCTAGCAGGAGAAAGATTGCTGTCATGCATGTGGACCCCTCCATCGCTGAGGTGTAACAAACAAACACTGTTCAAGACGACAACTGCTTCGATGGCAGCATGGGATGATTTACTAAGGTCTCAAAATGGTGCCTCCAAGTTCCACAGATTATGCCCTTTGGAGGCGTTGGCTGCGGTCTCTCCCTGGCTATCCTTGAAGCATTGGGAGACCCACAAAATCACTAAGACATCTCAATTCTTATCCGGGAGTACGATAGTGCCATTCCCAGAAATGCAGAAGCTATATGGCTTACCCCCTAATTTCACATTCCTATATCTGCAAATTAAAAGTGCCATTATAGACCATGTAGATTTTAAAAGACAAGAGGACACTCAGACAGACTTAGGGGCAAATCTTTTAATTGCGACTAGTTGGAACAGACCCTTGAAACCCAAACTCCTCTCAGCATGCTACAAAACATACTTTGCCAACAATGACAGACATCATCCCTCGTTTGTCCTACAATGGGAGAGGGAGACAGGAGAAATAACCCCGCTAGACGAATGGATCAAGAGGTTAAATGCTCTTAAGGGGATGTCCAATTGCTACTCTCATTTCGAGGCCCATAGAAAATTAATTTACAGGTGGTACCTTACCCCAGATAGGCTTAGACACATCTTCAAAACTGCACCTGAAACGTGTTGGAGGTGCGGAGTAGGCAAGGGCACCATGTTTCACATATGGTGGCAGTGCAGTCATATTAAACCGATGTGGGAAACAGTACATACATTGATTAAGGAATTAGGGCTTGAAACACCATTGACACACAGGGCCTTCCTATGGTTGGAATTCCCCGCACAACTTTCCTTTCACAATAGGGCACTGCTGTCCCAGATAGCAATGGCAGCTAGAGCCTTACTAACCTTAAATTGGAAGACGGGAATATGCCCGACTAGACAGATGCTGATTGACAAAATAAGACTTAGTTTTACATATGAGCGACTATCTATAACTTCCCCGACACAGGAACAAAAAGTTGCACAGATATGGGAAAGTTGGCAAGTCAAATTCCCACCGTGAACGAGGGAAAGGGGCAAGGGCCTCAAAAAAAAAAAAAAAAGGAGATATAGGAACAACTAATGGCGGAATTTAATTATGCTATAGAGGTAAAAGTTGCAGGGCTTAGAACTCCTTCGACAGACTAGGTTGCCGAGTATTCACTAGGAAAAGCTAGTATGTGACTGTGCCATTTTTCCATGTTCTTTACTTTTTAGTTTTTATTCCTTTTCTCTCCTCGAGGATATTGTTTGTTTTCCTTTCCGCTACGAGATGTAATACAATGTAGACGTAATTGAACCATGGCTTGACATGCAGGCATGGATATTTGAATGTATAAAATAAGTATGACTAGCTTACATAAATACGGCTTACCCCCAGTAGCTCATATGGTCTAGAAAGAGGCGAATGGATACGGAAGCAAGGCTGGAATGCAGGTCTACAGGCCTCAAGTTTTTTTTGGGACCTAGCAGCCCACCTCAATAAACATCTATGCCCACGTTAGGGCAATAGGAAAGTTGACCTGTACGTAAGTGCAGGGTTCTGCATTAGATACGGGAGAAGGCTAGCAGTAAAGGGTGGGAGCAATAGACCTATTCAACGATGGGCAGACTAGTTAACTAGGGTTAAGACCTTACGTAAAGTCATAGCAGGCCTAGACACAAAACGGGCATACACCGAAATGTTTTTTGACAGTGTATCTGAACTGTAAATGTAATATTGGAAGATGCAAGACTATGCTTATGTATGCATGTTATCTCGTATAAACCCCTCCCCCTCTCTTTATTCTGTACACTAATCTTGACCTATATAAAACTCAATAAATCTCAATTATAAAAAAAAAAATTTGCCTGCCTATTGAAGTCTATGGCGGTTCGCCCGGTTTGCCCGTTTGCAGAAATTCGCCTTCGCTGTTCGCGAACGGAAAATTTTATGTTCACGACATCTCTACTGTTAACCCCTCCCCTGCCTGCCCCTGTCAGCCAACCTCGCTACTCACTGTTAACCCATTTCCTGTCAGCCAACCTCAATACCCACTGTTAACCTATCCCCTGCCAGTCCCTGTCCGCTAACCTCACTGCCCACAGTTAACCTTTCCCCTTCCAGTCCCTGTCAGACACCCTCACTACGTACCCACTATTAACCCCTACCCCTGCAAGCCCCCCCTCTCTCTCTCTCTCTCTTTCTTTATATATATATATATAGAAAGAGAGAGAGAGAGAGAGAGAGAGAGAGAGAGAGAGAACACAAGGCTCTATAGGTATTTAATTTTTTTCTGTCTCTTCATTTTATAATAAACATATGACATTATATAAAAAGAAAGAGATTTCTGGTGCTTGCTCTTTGTATAAGTAACAACTTGAACTTCCCAAACTGTCATTCATCGTAGATAGTTATAATAATGTTTTATTTTATTTTGATATACCTATACTCACTTTTATTCTTGTGTTCCACCATATTTCACTTACATATATTTCTAATGTTTATTCCTTTTTACTATTTTTTTTTTTTTAAATATATATACATATAAAGCCCAACTCCCTTCAGGACTTCAAGCCCCTGGGTTCCTCTTATTTCCCTGTGGTGGAACAGACCACGCCACATGTGTATTATTAACCAAACGCTAAGGTTATTGTTTTGAATCAACTAGGTTTTTAATTTCATGGGACATAATAATTGTTAACATAACATCATTTAAATATGATCACATTACTCCCCTCTTTCTAATGTCGCTCTAAACAACAATTCCCCATACATTAAATTGAAAAATAATAAATCGGGATACAATGGGTTAATAACCCGATCGAAATTTGAATATTGGATTACGTCACAGCGGTGGGCTGAACTAACAGCCCATTGGCTAATTCAAATTTCACAGCTACCAATCAACTTCTACCACCACCTATTTAAACCGGGTAAATTTTATCTGCGGTTCCCCTCTGATGAGCTTAGGAAGCGAAACGTGCGTCAGGGCAACTAGGATACCTAGTACTTTATCAAAACAATTATGAACTTACCTAGATGATGTAGCAGCAAGCATTTCCATACTGCTAGTCTAATTTCGCTTGACTCTCAGATCTGCCGAGTCTATCCATTTCTTATCTTATCTATTTTTCGTATAGACTACTCTATTTCTATATTCACCTGGAACTTATTTTTACATTTTGTTTAATTCTAAATGGGGAGGGTTGCTTTCTTTATTTCAACCAGGGAAAGCTTTTTTTGTTTAAGGGGTGCCCGCAAAGGCACAGTAGGGAGAGTTTAGATATATACTCCAGATCAATTATCTCCTTTTCCCTCCCTCTCTCCATATCCAGCTATTTTTAGCTGGCTATAATATCTCTACCATTATCAATTATATTTGGTTGAGAGGTTCCCTAACAATATACTGATTACTGAAATAAGGAGATCTGCGAAGGGTCAAATTTGTAAATAATGTGTACCAGCTAGAATCTTTTTGTATTTACAAACTGTTATTATTGTATACATTAAACCGAAGGTGAATTTCACACGGTTACAAACACTGGGCTAGCAACAAACCACCCTATTTGGGAAGTTGTAACTTTGTTGCAACCCAGCTGCTACTTCAATCTGGCACGATCAGGTGCTTTAGCTACATAAGTATCCTATCGATTTTAAAGTATCAGATTGTGTAAAATGAATATTGTACAGCCGGTACACAAATACTATGGATGTTTATAACAGCAATGATTTAGGTAGCTATAGATTTGAGATACTATCAGCTATCTAGGCTATCTTATTGCAAATAATTTTGTTTGAAAATCCAGTTCGATATTACTATCAGGCTTAGCCGCACACATTTTCTCACATTGTTGAGTTTAGTGTCTCAACACTACGGCTATTTCTGTCAGTAAATTTTTGGCTACCTACAGATAAAAAACTGCCAACAATTTAGGCTACTTCATTGTAATCTTTTGATGCTGCAATAATAGATCGCTATTATAATAATGGCTGTACATAGCTTCTCATTAATAAAGTAATTCAGGACTTTTAAATACGTGTTTTTTACATACTAATTCTTGGACAATAGGAGTTCTGGACTTGCAAAAAGTGTTCTTACACACCTGATATCTTTGATAGCGTAGCTAATTTAGTATTTAAATAATACTGCTCTCAGTGGTTCATATTCCACTTAGATTTGTATCCCAGCTCTATCTGTTGGTATTTAACTGCAGTACTTATTGACATACAATTTCTGGGTATTACAATTTTAATAAATATTTTTTTATTTCACTAATTGCTGATTTTGTGTTCCTCACTTTATGTTTGTGTGTTAGTGTGCATATTTGGTATAGCCCATTAGATTTGGGCTTCATTTTCACAGCAATTCCCCGGTTATTAATAATCCAAATCTAACTGCTACCTCCACTTCTCTTCGCTTTATTAGTGTTACATTCTAACTTCCCTCCCCTCCCCTGTTCTTCCCTGCTCTCTATGACAGTTTGTATTTAGGGTTGCCATGATGACTCGGCCCACGCCAATCACTTGATGCAGGCTGCAATGCCATATTTGTACACTCATGAGAGTGTACTATGGGCACTCAGTTGATGGCATCCCCATCCCTTCTAAAACCCTTGTTTCGGGATGAGACAGGGTTTCTCTCCTTCCCTGTCCCCATAAGTCCTGGATGCTATGTCTAGTTTAATTTTTTTATTCTATAAATCTTTTATATAATCCCCAAGTCAGCTGGTGGCGGCCATGTTGGTATTTCTATAGGTATACAACGCCTGCTACCTTGGGACTCTCTTAAAGATACTCCCCCTTTTATATTTTATTAAAAATAAATAATTTCTAAATATATTTTAACATCATAAGATTTGCACAATGCTGTTTCTTCTATTTCTTTCTATCTATATCTATCTATTTATTTATTTATATCTATCTATCTCTTTCTATATATCTATTTATATCTATCTATCTCTTTCTATATATCTATTTATTTCTATCTATCTATATCTATTTCTATCTGTCTATTTATTTCTATCTATATCTATCTATTTCTTTCTTTCTTTCTTTCTATTCTTCTATCTATATCTATCTATTTCTTTCTATCTATCTATCTATGTATATCTATTTCTTTCTATCTATCTATCTATCTATCTATTTCTTTCTCTCTCTCTCTCTCTCTCTCTATCTATCTATCTATTTCTTTCTATCTATCTATCTATCCATCTATCTATTTATCTATCTATGTCTATCTACCAATGTCTATCTATCAATGTCTATCTATCTATCTATCTATTTCTATCTATCTATATATATATTTCTATCTATCTATCTATCTATCTATCTATCTATCTATCTATCTATCTATCTATTTCCATCTGTTCATTTCTATCTATTTATTTTTATCTATCTATATCTATTTCTATCTATAACTATTTCTATCTATCTGTCTATTTCTTTCTATCTATATCTATATCAGATAATTTAATTGTTGATAATATTCACATAGTTGCATATGGACGCATTTTTCCAAGATTTTTGACAATACTGGGAGCAATGATATCGGGCGATAGTTAAATAACAAAGAATTGTCACCACGTTTATGGATAGATACTACTTTTGCAGTCTTCCAAAGTTTGGGTATGTATCCTGTCAACATGGATTCATTGATAAAGGAAGTGACAGGTTTAGCAATTGCTGATGCACTGAGCTTCAGCAACATTGCTGAGATTTGATCTGGTCCACACTGGTTTTTCATTTTTAAATTATTAAGATGTTTATTAACGATACTAACAGGCACAGATCTAAAAATTAATTTCTCTATATGAGGATTTTGAAGATTTGGCAGGGCCTGATCTTTATTTGTGGTCTGAAAATCAGTGTCATTTGTTATCTTAGGAAGTGGGAGGGTCTGTCCCAGTGGTTTTATACTGATGCCTGTTTTGTTCTGATTGGTTGTTTTGAAAAGTTCTGTTAACTGTTTCTTTGCTGCTGGAGGTTTTCAGTAAAGAAGGTAAAGCAATATGAAGCCTCCTGTCCTGACATAAAATTTATATTACTCAGTCCCAGTTGGTATAGTTCCTTCAAATTGCCAAAACGTGTTTCGCTTGTGTCCAAGCTTCCTCGGTGACTGTGTATGATATGAGCTTCTATCTGGTTTTAGAAGCTCAGAAGAAGATAGAAGCCTACATCACACAGCCGACTGAGAACATGAAAATGCAATATATAATCACATAATAAATAATTTATACAGAATTAGGCACCAAGAATAGACGCTTCTAAACACTGAGCAAAGTTAACAGATGGCTGTTCCAGAAGGATGGACCCTTATAAAAAAAAAAAAGCAGGCCTCCCTTAGGACGTTTCTTATTTACTTTTTGTCTATAGTTTATCTTTATGTATAAGTCTCACACTTTATAGCTACATTTTTAATATGCAGATGAGTACTAACAATTTAATTGTAGCATTTATTTACATTCCATTAGCATTGGGCTTTTTGCTAAATAAAGAGTTTCTCAAATAAGTAAAATAAATTATCATAAAAGTCCCACTAGTAGAAACTAGGTGCTCCTAAACAGCTCTACCTATTAATGTATACTTTGTATGTACACCTTCTTCAGTAGCTCTAGAAACTGGAAATGCATTTAATTTAATTAATCTTTTGAGTCTAGGAAATAGAGACACACGCAAATTCCCAATAGAGTTGGCAACGTTTACGTGTTTACTTTTCTGCCAAATTATAGGCCTATTATGTTCATAGGAATACCTGTACCATACTTTGGTTGTTAACCATTGCAAAGTGGTTTTAAGTCTGTGAACAATGTCAACGTGTGATGCTAATTTTGTCATTATTCATCATTAACACTCACCCCCATTGCTTTAGAAAATTGAAAGGTAACAGTTTAGAAACAAGAGAAATATATTTAGCATAACTGAAAAAGATAAAATTAGATGCAACTCATGAGCTTGCCAATGTTTTGCTAAGTAATTTAGCACATCAAATGAAATGTTGTTTATAAATATAGTTTTAGGTTCCACACAATGTGCATGATTGTATTATGACCTATGAAATGAACCGTATAGTATTTTCAGCTTTCTAAAATATACTGACCTATTGCCGTTTATACTTATTTAACCATAGCTGGTTCCCTTATTTACCACTATAACGTCTTAAAGCATAGAACTTAGTAGGGCTTACAATACAGATATCTGAGCCATAATTTGATATAGTTAGTAAGAGGTCCTCTATTTAAAATATATAAATAATTGAGAATACAATATAAAATAAGGATTGTCTTGGAAGTTTTGTCTTTAAAATATTAAATAACAATATAAATATAGACATATAAAATCCATTACAATAATTTATAGCAGAGTTTATAAGTAGTGATGTCCCGAACGGTTCGCTGGCGAATAGATCCTGGCGAACATAGCATGTTCACGTCTGCCACCGCGGGCGAACACATGCGATGTTCGGTCCGCTCCCTATTCTTTATCATTGAGTAAACTTTGACCCTGTACCTCACAGTCAGCAGACACATTCCAGCCAATCAGCAGCACACCCTCCCTAGCAGACTCTCCCACCTACTGGACAGCATCCATTTTAGATTCATTCGGAAGCTGAAACCATTTTTTTTTTTTTTCAATGTATTATTATTATTTTTTTTTTAGTGCATATAAATGTTACAAGCAGATACTCCCAACAGCCACTCTGTATTACTGCAGATACTCCCCCCCAGACACTCTGTGTTACTGCACATACTCCCTCCAGACACTCTGTGTTACTGCACATACTCCCTCCAGACACTCTGTGTTACTGCACATACTCCCTCCAGACACTCTGTGTTACTGCAGATACTCCCTCCAGACACTCTGTGTTACTGCAGATACTCCCTCCAGACACTCTGTGTTACTCAGATACTCCCTCCAGACACCCTGTGTTACTGCAGATACTCCCTCCAGGCACCGTGTTACTGCAGATACTCCCTCCAGACACCCTTTGTTACTGTAGATACTCCCTCCAGACACTCTGTATTACTGCAGACTGTTCCTCCTACATAGGGTCACTTGGCAGATATGGATTGACACCTATCCTAAGGATCCCAGATACACACTGGCACAGAGCAGAATAGGGACTGTTCCCCCTACATAGGGTCACTTGGCAGATATGGATTGACACCTATCTTAAGGATCCCTGATACACACTGACACAGAGCAGAATAGGGACTGTTCCCCCTACATAGGGTCACTTGGCAGATATGGATTGACACCTATCTTAAGGATCCCTTATACACACTGACACAGAGCAGAATAGGGACTGTTCCTCCTACATAGGGTCACTTGGCAGATATGGATTGACACCTATCCTAAGGATCCCTGATACACACTGACACAGAGCAGAATAGGGACTGTTCCCCCTACATAGGGTCACTTGGCAGTTATGGATTGACACCTATCTTAAGGATCCCTGATACACACTGACACAAAGCAGAATAGGGACTGTTCCTCCTACATAGGGTCACTTGGCAGATATGGATTGACACCTATCCTAAGGATCCCTGATACACACTGACACAGAGCAGAATAGGGACTGTTCCCCCTACATAGGGTCACTTGGCAGATATGGATTGACACCTATCCTAAGGATCCCTGATACACACTGACACAGAGCAGAATAGGGACTGTTCCCCCTACATAGGGTCACTTGGCAGATATGGATTGACACCTGTCCTCAGGGACCCTGATACACACTCGGGGGGGGGACCTACTGTCCTCCCCCGCCCCCACCCCTGCGCAGTGGGTGGGGGCAATAAAAATAATGAGGGGGGACCTACTGTCCTCCCCCCACCCCTGCACGGTGGGTGGGGGCCGTAAAAATAATGAGGGGGGACCTGCTGTCCTACCCCCCAGCCCCCACCCCTGCACGGTGGGTGGGGGCCTTAAATCACAATTGGGGGAGGACCTACTGTCCTCCCCCCGCCCCCACCCCTGCGCGGTGGGTGGGGGCCATAAAAATAATGAGAGGGGGACCTACTGTCCCCCCCAGCCCCTAACCCTTAGTGGTGGGTGAAGGCCCTAAATAAAAATCCCCCCCCCAATCAAAGGTGACTAGAGGTCCCCAAGCCCCTAGTCACCCACCCCCCCACCCCCAAAAAAGTCACCGCCTACCTACCCCCCTCACCCTAAAAAATTGTGAAGGGGGAATAAAATAACTAACCTGTAAAGAAAAAATTCAGCTTACCATTTGACGTCTTCTTTTTTCTAAAATCTTCTTTTTTCAGCCCCAAAAAGGCCAAATAAAGAGCCATAAGAACCGACGCAATAAAAAAAAACAACAAAAAAAAACAAGTCACCTTTGATGGGGGGGGGAATTTTTATTTAGGGCCCCCACCCACCGCTCAGGGGTGGGACCAGTAAGGGAGGACAGTAGGTTCCCCCCCCTCATTATTTTTATGGCCCCCACCCACCGCGCAGGGTTGGGGGCCTGGGGGAGGACAGTAGGACCCCCCTCATTATTTTTATGGCCCCCACCCACCGCGCAGGGGTGGGGGCAGGGGGGGAGGACAGTATCCCCCCCCCTCATTATTTTTATGGTCCCCTTGAAACAACTTTTCCATCACTTGTGTGGCCAGAAAGAGTCCCTGTGGGTTTTAAAATTCACCTGCCCATTGAAGTCAATGGCGGTTCGCCCGGTTCACCGGTTCGCGAACGTTTGCGGAAGTTCCCGCTCGCCGTTCGCGAACCGAAAATTTCGTGTTCGCGACATCACTATTTATAAGATTAAACTATATGCTTGCAATATCTTAATAGATTAACATAACCTCCTGAACATGTCATCATGTCAGCCTCTCTTACAAGATGGAGCGTCTGTCTCCAAATCTCTCCTCTCTCTGTGTTAACATTTAAAAGGTGCACATATTTATACCTTAGGTGTCTTCATTTTAGGGTTACCGTAGTTTATATATGAAAAAGTAACTTTTCTTTCACTTTATTCAAATGCCCAATGTATTACCTAGACAAAAGAGACGTGTTATAAAAGAGACGTGACAAGTTTACGTTTTTAAAGGGACACTCCAGGCACCCAGACCACTTCTGCTCATTGGAGTGGTCTGGGTGCCAACTCCCACTACCCTTAACCCTGCAAGTGTAATTATTGCAGTTTTTTTTAAACTGCAATAATTACCTTGCAGGGTTAAGTCCTCCCCTAGTGGCTGTCTATTAGACAGCCACTAGAGGGAACTTCCTGGTTTCTAGCACAGGTTTTCTGTGCTAGAGCGTCGCTGGACGTCCTCACACTGTGTGAGGACCTCCAGCGTCGCTCTATTCCCCATAGGGAAGCATTGAAATTCATTTTCAATGCTTTCCTATGGGGTGTGCTAATGCGCATGCGCATTAGGTCTCCTCGGCCGGCAGGCGAGATCAGTCTCGCCCACCGGCCGACGTATGCAGAAGGAGGAGCGGCGGGGGAGGAGGAAGCAGCGACGTGGGACATGTCGCTGCCTCTGGTAAGTCACTGAAGGGGTTTTCACCCCTTCAGCAACTGGGGATTGGGGGGTGGGAGGGAGAGGGACCCTCCAGTGCCAGGAAAACGGATCGTTTTCCTGGCACTGGAGTTTCCCTTTAAGTGTGAATTTTCATGGAGGGTTTTGATGCGTCTGTGTCCCACTTTGGAGCACTTGAGCAGGCTACATATTCCAGCTACGCCATAAAGCATACCATTTCTTAAAGAAGACATCCCAGGGTATTTCAAAAGGCATATTTTGAACCTTAGCGTGGGATCATTTTTCCGCTAGCTTGTACCAAGTGCAGTGGTAATAAGTATTTTTTTCGGCACAATATTTTTTTGCAAACCTTATGTGTGCTACAACTGTATAATACTTCATATGTTTCTCAGCCATGTCGTCTGAGTACAGCAATACCCCCATATGTACCTCTGCCAGGTATAAGTTACATTGAAGGGGCACATTTGAGACACAGTCATTACAGTTTTTTTCAAACTTTGAATTTTTACACTGTGACCATGTCCCGTTTTTCAGCAGGCTAAATAACCCAACTACCTCATAAAGGCATATCATTTATTAAAGAAGACATCCCAGGGTATTTCAAAAGGCATATTTTGAACCTTGACGTGGGATAATTTTTCCGCTAGCTTGTACCAAGTGTAATTGTAATAAGCATTTTTTCTGCCTTTTTGACACACAAAGTGAGTTTGCACAGTATATTTTGCAAACCTTATGCATGCTAAAACTGTATAATACTTCATATGTTGCTCAGCTCTGTCGTCTGAGTACAGCAATACCTCCGTATGTACCTTTGCCAGGTATATGTGGATGTTGAAGGGGCACGTTTGAGACGCAGCCATTCAGTTTTTTTCTAACTTTGAAGCCTTACACTGTGTCCATGTTACATTTTGGAGTAGTTTAGCTGGTTGGTTATCCAAACTTCCCCACATACTATTTATTAAATAATACACCCCGGGGTAATTCAAAAGGCATATTTTGAACCTTAGCGTGGGATCATTTTTTTCTCTAGTTTGTTCCAGGTGTAGTGGTAATGAGTTTTTTTAAATGTATTTTTCTACTTTTTTCAACTTTTTCAACTTTTTAAAACTCATTTTGAAACTTTTTTTGCATATTAAATGTTTAAAACTTTCTTAAAACCTTTTTTTACACATTTAACATTTTTATAATTTTTTTTTACTGTTAACCCCTAACTAGCAGTAAGCGCCACTTACAGTAAATCCCTCAATTTCCCATAACTCCCACCCACACCAACTAGCAAAATATATAATTAGAAAATATTTAAATTAATTAATGAAATAAATTAAACCCCTGAGGGTTAAAAAAAATTAAAAGTTAACCCTAAAGGGTTAAAAAAAAATCGCATCACAGTATAACACAATTTTATGTTTATTTTTTTATGTATTTTTTTTTATCCTGCAATTTATTTATTTTTTATATAACCTACACATCTACCTTCATATATCCTTGGTGGGGATCATACCACCCAACCTGATATAATTGAGCAAAAGGTGCTCTTGAAATTGTGATTTTATATATTTTTACTATTGTTTGAAACAGTGAGCACTATATCTCGTTTTATTCCTTTCATATGCCGTTTACATTGTGAACATCAAAAGAGGACAGCTCCAGATTTATCCTTGCGTGGGGATTGTACTGTACTGCTCAGGACCTTATCTAAGAGCTGAATAGAAGCTCTCTCCTTGTGAGTGTATTTTATCTTCATTTTACCTAAAACATTGAATATACTGGATTACACTGTTGGTGGTTTCTTTTTTATTTTATTTCATATGAGATACCAAAAAAATTATTCCTCATCTGCACTAAAGTTTTGTCTACTTTAACTCTAAGGAGGATAACAGACTGACCTCTAAAAAACATTACTTTCAAAAGATTCTTATCTCCCAAAAAATACTTTTTCTGCTGGGACTCTTTATTATTGTTATATCTCAATATTTTTATATATATATAATATTGTATATATATATATATATATATATATATATATATGTATCTGCATAAGATTATCTAGTATTTCTTATTTGTGTCACGGCATGGCCGGGTACTCACCTGCCCCTGGGCGCCTGCGCCGCCCTCGCGGCAGAATCGCTATTCTCACCGCTCCTGAAGGCTCCCCTTCCGGGTCTGTGGTGGCTTCTTCTATCCCTCTCACCGCCGAGGTCCGTGGTGAGCACGCCGTCGCGGCAAGATGGCAGCCGCCATGCGGATCCGGCGTTCTGCACAGGGAGAAGGAGGAGAGCTGCAGATCCATAGGGGAGGAACAGGTCAGTGACCATGGTGTAAAACAAGATGGTGCTGAGTCCCTGACCTCTTTATATAACCCCTGTGTGCTCCACCTACTGGTGGGAGGTGGGAGGTCGTGTGATTCCAGCCACCTATTTAAACTCAGCACACCTTCCGGTCAGTGCTGGGTTATTTTGCTTATAGCTTCATACCTGCCTATTGCCCTAATTTCCAGCTTAAGTTCCTGGTTCCTGATCCTTGATTCCCTGGATGATTGCTCCTGTCTGCTTCCTGACCTAACTCCAGATTGATCAACTTCTTCTGCCTGCTGCCTGACTGCGATTTTCATTTACTTTTCCTGCTACTGCTTCCTGGAATTCTTCTATTCATTAAAGGCCTCCATGCCACCACAGACCCTTTGGGACCCTGTCTCCACTTCCAGGTGCTCCTAAGGGTTGTGATAGTAAGGGAATGCTGTTCCGCTGCAATTGGGTTCCATCAGCTCCACGAATCCCCAGGTGGGTGTGACATAAAAACCAAGCCGTTTAAATATGGAACCCGCAGGAACAGCTGAGGCCATTACCGCATTAACCCAACAAATGTCGGCCCTAGCCCAAGCCGTTTTGGATTTGCAAGCCAGCAATACCGTACTGCTACAGCGTGAACAAAGAAGAGCTCAGTCTGTACCTCTGCCGGACTTGTCCCCTTCTGGTGCCCATATGACGCCTATGTCTTTTAAACCAAACGTTCCTATGCCTGACAAATTTACAGGAAAAAAGACTGAACTACGTTCATTCATTACAGCCTGCAAATTACTCTTCACTCTGAAGCCACATACCTATCCTAATGACTTTGTGAAGGTTCGTACTGCCATCGCTTTGCTATCCGGTCAAATTCAGACCTGGGCACACCAACTTTTGCATTCCAATAGCCCAATATTGGATTCATGGGATTCATTCGCTGCAAACATGCGCTCGTTATATGATGATCCTTCTCTTCAGAGGTCGTATGGTTTTGCCTACATATTTGAGGCCGCACTCACATGTCAAAAGATACACAACCCCTGTAGTATTACAGTTAACCCCTTCAGGACCGCTGACGGTTCAGGACCGTCAGCGGTAAAACGTGCGTTTGGACCGCTGACGGTCCTGAACCGTCATAACGGTTTTGGGCTACTTACCTGATCGCCGTCGGTCCCACGGCGGCGATCAGTGCTCCTCCCGGTCCAGGGGGACTGCCTGTCTGCCCGGGCAGTCCCCCCTCGGCAGATCAGGACCCCACGGCCATGTGATCACTCGATCACATGACCGCAATAGGGGTCTGTGTATCTGCCTGCAGGGGGACTGTCTGTGCTGACAGGCAGTCTCCCTGCAAGTGTAAAATCATAAAATAAAGTAAAAAAAAAAACAATCAGTGTAAAAAAAATTATAATATGTGTATATATATATATTATATATATACATGTATTATATCTATATATATAATATATGTATATGTATCATATATATAATGTCACACTAAGTGTATTTTTATATTTATATATACGTATATTAATATAAAAATACACTTATATTTAAATTACACACGAATATATACAATATATATAATTGCTATATATATGGTATATATATATTATTATAAAATACAAATAATATGTTAATAAAAATAAATAACAAAAAATAAAAATAATTTTTAATAATTAAAAAAAAATTATATATATATATATTCAATTTTATTCTAACAGTATTTTGATATTGATATATATATATTTATATCAAAATACACTTAGAATGTAATGATATATATATCTATGTATAACTAAATAAATAAAAATAATACGAAATATACATATGTCCACATACAAAATTACATTAATAATTTCATAAATATACACGTAGACGTCAAATATATAAATATGTATATATATTAAAATTCTACGTGCATATTTATGTAATATTTTTACCTAATTAAGTAATTTTAATGATTGCAATTTGAGGGACCTGCCTGCCAACCCAGGCCAAAAGTCCAGATAATTTAATTTGCTAGCACTGTGCTTAACCCTGTAACTTTCTATGACACCCTAAATCCTGTACATGGGGGTACTGTTTTACTCGGGAGACTTCGCTGAACACAAATATTAGTGTTTCAAAACAGTAAAACATATCACAGCGATGATATTGTCAGTGAAAGTGAAGTTTTTTGCATTTTTCACACACAAACAGCTCTTTCACTGAGGATATTATTGCTGTGATATATTTTACTGTTCTGATACACTAATATTTGTGTTCAGCGAAGTCTCCTGAGTATAACAGTACCCCACATGTAGAGGTTTTATAGTGTTTGTGAAAGTTACAGGGTCAAATATAAGGCTTGATTTTACTTTTTTTTTTTTATTGAAATTTGTCAGATTGGTTAGGTTGCCTTTGACAGCGTATGGTAGCCAAGGAATGAGAATTAGCCCCATGATGGCATACCATTTACAAAAGAAGACAACCCAAGGTATTGCAAATGGGGTATGTGCAGCCTTTTTTAGTAGCCACTTAGTCACAAACACCAGCCAAAGTTAGCGGTTTTTGCATTTTTAACACACAAAAACAAATATAAATGCTAACTTTGGCCAGTGTTTGTGACTAGGTGGCTACTAAAAAAGACTGGACATACCCCATTTTAAATACCCTGGGTTGTCTACTTTAAAAAATATGTACATGTTAGGTGTGTTTCGGGGATTTATGACAGATAACGGTGTAACAATGTCACTATTGATACATTTAAAATATATATATATTGAAACAGCAATTTCCTACTTGTATTTATAGGCCTATAACTTGCAAAAAAAAGCAATAAAGCATGTAAACACTGGGTGTTTTTAAACTCGGGACAAAATTTTGAATCTATTTAGCAGTTTTTTTCATTAGCTTTTGTAGATAAGTAAAAGATTTTTCAAGTAAAAGTCCAAAAACATGTTTTTTTTTTATTTTTCACCATATTTCATTATTTTTTTTAAATACAATATATGACATAATATAAATACTGGTATGTAAAGAAAGCCCATCTTGTCGTGAAAAAAACAATATATAACTTGTATGGGAACCGTAAATGAGAGAGCGGAAAATTACAGCTAAACACAAACACCACAAAAGTGTTAAAACTGCTCTGGTCCTTAACGTACAAACATCGCAAAAACAGGCCGGTCCTGAAGGGGTTAAAAAACTGTTTGATTGTACAAACTTCTTTATCAGTTGAGTCGGTTAATATTTTGGATTCCTTTGCCATGTATCTACAGGCTACGCACCATCCACACTAGTACGTGCCATGTACTGTAAGCCAGTTTGCTTTCTTACTTGTGGATGAAAAATGACTGGGTACTAACAATATAATGTAAACATTGCATTTTCTCTGAAACTACAGTGTTTACTGCCTAAAGGGATAAATTATACTCACCAGAACAAATACAATAAGATGTAGTTGTTCTGGTGGCTATAGTGTCCCTTTATCCCATTAAGGACCAAACTTCTGGAATAAAAGGGAATAATGACATGTCACACTTATCATGTGTCCTTAAGGGGTTAAAGGGACAGTATAGTCACCAGAACAACTACAGACTTTGTGCATGAAATATCTCTTGTACATACTAGCTTTCGCATTGTCTACAATTGACAGACAGGGTGGGATGTGCAATGCTATCCCGTTTTGCTATCGTATCTAGAGTGTTTAACTGATCTTTGTCAACGTTGTGTTTCTACATTCGAAAAGCGGTATTCGCATGGAGCTTTTCGAGTCAGCGTCAGTGTTGTCAATTGTATCATGTATATTGGATTCGCCGTTTAGTGGTTCCCAGTGACCCCCATGGTCTTGACCTATCACTGCGCGGTCTGGTTGTCTCTTGTTTGAGCTCCCGTGTTTTGCATGTACTCGCACCACCTGGCCCATGTGTCCGTGTATGTGGTGTATTTATCAGAAAAGGAGTAGCAAATTTCTTCCATACTTCTCGTGGTTTCCACTTTCTGTATCCAGTCCCTAATAGTTGTTGTGTTGGGTTTTTTCCAGAACAGCGGAATTAGTTAGTTGGCAGCTGTGATTAGGTGTGTTAGTAGTTGCACCTTCTTTTTGGTCAGGTTGCGGGGCGGGAGGAGAAATAAAAAGGTGTTAGGGGTGAGTACGATAGTTTCTTCAATGATTGTTTGTATTAGGCCTGATACGCTTGTCCAGAATTTTTTTACCTCTAGACATGTCCACCAGATGTGGGTTGCCATGCTGTTGGGTTGGTGGCATCTCCAGCAGCATGTGGATGCTTGGGGGAAAATGGCGTGGAGCCTAGCCGGGGTGTAGTACCATCTTGCTATGCGCTTATAATTAATCTCTTCCGCCTCAGTCTTCCATGTGGATCTATGTATTATGGTGAAGATTTTTTTCCAGGTGTCTGGTGTGAAGGAAGTGTTTAGTTCAGTTTCCCAGGTTGTGGTAAACGTAGGCCTGTCTTTGGGTTGAGTGGAAAGGAGGAACTCGTACATCTTAGAAATTAGTTTCTTTTGGATCATGTGTTTCTGGCATATACTTTCGAAGGATGTTTGGTCTCTGACTTTGCCCTGTGCTAAGGGGCCTTTTTTCAGGAAGTGTGTGAGTTGGGTGTGGCAGAAGGTATGGATCGCTGTGATCTCCTTTTCAGGGATCATTTCCTTAAGTGGTGTGACCTCGTCTCCTTTTGCGACCATCTCTAGTGTTAGGTATGATGATGGTTCGCGAAATCGCCTAAACAGTTTTCCGTCTGCCCCTGGGGGGAATAAAGGGTTATGTGTGACCGGATACATTGGGGAGGGGTATGGAGATACCGCTTGGAGGTTTGTAAATGCGACCATAGCCTGAGTGTTGGGGTAATGGTCAGATTGCTGTGTGTTCGGAGTAGTGTTTGGCCAGATTTATGCCAGGGGATAGTATAGATCGGTGTGGTGAAGCATGCATCTTCAAGTTTAACCCATGATGTAATTGATGATATTCTGACACACACACACACACACACACACACACAAACACACAAACACACACACATATATATATATATATATAGTTTCTGCAAAGATGTTGAACAGTTTAATTTATATATATGAAACCAGGGGGGTGCACTCACCTGAACATGTATAAATGGGGTGCTGCTGAGGGCCAATTTATACAATACACAAGATCCAGCACACTCACTTATCCACTAAAAAGCAACTTCGATGCTGACAGATTTAATAAGTTCTTTTTTAAAAAAAAACACCTAATCTAGGCAGAAATAATGGGGGTTTAGTTACATTATATGATCATACATTGCATAAGCCTGACACAACATCAATGCACCCCATCTTTGGCAGGTCCTACTCTAACAGCCTAATGTCTGCTTTTATGAGATTAACCCACTTATTTGCGGAAACAATTCCATCTAGGGCTCTCTGCAGTGCAAGGCTAAATAGGGCCCTGGGATGAGGCACCTGTGACCTGGGATGGGGCTCCAGTGACAGGGAGGGGTGCAAAACTAAGGAGTTGGCTAGACTCCCTGTTGTGGCTGCCCCTTCCTGTATTGTTGATTGCCCTCACCTACCCTACCTTGGCCCTATAGACAAATACTGTTCCTGGCCATGGATTACCTCAGGGCAGTGTTGCTACTTTAAATGGGCACTTCGGATACCGTCGAAGTGCCAAAGTAATCGTCGAAGCTGTCAAAGTCGTCGAAGTGCACGGCATCGAACAAAGGACCACGTGGCGGCGGCCATTTTAACTTCGAACACCGCCGACCCGTACCATCGACTCCACTTCGACACTTCGACTAACGTCGAAGTACCGGCCACACTTCGAACGGGACTTAGCCGTTTTTATGCCAGAAATTGACCGACCGCACAGCTCAAATCTATGGAACTGTTTTGGGCAGGAAAATGTGCTTGCGGTCGGTTATAAAGGGACCTCCAACTAACTATTGATCTACTGGAGGGATTGGGACGATTTTTGAGAGTATTACTAATTGAAGTCTGCTGATTACGAAAATGCATGTTTTATGTTTGTAGAACGAATATTGTAGAAGTTATAGATATTGTGTAAAAGTTATGTTTGAAACTGTATAATAAGTGGATTATCTCTCAGGCTAAGGGGAGGGAATCTGTGGGTTGCACCCATGATACTATTGGTTGTTTTATGCCTCCCCCTGGGTGTGGCCTGTATGTGTACATTTGTAATAAAAGGCAGGCTGGATGTGCCAGCCAGCAGTTCTGTTCCTGAAACTGTGTGTCGTCCAGTTATTGGGATTGCTGTGGGGATACTGCTGTGTTATTTTGCCTGCTGGAAACTCTGCCTGTGGATTTACTATTGCCTTGTTCCTGAGCCTCCCTGGGATCTTTAGTGGAGAATAGCTGTGGGATATCAGCTCTCCGCTACACTCCCAAATATATATATCAGCTCTCCGCTACACTCCCAAATATATATATTTGTGGTTAGAACTTAAATTGTATATGAAATAGAGGAAAGTGGGAAAGTTGGTAGTGGTGTGCCAGAACCAACGTAGGGGTAGGTTTGTAATAAAGAGGGCCCACCCGAGGTAATGTAATAATAATAGTAAGATATTAGTGGTGTATGGGGTCACTCAAACAGGTCACTCAAATAGTAAGATATTAGTGGTGTATGTGGTCACTCAAACAGGAAACGGCATAGGTAAGCAGGGGATTAGGGTTTATATAGGGAAAAATCCTTCCACAAATTCAGGCCTATGGCCTTTTACTTGTGGTCAGAATCGTATATGGAAATAGAGGAAAGAGGGAAAGTTGGTAGTGGTGTGCCGAAACCAACGTACGGGTGTGCCGAAAACAACGTACGGGTAGGCTGTAATAAAGAGGGCAAAAAGATATTGCAGGATAACACACTTTATTGCATACTCATAATGCTAAACATTTAAAAGCTTTCCTGAGTTCTTTCTCAGGCTGTAGGATATATGTACTGTAGACAGATGATTTCCATCTGTCCATTCTTTTAATGATATGGACCATGATATGGTCCATACTGGAGGCTGCCTCAATTCTGAAGGAGTGACCAGAAAACGAGGCAGGGTTATGTCCCAATCTTAGCAGCAATGTTCTAACGTGAAATATGAACTTGGAAGTGGTAAGTGGGTGCCCATGAAGAAGTAGCAAGGGAGAGCTATCACGGTTCTTGCCGTGATATCCAGACTGCCAGACGAGGTCGCCCCAAGCGTGCCCAGCAGGGGATTTGAACCAGGGTATTTTGCAGTCCTGGGGCTGCTATTTTGCCTCTGAGCCACCATACAGCTCAAGAAATAGCCAGAAGTCTACCTTGCCTTGTATCCAGGCTGGACGTTAATCTGTGGCTGCTCCAACATTCTCAAGCACACCTGAAGCTGATGGCCTCATTAGCCAGGTATAAGACACTGCCTCTCCCTGAGGGCAGTGTCAGTTCATTGACTCTGGTTCCGTATTGCTGTTTGTGTTCCAGTGTGCTCCTGTTGATTCCTGACCTTGGCTTGTTACTACATATATCCTGACTTCTGGCATCCTCTGACCTCAGCTTTCTTCTCGTTAATCCTGATTTCTGGCACCCTTTGGCTTACCCACGTCGATTCTCGTGCTTTATCCGTACCTGTACTGCGACTTTGGCATTATCCAGCACCGCCCCGTGCACAGACTCACAGGCCAGGTGAGTTCTTACCTGACCACCTTGGCCTGTGTTTGATTGTAAGGGGGAGTACATATCTGCATTACAGACTCCCAACTAAGGTAAGCCTTGACAGACTGTTGTGCGTGGATTGAAATGAGTTGAGTATTTTAACGGGACACCAGAGGTTATCTGTTGGAAAGAGAGGGATTGTAGTAGGATAGTTAGTGTGGTTAGTCTTAGCTGTATGTAAAGACATAACGTAATGGTTGCCATGTTTGACCATGTATGATAACTTTAGACATGTGCTGATATCGGATTGATGGACCACAGTGAACTCTCGGGGTCCAAGGAAGCCGTAAAAGGCTATGCAAATGGATACTTTGATGATAGCATTAGTCTAGATGTTAAAGGGGTTTGTGTCCAATAGGTCTGATATGTTCCTGAATATGGGTCCATTTATAGGTATTCTATTGGTAGTGGGAGGCAAATCTATTTTCTTGATGCCTTTAAGAATGGTTTTGATGGGGTAAGTAACAAGAAAAGGTGGACAATTGGGAAAGGTAGTGAGGACATGGTGCTGTATACCTGTAAGATGTAATTTAATAGTGTTATGTGCTTATTTGAATAATTATCCAAAATGTGAAACTCCACACCAAATCTGCGGAAGACAATCAATGCCCTATCGTATGCTGTCTTAGTGTTGGCTGACTTAGTGTTGGCGTTGCGTGAGAATGACCATACGTGGGTCAATAATTACGTTCGTTCATGATTAGCTCCAGATATTTCAGTATTCTGGATGGGAGCTCGTTGGCAAAGGGTTGCACCTTGTAGAATGCCTGAAAATTACACAGGAACAAAGTGTCAGCTTCTGTGTTATGAATGCCCGGAATGTGTTCACACACCAAGAAAATTTTTACTGTGGTGGCCAGCCACATAAATTTCCATACCAATCCACATAACGGTCAAGGAGGAAGAGCGCTCTTTATTGATAATCGCGCAAGCCGCCAAATTATCTGAGAAACACTTGACTGCCTTACCGGTCCATGGGTGACCCCAAGAATGAGCAGCTGCTACAATGGAGTAGATCTCAAAATGGCTGAAGTTTCCCTAAAGGCCAGTAAGGTAAGTGTTTCTAGAGGCCAAACATCCATAAACCAGTGGTTACCAAAAATTGCAGCGAGCCCCGTGTCAGTCCAAATTACAGGAGAGTGGTCGGACAGTGGGGGAATGAACATGAGGATGCCATTCCACTCTCCCAGGAAGTGCCTCCACATGCATAAATTGGCTGTGGCTGGGGTATTTATGACTATGGTGCCATCGTCAGGCATGCTGGGCAGAAGGCAGAGTAACCTGGAGATAAAGGATCTCCCCTGTCGAATGATACACATTGTGAAATATCCCAGTCAAGACGAGATCCCTCCGTGTACCAGAACCTTTTTGAAGGAACTAGTCCAGTTCTTGTCTAATGCACATCCATTTCACATATGGGATGTGTGTCTGCATAGACACCAAGTCTAGTGAGATACCAAGGAATAACAACTGTGTGGGGCCTATTGTTTTGTCAGGGTAAATGGAACACCTAGTGATGAAAGCAGTGCTGTGGTGCTAAGGATGCTACGAAGTGTGAGGGAACCTGCCTCGACCAGTAAGAAATGGTCCAATTAGTGTATGACCATGGGGCTTTTGATCATATTCAGGAGCAGCCAGCATAGAGTCTCTTCAAAGATGTCGAACAGTTACAGGCTGCTCCTTGAGCCGAAAATGAGTCTGGTGGTGAAGTAATAATTAGCCCTCCATTTGACGCCATGGATATGCCAGAGTGGCCAGATCCTAACCCTTGCAACAATTTCTGGTCTTATAAGAAGCAGTGTAAATGTAACCATACTTACCTAAATAGGCTGAAAAATAGAGATGAAGGAGAATGAAGCTGGAAATTATACCTATCTGAAAAAAAGATCAAGCAATTAACCTATGACAAGTGAGAACTGGAATATAGCTTAAACAGAGCTGATGAGAGTGCACTATTACCAGAGAGGTAATGTGTTCCTATAAATAAATGGAGATACGTGTGAGTAAAGAAGGCATATATTTTTAACAAAGAGTTTTAGAGAAATTAAGAATTACCTGATAGGTGTTGGAGTAACTCTCTGTATCTTAGTTTGTCTAAAGTAGTAATTGTCAAAGTGGGAAAACAGGTAGTACAACAGAAGATCTTTGCAAGAATGTACCGTATTGAGGCCCTAACGTGTGTCTGATGCAATGACCCAATCTCCTTAATTGAGCACAATGTGTAAACGTAAAAGGCAATGCAAGGCCTTAATGTTCCGGTTTAACGAAACATATGAACGTAAGGAAATGAAAATACTTGTAACATGATTGCTGGAAGAACACCTCTGTCCTAGGTTTCACTAGCAAAATTGCTAACAATTGATATAGGCACCT
This sequence comes from Pelobates fuscus, assembly GCF_036172605.1. NCBI lineage: Eukaryota > Metazoa > Chordata > Amphibia > Anura > Pelobatidae > Pelobates > Pelobates fuscus. Next base: position 192,613,701 of record NC_086319.1, on the reverse strand, counting down.
AAAATACATGGTATGGTAGGAGAACAAAATGAGTACCGAGTTGAGGAAATATATATTTCATATATAAATAAGTATACTGAAATACTGTTTAACCTATCGCGCAGGCGTAATTATTAACAACCGTGTGTGACTACTTAGTAATAGTATCTCTTGAACAGCATCCCAGACAACTGCAAACAAAGTTTTAATAGACTACATTTAAATGGCGCATGTAAAACTATACAAATGTAACTGTGAATTGAACCATGCGTTGGATTTAAAATAATGCATATTGCTAATAAGTGAACAAATATTTAAAAAACGGGCAAATGGAAATAGTGAGGGCAAAATTTGTGGTCTAAGGAATAAAATCCTTTAATACGTGTCGGGAAACTGAACAGACGTGATTGCAAGAATTAAGTGACATTTAGCAAATGCTAAACCGAACAGTTAAATTGTACCAAGCCTCGTGAATTAAACAAACATGGGAACCATGAATTTACGAGAATGACCAAACGAACAACTGAAAACGAAAGATAAAGTGTCAGTGTCTAAGTAGTCTAAGAATTAAACAAATGAGCATGTGATTCAACCGACATATGAATTAGAAAGTACACGAACGTACAGCTTAAATCAAACAAATGAGCAGAGTAAGTCAATGAACAGGCTGTATGGGCACAAGCATATAGAGATATCACAGAGATAATTATACGAAGCTAAACGAATGGTAATAAACGAATGGTACAAGTGTGTCAGGTTACCTTGAGTATCAGTCAGGGGCACGTCACAGGCTGGCGTCACATTGTAGGGTATTGGGGGCACTCCTACCAACTCTCAGCTTGTCCCCAGCGATTCTCACTCCAGCCGCAATAACCCTGTTACCTTTTATGACGCGGCTAATGAGCGTCAATGTCATGCAGCTAAGAACGCCACGGCCTGCCAAAGTGTTGGAACTAGAACATTTTGGGAGCATGGTTACCTACCTAATTGATCACGGTATTTAAAGAGAAACCAGGGAGAGACTCATTGCCCTGTTGTGGTTCTTGATAAACCCAAGAGCGCGTATCTCATATTGGTATTCTTGTATTCCGACTTTGGCTTCATTTGTGTCACGTCCTGCTCTGTTCTGTGGAGATGTCTGGCAATGGCTTCTGCTATCCAGTACTCTTGTTACAATTCTTGTTTGTTTTTTCTTGGTTTTTGATTTTCTATTCTATGTCTGGTTTTCTTTATGCTGGGATTTCTGGGTTCATTCCTATAGTCCGTCCCTGGATTTCCCAATCTCTTGGATTCATTTAAATGTTTGTTTTATGTTGCCACACCCGTTTGTTTTCCATCATTCCTTTTTGTTTCAGTGTCCTGCAGGCAGCTCCTCAAGGCTTCTGCCCTTTCTTGCAGGTAAGTGCTATATATGTCTTCTTTGGTTGTTTTAGCATACATTAGGCAGTGTAGGACCTGCCAGATAAGGGGTACATTGGCGTTGTTGGCAGGCTTATGCAATGTATGATCATATAGTGTGACTAAATCCCCATGATTTTCATATGTAGTACTTAGTTAGTTCTCCTCTTGTTTTGCCTTTGTTATCTTGTCTTGTTTTAGTTTGTATACCCAGTCCATGTACAGTCCTGTCCAGTCATGCCCATGTTATGTTCATGTTTACCTCATGTCTTGTGTATATGTTCTGGGTTTAGCTTACTATCTTTCTTTGGTTCTGGGTTCTATTAGTTCTGTCTTGTTTTCATGTTTGGTGCCTATCTCTAGTCTTGCCTTGTTTCTAGTACTGGATACAAACCTGCTGCAGAGCCTCCATATTCAGCTCCTGGGAGGTCTACTTAATTTCAAAGCTCCTAGTTCCTGGTATCCGCTTAAGCTGATTCAGGGTTCTGGTATGTGGCTACACAAACACTGGTGCTCAACACCAGGGGGCGTGCGGTTACCCTGCACCAGACCCTGCTAATCCACCTCCGCACTGTGACTCCTACTCTGAACATCAGGCATACTGGGTCCCGGTCCTGCACCGCCACCCGGATAGTGTCTGGGTCCCGGGCACCGGACCGCCACCCTGACAATTTGACTGTTCCCACTTCTTTGTTCCTTTTGGCCTCGGCTATTGCATTATCGTTTATCCTGATTTCTGGTACCCCTGACCTCGTCGCTATTGACTATTCTTTGTGTGTGTAGTGTTAGTCCGGCCATCCTAAGGTCTGGTATACATAACTAGTTCCTGACGTTCCTGATAAAGTGTATGCGAACAATGGGAGCCAGTCCCCACGTTTGGTCCTACATTAACAGCCAATATTAAAGTCGCTATTTAGTGGATAAGTGAGTGCGCTGGATCTTGTGTAATATATATAAAAACATATATGTAGTGAGCATGTATTGGCCCAGTCCTGTTTCTAGTTGCACAATCCAGCACAATAACATATTCAAAGTGGAAATCAAAATAAACACAATAACTTCATATTTTAGAGTTGTGCAAAAGCATACATTCACCATTTCAGTCCTATTACCAAACTTTTCTTAATATGTCAAAATAGTTGGACTGAAACACTGATTATTTGCAAATGCAATCTGCTTAAAATAAATCCACTCTTTTGTTTATTTAATATACGTGCTTTCTTTCACATTTGAGTAATGGTATTCAATTTGACCTTATCTTTTCCACATCTATATCAGCACACGTGACTAGGCTAGTGTGACGCATAATTGGACAATAGAGAATTTTTTTCCATGGCTGCTTTTACTTCCCAGTCTGGTCCTGGCAAGGGATAACTCTGAAGCATTTTAATTCTTTGGGAAGCTTTGGAAACCACATAGGGTAGTTTTCAAGGACCATGAATTCAATTGGACCCATGCATATATTCGATATGAATATATCAAACGCTACTTTAATGGATTCCAAAGCAGATCTACTTCCAAATGCTTGGTTTAAGGCAAGGGCTGGGTGTAATGCATAATATAACAATAATACCAGACTGACCTCACTAGTTGCACTATTGTATGTAACAGACTAATATCTCTTGAAATTAACTTGATGTAGTCTCATCTTTTAATTTGATTAAAGTCTGCTTATACACACTATGCTTCTTTTGGACTATGTCTGTATTTTGCTCTAACTTGACTGAAGACTGGACCTAAACTGCGTATATTGGGTTCTTGATATTGGCACTGCTATGAAAAAAACTGTGGACTATACCACATGAGGGTAGTCTTGCACATGCCAGTGCTATAATGGAGATGGAGTACACAGCAGCACTGAGATTTAAAATGTAATTGCTCTGGGAATCCCAATGGGACTACACACATTTTTCTTCCTAGCCTCATTTTTACATTAGTAATTTTCTCCAAAGCATTTACATCCAAGTTCTTAGACCATGCAGGAAATTATTAGTTAGCAAAACACTATCTAATCTGAAATCCGTCGAAAGGCAATAGTTGACTTCATTTGTAATCATCATGTGAAACTGTGCATTGATCTATTTACGCTGTAAGACTGGTAGCATCTGCAAAGATTCTAAGCTTTCTTCCTGCTGCTTTTCATGTCATAAGGAAGTAAGAGTTTCTGGGTAATGGAATGAAAATAATCCTGCTGAAATTGTAGCTTTTTAGATTCCAGCCCTAAAAATTAATATTTATTTTGAGAGTTTCTCTGTTGCCCTCATTGTTATTTCTAGCAAACCTGTAAGAAAATAAGACATTTAAAACATATTCAAAAAATTTTTTTTGTGATTAAACAATGCCACAGAGACAGAATCCATATTAACATTTAAGTAGACTATGTTTTATTTTGGTAATACGGAGAACCTAGCATAACATTCTTTCTTACCAACATTTTTTAACTGTGTTCTAAGGAGCTGTGTATTCTCAGTGGTTGTGGTGTTTCCCCTTGCTGCCCCTTTTCTTGTTTTGTTGTAACCGAGGACACTTCCCCCTGGATTATGGAGAGAACTAATTGACCATCTTTTACCTTGGAACTATAACCCCTGTGACTTATTTGGTTTTGGGGCACGTGTGACAGAACCCTCTGTCTCTGGATTTCGGGTTTCTCCTTAATTGCTGGATTTTGTATTCTCCCTTACATAGTTACATAGTTGATCCAAAAGAAGGCCAAAAGAAAAACCCAGTGTGAAGCACTTCCAATTTTGCAACAAGCTAGGAAAAAAAATCCTTCTTGACCCCAGAATGGCAGTCAGATTTATCCTTGGATCAAGCAGATATTACCCTACATTGAAAGATTATATCCTTGAATATTCTGTTTTTGCAAGTATGCATCTAGTAGCTTTTTGAACATCTGCATGGACTCTGATAAAACCACTTCTTCAGGCAGAGAATTCCACATCCTGATTGTTCTTACAGTAAAAAAACCTTTCCTTTGCCTTAGACAAAATCTTCTTTCTTCTAGTCTAAACGCATGACCTCGTGTCCTATGTAAAGTCCGGTTTGTGAATAGATTTCCACACAATGGTTTGTATTGGCCTTGAATATATTTGTATAATGTTATCATATCCCCTCTCAGGTGACGTTTTTCTAAACTAAATAGGTTTAAATTTGTTAACCTTTCTTCATAGCTGATATGTTCCATTCCTTTTATTAATTTTGTAGCCCGCCTCTGCACTTTTTCTAGTGCCATAATATCCTTCTTTAGAACAGGTGCCCAAAATTGCACAGCATATTCAATGTGTGGTCTTACCAGTGATTTATAAAGAGGCAAAATTATATTCTCGTCCCGAGAATGAATGCCCTTTTTCATGCATGACAATACCCTACTGGCCTTGGCCACTGCTGATTGACATTGCACATTGTTGCATAGTTTGTTGTCTATAACAATTCCCAAGTCCTTTTTGTGTGTTGTTATCCCTAATTCGTTTCCATTAAGGGTATACGTTGCTTGTGTATTCTTTACGCTGAAGTGCATAACTTTGCATTTTTCAACATTAAATTTCATCTGCCATTTGAGTGCCTAGTCCTCCAGTCTATCTAAATCCCTCTGCAGAAAAGTAATATCTTGTTCACATTGTATTATTTTACAAAGTTTTGTGTCATCTGCAAACACTGAAACATGACTTTCAATGCTGTCTTCAAGATCATTTATAAACATGTTAAATAGAAGGGGTCCCAGAACAGACCCCTGAGGGACACCACTTGCCACCTCTGTCCAGCTTGAAAATTTACTATTAGCGACAACTCTTTGTACTCTGTTTTTAAGCCAATGTTCTACCCAAGAACAAGCATTTTCATCTAGACCGATTTCCTTGAGTTTGAACACTAATCTTCTGTGTGGAACTGTATCAAATGCCCTTGTTTATTCATTGATTGGTTCGGCGAATTAAGACTCTATCACAAACAGGATAATGCTATTCAAGTAGCCGAACAAAATGCTGAACGACTGACCACCCTGCATGTGGAGTGTGCTGCTTGTTAATCTCCTAGAAGCTTTGGTTAACCGCAGCTTAATTGCCGAACGGCTGGGTGGTTGGCGTTCATATACACGAACACGTGGTGGCGGCCATTTTGTTTAGCTGAACACGGCCAGCGGTGTTTTGCCGTTGAACGCTTGAAACCAAAATCTGACACTCAAAGGCACGAACATCGCTGGGACTTCCACCTTCCAGTGTGTTCGGCTTAATCCCCACGAACAGAGCGTCGTTCGGTAGAAATAATCTACCAAACGCCCTTCACCACTACCTTGGCGCACAAACTGTTCTGTTTTAATGAGCCTCTATTTTAACTGTGGGAATAGACCAACCGCACAGCTCAATTCTTTGGAACTATTTTGGGCACGAAAACATGCGTTCGGTTGGTCAAAAGAGGCTTCCATAACATTTCTGAACCCCTGCTCTGATCTGGGTGAATTTTGGATATTTTGTTCACCCAGATGAGGGCTATCAGGGGATGTAATATTTGTGAGGTTTCCATATGTTTTTGGGATGGTTTTTAGAAAATGGGTAATGTATTTTTTGTTTGGAAATAATTGAGTTGATACAGTAATTAATTAAATTATCTCCTAAACAGAGGGGAGGGTTTGTGTACACTGTATGGGAGTGACTGCATGTAAGTCTCTGTTTTTATTGGTTTGTTAATTTTGTGTCCTGTGCTCCACAAGGTCCACCTGGGGAAAAACTGTATATAAACCAAAGCTGTTCAATAAACCTTCAGTCCTTCTTACCATCAACTTGCAGCCTCGTCTTGTGTTGTAGGAAAATGCTATACCTGCTTTAATCACTAGCTCTTTTCAGAGCTCTGAAGAACTTGCTCATCATAGCAAACTACTAGGATGTCGTATTGGTACTCCACACCGCCCTTCCAGATTGGGGAAAAGGACATCTAGGCGGTAAATACCCCGACTACTCCAGGGGTGTCCGTCACAATGATCTCAGCCAATTCGATGCTTTCCCATAGGAATATGCACAGCAAAATGCAGCACTGCGCCAATCAGCATCTCCTCATAAAGATGCATTGAATTAATGGAGGTACTGAATGTAGGTGCTGCACACTGTGCAGCACTGAAATAGGAAGCACTTTGAGTGGCAAAATGAGTGACTGCACCTAGAGGTGTTACTAGGTAGAAATGTAAGCACTGACTTTACATTGAAAAGCCTGCAGGGACAAGCTATAGACAAAGGAACCACTAAATTAAGCTGTGTGTCTTCATAAAAGAAAGTATCACTGAAACACCCAACCTCTAGGCAGACAATATTGTGGTGGCTTTTGGCATGAGGTAGCATGTGCACATCTGGCATGAAATCAGTGTAAATTCTGTGCACATTATCTAAAAAGATAAATCTTTATTCACTTTATGAATGTTGCCAGTGCTTATTTAGGTCATGTGTCTATCTTTGTTTCTGTCACCTGTATGCTTGAACTACTGTTTATTTCACTTTTTACAGTGATTATGTTACCGAGTAAACTAACAGAAGCCAAACACAGAAAAATGGATGCAGGTCTTCAGGAAGTAAGAAGTCTTTATTAACATACCGATCGGGCCTCAGATGAACTCCTGTTCCAAAAATATCTGAGAGACCAACACATTGTGTACATTACTTATATAGCACTATAACTCCTCCCATTAATAGCTACACCCACATACACCTTTAACCAATCAATGAGCAGAATATAGACTTGTACATCTGGTCAGACCACATGGCTCTTCCAAGACAAAGTGCATTCCTGCACGTGCTCAGTACATTGATGACAGTATCCTAGCTACGTGTAGCTAGCTAACTAACTGACACAACATACACATATGCCAAGTGGACTAAATTTACATTCACTGAAATTCCACCACATTCCCCCCTTTGATGCCTCTGATACAAATTATTCCAGATGCATCACCAATCACAGGTTACCAATGCCTCTCAAGTAGCCATTGAACCAGAGTAGACCTTGCAAGCATCTTAGAAAAAACTCCTTCAACATTCCTCATCCTGAATATGTTCTTTTTGAGCTAGGGGATCATATCTATAGACAGCCATTACATGAGCCGCTGTCTTTCTTTCTATAGTACTCTCTATAATACTACGTAAGGATCTCACCACTAATGGAATTCGACAGGGCAGAAAAAGAGATAAGAATATGATAAACACTACTCCTCCTACTAACGCCTTAATTCCTCCAAGCTGCTCATACCAACTTCCAAACCAACTATTAGGATTATACCCATTCCAGACCTGAGTCGGTACATGCGCAAGTTTAACCATGTGACTAGTAAGTTCAGCCACTGCCTGACCTTCATTATCTATATGCAAACAACAGTTGCTAAGGTTAAACTTTCCGCATACACCTCCTTCCACTGCTAATAGATAATCTAAAGCTAATCTATTTTGATAGATGGCTGATCTCATCCTGGTATTTTGCTTAGCTAGAAAATTAAGTGCTTGAGCTGTCTCATTAGTAATAATCTCAACCACCGCCTGTAGTCTAATAATGCGGTTGAGCATATATATCGGAGTTCTATATCCATAAGTGCTATCTTCTGCCCAAGTAGCAGGTCCATAATAATTAATAATGCGCTGAGGGGGCCACTCATCATCTTCCCAACTACCTATATTCAAGGATGCTCTCTTCTTTTTATGATTTACATCGTAAACCTTAACTCCCAAGGTCTCTCCTGTCTCAATTGGCAACAAGAAGAAGGATGGTTTGAGCATACCTAATACACATGTCCCTTCCCAATCTTGTGGTAACTCCGAATATGCTTTCTTATCACATATCCAATATAGATTTGCTGGAGCTTTCCAACTAGATGCAGCAGATAAGTCAAACCATACCTCCTTTAAATGAGTGTAATTGGCAAACGGATTAGTAGGCTCCGAGACATTTGAAGCTCACCACCAAGTAGTATCTTTAGTATTATCATTATAGGCTTTTGTCCCAAACAAGTTAGCTCACCTACAGACGTGTTATACATTGTCCCTTTCCTGGCTACACAAACATGACCTATAGTGGAGGTTTTTAACCGCCATTCCGATTTACTTCTAGTACTTACTTGATGATCAGACTGAAAAGGTATCCGTTGTTCATATGTCTCAGAGCCAGGGTACCATATTTACCTTGCCTCCCATGGCCACTGGTCTCCCATGTTAGTACCTCCACATACAAAGCAATTAGTTACATTAAGACTACCCGTAAGGGCCAAATCAATAAATAGGTTCTTAACATTATGGGGAATTTTATCCTCTACACTCATCTCCTCATAAAAGGAATGGAAAACCTGATGAGTTTGAGTTGCTACTGTCTCAGTTTCAAGACCTACATATATTATTGTTCCTGGATCTACTCCTGTACCATGTATTTGGAACCCAGATATATTTCCAAATTTGTCAATAAAATGCGGGGGATTAGAGATGGTCATATGGACCGGATTACATTCCATAGATTTACAATATGGTGTGGTAGGCAACCTTTGGATAATCATATCTTGATCCACTGTTTTTCCCCAGGTTGCCCACCCTACACAAGACCAATAGGGACAAAAATTATAATATCTATTTGGGCAATCAGGATCAGTAGATCTTTTACTGGGACATAAGTATTTATCATTAAACCCATAAGTTTGTTCCCATTTAAGATTACCACATACATTCCAATGTTTTCTACTACCAGAAATCGCCTTACATGCATCAAATAGCAGAACACCCGTAGAATTTATGGTATTTATCACAGTCCTATTATACCAAATTGTACGGGGTTGGAATTGGGGATCAAAACATTTAGACTCTCCTGATACTGGCTTGAACACACTGTAATCAATATCCAAATATCTACATTTAGATACAGATCCCTTACATTCATATTGTGAGTGCCAAATACGAGTTTGGGATATTTGGTTACCTGTTTTAGTAGTCTTAATGCAACTATCGCAATTCGGTATGTCTGTACTCTTACCCTCCTGAAAAATCACACAAATACTTAAACACACAATATAACACATCATTTCATAATTCCTAATTTTTCTTCGACCGTGCGACGGCACCTCAGCTTCCCGTTTGTGAGGGCTGCAAGGATGTTGTTCTTCTGATCCTCACTTTCCTTCACAGAGATCCCTTCAAGACACTCTGGCTATGACACGTAGGCAGGTGGTCAGGCTTTATTATGGCCGTCAAAACACCTACTTGTTGATATCTGTTGTTACTCTAAATGTCCCAATATCTTCTCGTCACTCCGACTGAGTTGCACGCTTCAACCGGATCTTGCAAGGATTCTCAGGATCTGGGATAGCTTGCCAAGAGTCTGATGCTGATTTAACCCTAGAATGATGAATCCACGGAGTCACCTCTGCCACCTTTACAGCTGTTGGAGTAGATAAAAGAACAACATAAGGACCCCTCCACTTTGGACCTAATGGAACAATATTCCATTATTTTATCCACACTTGATCTCCTGGTTGATAGGAATGAACAGGTGGATATATGTTCACCGGTAACCTATCTTGCACCAATTTCTGCACTTCCTCCATAGTTTTACCCAACTCTACAACCTGCTGTCGAGTATATCCTTCAACCAACTGATTTAAGTCCCCCCCTTAGATTACTAAGTATGGGAGGTGGACGCCCATACATAATTTCAAAGGGAGACAGACCCATTCTTCTGGTAGGCATACTACGTATCCGCAACAGAGCTATTGGCAAAAGGACATTCCACTTGAGCTGAGTCTCCTGACACATTTTAGCCAACTGGGTTTTTATTGTTCTGTTCATCCTTTCCACCTTTCCAGAACTCTGAGATCTATAGGCTGTATGAAGTTTCCACTTGATACCAAGCACATGAGTTAATTGTTGCAAACACCGATGGATAAAGGCTGGACCATTGTCTGATCCGACACAACACGGAAGTCCATATCTGGGTACAACTTCTCGCAACAAAAAACTTACAACTTCTCCTGCCTTTTCTGTACGAGTTGGACAAGCTTCTACCCAGCCTGAGTAGGTACACACAGCTACCAACAAATAACGGTATCCCCCATATTTAGGCATTACAGTGTCATCTATTTGCAGATCTGACATTGAACTCCAGGGGGTTTGACAGGACCTTGTCTTGCATTATTTTGGGCACACAAAACACATCTCCGAACAATGGCTTGAGTAAGATTAGATAACCTTGGTATGTAGAAATGTTTCCTAAGAGATTCTTCCATAGTATCTCTTCCAGTATGTGTACCATTATGGAAATTTTTAACAATCTCTATAGCCAGAGATGTCGGAATAACTATTCTTCCATCTTCTAACTGATACCAGTTATTCTCCAGATATTTCCCAGCTTCAGTCTTCAACCACTCCATCTCTTGGGTTGTATATATTGGAGTCCATTGAGACAGAGGTGCCGGTACAAGGGCTGCAATATATCCCACGTATTCCTCTTGCCCAGATTCAGCGACATGTTTTGCTGCGTTGTCGGCCATGCGATTTCCTTTGATGACGTCACTATCGCCTCTCAGATGTGCCCTACAGTGTATAATACCGACTTCCTTTGGTTCCCATACCGCCTCTAGCATTTGGAGTATCTCAGCCGCATACTTTTCCTTCTGAATTCAACAATCCCCTTTCTTTATACAATGCTCCATGTGCATGGGTGGTTAGAAAAGCATACTTTGAATCAGTGTAGATATTCACTCTCAACCCTTCAGCTAATTGCAAAGCCCTAGTTAATGCAATCAGTTCCACCTTCTGTGCTGATGTCCCTTTTGACAGTGGCCGTGCTTCTATCACCTTATCTATAGTCGTTACCGCATATCCTGCATAACTTACACCTTCCTTCACATAACTACTACCATCAATATAATACTGAATGTCCTGATTCTGGATGGGAAAAACATGAAGATCAGGTCTACTTGAAAACACTTCATCCATTATCTCCAAACAAGCATGTTGACTTTCAGTAGTCTGAGGCAAAAGGGTAGCTGGATTCAAATTGTTGACGGTTTCGAGGTGTACTCTTGAATTTTCACACAACATAGCCTGATATTTGGTCATTCGACTGTTGCTAAACCAATGATTTCCTTTATAATCCATTAGGGTCTGTACTGCATGGGGTACTCGCACATAGAGTTCCTGACCCAAGGTGAGCTTGTCAGCTTCTGCTACCAGTAGGGCAGCAGCAGCCACTGCTCGCAGACAAGGTGGAAGACCACTGGCCACTGCATCCAACTGTTTGGACATGTAAGAATGGCTGTGGGAGTATTAACTCAATACTTGGGGTCTTTGCCATGATCCCAAGTATTGAGTTAATACTCCCACAGCCATTCTTCTTTGCTCATGCACATACAGATAAAAAGGACGCGTGTGATCTGGTAAACCTAAGGCTGGAGCACTCATAAGAGCTTTCTTAACATCTTCAAATGCCTTCTGTTGTTCAGAGGTCCACAAAAAGGGGTCATATTCTGTTCCTTTCACAGCTTCATATAGAGGTTTCGCCAATATTGCATAATTAGGAATCCATATCCTGCAGAATCCTGCCGCTCCTAAGAATTCTCGCACTTGTCTTCTACTCTTAGGTATAGATATCCGACACACTGCTTCTTTTCTTTCAGTTCCCATCATTCTTTGACCTTCGGATATATGGAATCCTAAATATTTAACACTTGTCTGGCACAATTATGCTTTCTTCCTCGATACCTTGTATCCTGCTCTACATAGAATGTGAAGCAAATCATAAGTGGCTTGTTGGCATATCTCTTTAGTAACAGCCGCTATCAATAGATCATCCATTCTCCTGGGATGGACTTGAAATCTTGCAAATCCTGGCTTAATGCAGATCAAAATAGGGTAGGTGAATTCTTGAACCCTTGAGGTAGTCTGGTCCAGGTCATCTGACGCTTTGAACCTGTGACAGCATCCTCCCATTGGAAAGCAAAGATATGTTGACTCTCAGCAGCAATTCAAAGGCAAAAGAAAGCATCCTTAAGGTCTAGAACTGTGAAGTAGGTTGCTCCACCTGGTATCAAAGCAAGCAGATTGTAAGGGTTGGGTACAACTGGGTGTATATTAACTACTGCATCATTAACTGCTCTCAAATCCTGTACAGGACGATATTCTTCCGATCCTGGTTTTTTTTTGGTTTTTTTTTTTGGTTTTTTAATTCTTTATTTTTGCAGTGCTTAGAATGGTTACAGGTTTACATATGGTACCCCAACGGCATTCCATACGTAGATTGCTAAACATTTGTTACAGTGGGTATTAGATAGACAAAGCACTTTTTTTTGTTTTATGTTACATATCAAACAGGTTCAAACGTAGATTGAGAATACAAATTATATGAAGGTAACAGATTATTAGGCATCGCTTATGCAGTATGATATGCTTCAGGATATAGCTAGCTGCGCTTTAGGTGACTAAGTAAATTATGTGATAAACGGTATAACAGAAAGTACAGATTTCTATATTCGCTTAGCAGAGTTTAACCACCAGGGGACAGTAGAACGCCGGGTACACATGCAGGATCAGGCGTTTTCAATGCTTTCTGTGGGGAGCTGCAAGAGGAGAATCTGCTGTAGTAAGCACATTGATATTATGAGTGAAGTGCTAAGTTAAGGGGTATACTCTTATCTATCATAACTTTAGGTATACATGTTTAGCAGCTGCTGACCATTTCTGCTGTCTGGTGTCCGTGCAGTGTGAAAGTTCCTTGTGATTTTGCAGCTTATGTCAGTGTTTGAGGTTTCTCATCCAGGAGTGGAATGAAGCTTATATGGTCGTTGTTCCCCTATATGTTGGCAAGGTCAGAGTCCTGATAGAGTTCCCACCTACCCGCTGGTATTAGAGAGGTGAGGCCTCAGACGGTGTGAATGTTCTCTTGGTGGTAAGCTGACCTTGCGTGTGGAGTATGCCCTTGTTAGATTATCCGATGTGTGGAAGGAGCTCGCCGATTGTCTCCTGGCTGCTGTCAGCTTACGGTGTTCTGATCTGCTCCGGTCAGGAGACGGTGCCCAGCCATTGTTCTGGTGCTCCTCTTCTCTCTCAATTAGCGCGGCGGCCATTTTAGTTTTTGCCATGCGGTCCCCGTATGGTCTTTCTGCCGCCGAAATGTCCCAGGCGACCACTGCGTCCCCAGTGGGGTCCGGGATATCCCCCCCGGCCCACAGGGGGGGGGTAACGGGGCCCTCAGTAGGCGTGCGAGCGGTCTCGCCGGACCAAGCACGGGATATCGGCCGCTTCTCCCGTCAGAGCCTCACAGCAGGCCGCAATCCCTTCCGACCGCGTCAATGGCAGGACGGGGGCTGATTGTGGCACCGAGGATTGCTGGTCAGGTCCCCTTTACCCTCTCCCAGCAGCTGAGGGTTTTTGCAGTTGGCAAGGGGTAATTTGAAGCCATTTAGGAGGGGTTCTTCAGGGAGCCGAGGTGCCCCACGTCCATCCAGCTTGGCGGTCGGGCCCCGCCCCCCCCGATCCTGGTTTTTGAACAGGTAATAATGGAGTGTTCCAGGAGGAAGTACAGAATTTTAGGATGCCATACCTTACAAACTTATCCAAGTAGGTTTGTATGTTTTTCCTTAGCCTTTTGGGGTATGTGATGTTGACGTAGGCTCACAGGATAGTCCCCAAGCTTTAGTTCAATGTGTATGGGTGGGATATTACGAGCAAGTCCTGGTGGATTATTCTCTGCCCATACTCCTGGAATGTCAAATAGGGATTCATCACTCTTAGGGTTAACACTTGTCACTATGGAGTAAAAATGCCATTCTTCTTCTCTTGGCATCTATACCGCCATTATGCCTGGTAATCCATTAAACTTCAGAGACGTTGATCCATTAGGTAAAAAGGTTATCTGGGCTTGAAGCTTCGATAATAGATCTCGTCCTAGAACTTGAATCGGACACTCTGGCATATATAGGAACTGATGCTTCACCAAATGGCCTCCCAGAGTACAAGTGCGACTCTTAAGAACCGGTCTAGCTGCGCTTCTCCCAGTAGCTCTTATCACAGTTATAGTCTTCCCCGAAGGTGGAGCCACCATCTTAGTTACCACGGAATGTTCAGCACATGTGTCGATCATGAAAGAACTTCTCTTGCCCCCTATTGCAACATCGACCATAGGCTCTGCTTAACCAAGGGGGATGGAGCCCGGTCGGTATCAATAGTCTTCCATGATAGTGTCAGCCAGACCCACAAAATCTCTATCCTCTCTTTATCTAGGTCTTTGCGTGGGTGGATAGTATCTGTCTCCTTGAACACTTCCTCTACTATTCCCACTGTTCCCTCCATAACTTCCTCTTCCTCTATAATTACCACTATAACCTCCCCGTACTCTTCTCTCTCCTTGTCTGTTGCCTTCAAAATGCTCTCTCTGTGGACACTCATTCTTCCAATGTCCCTCCTTTCTACAAAACGCACATTGATTCCTACTTAAAGATCCCTTACTCAGCCTATTCTCATCTCCTCTATTCACTTCCCTTCCCTGTCTTTCTACGCTTGTGATAGCTACCGCTAGCATATCTGCCGTTTTCCTCATTTTACGTTACCTCAGTCTCCCTATTCATTTATACTTTATTTGCAATCTCCATTAGCTGTGATATGGACATCCCTACAAATCCCTCTAATTTCTACAATTTCCTTTTAATATCACCTTGGGCCTGGCTGACAAATGCTGAATTAATCATCCTAGAATTCTCAGGAACTTCCGGATTTAGAATTCTCAGGAACTTCCGGATTAAGAGGAGTATACAACCTATACGACTCTAACAATCTCTCATAAAAGGTACTAGGTGACTCATCAACCTTTTGCAACACCTCAGCCGTTTTTGACATATTAATTGCCTTCTTCCCTCCTGCCTTCATGCCAGCAATTATGGCTTCCTGATAAGCCCTTAGTTGGGGCATGTCAGCACCATTCACATTCCAATTTGGATCAACATTTGGATAATGGGCTGCAGCCCATGCAACTGGATTGGCCTGATTTTGAGTACGGGCCGTTTCCTCAAGCGCTTTAATAGCCGCTTGATTAATCCGGGTCCTTTCCTCACAATTAAATAAAGTTAATAATAATTGCTGGCAATCAGCCCAGGTGGGATTATGTGTTTGGATAATTGAAGTAACCAAATCTGTCATGACTTAAGGTGTGTCAGTATATGAGGAGTTATGAGTCTTCCAGTTAAATAAATCAGTCGTAGTGAAGGGGACATATACAAACACTGGATCTGCCCATTGTATTTGGCCATTCTCATCCACGTGTGTTGGGCCTGGTGTAAGTCGGAGGGGCATTTGGTAATGTTGGGGTTGGAGGGTACCAGTCATCTGTCGGGTTAATATGGGACTACGATACGATGATTTCATAATGAGTTCCGGTCTAGGGGTAGTAAGGCAAGTGGGAGTGAGGCGGATTAATTTTACTGGGCGGAAGTTCAGTCAACAGGATATTACGGGCTGGACTGGGAGGAGCCTGACCAGGAACCAGAAGTGACATCAGTTCCGGATATATGGAACTAGTGGGGGCCGGTACCGGAAGGGGAGGGCTCAGAGTCAGTGGACTGGACTCTGAACTAGATGCATGAGTGGGCAGGGACAATGAAAAAGGGGGAGTGGCATCACCAGTAGCACCACCTCTAACCTTAGAGGAAGTGTAAGGGGGTGGGGAGGGAAGTTCAGTTTCAGAGGGAGAGTCTAAAATGGGCGGGGTTGCGGCCCTAATGGAGAGGCGAGTCCTGGCCACCATGAGGCGACATTGCTCCTCATGGCATACCTTAACCCATTTAGGCAATTCTTCTACAATCTCTTTCCAACAATCAATATATGGAAACTGATCATAAAATTCAGGCCTACTAGATACAGCCGCGTGCACACGTTGTACCAAAATTAGATTGAGGCTACCACGTGGTGTCCATGCGGTCACTAGGATAGGCCATTATCTACTACATAAGGTAGTCAAACGTTTTGGAGGCAATTTTACCCCAAAATCACAAGCCTTATATCCCTTAGTAAAGTTCTTCAGCATACATGATAAGGGATCAACAATCTTTGAGTCAGACGCACCCATACTGGCAACGGAGCGTCTAATACAAAGAAACACAATACTCCAAACACACTTACAACAGTCACACTTGTTTCCCTAGCAAAAGCACCACGTGGCAAGTTGCTAAGCCAAATATACACACACGATAACACGCAGAGAATTCTCGTACATACAGTGATATCACAACGTCTCACTCACAAAGATTTACCAAACACTAGCTACTTACTTACTACTTACTATAACTATACTATAACTATAAATCGTCTCTACAATTATCAGTATTATAAATTAACTTTTAACTAACCGACTATATCACATTCTAGTTATCTCATCTTTACAGTCAGTGGTTATGGTACAGTTAGTAAGTGGTTATAATACAGTTTTAAAGTCACAGATTAGTTAGTAATAGTTATGGTATTATACATATAACATAAAACAGCAATTGTTAGTAATTTTTACACAATGTCAGTGGTTATGGTACATGCCAGTGGTTATGGTATTTTACAGTTATACACACAATTTACACTCCCACTAGACGACAGAGCTCAAGCTTTCTAGCAGGACATACAATTTAACCAATTCACCAACTACAGTATATTTAACAACATTTACAATAATCCCAACTATTCTAACTGGCCAGCACCTCGAGAGCTTTCGATCTATTTGTACACCAGAGATTCGATAAGTCTTCACTGCCCAGACACCACATATAGCGAACTAGAGGGCAGAATTTACACCAATACCCTTTTAGTCTATATACGCTATCAATAATCTAGTGGCTGGATTTACAAGCAAGCACACTTAATCAAGATAGGGCGAGATCTAGCGGACGGAATATACACCAATATCCGCTTAGTCTCCCGGTCTCCCCGACCTAGCAACCAAAATTTACACCTAGCATGCTAGTCAAGTGTCCGACATGAAGTATGTACACCAAGTTTCAGTCTGACTATACCACCTATATTAGACGGGCTGTGTAGATGCAAATATCCATTTTGATATCTATCCTAGCTGTCCATATAAGAGTTAATTTGAACAAAGAATGAATTTGGCATTTCATCTTTATTTCTCGGAAAAAGGATTTGTATAAAATCCTTTTTGCTGGAAAAATACTGATTTCGAAATGTTCTTGTTAATTGTCCAATATATCGTATTTGTAAATATCTGGTTTTAATCAAATATGTGATACGTTATATGACGAAAGATTATAACTAGAAACAGCTGTTTATAACTTGTGAAAAACAAATGATGTCACTAATGCTCATGGCCCCCACCGACATGAAAATGGGGTATAAATGCATATGACTGTATAATAAACTTTGAATTGGTTATTGAACAAGTCTCTGCTATTCATTTCCAATTTCCAGAGCTCTGAATGAGTTGGCAAATATCCATCATCCACAAAGGGTCCGGGCTGATTTTATCCCCAACAAACTGGTGTCAGAAGTTTTGGGGGCAATTGGTCGGAGCGGAGATGTCAGGTAAGGGGTTCTTTGAAGACCTTCTTTACCTGCATCTCCTATCACCCACACATTGCTTTGTTATTTATTGGGGTTTCTTACTATTTTAATTTTTTAAAGGGGATTTTCAATGCATAATGTCTTTAGTAGACATGGTTTTTTTAAGTCTCAGGTAGACTTGTTTAACTCCTTTGGTAGGAGGAGTGCCTTTGGCAGGCGGTTTTGTGCACAATTATCTGGACTTTTCCTCTTTGTTAGGGGTTCACCTTTGGCAGGTGGTAAAAGTGTGTATGGGAGACGTCCCATGGTCCCTCTTTGTAAGGGTTGCCTTTTGTAGGTTGTAAAACTGGTTTTCAGTCTTGGCAGACTGAGTTGTTGTATATGTACATGTAACTTTTGCAAACAGTTTATGTACATGTTTATGTACATGTCACTTTTGCAAAGAAAGTTTATTAACGAAAAAAAAAAAAAAAAGTGGTTTTAACCCTGTATGATGGATGTTTGGCATTACTCAAGCTTGCTACTTTATGTGCTGTTTTATTTGACTGTGCAACTTTGATTTTAAGCATGAAGTCTGTGATAAGGGGGTTAAGATAAATAAAATGGGAATGAGGCTGTTTTTAACAACTCCAAACCATTACTCCCTCCTGATTATACCCAGCCTGTCCCCTAAAGACAATAATGATTTGGGTGCTATCCTTGCTGTGATAAGTTAGACCTACCCAAGCAGGAACAAGGGGTTCCCACTGCTCCATAAAGCTCCCTTTTACCACCTGCCCAGGAAGAAAGGATTGGCAGCTCCTCTGAAGCCCTGAGGGTGTCCAAACCAGGTATGAGAATTAAGGGAATAAAATAATTGAGGGAATGTCAAAAGTACATGTAAAGGTGATGATAAATAAAAGAAAAAAATAGAGGTTCATTAAGGGGGTCTACAAATTCATGTTGTAAATGTAGATGATTATAAATTAATATGAAATTTATATTTTCAGCACATGCTTCATTTCGTGCTGTAAACTAACTTGCTTGCTACAGGTACCTGACATGTTGTAAATGCTTTAAATTGTATGTATTCTGTAGAATTGTGCAAATCTGTAAATTGTTGTCTGGGGATGCAGAGAT
Organism: Pelobates fuscus; assembly: GCF_036172605.1. NCBI lineage: Eukaryota > Metazoa > Chordata > Amphibia > Anura > Pelobatidae > Pelobates > Pelobates fuscus. The sequence continues at coordinate 192,594,703 of NC_086319.1, read as the reverse complement.
TTTATTGATTGTGACCCAAATGGTGGACCCCCTGTGCAGAAGTGGGTTTGAAATTTTGGTCATAGAATGTAGGATCAGAAACCATGGACAAAGGTTTTTACCTGTGTTTTTATGACTTTTGGGAACTCAAATTGACCGGTCAAAATTTCCCATGCTTTTAACATGGAGTAGTATAAATATTTTGAGTGTTTGAGAGTTCTGACAAATGCAGGTGATACCATGTCTGTGTAATCTGGTCCAAATGTTCTATAAGCGTATAGGAGAGAAATTCTATTGATAAGGTACATATGTTGCAACTGGTTAATGCAAGTGTTATACAAATGTTTAAGTTAAACGCGTTATATGGCCATACGGGATCCCTTCTTTAATAAGAAAACCATTGGTACCAGAACTCCTAAATAATAAAATCAAATAAAAATAAAGAAAATATACAATAATATGTTCTGAATACAGCTGTTAAAAGTTTATTCTGTGTAAATGGTGATTGTGATAAATGTGTTTTGGTTACTCATTTTAAAGTATGCAGTTTGATTGTCATGTATGTTAATGGGTAATTTGCTGTGCTATTCTAAATTATATTTGAATAAATTTGTCTCAGTATTGATACAGCTGGAAATGGTAGCGTAATAATCTAATAATCTATTAAATAACTGATTTATTATTGAATACTAGTCCAAGAGCAATATGAGTTGTAATCCTTAAAGAAAAAAAAAAAAAAAACACGCTAAGTTTTAGCTGTTTTCCAAAATTCTGTTGTAATAATGGACTTCTTGCCAAAATTCGACTTTCCAGTCCAGCTGCCAGGTTTTCTGATCTTAAAGCAGTACTGCTTGCATAGTTGCAGAATGCACAAACAAGGGAAACCTACATTATGTCTGTGTTTCTTTTGGGTGTGACATTTAATAATGTATTTTGGATTGAGTTAATTGCCTGTCCATTAATGGGTTTTTGTGTTGGGATGTCTGCTGGATATCTGCTACATTCGTTGTGTTGTGTGTTATAAGAGGACATGTGTGATATTACAATGAGTATGAAGACTATTTAAAGAATATTTGCATGTCATTAACGCAAGCTTTTAGTGTCTTTTTACAACAGATTAAATGCTGATCAGCTCACGAAAAAGGGGCCCCTGGAAAAAATCTGCTTTTCAAAATCGTGGATCTCTCATTCTTCATATTATTAGGGGAGTATTTAGCGTTATCTTTAACATAAACAATTGTTATATTATATATTTAACAAGTACAAAATTAATGGATGACCAGAAGTGGATACGTTTTTTCCCAGATTAAGATTCATCTAATATGCCTCATTGATTATAGCAAAATGATGAAATGGTATTTTTAATAGAGATCAGACAATTTATTTTGAGGCAATTCTAAACTACTTATATTTGTATTGGTATATTGAAAGCATTTTGCAGACCCAGAAGAGAATAAATAATATAATAATTCTAAAAGGAACCATACTATGGGAAGAGGTCACCCTATTAACTCTCTAAGGGGTTAAACTCATTTTTGATAAGCATATAAAGTTTAGTTTTTGTGGTTAGTCTTTTGATACTCAATTTGAACTCAATTGAAGTATAACAACCATATCCTTATAGGTGTAGGAAACGGCTGCAATATGATTTTAATATTTGCAATATTTGCAATATATTTGATATGCAATATGATTTTAATATTTGCAATATATGTTTTCAATGTATTCTAACAATAGAAAAGTAACTAACTGCATTACACCTATGACCCAGACTGTCAGTATTGCAAACCCTGTAGGAAGACTCTGCTTTCACTGTTTATGTACTAATTCTTCAAAAGCTTATTAATATTATATCTGTGTGGTACACTAAGAAGTGTACACAAAGAGGGGGTGTGAGTTAGGTGAGTTAGGTAATCTCGACCTGCATATGGAATATGCTTCATGAGAAAGATACAGCAGGTTGTTTTGATATAAAGAAAGAGGGAAAAGTATGTTGGATCGGTCACAAAGGATTGTGATCTTAAGCAGGGGAGACGAGGACATTTGGGAGGTGATAGGAGATTGAATCAGACAAGTTTTGGAGGCAGAGGTAGAGAATTTTATCAAAGGGTCTAACTTTTGTAGAGGTGGCAACTTCAGCACTGTTTTAATTGTTTTAATTGTGGAGAGCAGGGGTTCACCCCAAGGTACTCGTGGTGAACCTGATCAAGCTGGCCCCACTGGTACTCCTGGTATTGCTGGTGCCCCTGGCTTCCCTGGTGCCTGTGGTGCTCCTGGACCCACCCTGGCAGGTTCCTCAATACCAACCACAGATTCAAACCTATACCCACACTCAACAACCTCAGCCTAATACACAGATGGTTCATGTTCTTAATGTTTTATATATAGATAAAACAGTATTAATGCTGGCTCTTATGGAAACCGTATTAATGGCTCTTAGGGAAAGTACAAGCTGAAGTTGAGATGTAGACATTGTTTGCATAGGCTGCGCAATGTGAAATAACTAAAATAAAATAGGATAATAATAAGTATGCTTAGTCAATTTGTAACGTGGTATCATAGAGGCATCTGCAATAAAATAAGTGAGTTTACAAGACCTGACAAGTGAGGGCAACTTAATATAACACATGTCTACAGTTTGCTGCCCCTTCCTTATCAGAGGCCACTTGCAATTTTAGCAAAGCAAGACAACTCTGTATTAAACAAAGCACTTTGCAACAACAGTAATTCATTTTGTTTCTCCTATTTCATTCCTAGTTGTTCTGAAAAAAAAATATTGTTTAAGTGGGATAACTCTATGGAGGTTCCAGCATGTATTAAACATGATCACACACATACAGAACTGGTGGCTTTTTGGACATCGGGATCTATAAAAGGTTTTGGTTTAAAAAAATGTTACCTGGGTCCACAACATTTTTGACAGAATTCAGCATTCCAATTCTATTAAAGTAATTAATTGGGATTATCAAATTAAGGTTTAAGTTTAAGAACAGTATTTTATTAGGAATTATTCCAATATGTATATGTTAGTGTTTTAGTACTCAACAAGCATTTATATAGAATGAGTGCTTCTCTCATCCATGCAAAGGCATTCTAAAGGGAAATTATGTATTACAATTGTATAAAGGACAATGCAATGAAATATAAGCAAAGCTAAGAGAAGTACATGTTACACAAGTTAAGGGTTTAACTTTAGTCTCTAATTTGAGTTTAGCCTAGATAATGAAGTTATTGATGTCGTACTGATCCTTGTGTTTGTATGATTATAGAGACCATACTGGAGTATTTGTGCCGCCTGATATTTGGGACTACACACCAATCTCTCTGGCTGACCTACCTGCCTACCTACCTACCTTTTTTTGCAATTAAATCTGTTTGGTCAAAATCCATGCTGGCCGAAGAAACTAAAATGCTTACTTATGAGTACATAGACTGACTTGGAAAGTCCTGAAGGTGCAGTGCTGTCTAATGCCGCTATGTCTGTATTAACCCTTTCAACAATTGGGGTGTTGCAAAGAGCATTGTGGTGAACATCCAGCAAACAGAAGAATTAAGAACTATGTGGAAGCTGACATTGTCTTGTTGTCAGCCATATTGCTACCCTTAGCTATGTTATGGTGTCTAAGATTATGGAACAAAGTTTATGGTGTCTAACATTCTTTATTCTCCTTGAAAGACTATTTTTAGGACTATGCTGGACTATGCTGGACTATTGAACTATTTTGTTATTTTTATTTTTGTAGAGTTAGCCGGAGAGAGAGGAAGTGTTTACTTACTCAGGCATGGATGTACTATGTGTGTCATTGATGTATGTTGAGTGTACCAAGGATGGATTCCCATTTTTTAAGTGTGGATATGACTGGACCATCGAAATAGGGATGTAATTAGGAGACATAGGATGCAAGGTCATGATTGGGATTATTGTTAGAATTACAAACTGATTATAAGTTATCTCATGATTTAATATGTAAATGGGCCTTTTGAAACGAATCAAGAAATGTTTCCCAATCCCGATACCCAGCTATTTACTTACAAATGCAGGGTTTTATAAGTCACTAATGCTGTCAACGTGAGGGGATGGCCCTCACTCAGAGTTTCCCCAGATGTGCTTTTTTCCTCAAATATGAGTTTTTGCCACTGGGTTTTTTGACCTGGCCCCAGATCACCGGGTGGAATGGTAATCCAGGACCCTGGTCCAAAGAGGGGATGGATCTTATTCCCGTTTTGACTATACGAGCTTACATTTTGAATTGTAATAATAATAATATTCCCGTTGTTGGGAATAACACTTTGCCTTCACAAATACACTTTGCCTATATTGACCCAAGACTCAAGATACAGATAACATGATGTACACTTAAAAGATCAGCAGATAATTGAAAAAGCTGAAATCAACAGCTCGAACTCCTCTTTAAGGGAAAACCTATGGCACAGAGCAAATGGGGGAAATCGAGGTGAAGAAATAATGAAAGTCCCGCAGACGTGATTAGCACGTCTGAATATACCTCCTCTTGTTTCTCTGCCGCAGGCCTCCCATGGATATTTACCGTAAGATAGATCATGATATGATCTAAGAGGGGAACTGTAGATGCAAATATCCATTTTGATATCTATCCTAGCTGTCCATATAAGAGTTAATTTGAACAAAGAATGAATTTGGCATTTCATCTTTATTTCTCGGAAAAAGGATTTGTATAAAATCCTTTTTGCTGGAAAAATACTGATTTCGAAATGTTCTTGTTAATTGTCCAATATATCGTATTTGTAAATATCTGGTTTTAATCAAATATGTGATACGTTATATGACGAAAGATTATAACTAGAAACAGCTGTTTATAACTTGTGAAAAACAAATGATGTCACTAATGCTCATGGCCCCCACCGACATGAAAATGGGGTATAAATGCATATGACTGTATAATAAACTTTGAATTGGTTATTGAACAAGTCTCTGCTATTCATTTCCAATTTCCAGAGCTCTGAATGAGTTGGCAAATATCCATCATCCACAAAGGGTCCGGGCTGATTTTATCCCCAACAGGCTGACTACAGAGCGTCTAATGTCCAATAAGTGTTGCGCCTTCGCTTCTTCCTTCCAGAGGGAAGGGGCCAATTCCAATAACCGGTTCCAAATATAAAACCCCTTGTGGGTCTACCGCTCTAACGGTATCAGTCTTACCTGTTAGTTCCTGGCCCTGGGTTCGCATTCAAACGACGGGGCACCCCGGTACTCACTGCGCAGAAGCTGATGATCTCCTGGACAAAAGGCCAGTGGTGCCGAGACAAAAGGAGGTCCACGCAGAGGTCCAGGGGTGCTGCCGTGGAGAACGTTGGTAAAAAGTTTTACCGTCTCAAATCTCTGCGCCAGCTTCTGTGTGATGAGAAGTTCCCGCCAATGCACCAATTATGTTTCCGGGTAAACTAACAGAAGCCAAACACAGAGAAATGGATGCAGGTCTTCAGGAAGTAGGAAGTCTTTATTAACATACCGATCGGGCCTCAGATGGACTACCAAAGAATCCTTCAGGTGGGGATTATACCACCCATACGCCATCCACCGAGCAGTATGTCTGCTCTATATACCGTGAGTATTTTTATCTCATTTTAATTGTTTCATCATTTATACAGTGAGCACTATATTTTTATTTTTTCTTATCCCAAGTTGGACTACTCCATCTTTTCACCAAAGGACCAAAGAGAAGCACCACATATCCTTGAGTGGGGATTATTCCACTTCACGCTATCCATACCAGAGCTGGATTTAAGCTCTGAATATTGTGAGTAGTTCCACAGTTATTTACATAATATCCATATTTTGTTTTTATACTACACCATTGAAGTTTTTCTCTCTTCTGTTCTTCCTGCATATTTATCTCCAAACTACAAATATACATTCGGACGCTACATACCCTTCTGATGGACTACTAGGACCACCATTTGCACATTTGGATATTTTATATTTATTTATTTATTTATTTATTATTGCCATTTATATAGCGCCAACAGATTCCGTAGCGCTTTACAATATTATGAGAGGGGGATTTAACTATAAATAGGACAGTTACAAATAAACTTACAGGAACAATAGGTTGAAGAGGACCCTGCTCAAACGAGCTTACATTCTATAGGAGGTGGGGTGTAAAACACATTAGGACTAATAGGACTAATAGGACTAATAGGACTAATAGGACTAATAGGTACCTGTTGTTGTTCCAATTTTTTATATTATATTTGGACATTTTTCGGACGTTTCTGTTATTGCTGCTAAACCTACTTTTTTTTTTTTTTAATTCTTTATTTTTGCAGTGCTTAGAATGGTTACAGGTTTACATATGGTACCCCAACGGCATTCCATACGTTGATTGCTAAACATTTGTTACAGTGGGTATTAGATAGGCAAAGCACTTTTTTTGTGTTTTATGTTACATATCAAACAGGTTCAAACGTAGATTGAGAATACAAATTATATGAAGGTAACAGATTATTAGGCATCGCTTATGCAATATAATATGCTTCAGGATATAGCTAGCTGCGCTTTAGGTGACTAAGTAAATTATGTGATAAACGTTATGTTACTTATCGCTAGGTAACGGTAGCTTAGGGCGAAAAGTTATAGTGTATGTCATCGCTTTAGTAGTTAAACAGTGGTTCGATTAGCAAGGTGATTAACTAAAAATATCCACGAACAAAGTTGGCCTTAGAGGCGTATTAAACATAGTACACGGTTAACATGCAGGCATGAGAGACATATCATATACAGATTTGTAATGCACCTAAGGGTAAGCTGCTCAGTTGAGGCATTAGTAGGTATCGAATCAGTGGAAGGCGAGTAGAGAAGAATTAACAAGATTATTGCAAATGTACACAATTTCGGTAGACATATGTATTAAGTAGGGACTGACTCGATATCTCTGTGCTAGGTGAATTAACCAGTATGGGCTATGTTAAACAGTAGATATCGTTTGTGGACTAAAGCACAGTACTGACATTTCTTGCTAAATCAAGTAAGCATTATGTGGGCGACTTTGTCTAGGCCAGGATCCCTTGATTGGAGCATAAATAGCACGCTTACAGTGTTGTAGTCTGCACCTGGAGTATTCCATGCTGTAAATTGTAATGTCCGTGTGAGTCTATCTTGCTGTGTCCCCCTGCTGTGAGGCAAAATCTGTTGCAGCTGTAGAGACGTGGTGGCGTGTCAGTAGGCCACCCAGCAGTGGGGTAGTAAGAGTCACCCAATGCCTCTAGGTGGCAGAGGCGAGGCTTCAGCCGGTGTGTTCCATAGGCTTCTGCACCAGGGCTCCCAGCATCTATCCCCAACTTTGTAATGCGTGGAGGCCTCCTGTACCATCGCTTGGTGCGCTGCTCCTGTCCCAGGTAGCCTCATGGTGGTCAGCCGGTCAGAGGCACGCTGGGGTTCGCCGCTGAGGCTTCGGGGTTGTCCGGCGTTTACCTTGACGCTTGTGTGTAGGTAGGTGCGTGTGCTCACGTTGGTGCTGTCTGTCTCTCTCCTGTTCACTTGTCGGTGCTTGTTTGGACGGGCACCCGCTTGGAACGCCTGCAGTGGGGCGCCATAATGGCGGCGGCGGGTCAGTGGTCGGATCCACATGGCCACCGCTCGTGCTGCTTGTCGGTTGGGCATTCCCTTGCTGCACTGCAGCTCATAGAAGGCTGAGCAGAGCCTGTCGAGGGCCTCCAGGGAGGAGGGCTGTATGCAGGCAGTCGTGGCTCCCATATGTGCACTGTGACGGGCGGCCATCTTGGATGCTCGTCACTGGGCTCGTGTTTCTCTCGCTTATGCGTGCCCTAGGGCTAGTCAGCTTGCCTGGGCTGTCCGTCCAGGAGGACCGGGATATCCCCCACCGGTCCAAAAGGGGGGGGGGAGGATTGGAGACCACACTCGTTGCTGAGGGGATCCGGCGTCGGAGAGAGCGGCCGCCTCTCCCCGGCTTCGGCTTCTGTAGGCCGCGTGGTCCGTTCTGCTTGTTTAGCTCTTACGGGTGTCAGAAAAAGACTTTTCGTGTTCAGAGGTGCACCCCTAACTTGGGTAGTGCACCCTGGTGGGTCCTTGGGCAGTTAAGCCCATGATGATGCCGTATTTTCTGCCCGTTGAGCAGGAGCTCGTGTCCCCTGCTTCTGCTTAGGTCGACGGCCAGGCTCCGCCCCCCTACTTTTATATTATTATTTGTTATTTCCACTTGTTTTAGGCGCACCCTTATTCCTTCCTTTTTCCTCCATTGTATTCTAAGGGGTCCAGAGGGGATTCCCCTTTTTAAGGTGTGCTGCCTTGCTGTAATATTCCCTGTTTCTTATCAGCGCTGAACCTTATCCTGATCTTTATTCCTTATATAGCACTATAACTCCTCCCATTAATAGCTACACCCACATATACCTTTAACCAATCAATGAGCAGAATATAGACCTGTACATCTGGCCAGACCACATGGCTCATCCAAGACAAAGGAAATAAGTGCAATTTCAGTTCCTGCATTCCTGCACATGCTCAGTACATTGACAGTATCCTAGCTATGTGTAGATAACTAACTGACACAACATACACATATGCCACGTGGACTAAATTTACATTCACTGAAATTCCACCACAATATGTTATGGCTTTATAAAAACAAAAAGATGAGCAACAGGTTGCCAGGAGCAAAGATGCAACAAAAAATAAAAGTGTTTTTTTTCACTTGGACCATTTAAAAAAAAAAAATTTTAACATCTGCTTTAGTTATCTCATGGCTAAAAATGCTGCTGTAATACGTGTGACTCGGTTATAGATAACTCAATGTACTGACACATTAATGCTTCTGTGAACCTTGCCAACAGAACCATTTGGTTATCGCAATAGATTAAAACAAATAATCTTTATGATCAATTGCATGTTTAGCATTTAATCTGTCTCATGGTCTGGCCATAAAAAAGAGTAAATGAGTAAATGAGAGTGTAATGATAAAAAAAAAAGTGAGACAATCAGGGAGGAATAGTGGCAGCTGTGCACACAACATGATTTGTATCAGAGCATTGGTATACGCTTTTGCTTTCTTTAACAAATGAACAAGACTTTTTTTTTATATACCCCACTCCACTGTCACATCTCTAGGCCTAAGGCATTGCAGCTGGCTCTGGGTTATTGCACTTGGGAATAGACAATGATAGTATCTCTGTAATGAAAACAGCAAGCTTGTCCGTTATAAACACAACAAGCACTGTTTACTTCTATAGCTCTTGGCAAGAAGTAATTAAAGGGCCAGGACTTGAAATCCCATGAAAGCTGCACTTTGCGTTTTAGCGTTGCGGAGACATACATGGTGAGTAATGATATAATGCTCAGCATATCGTCGGAACATGTAACAATGTTGTTCCTTTGCGGCTTTATTGGTTTACTGCTGGTCATGCAACATTTGCTCTGAATATAAATGATTGTGCTTTCAATGAGCTAAATGTAGACAATTTGGCTCTGCTGCCCACCCTGACCTGCGCTGGTAGTCTTCTTAACCCTTTAAATAGCTAACAAGTGAATGCTATTCAGCTAGAGCTTTACATAATAGTATAGGATATATTTAGACTTGGTTCTTAATATACATTTGATGAGACACTCCAGACTCATAAATGCTTTATGTGTGAAGAGTGTGTCCTATTTTTCTCTTGACAAAAACTGCAGATTTTAATTGAATTTGGCACATTTTATAAATGAACCTAGTTACATCCCCTGGCTTTCAATCTTACAACACTTTCTGTTACTTCCTGGTTTGTTTAACTCAGTGGAGCTAAACTCAAGAAGCACCACTTGCCCAGAGCATCTGCCTTGCAAAGACTTCTCATTGAGCTGTGATTGGGCAGCCACAGAAAGCCTAGGCAGAGTTATAAGTGGAGGACTTGCAAAGATAGCAGACAAAAGGCGTTACTATTTTTAAATATAAAAGTTCTAATTTCACAATGAAGGGATACTCCATAGCCATATAGCAATTCAGCAATATGAAGTGCTCTATGGGTGTGGAGTGCTCCTTTAAGGCCAGAGTAGCTGAAGTAAAAGCATAGCTAATTTAGATATTTTTTTTTTTTCAGTTTGGCTATTTTGACCTGAAATTTTAAATGCACTTTGCATTCAGAGGTTGTGAATATTCCTAGCAAGCAGATGCTAAGTTTTGCCCATTCTCCTACTCTATTGTACTCTCAGAAGCCAAGGTGGCATTCATTGAGTATAGTAAAGTAATTTTTTTAATTTTTTTTTATTTTTTAATACTAGTGTTACACCCTTTTTATGAAAGACTGCGTTACTCTTCTGTAAGAGCCTAGTACAATTTCCTTTGTTTAGCTGTAATTTTTTTTGTTTTTGTTTACCTCTTTTATATGTGTTTATAATGTTAGGGTGTTCTATTAACAACAAAACATAACATTATTATTTACCTATGAAAAACATCTAAAATTACTACCATTTATGGTTATTGATCTATTTCCTTTGTGGTACAATCTCCTCTCTTATTTACAGAATTAGAAATATCAAATAACAGTATTGTTATTATTATTATTATATATTTTTCATTTTTTTTATTATTATTATTATTGGCATTTAAACAGTGCCAAATTGTTCCACAGCACTTTGCAATATTATAAAAAGTGGAAATGTAACCATAGATGAAACTATTATGATTCCCATAGCCATCGCATGTGATGTCTGCTGGGATTTGGCAAATGTTGACAGTAGAGCTCTGCCTTTGGTTAATTGAGTATTTCATAAAGATTATATAAGTGCTAAAGCCACTTTAAACCTAAACTTCCCCTGATATGTATGTATTGCTGAATTATACATTCATTCATTGTGAATAGAGCACCTAGTTTTGTTGTATAATGCATATGCATTAATAAATCAAGAGAGCAGCAAAAGTGAACACAAACAAAAATGCTCATAAACATTAAACTGTTAAATCCGTATCCAAAAAAACACACAGCACAAGGACAGATAGCCGACGTCAGATGAAGCCCACATGATAGAGCAAAACGCATCACAGGAGGCAAGTCCACAGGTCCATCACACGATCGGAGTAGTGCATCATGGAGTTGGGAGATGGAGAGTACTGTGAACTATTGAAACATGTCATTCTCCTGTATACATACAAGCAGGTATTGTGTGTTTCATATAGGGTAATATATATTACATATTATTTTAATGTAAGCCTTTTTAATACTTGTTTTACCATAATATATTGAAGATATATTACAATTGTGGACCCCGGTTCTCTCATTTTTTCTTTTATTGCTGTAGCGATCCTGCCTTAAAGTGACATACTTGTTTGGGATTTTATTCCTCTCCCTGTAAGCAATATTTACTCAGAGCCACGTTGATGTGAGTTTTACCATTTGGGAGATTTAAGTGGGACTTTATTTATGCAGTCTGTATTATTATTATTATTATTATTGGTATTTATAAAGCGCCAACTAATTCTGCAGCGCTTTACAATATTATGAAAGGGGGATGATTTACAATAAATTAGACAATTACACAGTGACACAGGAAAAATAAGTAGATGAGGACCCTGCTCAAATGAGCTTACAGTCTAGATGAGATGAGGTACAAATACACAACAGGACTGTAAGAGTGACAGCCAGCAATCAAGGTGGAAAAGTAGCTGTTACGGCTCCCTGCCCGCTGCACGGCGTGTCTGCACCCGACCGGCATGACCGCAACGATAAAGCGAGCTTACCTGCTCGTCGGGAACCACTCCTCCGCATCTTCTGGGCAGTGTGCACAAACCAAAGATGGCGCCGACCATGTGGTCACGTCCATCAAAGGCTCCGCCCCTAAAAGTTATAAGGACGTGCGCATGACATCACAACGTCAACACACGCACACGTTCTGGGGTCAGAGGTCACCCTCTAACCAATCAGAACCCAGAAAGGGATATTTTAATCCCTGATTTGCCCCAGTACCTTGCCCTTCATGGATTTCTGTTCCTGGTTTCATGAGAGTGCGTTTTTCCCTGTGATATTGATATTCTGGTATTCTGATCTTGGCTGTTCCTGGTTATTCCGATTTCTGGTTCTCCTGACTTGGCTTGTTTAAATGGTATTGTGTATCTCTGGCTTCCTTGACCTCGGCTTTCCCTTTGACCATTCTCTGTCTCTAACGTATTAGTCCGGCCATTCTAAGGTCCGGTTTACGTTCTGTCCTTTTATTTCCTTTCTTATTTCTATGTATAGGTTTACATAGTTTCTGCTTGTTGGACCACACTAGCAGTCGTGACAGTAGCAGAGCTGGAGGTAAGAGTGGAGTATGACTCTTTAGGAGAGCAGGAGACAGATTTGGATAAGTAAAGATAAGTTACTCTGGGAGTCCATAAGCATTTCTGAACAGATGTGTTTAGAAGGACTTCTTAAACAATTGAAGACTATGGGAGAGGTAGGCAGGCTGTCCCAAAGGAAGGGAGCCACCCCGGAGATGTCCTGCAAGCTAGTAATAAAGGTATGAGCAGCGGACAGGAGAAGGTCACTGGCACAGCGGAGAGATCGAGAAGGGCTAGAGTTGTTTAGAGCTTTATAGGTAAGGGTTAGTATTTTTAATTGACACCTATAGGATACAGGAAGCCAGTGGAAATAGTATGTTTCAATATGTTTAATTTCTAGGATATGAAGATTTTTGTAATTACTGTATATAAATGAGAAAAAAAATGTTTGCACTAGTGCAGTGATGGCGAACCTATGGCACGCGGCCACAGGTGGCACGCCGTGCCCTCTCTGCGGGCACGCGGCCATAGGTTTGCCATCACTGCAGAGTAGGCACCTGCCTGCCCAAATCAGCAGGCACCTACTCTGCTTCCAGGTCGGGAGGCAGGGGAGGGATCTTTGAAGCAGCTCCCCTGTCCTCCCGCGAGCAAGCTGTGTGGATCCTTGCCACGCGTTACCATGGCAACGCTCCACACAGCATCGCGCGGGAGGACAGGGGAGCTGCTTCAAAGATCCCTCCCCTGCCTCCCGACCCGAAAGCAGTACTTGCCACCACCGGAACTCCAGGGATGGCTGTGCCCCCTCCCCCTCCTTCATTAAAGGTAAGAGGGGGGGGGGAGATAATTTAATATACTTTTTTTTTTAACATTTATCCCCCACACACACACAGCACCCCTACCCCCCAGCAGTACCCCTACCCCCTCCACACACAGCACCCCAACCCCCAGCAGTACCCCTCCCCCCACACACAGCACCCCTACCCCCCAGCAGCACCCCTACCCCCTCCCACACACAGCACCCCTACCCCCCAGCAGTACCCCTCCCCCTCCCACACAGCACCCCTACCCCCCAGCAGTACCCCTACCCCCCAGCAGTACCGCTACCCCCTCCCACACACAGCACCCCTACCCCCCAGCAATACCCCTACCCCCACACACAGTACCCCTACCCCCCACACACAGCACCCCTACCCCCTGCAGTACCCCTACCCCCCCACACAGCACCCCTACCCCCACACACACAGCACCCCTACCCCTCAGGAGTACCCCAACCCCCCACACAGCACCCCTACCCCCCCCACACACAGCACCCCTACCCCCCCACACACAGCACCCCTACCCCACAGCAGTACCCCTACCCCCTCACACACACCACCCCTCACACACACATCACCCCTCACACACACACACACACATCACCCCTCACACACACACACACACACAGCAACCCTCACACACAGAACCCCTCACACACAGCACCTCACACAAACACATACACTACACCCCTCAATGCAGTATGTGTGTGTATTCAGCAGTCTGTGTGTGCGCGTGTATTCAGCAGTCTGTGTGTGCGCGTGTATTCAGCAGTCTGTGTGTGCGCGTGTATTCAGCAGTCTGTGTGTGTGTGCATGCATTCAGCAGTCTGTGTGTGTGTATTCAGCAGTGGGTGTATGTATTCAGCAGTCTCTGTGTGTGTACTCAGCAGACTGTCTGTGTGTGTACTCAGCAGACTGTCTGTATGTGTATTCATCAGTCTCTATATTCAGAAGTCGTGTGTGTGTGTATTCAGCAGTCTGTGTGTGTATGTATTGCATTTGTTGGAGATACTAATAAATATAAGCTTAATTTTATCTATTTATATCATTATTTAAAATTTGTATCATTGAACTCTGTGTTGTTGTGTTCTTTTAAAACAAAAGTTGTTAATTAGTTCGGCAACAGTACGAGTTGTTTTTTTCTAAACTTAAACCTCAATATTCAGGTTTAATTGCCGTGTTGGCACTTTAAGGGAAAAAAAATTGGCATGTATTGCGGTTTGGGCACTCGGGCTCAAAAAGGTTCGCCATCACTGCACTAGTGTATACACTTGATTGATGGTATTAGAACACAGGTTTTGATGCACTTTAATAAGACAGCACAACACTTTTATTTGGTTTTGTTATATCAGTATGACTGGATCATTGTTTCCTACACGATCAAATACTAACACTATATATAAGACATTTATATTACATGGGTAGTATGCACTGAAATATATAGTAAATAGTTAATACAGAAATGTTCTGCTATGTAAATGTGTAGAGCTTGGCAGGGCAGCGTGAATGTGCGTGGGAAGTTCTATTTCCATAGCTCTTGTTATATAACATGCCAAAGTCCTAGTATTTGTGATCAAATGAATAATGTGTTCTATTTTATTTATTAATATTTTTGCTTTCACTCTGCACATACCACGGCTCTGCATACCTGAAGCCCCTCACCTGTTGACCCAGCATAGGGAAACCAGGAGGTAGGTGCTTTTTTCCACAAATCTATCAATCTATGCAATCTTCCTGGTCCACTGAAGCAGATAATAATGGTACAGGGATATGACAGTATGTGCTGTCACCATCTATCAGAAGCAGAAATCGGTTTCCCATCTGTATCACTATGGGTTGTGAATATTCTTTCAACTCTCATTGAAATACTAATGCAATGGGAAATGAGGCAAGAGGATACAAACCTTTGACAAATAGTAAAACTGTAGCCAGAAACAACTTAACTTACACTTTTTTAGGCATGATTGAGGAATTCAAATTTATTGAAAACAGTAGTGGTCAACAAATTAAGTGTGTTACGGTTGCCTCCAGGCTGGCTGGAAGTTGGACCATAGAAAGGATGCTCCTAGCGCTCACCAAAGAACCATCAGCACTGTAGACACCATAACTACGGTGTAGACACCATAAGTACTGCAGACTCCACGAACCACCGCTGCTGGGCTGGTATCTCGCCGTCTGCTCTGCGCCCTGGACCTACGACCAGGCTCCGGGTTCCAGTAGGTGAATCTCTTCCTTCTGCAGAGCGAAGCAGGATCAGAAACAAGAGCTCTTACAAGAGCTCAGTAGCAAAGGGAGCATGCAGAGCATAGCAATTCCTGTAGTGATTATAGCTGTCCCCTACAAACATGAGTTGAGGCTGCAAGTTAGAGGGACAAGTCATTCTGTTTACTGGCACCAAAAGAACCTTCTTTTATGCAGGTTTCCCTTGGATAGGACCACCCACAGGGTTTTACAAAACAATCAATCATACACGTACATTACCGAAAACACTCCCAGCAATTACACACAAAATCCTCCCCTCTGCCTGTGATATAATTATGTTACACAATGGGTTAACATAATTATCACAGACAGTAAAAATACAGTTTTTACACATACACTGTAACTTTAAAACCATACATCCAATCTCCATACAAAATTACATAATTTAGAATCAGCACACTTTAAATATATACATAACCAAAAATCTCACAAATCCCTCCAGTGGATAAAAAGATAGACAGAAGTCCTTTATGACCGACCGCAAGCACATTTTCCTGCACAAAACAGTTCCATAGATCTGGGCTGTGCGGTCGGTCAATTTCATGCAGAAAAATGACTAAGTCCCTGTAGCGGACTGGACCCTGCACCAGAGTCTGCCCCAGTTTCCTGGAGGGGACTGCTTGCTCGCCTCCTGCTCAGTGATTATGGTCCCGGGAAGAGGGGATCCTTTAAAGAACTATATTTGGGCATCATGGGGTTTATAATGCTGTCCCTGGCCCTTTAAATACTCTGGAGCAGTGTTTGTACCTTTAAACTGGCACTTCGAATGCAGTCGAAGTGACAAAGTCGTCGAAGTGGCCGCCATTTCGGGACTTCGACACGTGTTCGCGGCCATTTTAATTCCCGAACAGCGGTGTTTTGCCGTTGAGTGTCTGGAACTAAAATCGGACACTCGGGTAGGCGAACACCGCTGTGACCTCCAGACCTCCATAAATCCGTACCGAAACTACCGAACGTCCCGCCGTTCGGTAGACAGACTAAGTGAACTATGGGGATTCATCCTAACCTCAGGATATCCATGGATGGCAAGCCGTTCGGGACTTTTAATACACGAACAGAGACCGACCGCAAGGCCAAAACTTATGGAACTGTTTTGGGCATGAAAATGTGCCTGCGGTCGGTCATAAAGGACTTATACCTATCTCCCGAACGGCTGAACGGATTCGAATGATTTTTGGGTTTGTTTGTATTTGGAATGTGCTGAGTAATAATATGTAACTATATCCATAATATTGGATGTATGGTTTTAGAGTTATGAAAGTTGGGTAAAAAGTATGTTTTAAACTGTACGTATAATTGGGTTACCTCTCAGGCTAAGGGGAGGAGATGTGTGGGATGTAACCATTGTGTGATTGGGTAATGTACTAATTGTGGTGGATCCCTCCATTACATGGGAGAATGTCTTAAAAGGAGGTTGTGTGAATAAACCTGAAGTTCCTGTTTAACCCTCAAAGTGAAGTGTTGTCTCATTCTTGGGGGAGGATTTATTGTATGCTGTTCCAGTTTGACTGCTAGGAGTGTAAACCTATTCGTATGGCTTCCTATTCAACTGTCTACAGCATTCATATGCTTGAGCGGATTTATATGCTTCTTCGGTTCGGTGATTGTGGTGTCTGCCAGAGTGCTTGGAGTCCTCAGGAAGCGCTAGGAGTATCTTTCAATGGAGGTACCCAGTCGGGGTGCCCATCGATCCGTTACAGTCCCATTCGAACGTGCGTTCAAATCTTCGAACGGGACTTAGTCTCTGCAGCTGAAAGTTCAGTGTAGGAGAAGGTAAGGGTCAGCGGTGTTCGCGGAAATGTGTAGCCGATTTTAGTTCCATGAATTTGGCTACACACTTCGCTGACCTTGTTCGAATGAACAAAGATGGCCGCCGCCACGTGTTCATTTTCACGAACAGCTGCCACCCAGCGCTCGGCAATTAACCTGCAGTAACCTCACAGCCTGGGAGGTAAATTGCCTGCACACTTCCACTTCTGGGTGGTCCGCCTGTGTGGTACTTGGTTTAGTAAGCCCCATTTACTAAACCAAGTGGGAGAAAGCCAGGAACACGGTATATTAAAGGTTTCTCCACAACCCAGGGAAGCAGGGCAATTTGTCATTTAAAGGGACAGTTACAAATGGCAGTTTGTAACAAAGTGCAAATCCTATTATACGTTATATATAATGCAACCATAATGAACAACATATTGACGAGTATACCATTTAATGCAAGCTCAGATTTGGCTGTTTTGAGAACTCCGAAATTTGTTTTGCAAACCAAGAAATATATATGTCATAATGTATCACTTATTTAAAAAATACCAGTCTTTATACTACAATGAAAGAGTGAAACAGTTTCTATATAAGAAATAGAACTGGAAAATGTTCAGGCTTTCTGGCACATATAATGTGACAGCAGATAAGAATCTAGTCTGCCCAATTTTTCGAAATCCTTTTAATTAGTCCCTGGCCTTATCTTAAGTCTAGGGTAGCCTTATGCCTATCCCATGCATGCTTAGTCCCTTAAGGACCAAACTTCTGGAATAAAAGGGAATCATGACATGTCACACATGTCATGTGTCCTTAATGGGTTAAACTCCCTCACTGTGTTAACCTCTACCACTTCCACTGGAAGGCTATTCCATGCATCAACTACCCTCTCAGTAAAGTAATACTTCCAGATATTATTTTTAAACCTTTGCCCCTCTAATTTAAGACTATGTTCTCTTGTTGTGGTAGTTTTTCTTCTTTTAAATATAGTCTCCACCTTTTTACTGTGTTGATTCCCTTTATGTATTTAAATGTTTCTATCATATCCCCCCTGTCTCGTCTTTCCTCCAAGCTATACATGTTAAGATTCTTTATCCTTTCCTGGTAAATTTTATCCTGCAATCCATGAACCAGTTTAGTAGCCCTTCTCTGAACTCTTTCTAGAGTATCAATATCCTTCTGGAGATACGGTCTCCAGTACTGCGTACAATACTCCAAGTGAGGTCTCACTGGCATGAGCACTTCTCTCCTTCTGCTTATAAGCTCTTTCAAGCTAATATCTACAACCCTTATATACACGCTTAAAGGCACCACCCTCCAAGAATGTAAAACCTGAGTGGGCCTGTTCTTATTTGCACATAATGTCAAACACTAACTAATTAATTCAGATGCCTTACCAATTTTCACCAGGACATCTAACCTTGTTAAATCTAAAACCTTTTCCTAGATGACTCTTACCTGTAAAAGTAAAAATAAAAATCTTAGAAACATCTTAGACAGTTGAATAATCAATAAAACTCTCCAGAATATCTTCAAATACACTTTGTAGCAACACTTAGAAGCAGCTGCCAAGCTATATATTATTATTGTTTTGTTATTCTAATTTGTAACCTTGTAATTTGATTTTATTGTTGATTATTCGCAAGAGAAACTATAAAAAAATTCAATGTATTCCCCCTGACAAAACATATAAATAGAATTATCAATACAAGATCTGTAAAATACTGGTAAAAGCACATTTTAATCATACAATAGAACAAAGTGATAGTGTAGATCTATACTTGTACTGATACATTTTTTTGCTTGTTGTCTTAAAACAGGCTGCTTGGAAGGTGGCAGTGTTGCCATCAATATATTGAATGCATGCCTCTCTCACTCAGTCCAAGACATTAGAGAAAAGCAAAGGAAATCAGGAATACCTTGCCAGGGGCACTAACATGGAAGCATTCAGCTGACACCTTTTCAGCTGGTTAAGATTGCTTTTCTGACACATTAAATCAAGGCCTATTGTAAATCTAAGGCCAGATCCATGTCTCACATAATTGGCTGCTAAAGCCTCTGGTAAAATCCTGTACTTTTATTTAATCAGTTTTATTCTACCCAATATGTTCTACTAATTTCTGTCCTTGCCCATGGTTTTACAAGTCCAAGTTCTTTCTTTTTCCTGGAGTAACATTTTCCAAAAACTCTGAAGCCTGCACTGAGATATACACCACTGGACCCTGTACTCTTATTTGTGGCTGAAAGAGTAGCATACATTTTTTTTTAACAATTGTTCCTTTAAAATAATAAAAACAATAATACATATTTAAAAAATAATAATAATTAATTAAATTTTTTTAATTGATAAAATAGGAGGGTACATTGTTATATAACAAAAAAAAAAATCAATAACAAACCGCAATGTCAAAAGGCAAAGATTTAAGGTTCATAGGTTTCAATTTAACAAGCATCCCAAATTATTCAATAGCTAGAAAAACATTCCAAAAGACTTATCTGCAAAAATCCCTATAGACTTTAATGGTTAATTCTGTAGACAAATCATTTGAAAAGGTTTTTAACCCCTTGGGGAGCGCGGACGTATGAGGTACGTCCGACATAATATGATCCTTAAGGACCCCAGACGTACCAGATACATCCGCGGCGAATTAGAGCGCTGGAAGCGATCATTATTGATTCCAGCTGCTCTGATGGTATTGCAGCAATGCCTCAATGTCAATGCATCGTGCAATACCCCCCTTCACTGCCGGGCCCCCGTGTGATTGCTCCCTCCGGAGCGATCACTTCTGTGTTGCTCTACATGGCTTACGATGCTCTGCCTATGCTGAGAGCCTCAAGGGGTCGAGGCACTCAGTGAAGATATATAACATTTTTTTAAAAATAATAAAAAAATAATAAAAAGATTATCCTCCATATTAGTATTATTATTATTATTATTATTATAATTTATTTTATTGTTTATATAGAACCAGCAAAATTCCTTAGCGCTGTACAATGGGTGGACTAACAGACACGTAATTGTAACCAGACAAATGGACGCACAGGAACAGAGGGGTTTAGGGCCCTGCTTCCGATGCTCTGCCCATGCTGAGTGCCTCAAGGGGTTGAGGCACTCAGTGAAGATATATATTAAATTTTAAAAATAAATTATTTAAAAAAAAAAAAAAAAAATAACCACTTCCCTCCTGTAGCGGAGAGCCGATCTTGCACAGCTATTCTCCACTAGAGATCCCAGTGAGGCTCAGGAACAAGGTGATGTTAAGTCCACAGGCAAGGTTTCCAGCAGGTAAAGTAATACAGCAATATCCCCATCGCAATCCCAATAACTGGACGACACACAGTTTCAGGAGTAGAACTAACTAGCTTTATTTCACAGTTCCTTATAAAGCCCTCTCCCATGCAAGGGAGGAGGTTCTATCACTTAAGACATTATCCAATCTACAAGCAGTAACCTCCCACAGATCTCCTCCCCTCCTCTAGCATCATAATCCCCTTATCGTGTACACAGTTTTCCCCGAGTTTTGGATGTACCCTAAATACTTGGGGTACATCCACAAATCCAACATCCCCAGATAGCTCTATTCTGGGGGACCAACATACTTTAAAATTAGCCCATTCGGATAAAGCGTTCGGGAGTTATGGGACTTTGAAGTTTGGACCGACCGCAGAGGTAAAGTATCCGAAAACAGTTCCATGTATTCTGGCCCTGCGGTCGGTCACAAACAGGCGAATGCAAAGGGGTGAAATATTACTGTTAAGTGGCCTGACTGGGATTCGGATGAATCCCCTAGTTTGTGGGGTTCTTTCTACCGAACGGCGGGCCGTTCGGTAGTTTCCCCACGAAGTATTAGGAGTCTGGAGGTCTCAGCGGTGTTTGCCTAGTCAAGTGTCCGATTTTGGTTCCAGACACTCGACGGCAAAACACCGCTGTTCGGCAGTTTAAGATGGCCGCCGCCACGTGTTCGCATCCCGAATGGTGGCCACCCAGAGAACAAAGACCACACTGCAGGAATAGGTAATTACCCGTTTGCAACATTGTTGCAAACGGTAATTGAAGGCACACTTTACACAGGGTGGTCTGGTTGTTCGGTAGTTTCATTCCCTTGTTTTATTTGAATGATTCTACCGAACAACTAGAGGAATACAGTTCTTTACATACATTTAACTGTCAATATACCCGGATACCATGATTTCTATACATGTTCACACACATTAAACCAGCAATATGACCAAATACACTTATTCTCATACATGTCGTGGGACAGCCCGGTACCAATCCGCTACACTGCTCCCCCTTGCCCACAAGCCGGCATACACAGTCTGATCCAACACGGATCGGCTTGGGGATGTCCGGGGGCTCACGGATCATTTCTCTAAGTCAGTTTGTCTTGACAACCCGTCAGCATTTCCATTCTGCTTACCCGGCCGGTACTGGATATTAAAGTCAAAAGGCTGTAGCGCCAAACTCCAGCGCAGCAGCCTGGCGTTGTCCCCAGCCACCCGGTTCAGCCAGACTAACGGGTTGTGATCCGTGAGCAAGGAAAAGGGCTGTCCATATAAATAGGGTTGCAGTTTCTTTAGGGCCCACACCACAGCCAGGCATTCTTTTTCGATGGCGGCGTAGCTTACTTCTCGAGGTAACAGTTTGCGACTGATGTAAGCCACTGGATGTTCTCCGCCATCGGCCCCGACTTGACTCAGTACTGCCCCCAATCCAAACATAGAAGCGTCTGTGTGAACAAGAAAACGTTTAGTTGGATTGGGAGCGGCCAAGACAGGGGCATTTATCAGTGCATTTTTCAATTGTTGGAATGCCTGCTCACACTCCGGGGTCCAGTTTACTTGGCGGGGAAGGTTCTTACGGGTCAGGTCAGTGAGGGGTTTGGCCAGGGCGCTATAATTGGGAACAAACTTCCTGTAATACCCTGCTGTCCCTAGAAACGCTAAAACCTGGGTCTTAGTCCTAGGGGTGGGCCACTGGGCTACAGCCTCTACTTTGGCGGGTTCGGGTTTCTGTTTACCGCACCCTACTCTATGTCCCAGGTATTGTACCTCAGCCATTCCGATACTACACTTGGCCGGCTTCAAGGTCAGACCTGCTTCCCTTATCCTATCTAGCACAGCTCCTATGTGAGCTAAATGTTCCTGCCACGTATTGCTAAAAATGGCAATATCGTCCAGGTAGGCACAGGTATAGTCCTGGAATCCATCCAGGAGTCGATCCACCATCCTTTGGAAGGTGGCTGGGGCGTTTTTCATCCCAAATGGCATGACCTTAAACTGGTACAAGCCAAATGGGGTGACAAAGGCCGACTTCGGGATGGCGTCTGGGGCCAGGGGGATTTGCCAATACCCTTTACACAAGTCAATAGTGGTGAGGTATTGGCCCCTGGCCATTCTGTCCAGTAACTCGTCTATCCGGGGCATCGGATAGGCATCAGATACAGTCTTCTCGTTCAATCTCCTATAGTCCACGCAGAAGCGGGTCGTACCGTCTCGCTTTGGTACGAGGACTACAGGAGATGCCCAAGGACTGTCTGAGGGTTCAATCACCCCCAGTTGGAGCATTTCGTCGATCTCCTTACGCATGTTTGCCCGTACCGCTTCTGGAATGCGGTATGGCGTCTGGCGCATGGGTAGTTGCCCTGGGGTCTCGACCCGGTGAGTTGCCAGAGGCGTGTATCCAGGTACATTAGAGAACGTGTCGCGTTTCTCTTCTAATAGTTGCTGTACCTCGATCCGCTCCTGTGGGCTCAGCCGATCTCCCAGCGCAACCTCCCCTAAATCCCCGGACAACTGCCCATCCCCCAGCAAATCGGGGAGGGGTAAGCTGTCAAACTCTTCCGTGTTAGGGGCACAGATGGCGGTTATCTCCTCAGTACGCTCGTGGTAGGGCTTCAGCATGTTCACATGGAGCATGCGTCGCCCCCCAGTCCCTGTGCAGGGGCCGATAATATAGGTGGTATCACATCTTTGCTCCACCACCTTATATGGGCCCTGCCAGGCGGCCTGTAACTTATCATGTCGGACAGGTTTTAAAATTAGTACTTTCTGCCCGACCTGAAAGCTACGGTCCCTGGCTCCCCGATCATACCACGTACGCTGGCGGGTCTGGGCCTCCTGAAGGTTTTCCCTTACCGTCTTGGTCAACGCTTCTAGGCGGTCCCGAAAGGCCAACACATATGGTATGATGGGAGTGCCATCTGTGCTCCGGTCTCCCTCCCAATGCTCTCTAATAAGATCTAATGGGCCTCGGACCCTCCTTCCAAACAATAATTCAAACGGGGAGAACCCTGTAGATTCCTGCGGCACCTCCCGGTATGCGAATAGGAGGTGCGGCAGGAATCGTTCTCAGTCCTTGTGGGTCTCTGCAAAGGTTCGGAGCATCTGCTTCAAGGTACCATTGAATCGTTCGCAGAGCCCGTTCGTCTGGGGGTGGTAAGGGGCACTGATAATAGGCTTAATGCCACAGATCCTCCAGAGGTGTTGGGTGAATTCTGCGGTAAATTGGGTACCCTGATCCGAGATAATCTCCCTGGGTAATCCCATCCGGGAGAATATCCGCATGAGGGCATCCGCGACCGTCTCAGCGTGGATGTTGGTCAGAGCCACTGCCTCTGGATACCTGGTGGCATAATCTACTACCGTTAAAATATACCGTTTTCCTGACGGGCTAGCTTTATTGAGGGGGCCTATCAGATCCACCGCTATTCAGCTAAAAGGTTCCTCTATTATGGGTAAGGGGTGAAGTTTAGCCTTCCTGCGATCCCCCCTTTTTCCCACTCTCTGGCAGGTATCGCAAGTCGTGCAATATCTGTGTACTTCCTGGCTAATCCCTGGCCAGAAGAAACTCTGGGTTAGTCTGTACCTGGTGCGACTAACCCCTAGATGTCCGGATAGCGGAATATCATGCGCTATCCGGAGTAATTCAGCCCGGTACCGCTGTGGTACCACTAATTGTCTCCTCGCTATCGGGTCTAACCCCGCAATCTGTTTGCTTGTTTCCCTGTACAAAAGTTGTTTATCCCAGATAAACCTCTCTCCCTCCGCCCCGGGGGAACCCGTGCCAACCTTGTCCCTATACACCTGAAGCGTGGGGTCTGTTGCGACTTCAGCTACAAATTCATTAGGTGGAGCCCAGGGGACACATTCTAGAGGGGGGGTAGGGTTGCTTACCTGGACCTCCGGCAGTGTGTTGTGGTCCTGGGTGCGGGCCTGTTGTCGGGTGACTACAGGGTTGACCTCCCCTGTGGTGGGCGACTGGGGCTCAAAAGCAGAAGTGAGCCTCCCCAGATCGTTCCCCAATAAAACCTCCGCCGGTAAATGCGGCATCAATCCCACCTCCACTTCCCCTGCCCCCGCTCCCCAATGTAAATGTACCCTTGCTGTAGGTAGCCGGTACACTGCTCCCCCAGCTACCCGGACGGCAACAGTTTTGTTCAGTTTTGCCTGATCTGAAATCAGGTGGCTCTGTACCAAAGTGATGGTGGCTCCCGAATCTCGTAATCCCCGGACTGCTGTACCATTCAGATATACCGTCTGTCGATGGTGCCGTAGATTATCCACATTGGCCTGGACAGGATCCGCCTCGTGCAGTACCTCCCATTGTTCCACAGTAGTAATGGGGACTGCGGAGCCATACGGGGTGGTAACTAGGTCCTGGTAGTGGTGGGCTGCGGCCGCCCTGGGTGGAGGTGGGCCTGGACAAATCCAGGTGGAACGGTCTCGTAGCTGTGGGCATTCCCTTTTATAATGTCCCCACTTCTGGCAGTGATGACAGGGGCCAGCGGTGGGTTGTCGGAACCGGGGCTGTGCAGCGGGTGGTGGTGGTGGTGGTAGTGGTCTTGGTGGAGCTGGGGTGTAGGTGGTTCCCCCGAATGTTTTAAAGGTTGCTTTTGGAGCTGCAGGTTTTTGTGACCTGCGTGCATCCAGGTAGTCATCCGCTTTCCTAGCAGCCTCGGTGAGGGAAGTAGGGTTTCTGTCCCTTACCCATTCCTGGACCTCACTGGTTACTCCCTCATAGAACTGCTCCATCAGCAACATCTGTATTACATCCTCCATAGAACGTGCCTTGCTAGCTTGCACCCACCCGAGTGCTGCCCCCTGTAATCGGCATGCCCACTCTGCGTGCGAGTCCTTCTCTGCTTTCTTTAGATCCCAGAACCTCCGCCGGTATGCCTCGGGTGTTATAGCATACCTGGCGAGTATAATTTCTTTCACTTTACTGTAATTCCTTATTTCGTCATTAGGTACAGTCCGATATGCCTCTGCTGCCCTCCCGGTTAACCTTCCGGCCAAAATAGGTACCCAGTCCTCTGCGTTAATTTTATGCAGTGCACACAGTCTCTCAAAGTCTTGCAGGAAAGCGTCTATATCTTCCTCTGCCTCCACATATGTTTTAAAAGCCTGGTACGGTATTTTAGGCTTACCTTCCTGTGGCACATTAATTGCAGAGCTTTGTTCTGGTGCCTGTGTCCTTAGGATGAATTCTTGTACCTCGGCCATTGTTCTGGTAACAATTTCTGCTGGGGGGTTTTCCCCATAAAGGGATAGCCTGAACTGAACCTGCCTCTGGAATTCCGATCCTTGTGATGTTCCTCCCGGCTCCCTCTGTGCCGGAACTGAATCGCCCTCCATTCTGTACTCTGCCATGAGTTCTGTAACAAGTACTGCTTTCTTCTTATTGCTGGCTTGTATACCCCTTGCCTCTAGGAGGTCCTTTAGCGTGGAGCGTTTTAGCGCAGAAAAATCAATCTCCATCCGTACTCCATTTACGCTTGTTCCTCTGTGAGTTTGGATCCCACCGCTGCCACCAATGTAGCGGAGAGCCGATCTTGCACAGCTATTCTCCACTAGAGATCCCAGTAAGGCTCAGGAACAAGGTGATGTTAAGTCCACAGGCAAGGTTTCCAGCAGGTAAAGTAATACAGCAATATCCCCATCGCAATCCCAATAACTGGACGACACACAGTTTCAGGAGTAGAACTAACTAGCTTTATTTCACAGTTCCTTATAAAGCCCTCTCCCATGCAAGGGAGGAGGTTCTATCACTTAAGACATTATCCAATCTACAAGCAGTAACCTCCCACAGATCTCCTCCCCTCCTCTAGCATCATAATCCCCTTATCGTGTACACAGTTTTCCCCGAGTTTTGGATGTACCCTAAATACTTGGGGTACATCCACAAATCCAACATCCCCAGATAGCTCTATTCTGGGGGACCAACATACTTTAAAATTAGCCCATTCGGATAAAGCGTTCGGGAGTTATGGGACTTTGAAGTTTGGACCGACCGCAGAGGTAAAGTATCCGAAAACAGTTCCATGTATTCTGGCCCTGCGGTCGGTCACAAACAGGCGAATGCAAAGGGGTGAAATATTACTGTTAAGTGGCCTGACTGGGATTCGGATGAATCCCCTAGTTTGTGGGGTTCTTTCTACCGAACGGCGGGCCGTTCGGTAGTTTCCCCACGAAGTATTAGGAGTCTGGAGGTCTCAGCGGTGTTTGCCTAGTCAAGTGTCCGATTTTGGTTCCAGACACTCGACGGCAAAACACCGCTGTTCGGCAGTTTAAGATGGCCGCCGCCACGTGTTCGCATCCCGAATGGCGGCCACCCAGAGAACAAAGACCACACTGCAGGAATAGGTAATTACCCGTTTGCAACATTGTTGCAAACGGTAATTGAAAGCACACTTTACACAGGGTGGTCTGGTTGTTCGGTAGTTTCATTCCCTTGTTTTATTTGAATGATTCTACCGAACAACTAGAGGAATACAGTTCTTTACATACATTTAACTGTCAATATACCCGGATACCATGATTTCTATACATGTTCACACACATTAAACCAGCAATATGACCAAATACACTTATTCTCATACATGTCGTGGGACAGCCCGGTACCAATCCGCTACACCTCCCTCTCTCTCCATATTATTATTATTATTATTATTATTATTATTTTATTTATATAGCGCCAGCAGAATTCCGTATTGCTGTACAATGGGTGGACTACAGACAAATGGACGCACAGGAACAGAGGGGTTGAGGGCCCTGCTAAATGAGCTCACATCCTAGAGGGAGTGGGGTATAGTGACACAAAGGTTGCTTGAAAAGTATACACTGGGAATTTAGTAGGTTATTTTTGACAGTTGCAGGAGAGGAGTCATGGGGGGGGTGGGAGGGAGTGAAAATCCAATAACAGTTTAAATGATATGCTTTCTTGAAAAGTGTGTTTTCAAAGATTTTTTTGAAGGAGTGGAGACTGGGTGAAAGTCTATTGGAGAAGGGAAGGGAGATCCACAGAAAAGGTGCAGCCCTGGAGAATCCTTGGAGGCTATGTGGGAGTACGGACAAAGGACAGACTTAAGTCTTCGGCAGAGCACGAGGGCCTCGACGGGACATACTTGTGTATTAGGGAGGATAGGTAGGTTGGAGCAGCATTATGTAGGAACTTGTAAGCAAGTCTATATATAACTGGAAGCCAATGTAGGGACTGACAGAGGTGGGAGGTGCGGCGGACAAGAAAATGAGCCTTGCTGCTGCGTTCATAATAGATTGCAGCAGTGAAATCTGGGAAGACCATTGAGAAGAGGATTGCAGTATCAAGACGAGAAGGAACAACGACATGGACCAGCAACTTAGCCACGGCTGATGTTAAATAGGGACGGATACAAGTTATGTTTTTGAGATGGAAACAGGATTTGGCGATCGGCTGGACACAAGGGTTGAAGGAGAGGTTGGAGTCAAAGAGAACACCTAGACAGCGAGCCTGTGAGCCTGCCTTGGAGGGAGACAGACACAGGAGTAGCAACACTTGAGGGAGGAAAGACCAGAAGTTCTGTTTCGGACAGGTTGAGTTTAAGGAAGTGAGCAGTAATCTGATTGGAAATTGGGGAGAGGCAGTCAGACACGAGTCAAGATGGGCGGAGAGAGATCAGGAGAGGACAGGTAGATTTGCGTGTCATCTGCATATAAATGATGATGGAAGGAGCTGATGAGTTTACCAAGGGAGGCAGTATAGATGGAGAACAGTAGGTGATCAAGGACTGAACCTTTGGGAATACCAACAGAGAGGGGTTGGGGAGAAGAGGCAGAGCCAGAGAAAGAAACACTGAAAGAGCACCAGGAGAGAGCAGTATCTCGTAGACCGAGATTATGGAGAATGAGAAGAAGCTGTTGATGGTCAACAGTGTCAAAGGCAACATAAAAATGAAGGAGAATTAGGATAGAGTAATGGCTGTGAGATTTAGCAGCGATTAAATCGTTGGATGCTTTGGTCACAGAATGACGAGCGCAAAGTCAAGACTGAAGTGGGTCGAGCTTTATTCGAGGAAGTCTGTTAATTTCGCATACACAACTCTCTCAAGGATCTTGAAGTTAAAGAGCAGTAGCGATATAGGATGGTAGTTGGATGGGGAGTTGGGGTCAAGGTTGGGCTTTTTCAGAATTGGCATTATGGTTGCATGCTTGAAGGGTGAAGGAAATGTGCCGGAGGAAAGTATGTACTTACCCGATTGCTGCCGTACCCCCGCCGGCGATCGGTGTTGTTCTTCTATGGGCAATTGTCTGACAGCCCAGACAGTCCCCCCTCTGCAAATTAGGACCCCTAGGAACCATGTGACCGCTCTTGGCCGCAATAGGTGTCCATTGTGCTGCCAGCCGGGGGACTGCCTGAACTGACAGGCAGTCCCCCTGCTGGTGAAAAAAAAGTCTATAGATAATATATATATAACGTCATTCTAAGTGTATTTTTATTAATATATACATATTTTAAAATACACTTAGAGTAAATTTACACACACATAACTATATATTTTGTGTATATATATTATAAACAATAATTAATTAAAATACATTAAAAAATATAAAAATATTTTTTATTGCTACAAAAATTATATATGTAATTTTATTCTTACTGTATTTTTCTATTATATATTATATCAAAATACATTAGAATGAAATGCATTTTTCACACACAAACGGCACTTTCACTGATGATATCATTGTTGTGATATATTTTACTGTTTTGAAAGACTAATAAGATTCCCAAGTATAACAGTACCCCCCATGTACAGGTTTTATAGTGTTTTTGAAAGTTACAGGGTCAAATATAAGGCCGGGTTTTTTCACATTGAAATTGGTTATGTTGCCTTTGCGAGCGTATGGTAGCCCAGGAATGAGAATTACCCAATGATGGCATACCATTTGCAAAAGAAGACAACCAAAGGTATTGCAAATGGGGTATGTTCAGTCTATTTTGGTAACCACTTATTTAAAAACACTGGCCAAAGTTAACATTCATAATAGTTTTTTTGCATTTTTAACACACAAACAAAATCTAAAGGCTACCTTTGGCCTCTTTTTGTTACTAAGTGGCTACTAAAAATACTGGACATACCCCATATTGAATACTCTGGGTTGTCTTCTTTTTAAAAAAATATATGGTTTGATGGGGGTAATTTATATTGTCCGGCTTCAAAAATGTACCCAAATAGGACATGGGTGCATGATGACCAGCTGTGAAAATTCCAAGTTGGAAAACTGGAATGTGCACTCTCCAAATAAGATATTTTAGCCCCCAGAGAACCCAACACACCTATACATGGGTGGTATCACTGTACTCAGGAGATGTTGCTGAACAGATATTGGGCAGTAACCCTTAAAGTTCTCAGTACGTGTATTCTTAAATTGCTATGTGTGTCAAAAAAAATCACCAATTATTTATTTTATTTTATTGAACATTTGGCATAGATTGGTGGTAAAATGGTTGCATGAAAAGAGTCAAATACCCCAAGATTAAGACCTTAGGTTGTCTTGTTTTAAAATATATATATATATATACATATGAAGGGTTATTCAGGGATTCCTGACAGATATCAGTGTTACTATGTAACTTGCGTTAATTTTGAAATAAAATGGTTTGGAAATAGCAAAGTGCTACTTATACATATAGCCCTATAACTTTCAAAAAATAGCTAAGAACATGCTAACATTGGGTATTTATAAACTCAGGACAAAATTTAGAAACTATTTAGCATTGGTTGTTGTTTGGCGATTTTAGCTGCGTAACAGATTTTGGGGGTCAAAGTTAGAAAAAGTGTGTTTTTTTTAATAATTTTTTAATTAGTTTTATAGTTAATTATATGATATGATGAAAATAATGGTATTTTTAGAAAGACCATTTAATGGCGAGAAAAACAGTATATAATATGTGTGGGTACGGTAAATAAGTAAGAGGAAATTTACAGCCAAACACAAACAACGCAGAAATGTAAAAACAGCCCTGGTCCCAAACAGTATGAAAATTGAAAAGCGGTCTGGTCACTAAGGGGTTAAACTGAGCCCATAGTTTTAAAAAAAAAAAAAAAAAACAATACACACTAAGCAAGTATTACATAAAAAATATTTGAACAATAATGTACACCATTTGAGTACAATGTAACACAGGGAGCACAATTCAAAGGTTGTATTAGCTGAAATATAGATCTTATTAGACATTCCTCCTCTCCTGCAGGAGCAGGTTTTCTTTTTTTGTATATATATATATATATATATATATATATATAAAAAAAATATGGTTTGCAAGTCAACCCTGTATTGACCACAGGTATCCTTATAAGGTTACCATAATGAATGTGTATCCCATTCCTGTCATCATTGAGTTCTTCAATAGGCTCAAGGGTACTCAAGCTTTTACCAAACTAGGAGAGCCTACAATGTGGTCAGTATTAAGGAGGAAGATGAATATAAGACAACATTCAATACCCAAACTGACATTATGAATATTCTACAATGCCCTGTGGGTTTTATAACACACCTGCGGTCCTCTTGGATTTCATAAATGATGTTGTAAGTAATGATGTTACTTACAATATTTTAGTATAATATACTTGGCATCCAAATACATCTCAAACATGGCAGAGCCATACAGCAAACACCTCTTGACAATGATTTATTCTGCTGTCTAGAGAAGTGTTTGTTTGATCAGACACAAATACAGTTTCTTGGGTACATTATAACTGCAGATGCTTTCCAAACTGATCCAAATAAACTCACTGCCATCATGAAATGGCCCTTACCACAGCGATTAAAAGCAATTCAATGTTTTTTGCAAACTGATATAGGAGGTACATCCAGGTTTGTTTTTTTTCTCTGATCATCGATTGCTGATTACTTTACCTGGTCAGCCGAAGCAATGCATGCATTTGAGAAACAAAACCACTTTTGCTTCTGCACCAATTCTGGTGCACACCGATTCTTCTTGACCATTTTGTCCTTGAGGTGAACTCATCAGACTGGTGTAGTTGCTGTTATCTCAGAGAGCAACACCTGAGGCTCACTTTCATCCCTTGTGGGTACTTCTCCCATACGTTGTCTTCCACAGAGAAGAACTATGACATAGGTAACAGAAAACTATTGGCTTTGACACCTTAACCCCTTAAGGACCAAACTTCTGGAATAAAAGGGAATCATGACATGTCACACATGTCATGTGTCCTTAAGGGGTTAAGGTCACACTTTATGGAATAAAAGGGAATCATGACAGAATATTTCCATCATGTGTCCTTAAGGGGATAAAGAATGGCATCACTTATTGGAAGGATTCACTGTTCTGTGATGATTCTCACAGATCATAAGTACTTGCCATACATAAGTGACAACAAGAGACTGTTCGCCAAACAAGCCTACTGTTCTCCCTTCTTTTCTAGATGTAATTATCTTATCACCTTCTGTCATCGGAATTGCGACATGAAAACTGTTTCTTTATTCAGACAATTTGGGAAACTTGGTGGGGAGGAAGAAGGGTACAATGGCAAGAGATCCCACATAAACAAATCATAGCTCACGCCAGAACCACCATTTCATCAGAGCTTATAGAATACAGTTCAGGAAACCCAAGTTACTTTTCTACTAGAAACCACAAATAATAGGCTCTATATTGTTGTAGTAAATTGATTTTCAAAAACATAATTCCTTTACTCAAGTTGTTCACTTCTGATGAACTGGCAGGTATATTTATAAAGAAAGTATTTAGACTTCAAGGCATACCAGAAGTTCCTTAGGTGTTTTCTTCTCAACTTCAGGACAACTAGTTATACTTCCCTTAGCTGAGTTTGCTTGGAGCATTGCCATACATGAGGCTTCTGGGCACAGTCCATTCTTTGTCACATATGACTGTAACCTCAACATGTTTCCAGGTGCCTTCTCAAACAAAATGATGCCAGCTCTGAAAGTTGGAAAGAATACCTGAAATCAGGTCCAAGCCATTCTAGAGAGAAGCATTAGATCTCAAAAGTCTTATGATGACTGTCCTGTAGGGCAGCCCATTCATACTAAGTTGCAAGTTGGGTTTGGCTTTCCACCCACAATACTCATCTTCATGTCCCATCCATGAAAATGCTCCCAGATTAATTGGGCCCTGCCTGAACCTTGTTTCCTATAACTTGAAGTAGCCTAAAAATATATTTTTCTCAATGTCTTCCATTCCTCATTTATCAAAGCCACTAGTATGGTATACACTAGGCCTGTTCCACCACCACCTCCTGTTCTAGTCATTGACCAGAAGGAGTATGATATTCAAAATATCATTGATTCTTGTATTTTATGCATCTACTACACACATTACCTTACTTAACCATAGTTTGACAATGAAACGATATATACACCCTCCCCCCCTCCCCCCCCCCCACACACACACACACGCTTGGGGAAGCAGGGGCTCCTTCTTTTTGCATCCCCTCAATGTACAGCAGTAACAGCAGCAGGTGAGGGCTGTGTCAAACCCCACCCCTAGTTTGGCTCTGCCCCCACTTTCCTTCTGTGCGGCTGGTTTTCAAGTTCTGCTCACACATCCCTGGCCCTGCTCATGGCACCCCCCTACTTAGTGGCACCCAGGGCAGACCTTAGTATACCATTGCCACTATGTAGCGATATATGAAGTTCAGCACTTTCATAGTGTCATGGTGCCATGGGTTTCTGACGGCGTGGCCGCACAGAAACACAGCGGTCACACCGACAGAGATAACAAATACTTATCTTACCCGTGGCAGATCAAAGCCCGACCTCCTTCCATCCTGGATCCCAGTGTGTGCGGCGTTACTAGAGACACTGGCCACTGCAGTTCCAATTTTAATAGGAAAATTGACTTTGCCCAAATCAAAGCTAGTGCTTACGTGCGTGCGACGTCACGTCATAGACGTGCACGCACATTTTAGGGTCAGAGTGCACCTACAGCCAATTACAGCTTTAGGAGGGTTATTTAAACCCAAATTACCTTTTGATCAGTGTCCTGTCGTGGTTTCCCTTAGCTAGTTATCTGAGAGAATGTTCCTGATCGTAGTATTTCTGGTATTTGACTTTGGCTTCATTTGACTTCCCTGATTTCTGGTATCCTTGACTTTTGGCTTTCCCTCAACATTGTTCTGCACCGCTCCCTGTCACAGATGCCTTATCTCAGGATCCTATTTGTCCTTGTACTGCAGAGAACTCGAAAGGATTTTCCTAAGTGAGCAGCTCATTTAGCAGACATTAGACAGTTAGAGTAGGACCTGCCGAATATGGGGTACATTGACGTTGTGGCAGGCTTATGCAATGTATGATCATATAATGTAACTAAATCCCCATTAGGTGTTTTTAATAAAACTTGCAAAATCTGTCAGCACAAAAGTAGCAGTTTAGTAGATAGGGAGTGCACTGGTTTCCCATTTTTTTCCCCCCTTAATGTTGTGTCTCGTTCTGTATCCCTGACCTTGGCAAATATTCTAACTATTCTTGAAAACGTTAAGTCTGGCCATTCTAAGGTCCGATTATACGTTATCCTTAGTCCTAGGTGTGATATTATTCTGCGTGCTGGATCACTTAGTAATCCTGAGACATACAAAGTTTTGGGAGTTTATTGGTATGAACAGAGCTGCCTGCAGAAATTTCAAATGCAAGGAGATTACTTCAAAATTAAGAGATTAGTATTTTTTCTCTTTATCTATAATTGTAGGTTTGTGGTGACAGTAATAAAGAAGTATAATCATTTTCATATGATAATGTACTGCAATAAGTTATCAAAAAAGTAGTACACATATAGTCTATGTATTGAGTAGCAGTCAAATAAAAACATGAATTTACAAGATTGAAATAGGTTATATATCTTCATGGGTTTTTTTTCATGTTCGGTCCGCCCCCTATTCATCATCATTGAGTAAACTTTGACCCTGTACCTCACAGTCAGCAGACACATTCCAGCCAATCAGCAGCAGACCCTCCCTCCCAGACTCTCCCACCTCCATGACGAATAGGGGGCGGACCTAACATTGCGCGTGTTCGCGACCGCAAACACACTATGTTCGCCGGCGAACGGTTCCTGGCGAACTGTTCGGGACATCACTATTAATAAACCTTTTTTTACTTACCTGATTTCAGTGCCAAGATCAACTGTGCTGAGTCAAGCTCCTCCTCAGACGTTAGCCCATGGCGGAACCTAATGAGCATGCTTCACAAGCGCTGTGCTCACATTTGGCTTTCCCCATAGGAAAGCATTAAAGGACCACTATAGTGCCAGGAAAACATACTCGTTTTCCTGGCACTATAGTGCCCTGAGGGCAGGGGCGTATTAGCCGCGAGGCAAACAAGGCATTTGCCTTGGGCGGCATTTTCCAGGGGGCGGCAAAAAAAGCCGCCCCCAAATGCCCAAGGCAAATGTCTTGTTAGCCTTGCGGCTAACAGACATGCCGGCGGGCTGCTGGGCGATCGGGCGGCACTGCCTGCCTGGCGGGCGGGCGGGCGGGCGGCGGCGAGGGAGCACTTCCCCTGAGCTGTCTGCTCAGCTCCCTCGCCAGCCGCAGAGTGAGGCTGGGAGGCGGAGCCAGAATATGACGTCATATTCCGGCTCCCAGCCTCACTCTGAGGCTGGCGAGGGAGCTGAGCAGACAGCTCAGGGGAAGTGCTCCCTCGCCGGCCGGCCGCCTGCCCGCCAGGCAGGCAGTGCCGCCCGATCGCCCAGCAGCCACTGCCGCCCGATCACCCAGCAGCCACTGGACCACCAGGGAGGAAGAGACACCCCCCCTCCCCAGCATTCCCAAAGGTAAGGAGGCTGGGGGGGGGGGGTTAAATTGAAAAAAAAAAAGTGTTAAAAATTAATTTAAAAAAAAGTGTTAGAAATAAATTAAAAAAAAACGTGTTAAAAATTTTTTTTAAAAAATGTGTTAAAAATAAATTTAAAAAAAATGTGTTAAAAAAATAAAAATGTGTTAAAAATAAATTAAAAAAAAAGGGTTAATGTGGGTGGGTGAGTGTGTGTCTGTGTCTGTTAGTGTGTGTGTCTGTTAGTGTGTGTCAGTGTTTGTGTCTGTTAGTGTGTGTGTGTGTGTCTGTTAGTGTGTGTGTGTCAGTGTGTGCGTCTGTTAGTGTGTGTGTCTGTTAGTGTGTGTGTCTGTGTCTGTTAGTGTGTGTGTCTGTGTCTGTTAGTGTGTGTTTGCCTGTGAGTGTGTGTGTATGTTAGTTTGTGTCTGCTAGTGAGTGAGTGTGTTTGTCTGTTAGTGAGTGTGAGTGTGTCTGTTAGTGTGTGTGTGTTTCTGTTAGCGAGTGTGTGTGTGTGTATTTAGAATGCGGGGCGGGGGGAAAGGTTGGGTGGGGGTGGCGCGGGGGGAGGGGGGGCGCCTGAGTTTTGTCCTGCCTAGGGCAGCACAAAACCAGGATACACCACTGCCTGAGGGTGCCCCCACCCTCAGGGTCCCCCTTCCGCCAGGCTCTGGTGTGAGGAAGGGGTTAAACTTACCTCTTTCTCCAGCGCCGGGCGGGGAGCTCTCCTCCTCCTCTCCGCCTCCGATCCTCCCTTTTAGCTGAATGCGCATGCGCGGCAAGAGCTGCACGCGCATTCAGCCGGTCTCATAGGAAAGCATTTACAATGCTTTCCTATGGACGCTTGCGTGCTCTCACTGTGATTTTCACAGTGAGAATCACGCAAGCGCCTCTAGCAGCTGTCAGTGAGACAGCCACTAGAGGATTTGGAGGTTGGATTAACCCTATTATAAACATAGCAGTTTCTCTGAAACTGCTATGTTTATAAAAAAAAAGGGTTAATCCTTGAGGGACCTGGCACCCAGACCACTTCATTAAGCTGAAGTGGTCTGGGTGCCTAGAGTGGTCCTTTAAATTGTGTCCCTTTAATAAATCAAGAGGTGCGGGTTAGAGCTATTTTGACTGAGTTTGCTATGCAATACCTTGATAAAAAAGCTCTCAGAAGACCTGCAATCAAGAATTGTTCCTTTGCACAAAGCTAGAAAGGATTACAAAGTTGATTAATATTAATCTGTCTACTGTTGAAAAATTGTCCAGAAATGGAGACAATTTAGAACTCTGGCTACTCTTGCTAAAGTCGCCATTCAGCCAAGAATATTCAATAGACACCCCGCACAATTCTTAATAAAGTAAAAAAGACAGGTGACAGGTAAAGACTTGAGTAAATCTTTGTCACTGTATAATATCTTTGTTCATGAGTCTCTTATACAGAAACTATTGAATAGCCATGGACACACAAAAAAGCCTCTGCTTCCCTAAAAAAAAAACCAGAGGAACAGAGAGGCAAAAATAAAAATGTAAAAAATACAAATATCCAAAAACATCATAAAAATATATAATAACCCCACAAATAATATATCTCACAATAGCCCTGATATGATTGCCCCATGATCTGAGCGCCCAAGTTCTGCAAATAGCACTCAGATCCATGCAGTGTTGAGGAAACGCCACTGTGTTAAAGTTCTGACTGGCCGCACACGTGGTCCTGTGCCCAAAACAGTTCAAGGGCATTTAGTGCTTTGACCGGTCAACTTTTGGGAGCTCCTGCGTCCAAAATATAGGGTGCTCTGGCTGGCTCTTAGGTAGCATTTGTGTACCATAATTTCAGACACCTTCCCTCCAAAAAGCGCTCTCCTGGCGGGTTGCAAAGTCATTCAAAACCACGAACCAAGTTGTCTGTGAACTGCACGGTCACCTCATGCCGAAAACGGTTCCATAGCATTCAAGGCTAAGTACCGCTGAAGTGACCGGGGACCCAAGAAGTCCTCATGCCGAATTTAGTTCCATAATGATTGTGGCTAAGTATCGCCAGGACAATAATTGGGTTTCTTCATCTGAACAGTCTCCAGGGAGTTAGCGTTCGGTTCAGTTTCGAAGAAGGGAAAGTGCCGAACCAGGGAAAGTTGCTGGGGGAGGCCGGGCAGGTTAACTTGTGAACAGGGTTCTTGGACAGGAGGCTACCTAGCAGGCTCCTTAAGGGGCTCATGGCATAGGCACGTTTGCCACACCAACATTTACATACAGTGGAGGGAGCATCATATATTGGGGCTACTTTGGAACCTGGACAACTTGCCATCATGGAGAGAGAAGTTAATTCCCAATTTTATCAAAATATCCTAAAGGATAATATCAGGGTTACTTTGTACAACCTGAAGCTCAGTAGAAGTTGGGTGATGCAGCGGGATATCATAAACATCAAAGTAAATCCACTACAGAATGGCTAAAACAAAAAAATCTACCTTAGGGAATAGCCCAGTAAGGGGGCAGACCTTAATCACAAAGAGATGCTGTGGAATGACCTCAATGGAGCATCTTGTGTTTGTCTATACATGTGACTTTGATGAAGATAAGATGACATTGTATTACCAATTCATGCCAAAAAAAAAAAAACTAATTCCAAAGGGTTCACATATGATAAATTTATTATCATAAACATCTTTTTTCATTTTCTGGTCACTTGATCTGAGAATTAAGAAAAATAAACATTCACTGCCTATCCCCTAACTATTAATCATATTTTTTTCCGTAAAAAAACTTTTTATTTTATTTTATTTTTTTTATAGTACCACAGACATAACTCCGAATCACAAAACATTTCCGTCCATTGCCAGTTTTGTTGGTTTCATGATTTATCCATACAGTGTTTTGGAGTATGGGATTTCCAATCCCAATTCATTTGGGAGCACAGGTATACTCAATACTAAATTAGAAAAAAGTGTGTGTCAATTTGTCCTTTTTAGAGGTTGTGTCGAGGCTGTACATTGTAAATATGAAAAATATATATTTTGTGACAAGCAATATGAGTGTCGGATCTTTCCATGTGAAGTATTTTTTTTCTAGATACAGTTGTTAGAAATGTTCAGGAAGAATATTAACAATGGTAAGCTGGGGGTTACTACTAATTACTGGTAGCAACAGGGTTTAACATTTTTACTTGCCCACCTACCATTGGTGAGTGGAAAGTCAGCCCTGAGGAGTATGCAAAGGATTCTGATTAAAAACAGAAGTTCATTGTAACTGTTGCTACACAGTTCATATCTGTCAATAGTCAGTCAGTTAATCCCAGTTAAATTTATGATACATTTGTTCCCTAACTTCATTGTGATTAACTTATAAATTTACAAATTTAAATCTACATTGGGATGATTACATTCTTTGCAAATGTATAGCTAAAAATAATAATTTATCTGATTCCCTTAGCCTGTGCGGCACTGCAAGTATATAATTTGTTAAGCAAGTTTAAAAATGCAGAGGTATATCCTAAACAGGGCCATAATATTCATCCATATATATATATCCAGGTCCCTTTGGGCACTTGTGGGTGAATTTAGGTCACCTTGTGTTGGGGTTTCTTTTCTCGACTGAGGGAGTTATTTATTTTCTGCAGCAAAAACTTGACCCTCAGTTTTGATACAGACAAACATGCACGTGGGCTAGATAACAACTTCATTTTTGTTTTTGCATAAGCATTCTGTATTTAAAGGCTTGCAGCAAAATGTGAAAAGAAGTTTCTTAACCTTGAAAGGGTACACACAGAAACAAAAGGAGTTACAATACTTGGTATATAATCAAATTTGTAAGATACAAAAAGTGCTGTTAGAAAGAATGTTCAGTTAGGTTAGCCTTGAAGTTTAATTGTGTCCGGTAAAACAAGGCATTGACAAGTGTTCCAGGAAAGAAAAATAGCTAATTCTTCATGTTTACATGTTAACCCTTATACTGCTATTCTATCACGGCAGCTAGTGTGGTCCAACACGCAGAACTATGTAACATCTACATAGATAGAACAGGAAAGGAAGAACGGTTCTTAGAATGGACTACTTTACTAATATGTAAAGACAGAGAATGGTCAAGAGAAAGCCGAGGTCATGGAAGCCAGAAATGCACAATATCGTTAAACAAGCCATTCAGGGAAACCAGAAATCAGAATAATCAAGGTCAAAATACCGGGAA
Organism: Pelobates fuscus; assembly: GCF_036172605.1. NCBI lineage: Eukaryota > Metazoa > Chordata > Amphibia > Anura > Pelobatidae > Pelobates > Pelobates fuscus. Next base: position 192,555,426 of record NC_086319.1, on the reverse strand, counting down.
TGTCAATAATAAGACAAGAAAATCTACTCTTGGGAACCAGGTACTGAAACCACGACAGGGCAATGAACTAGGGAACTTCAGGGATTTAAATATCCCTCCTTTTGCTGTGACTGTTCAGAGCGTGACCTCTGACCCCAGAATGTGCGTGTACGTCAACGTCGTGACGTCACAAGCACGTTCACATGACCCTGGGAGGCGGGGCTATAAATGGCTGCGACCGCGTGGTCGGCGCCATTTTGTTTTGCCATCAAGGGGATGGACGCCTCAGCAGGACAGCTCCTGGCTCACTGGTGAGCAGCCAAGCTCAGCTTGATAGCGCGGTCGCACCGATTAGGTGCACCGATTAGGTGCGACCTCGTGCAGCTGCGAGCCGGGGGCCGTGACATATTCTTTATATTTATGCTTACTAAAATAGGTCAAAGGTCTTAAGAAAATGTATTCTTACTTGTCCTTATTGCATTGAATATTAACCCTTTCAATATATCCTTTTATTATAAAAGAATAAACAAAGTCAAGCAAATCTAAAAAAGGTTTGCTCACAACTAACTGTAGGTCGTAGTGCAACCTGATTAGAAAGATGCAGGGAATTAAGGCAAAGCAATATTGAGTTTGTGCATTCAATGTTTTCCTTCTGCATTCAGGGAGGAAAAAATATATTTCAAAATTAAAAAAAAATGAGTGTTGGAATATTTAATTGTTGTTCACCAGACTTCTACAGCTATGGACTTAACATTCTATTTAAATTGTACTACTCCCCAAGTACTCGGGGACACTCTGTGACGCATATTACACAGAGTAGTCAATTCAAAGAATGTCCGAAGTGTATTATAACAAAACAGAGCTTATAAGGCAAAATGCAATAAAAGCAGGGCTCGAGTCCTGCAGGAACGCGTGGGAACGGCGTTCCTGCACTTTTCCCACAGCAGGAACGCCGTTCCCATTACTAGTCCTGCAGGACCCAGGGCTGGCACAAGCGGCTGCCAGAGCAGGGGGAGTACATATCCGAATCCCCTGCCTCTGACTGGGGACTCGGATTTTTAACTCACCTCTCCCCCTGCAGTCAGTGGAGTCGTCCGGCCTCTCCTAATGATGTCAGTAGGAGGGGGCGTGACTTTCTCTGCTCTTCTCACAGGACCGCTGGGGAGCAGAAAAAGCCACGCCCCCTCCTCCTGACATCATCAGGAGAGGCCGGCTTACTCCACTGACTGCAGGCTGCAGGTTCCAGATCCTGTCCCACCCCTCCTGGCCCAAGGTAAGCCTCAGGGAGTGGGGAAGGCACTTTAGGTTTTTTGTTTTTTTTGTCCCTTTCCCCAGTCCCTGTCCCCCTCCTCAGGCCCTGTCCCCCTCCTCAGGCCCTGTCTCCCTCCTCAGGCCCTGTCTCCCTCCTCAGTCCCTGTCTCCCCTCCTCAGGCCCTGTCTCCCTCCTCAGGCCCTGTCTCCCCTCCTCAGGCCCTGTCTCCCTCCTCAGGCCCTGTCTCCCTCCTCAGGCCCTGTCTCCCTCCTCAGTCCCTGTCTCCCCTCCTCAGGCCCTGTCTCCCTCCTCAGGCCCTGTCTCCCTCCTCAGTCCCTGTCCCCCCTCCTCAGTCCCTGTCCCCCCTCCTCAGTCCCTGTCCCCCCTCCTCAGGCCCTGTCCCCCCTCCTCAGGCCCTGCCCCCCCTCCTCAGGCCCTGTCTCCCTTCTCAGGCCCTGTCTCCCTCCTCAGTCCCTGTCCCCCCTCCTCAGTCCCTGTCCCCCCTCCTCAGTCCCTGTCCCCCCTCCTCAGTCCCTGTCCTCCCTCCTCAGTCCCTGTCCTCCCTCCTCAGTCCCTGTCCTCCCTCCTCAGTCCCTGTCCTCCCTCCTCAGTCCGTCTCCCACCTCAGTCCCTGTCCCCCTATTTAAGGCCCTGTCCCCCCTCCCCAGTCCCTGTCTCCCTCCTTAGTCCCTTTCCCCAGTCCCTGTCCCCCTCCTCAAGCCCTATCCCCTTACTCAGTCCCTGTCCCCCTCCTCAGTCCCTTTCCCCCTATTTAAGGTCCTGTCCCCCCTCCTCAGTCCCTGTCTCCCTCCTCAGTCCCTGTCCCCCTATTTAAGGCCCTGCCCCCCATCTCAGTCCCTGTCCCCCTCCTCCAGCCCCTGCTCCCTTCCTCCAGACCCTGCTCCCTTCATCAGCCCCTGCCCCCCTCCTCAGCCTCTGTCCCCCTCCTCAGTCCCTGCCCCCCCTCCCCAGTCCCTGTCTCCCTCCTTAGTCCCTTTCCCCAGTCCCTGTCCCCCTCCTCAAGCCCTATCCCCTTACTCAGTCCCTGTCCCCCTCCTCAGTCCCTGTCCCCCTATTTAAGGTCCTGTCCCCCTTCCTCAGTCCCTGTCTCCCTCCTCAGTCCCTGTCCCCCTATTTAACCCCTTAACGACTAAACTTCTGGAATAAAAGGTAATCATGACATGTCACACATGTGATGTGTCCTTAAGGGGTTAAGGCCCTGCCCCCCCTCCTCAGTCCCTGCCCCCCTCCTCCAGCCCCTGCTCCCTTCCTCCAGACCCTGCTCCCTTCATCAGCCCCTGCCCCCCTCCTCAGCCTCTGTCCCCCTCCTCAGCCCCTGTCCCTTTCCTCAGCCCCTGTCCCTTTCCTCAGCCCATGGCCCCTTCCTCAGCCCATACCCCCCTCCCCCCTCCTCCTAAGCTCCTGTCCCTCTTCCTCAGCCCATGGCCCCTTCCTCAACCCATGTCCCCCCCCCCCCTCCTCCTAAGCTCCTGTCCCTTTTTCCACAGCACTGTCACCTTACTTAGCCCCTGTCCCCCTCCTCAGCCCCTGTCCCCCTCCTCAGCCCCTGTCCACCTTACTCAGCCCCTGTCCACCTTACTCAGCCCCTGTCCACCTTACTCAGCCCCTGTCCACCTTACTCAGCCCCGTGCTCTTACTCAGTCCCTGCATACGAGCATCAGCCCCTGTCCCCCTCCTCAGTCCCTGTCCCCTTCCTCAGCCCCTGCCCCGCTTCCTCAGCCCCTGCCCCTCTTCCTCAGCCCCTCTTCCTCAGCCCCTGCCCCTCTTCCTCAGCCCCTGCCCCTCTTCCTCAGCCCCTGCCCCTCTTCCTCAGCCCCTGCCCCTCTTCCTCAGCCCCTGCCCCCCTTCCTCAGCCCCTGTCCCCCTTTCTCAGCCCCTGTCCCCCTTCCTCAGCCCCTGTCCCCCTTCCTCAGCCCATGCCCCCCCTCCCCCCTCCTAAGCTCCTGTCCCTCTTCCTCCGCTCCTGTCCCCCTCTTCAGCCCCGTGCCCTTACTCAGCCCCTGCATACAAGCGTATCATTTTTTGGGGGGTGAGGGGGGGGGGGGAGTGGATCTTGGGTGAGTTCCTGCACTTTTTTAACCAGGACTTGACCCCTGAATAAAAGGAAGTATTGGGGAGTTTCTTAAATTACCAACAAAATATTGACAGCTATTAGTTACAGCATTAAAATACTTGTGCAAGCAGCATTGTACAGCCATGTAACCATCATTGATATAAAACTTATTTGGGGGGCATGGTCAATGTGGCATCTCTATGCTCTATGCTAGTGAATGCAACAGGGGTTGTGTGCAAAGAAAAAGACTACAGGACATCCTTGCAAAGGTGTTAACTTATGATTAATCTCAAAATAATGTAACTCTTTTAATGAGCATCTTCATATACAGCAAGCTATCACGTGAGCAAAAATATATACTTTTTACCTTATTTTATAAAGTGTATTTTTTAAAATAGCATTTAGATGGTTATTTTAGCTAATGCAATGTGCTGTCCATGCCTATAATAATTAGCTTATTTTACTTCCTAGTCTGGTCACTTAAAAATACTAGAAACTCGAGAAGTGTCATAAAACATAATGTGCCAATCCTTTCACCAATGTAGTGAAACCTTATAACTAGCTTCATATCAAATACATAGTAAAACAAAGTAATAAAATGGCTCAACCACACCATGGATGTTCTCTTTGATATACACCAGAATTCAACATTTTGTTAAAAGTAATTGTCTTCCAATTTTTGTTCTGAAAAAAAAAAAAAGTTTGGATTTTATTATTACTTTATGTTCTCTTAATCTAAAGTATTTTCCAAAAGTAGTTTAGCAACAAAAGAAAAAGAAATATTGAAACACAGCAAACGAATGGATTGTAGATAATGAGCCGAACACATTCAAGTGAAATCCTTCCTAAACATAGAATTAGTGGAGGCGAGGGTTATAGAAAGGCTGTTTTCTGAAGCAGCTCTTGGTTTAAATATACCTCACTGGCAATTAATATTATTTTGGCACTGTTGTATTTGTGAAGTTTGTGTTCTCTTAAAAATGAGAGACATGTACAGTAAATATGCCAAAAGATAAAAATACTATCTTTACAAAATCAAGTCTATAAACTTAAAAAAAATCCAGAATAAAAAGATTGTTTTTTTTTTTTTCAAAATAATCTTCAGCAACAATCTATCAATATATTTAGTTTTCTATAGTTTTTACAATCAGGCACAATATGATACCAGCAACCATATTATACAAGGGAGAGAGTGGGGCCATTGCCCCCTAGATTATGCTTTTCCCACCAATGTGCCCCTCCCCACCACACTACATGCATATGCCTGATGGGAAGATCAAAGATCTCTCTCACTGACCAGGCCACTTGGATGCCAAATGGGAGGAGGAAAAACTTGGTCTTCCTCATTCAACTTTATTACCACAGCAATACTCTGATGCATTCCCCCTCGCCAGCCAGAATAGGAGCTGTCTGCACTAACCGGGGGTGCAGACAAGCAGATTATACTGCTGGGCCACCAGGAATATGCAAAAGGTAAACATCTGGGAGGTGGGAATAAACATTTTGTTTTACTTCTGCACCCATTATAGCCCTTCTGCCTTCCCTGTACCCAAAACAGGGAAGGCACAAGGGCTTTCCTTCCCTTACACCCACAACAGCTATATCCTCCTTGCATGCACTACAGCTTTTATCCCTCAACTGCAACCACTACAGCCACAATCCTACCTGCACCTTCTAATCCCCCTATACCTCGGCACCCATTACAGCCCCTGTTCCCCCTGCAACAACCAGCATCCAGTACAGCCCCTATGCCCCCTTCACCCACTGCACCACCACCCCCATTGTACCCACTATAGCCCCTGGAACCACAACAGTCCCTATACCACTTGCATCCACTACATTGCATATTACCCCTTGCAAACATTAGTCACTGTTCCCGCTGCACCCACTATGTCCTCTAAATGTTCATTACAACCCCTATCCCATCTGCCCCCACTAAAGCCCCTATTACCCACTATTTAATTTATAAGAACATAAGGAATAGAGCCTTGATAGAATTATTCAATTGTTAAAATATAACTTTTATTATGTATTAAAATAAAATATCAATCATGTAGTCTAAAATTAAATGTCATCTAGCGTCAGGATGAGTATTTGTGTCAGATACACTTAAATTGCTTAAATCACTTAATGATCTCTATACCTGTTTACAAATAAAAATGCAGGGTATACCTAAAACCCCTGTTGTCTGTATTACTATAATAATTGAAAAAAAACACTTAGTAACTTGTGAAGACAGGCATTGAATCATAAACTGCGATAGTCTTTGTTTTATTGTGTAGAGAAAATGGATATCACATTAGGCTTAGTTGCTTCGTGTAGGCTTAGGACTCCTTTTGAAGCTGGTTACAGCCCATTAGTCATCCTTGCGATCTGGATATTATTACACATATGTTTGTACAGGGGGCAAGTCTGGATGGAGGAGTAGAGCGCATTATTTTATGTCTTATTGCATTTCCTGATCAATCTGTATGCGTTAGGGAAACTAATGCCTCGTTTCCACTGAGCGGATCGGTTCGGGTCGGTTCGGTACGGTACGCTATTTTGAGTGTTTCCATTATGAAAGTGGCCCATACAACCGAACCAAACTGCACCATTCATGGTCCCCCTTCAGATGTAGGGCCATAGGAAATGGTACGGTATGGTAAGGGCGGAGCTACTGGCGTCACACAATACATTCCACTGATTGGCGGACAGAAAAACATCAATGCTCATGTCAAAGGCGAAACAAACACCACGTCGCCGTTTAGTCCAGATAATAGGAGAAGGATGCCTGCAAACAGCAAGGTCTGGTCTGCTCAGGAACTATCCACTTTCCTAACTATAATTGGCGATAGCATTATTCAGAGTGAGCTTGATGGATCAGTGAGAAATGAAAAGGTGTATAAAGATATTTCTCAGCGGATGGCAGCTGAAGGATTTGAACGGACATCGGGTCAGTTTAGGGCAAAGCTTAAAAAGCTGAAAGGCCAATATAAAAAAATTAAGGATGCCAACAGCCGTAGTGGAAACAGTCGAAGTACTTGGAAGTGGTATGACGCCATGGATGCCATTTACGGTCACTTCTCGAATCCATGATAGAACCCGTTGGTAAGTTTTTTTTTTTTTTTTTTTATTTTTTTTTTTTTTTTTTCCTACTTTGCATTGGCTTTCACTCTGCTAACCATTTATAAAATCACTATTAACTATTTACACACAAAAAAACACATTTTATTTGTACAGTGGACTGAACTATTGATCTGTGCATTTTAAGATACAGTTGATGGACTCTCCAATGATACCTCAACCTTTTCTTATGTTTCTGACGATGGTCCATCAACGTCGTTCAGCAGCACCAGTACGATGACGTCAACACCAACCCAACCACAGAGTATGCCCAATGCACCCGGCACACTGGTAAGACATGATGTTCAGAGTGAAAGTTGTAATTGTGCATTTTCCTAACTTTTAATTCACAGCAAACTTTGAACTCACTCAAAATGCTTCTACGTAGTTTGTTTGCATAATTAAATCCATAATCATAATTGTACATTGTCTGTATATACTGCTATTTAAATTGCATTGTATTTTGAGCTTATCTTAAGTATATTGTGTTTATTTTAATTTGTGCTTATACTGTTCTTATGTGTTACATCTTTTCTTTATTTACATTATGTTAAATAATATATATATATCCACATGGTTTTGTACCAATTGCTAAAAAAAAAAAAAAAAACCACTATTCTGGTCTTTTGTATATTCCAGGTGATAGACGGTTTCAGCTGGATTTGCACACAGCATTTGCGGGCATTTGCGGGCAGCAGAGGAAAGGCAGCAGAAAAGGATGGAGAACCTTTCTGAGCGGCGGTTTCAGGCACTGCGTCAGGATGCCCAGGAAGCGAGGCGACAGTAGGCAGAAATCGCCCGGCAGCAGATGGAGCAGTTGGCTACTTTCAACCAAGCCTTCCTTGGTGTCCTTGGGCAGCTTGTTCAAGTGCTGGGAGGCAGTCGTGATCCCAGGTCACCGCCCAGGGAGTAGTGCCTTTCAGCCAGCACAGGACCTGTACACTTCTTTATTTTTATTTTTTGGTAAAAATATTTATTTTTGGTTTTTGTAAAAAAGGTTTATTTGTAAATATATTTTTTTACTCTGTACTTGTAAGTATATTTTGAAAGATCACTTTTTCAGTTGAATAAAAAACTGGAGAGACATTTGTGTGTGTCTGATTAAATGTAAAACTTTATTAAAATTTTTATTAAAACTTTCATAAAACCGTAATAAAACGTTAATAAAATCAGGGTAAGAAATTAAATGTTGAGGTGCCGCATCAGAGCCTGACTTATTTCACTGCACTCTTCTTCGCTAACCTGTGTATTTACCCGTCCTGGCTCTTCTGCAGACGTATTCCAATCCTGGTGGAAGTCTTCTCCATGTCTTTTACAAAGATTGTGAAGAGCACAGCAAGTAAGCACCATGGATTTGACAAGTGCAATGTCACTGTCATTCCTCTTTGTAAGACAACGCCACCTACCCTTAAGTCTTCAGAATGCATTTTCAACTACGACCCGTGCCCTGGATGTTTTCTTGTTGTAGGTTTGTTGTTCTGGTGTCAGGCGGCCATTGTCAGGAAATGGTTTCAGGAGCCAATTTTGTAAAGGGTAGGCAGAGTCCCCGAGCACATAATAGCCAACATTCACCCCTCCAATGTTCTTAGTGCAAACAGGATACAGGCCTCCCTGGCCAACCCAATCCCAAAATGTGGACAGTCGTAGAACCCGAGCATCATGCAAACTCCCAGGCTTTCCTACATTCACACTCCAGAATAGTCCTTTCCCATCCACTACTCCTTGGAGGATGATGGACTGCCAGCCTTTTCTGTTGAAGTAATCAGTGTGGTATTCTTGTGGTGCTATTATTGGTATGTGTGACCCATCAATAGCACCAACACACTGTGGAAGGCCCCACCTGTTCTCAAAGTAGTCAGCCATGTATTTAAGCTTTTGCCAGTCCGGAAAATGAATAATTTCAGGAGCTAGCAATGTGCATACAGCCTTACAGAAGTCCTGCACACACCGCCACACAGATGATTTACTGACACCAAAAAGATGACCTATACTTCTGTATTCACTGTTGGTAGCCAGCTTCCACAGTGCAATGGCAACTCTTTTCCTCACAGGCAAACAGGCTCTGAAGTTGATGGTTTGCTTCTCCATTGCTGGACGTAGCTTTGCACAAAGGTATAAAAATGTTTCCTCCGACATTCTAAAATTGTGCACCCACTGTGTGTGTGTGAATCCAGGGACAGTCACATCCCACCACTCATTGGCGCGGCGGAGTGCCCAAATGACTGGTCCGTGACGCTGCTTTGACAAAAGGAGAAGCATAAAAAAAAAAACAGATGTTACCATATCACTAATAATACAACATAAAATACTTTACACGGACAGATAACATAATGTATAAAAGCGAGCAACATAAATAACATAAGGAGTATATATGTATAAGGTGTAATTCTTTAATTTTACATATGTGTGCAACATGTATGTTGTTAAATACATAATGTATATCCTTCCCATCTTATATTCGATTTTTTACATATTCTGTATTATTTTTATTTTTTAATATGTGTAGAACTACATGACAAATGGCATAAAGTTGCTTACCCTATAGCGCTGCCGTCTTTGTCTTTGCCGCACAAAGGTGTACTTCTCCTCCCGGCTCAAGACCCAAGCCATAAGTTTTCTTCTCTTTTCTGCTGTGTTTCTCTTCGCCGCTCGCAACCTTCTCTCATAAAGTGCGGCATGTACTTTAATTTCACAGAACCAAAAGCCAATAGAGCAAAGATGATGTAACGGACTGTTTCAGCAGACAAGGGGTTAAAATCATTTAGGCGATGGGGGGGCGTGGCTTGATACCCGATGTGAGCGGTCGCACTTGCTCGGAGCTCCCGGCCGGCAAAAAAAGAACTGGCTAATAAACACATATCCAGGCACTAAATGGGCAACAAAAGGAAAACCGACCCGTCCACAAGTATCCACAATCCCGAGAACCCGAAAAATTCCACCGGTCTCGATAAATACTTCCGAGACACGGTAAAAATCCTCGGAGAAGGCCTAGCAGACAAGATGGCGGCGCCCGCTTCCACACACGAGGCACCTCGACAATGCACAGCCTTGGAGGCCCCCTCCCCAGCCAACGAAATATCAGATGGACTAGCAAGCATCAGAGAAACACTCCAGCACTTACCATCAAGAGAAGAACTTGCTGGAATGATATCTAAGCTGGAATCCTCCGTTCAGGACCAAGTCTCCACGCTGACGGCAGATATCAGGCAAGTGAACACGAGGGTGGGGGACCTAGAGGAAGATAGAGACCAGATGCTAGTCAGAATCCTTCAACTGGAACAAAACCAAACGAAAAATGATTCTAAAATTATGTTTGCCATGAAAAATACAGAAGACTTAGACAACAGGGGGAGGAGGAATAACGTCAGAATCAGAGGGCTTCCAGAATCACAGGGCAACCCTGAAAACCTGACACAAATACTCCAATCCCTGTTTAATAAAATTTTACAGAGACCTGAAGACACCCCAATTATACTGGACAGAGCCCACAGGGCGCTAAGGCCCAAAGGCCTACCACAGGACTCCCCTAGAGACATAATCTGCAGAGTACACTACTACACAGAAAAGGAAGCTATAATGAGAAATGCCAGAGACACTACAGACATAACTTTCAACAACTCGAAAATATTGATTTTACCAGATCTGGCATGGATGACTCTAAGGGGTAGGAGAACCATGAGGCCTCTCACCATGGCCATGCAACAGGCAAATATCAAATACCGCTGGGGCTTCCCCTTCTCCCTCACATCCTCTCATCAGGGCGTCCAAGCTACCTTAACGTCGGCTGCAGATGTGGACGCCTTCACACACCGACTAGGACTGCCTAATATAGATATACCGGATTGGTATGATGTGTCCGAACCAGAAAAACTGAGGCCGCAAAACCCAAGACAAACTATCCCAGCTACAGACACACGGAAAAGAACCTCATGGAAGACACCACCAGACTCACCCTATCTGCGGTCAAGGAAACACCAGATGACCCCGAGGAAAATAAACTGATAAAAATGCACAAAAATAGGGACAAAAGACCCTACACTATAACTGAGAGACACGGTGGAACTTTATTACCCCACAAGCCGAACCCTCAGTCTGGGGAAAGGGTAACTATGAAAAACGACTACAGCATGTTTGAACCGACCTACGTATATATGAATAATGTGCTAGTAGCTACTATATTGGTTTTCACACATAGTCCTACCAGGCTGTTCACTTCCTATAGCTAGCAACACAACATCTTTAACCCATCTTTCACAATACTACCCATTTAGAAAGAACGAGAGCATACGAAGATAAAGACGATAGACTTTAAGTTTTACTAAATCTAGCTTGTAAGGTATAATTAACTCACAAGCGTTAAACTCCGCTATAGGATGGGGGGATTTCAAACAGCAAATATTGTTTACTTGTATTGATATATTGATTGCTTGCATGTTGTATTTTCACTCAATGTATTTGAAAACACTCGAAATCCCAACAGGCTGCATAGCTCATAATACTACCGACATAACACATGCTGCCCATCCTTCTCGAAACTAACCATTTAAACAGTAAATAAGCCCTAAATTATACTTAGACCAGTTGTGAACGTAATGCGTCTTTAAATCGCCACTAGGGATGCTACTTAGCAGCTAAGGCGTCATAAGACACGCAATCCCACTAGACAACGCACCAATAAAAACTAGAAAGTGCCCGGGTCCCCTCAGGACACAGTTAACGGCCCACTAGGGCATTGAGCGGTACCCACTGAATTAAAGATAATCACATCATAAAATTAATCATTTCCTGTACCAGCTATAATTGCTGGTAACACACAGGCTTTGTACCGTCTCCTTTATAGAGGTCTAACACAAGACCGACCCCCCCGGCTACTCCAGTAGCGCGTAGAAAGTAAACCTCTATAATCACACGAGAAGGTTCAATCCCTTTGCTGAACTTCTTCTCGTAGTACATTAGACTCAACACACTTAAGAAATTGAATTGTATATAGTTATTGATATTTGTTTATCTTGTTTGTAATACTCTGTTCTGTTCGGCCAAATATTGGCTTCTTTTTTGCTTACATACACACGCATACGAGATTCTCCCAGATCCGTGGGTTCAACACACGCAGCACAAACTCACCTGGCTCCCCAACACCAACATATCCACCATATAAATCTATAAGTTGAGTAGAGGAATCCACTCAATCATGGGATCCCTCCGTATATGCTCTATGAATGTCAGAGGGCTGAATACCCCCGAGAAAAGAAAAATGGTACTAACCGAGTTAACGAAGAGTAAAACAGACATAGCGTTTCTTGAAGAAACACATCTCAAGGGCCCTGACGCTCCTAAACTTAAACATCCAAACTTCCCCAATATATACTACAATAACTATAATCTCAGTAAATCAAGAGGGGTGGCTATATTAATAGGCAAACACATTCCCTTCACCTATTCCTCCCATGTAGCAGACGAAACAGGGAGATTCATTATATTACAAGGAACAATAGGGACAGAATTTGTCACATTAGTAGCCATTTACCTCCCAAATAAACACCAGTGCGGGACGCTCAGAAAAATCATGGCCAAAATCAAACAACCTGCCAATGGTATACTAATTATAGGGGGAGATTTTAATGTCTCCCTAGACGCCAAAAAAGACAGTACCTCTACCCAGAGCACACATCTCAATGCATCCAGGATCCAAATGCAGCATATTATCAAAAATCACCAACTATCCGACTGTTGGAGGGTCTTCCACCCAACAACTAAAGATTATACATACTATTCCATTCCCAACAAAGCGTATTCCAGAATTGATTATTTTCTAGTAGGGCACAGAGACCTGAGCTTAGTTTCTGACACATCCATTGAACCGATGACATGGTCTGATCACTCACCTATACACCTCACATTGACCATACCATCTCTTCCCCGCCCCAAAGGGACCTGGAAACTCAACCCCAATCTGCTACAAACAAAAAAGGTTAAAGACTCAATCAACGAAGTGCTAAAGTACTATTTCAAAGAAAACAAAACCTCAGACACTACCGCATATACACAATGGGAAGCACATAAAGCAGTAGTCAGGGGGGAACTGATCAAATGGGGCGCCCAAGTTAAACGGGAAAAACACAAACGAATTGACGATCTACAAGACAAAATTTCACGAATAGAAAGCTCCCATAAAACAGATATGACAGAAGCAGCTTACCGCACACTATTGGCCCTGAGAACTGATCTTAAATCTCTTCTACAAGATAACGCGAAAAGATCAATCCTCTGGACTAAACAGTTACATTATGCCCAGGGAGATAGATGCGGAAAATTCCTGGCACATGCCTTGAAACAAAAACAAACACTCACGTATATCCCTAAAATCAAGCGATCAGACGACTCATACGCCCACACTACAGAAGATATAGCCGACACCTTCCATGAATATTACACCTCATTATATAATTTAAAGGAACAAAAGAACAACACCAACGATATTAAACACTACTTAGAAAACAAATTTGACAAAATCCTCCCTCTAGCGGCGACAAAATCTCTAGAAGAACCATTCACAACTGAAGAACTCATTATGGCAATCAAACAAACACCACATAACAAAAGCCCAGGGCCTGATGGTTTCTCGGCTTCTTACTACAAAATGTTCCGACAGGAACTCACCCCCCACCTACTTGAGGCATTAAATTCTATCCCTCACCATGAGCGTATCCCGAGCCAAGCTCTAGAGGCAACCATTATGCTACTGCCCAAACCAGGAAAAGATATAGAAAAATGTGCAAGTTACAGGCCAATATCCCTAATAAACGTGGACATAAAAATATTCACAAAAATGTTAGCGACCAGACTTAAGCCCTTTCTCCAGGATTTGATACACCCCGACCAAGCAGGCTTTGTCCCAGCTAGAGAGGCAAAGGACAATACATCTAAAATCATAAACTTAATCTACGCTACAAAGCACAATCCACATCCAACGCTACTCCTGTCAATAGACGCCGAAAAGGCATTTGACAGGGTAGACTGGACATTCATGCTCAGCACACTTGAGGCATTAGGATTCGGCAAAAGGTGGATTCAATGGATAAGAGCGATTTACTCAACACCCACAGCCAGACTTAAAGTTAATGGGCAACTTTCTAAACCCTTCACCATAAGTAATGGGACACGACAAGGGTGTCCCCTGTCCCCACTGCTATTTATAATGACACTTGAACCCCTACTTCAAGCAGTCAGACACTTATCAGACATTAGAGGTATTAAAGTGCAACAACAAGAATACAAAGTCTCAGCTTTCGCTGACGACTTACTTTTCACGATCGAAAATCCCATACTTAGCCTACCTCACCTAACAAAAACGATGGAAGAATACAGCTCAATTTCCAACTTCAAAATTAATACTGATAAATGCGAGATTCTTAACATCAACACGCCTCTAAATCAAGTTAAGAAATTAAAACAAATCTATCCGTTTCAGTGGGCCCCCCATTCTATTAGATACCTAGGGATCAATATCACCAAAACACACAAAACACTCTACAAAGAAAACTTCCCCGACCTCATAACAACAATCCGAAAAGATCTGGAAAGATGGGACAGACCTCACTTCAGGTGGATGGGGAGAATAAACATTATTTCCATGAACATCCTCCCGCGAATTCTATACCTTTTAAACACAATCCCAATACACATCCCCAATATTTTCTTCAGAACCATCCAATCTATGCTCACCTCATTTATTTGGGCGCATAGACGACCAAGAATTGCCTTTAGCCTATTGACCAAACCTAAGACGGGAGGTGGCCTGGGATGCCCCAACATACAAAACTACCATAAGGCTATACACCTAGGAAGGATCCTGGAATGGTCCAAAGAGGGCAATACAAAAGCATGGGTACACTTAAAACAATCTCAAATACAAACTCCTCTGAAATCCCTTCCCTGGATTGTATCGGGGAGCGAGGGAGGGCTGGCAAGAGATTTGCCCACCATATCTACCACTCTACAAACGTGGAAAAAGATATATACATATCCAGACTTTTCACCAACACCTTCCCCGTTTTACCCAATATCACAAAATCCGAGATTCCCCCTGGGAAAAGAAATTCCATGCCTAGCCACTATAATACCCAGTTCCAGGGATAGAGGACTAACGCTACAAGACCTAGTGTCCTCGAATGGCGTTTTACCACTAAAAACTTTCCAAGATTTGAACCACCCCACGTTGACACAAACTCTCCAATACATTCAGATAAAACATTTTCTGTCTACTGAAGGGCTCCTCACGTGGCAACCTAGGGAGCCTACACGCTTTGAAAATATGTGCTCTTCTCCGCCTAAAACGAAAACAATTTCCACTTGCTACCACATATTACAGAAAAACACCAATGGTAATCTCCCATGGTACACATTACGAAATAACGCATGGTTCCCTTCCCCATTGGAAGAATCTCAATGGACACTGATCTTCAAAAAAATGATGAAATCCCACTCTAGCATAACACTACAAGAAATTAATTACAAATTCCTGGCCCAATGGTACACCACTCCTGTGGATATTAACAAATTCGACCCAAACATATCTTCTCACTGTTGGAGATGCACAACAGTAAAAGGCACCTACAAACACATCTGGTGGGAATGTAGTAAGGTGGAGGGATTTTGGAGGGAAGTACAGAGAGTCACAGAACTGACTAGCGGGATCCGTTTACCATTTAACCCTGAGACACTCTTATTCTATCATACTCCCTTGTCTATTTCTAAATTTAAAAACTCTCTAATCTTTTACTTACTAACTGCAGCTAAACTAGTTGTTGCAGGACTCTGGAAAACTAACACAAGACCATCAAGGAGAGAATGGTTTCAGAAAATTGAAATAATCCGCAGAATGGAGGAGTTGAGGATGTCCTCCCTAGGCAAGTCTAATATAAATAAATCAACCTGGTCCACATGGAACTCCTTTATGTTGGGCTCAAACTAACCTAGAAACATAACGGGTTCAATACTAGACCAGGGCAACACACTGGTACACCCACCATATAATGATCAAGTATAACTAAAACACCTACCCAACTCTCAACTTAAACCTAAGAAATATAAGCTGGAGTACAACAGTGTCCCTCAGACAACAAAGAAATAACAAAAGCTTCTGTTTTGTACCACAAGTAACTACAATTGTATTACCAACGACGTGTATGTAAGCATAATGTATTATGTATTATGTATTTTGTGTAATGTTATTCTTCTTTTCTTTTTAAGACTATTGTCTAACCAAAGTTTGTAATTCAATGTGCTCATTGCGCAAAAACGAAAAAAAAATAAAAAAAAAATAAAATAAATAAAAAAAAAAAATCATTTAGGCGATAATCCCCTTTTCAAAGACAGGCACAGCTACTGTAGAATCACCAAAACTCACGAATTGGATATAAGTGAATGCACCAAACTCCCGAACTGCATACAAGGGAATAAGGTAGCACTCCAAACTCCCGAACTGGAACCTCAAGAATAGCTGCTAGCAGACGAACAGGAAAAGCTCCCAAGCGGCTTACACTCCTGGCAATCAGTCTCTATCAGCATACAGTGAATCCCCCCAAGAACGAGACAAGGCTCCGTGTTAAGGGTCAAGCAGTGGTCTGTTTATTAAGGGCTACCTGCCCCTGTATTTATGCAGGTCTCCCACCTGGTGGACACTCCCCTAGGGGACCAGATGGAAGACTGTGACAAAGGACAGACAAGTAGCATTTCAGGACATACAGAAGTAAAACATCCCCACAATGCATCCTGGCTTCCTCCCCTCTGCCCTGGAGATAATTGAGAAGTAATTCAATTATCTCCCAGGACAAATGCAAAATGCCTTACACACGTGGGGACACAAAGACAGACTATCACTTTAAAATACATAATGGGACAAATGGTACAGTAAATATATACATTTAACATGTCCCCAGATAGCTCAGGTATGAGTGCACATTATTAGGTGAATGGCACTCAGACCACATGAATACAGTTTAATTGCCATGGAGCCAAAGTCTTTAATTACACGAATAGGCTCCATGGCATAGCTATCTGGGTTAAAACATTCCTCCAACATAAAATACCGAATTTACATGCATTCGTTAAATCAGGACGAATTAGAACCAGGGGCTGGAGGTTCAGCGGTGCCTGCACGTAAAAGTGTCCGGGTTTGGTGCATGAAAGCCGGGCAGAAAAGCGCTGGCTGCCCGGGGAGCTCCAGAACACCGCCATCGTGTGGCGGCTAGGTGTAACCGCGACCACCCAGTAACAATCAATTAAGCTGCAGTTAACCGCAGCTACTGGGTGGTCAATTGCCGGCACACGCTCGTTAAGCCGCGGTTAACCGCGGCTTCAGGGAGGTAGATGGAGGGCACACGCCAGCTTCTGGGTGGCCCATTAACGGCACCGGCCGGCTTCCCACGGCTCTGGGGAGGCTGAAAAACAGCTGTTTGTTCGGTAGATAGCATCTACGGAACGGCTGTGCAGAAAGGGAGAAATAAATCTTTCTGCACAGTAAAATTAACCCTTTAACTGCCGGTCCATAATCCAAAGGCAGCAGGCGGGCAACCAGGCTCCTTCAATGCAATGTGGCGAGATTGGTCTCGTCACAGATGAGCTGCTAGATGACCTCCATTATTATTTGTAGCGTCACGTATGTTGTCGCACTAGTGTGACGCCAGACTAGGCATTTGGCATAAACCACGCATGCATCCAGGCGTTCCAACATGCAGTGGAAACGCTCGCCGGAATAGGACGGACCATTCAAAACCTACCAAACTGTACCGACCCAAACCGATCCACTTAGTGGAAATGAGGCATAAGACTCACAATCCCAATAGATTATTCTTATTATAGTAAAGTGTACATGTTAAATTTTAGTTTGAGAATATGCTCTCATTGTTAGAGTATAGCAAATCTATAGCTAACATTTTACAGCAGCAGCATTTCAACATCGGATGTTGGATGTTTCTTTTAAACAAGTATTCACTGTTCTTAGTTTACCCTCCTTTTAACCACCAAGCTCTATATGAGGACATCTGAATCTCAGTGTGTAACTATATGGAGTAAACTGGTTTATTTTCTATTTGTTTTTTCTAATGATTAAAGTAAAAAACTTAGTTCACATGCCCCTTTTACTTCTGTTCACTATGTTGGTGGATGAATAAGATTAAGGACAGGGTGGGGCTTTGACCCTATGTCAGCAATGACGATTGCTTGTTCCACGTATGGGTATGACGTGGAAGCTTTCAATTGGATTATCGATTATCCAATCAGGTGCACTCTCCCCTCTATTTAAACTCCCCTGCCAGCTTTGATCTGTTCCCTAAGAAGAGCCCGGTTGTCAGTGGTGAAATGTGCATTGGGACTTCGATTTCTCCAGTGTGATCACTTTAGACATAGGGTGGATGCTGTAATGGAGATTTATCCTTCCAGTAAGATGTTTCTGAATGTAGCGGTTACCCCGATGAGTAGAGGGGCTTCCACCACCAGAGGGCATCCTTCTCCCAAGTGTGAGGGGTATTACAGCATTCCAAGTAGTCATCCAAGTAGAGAAGCTCTTACAAAAGCTAGTGTGATAGCTTTATAGCAGTTTCCCCCAATAAGAGACAAGATTCTAGATTGAGGATAAAGTAAGACCTGAAGTTTAATGGAAGCACCCTGCCTTTTATGCATGTTTCCCAACAAGGGTGACACCCAGGTGGACCTTGTTGGGCACAGGGACACAAGGTGAACAACCAATAAAAACAGGCTTTTACATTGAAACACTCCCATACAATCTCTCCTTTCTGCTTAGGAGATAATTGAGTTAATTTACTGTATCAACTCAATTATCTCCAAATGAAAAAGACAAGTTTTTGCACATTTTTGAAAATACCCCAAAAACATAATGGGAACCTCATAAAGCATACACTCCCTGATAGCCCCGATCTGGGGGAACAACATACTGAAAAATCACCCAGGTCGGTTCAGGGGTTCAAAAGTTAGCGGAAAGTCTCTTTTTGACCGACCGCATGCCTGGTTTCATGCCCAAAATAGCTCCAGAGAATTAGCCTGTGCAGTCGATCTATTTCGAACAATCAAAGTACATTTAAATAGTTGAACGGGGCAGTTCGTATGCAGAGGCATTGTGTGTAGTTGGTTCAATAGATTGTGTCTACCGAACGGTGCTTCATTCGTGCAATTACCGGCGAACATAACGGGGAGTGGAAGTCCCAGCGGTGTTCGTGCCGTCGAGTGTCCGATTTTAGTTCCATGCACTCAACGACAAAACACCGCATTCATATCCCAAGATGGCCACCGCCACGTGTTCGTTCAAACGAACGCCGACCACCCACTCGACTGTTTAGAATGTTTGGGTGTTTGTGGTTTTTAGAGGTGTGAGAAGGCACAAACTCTTATATTGTAGAGCAGAATTATATACTTGCACTTCCTCTGTTTAGTAGGACTCAAGGATCTGGAATACATAAGCACAAAAACAGACCTAGTGCAATATAGTAAAAATAGAAAATGTGGTGCTCTGTAAGAAATTCACTCAAAATTGTTGAGTGGTTATAGTACCACTCCAGATTAATAGGCACGTGGAGGATCAGACCCATGAGATCGTAGGATCCTAGGGTGGGTTGGCAAACAAACTCACCACCAACCGAAAGTATAATGTAGAAGGCTTTATTATTCACAAAATCAATATATGAAGAGTAAAAATATTTTTTTCCAATTATTATAGTAACACAGACAACAAGGGTTATAGGTATACCCTGCATTTTCATTTGTAAACAGGTATGGAGATCATTGAGTGATTTAAGCAAATTAAGTGTATCTGACACACTCACCGTGAAGGTAGATGACATTTAAGTCTAGACTATATGATTGATATTTTAATACATAATTAAAGTTAGATTTTAACAATTGAATAGTTATATTTATATCAGGGCTGGATTCTTTGTGTTCTTATAAATTAAATTGTTTGTTCTAACTGGGTTCATGCCCTCAGTATCTTTTCAGCCTTAATTGATCACATTATAATCGTCCTCCTAATTATTTTATCTAATTACCATATTACCCCCTGCACTAAAGCATTTTCCTCCATGCACCCACTACAGCCCCTATCCCCCCAGTTCCCACTACAGACCCTATCCCTCCTCTTCAACCACTAAAGCCCCCATCCCCTGCTTCCACTACAGACAACATCCACTACAGACAATGTCCCTCCCCAATACAGCCTCTTTCTCCCATGCACCTACCATAGCCTCTATCCCCCTGCAACCACTGCTACTATGATTTAGTGGTGAAAATTATTAGTGTCCCCCAAGTTTTTACTGTAGTATCTTATTTGCCCCTATTTAATCCTAGAGTCACAATCCTGGAAATACATATTTTATTGGGTGTGTTGTGACTATTTAAATGAGCAGGGCTATGAAGCAAGTCTTGCTTTATCTTCCATTTTCTTTTCAATTCTCTACAAAATATTCATATAACTCTGCCTTATTTATTGATATCTGTGTTACAATGTTAACTGTTTTGATATTTTTGTGTGCCTGTTCGACATCTAAAACCAACAGCTGAGGATATGCTTTAGGGGCATATTATTTATACATATTTGCACACTCGAAACATACATTTTTCAAGCTAGATCACATGTTTTAGGTATGAAGATTACTGGAAAGAGAGGACACAGGTGTGAATAATTAGGGTATACTTAAGGGATTTATAGAACAACATTTACTTTACTGAACACAGAAAATGTTTTCATTTATGCACATAACTTTTTCATGCACATTCACCAACATTACACATTCACCCCTTTAAGACTGCTTATGTACAGCCTACATCAGAGCTACATTGGCATTTAGTGAATTTCAACGTATCCTGTAAGTTGGCAGTTTAAAATTCCATTAGAAACCAATTGCAGCGAGACCCAGGTATTACCTGACTCAACAAATGTGAATTTATGTAACAATAGCCCATCCGTTCCTGATGCCAACCATTACTGACAGATTATTTAACCCCTTCAGGACTGCTGACAGTTCAGGACCGTCAGCGGTAAAACGTGCGTTTGGACCGCTGACGGTCCTGAACCGTCATAGCGAAAAACGGGCTGCGGGAAGCAATCTAAGATCGCTCCCGCCAGTATAACGCTGTAACTATCTGCCAGACATCCCAGGCAGATAGTAACAGCCAATTGCGGCGTGATCGCTCACATAGGCGTGCGCACGGGGTGTGCCGGGTGTGCCTGGGCACACCCTAATCCCCGTGGCACGCCTATGTATTGAGTCCTGCAGGAACAGCGTTCCTGCACTTTTATTTGAGCAGGAACGCTGTTCCTGCAGGCACTCAGCTCCCCCTTCCTCCCCCTATGTTCCCCCTGTCATGGGGGGGGGAGAGGTGGTGAAGGACTCTCACCCCCCGGTCAAGCGCCGGTCTCCACTCAGCCGCGGCGAGGGAGCTGTGTGCTCTCTGCTTCCTCTCGCCGCGCGCTGTTTGCTGATGCTGGGAGCCGGAATATGACGTCATATTCCGGCTCCCAGCTACAGCAGACAGCCCACGCGGCGAGAGGGAGCAGAGAGCACACAGCTCCCTCGCCGCGGCTGAGTGGAGACCGGCGCTTGACCCACTGGACCCCAGGGACAAGTCCACGCCAGCACTCCAGGTAGGGAGACTGGGTGGACATTTTTTCATTAAAAAATAATAATTTGTATGTATGTGTCTGTGAGTGATTGTGTCTGTGAATGTGTGTGTGTGTCTGTGTGTATGTGTCTGTGAGTGTATGTGTGTGTGTGTGTGTGTGTGTGTCTGTGTGTCTGTGAGTGATTGTGTCTGTGAATGTGTGTGTGTGTGTCTTTGAATGTATGTATGTGTGTGCGTGTCTGTGTGTGTGTGTCTGAGTGAGTGTGTCTGTGAATGTATGTGTGTGTGTCTGTGAGTGAGTGTGTCTGTGAATGTGTGTCTGTAAGTGTGTCTGAGAGTGTGTGTGTCTGAATGTGTGTGTGTCTGTAGGTGTGTGGGTGTCTGTGAATGTATGTGTGTGCACGCGTATATATGTGTGTGTCTGTGTATGTGTCAGTCTGTGTGTGGACACATATATATATATATATATATATATATATATACATATATATATATATATATATATACACACACACGTGTATATTATTTTTTTTTGGGAGGTGGGAAAAGAGTTCCCACACTTTATTCCCCAGGACTTCACCGGAGATCTCCGGATCTCCCCTGTCGGCTCACGCAGAGTCGGCGCTATCTGAGTGCCGGCTCTGCTCTAAGCCTCCATGGGCTGGCGGGGAGATCAAAGATCTACCTCACCAGCCCACAGCAACATGGAGGGAGGCAGTAGAGGACCCGGGGAGCTCTAGACAGCAGCTCCGCCAGGTTCCTCTCACGAGATCTGAGCATTGCCGCGGCAACACTCAGATCTCACGAGAGTTAACTCTAGCCCCGCAGGCTAGAGCTCACTCTCCACTGGACCACCAGGGATGGCACATGGCAGCAAGGATCCCCCCTCCCTATATAAGGTAGGGAGGGGGGATATTTACTAATCTGCCCCCACCTCCACAATCCCTCCAAACATACAGCCCGCACGTTCACACACACAGTACACTAACCGCACCCTCACAAACACACACAGCACCTTTACAAACACACAACACCCTCACACACAGCACACTAACAGCACCCTCACAAACAGCACCCTCACAAATACACGACACCCACAAACCCACAGCACCATCACACGCACACGCACACATCACACAAACAGCACCCTCACACACACAGCGCCCTCACACAGCACAGTAACAGGACCCTAACAAACACACTCACAAACACCCTCACCCACATAGCACACTACCACAACCCTCACACAGCACACGAGCAGCACACACATACACAGCAGTGTGTGTGTGTGTGTATATGTGTGTATGTGTGTATATATATATATATATATATATATATTACATATATACACATGCGCCGTGTGTTTGTGCTTTAGGGTGCACACCCTAATGCAATAGGCTGCGCACGCCTATGATCGCTCACAATTGGCTGCTGTCAAAGTGGGTGTTACAAACACTCACTTTGACAGTGATCTCTGCCCCTCTCTCCTCTGTAGCGTTTTGTGAGGTGAGAGAGACAGAGATCGTGATAGTTTGTTGCAGCAGAAGTGTTCCAGAGCTTTATACAGTATCTAAAGTGAATTTAAAAAATCAGTTTTAACCCCTTCCCTGCCAGATCTGTTATAGCAGTGCATTTGTACTGTCTGTATTTTTTTTTTTGCCCTTAATGGGTTAAATTTGTTTTGGTCTGTTTTGGTCTGTTTTGGTCTGTCTTGGTCTGTCTTGGTCTGTCTTAGTCAGTCCGTTTCCTTCCCTGAAATCTCCATTAAATTTTTGTGACAGGAGTAAGTTTAGGGATTGATGTTTAGTCTGTTTTAGTAAAAAAAAGAAATAAAAAAAAGTGTGTTTGTAATTTGTTTTAGTCGTGTGTAAAACATGCAGCGTCTGTATAACTTGCAGGAGGCATATTCCTTCTTGGCGTCAGACTTTGATGCCACTGACACTGCGTCAGATTTTGACCCAGGTCAGTTTTCTGACGCGTCTAGTCAAGACGACATGTCATCTGTGTGTGAGCCGGCTGAAGAAAGAAGCTGTGCTTCCTCTGCTACGCCGAATGTGGAGGAGGACTGGGTACCTCCACAGTTAGCCGAGCCCAACGTCCCTCTTTTAGTGCCAACGCAGGCATTAATGTTAATGTGAATGGCTTTTACCCAATGCAGTATGTAGAACAATTTTTAGGGGATACCATCTGGGAGGAGATTGCTTCCCAGACTAACTTGTATGCTACCCAATTTATTGATAACAATCCAGGTAGCTATACAGTCAGGGAGCATGACTGGCATCCCACAGATGTCCCAGAGCTTAAAAAATTATGGGCTCTTACAATGCTCATGGGGATTATAAAGAAGCCATCGATTCGCTCATACTGGAGCACCAACCCAATAATGTTGTGACGAGACCAATCTCGCCACATTGCATTGGAGGAGCCTGGTTGCCCACCTGCTGCCTTTGGATTATGGACCGGCAGTTAAAGGGTTAATTTTACAGTGCAGAAAGATTTATTTCTCCCTTTCTGCACAGCCGTTCGGTAGATGCTATCTACCGAACAAACAGCCGTTTTTCAGCCTCCCCAGAGCCGTGGGAAGCCGGCTGGTGCCGTTAATGGGCCACCCAGAAGCTGGTGTGTGCCCTCCATCTACCTCCCTAAGTCGCAGTTAACCGCGGCTTAACGAGCGTGTGCCGGCAATTGACCACCCAGTAGCTGCGGTTAACCGCAGCTTAATTGATGGTTACTGGGTGGTCACGGTTACACCTAACCGCCACACGATGGCAGTGTTCTGGAGCTCCCTGGGCAGCCAGCGCTTTTCTGCCCGGCTTTCATGCACCAAACCCGGACACTGTGTCAGCCAAGCACCGCTGACCTACCAACCTATGGGTTTTCAGCTCCGTTCAAGAACCATACGGCGGAGCATTTGGGACTTTGAATGTATATCCCAATCTATGTGGAAGTACCCAGATAGCCTGCCATGGAGCCTTTTTGTGGAATTAAAGACTTTGGCTCCATGGCGATTAAACTGTATTCGTGTGGTCTGAGTGCCATTCACCTAATAATGTGCACTCAGACCTGAGCTATCTGGGGATATGTTAAATGTATATATCTACTGTACCATTTGTCCCATGATATATTTTAAAGTGATAGTCTGTCTTTGTGTCCCTGTGCATAATGGCGATTTGCCTTTGTCCATGGAGATAATTGAATTACTTCTCAATTATCTCCAAGGCAGAGGAGAGGAAACCAGGATGCATTGTGGGGATGTTTTACTGCTGTATGTCTGTAATTGGTACTTGTCTGTCTGTTGTTACAGTCTTCCATCTGGTCCCCTAGGGGAGTGTCCACCAGGTGGGAGACCTGCATAAATACAGGGGCAGGTAGCCCTCAATAAACAGACAACTGCTTGACCCTCAACACGGAGCCTTGTCTCGTTATTGGGGGGATTCACTGTATGCTGTTGGAGACTGATTGCCAGGAGTGTAAGCTGCTTGGGTGCTTTTCCTGTTCAGCTGCTAACAGATATTCATGAGGTTCCAGTTCGGGAGTTTGGAGTGCTACCTTATTCCCTTGTATCCAATTCGGGAGTTTGGTGCATTCACTTATATCCAATTCGTGAGTTTTGGTGATTCTACAGCAGCTGTGCCTGTCTTTGAAAAGGGGATTATCGCCTAAACGGATTTTAACCCCTTGTCTGCTGAAACGGTCCGTTACATTGGTGGCAAGCGGTGGGATGGCGTCCTGGTGTGAGAGGAACGACACCCTAGAGACACAGGAATCAATATGGAGCGAGATGACCTGTGTTATCTGGAATATAGGCACAACAAGTCATGGTGACAGGTAGTATTTTACATACACCCCCCTTCTCAGCTAGAATCATGTCTAAGGCCATTCTGTTCTGGAAGGTCATCTGGGATGTGGCCTGCAACTGTTCGGCCAAGCCCTGGAGGGCATTTCTGGTGTAGTTGACAAAACGTTGTTGGTTGTAATAGATATAATAAATGCAAATCAAAATATTATTAGCAGTGACGGTTGGGAAAATGGACTCAAACTTTTCTTTAACTGCAAAATCATCTGGTACCCCCCTTGGCACACCTATGGCATCAATATATATGTATATATGTGTCAAACTTCCCTTTAGAGGGGTGCTCCTTTTTTTGTTCTGAAGCATGAATGTGGTGTGTCAAGAGTACCTTGTCATGTATTATGTGTATGGACATAATAACCTTGGCTAGGGCACATTTACTTATTCATCCTAGTATTAAACCTGTCCCACGCTACATCAGTGTAGGTGAACTCGGATCATTTAGTAAATATTAATATCACCACAAACTCAGGATGGGCAGATAATCCTGAAGAAGCTTGGCGTTTGAATCTCTTTAGCTTCACGAGGTCTCCTTTTGGGGTCCTCGGCTTTCCATCGATGGCAGGTGGTCAGGCATTATTATGGCCATCAAACACCTACTTGTTGATATCTTTTTGTCTTCTAACAAGTATTTTTTTTTTCCTTTAGAGTCAAAGGTTTGTCAAGATTAACAAATGTTACTTCCCATGTTGCAGAGAGAGTCTTGAATCTGGAACAGTGAATCCACTGAGTGATCTCTGCAACTTTCACAATGCACTATTGGGTATATGGTCTTGGTTGTCACATTGATGACCGGCTAGGCTTCTGGTCATCCTGACAAAATGTCTATTATAAATATAGCATATTTGAACCGGCAACTCTCTGGCACCTGGATATAGTCACTTGGATTATTGACAGGGATAGCGAGAGTTAGCTAGATGCTTAGGATTCTCCTCCTCTTCTGCCTGAGCTGTCGTTGGCACAAATGACACAGGATCGGCAGTAACTGTTGATTAGAGGAGTAATTCTAGGTGCTTCAGAGTATTTAGAGATCAAAGAGTTCATGAGGGTCTTGGATAGGTATAAAACTCCATGGGCCCACTGCCCAGTACATGTTTTTGGGTAAACAGAACTTGAGAGTGTTGGAGTACAGCCCGTCTTCAAGGGTTGCCCCTTTCTGTTTTCCAGCTTTGTATTACTTCAGGGTCAGCAGCTGCTTGTCATTCTTTCAGGATCTTGAGATCTGTGGATAGGATCTACATGGTGAGTATAGAAGTTTCTTCAGCGGACACCCTTCTGTCCACTTCCATTGGTGCACTTATGGCTTGGTTGGCAGCTTGGTCAGCTGAGTGGTGCTTCTTCTAAATTCAGTTTTCCGTGGGCCTTTACCTTCAGTATGGCCACTTCTTCAGCAGGAGTAGGGCATCCACCAACTTCTTAATAGCCGTGCTATGCTTAACTGGCGTGCCAGTCGCTGTGTGAAATCTTCTTGTCTTCCAGTTTGACATTTTGTATGCCACTGAGAAGGCTGTCAATTCGGCGTCTTGAGCAGATGTGGGTGAGGAAAGTGAAGATGTTTGACGTACCTGATCTTCTGTGGCAACAGCAAATCCAGTATGGTACCTTTCCTCTTCATCCGCAAACAGATCTGGCAAAGCTACTGCATGCCCTGTTGAGAGGTGTCTTGTTTCTTCTTTCATCTGTTCAAAGCAACCATGAGGAGCAGTAGAAGAGGTATCCTCACCTATTTCTGTGTGAGATTGGGGGTATTTGTCTTTCTATTTACAGTTCTCTTGCTGACCCCCCTCTGTAGAGAGCTGATATCGGTTTTTAGTGTTTCATGTTTCTAATGAGCCAGGTTCCTTTCATGAGATTTCGGGGGACTTAGTGAAGAAAACATGAGGGACAGCCACCTCCCAGTGATGATACATGTGTCTTACTTCCATGGGTATCTGGATCAGGACCGCACTATTTCCTTGAGAGTGCCCAAAACAGGTCTTTCATGATGAAGTGTACCTCCACCAGTCTGATTTTTTTTTTTCCGTAGTGTGGTATTCCCCCCTGGGAAGTGGCAGAAGAGTGGCCGGAGCAACTTTTCTTCAAAATATGATGTCAGGTACAGGCAGAGTTGTCTGTGGGCGGAAATGTCTTAGAGAAGTAAGGTGCATTGGCTGGATACAATAGAGAATAGAAATAATATCATGAGGAGCAAGAATTATTAGGACCGGAACTAGAGGTGCCACACCACTGGGGGCTGCCATATTGGATGTGGGCATGACTTGAGCAAGTTGAGGCAGGGTAGGCGTGATCGGGGTAGGGGGTGTGGCAATGGAAGGTACATGGGAAGTGGCAAGTGGCTGAATAGGGCGGAGTTGTATGGTAAGGGTAGGAGAATGGCCAGGCCATTTGGGCAGATGCCAGGGTGGGGCGGAGGAGATGGGTAGGGATTAAGAAGAGAGGAAGCATATAAAGGATATAGATATGGTGGTGGGGAGATGTAGGAATGAGTAGCGGGTGGAGTAGGAGGGGGAAAAGGTGAGGCAGGCCATGAGATGAGGGAGGAGGAGGAGAAGGTGGAGTAGGAAAGACAGGAGGATCAGGAGGAGGAGAAGGTGGAGTAGGAAGGACGGGAGGAGTAGGAGGAGGAGAAGGTGGAGTAGGAAGGATGGGAGGAGTAGGAGGAGGAGAAGGTGGAGTAGGAAGGACGGGAGGAGTAGGAGGAGCTGAAGGTGGAGTAGGAAGGACGGAAGGAGTAGGAGGAGGAGAAGGTGGAGTAGGAAGGACAGGAGGAGTCGAAGGAGGAGAAGGTGGAGTAGGAAGGACAGGAGATGAAGGAGGAGGAGAAGGTGGAGTAGGAAGGACAGGAGATGAAGGAGGAGGAGAAGGTGGAGTAGGGAAGGACAGGAGGAGTTGGAGGAGGAGAAGGTGGAGTAGGAAGGACAGGAGATGAAGGAGGAGGAGGGATCGGTGGAAGGAGTAAGAGGAGGTGGGCAGGTAAGGGAGCAGACAGGTGATGAAGCAGTGGAGGTGGGCAGGGTTGTGGATAGGTTTGAAGGGAGGAAAAGCGGACGGGAGAAATGGATTAGAGGGGGAGGGTGGTAAAGGAGAGGATGAGGGTGACGAGATCTATAGGACTGATGGGGGGAAGAATAAGGATCCATCAGCATTCAATACCAGGTAGAAATGAGGAGACAGGTAGGATTCTCTTCCGCTATGGGGGCTGCAAATAGCCCATTTACAACAACTATTAACTGACCCTATGCTTTCCCTATAGAAAAATAATAAAAGGCTAACATGCTCATCTGTCTGAACAGGCCTTGAACGCTTCACTCCGTGGGTATCCCGCAGTGGCTTGCCCACTACATCTCCCAGACCAGACTTGTGCCCGTGGAGACAGACGCTATCCCTGACTCTCGTTCTTTATTTTATTTATTTATTTATTTCTAACATATCTCAAAATATAATTCTTACATACATCACAAATATACATTATCACAATTTTATGTCTCGCAAAAGGGATAAAACGTATTCTACTCTTCACTGATAATGTATTAAAACATACAAAATAGACAAATAACATTGTCTTCTGCGAAATAAATGAAAAAGATAATGGAGATTTTGTTAAGCTTTATAAATAGCTATACATTAATTTACCTTTCTTGTTTTCCAGTTTCTGGCTGTTAATGACAATGTACAATGTAATAGAGCAGCAGGAAATGCTAGCAAAATGCTTAGTTGTATAGGGAGAGGTATTAGCAGTAGGAAGAGGGAAGTGCTCATGCCATTGTACAGAACACTGGTGAGACCTCACTTGGAATACTGTATACAGTACTGGGGACCATATCTTCAGAAGGATATTGATACCTTAGAGAGAGTTCAAAGAAGGGCTACTAAACTTGTTCATGGATTGTAGGATAAAACTTACCAGGAAAGGTTAAAGGATCTTAACATGTATAGCTTGGAGGAAAGACGAGACAGGGGGAATATGATAGAAACATTGAAATTCATAAAGAGGGAATCAACACAGTAAAGGCGGAGACTATATTTAAAAGAAGAAAAACTACCACAACAAGAGGACATAGTCTTAAATTAGAGGGACAAAGGTTTAAAAATAATATCAGGAAGTATTACTTTACTGGGAGGGTAGTGGATGCATGGAATAGCCTTCCAGCTGAAGTGATAGAGGTTAACACAGTAAAGGAGTTTAAGCATGCGTGGGATAGGCATAAGGCTATCCTAACTATAAGATAATGCCAGGGACTAATGAAAGTATTTAGAATACTGGGCAGACAAGATGGGCCGAATGGTTCTTATCTGCCGTCACATTCTATGTTTCTATGTAATGCACTTGCTGCTAGTAACAGATCTGGAATCAATACATTATAATGCCCAAAGTCTCGACTTATATGTATATGCAATAATAAAATATCTGGGCTTACATCAAAAATTATGTTAGTCAGTTATTGAATCTTGGAGGCTATCATTTTCCAATAAAGACAGATTGGAGCACACTCCCACCTCCATAGTGTATGCTAGTATCTAAGTCCTCATTCCATTTATTAATAGTTAGGCTTATAATGTTTTCTGGTTCCTTTTTTTTAATTAGATCAAAACATTTTGAGACCAATCTTTAATTGTATTACCATTTGTTCAAGAAATCTTTGTTTATTAGAAATTTCTTTTAGTAAATATTCTTTAAGATAACCCTTTTTCCAGCATGTTATCAATTTTTGTACACAAAGTTAGAACACATTTGTTACTTACACGTGAATCGATATATATATATATATATATATATATATATATATATATATATATATATATATATATTTTTTATTTTTTTTTTCTATCTATATATTAACCATCACTTGTCACAGACACATTTCTGATATAGGGAAACAAATAGCAGGATTATTTTAGTAATTGTAATTTTCTTGTTCATAATATGTAGAGTACAAGGAAAAACACATATCATAAGACAGGATTAGCATGATAGGGGTAGGCCTCTTGATAGAGGCAGCCATGACAGGGGCGTTGGGGGAAATGATGAGAAATGAAGAGACTGGAGGTAAGGGCAGAAGTAAGGGCAGAAGTGATGTCACCTTAGGGCCAACCTTCTTTTGTACTAGGGGCCATTTTCTTTTAGGGCGTTTCAACATTACACTATATTATAGCTAATAAAATAAATCAGAGAAGCAACATTCTGTACAGAAAAATGAAATACTAAACTATAGACAGACTTGACAGATTAAATAAGGCAGTTGTGAATATTATACATTTAACAGCCCGTGAAGCTGTCTCTAGAAACATGTACTTTATAACATGATGCAAAATAAACTCACGGAATTCAACCAATTTCCCTTGTCATCCTCCAGCCATTACTCACTTCACATACTAACTTAACAACTTCTATTCTTGCATCAGATTCACTCCTTAACCATCCTATCAATTTCTATTGAAATAACAAAATACACAATTAGAATATTTTTCTAGCAAAAAATTCAATTTCTAACTCTTATCGGTAGCTATGAATAACTCTATGGAACACAAATCTGAATCGCAAGCATATCCCCCCTCCCTCCTCCCCCCCGAACCTCTGCACGGAGACCAGAAGCAAGAGAGGGAGGGAGGAAGGAGGGAAGCAAGAGAGGGAGGGAGGGGGAGAGAGAGAGATGAGAGAAACTACAGGCATAAGATTTAACCATGTCACTGCTGTACAGTAACAAGACAGAAGGATAGTTACATTACAATTATTGCAAAAGCAAAGAGACACAAAAACACAACATTTACCCATACTATAGCAGAAAGTAATATGGCCATGTACACATTAGAATAATCATATAAACAGTAAGAAACAGCAAATCGTTCCTGATCCAGTCAGGTCAATCACAATATAGTAATAATCTCAGTGAAACTCAATACAAAACCCCAACCCTCTACTAGGGTGGTCCTCTACCATCTAATGGCTAACACAAAAAACAAAAACCCCACAGCATTTAAGATTGGGGTAGGGTGGGGACCAGGGATGGTGACCGTGGTCAGCTACATTTCGGTCATTACTGACGGGATGATGGGAGTGGTCACCTCCTGGACACCATGACAGGGCACTGGCTGGGAGAACTTCCCAGTAACACAATTATTATGATAAACATACAATCTTAAACCTTTGTGATCAATTTCTTCCTCAACCCAACCTCCCTGCTGAATAGCTCTTGCTACTCTGTACCAGGCTTCTGCTGTACGAAGCAAATCATTGTCTGTAAGCTTGCCTCTCTTCTCTGTCAGTAATCTGCGCCAGCTCTCTGGCTGTAATCTACCACATGGAGGTACAGCAATTCCACACACTTTAGCAATCTTTTCAACTTTCTTAACCATCTCTTCACCCTCTCTGTCTTCAACTAGATCACACACTAACCAGCCCTTACTGGGCTTATCTAACCCCTGTCCCATTCCCCCTATAAAAGGCGTCCCAGATATAGAGGAAGATAGAGAAACAGAGTGTCTACAATGCTCGACTGCCACGTAAGGGTGGGTCCCTACGTACGTCTTCCCAAAACGTAGACTAGTCACTTATTCCGCCTACCCGAGGTAGCCACGGATTGGAGCGAGGTGAGAAGTGTGTGACCAATCACTTCTCTCACAAAGAGAGTGTAAATAACACAGGAAGTAGAGTAAAAGTAAAAAGTGAAAGTAGAGATAGGCACAGGAGTTTGAATGACTCCCAATTAAGACAACATTTCAATTGAAATACAGTGCATGCATCACAGTTCAAATAAATTCAACAGTAATCCCTTTCCTTTACTCATGTGGCCAAAACCACCTCCCTCACAGCCACGTGGCTCCTAAAAGGGGTAAACAGGCAATAGAGGACCCCCAGGAAAACTTCCACAGGTCCACCCCCCTTTTTCCTTACAGCCACAGCCACGTGGCTCCTAAAAGGGGTAAACAGGCAATAGAGGACCCCCAGGAAAACTTCCACAGGTCCACCCCCCCTTTTCCTTACAGCCACAGCCACGTGGCTCCTAAAAGGGGTAAACATGCAATAGAGGACCCCCAGGAAAACTTCCACAGGTCCACCCCCCTTTTTCCTTACAGCCACAGCCACGTGGCTCCTAAAAGGGGTAAACAGGCATTCACTCTACCCGGGCACTAAGCTAAAAACAAAACAATACAAACACACCCAGGCAACAGATAGTCAACATGCAGGTAAAATAGGTATTAACAAATAAGGTATAGGTTCTCTGGGCAAGATATTACCTGTCTTTGATGTCCTCTTGGCAGCCAATCACAGACACTGGGACAGGTAAATCACAGGGAAAAGGAACATACCGGCCAGGCCAGGTGCTGCAGCAAACTCTACCGTGTATTCAGAAGTGATCAATCTCCTTCCTTCCCCCATGATTCATCCACCCAGCGTCTTCTTGGACGGCTGCCAGATAGGTCATAACCCAGAGCTCCACGTTGGATGCGCCAAATTGATATAGATTCTTTTAAGCAAACAAATAAGTTTGAATGACTATCTCTTCCTGTCCAAATTTGAGATGATTAAATTGCGTATACGCAGAAGTAAATTCACACTGACACACGGAGTTCAGGTTAAAAGAACTTCGAGAAAATTTAATGGCATCTGGTTAAAAAGCGGGTATGCAGGGGGGCGGAGCCAAGCAGCCGAGCCGAGCGGTCGCACGGGAGAAGAGCTCCGTGCAAAACCGCTCATACCCAGCCAGAATTGGGGTAAAACCCCGCAAAACGACGTCTCAACGACATTGAGTATGGAGCCCCAAACTACAGAATACAAACCCTAGTATCCTGATTGCGACCGGCGGCTCCTAACCGGAGATTGACCTGAGGCCTATCTGAGGCCTACTCAGACGGGGCGGGGAGGCGGCCGATCCCTGCACTGCCTGCAGCCGTTAATTTGGAGGTCTCTCTGGCGTACTCCCTCCACCCCCCCCCCCCCCCACCGGTGAGGGATATCCCGGTACCTAAAGCTTGGAACGCAGCAGCACAACCACAAAGGGGAGAGTCCCACGCAGCATCACTGGCAATTATGGCGGACACCACGTGTCAACCCCCAAACAGCGCCCAGCGGTTATCTCTGGAGGAAAGATTGGACCGCCTGTTTGAAGCCTTTTGGGCTAAAATCTACCGCCAAGGGGGCACGGAAGTGGAGACTCCACCAGCAACATCCCAAGGAGAGGCTGGGGTGAGACCCACAACTCCTGCCCGGGGTAACGCCAAAGCTAAGATGGCAAGAGGGAGGAGGGGGACACCCCGACACAAACCCCGAAAACGCAGACCAAGAACAGCGGTGAGTCCCTCTACCCCCCAGCAGGGACTACCCCTTCACAGCCTCAGCACCCACCACACGGGGAACCAGCATGACAGGCCACGGAGACCCTCAGCGACACCCTTCCGTACACCCTCAACACCTCTGAGAACCCCTTCCCCAGAGACTGTCCTGCCTTGCATACGAAGGCACAACATGGCTCCCGGCCAAACAACCTCTCCAGCTCCAACACTCCTGCACAAGCGGGGCATCGGGTGAATTGGCCCCACCATGGATGCACCAGCCATATTCTCCAAGGTGCAGATCGGATAACCGGCACACAAGCCCTGCATACCCACACACTGAGACTCTCACCTGCAAAATGTCCTAATGTCTTCCCCAAAATGCAAACTAGCAATTTTCTAGCAAACTCAGCTTACCAGACCTAAATGTGCCAGTACTCCCTAGCAAATCTAGTAATGTTAACTGCTTCCTACCCAGTCTTAATTCTACTCAGAAGGGATAGATGCTGGGCTCAACTTGCTTACCTAACCAAGTAGAACTGTACTAATGCCATAAAACGTTAACCTATGCTTGCAATTGTTGCTGAGGCAAAACTTAATAATATGCTCTTTATGCTATAGCTAAAGTAGAATAAGGCCGTCCCTAACTGGTGTGGCAGTGAAAACCTGCTGTGTTTCTTCCTATGCGCGATTGGTTAATTGATGTATAACGCTGCCTAGATATATACGCTTAGCCTAACCTCTACAAGTATTCTTTAATCTAGCAACTGCTGTAAAATGAACCGGGCTTATACGACATGTCTATGATAGCATTGCAACAGCAGAATTAGAAACCAACCGTTAGTCAAACACAGTGTACTCTGATTCATGCAGACTTGTATGTCCCAGCGTTCATTTTTGCTGCACTAGTATACAGCTAAGCAACCTTAAATTTCTCGCATGCCATATCACATGGCAGTAAATATTTATCAATGTTAAGCCTGTTATATATTGTTTGTATTCAAAAAAAATGTGCACGCACTCATGCCACTGCTCAATCTATGTGAATAACTATGTACGCCGTTGTGGCGCTTACAATGTCATGTACCTACCTGCACAACAAAAATAAAGAATAAAAAAAATAAAAAAAGCGGGTATGCAGACCCTTTTAAAGGCAATATTACATCATCATAGAATATCAAGATAACAACAAATAAACATTATTAATTGGATTAGGTGTTAAGTGGTTAAGTCAATACCCTCCCATCAATATTATTAATTGGCTTAGGGGTTAAGTGGTCAGTTGGGCATCCTCCCATCATGGGATGTCGTCATCTTTGACACGGGAGTGGACATAAGATTCAAGCGCCATTGTTGTTTAGCACGAGGCTCGCTCGATGGGAGGGGGGATCTGGCAGCCAGCCATTTTGAGTACTTGGCACCATTTAGCTTCAAGGTTAGTTTCTCAGGCTTAGTGAATACACATTTTATTAGTACAGTTCTCATGATCTAACTATGGCATACAATGTTTCATATTACAGGAACTTGACCGTTCCAGTGCTGCTCATAACCTTCTAGAAAAGCATTTCCTTCTAATATTCTAAATACTGTTAAGAAAATCAATAATAGGCAATCAATAATAGGTAATTTAATAATTCTACAACAAAAGTGGAGGATGGGAAAGTTAGTATTAAGTTTCCCTTAAGGGAATGTAGTTCAGTCTCGATGCTAGAGAAAGAACCAATAAGTATCAGGGGTCGTGGACTTGCACTTGAGCTGAAGACCCAAGTCACAATCCAAATTCGTAACTAGTTGTAGTGGAGAAGAGCCGTTTAAAGGACCACTCTAGTGCCAGGAAAACATACTCGTTTTCCTGGCACTAGAGTGCCCTGAGGGTGCCCCCACCCTCAGGGACCCCCTCCCGCCCGGCTCTGGAAAGGGGAAAGGGGTTAAATCTTACCTTTTTCCAGCGCTGGGCGGAGAGATCTCCTCCTGCTCTCCTCCTCCGATCCTCCTCTTCTCCTCCCAGTCGGCTGAATGCGCACGCGCGGCAAGAGCTGCGCGTGCATTCAGCCGGTCACATAGGAAAGCATTCATAATGCTTTCCTATGGACGCTTGCGTGCTCTCACTGTGATTTTCACAGTGAGAATCACGCAAGCGCCTCTAGCGGCTGTCAATGAGACAGCCACTAGAGGACACAGGGGGAAGGCTTAACCCATTCATAAACATAGCAGTTTCTCTGAAACTGCTATGTTTATGAAAAAATGGGTTAACCCTAGAAGGACCTGGCACCCAGACCACCTCATTAAGCTGAAGTGGTCTGGGTGCCTAGAGTGGTCCTTTAAGTACAGATTTGTTTCCTCTCTAACTAGTGAGGTGTGATGGGTATTTGTGAACCTATTCTAGGTCGATGAAGGGGAATAGAACAGCTCTGGTAAGTCTTGGTTAGCAATGAGAATTATTTAAAATTATGTAGAGGCTTTAAATGATAAAAAAGAATTATGTAATTAACCTCCTTGGGTAAATAATTATTAAGTAGGTTTGGTTCCGGTCGTCTTTTTTTTTATTATTATTTTTTTTATTTATTTATTATTATTTTTTTTGAAGGAGTTATTGTTGTGTAGGATGGTAGGGAGGAGGAAAGCTCTGAGCTGTTTAAGTCGTGTGTAATCGTGCGTAATAACATTAAGATTCCCAGAGAGAATTTAGTAACTGACAGGTATTGAATAGGACATTATCATATTTAGTCAATGCGTGTTTATAGTGGATTCCCTTAGAGTTGTAAGGTCTATGGTGGATT
Source organism: Pelobates fuscus (assembly GCF_036172605.1). Lineage (NCBI taxonomy): Eukaryota > Metazoa > Chordata > Amphibia > Anura > Pelobatidae > Pelobates > Pelobates fuscus. The sequence goes on along the minus strand of NC_086319.1, from coordinate 192,519,478 downwards.
AATCGCTGTTTACCAACTGCATGTCGGGAGAGCCCCAAGCCTTTCCCTGTATCTGCCTCGATAAGGCGTTATATAACATATCAACATCAAGTTTCTTGGTATTAAAGCTTATCGTAGTGGCCTATTGCTATAGTTAGCGATAAACGTGGAATATACAAATTGGTTAATGAGTTAATATTTTCTACCAATTAAAATAGATAATATCGGTAGCAACTATTGTAGATCATATAACATGTTTTTAACATTTCTGATTTAGGATTTATGGGGCATATATAGCCCTGAATAAAATCCTGTTAAGATGCTGCGTGTTATATTTACTAGTAGTTTCCTCTTAATGCGGTTTGTCGAGGAGACCTTTTACTACTAGAAATTCTATGTTACATTAACTTTTGGCAGACAAAGGGTAATACAATAACTTCCTTCTTCTATTGCGTAGATTGTTAATTACAATAGTGCATAGAAATTAAAATTTTTATGTCATTCAACTCGCTACGGCATTTTTGTGTCAGAAAAACATAATAGATAATGTTAGACAATTATACAACCTGTGTAGCTAAGTCCTCCCAAGCCTCTAATTGAATTGATTGGAGGTGTATGTGATGTGTGAGCTGTGGGATAACAATTCCCCTGAAATAATAAGATGATTGTTTCGTTGTGTCTGGTGACGATAAGATAGTCTCTTAAGTAAATGTCTAGGTTTAGACGAGTAGATTATGCCGTTGCTTTGGCCTGTCCTGTAGGTGGTGAAATTCTTTTGTTGAGCGTCGTAGAAATTCCTCACTAGAAGAGAGGTTGAAGAATCCTTAGTGATTATTTTGTGGTTGTCAATTGGGACCATTATCTTGCGGGCGTTGCCTCAGTGGAGTGCTTTCGGTAGGAATTTTACCCTGCCTCTGGTTTGGAGAGTGGAATCTATGATCTGGATGTCTCTTTCTTGCTGAAGTGGACCATTTTTGCCGCTGGGTTGGGTGAAGTGCATCTTGATTAGGTGGAGGTGTATTCCAATCTATAACGGTTGTGTTAGGGAGGTCCAGTGCTCGGAGGAAAGGTGTTACGTCCAGGAATGTAGAGATAGAGTGGATGTTTCCTTTAATGGATACGATTAATGCAAAGGGGAATCCCCATCGGTATCTAATGTTTCTTTGTCGAAGCAATTCTGTGACTGGTTTTAGAGCCCTTCTTGCTTGGAGAGTATACCAGGACAGGTCAGGGAATATTTGTATAGGATTGCCATGAAAGAGTAAGGGTTGGGTCATGTCTCTGATGGCTTTTACTATATTGTCCTTAACGCTGTAATAATGTAATCTACAGATGATGTCCCTTGGTGAATCCTGTGAAAGACCTCTCGGACGGAGAGATCTATGGGCTCTGTCTAGTAAAATTAGATTGTCTGCAGGGGATTCTAGAATTAGATTGAAGAGTTCAGAAAGGATTAGAGTTGCATCCTCACCTTGGGTCTCCGGTATCCCTCTGATTCGTAAATTATTTCTTCTTCCCCTATTGTCGAGATCGTCAATATGTCTCTGGGACGATGCCCAATTTAAAATTTGTGAGTCCAGTGTTGTAGAAATGTTAGTAATTTGTGCTTGTAATACATCCTTTTCTTCTTCCAGGTCTGTGACCCGTAAGTTAAGCTGCTGGATGTCGGTGTGTCACGACTAGTAATGTGGTCCAGCACGCAGAAACTATGTATACATATACATAAGTCAGAAAAGGAAAAATAACAGGACAGAGCGTAAACCGGACCTTAGAATGGCCGGACTAATACGCTAGAGACAGAGAATGGTCAAAGGGAAAGCCGAGGTCAAGGAAGCCAGAGAATACTCAATACTGATAAGACAAGCCAAGTCAGGGAAACCAGAGATCAGAATAACCAGAGAAACGCCAAGGATCAGGATACCAGGAAATCAGAAACACGAAACTAGCACTTTCAGGAAACCAGGAAACTGAAACCACGACATGGCAAAGTACTAGGGTGAATTAGGGGTTTAAATACCCCTCTCTAAGCTATGATTGGTCAGAGGGCGACCTCTGACCCCAGAACGTGCGTGTGCGTTGACGTCGTGACGTCACGCACACGTTAGTATAATTCTCGGGGGCGGGGCTATCCATAGACGCGACCACGTGGTCGGCGCCATCTTGGATTCGGGCGTGATGCCCGGAAGAACTACACGCGCGGTTCCCGGCTCGCCGACGAGCAGGTAAGCTCGTGTAGTCGGAGCGGTCGTGCCGGTCGGGCACGACCGTGAGGCTCGGCGGGCCGGTGACCGCAACAGTACCCCCCACTCGAAGACCGCGCACCGAGCGGGAAGGACCCGGCTTAAGCGGAAAGCGGTTGTGAAATGACCGGATAAGACGGGGCGCATGGACCTGGTCAGCAGGAACCCAACAACGTTCCTCGGGACCATAACCCTTCCAGTCAACGAGATAGGACAAGACACCTCTGGATAATTTGGAGTCCATGATAGAACGGACTTCGTATTCCTCTTGATCACCCACTACCAAGGGCGGAGGAGGAGTGGATACCCTAGTGTAGCGATTGCAAGTAAGGGGCTTGAGCAGAGACACATGGAAAGTATTCGCTATTCTCATATGAGCCGGTAGTGCCAAAGTATAGGTCACTGGATTAATACGTTGGGTAACTCGAAAGGGACCAATGTACCGAGGGGCAAATTTCATGGATGGGACCTTAAGCTTGATATGTCTTGTGGAGAGCCACACCCTGTCACCTGGAATATAGACAGGATTAGCGCCCCGTTTCTTGTCAGCTTGGACCTTTGCTCGTAATGAGGCTTTTTGCAGAGCTGAATGGACGGAATCCCAAGTATCATGAATCGAATCTAAACGGGTGTTCAAAGCGGGGATTTCCGTGTCTGAGAATGCAGAAGGAAAAACAGTGGGGTGATAACCCTGATTAACAAAGAATGGACTGTGATTAGAAGATTCATGAGTGGCGTTGTTTCTGGCGAACTCAGCCATGGGTAAGAGCTCGTGCCAGTTAGATTGATTGGCATTTATAAAGCAACGTAAATAGGCTTCTAAAGACTGATTCGCTCTCTCTGCTGCTCCATTTGTTTGAGGGTGATATGCTGACGAAAAGGAGAGTTCGACGCCCAATTGTTTGCAAAAGGAACGCCAAAACCTAGAAACAAACTGGGTACCTCTGTCAGATACTATGCTTTTGGGTACACCGTGCAACCGAAAGATCTCTCTCAAGAATATTTGAACTAGATCTTGAGCAGATGGTAATTTTTTAAGTGGGACGAAATGTGCCATCTTCGTGAATCTATCAATGACCATAAGGACTGTATTAAACCCGTTTGAACTGGGTAGATCCACAATGAAATCCATGGCCAAGTGGGTCCATGGAACACTAGGTATGGGTAGTGGTTGTAATAGTCCAGGAGGTGACCTGGGAGGAACTTTAGAAACAGCACATATTTGACATGCCCCAACATAATCTTTGACATTGTTTCTAAGAGCAGGCCACCAAAATCTCCTGGAGATGGCAGAGAGAGTTTTATGGACTCCAGGATGGCCCGCTGTGAGGCTGTCATGGAACAAATCTAGTACCTTCTTTTGAAACTGAGGTGACACATACAGTTTGTCCGGAGGTTTTCCCACAGGTGCCTGAGTTTGATCTGCTATTATGGCACAGAAGAGTGGAGAAGACACTTCGGAAACTGTAGTGGCAATGAGGCATTCAGGAGGTACAATAGGATATATCACCTGTTCCGGAACTTCATCTGTCTCAAACTGCCGAGAAAGTGCATCTGCCTTGGTGTTTTTAGTACCAGGTCTGTATGTAATTACGAAATTGAATCGGGAGAGGAACAATGACCACCTAGCCTGACGAGAGGACAGTCTCTTAGCGTCCCCAATATAAGCCAAATTCTTATGATCAGTAAAGATCAAAAGTGTCTCTTTGGAACCTTCCAAGAGATGCCTCCATTCCTTAAGGGCAAGTACAATGGCCAAAAGTTCCCTATTCCCTATGTCGTAATTCCTCTCTGCAGGTGTGAGTTTGCGAGAGTAAAATCCACAGGGATGTAAAGGCGTATCAGGACTCTCTCTTTGAGACAGAATGGCTCCAACTCCTGTCTCTGATGCATCCACCTCTAGGATAAATGGTTTGGATGGATCAGGATGGGTCAGGACAGGTGCTGAGGAAAATAAAGATTTTAATCGTTCAAATGCCTCTCTTGCTTCTTTGGGCCAAGATATACAATTTGCTCCTTTTCTTGTTAAATTGGTTATAGGGGAAATCACGGAGGAAAATCTCCTTATGAATTTGCGGTAGTAATTCGCAAAACCTATAAAGCGTTGAGTAGCTTTAAGACCCTTGGGTAATGGCCACTGTAAGACTGCCTCCAGTTTACGAGGATCCATCTGGAAACCAGACGGAGATATAACGTATCCAAGGAATTGTATCTCCGTTTGGTCAAACTGGCATTTCTCCAGTTTACAGTAAAGGCCGTTCTGTAACAGGGTTTTCAGTACAATTCTCACATGTTCGTGATGTGTCTCTAGGTCTGGGGAATAGATGAGAATATCGTCCAAATACACTAGAACGAACATGTGAAGGTACTCTCTTAGGACACCGTTAATAAAATCCTGGAATACCGCTGGAGCGTTACATAATCCAAACGGCATAACCAGGTATTCGTAATGTCCCATTCTGGTGTTAAATGCGGTCTTCCATTCGTGACCGTCCTTAATCCTGACTAGATTGTATGCACTTCGGAGATCGAGCTTGGTAAAGACTTGAGCTCCCTTCAATCTGTCAAATAGCTCTGATATAAGGGGAATAGGGTAGGCATTTTTTATGGTAATCCTATTCAAACCCCTATAATCAATACAAGGGCGTAGGTCTCCTTCTTTTTTAGAGACAAAGAAGAATCCAGCCCCGGCTGGTGAGGAGGACCTACGGATATGACCCTTTCTGAGAGCATCCTTAATATATTCCTCCAAACAAAGATTTTCCTGGGGGGACAAGGCATAGACTCCTCCCTTGGGAGGCATAGTCCCTGGTAATAAGTTTATAGTACAGTCATAAGGTCTATGAGGAGGTAACCCTTCTGACTGGACCTTGTTAAATACCTCTTTCAAATCCATATACTGCTGTGGAATTTGTGTGGTCAAGGGAGGTGTCACAGGAACATTAATGGTGCCAATAGGTTGTGGGATTTGCTTAAAGCAAACACCTTTGCATCTCTCACCCCAACTCACAATCTCTCCTTCAATCCAATCCAAATGTGGATTGTGTTTCAGGAGCCAAGGGAAACCGAGTATTATCGGAACTGTAGGTGAAGATATGATTTGAAAGGTCATTTCTTCAGAGTGGAGAATACCCACTGAAACAGTGATTGGCAGAGTTTCGTGTGTGATGAAAGGCTGGGTAAGAGGCCTTCCATCAATGGCCTCGACTGCTATAGGTTTCTCTTTATGTCTTAAGGGCAGGAGATGTTTTGCAGAGAATTCTTTGTCTAGGAAATTCTCCGCTGCCCCAGAGTCAATCATAGCCTCACACTGAACAGTAGTGTTCCTGAAAGATAAGGTTACTTTGACAAGGAAACGGTTCTTAGTCAATTTAGGGGACATATACATCACACCTAAGGTCGGTCCCCGTACGTGCCTTAGGTGTGCAAGTTTTCCGGCCGAACCGGGCATGACGATCTTAGATGTCCCTTCTTGCCACAATACATACATAACCCCTCGTTACGTCTGTGTTGTCTCTCTGCCTCAGTGAGTTTAGCACTACCCAATTGCATGGGTTCAGGTTCTGGAAGAGGCGTTTGGCTACTCACCACTGGGTTAGAGAAACGAGGAGCTATGGACAAATTAGAACGTCTGTTACGTTGTTTGTTTTTCTCTCTCTCTCTGAGCCGGTTATCAATGTCTATCATGTAGGCAATAAACTCATTAAGATTAACCGGAAGGTCTCTAGCTGCAGTCTCATCTTGTATATTCTCAGCTAAACCTTCAGAGAAAGCAGCCACCAGACCGCTATTAGTCCAATCAACCTCAGATGCTAATGTCCTGAACTCTATTGCATAATCGGCTACAGAACGACTGCCCTGCTTGATTCTCATAAGGGCTTTGGCAGCGTTCTTCTCCCTGCCTTTAGGTTCAAATGTAGCCTTAAAGGCCGTAAGAAAGGTACTGTAATCACGGGCTATTGCGTCACCACTTTCCCATAAGGGGTTAGCCCAAGTCAAGGCTTTTCCAGTTAATTGGTTCATCAGATAGCCTATTTTAGATCTATCTGTTGGGAATGAACCTGGGGAGGCCTCAAAGTGGTATTCTATTTGGTTTAAAAAAACCTCTAAATTCCTTAGAATCACCTCCATAACGAGGGGGCGGTGACAAGGTTATGGACGGTGGTTTATGTGGTACGGGAACCACTACAGGAGGCGGAACCACAGGTGGTACAGGAGGAACCTCTAAATAGGCAGTCCTCTGGAGCAAGGTCTGAAACGCCTGGGCAAATTGGTCTAACCTGTGGTCCATATCCTCCACCCTATTTTCACAGGCGATCATATGTTTGCATAGTTCTGCAGGATCCATGTCCATGTCGTAATGTCACGACTAGTAATGTGGTCCAGCACGCAGAAACTATGTATACATATACATAAGTCAGAAAAGGAAAAATAACAGGACAGAGCGTAACCCGGACCTTAGAATGGCCGGACTAATACGCTAGAGACAGAGAATGGTCAAAGGGAAAGCCGAGGTCAAGGAAGCCAGAGAATACTCAATACCGATAAGACAAGCCAAGTCAGGGAAACCAGAGATCAGAATAACCAGAGAAACGCCAAGGATCAGGATACCAGGAAATCAGAAACACGAAACTAGCACTTTCAGGAAACCAGGAAACTGAAACCACGACATGGCAAAGTACTAGGGTGAATTAGGGATTTAAATACCCCTCTCTAAGCTATGATTGGTCAGAGGGCGACCTCTGACCCCAGAACGTGCGTGTGCGTTGACGTCATGACGTCACGCACACGTTAGTATAATTCTCGGGGGCGGGGCTATCCATAGACGCGACCACGTGGTCGGCGCCATCTTGGATTCGGGCGTGATGCCCGGAAGAACTACACGCGCAGTTCCCGGCTCGCCGACGAGCAGGTAAGCTCGTGTAGTCGGAGCGGTCGTGCCGGTCGGGCACGACCGTGAGGCTCGGCGGGCCGGTGACCGCAACACGGTGCCCATCTCTTCCAGTTTGGATTGGAAGGAGGATTCTATTTTTCCCAGCGTTTGTTGGATCTGCTGGATATCTGCCTTCGACGGTAAGTTCTTGATCATTATTCTGATGTCTGTTTCATCATGTTTGTCTGTTGGTTGTGAGTTGTCAGAGTAGCAAGGGCTACGCAGTTGAGAATCTGAGGGAGAGTCTGTGTCGGCCATATTCGAGGTCGCGGCCGCGGCCTCAGACATGCGGTCTGAGTTTTCTTTGAAATAACGGGTTAAGGATCCCGATTTAGCTGAGGGTGTCTTCCCTGGGTTACCTTGAGAGTTAGATTGCTTTTTGGGGTTACCCATAGTTTGCGGTTTTCTCCGATTGCTGTGGATTGACTTTGGGTCGGGAGCAGCGGGATTAATGTGCGTCCTTTAAGCTCGGCAGTTAGCCACGCCCCTCAGGATTATACACTTTTATTTGATACAGTAACCCTACCTGATTCTAATCTGAGGGGGCTTATGGACTGTACACCATTGGGAGCGTTGAGTTTCGTCCTTCCTCCCCAACCACCAAGCCCGTCTTCAGGAGACCTGGAGTCTGTACCATCTACCACCAAACAGCAGATTGTACCCCAGGGAGCTGAAGGTGCCGTCCTTCCTCCCCAGTGGCAGTGTGTATCCCAGGGAGCTGAAGGTGCCGTCCTTCCTCCCCAGCGGCAGTGTGTACCCCAGGGTGCTGAAGGTGCCGTCCTTCCTCCCCAGCGGCAGTGTGTACCCCAGGGAGCTGAAGGTGCTGTCCTTCCTCCCCAACTGCATTGTGTACCCCAGGGTTCTGAAGGTGCCGTCCTTCCTCCCTAGTGGCAGAATGTCCTGCAGGCAGCAGAGACAGTCAGTCTCGCACCCCAGCCGCAGGACAAAATATTGAAAGGCTCCCCTCTCTACCAGCAGTTGGCTCCCCTCTCTACCAGCAGAGAGAGTGTCAGGGAGAGGAGCCTGTGACCCCCTCTTCCCAGCGGCGGAAAGTGTGTAAGGGAGAGGAGTTTGTTACCCCCTCTCTCCAGTGGCATCATAGCCCACCAAGGGGAGACAGTAAGCCCCACACCAGCGCAGATGGGACCGTGGTCTCTGCGCACAAGCTACAGGGAGTACAGATGGTCAGCCCTGCTCCCCAGCGGCTGGAAGTGTGTAAGGGAGAGGAGTTTGTTACCCCCTCTCCCCAGCGGCAGCCTAACCCACCAAGGGGAGTTGTTAAACCCCACAACTGTGCAGATGGGACCGTAGTCTCTGCACTTGCAGCACAATCCTGTCCCCCAGCCACAGAGCCGTGTATCCAGAGGGGAGACAGTCGGTCTCCCCCTCCCACAACAAGGCTCCAACCAGGCGACTTCCGGGGTAGCGCTGGCACCAGGGCAGAGTACCCCTAGTCTCTGTCCACTCAGCAACACTCCAAGGCAGCCTACCAGTCCCCCACACAGCCGTGGTGAGGCACCTGGACCTGAACAAGTTTCTCCTTCATCCAGGTGCAGTAACTATTTATTGTGGGTGCGCTGTACTGCTGTTTGTGCTTCGTGGGTGGGTTGCTGGACTAACCAGGGCACTGACAGGCAGGACGTCAGATACCCTGTTAGTCTGGATGGTAAAGGGGAGAAATGTGGCGGAACCAACCTCGCCACTGTGAACTGGAGAAGCCTGGTTGCCTGCCTCTTACCTGCTGACTATGGCCCCTGGTAAATTTGTACTGTGGAATGCAATATTTTGTGGAATGTGAATTTTATATTGCTGCTACTGGGCCATTAAGGGCCATCCGTGGACATATTGGGACTTTTTGGGATAATGTCCCTTTAAGAATCTGTAGCATATTGCAGTAGTACTGTCTTTTAAATTGTATATGTGTATGCAGCATTCGGTAGAATCACTCCATTCATTATATTGAGTAAAACTACCGAACAGCCAGACCACCTAGGAATAAGTGTGCCTCCAATTACCGTTTGCAACAATGTTGCAAACGGGTAATTGCCAATCAGTGCAGTGTGGTCTTTGTCCTCTGGGTGGTCGCCATTTGGGAAACAAACACGTGGCGGCGGCCATCTTAAACTCCCGAACAGCGGTGTTTTGCCGTCGAGTGTCTGGAACTAAAATCAGACACTCGACTAGGCAAACACAGCTGAGACCTCCAGACTTCCATGAATTTGTGTAGAAACTACCGAATGGCCCACCGTTCGGTAGAAAGCACCCCACGAACAAGGGAATTCATTCAAACCCTCCCCAGGCTCCATAACTCAGGCAATTCGTGTGTTTTCATTCCCTTTTCTGTGACCGACTGCAGGGCCAAAATACATGGAACTATTTTCGGATACTTTTGGCATGCGGTCGGTCAAAACTTTAACCCTCCATAATTCCCGAACCCCTGGTCCGATCTGGGTGATTTTTGGATATGTGTCTCACCCAGATCTGGGCTACAAGGGAATGTAAAAAGGGATAACCCTATATTTAGGGGTACATCCAGAAACGCAGGGAATTTGTGTCTGGAATAATGGGATTATGTGTCACACTAAGAGGAGGAGATGTGTGGGAGGTAACTGGTACATTATTGGCTGTGGTACTAATTGCTGTGGATCCCTCCCTTGCATGGGAAAATGTCTTAAAAGGAGGTTGTGTGAATAAATCTGGAGTTCCTGTTTTAACCCTCAAAGTGAAGTGTCATCTCATTCTTGGGGGAGGATCTATTGCATGCTGTTTCAGTTTGACTGCTAGGAGTGCAAACCTATTCGTATGGTTCCTATTCAACTGTCTACAGCATTCAGAGGCTTGAGAGGATTTATATGCTTCTCAGATTCAGTGATTGTGGTGTCTGCCAGAGTGTTTGGAGTCCTCAGGAAACGCTAGGAGCATCCTTTAACAGAGGTACCCAGTCGGGGTGCCAGGCGATCAGTTACAAATGTCTAGTCCAGTATTCTCCCAAACCATGCCTAGAGCCAGATCCGAGTTACTGCTGAGATTATTACATTTAGTGACAATACCCTCTGCACCCTAGAGATCACCCCCAATACGATAGGCTTTATAAAATACGCCCACTGCTAGATAGTGATGTTGCGAACATAAAATTTTCGATTCGCGAACAGGAACTTCCGCAAACGTTCGCGAACCGACGAACCGGGCGAACCGCCATTGACTTCAATGGGCAGGCAAATTTTAAAACCCACAGGGACTCTTTCTGGCCACAATAGTGATTGAAAAGTTGTTTCAAGGAGACTAACACCTGGACTGTGGCATGCCGGAGGGGGATCCATGGCAAAACTCCCATGGAAAATTACACAGTTGATGCAGAGTCTGGTTTTAATCCATAAAGGGCATAAATCACCTAACATTCCTAAATCACAATGGATATGGATTGACACCTGGCATAAGACATATTGACACCTTGACATATGGATTGACACCTGTCCTCAGAGACCCTAATACACACTGACACAGAGCAGAATAGGGACTGTTCCCCCTACATAGGGTCACTTGGCAGATATGGACTGACGCCTGTCCTCAGGGACCCTGATACACACTGAAACAGAGCAGAATAGGGACTGTTCCTCCTACATAGGGTCACTTAGCAGATATGGATTGACACCTGTCCTCAGGGACTCTGATACACACTGACACCGACCAGAATAGGAACTGTTCCTCCTACATAGGGTTACTTGGCAGATATGTATTGACACCTGTCCTCAGAGACCCTGATACACACTGACACAGAGCAGAATAGGGACTGTTCCTCATACATAGGGTCACTTGGCAGATATGGATTGACACCTGTCCTCAAAACCCCTGATACACACTGACACAGAGCAGAATAGGGAATGTTCCTCCTACATAGGGTCACTTGGCAGATATGGATTGACACCTGTCCTCAAAATCCCTGATACACACTGACACAGAGCAGAATAGGGAGTGTTCCCCCTACATAGGGTCACTTGGCAGATATGGATTGACACCTATCCTAATGATCCCTGATACACACTGACACAGAGCAGAATAGAGACTGTTCCCCCTACATAGGGTCACTTGGCAGATATGGATTGACACCTGTCCTCAAAACCCCTGATACACACTGACACAGAGCAGATTAGGGACTGTTCCCCCTACATAGGGTCACTTGGCAGATATGGATTGACACCTGTCCTCAGGGACCCTGATACACACAGACACAGAGCAGAATAGGGACTGTTCCTCCTACATAGGGTCACCATTTTTAGCCCAAGGCAGCTCATTTTATCAGGCCTTTTTTAGTCAAATGTATCACCCACTGTCAGTCCCTTCGGGATCCATCCCTCATTGATCTTAATACAAGTGAGGTAATCTAGACTTTTTTGACCTAGGCGACTTCTCTTCTCAGTGACAATACCTCCTGCTGCACTGAAGGTCCTTCCTGACAGGACACTTGAAGCGGGGCAGGCCAGATGTTCTGTCGCAAATTGGGATAGCTCAGGCCACAGGTCAAGCCTGCACACCCAGTAGTCAAGGGGTTTATCCCTCCTCAGAGTGTCGATATCTGCAGTTAAGGCGAGGTAGTCTGCTACCTGTCGGTCGAGTCGTTCTCTGAGGGTGGATCCCGAAGGGCTGTGGCGATGCGTAGGACTTAAAAAGCTCTGCATGTCCTCCATCAACAACACGTCTTTAAAGCGTCCTGTCCTTGCCGGCGTGGTGGTGGGAGGAGGAGGATTACTTTCACCTCTTCCCCTGTTAGATTCACGTTGTACTGTGACATCACCCTTATACGCTGTGTAAAGCATACTTTTTAATTTATTTTGAAAATGCTGCATCCTTTCCGACTTGTTGTAATTCGGTAACATTTCCGCCACTTTCTGCTTATACCGGGGGTCTAGTAGCTTGGACACCCAGTACAGGTTGTTCTCCTTCAGCCTTTTTATATGAGGGTCCCTCAACAGGCACGACAGCATGAAAGACCCCATTTGCACAAGGTTGGATGCCGAGCTACTCATTTCCCGTTCCTCCTCCTCAGTGATCTTAATGAAGGTATGTTCTTCCCCCCAGCCATGTACACCCTGGGATTCCTGTTGTGGTTGGTCTTCCTCATCCTCCTCAAAGCCACATTCCTCCTCTGACTCCTCTTCCTCACAATCCTCTTCCAGCATTGCCGCAGGTCCAGCAAGCGATGCTGATAAGGCTGTTTCTGGTGGTGATGGTGACCACAACTCTTCCTCTTCCTCTTCACGCTCATCTATGGCCTGATCCAGCACTCTTCGCAGGGCACACTCCAGGAAGAAAACAAATGGTATGATGTCACTGATGGTGCCTTCGGTGCGACTGACTAGGTTTGTCACCTCCTCAAAAGGACGCATGAGCCTACAGGCATTGCGCATGAGCGTCCAGTAACGTGGCAAAAAAATTCCCAGCTCCCCAGAGGCTGTCCTAGCACCCTGGTCATACAAATATTCATTAACGGCTTTTTCTTGTTGGAGCAGGCGGTCGAACATTAGGAGTGTTGAATTCCAACATGTCGGGCTGTCGCAAATCAAGCGCCTCACTGGCATGTTGTTTTGCCGCTGGATATCTGCAAAGTGCACCATGGCCGTGTAGGAACGCCTGAAATGACCACACACCTTCCTGGCCTGCTTCAGGACGTCCTGTAAGCATGTGTAGTTATGCACAAAGCGTTGTACGATCAGATTACACACATGTGCCATGCACGGCACATGTGTCAACTTGCCCAACTTCAATGCCGCCAACAAATCTGTTCCATTGTCACAAACCACTTTGCCGATATCCAGTTGCTGCAGAGTCAGCCACTTTTCCATCTGTGCGTTTAGGGCGGACAGGAGTGCTTGTCCGGTGTGACTCTCTGCCTTCAAGCAAGTCAAACCCAAGACGGCGTGACACTGCCGTATCCGGGATGTGGAATGGGGAGCTGGGGGGGAGCTGGGGGGATGCCGCTGATGTGGAGCAAGACGCAGCAGCAGAAGAGGACTCAGCCGAGGAGGTTATGGAAGAGGATGGAGTAGGAGGAGTAGAGGAGGTGGCAGCAACTCCTCTGCAGAGCCACGCATTCCATGATTGGCAGCCATCAGCAGGTTTACCCAATGATATACCTGCCCTGACCATGCTTTGCAGACCAGGTATCAGTGGTCAGATGGACCCTTGCCCCAACACTGTGTGCCAGACATGCCATTACTTCATTTTGCACAATCAAGTATACTTTGGGGATTGCCTTTTGAGCAAATAAATTTCATCCGGGTACCTTCCACTGCAATAGCCACACATTTTTTGAACGCCTCAGACTCCACCAGCTTGTATGGTAAAAGCTGGTGGGCTAATAGTTCTGACAAGCCAGCTGTCAGACGCTGGGCAAGGGGGTGACTTGGTGACATTGGCTTCTTACGCTCAAACATGTCCTTGACAGACACCTGACTGTGGGCAGATGAGCGGGAACTGCTCAAGGCGAGAGACGGAGTGGCGATTGGTTGAGAGGGGGCAAGGAGGAAAGAAGTGGTTGATGTGGCTGAAGATGCTGGACCAGGAGGAGGATGGCGGCTTTGAGTTTGTGTGCTGCTTGTCCTCATGTGTTGATCCCATAGGCGTTTGTGATGTGCGATCATGTGCCTACGCAAAGCAGTTGTACCTAGGTGGGTGTTGGACTTCCCACGACTCAGTTTCTTTTGGCACAGTTTGCAAATGGCATTGCTGTTGTCAGAGGCAGACACACAAAAAAAATGCCACACTGCTGAGCTCTGCAATGACGGCATTCTGGTGGTGGACACAGCATGCGTTGATTGGTGTGCTGTCGGGCTGACCCCGGGTGCCGATGCATGCTGTCTGACTGTGCCACTAGCTCCTTCCAACTCGTCTCCTCCTCCTCTCTGTCTCCCCATCTGAACTTTCGCCCTCTTCTTCTTCTTGCCGAGCGGGCACCCACGTGACAGCCATGGACGCATCGTCATCATCAACCGCTTCACTTGTATCTGACAACTCAGCAAAGGAAGCAGCAGCGGGTACAACATCATCATCATCACACTGTACGTCCATGTGTGTAATGCTGCCTGCCTGAGACATATCCTTGTTATCTACATCCTCTGGCAATAATGGTTGCGCATCACTCATTTCTTCAAGCGGATGTGTAAATAACTCCTCTGACATTCCAAGTGAAGCGGCTGTGGTGCTAGTATTGGTGGTGGCGGCAGGCGGGTGAGTGGTATCTTGAGAGGTACCCGAAGCTAAGCTGGAGGAAGATGGTGAGTCAAGGTTCCGAGCGGAAGCTGTAGAAGATTGGGTGTCCTGTGTTAGCCAGTCAACTATGTCCTCAGAACTTTTCAAGTTCAGGGTACGTGTCAAACTCAATGTTTGACAAAGCCTGGTGGTAGAATTGGTGCATGGAAAGTGTTAAAATACCATCATGTGAAATATCCTAGGGTATCTACTTTTCAAAAATATATGGTTTGATGGGGGTAAAATACATTGGCCGGCTTCAAAAATGTCCCAAATAGGACATGCATGCAGGTTGACTACATGTCAAAATTCCAAGCTGGGAAACTGATATGCGCAGCTGCAAAATGTGGCCTTTTAGCCCCCAAACAACCCAAAACACCTGTACATGGGGGATATCTCTGTACTCGGGAGATGTTACTGAACACATATTGGGGTGTTGTTTGGCAGTGACACATAACAGGATCTGTTAATTCATGCCTAAAGTACAATGTGTGTGAAAAAAACTGAACAAAAATTTACTAACTCAATGTTTGACAAAGCCTGGTGGTAGAATTAGTGCATGGAAAGTGTAAAAATTCCACCCTGTGAAATACCCTATGGTGTCTACTTTTCAAAAATGTATAGTTTGATAGGGGTAAACTACATTGGCCGGCTTCAAAAATGTCCCAAATAGGGGGGGCGGGGCCTGACAGCCAAGATGGCTGGACGTGTTTGTTAACAGCTCCTGCACATCTGAGCCTAAACTACAGAATATCATAACCTAAACGACTGAAACTCAGAGAGGAGCAGATAGTGGATGGAAAGCACAGCGTGTGGGCACCCGCGGGTGTCCCTTTCAAGTCTCAGCACCGCAGCAATCCACCGTCCAAACATGCGGCCTAGCAGACATGGCGGCCAAGCACCTGGGGGAGACGGCCGATCTCCTAGCGCAAGGCCTGCTGTGATCGTGGGCAAATCTGTCGCCCCGCAACCCCCCCTCTGGACCGGTGGGGGTCATCCCGGTCCCGCCGGACCCAACCGGTGAACTCACCTGCCAACCAAGCAACCCACGAGGCTCTCCCGGCAGAGGAGGCCAAGATGGCAGATGACTTCTCCATGCGGAGGTGCGAACTGCACGGATCGGAGCCGGTACACCTAAACTCGCCGCAACACCGCATAGACAGAGCGTTCAGGCGGTTCTGGCGAAGGCTGTCGGGTTGGATGCAGGCGTTGCAGGCCCAACACCAAACGAGCAAAAGCGATGCGGCGACCCGCAAAAGGCCTAGACCTCCTCGGAGCCGACCAACCTTACAGGCTACCGGGAACCTTAAGCCCGGCCTGACAAGTCGGAAGCCCGCAGCAAATACAAAGGTACCTCCTCGTTGGCGGAGAACCCGTAACCATAAAAGGCGGCCACATGACAGACGGCCCACAGGGCCTCACTCACCTGCAAACACGTGTGGAAGCCGAGGTGACGGACACCTGACACGGAGCTCGGAGGCAGCCAACTACCAGCGACAGAAAGCACAACGACACCACCGGGCGAGCGCAGCAAATGACCGCACATCACAGACCCGCGCACACACATCAGGCAGGGGAGCCCGTCATGAGGACCGGCACCGGGTGCAGAACAGCCAGAGGATGAACGGAGACACCAAATTGAGACACCTCACAGACTATCTCCTGAAGCACATCCATGGCGTCGGATAAAAATACAGCTGACCCGGTTTTGTTCCAATGGAGCTTTTTTATATCCTTCTCCAAGAAAGAAAAGGGACAAAATTTATTTTAAAATCCCAGCTTGCTCAATTTACTCCTTTTTTTCTTTTTTTTTTTTTTTGAGTTGGCTGACCGCAGACAACCCTTGCCTGGACCGTTTATGCTGCTTTGCAGATTCAGTTAAATACCCATGTAGTCCTGTTGGTACCTAGTAGCTCTGAGCCAAGACACATGATCACTATTAATGTCTGGCGCAAACCTTTAATATCATTAACCCGTCACAACACTGTAGGTGAGATCTATGCCACAATTGTCAAGCTGTTAGCCCTGACTGATAGGCACTATGCTACCCTAGCCTACACTAATCCACTATGAGCACACACAGGGCATACCCCTTTCATCACTAGGGCTAAGCTAAGTGTACTGACCAACATGCATATAAATCGCAATGCATGTCCTATTAATGTGTTAGTCACTCAGTGTCCGACTATAACACATAACTACATCAATCCTCATGCGTTTTCAGCTACGGACACACACACCGTGAATCAACCTGTAGTTTACTTATTTTACTTAAACAATGTGCACAGTATGACTAGTCTCAAACCTGGGTAGCTTAAAAAACAAAACATGATACAACATGCACGCATAGTGCAGCTCCAATAGCCTCCAAATAACTTACTGAGCATCATAGCACTCTGTGAACCTAACCTGCTTAAATATAAGCCTGTTTGAATTATTATTCTATTATTCTACTGACCTTTTAATTCAGTGATTTTCAAGCATTTTTAGTAAAATTCCTGCCTACAAACATGTTATACATAGATCACTTAGACAGGACCGCTAAATCTGTTTATGTTACAAAAAAAAAAATTGTGCTGATCTTTCCTCATGCTGACCAACTGTTAACGAATGTCTGATTATATACTTGTCACTGCTGTTGGGGCATGACGAGCACTCTTGTTATACCTTCATGCACTTCAAAAATAAAGAATTAAAAAAAAAAAAAATGTCCCAAATAGGACATGCATTCAGGTTGACTACATGTCAAAATTCCAAGCTGGGAAACTGATATGCGCACTGTGGCAAACCTAGCCACTTCTGGAACACTGGACTTTACTTGTCAAAAGGTTGTCTGTATTTTATGCTATGTTATGTATGTATTCTGCTGTGTCTTTTGTGGCCATTGTAATTCGTATGGCCATTGTAATTCGTAAAGGAAGACAGTGTGTGCTGCTGTGCCCCCTCTTCAATGTACTGCGGCTGGCTCCCTCCACCATGCCACTGGACCAACAGGGAATGTGATCTTTCCCCTCCCTGGCACGGTAAGAACCAGGGAGGGGGGAATAAAATTTAAATATACACAAATAATTTTTTTTTAAAAATACTCCCCTTCCCCCTATTTTACACACACACTGAATCCTTACAAGCACACACTCTGCACTACACACAGGGACGTATTAGCCACGAGGCAAACAAGGCATTTGCCTTGAGCGGCATTTTCCAGGGGGCGGCAAAAAAAAGCTGCCCCCAAACGCCCAGGGCAAATGTCTTGTTAGCCTTGTAGCTAACTGACATGCCAGGCGGGCTGCTGGGCGAGCGGCATTGGCAGGCGGCGCGCGCCGCAGAGTGAGTCTGGAATAAGATGTCATATTCTGGCTCCCAGCCTCACTCTGCGGGTCGCGCAAGGGAGCTGAGCAGACAGCTCAGAGGAAGTGCTCCCTCGCCAACCACCCGCCCGCCAATGCCACCCACCCGCCCAGCAGCCACAGGACCCCCAGAGAGAGGGAGAACCCCCCCAGCATTCCCAAAGGTAAGGAGGCCTGGGGGGGTTAAATGTAAAAAAAAATGTGTTAATGTGAGCGGGGGGAGCGGGGGGAGCGGGGGGAGGGGGGCCTGAGTTTTGTCCTGCCTAGGGCAGCACAAAACCAGGACACACCACTGACTACACACACACTACATTCACTAAACACACTCTGCACTACACACACAATACATTCACTAAACACACTCTGCACTACACACACACACTACATTCACTAAACACACTCTGCACTACACACACACTACATTCACTAAACACACTCTGCACTACACATACACTACATTCACTAAACACACTCTGCACTCACTACAAACACTACATTTACTTAACACACTCTGCACTACACACACTACATTCACTAAACACACTTTTCTCTACACACACACTACATTTACTATACACATTTTGCACTACACACACAAACTACATTCACTAAACACACTGCACTACACACACACACACACACACACATACACACTACATTCACTATACACAGGTTGCACTACACACACACTACATTCACTAAACACACTCTGCACTACACACACACACTACATTCACTAAACACACTCTGCACTACACATACTCACACTATATTCATTAAACACACTCTGCACTCACTACAAACACTACATTCACTAAACACACTCTGCACTTCACACACACACACACACTACATTCACAAAACACACTCTGCACTCACTACAAACACTACATTCACTAAACACACTCTGAACTACACACACACTACATTCACTAAACACACTTTGCTCTACACACACACTACATTCATTATACACACTTTGCACTACACACACACACACACACTACATTAACTAAACACACTCTGCACTACACATACTCACACTACATTCACTATACACTCTCTGCACTCACTACAAACACTACATTCAATAAACACACTCTGCACTACATTCACTAAACACACTTTGCACTAAACATACACTACATTCACTATACACACGTTTCACTCACTACACACTACATTTACTAAACATGCTCTGCACTACACACACACACACACTACATTCACTGAACACACTTTTCACTACACACAAACACACACACACACACACACTGCATTCACTATACACATGTTGCACTCACTACAAACACACTACATTTACTAAACACACTTTGCACTCACTATAAACACACTACATGCTCTATACACACTACATTCACTATACACACTACATCCACTACAAAAACACACACTCTGCATTCACTACACACACCTACATTCACTACACACACTCTGCATCTAATGCATGCATACAAACATTACATACATTACACAAAACGTACAATCTGCATCCACTATACACACTGCATCCATGACACACATACTGCATCCACTATACACACTGCATCCATGACACACATACCGCATCCACTACAAACATTCTACATCCACTATACACACTGCATCCATGACACACATTCTACATCCACTATACACACACACACACACTTCATCCTTGTGGGTGGACTCGGGGCTGACCCCGGGGCCCAGATCTTGAGCTGTGTCAGGTGCCCTAAAATTTCTGATGGCAGCTCTGCTCAGCAGTCTCTGTGTGTGTAAGAACTCAGCAGTCTGTGTGTGTGTGTGTGTGTGTGTGTGTGTATGGACTCAGCAGTCTGTGTGTGTGTGTATTAACTCAGCAGTGTGTATGTGTTTAAGGACTCAGCAGTCTGTGTGTGTGTATGGACCCAGTAGTCTCTGCATGTGTATGGACTCAGTAGTCTGTGTGTCTGTGGGTGTATGGACTCAGCAGTCTGTGCGTGTGTATGGACACAGCAATCTGTGTGTATGTGGGTGTATGGACTCAGCAGTCTGTATGTGTGTGTATGGACTCAGCAGTCTGTTGTCAGGATATTTCTATCGGCAGACATTTTGTGCTATGATAGAAATTAAAAGTGTATATTGCCTGAATCACTCAGAACAGAGCAGACTCCAGTTTGGATTCCAAGCTAACAAAGACACAAATTTCTATCCTCTTTGTAACTAAACACTAGCCTGAATTAAGGAATGCTTTGTATAAACAAACCAAGTGATACAATGAGTCTAACAGAGAAGGGGGTGGTATATTCTTCTTAATGTTAGCTTCACACGAGAAAGCCAGACACCAGTGACCAGATAAGACTTAGTAATTAATTTTACTTTCTACATTTTACAAGATTCTCATTGTAAGTGAAAAGGTGAGACTGAGTTTATAACTGTCATTTTAGAAATTACAGCAGGAATTGTAGACACACTGTCTGCAAAAAGCCCAAAGAAACTCTTTGAACTGACAAATAAACTTAAATTATAATAGCCATATAGATAAGCCAAATTACGTCAAAATCATCATCAGGAAAAGTTAACTGTTTCCTGGATAGGAAAGTTTAGTGAGATGAGACTGCCCTCTATGGACCAAATACCTAAATTGCTATCTGCAAGGTAACCCCACCTTCAATTTCCTATTGGCTTATCATGTAATGACGAACAGAAAGTCTGGCCCTTTAAAAATGAGGATCACAGGCTAAGAAAGAAAGTAAGCAAAAGGAAGTAAGCAAAGAAGCAAGGGGAGAAGAAGCAGAGCAAGAAGCAGAAGGAGCCAGTAAGAAGCAAGTGAGTCAGAGCGAGAAAGAGACCCACGACAAACATTCCTTGACACTTAACTGCCTGAGAAAATCTGATGAGAACATCTGATGAGAACATCTCTTTAACTGGTAAGTATGCTGGTTTCATTTAATTAATATAATTTAATTAAAACATTTCTAATAGCATGATATATGACTGGATAAATCACAGTCAGATTTCGATATTTAGAAATCTTAGTTAATCTAAAGAATATATAGTTATAAGCCAATAGAGATACCCCAACCACTAAAAAACAAACAAAAACAGCAAACCTACTAAAAAGTGTGCCCTCTTACAACACCAAAAAACAATAATATAACAAATGGAGAAGTAGGGATGCAAAACCAGAGATACACTTCTAAGGTGCAGATATAAAAATATATATGTATACAACCTTTCAGTAACGAAGTAGGCGATATCTATAAAAACAAATCGCACATAGTGTATTACATAATAAACATAGAGGACACGCAGGATGATAATGTGGAACTCACAAGATTGTAGTGATAATCAAGCCCATCATCCTCAGTCAGAAAGTATCTTCAGAATATATGAGATAAAATCTTCTATTTTTCCTTATAGGGTAAAAGAGACCAAATAATAGTGCAGGTGTAAATAAAATATGACAAAATTTATTATACAATGCACTTACAACAGGGTCCAAATAAAAACGCATAAAAATCCACTCCGCAAGGTGGTAATGACAGCATACAAAGTGAGTCCCCCAAACAGTGTAATCCGACGCGTTTCGTCTAGATGACTTCCTCAGGGATTCTGTTTCTCTGTTCTTAGATCGCCGTTTAAATATGCCGCCAGAATACCGGAATGTGTTTCATCTGTGTAAATTCTCCGTCGCGTGCGTTTCAGTTTGGAACGCACTACCTCCGTCCGGCGTCACTTCCGGTTCCGGTTTAGCGATGTAACACTTCCGTGCGTTCCATATTGGAACGCACAGGCGAAAAAACGGAACATAAAAGAAAAGACCTATTTACATAGTTACAATAAGAATGTCCCATCATGAAAAGATATCCGGCTGTTATTAGTATGGAAAATATCTGACTGAAAAATGGATAGCTCAAAAAATAAATGAATAAAAATGAATGAATTACATAAAATAAAATAAACTAAAATAAAATAAAAATAAAAATGTAATGTATCTAATAATCATGGGACACCTTTTGACATCCATATCAAATAACTATGTATCACAATACTGTTTTCCCAAAAAACATATGTATCTATTATAAATCCAATATGTATATATATATGGGCACTCCAATACAAATATTTATTAGTTACTATTAATGCTCCAGTTGGGAGAATAAAAAAATATAAATATAAATATAAAATTGTTGCTCCAAAAGACATCTCTGAAACTTAAGAGACAAGAATTAGAACCAAAAACCAAAAATACATAATTATAAATAAAATAGTATCTTGTATCTAAAAGGAGAAAAAGAGAAAAAGACAGAAAGAAAGTAGAAAAAAATTTAAGTAGAAAAAAATTAAATTAATCCTGTAAGATCTATATCCATATTTAGGCCTTGCTTAAGGGTGCCCAAATTATAGATCCACTGTGCTTCCTTTTTATTTAGTAGTATCGATCTGTTACCTCCTCTCCAATTTTTTTCCGCTCTATCAATCCCAAAGGCCAAAAAATTCTCCCATGCAAAAGACGGACAAGTGTTGCAGTGTTTGGGAACACTATGTTCCGTTTTATTGGTACGGATATTATAAAAATGTTCCGCCAGTCTAGTATGTAGTTTGCGTGTTGTTCGTCCTATATATTGTGCACCACAACCGCATTGTAAAAGGTAAATGACAAACGTGGTGGAACATTGAATACATTTTTTTATATCATACTTTTTATTAGTATACGTACCAGTAAAATCATGTGTGGATCTTTTTTGGAATTTACAAGTGGAGCATTTTCCACAACTAAAAAAACCTTTTAAATCAAATAAACGGGTGTTGACTTTTTTTGTGCGCAATAAACTAGGTGCCAAATGGTTTTTTAGATTTTCTGCCTTTTTGTATATCACCATTGGTTTTTCTGGAATCACTTTTCCTAATATGTCGTCCTTCTTTAGTATGTGCCAATGTCTTTTTAGAATTGTTTCCATTTTTTTGGCCTGAGGATTAAATCTGGTGATGAAAGCATATTCAAATCTGTTGTTAGTTTTCTTTTCTTGAAAAACATCTCGGTTTCTCAATAAAGATTGTCTTTCCAAACTTTTTATTTGTTCCTCATCCTGATTCATTTTGTTTAGGTCATAACCCTTTTCATAGTATCTTTTTTTAATTATCTGATTTTGTTCCTCAAATGTTGATATATCTGTACAATTGCGTCTTAGACGCATCATTTGGCCCCTAGGGACATTAGTAAGCCACGGACCGTAATGTGAGCTGGACTTGTTAATTGCTGTATTGCAGTCTGTGCTTTTGAAGAAGGTTTTGCTCTTTAATTGTTCTTCTTCAACATAAAGGGTGACGTCCAAAAAATCAATGGAAGTAGGGTGTATGGCTGATGTAAAGTGTAAATTGTAATCGTTATTATTGATATTATTAATGAAAGATATCAGTTCCTCTGTCTGACCTTCCCATATGATTAGAACATCATCTATGTAGCGTCGCCATAGGACAAGACCGCCCCCGGCCGCTTTATCTATCGTGATGGCCCTGGACTCCCAATGGGACACGTAAAGATTAGCAAAGCTCGGGGCGAATCTTGTCCCCATGGCGACGCCACATAGCTGCAGATAGAAAGTGGAATCGAACCAGAAATAGTTCTTGGTTAGTACAAAATTAATACAGTCAATCAGAAAATCTATTTGGTGTATGTTTAGTAACTGTTTGGAAACCAAGATCTCTTTTATGGCTCTTAACCCCTTACAATGAGGGATGCTTGTGTATAAGGAGGATACATCTACTGTAGCCATAATATAAGTGGATTTCCACTTGATTTTTTGGAGATCATATAAGATGTGTCTAGTGTCCTTAATGTATGATGGAACCATTAGCACATAAGGCTGAAGGAAAAAGTCGACATATTCGGATAGCCTAGAAGATAAAGAATCAATCCCGCTAATGATGGGGCGGCCTGGCGGGTTAATTTGATCCTTATGAATTTTTGGAAGAAAGTAAAATATTGCCGTTTTGCATTCTCTATTAAACAAATAATCAAATTCTTCCTTTGTGATTATTTCTTTTTGCATCCCAGCTGATAGGAGGTTATTTAGATCTTGTAAAAATACTTGTGTTGGATCTTTGGATAAGATTTTATATGTGGTGGAATCTCCTAAGATCCTGTTAGCCTCTGTCATATAGAATAATCTGCTCATAATAACTATCCCCCCCCCCTTATCTGCTTCTTTGATGATCAAATCAAAATTATCAGTCAATTGTTTTATTGCTTCTTTCTCTTTCTTGGAGAGATTTGGGGTATATTTATTGTGTGAGATCTTTTCCAAATCATCCTGAACAAGTTCATTGAACAGCTCAAGATATTTGTTTTTTTCCATATGGGGATAGAAATTGGACTTGTTTTTTAACTTAGAATGTATTATCGGTATTGTGGGTGATTCACCGCTTTCAGAAGGATCTTTTCTGATAGGTGGTGGTTCCTCTATTTTTTCTTTCTGTCTTTTTTCAAAAAATCTCTTTCTGGTCAATTTTTTTAGAAATATTTGATTATCCAGAAATAGAGAAAACGGTTGTGGATTGGTAGCTGGAGCATATTTCAAACCTTTTTGTAAAAGGGATAATTGATGTGGAGTGAGGTCAATATTGGAGATATTAAAAATACCTTCAACCTTTTTTTTGGGAATTATTTCCTGGATTGGAATGGAAGAGGGTAATCCTCTGTTTCTATGTAAGGTCTTTTTTTGTTTGGGGATCTCACATTGTGCAGTCGGTTGCGTGTGGGTAGGAAATGGCCTTACATAGAAACAGAGGATTACCCTCTTCCATTCCAATCCAGGAAATAATTCCCAAAAAAAAGGTTGAAGGTATTTTTAAAATCTCCAATATTGACCTCACTCCACATCAAATTTTTTTTAAGCAAGGCCTAAATATGGATATAGATCTTACAGGATTAATTTAATTTTTTTCTACTTAAATTTTTTTCTACTTTCTTTCTGTCTTTTTCTCTTTTTCTCCTTTTAGATACAAGATACTATTTTATTTATAATTATGTATTTTTGGTTTTTGGTTCTAATTCTTGTCTCTTAAGTTTCAGAGATGTCTTTTGGAGCAACAATTTTATATTTATATTTATATTTTTTTATTCTCCCAACTGGAGCATTAATAGTAACTAATAAATATTTGTATTGGAGTGCCCATATATATATACATATTGGATTTATAATAGATACATATGTTTTTTGGGAAAACAGTATTGTGATACATAGTTATTTGATATGGATGTCAAAAGGTGTCCCATGATTATTAGATACATTACATTTTTATTTTTATTTTATTTTAGTTTATTTTATTTTATGTAATTCATTCATTTTTATTCATTTATTTTTTGAGCTATCCATTTTTCAGTCAGATATTTTCCATACTAATAACAGCCGGATATCTTTTCATGATGGGACATTCTTATTGTAACTATGTAAATAGGTCTTTTCTTTTATGTTCCGTTTTTTCGCCTGTGCGTTCCAATATGGAACGCACGGAAGTGTTACATCGCTAAACCGGAACCGGAAGTGACGCCGGACGGAGGTAGTGCGTTCCAAACTGAAACGCACGCGACGGAGAATTTACACAGATGAAACACATTCCGGTATTCTGGCGGCATATTTAAACGGCGATCTAAGAACAGAGAAACAGAATCCCTGAGGAAGTCATCTAGACGAAACGCGTCGGATTACACTGTTTGGGGGACTCACTTTGTATGCTGTCATTACCACCTTGCGGAGTGGATTTTTATGCGTTTTTATTTGGACCCTGTTGTAAGTGCATTGTATAATAAATTTTGTCATATTTTATTTACACCTGCACTATTATTTGGTCTCTTTTACCCTATAAGGAAAAATAGAAGATTTCATCTCATATATTCTGAAGATACTTTCTGACTGAGGATGATGGGCTTGATTATCACTACAATCTTGTGAGTTCCACATTATCATCCTGCGTGTCCTCTATGTTTATTATGTAATACACTATGTGCGATTTGTTTTTATAGATATCGCCTACTTCGTTACTGAAAGGTTGTATACATATATATTTTTATATCTGCACCTTAGAAGTGTATCTCTGGTTTTGCATCCCTACTTCTCCATTTGTTATATATAGTTATAAGCATTCCATTCTGCAGGTGTAATTAAGAATAATTATATATTATTGTGATATCATCACATGTTAGCATACCGTTGTATTTATCCAGGTGTATTGATTTGCTCTAATATAAGACAAGATATCTTTTTAGGCAAGTTAAAATTCAGCTTATAGAATTTGGTAGATTTCTCTTATTGAATGGTTTCAGGAAATGTCTAATGAGCTGGTTTAAATGTTATGTTATTTAAAATTACATGAGAATAGATCTTATATGTCCAGAAAGATCTAACCAGCATTGAAAGGGTTACTCAGTTATTCAGTTAACTGCTAGCCAAAGTTTTACGGCCTTTCGCTGTGCAGTGCTGCGTGAAAGACTTTCCTTCTCTGTGAAGCCCCTCATAAATCTTGTCTTGACAATTGACTGTGTTAACCATTGGAATGTGTATTGCCATTGTATTGCATATTCATGTCATACTAAATATTCATTGATTATTATCACGCATGTTACATATTATTATTATTTAATTGTCACAATAAATTGCATCTATTTTTATAACAAATTGTGATTTTATTTGTATGGAATACATTTCACTTACATGATAACGATCTCTAAGATCTGAGAGAATTGAAATAGTGGGCAATTCTCGACTGTTTACTATTATCATCCCATAAATATCCCCACAAATTGGAGGCACACTGCTGAGATCGTTTAAGTTGAAATTATATTCTATATACAATAATATTGGTGTAATTCGTGCAATATTAATCTTGATATAGAAAATAGTTTTGTATTGAGACTAAATCAGTGTATAAAATATGGCCAGTGACACATCTGTATCAGATAATGCTGAAATTATTGAAGACCTAAGAAAAAATGCTCTAGTCTATGTTCATAAACATATGAAAAATTATTCAACCTATGAGGTTTGGTTGAAAGGCATAGAATGGGAAGCTAAAGAAACCATTCTAAGTGATTCAACCATAATAACAAATCTTAAAGAAATTGCTGGACAAAAGAACATAGAAAGGAAAATGGCGTTCATAATACACTCTTGGCCTTTCTTTATGACAGCACTTCTTAAGGCGTTAGATGAAAACAAGTTACTGAATGCCAAATTGGACACGTACAGTGACGATCTGGGCATTCAACATGGGAAATACCAAGATTTACTTGCTGAGCATAAAACACGTCAGGCTGATCATGAAAAAGAAATGAAAGCTTTGACGGATAAATATGCACAGGAAGTAAGTCAGCTTAAAATGCAATTGGATAAGTATGAAAAGGAGAGTCGGGAATCAGGCAGTTAGGTTAGTAGCCATCATTGTGTGACAAAAAGTTGCACAAAAATGCAAAGAAAAGACTATCTGTAAATCCCCTCCTTATTATGATTTTCCCACACCAGACCAGGTTTTCATAAAACAGTCTCAAAGAAAAGATATGAGTAATTCAGAAATATCGCCTGTGAAACAGAATTCTCCATCTCACAATATTGCCGAACAGGCTTGGCAATCTTGGGCAGAACAGTTTGAAAAAACTGTCTTGGCCAAACTCGAGAGGGAGAGTCCAGTTCAAGGTGATAGGAATGAAAACAGACATGGTTCTGTACACTGGCAGGATTCTGATGCTGATCAGAATTGTGACAGTGAACGAGAAGCTCAGAGTGATGGGAGTGAAAGTGATTGCACTGTCCACTCTGAAGGCCATGTGACTGATATGCCATCTGCACTGTTGTACGGATCTAATTCCTCTCCAGCAGCCAGATCGCATAGACGTTTACCCAGACACATGGAAAGCAAATGAGATCGTAAATCAACGATGCCTGTTTATGAAACGCCAAAGGTTATTAAATTCCTTAGAGAGATTGTCCCACAATTTTCTAGAAGTTCAGGAAACATATCTGAACATCTGGAAAATTATGATAGAGCCATGAATTCATTGGATTCATTGGGCATGTATGATGACATCCATAAGAAATGGTTCATTACATGGACCTTTGATTCAATGTGCCATGTTTATCTAGAAAGTCTTCAAGCTATACAGCTAATGTCCTGGTCCAAAATGAAATATGAGATAATCATGTAATATGGTGAGTATAAAACCATTGCTTCTGCAAAGAAAGCGCTTTATAACTTAAAGTGCCGTCCAGAGCAAAGCCCCAGAGAATTTTTAATAATTCTCCGTGGCCCAAAGAAAACCCAGGTATGAAAGTAGAGACTTCAAAGATCTGTATTTTCATGCCATGCCGGTAAACATACAAATGCATCTCGCAAGAGATTACGATTGTAAGTTACCGTTAGAATGGCTAGTCAGTCAGTGCATGAAATTGTGTACTATACACCATGCATATGACGAAAATCAGCCAAAGGTTAAGAAACCTGGTGATAAAATGGTGTCAGAGACTAAAATTCAGTTAGGTTTAGAAACCCAACAGAAAAAGAGGACCTATTCCGAGGTTTTGAAAACACCAAAACCTCAGAAACAGGAAAACACCAGAAGCAATTCTGCAAATTCCTCTGATAACTCTGAAAAATCCAATGCCAATGGGAATAAACGCCCCTGGGTTAATAAGAACCAAGGCAATTCCCAATGGAGAAGGAATCCTCAGGGAAATAGGAGATATGGAAATATAAACAACCAATCTGCTTCCAATAACTCCCAACAGTCTCAGCCATCCCAGCCAAATTCTAATGGGCAAAGACAAAATGGCAATGGGGGAAATAATTTGCGTCGTCAGGTTGGTCAATCGACAGACCAGATGGGCAAATTAATGGAGGAAATGACAAAGATTAACCAAGTCTTTGCCAATAATCCTTTTTTAGGGACAGCTCCAATTGCAGAACCGCCTGTGCAACTGCAGCAGCAGCAACAGGTGCCGCAGCAAATATAGCTGCTGTGACTAAACAGGCTAGGTTGTCAGTAGATGTAATACCTAACCCTGTTTCCTTTCCAGGTACTCTCAGTCAAATAAACAATAGTTGTGTTAGGATACCTATTGCCTACCCCGTCACTTCACTTCCGGGTGAAGGAGGTGCAACGTGTTCCTCTGCTTTTTCATTTCAGCCAAAGGCTAAAATAGCCCCAGCAGCCACTAGTTTCCAGGATCCAGACCTGAAAGGGTTAACTGATGAGATACCGACCACTAGTTCCCGCTTGAGAATGAGAAGTTCAAGATATTCCTAAAAAGGATGGGCCTGTGGGTAAGACTGAGCATTCCTCAGTACAGGTAGAAACTACTGCTGTGACCGTTAATGTATGGAAAACAAGTAATATGTTGACACATTCTAAATTCTTATGTGAATTAGAAGAACATGAAGGAATGTACTACATGTCTGTAGAAATACAGGATTCGCTACCCCAGCCTTTCAAAGGGTTAATAGATACTGGTTCACAAGCCACTATCTTATCCAATACCTACTTCCAGCAGGTAATGGACTTAGCAACGGATAAGCCGAAGCTAAGAGATTTCCCCAATGCTCTGTTGAGTGTAGGAGGAAATGCCCTTCATGTTATTGGCAATACCTGGTTAAAGTTTAAAATAGGTAACAAAACCTTTAGACACCCGGTGATAGTGGTAGATCTCCCCTATAACCGACTGATTCTAGGTATAGACATACTCCGAAGACTTAACACAATTATTGACTGTGTGAATGGAATTGTATGGTCACAAGCTAAGGTTCCTATAACCTATGAGAAATCACATGTACAATCTGATCGTAACTGCCATGTGATAGAAGAAAGACCTGACTCGATAGAGGTACATTTTAGGAATAGTCAGTCACCTGACGTGACTATCCTGCAGGTGAATGATGCAATCGCACCTGTAGATGAACATTCCGTAAGAGTTGCTCCAGAGAGGATCCAGAATGTCTCTCTGGAAGGTGATGTTTTAACCATTTCTCGCCACAAGGACTATATTGAATCTGTAGATCTGGCAGGTCATGCTCAATTCCTTGCCAGAATTGAAAGGGTTAATAACAACTTATTCTTTCCTATGCAAATAAATGACTTAGGAAGAAGTAGGAATGCAAAGCTGGACTTAAAGAGTGAGAACAGCTATAATAGCAGAAGTCTGTTAAAGCAGATCGCTAATCCTAAAATAATCAGGTACGCTTCCCCACATGACAGGTGGATCCAGAACCTGGATGGCGAATCAGAGAGTCACAATGTGATAGCAAAATGTTTACTATCTATTTCCATTGGAAATAAGACAGTAAAACATTTATTCCTAGTGAAAGACGAACCTCGCTATCAGGTTTACATCGGCAATGATGTCATACTTCGCTTCGCCATACACCTTGACCTGATTAATTCCAACTTGTGGACAAGGTTAAAAGGCAATCCTTGTGGATACCTTCACGAGGAAACCGCCCTGAAATCAGGACAAATACTCCCATATGCGGTAAGTATCCAAGTACCTGATGACATAACCATTCCACAAGGGACAAGTAACTTTCTTTTACCCCTACAGGTCAAGGAGGGTCAGAGACTCTGATGCCCTAATCTGTTTATCCAACAGGATACAACAATTAGGGATGGTGGTAACGCGTACACCAATGGTAAGTATTGGTAAGACTCCCACCTATATAATGGTCAACAATGTTACACCCAATAGTGTTACTTTACCAAAAGGAACATTATTAGGTCTAGCATTGGATGCTGAATACTATACATTTGGTTTCCAAAACCAAATTATAGGCCTCATCCCTGAAGAATATCTAACTGAGGATGAAATTGTCGATCAAATATTCCATTCCTCCCCAGAAGGATTATTCACTATCCTATCTGTGTATCCCTTCAATGTCGAAGAAGGCTTGTGTAAAATCGAAGAAGCATCAATCACCTTCGATCATCTGCTCAATGAGCAGGAATCACAAGAGTATCACGACCAAAGAGAAAAGGTAAGTCAACACCGAACTGACCTAACTTCTAGGCTTGAAGAAGCTCATGAGATAGGCCAGCCTGAAATCTTTCCAGGATTTCAGGAAAGGCTAGAAGAGCAAATATCTTTAGCTGACGGTTGCTTCAACGATGCTGAGCGACAGCAGCTAAAGGAAATCCTTTTGGAATTCCAAGATATTTTTGGCAAAGATTCCTACAACTGTGGGTTAACTAACCTCCACGTAGCCAGAATACAAACTGATCCAAATTTACCACCTGTATTTATCAAACAATATAGACTCCCATTAGCGTCATATGATAGTCTACAAGACATCATTCAGAATTTAAAGGAAAGGGGCATTATACGTCCAGTGCACAGTTCGTATAATAATCCCTTTTGGGGATTCTGAAACCTAATGGACAATGGCGTTTATGCATTGACTTACGACAGCTAAATAAACGCGTCTATATGTCTGGTTGGCCAGTGCCATACATAGACCAATGTTTTGTACAAATGCAGGGATCCAAAATATTCACTGCCATTGACTGTGCGCAGGGATATTGGACTGTACCAGTCCATAATGAAGACCAATACAAATTGGCCTTCACATTTTGAAAGCAGCAGTATACCTGGACCCGTATGCCCTTCGGTTACATAAACTCTGTTCATGAATTCGCTGTGTGCATGCATAAAGCTATGCCTGACGCCCTCGAGAGAGGAACGTTATCATATGTCGACGATGTCTTGCTGAAAAGCACTTCCTTTGATAAGCATATCATAGAGATTAGACATGTTCTCACTCAGTTAAGAGAGGCAGGGATTAAACTGTCTTTACAAAAGGCGCAATGGTGTCGCACCCATGTCTCAGTCGAGTGTGTTCTGGTAGATGGATTTTGCTTTCCTCTCCGAACACCTCAATTCTTGGGATTTATTCTATTTTCTAATACTTATTGCGTTGGGGTAAGCCCTTTAGTTGTTGCCCATTTAGTCCTTGCCTTGGCTCCAGAGCTGGACCTTTCTATCTCTACAGCCATCTTCCTTTTCCTAATATAGCTCTGAATGACGTTTGACTTGCGTGACTTATCCGCCACCAACTAGGGTTCAAGCCGCCATGTTTTAGGGCATTTTCTGCCTGTGAAACAAACATCAATTTTTCTGGCCGCTGCTACAGCAGCGGCTCCAACAATACCAAATTTTTCAGGCATGTGTACATGCCTAATTTTTAGGCCCACTGGTGCAGCACTGTGGCTTCAAAAACCAAACCAAAAAAAAATCCTCCAAGATGGCACCAATATACCAGTGGTCTAAGCATCTTCCCACCTTGGCCTAAAAAGGGGAGGTGATTCCACAATTAAAAATCGCTGCCATTTACACGTCCACTGATAGGAGACGCGGAAGGTATTAAACTGATATGAACAATACTAAACTCACCACTCCTATCTGGTGGCACATTAGCTTGCCTGCGCAGTGCCCCAAATTTCAAGTAAGAGGACCGACCAAGCATCTTCTTCCATCTCCCTGTTACATAAATCAATGCCATATCCATAGAAATTGTACATAATATCCAGGAGAGTTTTACAGGGCCAAATCTTGTCGCCTGTTGAAAGAGGTGACCTTGCTCGGGTCCCAGGTGTGCGGTTCCTAAAATGGCTGCCATATACACGTCCACTGATAGGAGACGCGGAAGGTATTAAACTGATATGAACATTTACTAAACTCACCACTCCGAGGGCTGTTATTTATTTAATTTTTTTGTGGTGAGGCTTTACAGGACAGAGTGCTTCTCCACGGGACATGTTAACTCGCGGGCAGCTGGCTCATCAAGGAACCAGAGCAGCTTTAACGAGCAGCTTGAACGGTGTCCCAATAGCTTGCATTTAAA
This sequence comes from Pelobates fuscus, assembly GCF_036172605.1. Taxonomy (NCBI): domain Eukaryota; kingdom Metazoa; phylum Chordata; class Amphibia; order Anura; family Pelobatidae; genus Pelobates; species Pelobates fuscus. Next base: position 192,486,869 of record NC_086319.1, on the reverse strand, counting down.
AACCTGTTAAATGTTACAATAACATCAGATTGCTTTGCAGCAGGATATCCTTCCAGAAGAGATGTATTTGACAAAATGTTGTAATACCTTTAGTAAAAATTAGTGAAAAAATAAATCACAAGCAGGGTACAAATGGTTAATTAAAGCTAAGGATTTCAGGATTAACCATGTTTTAGAGAAGGAGATCCCACCAAAAAAAAAAAAAAAACAAACCCTTGTTCGATTCTAGAAACCTGGTGTGTATGGTAATCTGACCCAAGTCAATGAGGCAAAACTGCAGATGGAGGAAACATGCAAACTCACAAGTTACATTAGCACAACCACTCAAAAAACACTGAATAAACAGACGCAGAACTGTAGCCGTCTCTATATTTTAAAGTAAATTAAGTCATACATTTCACCACCCTCATTTTCTAAAAGGGGAAAAATTACTATGGGTCACTTTACCACCAGTGAAGTTCAGCCCACCCCCGGCTCCAACCAATTGACTGAAATCCTCCAAGATGGCACCAATATACCAGTGGTCTAAGCATCTTCCCACCTTGGCCTAAAAAGGGGAGGTGATTCCACAATTAAAAATCGCTGCCATATACATGTCCACTGATAGGAGACGCGGAAGGTATTAAACTGATATGAACAATACTAAACTCACCACTCCTATCTGGTGGCACATTAGCTTGCCCGCGCAGTGCCCCAAATTGAAAGTAAGAGGACCGACCAAGCATCTTCTTCCATCTCCCTGTTACATAAATCAATGCCATATCCATAGAAATTGTAGAGAATATCCAGGATAGTTTTACAGGGCCAAATCATGTCGCCTGTTGAAAGAGGTGACCTTGCTCGGGTCCCAGGTGTGCGGTTCCTAAAATGGCTGCCATATACATGTCCACTGATAGGAGACGCGGAAGGTATTAAACTGATATGAACATTTACTAAACTCACCACTCCGAGTGCTGTTATTTATTTAATTTTTTTGTGGTGAGGCTTTACAGGACAGAGTGCTTCTCCACGGGACATGTTAACTCACGGGCAGCTGGCTCATCAAGGAACCAGAGCAGCTTGAACGAGGTGACCTTGCTCGGGTCCCAGGTGTGCGGTTCCTAAAATGGCTGCCATATACATGTCCACTGATAGGAGACGCGGAAGGTATTAAACTGATATGAACAATACTCCACTCCTATCAGTAGGTCCGTCCCATTGTGATTTATGCCCCCCACCCACCGCGCAGGGATGGGGGCCGGGGGGGGGGAAAGTAGGACCCCCCATTGTGATTTATGGCCCCCACCCACCGCACAGGGGTGGGGGCTGAGGGGGGGAGGACAGTAGGTCCCCCCATTGTGATTTATGGCCCCCACCCACCGCGCAGGGGTTGGGGAGGACAGTAGCTCCCCCCAGTGTGAATCATGGGCTTTGAGGACAGGTGTCAATCCATACCTGCCAAGTGACCCTACGTAGGGGGAACAGCCCCTATTCTGCTCTGTGTCAGTGTGTATCATGGTCTCTGTGGACAGGGAACAGTCTCTATTCTGCTCTGTGTCAGTGTGTATCAGGGGCTTTGAGGACAGGTGTCAATCCATACCTGCCAAGTGACCCTATGTAGGGGGAACAGTCTCTATTCTGCTCTGTGTCAGTGTGTATCATGGTCTCTGTGGACGGGGAACAGTCTCTATTCTGCTCTGTGTCAGTGTGTATCATGGTCTCTGTGGACAGGGAACAGTCTCTATTCTGCTCTGTGTCAGTGTGTATCAGGGGCTTTGAGGACAGGTGTCAATCCATACCTGCCAAGTGACCCTATGTAGGGGGAACAGTCCCTATTCTGCTCTGTGTCAGTGTGTATCATGGTCTCTGTGGATGGGGAACAGTCTCTATTCTGCTCTGTGTCAGTGTGTATCATGGTCTCTGTGGACGGGGAACAGTCTCTATTCTGCTCTGTGTCAGTGTGTATCATGGTCTCTGTGGACAGGGAACAGTCTCTATTCTGCTCTGTGTCAGTGTGTATCAGGGGTTTTGAGGACAGGTGTCAATCCATATCTGCCAAGTGACCCTATGTAGGGGAAACAGTCCCTATTCTGCTCTGTGTCAGTGTGTATCAGGGGTTTTGAGGACAGGTGTCAATCCATATCTGCCAAGTGACCCTATGTAGGGGAAACAGTCCCTATTCTGCTCTGTGTCAGTGTGTATCAGAGGTTTTGAGGACAGGTGTCAATCCATATCTGCCAAGTGACCCTATGTAGGAGGAACATTCCCTATTCTGCTCTGTGTCAGTGAGTATCAGGGGTTTTGATGACAGGTGTCAATCCATATCTGCCAAGTGACCCTATGTAGGGGGAACAGTCCCTATTATGCTCTGTGTCAGTGTGTATCAGGGGCTTTGAGGACAGGTGTCAATCCATATCTGCCAAGTGACCCTATGTAGGGGGAACAGTACCTATTCTGCTCTGTGTGAGGAGGAGGAACGGGAAATGAGTAGCTCGGCATCCAACCTTGTGCAAATGGGGTCTTTCATGCTGTCGTGCCTGTTGAGGGACCCTCATATAAAAAGGCTGAAGGAGAACAACCTGTGCTGTGTGTCCACGCTACTAGACCCCCGGTCTCTATTCTGCTCTGTGTCAGTGTGTATCAGGGGTTTTGAGGACAGGTGTCAATCCATATCTGCCAAGTGACCCTATGTAGGGGGAACAGTCCCTATTCTGCTCTGTGTCAGTGTGTATCAGGGTTTTTGAGGACAGGTGTCAATCCATATCTGCCAAGTGACCCTATGTAGGAGGAACATTCCCTATTCTGCTCTGTGTCAGTGTGTATCAGTGGTTTTGAGGACAGGTGTCAATCCGTATCTGCCAAGTGACCCTATGTATGGGGAACAGTCCCTATTATGCTCTGTGTCAGTGTGTATCAGGTGCTTTGAGGACAGCAGCTGTCAATCCATATCTGCCAAGTGACCCTATGTAGGGGGAACAGTACCTATTCTGCTCTGTGTGAGGAGGAGGAACGGGAAATGAGTAGCTCGGCATCCAACCTTGTGCAAATGGGGTCTTTCATGATGTCGTGCCTGTTTAGGGACCCTCGTATAAAAAGGCTGAAGGAGAACAACCTGTGCTGGGTGTCCACGCTACTAGACCCCCGGTCTCTATTCTGCTCTGTGTCAGTGTGTATCAGGGGTTTTGAGGACAGGTGTCAATCCATATCTGCCAAGTGATCCTATGTAGGGGGAACAGTCCCTATTCTGCTCTGTGTCAGTGTGTATCAGGGGTTTTGAGGACAGGTGTCAATCCATATCTGCCAAGTGACCCTATGTAGGGGGAACAGTCTCTATTCTGCTCTGTGTCAGTGTGTATCAGGGATCATTAGGATAGGTGTCAATCCATATCTGCCAAGTGACCCTATGTAGGGGGAACACTCCCTATTCTGCTCTGTGTCAGTGTGTATCAGGGATTTTGAGGACAGGTGTCAATCCATATCTGCCAAGTGACCCTATGTAGGAGGAACATTCCCTATTCTGCTCTGTGTCAGTGTGTATCAGGGGTTTTGAGGACAGGTGTCAATCCATATCTGCCAAGTGACCCTATGTATGAGGAACAGTCCCTATTATGCTCTGTGTCAGTGTGTATCAGGGGCTTTGAGGACAGCTGTCAATCCATATCTGCCAAGTGACCCTATGTAGGGGGAACAGTACCTATTCTGCTCTGTGTGAGGAGGAGGAACGGGAAATGAGTAGCTCGGCATCCAACCTTGTGCAAATGGGTCTTTCATGATGTTGTGCCTGTTTAGGGACCCTCGTATAAAAAGGCTGAAGGAGAACAACCTGTGCTGGGTGTCCACGCTACTAGACCCCCGGTCTCTATTCTGCTCTGTGTCAGTGTGTATCAGGGGTTTTGAGGACAGGTGTCAATCCATATCTGCCAAGTGACCCTATGTAGGAGGAACATTCCCTATTCTGCTCTGTGTCAGTGTGTATCAGGGGTTTTGAGGACAGGTGTCAATCCATATCTGCCAAGTGACCCTATGTAGGGGGAACAGTCTCTATTCTGCTCTGTGTCAGTGTGTATCAGGGATCATTAGGATAGGTGTCAATCCATATCTGCCAAGTGACCCTATGTAGGGGGAACACTCCCTATTCTGCTCTGTGTCAGTGTGTATCAGGGATTTTGAGGACAGGTGTCAATCCATATCTGCCAAGTGACCCTATGTAGGAGGAACATTCCCTATTCTGCTCTGTGTCAGTGTGTATCAGGGGTTTTGAGGACAGGTGTCAATCCATATCTGCCAAGTGACCCTATGTATGAGGAACAGTCCCTATTATGCTCTGTGTCAGTGTGTATCAGGGGCTTTGAGGACAGCTGTCAATCCATATCTGCCAAGTGACCCTATGTAGGGGGAACAGTACCTATTCTGCTCTGTGTGAGGAGGAGGAACGGGAAATGAGTAGCTCGGCATCCAACCTTGTGCAAATGGGTCTTTCATGATGTTGTGCCTGTTTAGGGACCCTCGTATGAAAAGGCTGAAGGAGAACAACCTGTGCTGGGTGTCCACGCTACTAGACCCCCGGTCTCTATTCTGCTCTGTGTCAGTGTGTATCAGGGGTTTTGAGGACAGGTGTCAATCCATATCTGCCAAGTGACCCTATGTAGGAGGAACATTCCCTATTCTGCTCTGTGTCAGTGTGTATCAGGGGTTTTGAGGACAGGTGTCAATCCATATCTGCCAAGTGACCCTATGTAGGGGGAACAGTCCCTATTTTGCTCTGTGTCAGTGTGTATCAGGGGTTTTGAGGACAGGTGTCAATCCATATCTGCCAAGTGACCCTATGTAGGGGGAACAGTCTCTATTCTGCTCTGTGTCAGTGTGTATCAGGGATCATTAGGATAGGTGTCAATCCATATCTGTCAAGTGACCCTATGTAGGGGGAACAGTCCCTATTCTGCTCTGTGTCAGTGTGTATCAGGGATTTGACTATCTTTATTCAGATTCCAAAATTACTATTCCAGGAAAAATGTAACAAACATTTACAAGAACATGTTATGCACATCATAGAAACAACGTGAACCTCTTTAAAGCCACAAACTTAAGACAAAAAATACGTACACACAATGTGTAAGGGTTTGAAAGAATATTCTGAATCCTTACATGTTTACTTTATCGTTTGTTTGATTTTTGTGAACCATATATAAACTACAAGCAGCGTGAAAACTATAAAAACTCAAGTGGCCATGCTGATCAAATTAAATAGTATGCTTTACACAGCGTATAAGGGTGATGTCACAGCACAACGGGAATCTAACAGGGGAAGAGGTGAAAGTCATCCTCCCCCTCCCACGACCCCGCCATATCTGCCAAGTGACCCTATGTAGGGGTAACAGTCTCTATTCTGCTCTGTGTCAGTGTGTATCATGGTCTCTGAGGACGGGGAACAGTCTCTATTCTGCTCTGTGTCAGTGTGTATCAGGGGGCTTTGAGGACAGGTGTCAATGTTAGGTGATTTCTGCCCTTTATGGATTAAAAGCAGACTCTGCATCAACTGTGTAATTTTCCATGGGAGTTTTGCCATGGATCCCCCTCCGGCATGCCACAGTCCAGGTGTTAGTCCCCTGGAAACAACTTTTCCATCACTTTTGTGGCCAGAAAGAGTCCCTGTTGGTTTTAAAATTCGCCTGCCCATTGAAGTCAAATTTTGGGTTCGCGACAACACTATTCCTGCCCATTCCTGCTTCTTGCTGCCACTTCCTGCTCATTTTTGCCCCTTCCTGCTCATCAAAGACTTTAAAAGTATAGCTGCCGAATGGTGGGGGTGGGTAGCAAAAGCACATGGAGGAATATAATAAGTTTTAAAGAACATGGATTTTTTAGGAATATAAGTGCACTTACCATTTCTTCACCACGTCCACTGTTGCGGTTGTTTCCACCAACAGCGTTCACCTCAACCTCAATCTTCCTCCACAGACGGTTCTTCGTCGAAAGAGAAGTTTGTTTGGCTGCTCCCCCAAAAATACATTGGTAGTACTGGCACAGTATTAGATTCTCCTATGCACAAAAATTGTCAGCATATTTTATTTTTCCTCCCATGATCTGCAGCCTTTAAGATCCCGGGCTGCCTCTTCTTTCCCTTGCTTCTTCCACTTGCTTCTGCTTGCTCCTGGTCAGAGTGGCCAGTGCTCCCCTCCACTATATCTATAGAAAGTTCAGATGAGCTAGAGGAAGACATGGCCACTTCTGATAGGTTCAGGCAGTAAGTGTCAGTGCCTTTTAAGATGGCTGGCTGAGCTCTAAAATGTTTGATTGGCTGTCCTATAGAATATCTGGATAGATTTTGCTGGCTCTGCCTTGAGTTGATAATTTATTTTACAGTTTTGTCTGGCAGTATGTACTGGCATATTTAATTGGCTACTTTTTTCCACTCCCACTCACTTCTAAAATGGTATGTCAGTGAAGCATGATGATTCATGAGCCCAAGAGACTAAGAAAAAAGCAATGCATTTGCAATGCAATTCGACATATGAATGCCTATAGTGAGTGTTTGGGAGTTTACTAATAGTGCTAATACATTTTCATGTGACTTATAGCGTTCGGGCATTTGGCGGTTCGGGAGTTTTTACAGGTTTTTTCGGCATAAATCAGGGAAATAGAACATTGTTCAATGCTATTTTTTGATCAATGTATGAAATTTTAAACAAATGGTTTTACTTACTAAACAAATAGACTATTCGGTATTTAGTGAACTGATTTTTATGTTAAATTCATTTGGTTCAATTGAATTGTGCCGAATGAACGAATGGGTTTATCCGAAACAAATAAAACGAACAAAATTTACAATAAGTTAAACATAGCATTGCTAAGGGGTAGTCCCACTTTAAATATAAATAATGTTTCAGTTTATTTTGGAACAGTGTCTGAGTGTGTTCCGTTCCAGAGTCCAGTGACAGAGTCTTAGGTCATTTCTTCTGGCTGCACTGCTCCCTGATATTTGGAAGCAACTATAGTCAAAAGATGTGTAGGCATAAAGCTTGTCCTGTGAGCCACAAGTGGGTAGTTAGTGCATCACAGGAAGAGAGCAGAGGGATCAATTTCTGTTTATAAGACAGTTAATGTCCCTGGCACCAGGGGAGAAGGGATGGACAACATAGCTGGTATGTTTGGAATCCCAAGTCTGGGAATAATCACATTCTCTTTCCATTCACAAAAAGGGTTCTTTTTTTTAAATTCTTTATTTTTATCGTGTTTTGAGTAGATAACAAACAAGCTCATGGAGCCCCAAGAGCATACCCCGAGCATATTTTTCAAACTTAACAATTGGAACAATGAACTTATCAGCACATTTTATAATGTTAAAATAATGTCGCTCAGAACAGTATGTTAGCAAAAACATGTTACATTAGCATGGGTTATGATCACAAGAGGTGTAATAACATGTCTATCTTAGTTAGATCAAGCCATATCTGCACTCGAGTGTCGGTGGTGTAAGCTATGCCCTCCTCCCCAGGGTGGGATGATCACCTTTGTGCATGGTTGACCTCTCAAGAGAGGCTTAGCCCCTAACCAAGGGGGCAGCAGGGGGGGGGGTGCGCTTCAATGATTGGTCATGTGTGGCTAGATGTTACCGGACTAGGGTCATAGGTGGCGCAGCTTCGTGAGTGTTTGGGTGTAGTATCGTGAGCCTGGTGTCTCTATGCCCAGTGGGCCCAGGCTGAATATTGTGTCCTCTAGTGGGTGATTCTACCGCAAGGGGCATAGACATATGACATGGAAAAAGAAGAAAAAAAAAAAGGTAACCCAAGAACAAGCAGAACTTTACATCTCTACAACTTTGCAGCTTGGGGCTGCCGGATCAGTGAGTCCCTCCGTTAGGTTTGGACCGGGCTGGAGATGTCCCTGCCAGTCAGGAATCGGGTGGGCAGTCGGCTACAGTTCTTGGCACAAATGGTACCACTCTGGATGGGTCCCATCCGTGAGCGCGATTTGAGTCCGTTGGTGCTATCGTTGCCTCTTGCATGTCTAGAGCTGCAAGGAATGCTGGGATATCAGTCCCCGTAGTTAGCCGTTGCTTGGACCCCTTGTACGAGACAAGGAGGGATCGTGGTGTTCCCCACCTGTAAGGCACTCCTGCTGCCCGCAGTCGGGTGGTGACAGGGTTCAGGGATTTTCACCATTGTAGTGTGGCCTTGGATAAGTCCTGGTAAAAGGACAGTTGTGAATCTTCAAAGGGCAGTGCGGTCTTGTTTCTTACCGCTGCCATTATTTGCTCCTTGTCTTGAGGTAGTGTGCAGCGGAGTATGACGTCGCCGGGCGTTTTGGAGGTAGTTAAGGTAGACGTTGGTATTCTATATAGCCCAGCGATGGTTATTTTTTTAGCGGTAGCAGGTGGCAGCACTGAAGCCAGCAGCCTTCTCACGTAGTGTGGCAGTGCCTCATGGGGGACCGTTGCTGGGATACCCCGTATTTTCACGTGGTTGCGGCGGTACCTGTCCTCTTGCGCCGCCACCTGCAGTGTAAGGGCCTGTTGGGATGTTTGTAGTTGGAGTATAGATGCCTGCATGGTGGAGGTGTCTTGGCTTAGCTCCTTAATATTTGCCTCTGTTGCCTCCATTCTGCCTGTTAGTTGATGCAGGGATGATTTTAGGATAGGCAGGTCTGCAGTGAGGAGGTTTTGAATGTCCTGCAGCATAGTGTACAGGGTTTGGAGGTCCTGTTTGGTTGCAGGTTCAGAGTTACCTGCTGATGCTGTGGGCTGTTGCTGTGAGCCCTCCGTTGTGTTCTGCAGCTGGAGTGTTGCAGGTGCATCCGTGTGGGGAGCCTCTGGTGAGGTCGGGCCTTTCGCGGCCGCCATCTTGGCGGAGGTGTGCCGCTGGAGCATGGCTCCTATGTCCCTCTGTTCTGGAGCGTTACTGGGGGTACTCTTCTGATTTCTACGCCCCATTGCTGTGTTAGCAGGTGATGTAAGGGTCAGCCACCGCTCTGCTGTGTCTCCCGCGGGGTCCCCGCCTCCCAGAGAAACTCGAGGTCGCGGTTGGCGGGTGTGTGGTAGGCCCCGGTCCTGCGTCTTGCCTTTAGATGCTTCGGGGAGTACTGGAAGGGCATCTGGGGATTTGGTGTGGTGTCCCCAGGCTGTAGCTGATGGTTATGCAGTCGGATGGCGGCTAGTCTCCAGGATATCGCCTAGATTGTGTGTGTGATCGACGGAGCTGGGAGAGATGGCGTCCGGTCCGGTTCAGCGCCAGGCTCCGCCCCCACAAAAAGGGTTCTTTTGAGATATTCCAGGAGGGAGGCAGCAAGAGCTGTTCATGGAGAACAAAAAAAAGTGACTTTAGTAGTGAAAGAATGCATTGCGACATATTGTCCAAATCCTAGCAAGGGAATTATTACACAGGTAATAGATGAGGTCGCCAGATGGTATCAGGAAGAGACAATGTAGACACATTAACTCCATCTAGAGGTGCTTTGATGACAGACAGAGACTAAGGAAAACAGTGCGGTTGCTGTTCATTCAGTAATCCAATAAACGAGGATATGACCTATTAGGTGTGGCACCTAATAAATTAATTAACTGGGCGGGACACACATAGTATGCCCCCCATGCTCATACCTGTGGGCACTGGTAAAAAAAAAAGCAGCCCTAGCCCAATGGAAGCACATGGGGGCTCCAAAAATAATAAGAGGGAGACACAGTGTCCTCCCAGCTCCAATCCATTGGTGGCTGGTGGGGGCACTAAATAATACATGGGGTTTTCCTATTGCCCCCCTAACCCTCATTCATTGAGAGTGGATGGGGAGGGGACCATAAATAATAGGAGCAGGTGGACCTATTCTCCCTGTACAGTTATTTTATTATTTAGAGCCACCATTTGCCAATTGGTGAGGGCTGGGAACATTATAACCCTATATTCACTTTATTTAATAGGTACCCACTCTTTATTTTAATAGCCTCTTGTCGTGAGTATGGAGGAAACATGCATAAGGCGGCGCACAGAAATTAATAATAATTAAGATTAGATAATTAGGAGGATACCTGAAGACACATTTAATTGACTGAGCGCTTCTGACAGTAGGAGAATTAAAACTGCATATACTCACCATTAAATCTTGTAAACAGTAGTGACTTTTGTTTTGTTTGTTTTGTTTTGTTTTTGACTGGTTTATGCTTTTTCTATTTTACATGTGAATAAAGTTGTTATTTGAATATTATAGTTAATTTATTCATATACTTATGAGTATATTTAAACCTATTGGTGACTCTAGTTAGGTGTAAAAGAGTCAGATTACAACATATTATTTTATTATATAATTTTATCTATAAAACAGGGTTGCATTATTATCCTTATGTGGCATTGCCATATTTAAGAATATCAAATTATGGAGCTATCAAATATATACAGTTATTTTGGAAGTATAGGCTATCTACGATCCCTAATTTGGTAGTGGTATGCTTAAATAAGAATTGGTAATCCCACATAAGGTTACCAATTTTACACAACTTAACTAATGAACGAAGCTAACGGAAATGTTCATAAAGAGCAATATTTTTATTACTTAATTATTCCATTGAGCACAATTCAGACAAATTGATCTTCTCTTAATAAACAAATGTCCAAGTCTAGCAGACGGCAACCCTCCCTAGCACAAGATTAAGGTACAAGGACAAAATGTGATTGCCAGCTCTTCACAGTGGAAGAGTGGGTTCCAGGTAGAAGGCACAGTTGGCATTACTCTCCGATGGAAGTGTGCAATGGAAGAGAATGTGGTTGGCACTTCTCCTCAGCAGCTGTGTGTGCATTAGGGAACCAGTGCTAGCTATAAGAAAAGGCCAGAAACTAATGAGAGTATTTAGAAAATTGGGCAGACTAGATGGGCCGAATGGTTCTTATCTGCCGTCACATTCTATGTTTCTATGCTTCTAAGTGCAGGTTGAATCCCTCCCATGTGACACTGTGAATTCCAAGGAGAAATTGCAGTAGTCAGCATCTCTCCACAGTTGCAGTGCATTGCCTTATGAGCTGGCTTAGGTGGAAACCCTCACCACAGTTAATAAATATAATAATATACAAATAAAGAAAAAATAAATATACATGCAATAGGTGGAGTATCTTACATCAAACAAGGTGATGGTCTAGAACGGAAATAATAAGAAACAAAATACTTGTGTAATATCGTCTGTATCAGAAACCAGAAACATATAAATATATTGATGTTCCTTACACAAAACTAGAGCCAGTATTCACTAGTCTCAATGTGTAGGCGTGGTAGGATTTAATGGGAATCCTTTTCCCTCTTCTGTCTGTTGTTGGTACAGCTTCTCCTCTATTTTTCGAGTAAGGGTCCAACTGTATCGGAAGGATGAAGGATGCTCCTAGCGCTTCCTGAGGACTCCAAGCACTGCAGCAGACAAAACAACCACCGCAGACTCCACAACCGCCGAAGCTTGACTGGAGTCTCGCCGTCTTCCTTCCACCCTGGATCCGCTTCTGTGCTCCTAGCGCTTCCTGAGGACTCCAAGCACTGCAGCAGACACCACAACCACCGCAGACTCTGCAGTTAAGATGGCCGCGAACACATGTAAAAGCCCCGAAATGGCGGCCACCCAGGAACTGAAACAAAGCGTTTGTGCGTTTCCCATAAGAGCTGGATGTACCGATCAGGGAGGTAAATTACCACTTAATTAGGTAGCAGGGTGGTCCGGTGTTCGGTAGTTTCCATTTGTATGATGAATGCTGGATCCATACCGTCTGGGTCTCACAATTAAACAAATGTTTTAAAAGACACGAACTGTTATAAAGAATAATCCCCACGAAGCAGGTAAGCACGTTCAATTATATCCAGTTTTGATGCCTTTTGCTGGATGCACAATATGTCTTTATAATCCACGGTCTCTGTTCCTGTATATGTGCCCGGTTAGCTCTTAAAGGGCCGGTAGCAGTAAATATTCCCAGGCATATGGTAGGGTTTTGTGACAACATCCCAGGGCCATAGTCGCAGGGCAGGAGGCTAGCAATCAGTCCTCTCCAATGCCCAGTGGCAAATGGCAGTCTGTCACACCACCAACTCCCGTTTCATTAATAAAAATACTTTATTATAAACACAGAATAAAATAAGATAGTAAATAAAAAGTCCTTACAGTAAAGGTTATTGAGCTGTTGCAAAACGCGTTTCACCTCTCTAGGAGACTTCTTCAGTTGCTGAATAAGAATCCTCAAGTCTTTTGTTTCCTTTTAAGCAAGTGGTACTTTCTGCCACTTGGTACTTCCTGTACACTATATGCGTTCCTTTCGTGGGACTTCCTTTCGTCATTGGCACGCGCAATGTCCACCCGACGTCACACTTATAGTTTGTTATGCAACGCTGCGTTCCGTAACTGACATGTTTCTTGACGCATGCAGAATCCATCTAATATCCCGCGTTCACTTTGGAACACAGCGTTGCATTCCACTGGTGCCATCTATCTTCCCCATAGTGAATGGGATGTCTACTCGCAATCTTCTTCTTCCAAGTGACCTTAGTAGTCAATTCCCTCAGTATTTGGTATAAGGGGCCAAATGTTCACATAATAGTCCCATTAGTCTATAGAATGATAACTTGTAGTGAATTACAGTTATGAAAAGGAAAAATTTTAAATAAAAAATACAAATAAAAAATAAGTGTTAAAGCACAAAGTTAATTTCAAATGTGCACGTAACCAAACATATTCCATTAGAGTGAACCATGAGGTGGTAGCCCACAACAGTTCCAGAGAATTTGTCAAGCTGGCCGGTCAACTTTTGGGGGTTCCTGTGCATACACCGCCGAACGCATCCCCAGGCTTTTAAGAAATTAATGCTTCCCTTGTTCGGTACTTTCTTACTCCAGAACGCTGCTCTCCTAGCTGGTTGGGAAGTCGAACGGGCAGGGTTACAAGTTTCCGCGAGGTTCGTGAGCTTGTGTAAATCCATGCAGTCAATGACCACGTACCACTGCCTGCATTGGGGCAACAAGATGGCCGCCAGTCCTGATAGCACGTGTGTTTGTATATGTGAATGGCGGACATGCAAGGAAGCACTTCAGGTGATTGCTCTTTGTGGTTCACAGCCAGGGGTGTCATTGATTACGCTGTGTTAACAAGGGGACCACATATAGTCTGTTTGTTAACCGAACAGACGGGAACGGTTAGCCGAACACAAGGGAACAACTATCTAGTAGTGATTCCATTCGAATGCAGGGGGATATCAGACGAAACAAAGTACAAATAAGGGAACATGTACAAGGAGTCTCATCTCCCGTGACAGTGATATTTATACATGTATGTTTTAATTTAGGTAACTTACCTAAAGCGCAAACAGGTGATCTTTTTAGGGAGTTTTAAACAACAGGAATGAATTCTCATGAAACCAACAAGTGTTAACTCTCATCCACAGAGATCCCATTGATAAATACAAAATAGTTTATTGCACTATCAAGATTAATCACTATAGTGTGAATTCAAAGTATATTTCAAAGTGAAGGCCAGGGTACTATCACTAAACTCATAGATAGTGTATCTGAGAGTTGATGCAAAATTAATGCATCTATAGAATGTCTAAATATATACGGACAATCTATCAGACAAAGTATACCTATTGAAACAATGAAATTTTATTTACACATCTCTATAAAAAACAATGAAAATGTATTGACACATCTAATAAAGAAAACCAAAAAAGTGCTAAGTGTATACACCAAAGAAAAAAAAATATAAAATTAGGTACTGTGGGGACCTGTTGTTACTAGTACAAATTAATATAATAACAACATAGATAGAGTTAGTCCCAAGAGTCCTATATGGAAACTGCTAATACTGATGATGGTTACAAATAAAGGTAGTAAGAAAGGTCTGGTATAAGTACTACTAATCAGTTATTGATGGTACTAGTCATAGAATGCTGATCTGATTTCAAAGAGATCGGTTAGCTATTAAGAAGTCTGCTTCTACTGCCACCCGTTGGTTAATATCGGTATAAGTATACCAGTAACATACTCGTATAGACACTGCTACTAAGTTCAGTTTGGGTGGACATGGTGTCCAAAATCTCCGAATATACTGTGAGATATTAAGACGGAAGCAAATGGCAGGGAATATAGTATGATTACCACCCGCCGAAAAAGATGGATTTTCTATATATAGTCTGCTTCTAATGTCGCCCGTTATCAGTTATTAAGGGTGCTAGACATAGAATGCCGATCTGACCACAAAAAGTTATATTATCTATTAAGTAGTCTGCTTCTACTGCCGCCCGTTGGTTAGTGTCGGTATAGATATACCAGTGACATACTAATGAATATATATGTAAATACATTGCTACTAAGTTCAGTTTATACTGTAAATTATTAGGACGGAAGCAAATGGCAGGGAATATATTGTGATCACCACCCGCCGAAAAAATAGATATAGTCTGCTTCTAAAACCCCCAGTTAAAACTTGTAACAGTATTGAAATGTAGCGATGAAATATTCAACAGAAATAGTGCGGTGAAATAATGTATCAGTTAGTACTGCATATAACTCAGGACAGTATTGGCATTTGTTCGCTAAGTACTAAATAAGTACTAAATATCAATATACCAGACCAATTGATAGTCAAACAAAAAGCAGATCCCAACTTAAAACAAAAAGAGAGGGGGAATAAGGATTCTAACAGGCATGTCACTACCTAGATCGTCGCAAGTAGCATACCGAACCCCCTATAAGCTACTAGCAAGGGTAGGGAACTCAATCCCCTATACCTATGATAACCCGTGCCTTCAAGGGCACCTATTCCAACCCCACTAGGCTAATAGTAAATCAAGAAGAAAAATAAATAAAATAAATGAATAGCAAGTAGAAACAGCGCGGTCGCCAGTCTAGTGCTAAACTATAAATTCGCCAGAGTAGCACACTACAGACCCCTGACGCGTGCGTTTCGCCCAACCTAGCTCATCAGAGGGGAAACGGTCGGTGCTTAGCTTCCGGTTTAAATATGCTGAGATTTTATTCTATTGGTCGAATTTTTTGGGGTCTTGACTTATATTCGGGTCGACTTATACTCGAGTATATACGGTAATTTGTACTAGTAACAACAGGTCCCAACAGTACCTAATTTTATATATTTTTTTCTTTGGTCTATACACTTAGCACTTTTTTGGTTTTCTTTATTAGATGTGTCAATACATTTTCATTGTTTTTTATAGAGATGTGTAAATAAAATTTCATTGTTTCAATAGGTATACTTTGTCTGATAGATTGTCCGTATATATTTAGACATTCTATAGATGCATTAATTTTGCACCAACTCTCAGATACACTATCCTTTGTTTCCTTACTTTATAATTGGGGTTATCCCTCACTCCTTCAGTGTATCTGATTTGGCTCTATTCATTCTCTTTTCTATTTAAATTCTAAACTCATAGATGATTTTTTTTCCAGTCTGGCTACTGTGATCATAAATTTTAAATTGACTTTCAATTCACAATCAATTCTCACCTAGTATATAAAAGTGTATCCTTCTATGTCTGTATTTATTATCCTCTATACATTTTTCATCTTAAAAAAATACAGATACAGGCATTTAGAAGACTTTCACTACACCCAACCTACTCAGAGATAAATCAGCTCCAATCAGGCATTATATTCCAATTTATTCTAACTCAAAGGCTGCAAATTGTGATGCACAACCAAAGATGTAGCAGAGCATGATTTGTCAAGACACTGGACAAGCAGGATGCACTGCCCATCAACAGATAGACTGACCCAGCCACTGATGAACAGTTAAAAAGGACCTTACAGGCATCTTAACAACCTAATTATGATTATTTTGTTATGGTGTTCCTTTAACTAAACTATATCACCCAATCTGTTAGTAAAATATTATTTCTCTGGTCCTCTTATCTTACTTTACATTTTAAAAACAAATTCATAAAAATCTTTGCAAACATAGAAACAGTGGTTGTCTCTCTGATGAAAGAGTTAAATGCCTTTAGTTTCAGATTAGTTTTTTCGTTCACAGCAGAAATGCTTTTTATCCTTTTTTCCATTTAGGCTTAGATTTATTGCTTACAAGAAATGTTTTAGAGCACTGCAAATTACCATAGCAACAGCTTCCTGAAGCTCTGGCCCCATTGTGTCTCCCTCTCTATGTAATAAAGAAGACCCTTGGAGTTGCTGGTGCAGAGCCAGAATCCTTCTCATCTGTTATATAACCTATTTACCTCTAGCTTTTAAAAGTGCTAGAACACACAGGGGTTGGTTACCCATCATTAGCAATAAAAAAAGTTCTATATACACAAAAAACACGTCTTTCATATTGAGTGCACCCACACTTATTATATGTCATTTTGATTAGGAGAAACAGGGCTTTAATTTCACATGAACTATTCATATATGAAACATATTTTTCTTATGAAAAAAAAAATAAAATAAAAAAAGTGTAAGAAATTAAGATTTTTTACAAAATTTTTAGTTCTTCATGGCATTTTAACTGTGAATGTCATAATACTGTTAGTTTTTACCGCAGTTTTTACACATTGAAATTTGCCAAATGGTTATGTTGCATTTGACACTCTATCATAGCCCAGAAATTAGAATTACCCACATGATAGCACACCATTTGCAAAAGTAGACAACCCAGGGTATTCAATGTGGGGTATATCAAGTCTTTTTTTTTTATCAAGTTTTAGTAGCCATTTAGTCACAAACACTGGCAAAAGTTAGCATTTAGATTTGTTTGCAAAAAAATGAATATGAATGCTAGCTTTGGCCAGTGTTTGTGGCTACTAAAAAAGACTGGACATACTCCATTTGCAATACCTTGGATTGTCTACTTTTGCTAGTGGTATGCCATCATTGGGGTCATTCTTATTCTTGGGCTACCATATGGTCTCAAAGGCAACATAACCAATTTGGCAAATTTCAATAAAAAAATGAAATGGGCAAGCCTTATATTTGACCTTGTAATTTCCAAAACTCTATAAAACCAGTACATAGGGGTTACTGTTATACTCAAGAGACTTTGCTGAATGCAAATATGAGTGTTTCAAAACAGTAAAATGTATCACAAAAATGATATTATCAGTGAAAGTTCCGTTTGTGTGTGAAAAATGCAAAAAACTTCACTTTTACTGACAATATCATTGTTGTGAAGTGTTTAGCAAAGTCTCCCAAGTAAACAGGTTTTAGGGTGTCTTCGAAAGTTACAGGGTTAAATATAGTGCTAGCAAATTAAATTCTCTGGACTTTCAGTCTGTGTCAGGCAGGTCCCTCAAATTGCAATCAATAAAATTACTTAATTATGTAAAAATATTACATATAGGCACATACAATTTATATATATATATATATATATATATATATATATATATATATATATATATTGTTACGGCTGCCTCCTGGCTGGCTGGAAGTTGGACCGTAGAAAAGGATGCTCCTAGCGCTCACCAAAGGATCATCAGCACCGTAGACACCATAACTACTGCGTAGCCACCATAAGTACTGCAGACTCTACGAACCACCGCTGCTGGGCTGGTATCTCACCGTCTGCTCTGTGCCCTGGACCTACGACCAGGCTCCAGGTTGTAGTAGATGAACCTCTTCCTTCTGTAGAGCGAAGCAGGATCAGGAACAAGAGCTCTTACAAGAGCTCAGTAGCTAAGGGAGTATGAAGAGCATAGCAATCCCTGTAATGATTATAGCTGTCCCCTACAAACATGAGTCAAGGCTGCAAGTTAGAGGGTCAGAAGAGGTCTGAGGTGCTGGAACACGCAGCCTGGTTTTTATTACCATTTTGTAAATACAGGACCACCCACAGGGCGGGACAAAACAACCAATCATACACGTACATCATTAAAACCACTCCCAGTAATTACACACAAAATCCTCCCCTATGTCTGTGATATAATTATGCTACACAAGGGATTAACATAATTATCACAGACAGTAAAAATACAGTTTTTACCCATACCCTGTAACTAAAACCATCCATCCAATCTTCATAAAAATACATATTAACAATCAATCCATTCAGGGGAACAACATATTAAAAATTGCACGAATCAGACCAGGGGTTCAAAAGTTATCAAAAGTATCTTTTGGGGCCTGGCTGGCAGCATGGCAATCTGGTTCAAGCAGGTTTTACAGGGCCCTCTATCCTGGAGACAATGGGAAAAATAATCCAATTATCCAGGGATAGAGGCAGACTCCATTAACCACATGGTTGCAAAAAGACATGAAACACTTTAAAATACATAAAGTCACCTTTTACACATAACACACAGACATTTCACATATCCCCAGATAGCTGGGATCTGAGCGCACAAAACTACCGAATAGCGCGCAGATCCTATTCACACAGTTCAATTGCCATGGAGCTAAAGTCTTTCCCATAGTCTTTCATTATATGAATAGGCTCCATGGCATAGCTATCTGGGGTATCACCGCTCACACAGGGCCATAGTCATAAGGAAGGAGGCTGGCAAATAGGCTTCTCCACAATCCAGGGAAGCAGGGCAATTTTCCATTTAAAGGGCCAGTTACAAATAGCGATTTGTAATACATCTTCCCTTTTGGAGGGAGACTAACCAGGCACCTGACCTTCTGTCGGTCAGTTCCTACGTTAGTCTCGCAGCCCACCCACAAATAAACATTGGCAGAGAAGCCCCCCCACAATAAATAGTACTGGCCTGTAGGTCCCAGGTTGTAGGGTAAAAATGCAGCACCCGCTGCCTTCCTGGTGCAGCTGGGCAAATAGCTGGTGGTACTTGGGGGGCAGAGGCCAGCGGTACTCTGCCCTGGTGCCAGCGCTTCTGCTGGGGGAATTGGGGCATAGTCCTGCCCGGTGGCAAAGGGAACGTGGGGGTCAGTGGGGGTTAACATCTCCACTGTTAACCCTGGGCACAAGTTAGGAGTTAGCTGGGGAGGGGGGATTGGCTTACCTCCTCCTCCTGATAACCTTGCGGCCGTTGGGAAGGGAGGTCGATGCTCTCCGCTCCCTGTGGAACATGCTGTGGCTGGGGAGAGAGACCGGTTGTCTCCTCTCCCTGGAAGGCACACTCCGGCTGGGGAGGGAGGTCGATGCTCTCCCCTCCCTGTAGCTGGGTCTGCCGCTGGGGATCTGGGCCGCCTGCCCAGCATCCCTGTAGGGCCGGTAGAGAGACTGCGGTCCCATCTCCACCTGCCTGCTGGGGATGCCTGCTGCCTCGGGTACCCCTGGTTGTGGTTGGGGAAGGAGACCGATTGTCTCTTCCCTCTGTACGGTGCACTGCCGCTGGGGAGGGAGGTCACTGCTCTCCTCTCCCTGTAACTCAGGCTGCCACTGGGGAGGGAGGTCGCTGCTCTCCGCTCCCGGTAACTCACCGAGGGGTTGGGGATTTGGGCCGACTGCCCAGCATCCCTGTAGGGCCGGTAGAGAGACTGCGGTCCCATCTCCACCTGCCATCAGAGGTTCCTCCCAGTATACCTCTACGATATCCTTCCAGCTGAAGGGCTCTCGACCTGGCTCTGCTGCTGTGCTCTCCTGGGGGACCTCTGGATGCTGTTGGGAAAGGGGACTGATTGTCTCTTCCCGGGACCCATTGATGATGTACTGGTACTTCCACTCCAGGTCACATTCCTGGGTGACTAGGTACCGCAGGTCTGCCCCCAGGTCAATAGCTCTAGGGAGACCCAGCTTGTCTTCCCGGTCATCATACAGGTCCCAGAAGCGTGAATCTGTAGCCCTTCCAAAGTCATCATCGTCCATATTCTCCCAGAATAGATCAGGGCCATCGTAATCCCCACACTCCGGGAATTCATACTCAGCCATCTCTGGAACAAGCTGAGTCGCATACCACTGTAGCGCCTGGTATGCGTTGTCGAGCCACAGTTCGTTATATACTAGATCCTCTAGTTTAGCTACCCACACTGGAAGGGGTTGTTTGCCCAAGAGGGGCATCCGCTCTGCCATTCGAGCCTGGATTTGCTGCCCTCTGCTGATACTACGATCTCCTCGCCAACGTTGAACTTTCTGTAGGGCTTCTTCCCACAGCTCAAATCTGGCCTCATGTCTGTACCCACACATCTCCTCTTCTGAGACTGCCCCATCCCTCCGGGCTAGGAAGCCATGCATTCTGTCGAGGAACCTTTCCTCCATTTCGGCTGCTGTGCACGGACTGGCTGGCTCCATGCTGCTCTAGGTAGGGACACTGCGCAGTGGCTAGCGTTGCCCTCAATACTCTCATACGATACCAATACGGGTGTCTCCAAGGTGCTGCTCTAGGTAGGGACGCTGCGCAGTGGCTAGCGTTGCCCTCAATACTCTCATACGATACCAATACGGGTGTCTCCAAGGTGCCGCTCCTCGCACTAGGACGCCATCCCACCGCTTGCCACCAAATGTTACGGCTGCCTCCAGGCTGGCTGGAAGTTGGACCGTAGAAAAGGATGCCCCTAGCGCTCACCAAAGGATCATCAGCACCGTAGACACCATAAATACTGCGTAGCCACCATAAGTACTGCAGACTCTATGAACCACCGCTGCTGGGCTGGTATCTCACCGTCTGCTCTGCGCCCTGGACCTACGACCAGGCTCCAGGTTGTAGTAGATGAACCTCTTCCTTCTGTAGAGTGAAGCAGGATCAGGAACAAGAGCTCTTACAAGAGCTCAGTAGCTAAGGGAGTATGAAGAGCATAGCAATCCCTGTAGTGATTATAGCTGTCCCCTACAAACATGAGTCAAGGCTGCAAGTTAGAGGGTCAGAAGAGGTCTGAGGTGCTGGAACACCCAGCCTGGTTTTTATTACCATTTTGTAAATACAGGACCACCCACAGGGCGGGACAAAACAACCAATCATACACGTACATCATTAAAACCACTCCCAGTAATTACACACAAAATCCTCGCCTATGTCTGTGATATAATTATGCTACACAAGGGATTAACATAATTATCACAGACAGTTAAAAAATACAGTTTTTACCCATACCCTGTAACTTTAAAGCCATCCATCCAATCTTCATAAAAATACATATTAACAATCAATCCATTCAGGGGAACAACATATTAAAAAATGGCACGAATCAGACCAGGGGTTCAAAAGTTATCAAAAGTATCTTTTGGGGCCTAGCTGGCAGCATGGCAATCTGGTTCAAGCAGGTTTTACAGGGCCCTCTATCCTGGAGACAATGGGAAAAGTAATCCAATTATCCAGGGATAGAGGCAGACTCCATTAACCACATGGTTGCAAAAAGACATAAAACACTTTAAAATACATAAAGTCACCTTTTACACATAACACACAGACATTTCACATATCCCCAGATAGCTGGGATCTGAGCGCACAAAACTACAGAATAGCGCGCAGATCCTATTCACACAGTTCAATTGCCATCGAGCTAAAGTCTTTCCCATAGTCTTTCATTATATGAATAGGCTCCATGGCATAGCTATCTGGGGTATCACCGCTCACACAGGGCCATAGTCATAAGGAAGGAGGCTGGCAAATAGGCTTCTCCACAATCCAGGGAAGCAGGGCAATTTTCCATTTAAAGGGCCAGTTACAAATAGCGATTTGTAACATATATATATACATATTTATATATTTAAAGTAGTGATGTCGCAAACATAACATTTTCGGTTCGCGAACGGTGAACTCGAACTTCCGTAAATGTTCGCGAACGGGCGAACCGGGCGAACCGGGCGAACCGCCATAGACTTCAATGGGCAGGTGAATTTTAAAACCCACAGGGACTCTTTTTGGCCACAATAGTGATGGAAAAGTTGTTTCAACGGGACTAACACCTGGACTGTGGCATGCCGGAGGGGGATCCATGGCAAAACTCCCATGGAAAATTACATAGTTGATGCAGAGTCTGGTTTTAATCCATAAAGGGCATAAATCACCTAACATTCGTAAATTGTTTGGAATAACGTGCTTTAAAACATCAGGTATGATGTTGTATCGATCAGGTAGTGTAAGGGTTACGCCCGCTTCACAGTGACAGACCAAACTCCCCGTTTAACGCACCGCAAACAACCGCAAACAGTCCATTTGCACAACCGCAAACTCCCCATTTGCACAAGGTTGGATACCAAGCTAGCCATGTCCCATTTCTTGTCCTCACTGATGTCATTGAAGGTCTCTCTTCCTCCACCCAAGAAGCGGGAGATGGAAAAAGATGCTTGGTCGGTCCTCCTACTTCAAATTTGGGGCACTGCACGTGCAATCTAATGTGCCACCAGATAGGAGTAGGGTGTTAAGTAGTACCATTCTTATCAGTTTAATCCCTGTTACGTCCCCTGTCAGGGGACGTGTATATAAGGCATCGATTTTAGGAAGCGGGAGATGGAAAAAGATGCTTGGTCGGTCCTCCTACTTCAAATTTGGGGCACTGCGCGTGCAATCTAATGTGCCACCAGATAGGAGTGGTGTGTTAAGTAGTACTATTCTTATCAGTTTAATCCCTGTTACGTCCCCTATCAGGGGACGTGTATATAAGGCATCGATTTTAGGAAGCGGGAGATGGAAAAACATGCTTGGTCGGTACTCCTACTTCAAATTTGGGGCACTGTGCGTGCAATCTAATGTGCCACCAGATAGGAGTAGTGTGTTAAGTAGTACTATTCTTATCAGTTTAATCCCTGTTACGTCCCCTATCAGGGGACGTGTATATAAGGCATCGATTTTAGGAAGCGGGAGATGGAAAAACATGCTTGGTCGGTACTCCTACTTCAAATTTGGGGCACTGTGCGTGCAATCTAATGTGCCACCAGATAGGAGTAGTGTGTTAAGTAGTACTATTCTTATCAGTTTAATCCCTGTTACGTCCCCTATCAGGGGACGTGTATATAAGGCATCGATTTTAGGAAGCGGGAGATGGAAAAAGATGCTTGGTCGGTCCTCCTACTTCAAATTTGGGGCACTGCGTGTGCAATCTAATGTGCCACCAGATAGGAGCAGTGTGTTAAGTAGTACTATTCCTATCAGTTTAATCCCTGTTACGTCCCCTATCAGGGGACGTGTATATAAGGCATCGATTTTAGGAAGCGAGAGATGGAAAAAGATGCTAGGTCGGTCCTCCTACTTCAAAGTTGGGGCACTGCGCGTGCAATCTAATGTGCCACCAGATAGGAGTGGTGTGTTAAGTAGTCCCCCTCATCAGGCCTTTTTTAGTCCAATGTATCGCCCACTGTCAGTCCCTTCGGGATCCATCCCTCATTCATCTTAATAAAGGTGAGGTAATCTAGACTTTTTTGACCTAGGCGACTTCTCTTCTCAGTGACAATACCTCCTGCTGCACTGAAGGTCCTTTCTGACAGGACACTTGAAGAGGGGCAGGCCAGAAGTTCTATCGCAAATTGGGATAGCTCAGGCCACAGGTCAAGCCTGCACACCCAGTAGTCAAGGGGTTCATCGCTCCTCAGAGTGTCAATATCTGCAGTTAAGGCGAGGTAGTCTGCTACCTGTCGGTCGAGTCGTTCTCTGAGGGTGGACCCCGAAGGGCTGTGGCGATGCGTAGGACTTAAAAAGCTCCGCATGTCCTCCATCAACAACACGTCTGTAAAGCGTCCTGTCCTTGCCGGCGTGGTCGTGGGAGGAGGAGGATTACTTTCACCTCTTCCCCTGTTAGATTCCCGTTGTGCTGTGACATTACCCTTATACGCTGTGCAAAGCATACTTTTTAATTGATTTTGGAACGGCTGCATCCTTTCCGACTTGCCGTAATTCGGTAAAATTTCAGGCACTTTCTGCTTATACCGGGGGTCTAGTAGCGTGGACACCCAGTACAGGTCGTTCTCCTTCAGCCTTTTTATACGAGGGTCCCTCAACAGGCACGACAGCATGAAAGACCCCATTTGCACAAGGTTGGATGCCGAGCTACTCATGTCCTGTTCCTCATCCTCAGTGATCTCTCTGAAGGTATGTTCTTCCCCCCAGCCACGTACAACACCACGGGTACCAGATAGGTGACAACGAGCACCCTGGGATACCTGTTGTGGTTGGTCTTCCTCCTTCTCCTCAAAGCCACATTCCTCCTCTGACTCCACTTCCTCACAATCCTCTTCCAGCGTTGCCGCAGGTCCAGCAAGCGATGCTGATAAGGCTGTTTCTGGTGGTGATGGTGACCACAACTCTTCCTCTTCACGCTCATCTACGGCCTGATCCAGCACTCTTCGCAGGGCACGCTCCAGGAAGAAAACAAATGGTATGATGTCGCTGATGGTGCCTTCGGTGCGACTGACTAGGTTTGTCACCTACTCAAAAGGACGCATGAGCCTACAGGCATTGCGCATGAGCGTCCAGTAACGTGGCAAAAAAATTCCCAGCTCCGCAGAGGCTGTCCTAGCACCCCGGTCATACAAATACTCGTTAACGGCTTTTTCTTGTTGGAGCAGGCGGTTGAACATTAGGAGTCTTGAATTTCAACGTGCCGGGCTGTCGCAAATCAAGTGCCTCACTGGCATGTTGTTTTACCGCTGGATATCGGAAAAGTGCGCCATGGCCGTGTAGGAACGCCTGAAATGGCCACACACCTTCCTGGCTCCATCAGCCCCTATGTTAATCCGGCCCTGCCTAAATGTCAAGGCAATATTGTGTACATTGAAAGATTAGATGAATGCCTTTAACTCTTGTATTTTATATTACATTAAAGATATCCTCAAAGGAAATCATGGTTATTAAACCAGAAAATGAATGCATGTGTTGCTAGATTATGTATGTAAACATTACCCTTCAGTCCCAATAGACAAGCCACTTGCTTTGCTGTGCAGGCCAATGTAATCTGAAATCAAATGAAACACCCATTAATTTTGTTTACTATAAAAAATATATATTGATTTGAGTGTATTCTTTCATTCTGTGTTCATTTTTTGTAGCTTTATGAATGGTGTGCATGCATGGAAAGATATGAGTATGGTTTGTTTGGTGAAAGTAAAGGTTAATGTATTAGGTAAGATAATATGTAATGGGAAACAAGGTAGATATGAAGATGTAAGAATGAGAAATATAATACACTATCTGTAGTTGTTTTGTGGAGAATATAGGCATGACAAGTTACTTTGGTTGAAAGAAATGGTAATAGCTGTATGTCAGAAGTGAGGCATTATATAAAGTTTATGAATTTAATATTTTACATCCATCAGTTTAACTTTCTGAGATAGAGGATGCTATACAGTGACTATTTATATGATTTGGAACTCAAAGAATAGCTACAAGAAGAAGGAGATAGAAGATGTTTAGCAATCCATATTTGCTAATCATAGAGGTGCTGAACCAGCAATCCATTAATAGAGCAGTACTATGATACACAAATGAATAAAATATTGAAAATTACATAATATGTGTGTTAACTTTCTCAGGTTATACTCCATTTTATTTTAAATATGTATTAACCCCTTAACCCTTTCCCGACCGAAGACGGCAATTTTCCGTCAACCTTGTCCTTGCGTTAAGGACTGTTGACGGGAAATTTCTGTCATTTACTAAAGTTAACCCCAGATCACCGCAATCGCGGCGATCTCGGGGTTAATGCTCACCTGCAGCAGTGATCGCTCTGACAGGCTTTAATAAAGTTAAAGTAAAATCCCACCCCCTTTACCCATTTAAAATAAAAATGAACCCCTTCCCTGCCAATTGATCACTGGCTACAGTGATCAATTGGCAGGGATTACATTTTACTGTCATCTGATTTTTTTTATTTTTTTTAACCCCTGAGGGGTGGAAGTTAATGGGAAATGTGTTTGGTGTTAGGCTATCTAGGGGTTAACATTAAAAAAGTTGTAAAATAAGCTTTAAAAAGTTAAAGTTTTCAAAAAAAATGTTTTAGTAACGCTTAAGTAAAAAAAAAAGAATACCACCCCCCTTTACCCAGTCCAAATAAAAATTAACCCCTTCCCTGCCAGTTGATCACTGCCTACAGTGATCAAAATATAGATTACAGTATTATACTGTGATCTAATTTTTTTTAACCCCTGAGGATTAACTTTTATTAATTTTTTTAACCCTCAGGGGTTCAATTTATTTAATTAATTAACGTATTTTATAATTATATATTTTGCTAGGTGGGGTGGGTGGGAGTTATGGGAAAGTAGGGAATTTACTGTTAGTGCTGCTTACTGCTAGTTAGGGGTAATGGTAAAAAAGTTTATAAAAAAATGTAAAAGTGTTAAAAGTGTAAAAAGTTAAGAAAGTTTAAAACATTTAATAAGTAGAAAAAAATGTGCCCCTTAAATGTCCACATATACATGGAAAATGTACATACAGGGGTATTGCTGTATTCAGCTGACATAGCTGAGCAACATATGAAGTATTATACAGTCGTAGCACACACAGTGGCATACATACCGGGGTCGTAGGGGTCGCGGCTGTGCCCGGGCCCGGCCCACCAGGGGGCCCGCCCGCCCTGCGAGCCCGGTATGTACACAGTGTGGCCAGCCTCTTCTCCTGGGGGGCCCAGGAGCCGGCCACCTCAGGGCCCCCCGAGGCTGGCCCTGGTGTCACTGGGCAGGCAGGCTGGCACGCGAGGAAGCACTCTCCCCTGAGTGCTCCCTCTTCAGCTCCCTCGCGCACCGCACTGATACCAGAGCCGGAATATGACGTCATCTTTCGGCTTCGGCATCAGTACGCGGCAGGCGGGGGAGCTGAACAGGAAGCACTCAGAGGAGAGTGCTACCTCGCGTGCCCGCCAGCCTGCCCTCCTGGTGACACCACTGGACCCCAGGGAATCGCCTCAGCACTCCTAAAGGTAGGGAGGCTGGGGGATTATTTTTTTTTTTTTTAAAGTGTGTGTGTGTGTTAGTGTGTGTGTGTGTGTGTGTTAGAGTGTGTGTGTTAGTGTGTGTGTTAGAGTGCATGTGTGTGTGTTAGTGCGTGTGTGCTAGAGTGTGTGTGTGTGTGTTAGTGTGTGTTAGTGCATGTGTGTGTTAGAGAGTGTGTGTTACAGGGTGTGAGTGTGTGTGTGTTAGAGGGTGTGAGTGTGTGTGTGTGTGTGTGTGTTAGAGTGTGTGTGTGTGTTACTGAGTGTGTTAGTTTGTGTGCATCTGTTAGTCAGTGCGTGTTTTGTAAGTGAGTGTGTATGTGTCTGTCTGTCAGTGAGTGTGTATGTATGTCTGTCACTGAGTGTGTCTGTCAGTAAATGTGTGTGTCTGTTAGCTAGTGTGAATGCGTCTGTTCGTGAGAGTGTGTGTGTGTGTCTTAAGCACTTACCTTTCTCCAGTGCTGGACTCCCTTGGCACTGAGAATATCTCTGCCCCGATCCGCCTCTCAGCTCCGAATGCACATGCGCGGCAAGAGCTGCGCGCGCATTCAAACCACCCATAGGAAAGCATTACTCAATGCTTTCCTTTGGACGTTCAGCATCTTCTCACTGTGATTTTCAATGAGACAGCCATTAGTGGCTGGATTAACCCTCAGTGAAACATAGCAGTTTCTCTGAAACTGCTATGTTTTCAGCTGCATGGTTTAAACTAGAGAGACTTAATTGAGCTGATGTGATCTGGGTGTCTGCAGTGGTCCTTTAAGTGTTTGTGCATCTGCATGCACTGGCGTACATACCGCGGTCGCAGCTTTACAGAAAAGTGCCAAAGGCATACAATGGGGGTATTGTTATACTCAGCAGATGTAGCTGAACACAATATGGGGTTTTGTGCAGGAATAGCACACACCAGCTTTACGAAATACACATTACAAAAATGTTGTTATATGTGTATATGCCAAAATAGAGACAATTTTACTCCAATATTTAGCAGAGATTGGAGATGAAATGGTT
This sequence comes from Pelobates fuscus, assembly GCF_036172605.1. Lineage (NCBI taxonomy): Eukaryota > Metazoa > Chordata > Amphibia > Anura > Pelobatidae > Pelobates > Pelobates fuscus. The sequence goes on along the minus strand of NC_086319.1, from coordinate 192,459,164 downwards.
ATGTAAAAAGTGTCAAACTAACCTTAGGTAAATAGCCTGTGATGTCTACTTTATATAAATATATACTTTTGTATGGCAATTTTGTTTTCTGTGGTAGCTACTAAACCTACAAGACAAACATACCAACTTCTAAAATTGTTTCACATTCAAATTTTAGTTTAGTCCTTATATTTTGTGACCTGTAACTTTCAAAATAAGCTGTAATCCTATACATATTATGTATTCTATAAATCAAGACACACAAATGAATTTATTTTGAATTACTTTTTCTAAGCTGGACATATTATGCACACGCTATTATTGCCAAAACTGTGAAAAAAAATAGTTTTAAAATTTTGTGGCATTTTTCTTATAATTAATGAGAATTTATCTATGTATATGTGACATAATATTAAAGCCCAGTTTGCCCTCTGAAAAACGATATATAATATGTGTTGTTGCAATAAATGACAGAGATGCAAATTGCATTTGAACACAAACAGCAAAAAATGCAAATATGGCTTGTGTGCAGACCCTGTGAAGGCTTGGGTGCAGGCCTCTGTGCAGGCTTGGGTACAGGCCTCTGTGCAGGCTTGGGTACATGCCTCTGTGCAGGCTTCGATGCAGGCTTTGGTGCAGGCCTCTGTGTAGGCTTAGGTGCAGGCCTCTGTGTAGGCTTTGGTGCAGGCCTCTGTCTCGGTGCAGGTGCTGCGGTGGACAGTCGGGAGACATCTATACCTATTTGTCTCTGTATCTGTTCTATAAGCTTGGCCAAGAGCTGTGACCAGAAGCGCTCAAAGGCCCGCTCGATTTGGTCCTCGTGGGGGACCACGACACTATGTTCCCTCATTGCCGTGGGCATGAGGCCCTGAAATGTCTAGTGTTTGGTACCACTTTCCTCCTCACCTCAGGCTGATTGCGGATTGATATCAGGTGGGGACCAGGATATCCCTCCTGTCCCAAGGGGGGGGGGATCCGAGCGGTTCACGGTTGTGTGCGAACCCAGGGACGGGAGACCGTCGGTCTCTCCCAGCAACTGGCCGACACTCCCAGGGTCAGTTGCAATGAATATCTGATGTGCTCGGGCACTTAACCCCTTAGGATTAGTGACTACAGGCAGCAAGAGTAGTCTACTGTTGTAACCGATTGTCCTGTGGCAGGACGGAGGCAGATTGCTTAAAAGATAACTTTGAGTCAGCGAGAGCTACTGTGAAGCACGTCCTGCCATCTTGGGTGCCTGGCCCCGCCCCCCTACATGACATTTTAACTGTGAATGTCATATTACTGTTTGCTTTTACTGCAATAAAATACACATGTTTGTATTCAGCGATGTCTCACGTGTAAAACAGTACCCCCTATGTACAGGTTTTATGGTGTTTTGGGCATGTAATTGTGTACCTTATCCTGTAGTTTTTATTCTTATGTGGATGGGAAAACGTGCGTGCTGGCACCATATGGCCACCATATGTGTGACGTGTGACGTGTGGCACGTGACGTGTAAAGTATGTCTATTCACTTAAAGTCACAGGAATGCACTTTAATGTACATAATAGATCACTGTAAGCACTTCAATGTACATAATAGATCACTGTAAGCACTTTAATGTACATAAGAGCACTTAGTATCAGTTTAAAGAATACATTTTGCACTTTCCAGAATGGTTATCTACTTAATATTGCGGATAGCACTTTATTGTACATAATAATATGAAGTTTCACTTTAATAATCACTGGAAGCACTTTGAAGTAGATCTTGTTCTTCTGAGTGTTGCTTAATATCTGAATTATATTAATTTGGGTTTTTATCCAAATAGTATTATCCCTAGCAGTTTTGCCATTGTGATGTATTATTTATTGGATGTTTGAGGACTTGGAGTAAGGACTAGTAGCTGGCACCTCCTTGCATATCGCAGGTATGATAGAGCCAGTGAGTTAGGTGTAGATTGTGCTGCTATATTGGGGGATTAGGTCATAATATTTGATTGTTTTTATCGTTTGATGTATCCACCGAGTAGGCGCCCGGGCGGTGAGCAGTAGCATTCCGTTGCCGGGGAGCTTGTTTACATTGCGGGTTACCCTGCCAACGGTTAATGATGCGAACACGCCACTTCCGGTTTCGGCATGTTCGCACATGCGCACATGAATGTGAGAGACGCCCGGCGCCTGAACACACAGGTGGTAAGTGTTTTTAATTTATTTATGAGTCTGTTTAGCTATATATAAGCAATTATTTGTAAATGTAATGTTTTGTATGCTGAGTTGATCCTGATGAAAGCCACTGAAGTGGCTGAAACGTTGATGAGATGACAGCAACCATGTTTTAAAGAAATTGGAATAAAGAAGAATTGTTTTAATTCAAACAACAGACCGTGAGTGCAAGCCTTCATTTTTCGTATCTTATATATATATATATATATATATATATATATATATATATATATATATTAATTTTCAAATACAGTTAGAATGAAATTACACACATATATATTATTATTTTTTATTATTTTTTTTACATATTTACATATAGATTTATTTTATATTATATATAAATATATATATAAATATAATTATACTTTTATATATATATATATATATATATATATTTAATCAATATAATTCTACGTGTATTTTGATATATATATATATATATATATATATATATATATATATATATATTAAAATACACTTAGGCAGTGTATGTGTATATATATTCTTAGATCACATATATAATAAACATATATATGATCTAAGTATATATTTTATTTTAAACTGTTTTCCTCGCAAGGACCTCACAATCAAATGGCCCAGGTGGGCCGGAACAGCAGGAGGGGGACTCCCCGTGATGCCAGGTAAGGCCACCACACCGCGATCGCCGACATGGGGTCGCTGGCAACCGGGTAAGTGAATAGGATGGTGGGGACGTGCTATGCCCCCCCTCGGCGTTTACAGCCAGGTCCCCAAGGACGGCATAGCACGCCCGCCATCCTTAAGGGGTTAAAATTTAGCAATTGACACCAGATCCAATTTAGTTCAGGCACAAACAGGACACACATTGCACTGGAGGAGGAGAAACAAAAACATTAGGATAGATCTCTAAATATTCTAGTTTAAAGAGTGTTATAAAGTACAAAAGTGGGGCAGTGGGGCAATCACCATAGAAACCATTAGAATACATAGACATATTCTACTGGTAATTTTTATTCTTTGACATTTTTTTTACTACTTTTTAAAATAGAACACATTGATACGTCTACAAATTGTCTCTGCCTCTTCACCTTCATTTTCTTTCTAACAATGATTGACAGGAACCAAAGATGGAGTCACTCCATCAGCCCAGTATAGAGGTAAATACTTTGATGTGGATTTCTACATTCAATTTTGGTTTTAATCTTCTCAAACACATACTAGTTAAAGGCACACTCCGTGTACTATAAGTACTACAGACCTGCAGTGCATGGCTTAGTTTATTGGCTAAGATCAATCAGCTGACACTTTTATTCAGCCAATGAGCTAGCGCTGAGTCCTGCTCTTGTGATTGCAGAGATGAGGCAGGGAGTACTGCCTGGTCGAACCCAGATAAGAAATCAAACCATTATACAATTGTTAGACTACTGACAATGGGGGAACTGGATGGTAGGGGGGGCTGGTTGCTCATAGACCCTAACTACTACAGGACACTTTAGTGTTTATGGGATTGTAATCTTCATTTAAACAGAGGATAAGGGGTGAGTAAACATGACTTTAAGTAAACATAGTTGCCACAGTGTAAATTATAATAAAAATGTTTTAGAGCAATAGAAACTTTCGCACAAACATAGCTGTCATATTTAAATCTTTATTTAGGGTTCTTTTTTAAATTATTCATCTCTTTCATTCTGTTAAGAAAAGTATTCAGATCTTGTATAACTGCTTTTCTGTAAATGTTGTTTAATCCACAGCATCTCTTTTGTGACACGTCCTATCAGATAATCTGACAGCCTTCACTAATTAATATTTGTTTTAATCCTTTGGATTGCAATTTGGCATTTGTCTGTAGCAGCACAAAAAAGAAAAATATATTTTATCAAGTGCAACATACAAAATGTTAACATTGTATGAAATACTACACCCATATGATTTAAAAATATATATTAATCCTGAATTATTTTAAACGTATTATTATCTATTATTTTTTGTTTATTTTTGCAAGGTAACTCAACATATTTTTTTTTTTTTTATATATATTTATTGTTTTTTTCCCCCATACAAAAGACATAGAATACAAAACATTTATATAACATACAATTGCCTTAGAATTAACATGTGGTTTACATTTTGCAATTAGTAGATATAAGGCACAAAGCCCTATAGATTATTCCATTGCACCTCAAAACAATTAAACAAAAAAACAAGAAAAGAAAAACAGTTTCTCTGCACATTCATGATTTGATTTAATTTAATTTGATATCTGTTGTAATTAAAGTTACTGTTCGGGGGGTTTGATATTTAATATAGCTTATTACTATGATATGTATCAATAAAAATAAGCATCTTTTCAAACTATTTGATGTCTTGATATTTGAGCTTGTAATAATGCAATCCTCCATCTTTAATTGGCATGTTACTTGGTTTTTAATATTGAGTCATGTAGGTATTTCTTGTTTTTCACAGTTCCTTGCTAATTAAATTTAAGCTGCTATGAGAATATTTATAATTAAGTATTTAGATATAGTATCCATTTTTGGCCATGTTAGGTGTAAGAGAAATGCTTCTAGAACAAAATATATATATATATGTGGTAGTTTTAAATTCTTAAACAGGTTATGGGAAATATATGGAAAAAGGAACCTTCTGAAAGTTCACACCTCCAACATACATTTCTTATACCAGGATAGAATTTGTTTGATTTTTTGGGACCATATACCATCAGTAGATAATTTTATATTGAATTTCTAGTAGATTTAAACAGTGTATATTTAGTTTAAGATCTGTCATTACTTTATATCATTCCTTCAGTTCAAAAAGTCTACCTACCTACCTACATCTATTTCTTTATTTATATCTATCAGCCCCATATCAATAATTTTTGTGATATTATGTCTATATAGGACTTCTTGAGGTAGCTCTTTTTTAGGGATCCCTATAATATTTTTAATTAACAAAACAATTCTTAACTCTTAATTATACAAAAATATATTTTTTGACTCAGATTGTATTCTTGAGCAAGGCAATGAAAGGATTTAACTTGTCCATTATTTAGTAGGTTATCCACCTTGGTTATCCCTTTTACTCTCCATTTGTAAAGGTTAATATCTTGTATTTTATATTCCAAAATCTTTATTAGTATCGACAATATTATTAAGGGATTAAGATTATTTTTATTAAGGAACTGTTTCCACAATTTTAGTAGATTCTCTATGAGTAAGTAATAAGTTTGGAGATGTGGGTCTCTTGTTACTATCTATCCATAGAATACAATTAAAATCAACATTATTAAGCTTCCATTTTATACCATGCTTCAGGAAAAAAACTCTTGGTCACACAATTTATTTTGATGTAAAATCATAGATGCATCATGATATCTATTAATGAGGGGTAAATCAATGCCTCCTTTTGCTGCATTCCTTGAAATAATAGATTTTGCAATTCTCGGTTGTTTAGAAAACCATATATAGTGATTAAAAACCCTTTGTATTTCTCTCAGCCACTTTTGGGGGAAAACTAACCGTACCATCCTAAATGCATAGGTCCATTTAGGGAAGATATAAGATCTGATTATGTTTATTCTGCCCCACCATGATAGTTCTTTAAACGACCATTTGTTAAGGTTTTATCTAGTTTGAGCTAATACATTTTGAAAATTAGGTTCTAAGAATTTTTTAGGGTCTTCTAATATTTTAATACCTAAATAATCTATGGGGTCTGTCATCCACTTGAACTTATATTTAGATCTTGGAAACATTTTATTTCTTTTTATTAATATTTAATAACAATGCTGATGATTTAGACATATTTAATTTGTAGTTAGAGAAACTACTGAATGTTTGTATCTCTTCTAATAAGGCGGCTAAAGTCCAAGTTGTTTATAACTATATCATCTGTGTAGGCAAAATTATTGGTCTGTACTTGATAGGATGAGTTTATTATTACATTATCGCTTATCCATTGTAGTAGGGATTCTAAGGTTAAAATATATAAAATGGGAGACAAGGGGCACCCCTGCCAAGTCCCATTTATTATATTGAACCAAGGGGATTTTATTCTGAGCCTCTTATTCTGGCCAAAGGTGTAGAATACAAGGCCTTACTTTTAGCTATAAAACAGTTCCCAAATCCATATAAATTCAACATTTCATACATAAATTCCCAACTGACCCAATCAAACGCCTTTTCAGCGTCTAAAAATAAGGCCAGTTGGGATATATTGTCTCTTTTTGACATATCTAAGGAATCTATAAGTCTTCTCATGTTTTGAGTTGGAGATCTAGAGGTCACAAATCCTACCTGGTCTCTGTGAACTAATATTTGTATGATGTCTTTTAATCTCGTAGCCAAAATAGTAGAGAAAATTTTAATGTCCACATTTATGAGTGATATGGGGCGATAATTAGCTATTTCTGCTGGGGTCTTGCTCTGTTTAAGAATTGGGTACTACATTAGACTGTTGCATTTCTTCTGGAGGGCTTTCTAAGGAGCCTAAATTGTTTAACATTGTTACCAGGTGAGGGCTAACGTTATATTTTGTGATTTTGTAGAAAAAAAATGAAAACCCGTCTGATCCAGGCGCCTTATTGTTTTTAAGTTTATTAATAGCTGCCATAACGTCTGCCAAAGATATAGGAGTACTTAAGGAATTTATCTGGTCTCTTGTTATTTAAATGTAGTTGAACTACCAAGATATTCCTTAAGTTAATCCTTGTCTATATTCATTTGGATATTATAGAGTTCTTGATAAAATTTCCTAAATTTCTCTCCTATCTGCTTTGGGTTATAGTATTTTAAGCCCTTGTAAATTATTTTAAAAATTCTCCTTTTCACTGTTCGCTGCTTAAGTTTAGTTGTTAATAATTTGTTAGCTTTGTTACTTTAGTGGTACCAATTCTGGTTAAGATCCAGGAGTTTTTTTTTTAGCATTTTCTAGTAGAATGTTATTTATTTTGTTTTTAATAATTCTTATTTTTTCTGTTTTATCTAAAGACATATTTTCTTTATCACTTCTAGATAAATTGAATAATTCAACATATAGCTCTGGGAGAGATGTGACTTCTGTTCTATTTTTATTTGCTTTCATTTTTATTAGGTGACCCCTAACTACAGATGTATAAGCACATCATAACATAGAGTAAAGACTTTATCTGTATTGTTTTCCTCAAAGTAACATTTAGTCATTCTGTTTATGTATTCTTTATTGTCTTCTGTCATTAATAAGGTATTATCCAATTTCCAATCTGGTCTAGTGGGTGGGGCTAATTGATTTTATATTTCCATTATCACTCCATTATCATCTGTCCAAGTTACTTCTTTTATGTATATATTTTTAATTTGTTGTATAAGGGGCGACCTTCCTATATGAGAATATGAATAATGTATTCTAGAGAAATGTGTAAAATTCTTCTCGTCTGGGTGTACCATTTTCCATATATCATATAGACTGTATTCTCCCAAGAGTGAAAGAAAGATTCTGGATTGATTTTTGACTTCATTAGACAATGCGTTTTTCTTTCAATATTTTTTGTCCAATTTGTGGTCTAAGACCATATTAAGATCTCCCGCTATTATTAATGCGTAATATGTGTATTATTTCAAGTTTGTTACATACTTTTTTAAGGAGACCAGCTGGACCTTTATTAGGTGCATATATGTTTACCAGAGTATAAAGTACCCCATTTATGTTACAAATCAGTATGATATATCTAGTGTCGTAATCTATCTCTTGATATATTTTCTCATAATTTGCCTGGTCAGATATTAAGATTACAACTCCTTTTTTTTTTTTAAACTAAGGCGGAGTCTATTATGTTACAATATCCTCTTTTTAAAAAAAAATGTATTTCATTGGTCCAGTGGGTCTCCTGCAAGAATGCGACCTCTATATGATCTTTTTTCAGAAAATCTACAAGCATCATTCTCTAATAGAAATGAAAGGATAAGGTCCAAAAAAAATGGACCTTAGATAAAGAGGATAAAACACACTAAAAGGTTAACCCCTCAACTGAAAAAAAGGACTCCACGAAAAAATCCTCATAAATGCAATGAAAAAAATATATTAGATGAATAATCTAATGTGGTTTCAGGGGTGGTGTATACCTTTAAATGTTGAAAATGACATGCAGCAATACTATAATACCATAGTCTGTCTTGAATTGCCAAAATAAATACAATATTGATATGTTTGATAACAATGAGTCCAATAGTATACAGAGTGTCTCTATATGGATACAATTGTATCACTGAAATTAAAAGTTTTACTCAGTCCGTGAATGTTGTAAGCTATAACAGCCTCTACCAGCTATAGATAAAACTGGATAGTATCTAGCTGATGTAGCTAGAAATAATATGGTACAATAATATATAAATCTGCATAAATAGCAGTAATGATTTATATGTGACTCTGTACTGAGAAAGAATAAGTAGAAAAAGACTAACAGGTCATAAGTAATGACCTGCAGTTTGATGGGAAAAACCCCTCCGTTCTTGCCAAGATTAGTGAAGAATTCAATAGTGCTTTCTTGTCTGCGAGCCCGCTTTTTAACAGATGCCATTACATTTTCTGAAGTTCTTTCATTTAACCTGAACCACGTGTCAGTGTGAATTTACTTCTGCGTATACGCAATTTAATCATCTCTAATTTGGTCAGGAACAGATAGTCATTCAAACTTATTGGTTTGCTTAAAAGAATCCTATATCATATATATATATATATATATATATATATATATATATATATATATATATATATTATATACCGTAATCCCTTTTCACACTCTTAGTAATACTCTCAATATAATTATCTAACCGTGATAACCTTTATGAATAACAACTTTCAGGGGAAAGGAAAGAAAAAAAAAAAAGTTTCTCTTTCTTTTATATCTCACATATTCATTCATATTCATTTTTGTTAATATGTGCCTATCCATACCACAATCCCTATTCATTATCAACCTTCATATTAATACAACTGATATAATTATCTAACAGTGATATCGGTTGACTTAGATTGTGAATAATAGCAAAAGAAAAGCTAACAGTATAAACTGATCAAACCATCGATGTTCTATTTTCACCTACGTGTCTGGTAAATCTACAACCTCTGTGGTACTATCTAATTTTATTTATTATTGTCCCTTATCCGTGAATATATAATCATTGTATATAAGTCTAACATCCTCTCCACTTCCTTCCACCCATTCCCTCTCCTGCCATTATCAATTCTTCCATCTCTTATCTTCTTTTATTTGTTAACCATCCTTTAACCATTTCCGGAGTTTTAAATGTATGCCTTTTCTCATTATCTATTATTATTAAGCTCACTGGGTATCCCCATTTGTACTGTATATCTTTTTCTCTTAATTCTTTCTTTACTTGTGCATATGTCTCCCTTAATTGTCTTGTCTGAAAGGACAGATCTGGGAAAACCAGGATCTTTGAGAATTTTTCTTCTTTTGTGTTCTAGATATTTTTAAAAACGAATCTTTTATATTATATAAAAATAGCAACAGGTATCCATGAGCTAACTAATAAATAAAATAAAATAACATAAGTAAGTATGTATTAGAAATGAGACTTAGTCTCAGATAACACACTTATGTATTTAGATATAGATGTATAATGTCAAAAATTATTGCTAGAAGTAATTGCTGGGATATCTGTATGGCATGGGTATCCTTAATCCAGGACAAAGGAATATCCAAGGGCAAATATAACCTTAAGCCAAATGTTATACTTCCATCAAAATGAAAGATATAATAGCCAGATGGCATAAAAATACTAGAATTACACTGACTACTATCCAGCAGGTCAGATACTTATGATAATCAAGCAAAACCAGTATAGAAAGCTGGTTGCTATAAGCAATATAAAAAATATATCGCTAAAAAACAACTGAGAATATAAAAGTCAAATTTATTTCAAAATAATAAAATATAGTTAAAAATAAGTCCACAGTAAAAACACCAGTCCATTAAAGGTAAAAAAAATATACAACAACCTTATTTCCAGGCACGGATGGATATGGATGTTCTTCACAATTCTATATCCAAATTCTGATCGCCGGTGAGGACGGCTTGCGTACCACAGTGCGTTCTACCTCGAGCCTCACTTCAGAGGAACTGCGCTGCTCATCGGATAATATCAGTAAGGTGCCTTTGATCCGAGATGATGTCTAGGCTCTTGTGATAATACCTTGGCTGGTTGTCGCTGTGTGGACGTTCATTGAACTGTCTGACGCGTTTCGTAGTGAATAGCCCTACTTCCTCAGAGACGTATGCAGGGCCGGACTGGGAAAAAAATTAGGCCCGGGCATTTTTCAATCAGAGCGGCCCACTAAGAAGGGGGCGGGGCCAGAGAGGGTGTGTTTTGTCATCACTAATGACAAGCACAGCCCCTCTCAAAGTGAGCATGTTAGTTCAATGCGCAGAGCCCCGCTGAAGAGCTCTGGCATTAGAAAAAGGCCCTGAATTTGTTCTGCGCAGCGCAAGCAAATTTAATAACATGCTTGCGCTGAGTTTGCTTTTAAATTGTCTCTGGTGTCTCCACAAGTGGGATACCAGAGGACAAAAGGGCCAGAAAAGTGTATGGTGCATGTGTATGGAGCCTGCTTGTGGGATTGCGTGTGTGTAGAGTGTGGTGTGGTGTTGTGTAAATAGGTCAATTTCATTTGTGTTTGTGGGGTAATATGTGTGGCTAGGGGCTGTAGAGAGTGTGTGTATAGGGAGCATAGTGTTATAGGGGATGTAGCGAGTGTGTGCATATGGGTTGAAGTGTGTGTGTATAGGTGACGTAATGTGTGTAGGGGTTGTAGAGAGGGTGTGTTTAGAGAATGTTGTATGTGTTTGCTGACAAGGAATGTAGTGTGTGTGTAGGAGATCTACTGTGTAAAGGACCCAGAGTGTGTATAGGAGATTGTGTGTGTGTGTGTGTATAGAGGATTAAGAGTGCATATAGGGTAAGGGATCTAGCGTGTATCTGGAGCGTAATGTGTGTAGTGGTGCAGTGTGAGGGGTGCTTTAGTGTGTGTGTATATATATATATATCTATATATATATATATATATATATATATATATATATATATATATATATATTTGGACATATTGTATGCGTGAGGGGCGCAGTGTGTGTGTATGTAAGGGGGGGGCTGTGTGTGAGGGTGTTTTTATGTGCCGTCACATTCTAGGTTTCTAATTTTCTTTGTCTGTTAACTCACTGAGGGTTATTTTATTTATATATATATATATATATATATATATATATATATATATATATGTGTGTGTGTGTGTGTGGGAGTGTGCTGTATATGTGTGAGCGAGGGTGCTGTGTGTTTGGGTGCTGTGTGTGTGTGTTTGGGTGCTGTGTGTGTGTGTTTGGGTGCTATGTGTGTGTCTGAGGGTGCTGTGTGTGTGTGGGTGCTGTGTGTGTCTGAGGGTGCTGTGTGTGTCTGAGGGTGCTGTGTGTGTCTGGGGGTGCTGTGTGTGTTTCTGAGGGTGCTATGTGTGTGTCTGAGGGTGCTGTGTGTGTGTCTGAGGGTGCTGTGTGTGTGTCTGAGTGCGCTGTGTGTGTTTGAGTGCGCTGTGTGTGTGTCAGGGTACCTGCTGTCTCTACCTCTGTGGAGGTGAGACACTTGGACGTTCTTCCTCGCAAAAGGGTTGAATCACTCGTTCCCCGCGGTTCCCTCGGTCGTTTACACGCCGGCCGCGAGGGATCCACTTCCTTTTATGACGCGGCGTTCAGTAGCCGACGTCATGACGACAACCCAACCCGATCTGTCAATCAAGCCCCAAGCACGAATGAGGATTCGTCGGGGGCGTGATTATCTGTTTAGATCAGGGTATAAAAGAGGCCTTTCTACGTTTGTTCATTGCCCTGTCGTGGTTCTAGCTTGTCTAGTCACTCAGTGCTCTTGTATGCTGTTAGTTTCTTTGGTTTTGACCCGGCTTGTCTGTTCTACCTCGTTTACCTCTATTACCCTTTGACTCGGCTTGTCTCTCGTTTACCTGCTCTCTCGTTCCCTCGACCTCGGCTTGTCTCTAGACCATTCTTTACCACTCTTACGTTAGTCCGGCCATTCTAAGGTCCGGTATACGTACCCTGTACCTGTTTGTACTCTGCGTGTTGGATCCCTGTCCCGATCCTGACAGTGTGTTTGAGTGCGCTGTGTATGTTTGGGTGCGCTGTGTATGTTTGGGTGCTGTGTGTGTGTCTGAGGGTGCTGTGTGTGTGTCTGGGGGTGCTGTGTGTGTGTCTGGGGGTGCTGTGTGTGTCTGGGGGTGCTGTGTGTGCCTGGGGGTGCTGTGTGTGTCTGAGGGTGCTGTGTGTGTCTGGGGGTGCTGGTACTGTGTGTGTGCCTGGGGGTGCTGTGTGTGTCTGGGGGTGCTGTGTGTGTGTCTGGGGGTGCTGTGTGTGTCTGAGGGCGCTGTGTGTGTTTGAGGGTGCTGTGTATGTCTGTGTGCTGTGTGTGTGAGTGTGAATGTATATTTTATTTACATTTAAATATATATTTTTTATTAATAAAAAAAAAAAGTTATATCCCCCCCTCCTCCCTTCTTACCTTTTAGCCTGGAAGGAGGGGGGGGAGCTGTTCTGCCTGTGGGGAGAGGGGGATCCGTTCTGCCTGGGGCTGGGGGGCAGTGGGGTTCCGTGCAGCTTCCTTCCCTGGTGGTCCAGTGGTGAGAGTGAACTTTAGCCTGAAGGCTATAGTTCACTCTCGCGAGATCTGAGCGTTGCCGCGGTAACCGCGGCAACGCTCAGACCTCGCAAGAGGACCCGGCGGAGCTGCTGGCTAGAGCTCCGCTGGTCCTCTCGCCTGCCTCCCTCCCTCACTCCCTCTCCTGCCAGCGGCCGCCTGTCAGTGTCTCTGGGCCGGTGAGGGAGATCTTTGATCTCCCCACCGGCCCATGGAAGCACACAGCAGGGCCGGCGCTCGGGTAGCGCTGGCCCTGCAGAGACTGGCAGGGGAAATCCTGTGATCTCCCCTGCCGGCCTCGGCCCCACGGCCATCGCGGCCCACCGGGCATTTGCCCGGTATGCCCGATGGCCAGTCCGGGCCTGGACGTATGTGTTAACCTCTATATGAAAAAAGCTTATATATCCCACAGTTGTTAATTAATTGATTAATTGAAGTCCATACATAATAAATTAAATTACATTGTATAAAAAAATGAACACCATATAGTAAATGCAGATAATTGATTAATACAGGTTAATACAGTACAACTTAATATAATGAAATCCTTTAAAAAAAAAAAAATGGATACAATAAAAATTGATACAATAAAAAGCTTTACTATAAAAAAATGCTTTTATAAAATACACATCACTTGTCTTATTTTCAGTAGGACTGTTGTTAATTCATAAACAGACAGTTATGCACCTAAATAATAGCTTTCCTCCTAACAACCATCGTATCAAACTATAAACAGTTCGGGATTGATGGTTAGACATTGCATCAATGTTGCATCTTAACTTTGCATGATCTGTTGACAATACGATGTTACAATGTGTATACATATTATCTCATCAGACTTGATTAGCCACCTTGTAAACCTCAAATAGTATAATAGAATGTAAGTAGTATTACTTTCCAGATCATTAGTATTCTACACTTCTTTAATTCCTTATTAGAATAGAGAGGATACAAGAGGTGAGAGATACACTAGCTGTGTTACATTTTCTGTAATGAGACAAAAATATTAGTAAATTATATATACGTAATACAACACAATAGAACATAATAAAAAAGCCACTTAATTCCTTCAGCATCTATGTGTGGAATTTAAACAACGGTACTGGTCTTGTACATAATGACCTGTAATTCCCTTATCTGTATTAATAGGAAATACCTGTTATGTAAACTAAGGGATTTATACCCAGTTAATTGGATGGAGAAATAAATAAATATAAATATAAATTAAAAAATCGTATGAAAAAAATTAATACGATATGAGTACATATTGTTTGGAATAGAAGAAAGTAGAAAGACTTAATAAGAATAGAACAGCTCTATATACTTAAAGAACCAAGGAAATTATACCCAACTATAAAATGGAGCAATAGATATAAATAGGAATAAATAAAAATAATAAATAAAAATTTAAATTTAAATTTAAAAATCGTATGCAGTTGAAGATATGAAATATGAAAAAGTAAAAAAAAACTCAATGAGTAAATAGATATAATGAAATACATACTAAGGGAAAATAGTTAAGAACAAATATCACTTAATAACACCTATATGTCGATTAAAAAAATCCATACCAGGATAGGAATAATAGTAACAGACAAATATCACCTATATACTTAAAAGCACCATAAAAATCTATATAATCAAGAAAAGGACTAAAACTATAAGGACAATAAGAAAGTTAAAGAAACTAAAAAAAGTACTATAAAAATGCATTTAACTCGAAATCTACATTAAGGCCATGGGGGACTATGGTGTTAAGAGAAAATATCCATTTTGCCTCAGATTGATCTAGATTAGTATCTATGCTTCCTCCCCTCCAATGCACATTCACTTTTTCTGTAGCTACAAAAGTCAGTCCTGTTGGATCTGCTCTATGTGTCTCTTTGAAATGTTTCGATAGATTATGAGTCAATAAGCCTTTCTTAATGTTTCTAATGTGTTCTGCAATTCTAGTTTTCAAAGATCTTTTAGTCCGTCCAACATATTGTTTCTGGCACAGGCATGTGATAAGATATATCACTCCCAAAGTATTGCAATTCATATTTGTCCTAATCTTATATTCTTTTAAATCTTTAGACAATATAAATTTGGTGCTTGTTATTTCTGCCATGGGGTTGTTCCTGCATCCAATACATTTTTGACATCTCGAGAAACCTCTCACATTTCTTTGTTCTCCTTTAGTGTTCTCAGATCTAATGGTAGGAGCTAGCATTCGCTTGAGATTGGGTGCCTTTGTAAAGATAATCTGTGGTTTTTCCTCAATGAATTGTGTTAGAGTTTGATCACTTCTCAATATTCTCCAGTGTGTCCTAAGTATTTTCTGTATCGTCTGTGACTGATTACTATATTTTGTAATAAAAGCTGGAGTGTTGTTAGATAGCTGTGTTAGCTTGGTTCTATTACATAGAGTGTCTTCTCGTGGTATAGTGAGAGTTTTCTCCAAAAGTGCTGCAGGGTATCCTTTCATGATGAATCTCTTCTTCATCTCTTCCATCTGTTCTCTGCAACTGTCAGATTTTGAACAATTCCGTCTTATTCTTTTAAATTGATTTTGAGGGATGTTCTTTAACCATACAGGTCTATGATGACTATTATAAGGGATGAAGCTGTTGCAGTCCACATTCTTTTCAAAGGTCTTAGTGTGCAATTCATATTCTTCTACATATATGTTGAGATCTAGGAACTCAATTTGTTCCTTGGATTCTGCAAAAGTGAAGTTGAGGTGATACGGATTGTTGTTCAAATAGATTTTGAATTCCTCTAGAGATTCTTGGTCACCTTTCCATATGAAAAAACAATCATCAATATATCTCCGCCATAGGAACAGTTTTGCGCCAAATGGGCAGTGGTCCCATATAAACTAATCTTCAGTGGTGTATCCTGGTTTTGTGCTGCCCTAGGCAGGACAAAACTCAGGCGCCCCCCTCCCGCCCACGCCACCCCCACCCAACCCTCCCCCCACACCCGCGCCACCCCCACCCAACCCTTCCCCCGTCCCGCCTTCTAAATACACACACACACATTCACTGACAAATACGCATACACTAGGTAACAGAAACACACACACACTAACAGACACACACACTATCAGACACACACTCA
This sequence comes from Pelobates fuscus, assembly GCF_036172605.1. Classification (NCBI taxonomy): domain Eukaryota; kingdom Metazoa; phylum Chordata; class Amphibia; order Anura; family Pelobatidae; genus Pelobates; species Pelobates fuscus. Next base: position 192,443,206 of record NC_086319.1, on the reverse strand, counting down.
CTAGCAGATACACACACACACTCACACTAAATAGACACACAAACAGTCTAACAGACAAACACACTAACATACACACACACACTTACAGACACACACACTAACACACACACACACACTGACATACACACACACACTAACACACACACACACACACACACAGACCCACACACTAACAGACACACACACACTAACAGACACACACACACACACACACACAGACACACTAACAGACATACACACACTAACAGACATACACACACACACACACACTAACAGACATACACACACACTGACATACACACACACACACACACACTAACAGACACACAGACCCACACACTAACAGACATACACACACACTAACACACACACACTGACATACACACACACACAAACACAAACACACACACACTAACAGACACACACAGACACACTAACAGACGTACACACACACTAACACACACACACACTGACATACACACACACACTGACATACACACACAAACACACACACAAACACACACACACACACACACACACACTAACAGACACACACACAGACCCACACACTAACAGACACACACACAGACACACTAACAGACATACACACACACACTTACAGACATACACACACACACTTACAGACATACACACACACTAACAGACATACACACACACACACACTAACAGACACACACACACACACACAAACACACACACACTAACAGACACACACACAGACACACTAACAGACATACACACACACTAACACACACACACACACTGACATACACACACACTGACATACACACACAAACACACACACACTAACAGACACACACACAGACCCACACACTAACAGACACACACACAGACACACTAACAGACTTACACACACACACTTACAGACATACACACACACTAACAGACATACACACACACACTAACAGACACACACTTACAGACAAACACACACTAACAGACACACACACACAGACACACTAACAGACATACACAGACATACAAACACACTCAATCACTCACATATTTAATACATTTTTTTTTTTTAATTTAACCCCCCCAGCCTCCTTACCTTTGGGAATGCTGGGGGGGGGGGGGGTATCTGTCTCCCTGGTGGTCCAGTGGCCGCTGGGCAGTGCGGGTAGGTGGGCGGCCGGCGAGGGAGCACTTCCTCTGAGCGGTCTGCTCAGCTCCCTCGCGCGCCGCAGAGTGATGCTGGGAGGCGGAGCCGGAATATGACGTCATATTCCGGCTCCCAGCCTCACTCTGTGGCGCGCGAGGGAGCTGAGCAGACTGCTCAGAGAAAGTGCTCCCTCGCCAGCCGCCCACCTACCCGCACTTCCCAGCAGCCCGTCGGCCGCCCAGCATGCCTTGTTAGCCGCAAGGCTAACAAGGCATTTGCCCTGGGCGTTTGGGGGCGGCTTTTTTTGCCGCCCCCTGAAAAATGCCGCCCAAGGCAAATGCCTTGTTTGCCTCGCGGCTAATACGCCCCTGCTCATCTTCCCACTTACCCATAAAAAGATTGGCATAACTTGGCGCAAAACGTGTCCCCATGGCGCTACCTTCTGTCTGCAGATAAAAGTGGCCTTCGGCCCAAAAATAGTTATGCGTTAAAATGAAGGCTATGCATTGGACTAAAACATCTATTTGATCATTCTTCAATTCAGAGTATACTGCCAAAGAGTATTGGATGGCTTCACAGCCTTGCAGGTGTTCGATGACAGTATAGAGCGACGTGACATCAGCTGTAACTAAAAACATATCTAACTCCCATTTAAAATCAGAAAGCAGGTTAAGAATCTGGGTGGAGTCCTTTAGATACGATTTAAGACAGACGACTAAACTTTGTAGATACTGATCGACATATTCCGACAAGTTAGCTGTAAGGGACCCAATACCAGAAATGATAGGTCTTCCAGGCGGTTTTTGTAGTTTCTTATGTATTTTGGGTAGGTGATAGAACACCGGTACCCTTGGAAATCTCACATATATGTATTTAAATTCCCTTTCATTGATGATTCCTCTTTCTCTTGCATAATCTAGCATTCCTTTAAGTTTATCCATATACTGAGAGGTTGGGTCCTTTTCTAGTAGCTGGTACGTGGAGGTGTCTCCTAATAATCTGAGATTCTCTTCCGTGTAGTCTTTAGTGTTGAGGACGACTACCCCACCTCCCTTGTCTGCTTGCTTAATGGTAATGTCTTCATGAGTTCAACTTCATGAGTTCTTTTAACCCCTTAACGTCGAGTGACGGACGAGGTACGTCACTCAGGGGAAAGCGTTAATGACGAGTGATGGACCTCGTCCGTCACCCGTTAAAATTAACCCCAGATCGCCGCAATCGCGGAGATCGTGGGGTTAATGGTGCAAATACAGAGGCAGACCGGGAGCACCGGATCCGGCTGCCCCAGTACATGTGCCCGCTCTGACAGCATGTCTGAGCGGGCACATGTGCTCTGTATACTCACCTCCGCCTCCCTGCACTTCCGGGTTCAGTGTGAAGTGCAGGGAGACGGATCAGTGTTGATCCTGCCCCCAGGTGACAAAAAAATAAAGTTTATTTAAAATCCCACCCCCTTTACCCCCCTTTACACATTTTAATAAAAAAAAGTAACCCCTTCCATGCCAATTGATCACTGACTACAGTGATCAATTGGCAGGGATTACATTTTACTATGATCTGATTTTTTTTTAACCCCTGAGGGTTAATTCTTTTTTTTTTTAACCCTCAGGGGTTACATTTATTTTATTAATTAATTTAAATATTTTAAAATTATTAATTTAGGTAGCTGGGGAGGGTGGAAGTTAGTGGGGAATTGGGTGATTTAGTATTAGGCTAACTAGGGGTTAACGTTAAAAAAAGTTTAAAAATAAGCTTTAAAAAGTAAAAAAATTGAGTTAAAAAAAGTTTTAATAACGTTTAAGTAAAAAATTAAAAAAAATAAACCCTTTACCCAGTCCAAATAAAAATTAACCCCTTCCCGGCCAGTCGATCACTGCCTACAGTGATCAAAATACAGATCACAGTATTATACTGTGATCTAATTTTTTTTAACCCCTGACGATTAACTTTTATTTATTTTTTAACCCTCAGGGGTTAAATTTACTTAATTAACTAATTTAAATATTGTATAATTAAATATTTTGCTAGCTGGGGTGGGTGGGAGTTATGGGAAAATGAGGAATTTACTGTTAGTGCTGCTTACTGTTAGTTAGGGGTTAACGTAAAAAAAAGCTTAGAAAAATGTTAAATCTGTAAAAAAAGTTTTACGAAAGTTAAGGAAACTTTAAAAAAATTAATAAGCAAAACAAAAGTTTAAAAAATAGTTTTAAAAAGTAAAAAAAGTTTTAAAAAAGTAAAAAAATACATTTAATAACCTTCATTACCACTACACCTGGTACAAGCTAGCGGAAAAATGATCCCACGCTAAGGTAAAAAATATGCCTGGGATGTCTTCTTTAAGAAATGGTATGGCTTTATGGGGCATTTGGTTTATATAGCCTGGTAAAATACTCTAAAATGGGACATGGGCACAGCGTAAAAATTTTAAGTTTGAAAAAAAATGGAATGGCTGTGTCCCAAATGTGCCCCTCCGATGTCCACATATACCTGGCAAAGGTACATACGGGGGTATTTTTGTACTCAGCAGACATAGCTGAGCAACATATGAAGTATTATACAGTGGTAGTACACATAAGGTTTGCAAAATATACTGTGCAAACTCACTTTGTGTGTAAAAAAGGCAGAAAAAACGCTTATTACCACTACACTTGGTTCAAGCTAGCGGAAAAATGATCCCACGCTAAGGTTCAAAATATGCCTTTTGAAATACCCTGGGGTGTCTACTTTAAGAAATGGTAGGCCTTTGTGGGGTAGTTTGAATTTAAAACCTGCGAAGATGCTTGGAAATTGCACATAGGCCCGGCGTCAAAATTCAAAGTTCGGTAAAAACTGATATGGCCTGGTCTCCTATATGGCACTGTAACTTCACAAAATAGTGCCATAGACATACAATGGGGGTGTCCTTTTACTCAGAAGACTTAGCTGAGCATAATTTGGGGGGTTTGAACTTAGTGGCGCATATGAAATATACAAAATGCCCAGCAAAAATGCAATCCGTATGTAAAAAATGCACAAAATTATTTTTTACCACATACTTTGGCATGTAATGGTAAAAAAATGGGGGCATGTTAAGGCACAATATGCACCTTATGAGATACTCTGGAGTGTCTACTTTTACAAATGGTAGGCCTTTGTGTTTTTTTTTTTGAACAGTCAAACTGTTATAATACCCCAAATGGAAGCATAGGCTCATTAAATCCGTCTCTCAAAATTCTACTGTGAATACTGAAAAGGACAGGTCTCCTATATGGCACTGTAGCTTCACGAAATAGTGTCAAAGACATACAATGGGGGTACCGTTGTACTCAGCAGAAGTAACTGAACACATAATAAAACTTTGTACAGGAATAGCACACACCAACTTTACAAAATACACATGAGAAGTTCTTTGTTATAAGTTTGTGTGCGAAAACCCCCAAAAAACACAATTTTACTCCAATATTTAGCAGAGGTTGGCGGTAAAATGGTTACGTAGAAAGTGTCAAAACAACCTTAGGTAAATAGCCTGTGGTGTCTACTTTATATAAATATATACTTTTGTGTGGCAATTTTGTTTTCTTTTATGGCTATTAAGCTTACAAGACAAACATACCAAATTCTAAAATCGCTCCACATTAAAAGTTTATTTTACTCCTTGTGCTTTGTGACCTGTAACTACCAAAACAAACTTAAAATCCCAGACACATTATATATTCTGTAAATCAGAACAACTAAATGAATTTATTTTTAATTACTTCCCTTAACCTGCACTAATTGTGCACACATTATTATTGCAAAAACTGTAAAAAAACACAAACTTTTTCATTTTTTTTGCATTTTTCTGTATTTTTTTTTATAATAAATAAGCATGTATATATATATATATATATATATATATATATATATATATATATATATATATATATGTTACATCAAATTAAAGCCCTTTCTGTCCTTTAAAAAACGGTATATAATATGCGTTGGTGCAATAAATTAGTCAAATGCAAGTTGCAGTTGAACGCAAACAGCAAAAAATGCAAAAAATGCCATTGTCATAAAGTGAAAGACAAGCTTCCGAAGCTCTGTCCTAAGGGGTTAAGGATTTTCTTTCTTTTTTACTCAAATTTTCCTTTGTTATATTTTTGGTTAATTTAGTCCTTTTTCCACCATTTTTTCAAATGTCCTAATGGAATAATTTTTTACATATTGGGGGTAAAAGGTGGATCTAGGATGTAATTCAGTATGTACATACTCTTGTTCTCCCTCTTGTATTGTAAAATCTGTATCCATAAAGAATTTCTTAACACATACTTTCCGTATAAACTTGTGCAAATCAATAAAAGCATTAAAGGGACACTGTAGGCACCCAGACCACTTCTGCTCATTGGAGTCGTCTGGGTGCCAACTCCCACTACCCTTAACCCTGCAAGTGTAATTATTGCAGTTTTTCATAAACTGCAATATTTACATTGCAGGGTTAACTCCACCTCTAGTGGCTGTCTATTAGACAGCCACTAGAGGTCACTTCCTGGGTTCTAGCACAGGTTTCCTGTGCTAGAGCGTCGCTGGACGCCCTCACGCAGTGTGAGGACCTCCAGCGTCGCTCAAAACCCCATAGGAAAGCATTGAAATGATTTTTCAATGCTTTTCTATGGGGAGACGTAATGCGCATGCGCGGAATTTCCGCGCATGCGCATTAGGTCTCCTCGGCCGGTGAGCGAGATCAGTCTCGCCCACCGGCCGACGTAATCACTAGGAGGAGCGTCGCGGAGGCGGAGACAGCGGCGAGGGACATCGCCGCTGTCCCAGGTAAGTCACTGAAGGGGTTTTCACCCCTTCAGTAACCGGGGATTGGTGGGTGGGAGGGAGAGGGACCCTCCAGTGCCAGAAAAACGGATCGTTTTTCTGGCACTGGAGTTTCCCTTTAAAATTAGAGTTCTTTGAGGTAGGTGCAAACTTAAGACCTTTCTGTAAAAGTGACATTTAGTCTGTATTTAAAATTCTACTTGATAAATTAAAAATATTTATTTTTTTCCTTTTCTGTGTTGTCTGGTCTTCTACTTCTTCTGTTCCTTCCTCTATGTCTCTTAGCGCTCTTATTCTTCGTACTTCCGGGGATTTGAAATCTTGCATTGAGAATCTTCTGGGGGGGGTACTCTCCCCCTTTTCTCTAAAAAATCGTTCTCCATATGGAAATTCCATTAGGAAGTCCCAGTAGATGCATATGATGTTGATAAAGACTGTATATCCTGAAATCGGATTCTTGTTTGTTCTGGAGATGTGATGGTGTGATCAGTTCTAGTGGAAGACTGATGATGATGTTTGGAATCTCGTAATACTTCTGGAATCTGTGTCCTTCTAGTTTGTGGTGTTGAATTACTTTGATAACTCTTTCTGTCTTGATATTTCATATATGCTGTATTCCTCTGCATAATCCTTTGATAATATCTGTCATTCATATTTTCATACCTTCTTGGGTATGTCGATCTGGTGTATATATGATTCTGCGGGTACACTCTTGTGGGGGATTGATAAGAGATAAGGGCATCTCTGTACGTCTTATATTGTTGTGGTGGTAAGTAAGTATATAGGTGATATTTGTCTGTTACTATTATTCCTATCTTGGTATGGATTTTATATCGAGATATAGGTGTTATTAAGTGATATTTGTTCTTAACTATGTTCCCTATCTTAGTATGTATTTCATTATATCTATTTACTAATTGAGTTTTTTTTTTACTTTTTCATATTTCATATATTGAACTGCATACGATAGTTTTTAAATTTTTTTTTATTTTTTTTTATTTATTTATTCTTATTCATATCTATTGCTCCATTTGATAATTGGGTAAAATTTCCTTGGTTCTTTAAGTATATAGAGTTGTTCTATTCTTTTTTTTTTATTATTCTTTATTTATTTCAAATTTTTCAAATTTGGTAAAATGCAGGGAATGGATACAGAAAAGAAGAGGGGTATCAAAAAATTGCATACAAACATTTTCATAATCTCGGTGAAATACAGGTGATGTTTGTTGTGATAGGGTTTCGTATAGGTTAGGGTTTGTGTAGGAATCCACACCAAGAGGGGTTCAGGAGTGTGTGCGCTGCTGATCGCCCCGGTATAGGTGTTCTGGTATAGTGGTTCTTACAAGTTGAGCGTACAGGGTTCAGTGTTGTGAGCATGATCGTAGGCACGCACGGTCATTGCCCTAAGGGCCCTTTGCTATGACCTTCTTTCGTGGTGTGTATCCGAGGGGGGAGTTAGGTGAGGGAGAACCTGGGGTGGGTGTGTAACTTGGGGTGTGAGGTTTGTACATAGTGCCGAGTTGAGAAGTGTGTAGGTGTGGTGGGTTGTATGGTAGTGAGCTTTTTACATCGTGTAGGGGCGTTTGCTCGTTACAAGGTTAATGCTTCGTAAGTCTATGTTGTGGGGTTTGGTGGGGGTCGGGTGACATGAGGGGTGGGCAGTGGGGTTTCTAGGGGTTGTGTATGGTGCTCTTTAAGGTGTATTGGCCGTGGAGTCCCTTCGTAATAGGTTAGTATGCTTGTCTGTTTGTCTTTGCTAGGTGCGAGCCCGTCCATTCCCCACTGGGGATCTGGTGGAAGGGCCGGCGCCCAGAGGTTTGGGTTCATGGGACCATTTTGTTGGCGAGATCGGGGGGAACTTCCTCTCTATCCTGAGTTGTTCTATTCTTATTAAGTATTTCTACTTTCTCCTATTCCAAACAATATTTACTCATATCTTATTTATTTATTTCATACGATTTTTTAATTTATATTTATTTATTTCTCCATTCGATTAACTGGGTATAAACCCCTTGTTTTACATAACAGTTATTTCCTATTAATACAGATAAGGGAATCACAGGTCATTATGTACAAGACCAGTACCGTTGTTTAAATTCCACACATAGATGCTGAAGGAATTAAGTGGCTTTTTTATTATGTTCTATTGTGTTGTATTACGTATATATTATTTACTAATATTTTTGTCTCGTTACAGAAAATGTAACACAGCTAGTGTATCTCTCACCTCTTGTATCCTCTCTATTCTAATAAGGAATTAAAGAAGTGTAGAATACTAATGATCTGGAAAGTAATACTACTTACATTCTATTATACTATTTGAGGTTTACAAGGTGGCTTATCAAGCCTGAGGAGATAATATGTATACAAATTGTAACATCGTATTGTCAACAGATCATGCAAAGTTAAGATGCAACATTGATGCAATGTCTAACCATCAATCCCGAACTGTTTATAGTTTGATACGATGGTTGTTAGGAGGAAAGCTATTATTTAGGTGCATAACTGTCTTTGTATGAATGAACAACAGTCCTACTGAAATTAAGACAAGTGATGGGTATTTTATAAAAGTATTTTATTATAGTAAAGCTTTTTATTGTATCAATTTTTATTGTATCCATTTTTTTTTTTATTTTTTTTTAAGTTTTCATTATATTAAGTTGTACTGTATTGACCTGTATTAATCAATTCTCTGCATTTACTCTCTGGTGTTCATTTTTTATACAATGTAATGTCATTTATTCTGTATGGACTTCAATTAATCAATTAATTAACAACTGAGGGATATATAAGCATTCCCATATGGAGGTTAACACATACGTCTCAGGAAGTAGGGCTGTTCCCTGCGAAACGCGTCAGACAGTTCAAAGAACATTCACACAGTGACAACCAGCCAAGGTATTATCACAAGAGCCTAGACATCATCTCGGATCCCAGGCACCTTACTGATATAATCAGAGGAGCAGCACAGTTCCCTCGAAGTGAGGCTCGAGGTGGAACGCACTGTGGTACGCAAGCCGTCCTCACCGGCGATCAGAATTAGGATATAGAATTGTGAAGAACATCCATATCCATCCGTGCCTGAAAATAAGGTTGTTGTATATTTTTTACCTTTAATGGACTGGTGTTTTTACTGTGGACTTATTTTTAACTATATTTTATAATTTTTAAATAAATTTGACTTTTATATTCTCAGTTGTTTTTTAGCAATATATTTTTTATATTGCTTATAACAGCCAGCTCTCGGTACTGGTTTTGCTTGATTATCATAAGTATCTGACCTGCTGGATAGTAGTCAGTAGTGTTGTCGCGAACCCGAAATTTTCGGTTCGCGAATGGCGAACGCGAACTTCCGCAAATGTTCGCGAACCGGCGAACCGCGCGAACCGCCATTGACTTCAATGGGCAGGCGAATTTTAAAAACAACAGGGACTCTTTCTGGCCACAATAGTGATGGAAAAGTTGTTTCAAGGGGACTAACACCTGGACTGTGGCATGCCAGAGGGGGATCCATGGCAAAACTCCCATGGAAAATTGCACAGTTGATGCAGAGTCTGCTTTTAATCCATAAAGGGCAGAAATCACCTAACATTGACACCTGTCATCAAAGCCCAGCCCTGATACACACTGACACAGAGCAGAATAGAGACTGTTCCCCCTACATAGGGTCCCTTGGCAGATATGGATTGACACCTGTCCTCAAAACCCCCGATACACACTGACACAGAGCAGAATAGGGACTGTTCCCCCTACATAGGGTCACTTGGCAGATATGGATTGACACCTGTCCTCAAAACCCCTGATACACACTGACACAGAGCAGAATAGAGACTGTTCCCTGTCCACAGAGACCATGATACACACTGACACAGAGCAGAATAGAGACTGTTCACCGTCCACAGAGACCATGATACACACTGACACAGAGCAGAATAGAGACTGTTCCCCCTACATAGGGTCACTTAGCAGATATGGATTGACACCTGTCCTCAAAACCCCTGATACACACGGACACAGAGCAGAATAGGGACTGTTCCCCATACATAGGGTCACTTGGCAGATATGGATTGACACCTGTCCTCAAAACCCCTGATACACACTGACACAGAGCAGAATAGAGACTGTTCCCTGTCCACAGATACCATGATACACACTGACACAGAGCAGAATAGAGACTGTTCCCCCTACATAGGGTCACTTGGCAGATATGGATTGACACCTGTCCTCAAAACCCCTGATACACACTGACACAGAGCAGAATAGGGACTGTTCCCCCTACATAGGGTCACTTGGCAGATATGGATTGACACCTGTCCTCAAAACCCCTGATACACACTGACACAGAGCAGAATAGGGACTGTTCCCCCTACATAGGGTCACTTGGCAGATATGGATTGACACCTATCCTAATGATCCCTGATACACACTGACACAGAGCAGAATAGAGACTGTTCTCCCTACATAGGGTCACTTGGCAGATATGGATTGACACCTGTCCTCAAAACCCCTGATACACACTGACACAGAGCAGAATAGAGACTGTTCCCCCTACATAGGGTCACTTGGCAGATATGGATTGACACCTGTCCTCAAAACCCCTGATACACACTGACACAGAGCAGAATAGAGACTGTTCCCCCTACATAAGGTCACTTGGCAGATATGGATTGACACCTGTCCTCAAAACCCCTGATACACACTGACACAGAGCAGAATAGAGACTGTTCCCCCTACATAGGGTCACTTGGCAGATATGGATTGACACCTGTCCTCAAAACCCATGATACACACTGACACAGAGCAGAATAGGGACTGTTCCCCCTACATAGGGTCACTTGGCAGATATGGATTGACACCTGTCCTCAAAACCCCTGATACACACTGACACAGAGCAGAATAGAGACTGTTCCCCCTACATAGGGTCACTTGGCAGATATGGATTGACACCTGTCCTCAAAACCCCTGATACACACTGACACAGAGCAGAATAGGGACTGTTCCCCCTACATAGGGTCACTTGGCAGATATGGATTGACACCTATCCTAATGATCCCTGATACACACTGACACAGAACAGAATAGAGACTGTTCCCCCTACATAGGGTCACTTGGCAGATATGGATTGACACCTGTCCTCAAAACCCCTGATACACACTGACACAGAGCAGAATAGAGACTGTTCCCTGTCCACAGAGACCATGATACACACTGACACAGAGCAGAATAGAGACTGTTCACCGTCCACAGAGACCATGATACACACTGACACAGAGCAGAATAGAGACTGTTCCCCCTACATAGGGTCACTTGGCAGGTATGGATTGACACCTGTCCTCAAAGCCCCTGATACACACTGGGGGGAGCTACTGTCCTCCCCAACCCCTGCGCGGTGGGTGAAGGCCATAAATCACAATGGGGTGACCTACTGTCCTCCCCCCCTCGGCCCCCACCCCTGCGCGGTGGGTGGGGGGCATAAATCACAATGGGGGGGCCTACTTTCCTCCCCCCCGGCCCCCATCCCTGCGCGGTGGGTGGGGGGCATAAATCACAATGGGACGGACCTACTGATAGGAGTGGAGTATTGTTCATATCAGTTTAATACCTTCCGCGTCTCCTATCAGTGGACGTGTAAATGGCAGAGATTTTTAATTGTTGAATCACCTCCCCTTTTTAGGCCAAGGTGGGAAGATGCTTAGACCACTGGTATATTGGTGCCATCTTGGAGGATTTTAATTTTTGGTTTGGTTTTTGAAGCCACAGTGCTGCACCAGTGGGCCTAAAAATTAGGCATGTACACATGCCTGAAAAATTTGGTATTGTTGCAGCCGCTGCTGTAGCAGCAGCCAGAAAAATTGATGTTTGTTTCACAGGCAGAAAGTGCCCTAAAACATGGCGGCTTGAACCCTAGTTGGTGGCGGATAAGTCACGCAAGTCAAACGTCATTCAGAGCTAAAATACAGCAGCGTGTGGACCATTTTTAGCCCAAGGCAGCTCATCTCATCAGGCCTTTTTTAAGCGAATGTATCGCCCAGTGTCAGTCCCTTCGGGATCCATCCCTCATTCATCTTAATAAAGGTGAGGTAATCTAGACTTTTTTGACCTAGGCGACTTCTCTTCTCAGTGACAATACCTCCTGCTGCACTGAAGGTCCTTTCTGACAGGACACTTGAAGCGGGGCAGGCCAGAAGTTCTATCGCAAATTGGGATAGCTCAGGCCACAGGTCAAGCCTGCACACCCAGTAGTCAAGGGGTTCATCGCTCCTCAGAGTGTCGATATCTGCAGTTAAGGCGAGGTAGTCTGCTACCTGTCGGTCGAGTCGCTCTCTGAGGGTGGATCCCGAAGGGCTGTGGCGATGCATAGGACTTAAAAAGGTCGCATGTCCTCCATCAACAACACGTCTTTAAAGCGTCCTGTCCTTGCCGGCGTGGTCGTGGGAGGAGGAGGAGGAGGATGACTTCCACCTCTCCCCCTGTTAGATTCCCGTTGTGCTGTGACATCACCCTTATACGCTGTGTAAAGCATACTTTTTAATTTATTTTGCAAATGCTGCATCCTTTCCGACTTGTTGTAATTGGGTAACATTTCTGCCACTTTCTGCTTATACCGGGGGTCTAGTAGCGTGGACACCCAGTACAGGTCGTTCTCCTTCAGCCTTTTGATACGAGGGTCCCTCAACAGGCAGGACAGCATGAAAGACCCCATTTGCACAAGGTTGGATGCCGAGCTACTCATTTCCCGTTCCTCCTCCTCACTGATGTCATTGAAGGTATGTTCTTCCCCCCAGCCACGTACAACACCACGGGTACCAGATAGGTGACAACGAGCACCCTGGGATGCCTGTTGTGTTTGGTCTTGCTCCTCCTCCTCATCCTCAAAGCTACAATCCTCCTCTGACTCCTTTTCCTCACAATCCTCTTCCAGCGTTGCCGCAGGTCCAGCAAGCGATGCTGATAAGGCTGTTTCTGGTGGTGATGGTGACCACAACTCTTCCTCTTCCTCTTCACGCTCATCTACAGCCTGATCCAGCACTCTTCGCAGGGCACGCTCCATGAAGAAAACAAATGGTATGATGTCGCTGATGGTGCCTTCATTGCGACTGACTAGGTCTGTCACCTCCTCAAAAGGACGCATGAGCCTACAGGCATTGCGCATGAGCGTCCAGTAACGTGGCAAAAACATTCCCAGCTCCCCAGAGGCTGTCCTAGCACCCCGGTCATACAAATATTCATTAACAGCTTTTTCTTGTTGGAGCAGGCGGTCGAACATTAGGAGTGTTGAATTCCAACGTGTAGGGCTGTCGCAAATCAAGCGCCTCACTGGCATGTTGTTTCGCCGCTGGATATCGGCAAAGTGAGCCATGGCCGTGTAGGAACGCCTGAAATGGCCACACACCTTCCTGGCCTGCTTCAGGACGTCCTGTAAGCCTGTGTACTTATGCACAAAGCGTTGTACGATCAGATTACACACATGTGCCATGCACGGCACATGTGTCAACTTGCCCAACTTCAATGCCGCTATCAAATTTTTTCCATTGTCACACACCACTTTGCCGATATCCAGTTGCTGCGGAGTCAGCCACTTTTCCACCTGTGCGTTCAGGGCGGACAGGAGTGCTTGTCCGGTGTGACTCTCTGCTTTCAAGCAAGTCAAACCCAAGACGGCGTGACACTGCCGTATCCGGGATGTGGAATAGTACCTGGGGAGCTGGGGGGGGTGCCGTTGATGTGGAGCAAGAAGCAGCGGCACAAGAGGACTCAGCCGAGGAGGTTATGGAAGAGGATGGAGTAGGAGGAGTAGAGGAGGTGGCAGCAGGACTGCCTGCAATTCGTGGCGGTGTCACCAACTCCTCTGCAATGCCACGCATTCCTTGCTTGTCAGCCGTCAGCAGGTTTACCCAATGCGCAGTGTAGGTGATATACCTGCCCTGACCATGCTTTGCAGACCAGGTATCAGTGGTCAGATGGACCCTTGCCCCAACACTGTGTGCCAGACATGCCATGACTTCATTTTGCACAATCGAGTACAAGTTGGGGATTGCCTTTTGTGAAAAGAAATTCCGTCCGGGTACCTTCCACTGCGGTGTCCCAATAGCTACAAATTTTTTGAACGCCTCAGACTCAACCAGATTGTATGGTAAAAGCTGGCGGGCTAATAGTTCGGACAAGCCAGCTGTCAGACGCTGGGCAAGGGGGTGACTTGGTGACATTGGCTTCTTACGCTCAAACATGTCCTTGACAGACACATGACTGTGGGCAGATGAGCGGGAACTGCTCAAGGCGGGAGATGGAGTGGCGGATGGTTGAGAGGGGGCAAGAAGGACAGCAGTGGTTGACGTGGCTGAAGATGCTGGACCAGGAGGAGGATGGCGGCTTAGAGTAGGCGTGCTGCTTGTACTCATGTGTTGATCCCATAGGCGTTTGTGATGTGAGATCATGTGCCTACGCAAAGCAGTTGTACCTAGGTGGGTGTTGGACCTCCCACGACTCAGTTTCCTTTGGCACAGGTTGCAAATGGCATCGCTGTTGTCAGAGGCAGACACACAAAAAAAATGCCACACTGCTGAGCTCTGCAATGACGCCATTCTGGTGGTGGACACAGCATGCGTTGATTGGCGTGCTGTCGGGCTGACCCCGGGTGCCGATGCATGCTGTTTGACTGTGCCACTAGCTCCTTGCGACGACCCCCCCCTGCTTCCAACTCGTCTCCTCCTCCTCCTCTCTGTCTCCCCATCTGAACTTTCGCCCTGTTCTTCTTCTTGCCGAGCGGGTACCCACGTGACATCCATGGACGCATCGTCATCATCAACCGCTTCGCTTGTATCTGACAACTCAGAAAAGGAAGCAGCAGCGGGTACAACATCATCATCATCACACCGTACCTCCATGTGTTTAATGCTGCCTGCCTGAGACATATCCCTGTTATCTACATCCTCTAGCAATAATGGTTGCGCATCACTCATTTCTTCAAACGGGTGTGTGAATAACTCCTCTGACATACCAAGTAAAGCGGCTGTGGTGCTAGTTTTGGTGGTGGCGGCAGGCGGGTGAGTGCTATCTTGAGAGGTGCCTGAAGCTAAGCTGGAGGAGGATGGTGCGTCAAGGTTCCGAGCGGAGGCTGTACAAGATTGGGTGTCCTGTGTTAGCCAGTCAACTAAGTCCTCAGAACTTTTCAAGTTCAGGGTACGTGGCTTCTGAAAACTGGGCATTATTCTAGGGCAAAAGGGAATAACAGCACCACGACCACGACGGCCCCTGCGGGGTGGCCTGCCTCTGCTTGTCATTTTTTTGGGGATTAGTGGTACTATGCGTGCAAGCTACTGTGAGACCAGATATGATTGGCAATGTGCACTGGAACAGTTCTGCAGAGCACACGCTGAAGGAAGGACTGACAGAGCCGCTTGAAGACAAGTAACTGCTATTCAATCTATAACAGTAAAAAACAAATTTTGCTTTTAAAAGCACGCTATAGAGACACCAGATCTGATTGGCAATGTGCACTGGAACAGTTCTGCAGAGCACACTCTGTAGGCCTGAGACAGCCGCTTGAAGACAAGTAACTGCTATTCAATCTATAACAGTGAAAAACAAATTTTGGTTTTAAAAGCACGCTATAGAGACACCAAATATGATTGGCAACTGTCAAAGCACGCTGGAACAGGTCTACAGAGCACACGCTGAAGTAGGCCTGACACCCAGACGCTTGCAGACAACTAACTGATCTTCTATTACAGTGAAAAAAAATTATTTCTTTAAAATCTAAAGCTTAAGCTATTGTTAAAACAGATATGAGTGGTGGCACTGACTGTGCAAATGGGCAAGGCATCCAACCTGACACAGAAGCTGGCAGGCAGGCAACTGCTCTTCTATTACAGTGAAAAAAAATTATTTATTTTAAATGTAAAGCTTAACCAATTGTTAAAACAGATATGAGTGGTGGCACTGGGCAAGTAGGCACAGTATCCAATGTGAACCTCACACAGAAGCTGGCAGGCAGGCAACTGCTCTTCTATTGCAGTGGAAACAAAATTTTGGTTGTAAAAGCTCGCTATAGAGACACAAGATATGAGTGGCAACTGTCAAAGCACGCTGGCAGGGTTGTGCAGGGCACACGCTGAAGGAAGGCCTGACAGAGCCGCTTGAAGGACACTGACTGTCTGCTATTAGCTTACACTGGAAACCTTTTTTCTTTGTAAAAGCACGCTAAAGAGACACCAGATATGATTGGCAACTGTCAAAGCACGCTGGCACAGGTCTGCAGAGCACACGCTGAAGTAGGCCTGACACCCAGATGCTTGCAGACAACTAACTGATCTTCTATTACAGTGAAAAAAAATGATTTCTTTAAAATCTAAAGCTTAAGCTATTGTTAAAACAGATATGAGTGGTGGCACTGACTGTGCAAATGGGCAAGGCATCCAACCTGACACAGAAGCTGGCAGGCAGGCAACTGCTCTTCTATTACAGTGAAAAAAAATTATTTATTTTAAATCTAAAGCTTAACCAATTGTTAAAACAGATATGAGTGGTGGCACTGGGCTAGTGGGCACAGTATCCAATGTGAACCTCACACAGAAGCTGGCAGGCAGGCAACTGCTCTTCTATTACAGTGGAAACAAAATTTTGGTTGTAAAAGCACGCTATAGAGACACAAGATATGAGTGGCAACTGTCAAAGCACGCTGGCACAGGTCTGCAGAGCACACGCTGAAGTAGGCCTGAAACACAGACACTTGCAGACAACTAACTTCTCTTCTATTACAGTGAAAAAAAAAAAATATTTTAAATGTAAAGCTTAACCAATTGTTAAAACAGATATGAGTGATGGCACTGGGCTAGTGGGCACAGTATCCAATGTGAACCTCACACAGAAGCTGGCAGGCAGGCAACTGCTCTTCTATTACAGTGGAAACAAAATTTTGGTTGTAAAAGCACGCTATAGAGACACAAGATATGAGTGGCAACTGTCAAAGCACGCTGGCAGGGTTGTGCAGGGCACACGCTGAAGGAAGGCCTGACAGAGCCGCTTGAAGGACACTGACTGTCTGCTATTAGCTTACACTGGAAACCTTTTTTCTTTGTAAAAGCACGCTAAAGAGACACCAGATATGATTGGCAACTGTCAAAGCACGCTGGCACAGGTCTGCAGAGCACACGCTGAAGTAGGCCTGACACCCAGACGCTTGCAGACAACTAACTGCTCTTCTATTACAGTGGGAAAAAAAATATTTATTTTAAATGTAAAGCTTAACCAATTGTTAAAACAGATATGAGTGGTGGCACTGGGCAAGTAGGCACAGTATCCAATGTGAACCTCACACAGAAGCTGGCAGGCAGGCAACTGCTCTTCTATTACAGTGGAAACAAAATTTTGGTTGTAAAAGCACGCTATAGAGACACCAGATATGATTGGCAACTGTCAAAGCACGCTGGCACAGGTCTGCAAAGCACACGTGGAAGTAGGCCTGACACCCAGATGCTTGCAGACAACTAACTGATCTTCTATTACAGTGAAAAAAAATTATTTCTTTAAAATCTAAAGCTTAAGCTATTGTTAAAACAGATATGAGTGGTGGCACTGACTGTGCAAATGGGCAAGGCATCCAACCTGACACAGAAGCTGGCAGGCAGGCAACTGCTCTTCTATTACAGTGAAAAAAAAAAAATATTTATTTTAAATCTAAAGCTTAACCAATTGTTAAAACAGATATGAGTGGTGGCACTGGGCTAGTGGGCACAGTATCCAATGTGAACCTCACACAGAAGCTGGCAGGCAGGCAACTGCTCTTCTATTACAGTGGAAACAAAATTTTGGTTGTAAAAGCACGCTATAGAGACACCAGATATGATTGGCAACTGTCAAAGCACGCCGGCACAGGTCTGCAGAGCACACGCTGAAGTAGGCCTGACACCCAGATGCTTGCAGACAACTAACTGATCTTCTATTACAGTGAAAACAAATTATTTCTTTAAAATCTAAAGCTTAACCAATTGTTAAAACAGATATGAGTGGTGGCACTGGGCTAGTGGGCACAGTATCCAAATTGAACCTCACACAGAAGCTGGCAGGCAGGCAACTGCTCTTCTATTACAGTGAAATTGTTTTATTTATTTTAAATCTAAAGCTTAACCAATTGTTAAGACAGATATGAGTGGTGGCACTGGGCTAGTGGGCACAGTATCCAATGTGAACCTCACACAGAAGCTGGCAGGCAGGCAACTGCTCTTCTATTACAGTGGAAACAAAATTTTGGTTGTAAAAGCACGCTATAGAGACACAAGATATGAGTGGCAACTGTCAAAGCACGCTGGCAGGGTTGTGCAGGGCACACGCTGAAGGAAGGCCTGACAGAGCCGCTTGAAGGACACTGACTGTCTGCTATTAGCTTACACTGGAAACCTTTTTTCTTTGTAAAAGCACGCTAAAGAGACACCAGATATGATTGGCAACTGTCAAAGCACGCTGGCACAGGTCTGCAGAGCACACGCTGAAGTAGGCCTGACACCCAGATGCTTGCAGACAACTAACTGATCTTCTATTACAGTGAAAAAAAATGATTTCTTTAAAATCTAAAGCTTAAGCTATTGTTAAAACAGATATGAGTGGTGGCACTGACTGTGCAAATGGGCAAGGCATCCAACCTGACACAGAAGCTGGCAGGCAGGCAACTGCTCTTCTATTACAGTGAAAAAAAATTATTTATTTTAAATCTAAAGCTTAACCAATTGTTAAAACAGATATGAGTGGTGGCACTGGGCTAGTGGGCACAGTATCCAATGTGAACCTCACACAGAAGCTGGCAGGCAGGCAACTGCTCTTCTATTACAGTGGAAACAAAATTTTGGTTGTAAAAGCACGCTATAGAGACACAAGATATGAGTGGCAACTGTCAAAGCACGCTGGCAGGGTTGTGCAGGGCACACACTGAAGGAAGGCCTGACAGAACCGCTTGAAGGACACTGACTGTCTGCTATTAGCTTACACTGGAAACCTTTTTTCTTTGTAAAAACACGCTAAAGAGACACCAGATATGATTGGCAACTGTCAAAGCACGCTGGCACAGGTCTGCAGAGCACACGCTGAAGTAGGCCTGACACCCAGACGCTTGCAGACAACTAACTGCTCTTCTATTACAGTGGAAAAAAAAATATTTATTTTAAATGTAAAGCTTAACCAATTGTTAAAACAGATATGAGTGGTGGCACTGGGCAAGTAGGCACAGTATCCAATGTGAACCTCACACAGAAGCTGGCAGGCAGGCAACTGCTCTTCTATTACAGTGGAAACAAAATTTTGGTTGTAAAAGCACGCTATAGAGACACCAGATATGATTGGCAACTGTCAAAGCACGCTGGCACAGGTCTGCAGAGCACACGCTGAAGTAGGCCTGACACCCAAATGCTTGCAGACAACTAACTGATCTTCTATTACAGTGAAAAAAAATGATTTCTTTAAAATCTAAAGCTTAAGCTATTGTTAAAACAGATATGAGTGGTGGCACTGACTGTGCAAATGGGCAAGGTATCCAACCTGACACAGAAGCTGGCAGGCAGGCAACTGCTCTTCTATTACAGTGAAAAAAAAAATATTTATTTTAAATCTAAAGCTTAACCAATTGTTAAAACAGATATGAGTGGTGGCACTGGGCTAGTGGGCACAGTATCCAATGTGAACCTCACACAGAAGCTGGCAGGCAGGTAACTGCTCTTCTATTACAGTGAAATTGTTTTATTTATTTTAAATCTAAAGCTTAACCAATTGTTAAGACAGATATGAGTGGTGGCACTGGGCTAGTGGGCACAGTATCCAATGTGAACCTCACACAGAAGCTGGCAGGCAGGCAACTGCTCTTCTATTACAGTGGAAACAAAATTTTGGTTGTAAAAGCACGCTATAGAGACACAAGATATGAGTGGCAACTGTCAAAGCACGCTGGCAGGGTTGTGCAGGGCACACGCTGAAGGAAGGCCTGACAGAGCCGCTTGAAGGACACTGACTGTCTGCTATTAGCTTACACTGGAAACCTTTTTTCTTTGTAAAAGCACGCTAAAGACACACCAGATATGATTGGCAACTGTCAAAGCACGCTGGCACAGGTCTGCAGAGCACACGCTGAAGTAGGCCTGACACCCAGATGCTTGCAGACAACTAACTGATCTTCTATTACAGTGAAAAAAATGATTTCTTTAAAATCTAAAGCTTAAGCTATTGTTAAAACAGATATGAGTGGTGGCACTGACTGTGCAAATGGGCAAGGCATCCAACCTGACACAGAAGCTGGCAGGCAGGCAACTGCTCTTCTATTACAGTGAAAAAAAATTATTTATTTTAAATCTAAAGCTTAACCAATTGTTAAAACAGATATGAGTGGTGGCACTGGGCTAGTGGGCACAGTATCCAATGTGAACCTCACACAGAAGCTGGCAGGCAGGCAACTGCTCTTCTATTACAGTGAAAAAAATTATTTATTTAAAATCTAAAGCTTAACCAATTGTTAAAACAGATATGAGTGGTGGCACTGACTGTGCAAATGGGCAAGGCATCCAACCTGACACAGAAGCTGGCAGGCAGGCAACTGCTCTTCTATTACAGTGAAACCATTTTATTTATTTTAAATCTAAAGCTTAACCAATTGTTAAAACAGATATGAGTGGTGGCACTGGGCAAGTGGGCACAGTATCCAATGTGAACCTCACACAGAAGCTGGCAGGCAGGCAACTGCTCTTCTATTACAGTGAAAAAAAAAAATTATTTTAAATGTAAAGCTTAACCTATTGTTAAAACAGATATGAGTGGTGGCACTGGGCAAATAGGCACAGTATCCAATGTGAACCTCACACAGAAGCTGGCAGGCAGGCACCTGCAATTACATTACACAGGAAAAAAAAAAAAAAAAAGCAGCCTGATGTTATAGCCCTAAAAAGGGCTTTTTGGGGTGCTGTCCTTACAGCAGAGATCAGATGAGTCCTTCAGGATTGTAGTGGACACTGAATACCCTAGCCTAGCTATCAATTTCCCTATCTAATCAGCAGCAGCTAAACTTTCCCTCCTCTCACTAAGCATGCATCTTCAGAATGAATCGAAAATGGATGCTGGGAGGGAGGTTGGAGGGTGTGGAAGGGAGGGAGTGCTGCTGATTGGCTGGAATGTGTCTGCTGACCGAGAGGCACAGGGTCAAAGTTTGCCCAATGATGACGAATAGGGGGCGGATCGAACTGCGCATGTGTCCGCCCGCCGTGGCGAACGCGAACACGCTAATTTCGCCGGGAACTGTTCGCCGGCGGACAGTTCGGTACATCACTAGTAGTCAGTGTAATTCTAGTATTTTTATGCCATCTGGCTATTATATCTTTCATTTTGATGGAAGTATAACATTTGTAAGGTTATATTTGCCCTGGGATATTCCTTTTTCCTGGGTTAAGGATACCCATGCCATACAGATATCCCTGCAATTACTTCTAGCAATACGTTTTGACATTATACATCTATATCTAAATACACACAAGTGTGTTGTCTCATTTCTACTACATACTTACTTATTTTATTTTATTTATTGTATTATTGGATACCTGTTGCTATTTTTATAGTACAACACATTTCATGTATATTCCTACAGGTTTTTGGTGTATTCCTATATTTTTCCAGTTTCAGAGCTTTCTTTATAAAGGTCTTCTTCCCTCTTTCTTCTGTATTTTTTTTTATATCAGAATTCTTTATAATTATTTATTTTTGATATGCAGGCAGGTACAACAGTGCCTGTATCTCCACAACGGCATCAGCAGGCTCAATTGTCGTGGTCATAGCAAAACAGTAACATGGCATGTTGGGTTTGCATATATTTTTAAATAAAAAGTAGTAACGATGCAAGATATAGTCATTTGTGTGTCAAATGACAGGCTTAATTAGTACATTTCTAAACTAGGCTTAACAAATGTATCTGGAACAATCAGGTTCAGTAAATGTCTGCATGTGTCCAGGGGCATATTAGCCGCGAGGCAAACAAGGCATTTGCCTTGGGCGGCATTTTCCAGGGGGCGGCAAAAAACGCCGCCCCCAAATGCCCAAGGCAAATGTCTTGTTAGCCTTGCGGCTAACAGACATGCTGGGCTGGTTGCTGGGCTGGTTGCTGGGCGGGCGGGCGGGCGGCCGGCGAGGGAGCTCTTCCCCTGAGCTCTCTGCTCAGCTCCCTCGCGCGCCGCCCGCAGAGTGAGACTGGGAGCCGGAATATGACGTCATATTCCGGCTCCGCCTCCCAGCCTCACTCTGCGGGCGGTGAGCGAGGGAGCTGAGCAGAGAGCTCAGGGGAAGAGCTCCCTCGCCGGCCGCCCAGCCTGCCCGCCAGTGCCTCCCTGCAGCCACTGGACCACCAGGGAATGGGAGAACCCCCCCACCCCCAGCATTCCCAAAGGTAAGGAGGCTGGGGGGGGGAGTAAATAAAAAAAAAAAGTGTTAATGTGAGTGTGTGTGTGTGTGTCTGATAGTGTGTGTGTGTGTGTGTGTGTGTGTGTCTGTTAGTGTGTGTGTGTGTTAGTGTGTGTCTGTGACTGTGTGTGTTAGTGTGTGTGTGTGTGTCTGTTAGTGTGTGTGTCTGACTGTGTGTCCGACAGTGTGTGTCTGTTAGTGTGTGTGTGTCCGACTGTGTGTTTGTTAGTGTGTGTCTCACTGTGTGTGTCTGTTAGTGTGTGTGTGTCCGACTGTGTGTGTTTGTTAGTGTGTGTCCGACTGTGTGTGTTTGTTAGTGTGTGTCTCACTGTGTGTGTCTGTTACTGTCTGTGTCCGACTGTGTGTGTTTGTTAGTGTGTGTGTCCGACTGTGTGTGTTTGTTAGTGTGTGTGTGTCCGACTGTGTGTGTTTGTTAGTGTGTGTGTCCGACTGTGTGTGTTTGTTAGTGTGTGTGTCTCACTGTGTGTGTCTGTTAGTGTGTGTGTGTCCGACTGTGTGTGTTTGTTAGTGTGTGTGTCCGACTGTGTGTGTTTGTTAGTGTGTGTGTCCGACTGTGTGTGTTTGTTAGTGTGTGTGTGTCCGACTGTGTGTGTTTGTTAGTGTGTGTGTCCGACTGTGTGTGTTTGTTAGTGTGTGTGTCTCACTGTGTGTGTCTGTTAGTGTGTGTGTGTCCGACTGTGTGTGTTTGTTAGTGTGTGTGTCCGACTGTGTGTGTTTGTTAGTGTGTGTGTCTCACTGTGTGTGTCTGTTAGTGTGTGTCCCCGACTGTGTGTGTCCGACTGTGTGTGTTTGTTAGTGTGTGTGTGTCCGACTGTGTGTGTCTGACTGTGTTTGTCTGTTAGCTAGTGTATGCGTATCTGTCAGTGAATATGTGTGTATTTAGAAGGCGGGGCGGGGGGAAGGGTTGGGTGGGGGTCGCGCGGGGGCGGGGGGGTGTCTGAGTTTTGTCCTGCCTAGGGCAGCACAAAACCAAGATACACCACTGCATGTGTCCCTGAATGTGAGGCATCAAGGTAGTATGCAACAAGCTTAGCAGCGTTTAGGGTGCCACTAGTCCTGCCAGGTGATAAGTTAGCGGTAGTATTACTGTAACAGTGTGAGGACCGGTATGTTAAAAGGGGCCACCCAAATTAGTGATAGCCTGCCTCGAAATTATATATTCTGGTATTCTGTATTTTTGTGTAACTAATGAACATAACAGTCTTACAGACAGCGGATCAAACACTTGCAACACTTATTAACCTCGTCATGGCATTTAGATTTCTTGCACATTTTGTTACGTTAAATGCAGTTGCTAACATGCTAGTCAGGGACGTCTAGGTAGAGTGGACATGTAGTAGGTTCATGAGAAGTTCTAGACAGAGGAATTAGAAAAATTGCAAAAGGAGAAGTAATAATTATTATATACGTCAGAGGTAATAACTAGGTGAGCCTAGCTCTTATAGTTTACATGAGAGAGTGGACGTGCTACAGCAACACTAGGCTTACATGCTAAATCACAGTGGGGTTGAAGGCTTCCCTGTGAATCCACATAAAGTAAAATTTAACAGGCTTAGTTAGTTAGCTAGTGTTCAGCCTGTGTGCACTGTGAAACTATGGGTACTAGGTAGGTGTTAGACAAAGGAAATACATGATGTACTCTTTCTAGGAGCTATTGACGAGTGTGGTGATTAGGTAGTTAAACTGAGCTTGGCACCCATACTTGCTTATGTTGGGGCTAACTATAAAGAAATGTACAGTATCCGTATTTCTGGGCTAGCGTGGTTCCTTGTAGCTTGCCCCCAAGTTGGTATTTTACAAAATAATAAGTAAGAAGTATGGCAATAACAGAAAATAACATACAAGCAGTGGGTGTAGCAACACTAGGAGAAGGAAGTCCTGAGAGGCATGACAGGTTTGTTACCTCTGTTATTAGCCCCCTAGTGTGGGCCTGTGGCTCAGAGACTACCAAGCAAGGTTCCTCCATGTTGGATACATTGGTGCAAATATTAAATGACTGCTTGCATCACTACTTTCTCATAGCCGGTCAGCTGCCGTGTGTTACCTAGGGTTTACCCCTCACGGGTCAGTCCCAGGGCCAGTCTCAGTCTATGCCAACAGCTGCTCGTGTTGCTATGGGGGTAGCTGAGACCCGATCTGGCTGCGGTTACAATTAAATTAAATTAGATTATAGGGAAACAACAATTAGATAATAGTCAAACAACCAACAATTAGAGAATAGTCAAACAACCAACAATTAGATAATAGTAAATCAACCGATTGAGTTGATCCCTGAGAGGTTCAAGTCCCTTAGGGATGGCGGGTGTAGTAGTCCTGTGATAGCAGTTTGTGGTGCCTTTTGCCTCCGTTTAGGTGGTGACCGAGGCATAAGTGTCTGGTGTAGTATTTCTTGGGATGAACGCGGTAAGTCGTGTCAGGGAGGCGTGATCGTGGGATCTCTCTAGGGTGAGCGAGTCCTGCGGTAGGCCCAAGGTTCGCAGGAGATTCGCTGCCTCCTGAATGCCGTGGATCTGGTGTGCGTTTCCTCCTTGTATCACTAGGAGTGTTTGGGAGTGCCGCCAGCAGTATTGTATGTTGTGCTACTGGAGTAGGGATGTGAGAGGCCGGAGTGACCTATGCCAAGCCAGAGTTCTGCTGGACAGTTCCGCTGGACAGGTCGGCGTAGAAGGTCAGTTGCATGTTTTCAAACTGCAGGGGGGTTTTACCTCAGAGAGCGGCGAGGATTGGTTTGGGGACCCGGAAGAGGTCTGTGGGAGTGATGGGCTTAGCCTGGCCAGGGGGCAGTATAGCTGTCAACATACGTTTTAATGCCTCCAGCATCTCCTCCGGGATCCCTCTGACCTTTAAATTAAGTCTCCTTCTGGTATCTTCTTGGGCCGCGAAGCGGCGTTCATATAGTTGGTTCTGGTTTTGTAAATCCTGCATGGCTGTCTGTAGTGAGGAAATATTCAGTTGGTGTTCTTGGGTGGAGTTCTCTAGCATTGTTATGCGGCCTGTCAAGCCCTGTAGCTCACCCCTAAGAGCGGTGATATCCATGAGGATGTTTTTCTGTAGGTTTGCTAATAGTGTTTTTAATACCCCGGTGGTTACCAGGTCGGCATCTGGGTCAGCTCTCGGTTTGTTGAGATCCACCCTCTGCTTTGGGGCTGGGGCTGGGAGGTAGTCATCCTCGGCATCTCCAGAGCAGTCATCCGAAAAGTCAGAGGAGCCTCCGTGGAGAGCCGCCATGTTGGATTCGCTTGTGTCACGTGCTTGCCACCACATTTCTCCAATTGTTAGCCCTGGGGAAGGTTTGTCCGCCGTGGGTTTTTTATTTTTTGACCCATATGGCTAGGGGTATTCCCACGCTTGTCCTGTTGACCGAGGAGATGAGGTGGGCTGTATTTAGTATAGTTTCTTAGTTTTTTTCCTCGGAGCTTCAGGATCGTGCGTCCACTTGTCTCGGCAGTTAGGCTCCGCCCCCCCCCCCCTCCCCCCCTTTATATCAGAATTCTATCTCACTTTTATATTATATGTCTGGAAAAGGACCATCATATCCCGTGGAGTTGATTCTGGAATAGATTTCGGTCTGAATATCCTGTGACATTGATTATTGTTTCCTTGTTTGTTACTTTTAGCTCTATTGATTCAAAAAATTCCAGCAAAAAATGTTCCAATACCTCTGATATTGTTTCTGGAATGTTCCTTATTCATAGATTTTGCCTTCTAGTTCGATCTTAAGTTTCCGTTATCTTTTTTCTTCTAATTGTTCACGTAATTCTTGATTTATTTTTTTCCTTTTGAGTGGTTATATCTATTTTTTCTTCTAGGGTCTGGACTTTACTTTCCAATGAAGATATATCATTTCTTATTCCTTTGTAATTTCGCTGTATTTCTGTTTTTATTTGGCAAAGTAATTCCGCTTGACTGTTTTTTAAATACTCTTGTTCTACTTCTCTTGACTGTTTTTAATCTTTCTTAGCCGCTATCTTTGTGTCTTGCATTTTTTTTTTTTACTTGCCATCTTTTTGGCTTTCCTTGTCTCTCTCTGTTTTCCATCTTCCTCAGTTTCTCTTTTTCTTCCTTCTTTGCTTTACGACTCTTACAGCTTAAGATTTTTTAATGTGCTGTGTATTAGTGTATTCTCTTTTTCCTTTAATTCTTCTCTGTTCCTTTACCTTTTCCCTTTCCTCTTGTCTCTTCTTTTCTTTCTTTCCTTCCTCTTTTCTTTCTCTTTTTACTTTCTCTCTTTGTCTTCCTCTCTTTTTTCCCCTTTTTTCCCTTCTTTCTCTCTCTTTAAATATAAAACAAATATCAATACATTTGGTTACAGGTGATAAGTGAATTAGTGATACATGATGAAAGTATTTAGAAAATTGGGCAGACTAGATGGGCCAAATGGTTCTTATCTGCCGTCACATTCTATATATAGTTAATAATATTTGTGAAGAGAAGGAGAGGAGTTGTCGTTATCTCTCCCACAGTTTAGGGGATAATAATGTACCTTTTTTTTTTTTAATTAAGATTTAGGAGAGGGTCACTTTTTCTTTTTGAATAGAGCTTTTAGGAGAGGGTCATTTATGTCCACTAAAAATGCAATTTATAGTATTACAGTACTTTATTGATATATTCAATGGCTTTATGTGCCGTGTCTTGCAAACATATCAAACAAATCTTCAGTACATCAATCTGCCTTTTCAGAATATTGGGATAGTTTTATTAGTTGTAAGCAACCATAGGGGTTTTCATTTATTTTTCTGTTTTCTCTCCCTCTCCCTCTTCTCCCTTGTTTTAGTTTCTCCTCAACCCCCCACCCCCTTTCCCCCTTCTTATTTAGGAGACCATCACCTCAAAGAAAAAAAGGGGTCTCCCTTCAGACAGAAATTAAGTACTTATATTATTATGCTGTAGTTATACACTGAACTTGAAAAAAACAAAACAAAATAAAAAAATGAAGACAAAGTCTCAGAGAGCAGCTTTTGTAAGGCTGAATTCATAAGTTTTTATAGTAAGTAGTCTGTACTTGCTTTTGGCTGATGGAAGGCAGCTTTGCATAGATAGCATTCCTTTCATTTCAGCTTTCAGTTGTAGTTTCTAACCTCCCTTCTCTCCATTCACCACACAATGGAGGCTAGACTCTGTGACTTCTCTGCCGATCTAATAACAACAACCAACCCTATCGAGGTCATCTAAGAACAGATAATTTTTCTTTCTGTATTCCACCGAAAAGCGATATAGCTTCAAGCTTCCAGCGGGCTTAAAATCTCACAGGCTATCTAGTTTTTGGGCTTCTTGTATTTCTCTGGTTAGTCTTTGCTCCTCCCGGCCATTTTCTTCTCAGCACCACGCTCTCCCCAGCCTGCTTTCTAAGCGTGCAGCTTCCTCATTTCGGACCACCGACGTTCGTGTCTTATGTCATGGCTTTCATAACTCTTAACATCTTATGCAATGTTAGGAGCAGATATTATTCCTCCTTGAACAAACTATGAATAACCTGATCGTGGGGAAATAGATGGACACGTGCAATTTGTTTCGGTCCGAATAAGAATTCGGCCGATTTTCGGACAATTCGGACATTCGGGTACTTCCGAATGTCCGAATTGCCAAAGTGCCGAATTGCCGAGGTCCCGAAGTTCCAAAATTACCGAATTGCCGAAGTGCCGGAAGTTCTGATGTTCCAAAGCACAGTATTGCCTAAGTACTAATATACTTACCCAGTGAAAGAAGAAGAATGTTACATTGTAAATTATTTTAAATAAAAAATATACAAACATAGCCAGGGTTCAGCTGTATGCTGAACCCTGACAGGAATGAATAAGAAGATAACTCCATAATTCACACAAATGTACTAGTATTTAATACTTAGTATACTTAGTATTAGTAAATTATGCCCCTACTCGTAAACAGAGCGGCGGGTGGGGGCCCTAATGTAAAATAATGGGGGGGACCTATTGTCCTCCCCCCGGGCCCCACCCCTGAGCAGTGGGTGGGGGCCCTAAATCAGAATAAGGGGGGGACCTAATGTCCTCCCCCCTGGCCCCCACCCCTGAGTGGTGGGTGGGTGCCCTACAGTAAATAAGAGGGGGGGAACCTAATGTCCTCCCCCTGGCATCCACCCCTGAGCGGTGGGTGGGGGCCCTAAATACTAATAATGTCCTCCCCCTGGCCCCCACCCCTGAGCAGTGGGGGGGGCTACAGTAAAATAAGGGGGGGACCTATTGTCCTCTCCCTGGGCCCCACCCCTGAGCGGTGGGTGGGGGCCCTAAACAAGAATAAAGAGGGGACCTAATGTCCTTCACCCTGGCCCCCACCCCTGAGCGGTGGGTGGGGGCCCTAAATTAATATAAGGGGGGTAAAGAGCAGAATATATATTAAATATTTTTAAACTACATTTTACATGAATTACACTTCTAACACCTTAAGTGTTCATCATAATATGATAATTAATCCATCAAGACCCATATGTAGCTTCACTGTCTACTTGTAAATCCACTCCTGGGAAAGTATGGCATTATTAGGCATAAGATGCCTTTTAATAGAATGAAACTAAATAGTTTTTTTGACTGCCAGTTTCATTTACCAGCCACACAATTAACACCCTAAGGACAGAGGCAAGTTCTGACTAAAATACAACCTAGAAATTGAGCTATATGTTTGTTCAACCATAATTTACATTTACCTCATCATATGTCATTTGTTCAGAGGAAAAAGTGCTTTTGTTTCACATCAAATATTTTTATATGAAACCTAATTTAATATAAAAAAATCTAAAAAAAATGTGT
Source organism: Pelobates fuscus (assembly GCF_036172605.1). Classification (NCBI taxonomy): domain Eukaryota; kingdom Metazoa; phylum Chordata; class Amphibia; order Anura; family Pelobatidae; genus Pelobates; species Pelobates fuscus. The sequence continues at coordinate 192,414,076 of NC_086319.1, read as the reverse complement.
GAGAAATGTTATTCATGGCATTTCAACTGTTAATGTCATAATACTGCTAGCTGGTACTATAATAAAATACACATATTTGTATGCTGTGATGTCTCCTGAGTACAACTATGTCCCCCATGTACAGGTTTGATAGTGTTTTGGAAAGTTGTAAGGTCAAATAAAGAGCTTACCCATTTCAGTTTATACACATTGAAATTTGCCAGATTGATTTGCTGAGACTATGTTGCCTTAGAGACCCTATGGCAGTCCAGAAATGAAATTTAACCTTATCATGGCATACCATTAGCAAAGGTATCCAACATAGGGTATTCAAAATGTCTAGTCTTTTTTAGTAGCCATTTAGTCACAAACCCTGGCCAAAGTTAATGTTCAGATTTATTTGTTTGCATTTTTCACACAAAAACTGCACTTTCACTAATGATATCATATTCATTATACATTTTACCGCATTAAAACACTCACATTTGTGAGTAATTGACAGAGTTATTTTCTTTCTATGGCAGCCTGGGTAATACCATTTCCACCATTATGGCATACCATTTTCCAAAGTACTCCAAACAGCATATTTTGAGATGTTTGGTCTATCCACTTTATCACAAATGCAGGCCCCATATAGTACTGCTGAACTCTTTTTTTTGCATTTCTAATTGTCTTAAGTAATTTTTTATAGCACTATAGTCACTTATTTTGGTTTACAGGGGTCCCTTTCAGTGGCTATACCCTCATTTATAGTTTTTTTTTTAATCTTAAATACTCCATTTTCACAGTACATTTCATAATCTTGATATGAATAGGTGCAATAAAGCCTCAGTCATGAATATAACAGTATTCCAAAATACCAGTTTTCCAGGTTTTGTTTGGGAAGTCAAGGGGCCAAATATACATGAGATGTCCTTTTCAACTTGGAAATTTACGAAAGTGATTTTGTAGGCCTATGTCACATTTGAGGCTATGTGGCAGGTCAGAAAAGAAAACTACCCCGATGATGGCATATCATTTTTAAATGTAGGCAAACCAAGGTATGCCAAATAGTGTAATTTGAGTTGTTTGCTCTAATCAATTCATCACAAATGCTAGCCCCATTTAAGGGTCATATTTTATTTTGTGTTTTTTCTAAATTAAATTTTCACAGGAAATTGTATAATTCTCATATGTGTTAATGCCATAAAGCCTCAGTATTTTTATTTCCCATGGTCTCAGGAATATTACAGTATATCCAGGTACCCTGTTTTCAGGTGTTTTTTTTGGTAAGTCACATGGCAAAATATATTAGACCCCCTTTTGAACTTGTAAAATTGACAAAGTAATTTTGTGGGCCTATGTCGCATTTGAGAGAACATGACACCTAAAATAAGAAAATTGCCCCCATGATGGTATACCATTTTAACAAGTATTCTAAATGTAGTATTTTTAATTGTTTGGTGTAGCTATGTTATAATGGCTGGGCTTAACATAAACAGGGACAGGCCAAGGTCAGAAGTAAAAGTAATCGGTATAACAAGCCAATAAGCCAGTAAAAGCAGTTAACAAAGAGTAATCAGGATAAGCCAGGATCTAATACATTTACATCAGGGGTCAAGTCCTGGGGAAAAAAGGTGGTTCCTAACTCTAACCATTCACCTTGCTTCCTTGAGCTTCTGGCAAAGATATCTAATGAGACAGAAAGGGGTATTTTTTTATATACACCCCTATATATTATTAACCCTTAATAGGGAACACATGGGATGGGCGGCTGCATTGTAACAAGGCTGAGTGATACAAAAAATGGATACAAATGCAGAAAGATAAGTCCTGCGCTCACTCCCATCACTGGGCAGCAGCAATGACTACAGTACACATCAGCCCCAATATATAGTAAAAACCAAAGAAAAACAAGTTACCTTCACTCTCTCCTTAATCCCTATGCATTTTTAAACAAATGGATGTTTTTTAGTTGCCTCCAATGGCCATGAGAGGATAAGCCCACCTGCCAACGTCAAGGCAGACCTCCCCAGGTGGGTCCTAACTCTAACTATTCACCTTGCTTCCTTAAGCTTCTGGCAAAAATCTCTAATGAGACAGAAAGGGGTATTTTTTATATACACCCCTATATATTATTAACCCTTAATAGGTAACACATGGGATAGGCGGCTGCATTGTAACAAGACTTTGTTAAGGTGACAATTGCTTAAGCAGAGAGATAATGTGTGTTAAAACCTCACTTACATAATTTGAGATACATATTCAAGTTGGGGAATAAAAATCTCAGTTGAGTTTGATAACTTGAACACTTGTTATTTTAGCTTATCAAAATGCCTTATATAGGGAATAAACTCCTAAACAGATACAATTCCATTCAGGGTTAAGATCTTCAGTTTAAGTTCTTCTACGAAAATGCAAATGACTGCAATGAACCACAAACATTTTTGACAGATCGATTTCTATCTGATTTTTGCATGAATTGATAGGAATGGACTTTTGCCTCCTGTCACCAGATGGTGCTTTATGAAGTAACTGTAATTCATAAATCTGGAATAATTATTTCTCTTTTCCAGTAAAAAATACATTTTGCCTTATGTTGTATGGGATTTAAATGTGTGTAAAAGGCACTATAAATTGTCTAACATATCATCTTCTGCACCCAAATCTTTGAAAATCAGCTTGCCCTAATCAGCAGGGAGATTATTATTTGACATTTTTGTAAAAAAATCTTATGCTGAAACATTTGCTGCAAGTGACAGATAAAAATGTATTCTGCATAAATTTGTACTTGTCTTAACCAATTTAAAAAGCTGATGACTATGTTAATCTACATATCGTAATGTCCTGCATATATGTTTGCCATTAGACAGCCAGATAACAGTGTTTAAATATATATATATATATATATATATATATATATATATATATATATATATATATATATATATATATATAATATAATGCTCAAAAAAGTAACACCTAAAAGGGAACACCTAAACAACACAATGTAACTCCAAGTCAATCACACTTTGAAATCAAACTGTCCACTTAGGAAGCAACACTGAGTGACAATCAATTTCACATGCTGTTGTGCAAATGGGATAGACAACAGGTGGAAATTATAGGCAATTAGCAAGACACCCCCCAATAAAGGAGTGGTTCTGCAGGTGGTGACCCCAGACCACTTCTTAGTTCCAATGCTCCCTGGCTGACGTATGTGTCACTTTTGAATGCTGGCGGTGCTTTCACTCTAGTGGTAGCATGAGACACAGTCTACAACCCACACAAGTGGCTCAGGTAGTGCAGCTCATCCAGGATGGCACATCAATGCGAGCTGTGGAAAGAAGGTTTGCTGTGTCTGTCAGCGTAGTGTCCAGAGCATGGAGGCGCTACCAGGAGACAGGCCAGTACATCAGGAGATGTGGAGGAGGCCGTAGGAGGGCAACAACCAATGCAGCAGGAACGCTATCTCTGCCTTTGTGCAAGGAAGAACAGGAGGAGCACTGCCAGAGCCCTACAAAATGACCTCCAGCAGGCCACAAGTGTGCATGTGTCTGCTCAAACGGTCAGAAACAGACTCCATGAGGGTGGTACGAGGGCCCGACGTCCACAGGTGGGGTTGTGCTTACAGCCCAACACCGTGCAGGATGTTTTGGCATTTGCCAGAGAACACCAAGATTGGCAAATTCGCCACTGGCGCCCTGTGCTCTTCACAGATGAAAGCAGGTTCCCACTGAGCGCATGTGGCAGACGTGACAGAGTCTGGAGACGCCGTGGAGAATGTGCTGCTGCCTTCAACATCCTCCAGCATGACCAGTTTGGCAGTGGGTCAGTAATGGGTCAGTAATGGTGTGGAATGGCATTTATTTGGGGGGCCGCACAGCCCTCCATGTGCTTGCCAGAGGTAACCTGACTGCCATTAGGTACCGCGATGAGATCCTCAGACCAGTGGCGTCTCCAGCATTCATATTTAGGGGGGGCACATGGGGGGCCAGGGACAAAAGTAGGGGGGCAATTACAATATGTGTGTGTATGCGTATGTATGTGATATATGTATATGTATATATATATATATATATATATATATATATATATATATATATATATATATAAAATACTTGAAGTCCCCAGCACTCACGTTTATCCTTAGCCAATGCCGGGCGCCAGACCAAAGCTCCAAAACAGATAAAAATCCAAATGAAATAGGCTGCTCTCCGGGCTTAAAAGTTCCAAATTTTATTTAAAGTTGATTAAAATTGCGACCAACGTTTCGGTCCCCGCTCGGGACCTTCTTCAGGGTCAAAAATGATTGTCCTGTTGAAATTTGACCCTGAAGAAGGTCCCGAGCGGGGACCGAAACGTTGGTCGCAATTTTAATCAACTTTAAATAAAATTTGGAACTTTTAAGCCCGGAGAGCAGCCTATTTCATTTGGATTTTTTATATATATATATACACACACACACAAACATGGAGAACATTTAAAAGTTAACAAAATTCAGATTTCCAGCACCTTGTTTAATATGCTAAAGTCTATGTGCTTTACATATGCCATGTTAACAATATCTCATGATGCCAGAATGGTTACAAAACTATAGTTTTTTTTTTTTTGGGGGGGGGGAAGGGGGGTAATTTTTTACATAATTTACAACATGCAATTTAAATGGAATTTGAATTAACACTTTTATATAAATATTTCACAAACATAGAAAATGGTCACTTAACAGTATTCTCTACACTCAGAGTTTAAGCATTTTAAAGTGACACAAAGTTGCATTTTGAGAGACTAACTCAAATGATTTTTTCCTGTAAGAAGAGCAGATTTAGCTCTACTTCCATGAACAACTAAAAATGGATGGCACTAAAGTTTGTGCCCTGACCTATAGTTGGTGAATAGTATACCAACACAAACTAAAATTACTTGTTTCATTCTCATGCTCACAATATGGAATCCTGGGTACATACATATCATTTAATCAAAAGCTGCAATATAAGTTCACGTTACTTACAGTAGTAGTGCCACTGTCTGGAGTGTCTGCTCCGCTCACTCAGTTCCTCTGCAAATTGCACTCTCAGGTAGGTAAGGTTTCACACCTTATGTGGGGCCGCACTGCAAACTGCCTGCAATCTCTGGTCACACCACTGTCTGCAATGTCAAGAGTAAGTGTTACTGTCATACCACTCACTGTCTGCATTCAGGGGTAAGTCACTTTTGTCACACTCACAGCACTCACTGTAATCACGGCAATTAATTCACTTTTTTTTAGATGTGGCACAGGACACTGGCCACAATACCTGCTCATCTCTGCTTGCTCTGCTCTGCCTCCTTTGCTCTTGCTCCTCTCTGCTTGCTCTACACCTCTCTGCTTGCTCTGCTCCTCTCTACTTGCTTTGCTCTGCGTCCTCTCTGCTTGCTCTGCTCCGCTCCTCTCTGCTCTGCGTCCTCTCTGCTTGCTCTGCTCCTCTCTACTTGCTTTGCTCTGCTTCCTCTCTGCTTGCTCTGCTACTCTCTACTTGCTTTGCTCTGCTTCCTCTCTGCTTGCTCAGCTCCTCTCTACTTGCTTTGCTCTGCTTCCTCTCTGCTTGCTCTGCTACTCTCTACTTTCTTTGCTCTGCTTCCTCTCTGCTTGCTCTGCTCCTCTCTACTTGCTTTGCTCTGCTTCCTCTCTGCTTGCTCTGCTCCTCTCTACTTGCTTTGCCCTGCTTCCTCTCTGCTTGCTCTGCTCCTCTCTACTTGCTTTGTTCTGCTTCCTCTCTGCTTGCTCTGCTACTCTCTACTTGCTTTGCTCTGCTTCCTCTATGCTTGCTCTGCTCCGCTCCTCTCTGCTCTGCCTCCTCTATTCTTGCTCTGCTCCTCTCTACTTGCTTTGCTCTGCTTCCTCTCTGCTTGCTCTGCTCCTCTCTACTTGCTTTGCCCTGCTTCCTCTCTGCTTGCTCTGCTACTCTCTACTTGCTTTGCTCTGCTTCCTCTATGCTTGCTCTGCTCCGCTCCTCTCTGCTCTGCCTCCTCTCTTCTTGCTCTGCTCCTCTCTACTTGCTTTGCCCTGCTTCCTCTCTGCTTGCTCTGCTACTCTCTACTTGCTTTGCTCTGCTTCCTCTATGCTTGCTCTGCTCCGCTCCTCTCTGCTCTGCCTCCTCTCTTCTTGCTCTGCTCCTCTCTACTTGCTTTGCTCTGCTTCCTCTCTGCTTGCTCTGCTCCTCTCTACTTGCTTTGTTCTGCTTCCTCTCTGCTTGCTCTGCTACTCTCTACTTGCTTTGCTCTGCTTCCTCTATGCTTGCTCTGCTCCGCTCCTCTCTGCTCTGCCTCCTCTCTTCTTGCTCTGCTCCTCTCTACTTGCTTTGCTCTGCTTCCTCTCTGCTTGCTCTGCTACTCTCTACTTGCTCTGCTCCGCTCCTCTCTGCTCTGCCTCCTCTCTGCTTGCTTTGCTTCCTCTCTGCTTGCTTTGCTTCCTCTCTGCTTGCTCTGCTCCTCTCTGCTTGCTCTGCCTCCTCTCTGCATGCTGTGCTTCTATTTGCATGCTCTGCTTTTGCTCCTCTCTGCGTGCTCTGCTCTTGCTCCTCTCTGCTTGCTTTGCTCCCCTTTTTTTGCTCTGCTCCGCTACTCTCAACTTGCGCTGCTTTGCTCTGCTCCTCTCTGCTTGCTCTGCTCCGCTCCTCTCTACTGGCTCTCCTCCTCTCTGCTTGCTCTGCTCCTATCTACTTGCTCTGCGCTGCCTCCTCTCTGCTTGTTCTGCTCCTCACTGCTTGCTCTGCTCCTGCACACCTATTGCCTAATACATACACCCATACACGCACACTGCCTAATACATACATCTATACACACATATTGCCCAATACCTACACACATATTGCCTAATACATAGACCCATAAACGCACACTGCCTAATACCCATACATGCACACTGATTAATACTTACATCCATACACACATACTACCCAATACATACATCTATACACACATACTGCCTAATACCTACATCCATACACACATACTGCCTAATACATCCATCTGTACACACATATTGCACAATACATACATCTATAGACATATATCGCCTAATACATACACCCATACACACACACTGCCTAATACATACATCCATACACACACACACACACACACACAAATACTGCCTAATACCAGACATCCCAAGTCACCCGGTAGTCCTGGGAGACTCCTGCATGTTGAATGCAGCTCCCTGGCACCCGCAGATCATACACAATATACCGGAAATCATGATTTCACTAGGGCCCCGAGGTTTGCTGGCCCATTAAGAGCCGGGCCCCTGTGATATCAGCTGGCAGGGAGGAAGTGACTATCACTTTCTCCCTGCTTCACACAGAGCTGCCGCCCGGGAGGCCACCTCCCTGAAATGCATTTTTGCATTTTGGGATGTCTGTAATACATACATTTTACATTGAATATATAATTTATAGCTGTGATAATGTTTTCATTCATTTGGTGGTATTTTATTTATAATATTGTGGGATTTAATTTATGGGTTTAATTTAAATAAAGGATCACTATAGTGTCAGGAAAACAAACCTGTTTTCCTGACACTATACAATCCTAAGGGTCCCCCTCCCTCTGGGCTGAAGGGCTTAATTTAATCCAGGGCCGGGCTCCCTCTGTGCTGGTGGCCTCTCCTTCCCCCGCCGACGACAGCTCCCGAGTGGAGCCGCGTGCGCATTCAAACAGTCCATAGGAAAGCATTTCTCAATGCTTTCCTATGGACGTTCTGCACGCTGGATGCGATTTTCGCATCCAGCGTCGCAGAAGCGCCTCTAGCGGCTGTCAGGAAGACAGCCACTAGAGGTTGAATTAACCCTGCTATGTAAACACAGCAGTTTCCCTGAAACTGCTATGTTGACATCTGAAGGGTTAAAACCTGAGGGACCTGGCACCCAGACCACTTCATTGAGCAGACGTGGTCTGGGTGACTATAGCGTCCCTTTAATGTTACAGTGAACCTATCTGACAACTGTAACAGGTGTAATTAAAACATTTCCCTTATAATCTATAAAATGTATTATGAATATAATGGGTTGCATGGTCACTCACACACTCTTCAGTAAGCGCACATTGTCACTTACACACTCTCACTAAGACACACTCTTACTGAAGTATACACACAATGTCACACACTCTCACTAACACACACTTATTAAGTATACACACAATGTCACTGACACACTGTCACTAACACACACTATTATTAAGTGTATACACACAATGTGACTCACTAACACACACTATTATTAAGTATACACACAACGTCCCTGACACACACTATTACGTACACACACAATGTCACAAACTCTCACTAATACACACTATTGTTAAGTATACACACAATGTGACACACTCTAACTAACACACACTGTTAAGTATACACCCAACGTCACTGACACACACTATTATTAAGTATACACACAATGTCACACATTCTCACTAAAACACACTACTATTAAGTATGCACACAATGTCACTGACATACTCAATAACACACATTCTTACTAAAGTACACACACACACAATGTCACTCACACCAGTTTACAGTCACACTTTATACACAAACACACAAACATACACAAAATCAGCCCCCTTAGGCTCCATGTGGGCAATACCTGTGCAGGTGCTGTGGAGGAGGAAGCATACTCCAGGGTGCAGGAAGACTCCCCTTCGTGTCTGCTGGGGGAGCAGGAGAGCAGTGCACAGAGAGCACAGCCTGCTTCCTGCTTCCTGTTCCCTCCTCCCTCCTCCCTCCTCCCTCCACTGACTGTCCGTGTTTACAGGCAGGGGGATTCCCCAGCCTGCAGGATCCAACTGCTGAGGGGCTGGGCTCTCAGTAACATGGAGGAAGCCCAGTGAGCAGTAACTTCATTTACAGTTGGGGGGCACAAAGGGGGGCACAGTCTGATCTAGGGGGCCCCCTCTGCCCCCCCCTCCCACCCCCTAGTGTCGCCACTGCCTCAGACCCCTTTTGAGACCATATTCTGGTGTGGTAGGCCCATCATGTGGCTGGAGTGTGTCAGCAGTTCCTACAAGACTAAGGCATTTACTGCTATGGACTGGCCCGCCCGTTCCCCAGACCTGAATCCAATTGAGCACATCTGGGACATCATGTCTCGCTCCATCCACCAACGTCACGTTGCACCACAGACTGTCCAGGAGTTGGCAGATGCTTTAGTCTAGGTCTGGGAGGAGATCCCTCAGGAGACCATCCACCACCTCATCAAGAGCATGCACGGGCGTTGTAGGGAGGTCATACAGGCACGTGGAGGCCACACACACACTACTGAGCCTCATTTTGACTTGTTTTAAGGACATTACAGCAAAGTTGGATCAGAATGTAGTGTGTTTTTCCACTTTAATTTTGAGTGTGACTCCAAATCCAGACCTCAATCGGTTGAAACATTTGATTACCATTTTTTAATTATTGTGTGATTTTGTTGTCAGCACATTCAACTATGTAAAGAACAAAGTATTTCAGAAGAATATTTAATTAATTCAGATCTAGGATGTGTTATTTTTGTGTTCCCTTTATTTTTTGAGCAGTGTATATACTAATAGTATATATATATATATATATACACTAATAATTAAAGTTATACAGGCATTAATAGTTATATATCAACTTCATTTATCCAGGCATTTTTCGATCCTTCACTAGAAGAAGGATGGTTTGATATATCTCACACCATTTCTTCATCTTGGGGTCAGACACATCTCTGGGTTGGTAGTAGTTATGGTGCCTTACTTTAATGGTGAAATATACTTTGTACTGCATTGTCCTACCTTGTATCTCAGTTTAATATCTTTTACAAAAAGGGATTTTTTTCAGAAATTTACCAGTCATGCAAAAAAAATATTAATAAATAGAATTAATTTGTGAATTCACTTAGAACTCTTGAGTGGTTCCACTATTATAAAGAAATAAGAAACAAAAGATGTGAGGCACCAGTGATACCTCCTCCACTACTACTACTACTACCACCACCTTAGGCAGAGGTGGTGGTGATGATATTGCAAGTAGATGCTGGACAGGAAATTAAAAAACAAAATAGCAAAAAAAAGGGGGGGGGGGAGAGAGGGGAGTTCCTTTTGCCAGCTGCTACTGCCAATGCAACTAACACAAACTTTGATTCACTGATATGTGATTATTTTTTATTTTATTTATAGTAAGAGACAGATTATTTGATTTGCAATTTGCTTCTGTGCCATTACTGTGCTTTTGAATATCGCAAGTTTCTCTCAGTAATACACACAATGTGTGACTGCAGTTTACTGCACAAGTGAACCCTATTTACACTGAGTGAGACAGCAGTAGTGTTGCAGACAGTGTTCAGCATCATTTAAGATGTCTGTTTGCAAATCCTTTTTTTACTGTGTGCTGTGCAAGTGTTGAAGCACAGTGTACCTTGTGCAGTATAAGCACAATAGCTTTATACTACTAGTAAATCCATCAAGCAGCAACCATTTTTGAACACAAACATTAGGCATGGTGAAACCACTACAATAACAGGCATTCAAAAAACGAGGGAGCAACAATGTCTGCACCTCCTCCACTACTGCCACCCTCGGGCAAAGGAGAGAGAATCAACAAATTATCAAGATATAATACTAACAGATGGGTGTAGTGCTTAAATAATAAATCTTAGCATGCAATGATTGTTTACCCCATTTATATGAGCATAGAGATCCTGGATATTTGGATTAAATCTTGATAACTGTTTGTTTGGTTTGGAATTAAGGTGAGACTGGAAGGTATTCCCTCATGGGTGTGTAAGACAGCTACTCCCATTTAGACACTTCTAAGCGCTTTTTTACACACTTACTCCTTGTGAGTTTTCCTTTTTTAAAGCAGTGGGAATGTTGAGGATATTGCCAGTAGTCGACAAAGGCTGGTTGGACAGCAACAGTTTGACTCCTCATCTCAGGGAACTGTCTATTAGCCTACTCCAGGGCCATGTCAAAACAGTTGCTATCAAACCCACCTGCCTGACTGTCGAAATTTATGGCCAGAATTTCTTTCTTTCCTTGATGGCAGATGGGATAGACCAGGGTGCCTGGTTATGGTGATGGTAGTGGAACATGGCCAACATTGCTGAAAACAATACTTGAGCATTGCATGAGTATTAACAGACACGCCATCACAGTGTCAGAGCTAGCCAATTCTTGATACTGAAGCAAGAGAAAACATGTTTTCTCACACACCATCTATGGTAGGATGTCAGCACATGGTGACACTCCACTTTAGATATGCCAGACAGAATTTTCGAACAGTAGTGAGCAATCCATAATCTATCTTCCCACTTCTCTATTAGCGATGGCTCTTCAATAGGGAATGAGGATTGGGCAATACTAGGGCAGCTAGTGTCAGTTCTTCTTCCATTTAGGTATGTAACAGAAACTTTGGAAAATTCCAAAGAACTTTCCCACGCTGTGCAAAATAACACAGAGCACTCTGATTGGCTGGATTTCAAGCTAACCAATCAGAGTGCACTGTGTAATTTTAAAGCCTTCCCCCGCCCTGCAGAGTTCAGTCTGCGTGGAGCCCTCCATAGGTGAAAATGTATTTATTTATTTATTTTATTTTTTTGCGCTTCTTTTTTTTTTTTTTAAAGGTGCATCTGTTATTATGGATTTTTATTTGGCCTTTTTTGGGACTGAAAAAAGAAGAGTACATAAGGGTTCCCCCTAAATATATTTAGGATGAGGGGGGTAGGTAGGGGTTATTTTTTTTGCGGGAGGGGGGTGACTAGGGGTTTTGGGAACCTTGTCACCTGAGGGGGTTACATTTTTATTTAGGGCCCCCACCCGCCACTCAGGGGTGGGGGCCGAGGAGGAGGACAGTAGCCCCCCCTTATGGTTATTTAGGGCCCCCACCCGCCACAACGCGGTGGGGGCCGGGGGGAGGACAGTAGGTCCCCCCAATTTTTATTTATGACCCCCACCCACCGCTCAGGGGTTGGGGCCGGGGGGAGGACATTAGTGTCCCCACCCAATTTGTATTTATGACCTCCACCCACCGCTCAGGGGTCAGGTCGGGGGGGGTCAAGAGATCCCTCCCCTTATTGGTATTTAGGGCCCCCATCTGCCACTCAGGGGTGGGGACCAGGGTGGGCAGTAGGTCCCCCCTTTAGTTTAAAAGCCCCCACTCACGCATCGCGGGTGGGGACTCAGGAGTTAGGAATGTTTTTTTGTTTTGTTTTTTAACAGTGAGAAGCCACAGGCTGCTCACTGTTTAATAGACATGCCCCTACTTGCGGTATAGCAAGTAGGGGCATAATTTTATAATACTAAGTAACCAGCTTATATAGAGGCTGGGTCACATGCTGCACTGGCCAATCACAGCCATGCCATTAGTATGCATGACTGTGATGGCTTCTAAGGGCACACGAGTCAAACGCTTGTTGATTGGCTGCCCTGCAGCCTTTCAAAATGCGTCATTAAATCGCCGAACACCGAACTCCAACCCGAACATACAGTGATATGTCCGTGTTCGGGTCCGGGGTCCAAAAAACGTAATGTTCGGTACGAACTCGAGCTCTGCGGTTCGGGTTTGCTCAACTCTATATACACACACACACACACATATATTAGTACAATATAGAGGTAACATTGCATTTTTTTTTTAAAAAAAAGATCACTCATTATCTTAAACTGTTATTTATGTATTGTTTTATTAAAAAATACAATTTAGGGGTACTAAAGACATCAAAATGATCCACAAGGCCACAATGTTAGGGTTTATGTTTTATGATGATTGCAACTACCACTTGGCAGTGTAACTACTACTAATATTGGGCATACCAGTACATTTAAGTACATATAAGTCACAATTCTTCCCAAAATTAGGTTCCTGAATTGCTTGAAGGTGAAATGTGCATTATTATCCATTCAATGAGGATTCATTGCACAGGTGATGTCACCATCTATGCAGTTCATGATGTTAAAACATGATATGTCTGTTGAAATATTATATGCTGTTTTATGTGCTTTATATAATGTTTAATTATGTGTAATACTGAAGAGGTAGAATTAACTTATAATCTACATTTATTTCTTAGGATAATGGGAAGTAAAGGTTTTTAATTAGCTAAATTACATATTTAATGAGGGAGACTCATAAAATAATGCATACCATAAAGCAGTACTCAATAAATTATATGCACACTGCAGTTGCGTATTATACATTTTATATACATTTAATATTAAAGCAGTCAGTTTTTTTTCAAAGCATCTTTGCAGCCATAGTTTAGAAATGGTCACACTTTTAGAAAAGACAGTACAACCACTTTAATGATAGACCAGTGTTGCCAATACGTGAATTTTATATAAAATCTTGTTTTTATGTGAACAAAAGCAAACACAAAAAGCGACAGGTGTTCTTAAGCAAAACAACTACGGTGTTTTATTGAAAATGACACATGGTATACTATTGCAATATTAAATAACATGAGACCTCTCTCAGGAAACAAACAGTTCATTGGTACGTCTGTATATCACTGAGTAAGACAGATGACTGACCTTTCACAAAGGTGTTTACTTGAAAACTGGATAGCGTTATACTTGTCTGGACTACTAACAACGTGTGACTCCTCTCATGCCTGAGATTAAAAAATGTGATTTAATATATTTGTTCTGCCTCAAACATTTACACAGCACATTGAATAATGTTACTTACAGTATATATTAGGTGTATTTAACCCATGCAAATGTAGACTACACCTCGTTTTTGTTGAATGGGCAGTATTGTGCTGACCAGCATTTTATGTTGCAAAAGCTAATAAGACAATTCAATTGGAAGAGTCAACTTAACCAACTGTCCAAACATCAGATTCACAGCTACTCTTCCCAACTAGATAATCACATATATATATATTTTTTTAAAGTCAATACACTAGGTGCCATTGAGCTGGGTGATGCTAGTATCCATATTCCAAAATGTACTTTAACCCCTTAAGTACCAAACTTCTGGAATAAAAGGGAATCATGACATGTCACACATGTCATGTGTCCTTAAGGGGTTAAAACAAGAAACCATTTCAATGTATCCTCCCTGTTGAAACACTTTCATTGTGTATTTATGAAATTTTCCCTGATAACGCTTATATATTTTTTTATTTTTTTTAATAATCAGATGTTATCTCCATAAGAGTCAAGAATAATGTTTACTGCATACAATGTGTAGACGATATTCCTCAATGCAAATGACAAAAATGAGCACATTAGCAAACTTTTGAGCAAATTTAATACTTGCAGTTTTTATTTCTCTAAAAAAATGTGTAAAATAAATATGGCATTAAATATAAATGTGTAGTGAGGGAAATATTTTTCAAATATCAATTCAAACATAAATATTTTAAGTAAAGGATGGCAATCAATTAATTTCACATGTAGAAACACATACTTGGGAAAATTATGCTGAATGTCAAGTTTGGGCTACTGAACAGAAACATGACTGAATGTGATTGGAGACAGGTCTAGGGAACATTGCAAGATGGGTAAAGGAGGCAGGGATCTCATATAGCATTCTACTTCAATGGAAGTAAAAAAAAAAAACTGTCTATCCATTTATTACAATGTTACTAGGAGTTACATTTTTACAGGAGATATTATTCATACAATACTTAATTATTATAAACAATTTTTACGTTCCATACATGTTTTCTGAGGGAGTTGCCTTTGTGGTCCCAGTAGATCAATTACAAAAATCTATCTTGGTATATTCTGTCTTTGTACAATAAAAGTTATCACAGTCTATGAGGCAGATAATGAGAGGGACATCTGAGCCCTTAAGCCTCATTAACTTATTCATTTGGGTTCATTCTCAGCATAACAATAAAGTCTTGCATCCCAAAGGATTTGTGCTCTGTTTTGATACACATATTTTAGTTTGAAGGCTATGCCTAGGGCATGGTGGTAGCAGAGTGTAGATACAAAAGTCAAGATCCTCTCGGGTTTTATTTTCATTGCCTCATTAGCTTAATGCCCCCAATTCTTCACAATGTTACTTATCGATATGTGTTTTCCATAGTAGCATCTCCATGGAACTAGGCAATTGTAATTCAATGTAACTTTTTTACTCAGATAATTCCTGTATATTAATAACCTATTTTTTTCATCCTAGGCTGCTACAGCTGCCCTTTATATCCATTGTGTTTATAGGAAGAAAGAAGCAGCGAGCTTTCTTGGCCAACAACAAAATCATGTCAATCTCATTAGAGTTGAATGTGGGAATTGAAACAGAACTTGCAATTAGTTTCATGTACTCCGTTTCACTCTAAATCTGTATGCACTTAATTAACATGGTAAACAGCAGCAATACAGTATGTATAAAATAGTATATTAGCCAGGACAGTGGAAAGGCACAGGAGGTTTTATATACTGTAAAAACTGATGTGAGGATATAAAAGAACATTGTGACTATAGTAATAAAAAAGAGAAATAAAAACAGATGGAACTGAACAGACAATGTTCAGGGGTACATGAACCTAGGCAGTCAAGCAATAATGTGGAGAAATGTCTCCACAGTGCAAAATATTTGGTTTATGTTTGAAAGTGAATGGTCCACTGTGGTTCTAATATATAAAGGAATATTGTTACTGTGGCGAACAGAACCTCGCCACGGGCTTTTGGAGGGGCCTACTTGCCAGCCTCCTGCCAAAAGACTATGGGCCAGGTCAGCGACTGTAAAGACCCAAATTTTATTCCCTCTGGTTCCCCAGGTTCGGCACTTTCCATAGAACCGAACACTAGCTCCCTTGCGGCCGTTTGCATGGACCTAAACCGTGAATAGACTTCAGGGGGACGGCATGAAAACTTTGCGGTTCCTGGTCAGTCCCCAGCGGCACTTAGCCACGATTCTATGGAACTGTTTTGGGCATGGGACTATGTGTGCAGTCAGCCAAAACTATGACTTTCAGGAAATTCCTGAACCCCTGTACTGATATGGGTGATTTTTAGATATGTTGGTCACCCAGATCAGGGCTATCGGGGGATGTGTGGTTTTATGTGTTTTTTGGGTACTTTTGAGATGTTTGGGGAAAAGTGTGTTTTTCTGTACTTGGAGAGTACAGTTCCTGATCCAATTATATCCCAGGCACAGAGGAGGGATTATGTGCTTATGTATGGGAGTGTCCTGGATCTGAGAGCCAATGTAATTGTGTGTTTGTTTCTTCTGTGGTTTAATCTCAGGTCCAGGGGGGAGTGCCCCTTGCATTGGGACTTGCATAAGAGGCCAGTTGTGGCTACCATTAAACGAGTTCATGCTTGTCCTCAAAACAGAGCCTTGTCTCATGATTGAGGGAACCGATATACCTGCTATAATCCCTGCTCCTGGGATTGTTCTTTGGATTGTTATAATCAGTAGCTTTTGTAAGAGCTACACTGCTATACCTGCTATATTCTCTCGGAGGAGAGGCCTTCCCACTGGGAGCTGGATCCAGGAGGTTGCCCAAGCGTGGGAAGGGACGGCAAGACCCTAGCCAAGCTGTGGTGGCTAAGGGGCTACGGTGCTTATTATGTCCAGTATGGTACTCGGCAACAGCTAGAAAGCATTGATTGGCGGAGGTACCCAGTCGGGGTGCCAGGTGGTCCGTCACAGTTGCCAAGTCATGTGTCTTGTATAAGTCCTAGGAGAAGGACAAAGTATTAGCAACCCATGAAAGGATATTATACAGTTTTTGAACAACGCTATTGACTTGTTGCTCTACTGGAAGCTAATGTAGTTTCCTAATTTCTCTGGATATGTGGTCAATGTACATTTTCCAGAGATATGTCTAGCTGCATGAATATGCCTTTTCTCTGCGATGCTTACATAGAGAGGCACCATTTTAGTCCAAAGGTGAGAATGTGATTACTGTTGTCGGGTCCTTTTTGTCTAAAATTAATGTCACTTTCCCATGTTTTCAAGATGTTTACTGTGTTTGAAGAGTAATTAATATCAGAGGTAGTTTGTTTTAGAAATACAATGAATACTCACAGTTTGTTTTTCTTAACTTGCTAAGAAGAGGAGGGTTGAAAATAAGTTATTTACATGGGCCACGTTCTGCTAACTGTTGGCAGGTGGTGTTCAATAGGCAAGATGTATTGAATATAAAGATCATGAAAATTAAATACTCTACAGAAAAAAATCAATTTTATTTATAAAGTTTTAATTTTGTAAATATTTTACATTATTGAAGATAAGTTAAACCGGAGAAATTTTAGACCAGTTACTTTTTAGATTGATTAATAAACATACATTAGCTTTATAATTGGGTATTCAATGAATGTTTGTATTTTGTATATATAAATATATATATAAAAAAAATACAACTAATAATAATAATTATTAGATGTTCTTCTTGTGAAATGCTGTTCATGACTATGGAGTCAATACATGTTGGATACTTAAACATTGCTTTCTGAGCATCTTTGAAAAAGTCAGACTCATTGTTTCTCCACTGTCACTTGAATATTAAGAGCAATCTGTAATAGCAGTAATCAGCTAACATGTCGGTACACTGATGGTTGGTTTAATGAAGGGAAGCTTTTTAATGGCTGTGTCTCCAGTGTAAACTTAGGAGGATACCAGCCTGCCAGGTCTCTCTTTTAGTCAGGGCGTTGATCTTGGAAGATACACTCAGTGGCCCCTTTATGAGGCATACCAGTACACTTGTTTGTTGCAACTCAATGCTTAGAAGCTTGCAGACATCACGATTTTCATTACTTTATTCCCACCAAACATCACAAAAGGAAAAATATATCTATGTAATATAATCTATGTAATTTTGTCAGTGGAATAAATGTTGGTACATGGCTTGTGTATTTAATAAATTAATGATTTCCTGAAATTTTCCTCCACTAGATTTTGCTGAAAACAGATACAAAAACATAAAAAAACATAGTCTGTGATAGTTATGTAGGCAGTTTTGTCTATGAAAGAGATCACAGGTAAATAGACCAACCGATTTAAATTGACAGGGAGATAACAGTAACCCAAATATTTGTATATTAAGAATTAAGTGCAAATGACAATTACATGAAAAATAGCATAATTTGTTAATGAACAAAGTTTTTTTGTTTGTTTTTTTTCTTGTGCTAGGACTATACACCTTGTGTACAGGACAAGATTGACATCACAAATATCTGAAGGCACAGAATTCTCAAGATTAAGCAGAAAAAGACAGTGTAGGGCTTAAAGTTTCCTTTAGGGGATATATGTAATGACAAAAAAAGGAGAAACCAAAAGGTCTGATAACGTAGTAAGTTAAAACTTCTTGATAGAGAAAAGAAAGTAAATAATTGTACACTCACACTTTCAGGGAGCTTAAATACAGCTCCGACTTGCATGCGTGGGCGGAATAATCCCCTTCGATGGATATATTGCGGTCCAGATTCTTCAAGTTTTCCTTATAGCAATGGGTATACACATAAAAAATATAAGAGACAAAATAAAAGTATATAGTCTAGTATGTTGAGCTAATAAGTAGGGGTAGGTATGTAGAATGGAGCCTAAGTATTGGCTTCAGAAGTATTGTGTGAAGTGGTATGATCCCCACTCTAGGATATAGGTGATTTAAATATTTATCAGTGAAAATATAGAAACATAGAATGTAACAGTAGATAAGAACCATTCGGCCCATCTAGTCTGCCCAATTTTCTAAAGACTTTCATTAGTCCCTGGCCTTATCTTATAGCTAGGATAGCCTTATGCCTATTCCACACATGCTTAAACTCCTTCACTGTGTTAATCTCTACCACTTCAGCTGGAAGGCTATTCCAGGCATCCACTACCCTCTCAGTAAAGTAATACTTCCGGATATTATTTTTAAACCTTTGCCCCTCTAATTTAAGACTATGTTCTCGTGTTGTGGTATTTGTCTTCTTTTAAATATAGTCTCCTCCTTTATTGTGTTGATTCCCTTATGTATTTAAATGTTTCTATCATATCCCCACATCTATCTCCAAGCTATACATGTTAAAAAAACACGATAGTGTGTACCATAAAATTAGAGTGTAAAGCACAGCAAAAGTAATAAAAACCTACTGACATGCTTCAGAGCAAAACTAAGTTTGTTCAATCCAATTGGCTTGAGTGGTATTTGTAACCTATTCCTCCTCACCATGTGGTATTTGCCCCCAGCGGCCGTGCGTCTGTATAACTGACTCCTGCAACATGTTGATGGATGCCGGCCGCTGCGGATCCATGCCAAATTATAGCCCCACGTCAGCCCACGTTGATGACGATGTTAGCGTGCATGTTACGTCACGCGGGAGACGCGGGCGCACGTTCTGGGGTCAAAGGCCAAATTCTGCCAATCAAATTTGTTATGGACTTATTTAAACACAATTTTACTTTTCCTCATTGCCCTGTCGTGGTTTCCTTAGTGGTTGTGCGAGAGTGTATTTCTGAGCCTTTATTTCTGGTTACTGACTTTGACTTCATTTGACTTCCCTGTATTCTGGTATCCCTGACTATTGGCTTCCCCTCATCGTTATGTCTCATTCTGTGTCCCTGATCTCGGATATTATTCTCTGGTACGTTAATTCCGGCCATTCTAAGGCCCGGTAAGCTGTTACCTGTTAGTCCTAGGTGTGATACAGTTCTACGTACTGGATCAACTTGTAATCCTGACAGTATTATCCCCACCAGCAGGAGAACACTTAACACGTTTCTCTTTGGACAGGCTTTATAAAAAGTGTTTTTCAGAGTGAATGGGACCAGTGCTGCTTATATAGGGTTAGAATGTAAAAAATAACGGTTTTGTGACATCATAGTCATATGACATTTTTTTTTTCTTGACTCTAATAAAATGATGTCCACCTGCCCAAGGAGAAACGCGTTAAAAATAAAAGTACTTTTTTTATTGGACCTGATCTTCTGCTGCTGAATCCTGAGCTATACAGGGAGTGCAGAATTATTAGGCAAGTTGTATTTTTGAGGATTAATTTTATTATTGAACAACAACCATGTTCTCAATGAACCCCAAAAACTCATTAATATCAAAGCTGAATATTTTTGGAAGTAGTTTTTAGTTTGTTTTTAGTTATAGCTATTTTAGGGGGATATCTGTGTGTGCAGGTGACTATTACTGTGCATAATTATTAGGCAACTTAACAAAAAACAAATATATACCCATTTCAATTATTTATTTTTACCAGTGAAACCAATATAACATCTCAACATTCACAAATATACATTTCTGACATTCAAAAACATAACAAAAACAAATCAGTGACCAATATAGCCACCTTTCTTTGCAAGGACACTCAAAAGCCTGCCATCCATGGATTCTGTCAGTGTTTTGATCTGTTCACCATCAACATTGCGTGCAGCAGCAACCACAGCCTCCCAGACACTGTTCAGAGAGGTGTACTGTTTTCCCTCCTTGTAAATCTCACATTTGATGATGGACCACAGGTTCTCAATGGGGTTCAGATCAGGTGAACAAGGAGGCCATGTCATTAGATTTTCTTCTTTTATACCCTTTCTTGCCAGCCACGCTGTGGAGTACTTGGACGCGTGTGATGGAGCATTGTCCTGCATGAAAATCATGTTTTTCTTGAAGGATGCAGACTTCTTCCTGTACCACTGCTTGAAGAAGGTGTCTTCCAGAAACTGGCAGTAGGACTGGGAGTTGAGCTTGACTCCATCCTCAACCCGAAAAGGCCCCACAAGCTCATCTTTGATGATACCAGCCCAAACCAGTACTCCACCTCCACCTTGCGGGCATCTGAGTCGGACTGGAGCTCTCTGCCCTTTACCAATCCATCCATCTGGCCCATCAAGACTCACTCTCATTTCATCAGTCCATAAAACCTTAGAAAAATCAGTCTTGAGATATTTCTTGGCCCAGTCTTGACGTTTCAGCTTGTGTGTCTTGTTCAGTGGTGGTCATCTTTCAGCCTTTCTTACCTTGGCCATGTCTCTGAGTATTGCACACCTTGTGCTTTCGTGCACTCCAGTGATGTTGCAGCTCTGAAATATGGCCAAACTGGTGGCAAGTGGCATCTTGGCATCTGCACGCTTGACTTTTCTCAGTTCATGGGCAGTTATTTTGCGCCTTGGTTTCTCCACACGCTTCTTGCGACCCTGTTGACTATTTTGAATGAAACGCTTGATTGTTCGATGATCACGCTTCAGAAGCTTTGCAATTTTAAGAGTGCTGCATCCCTCTGCAAGATATCTCACTATTTTTGACTTTTCTGAGCCTGTCAAGTCCTTCTTTTGACCCATTTTGCCAAAGGAAAGGAAGTTGCCTAATAATTATGCACACCTGATATAGGGTGTTGATGTCATTAGACCACACCCCTTCTCATTACAGAGATGCACATCACCTAATATGCTTAATTGGTAGTAGGCTTTCGAGCCTATACAGCTTGGAGTAAGACAACATGCATAAAGAGGATGATGTGGTCAAAATACTCATTTGCCTAATAATTCTCACACAGTGTATATCCTTCATGTGGATGATACCAAATAGTCAATTTTATTGAGCAAACCTAATTTTTCTCTGAAGCATGTGAGTAGGTTTGTATTACTTTTACTGTGCTTTACACTCTAATTTTATGGTATGCTCTATTGTGTTGTTTTATTTCTCTTTTATATTTTCACGGAGGAAAATTCATGCATTACTTCTGGACTATTTTTTCATAGTGTACTTTTGGGTATATAGCTATATATTCGGTATTTTTTCATAGTGTACTTTTGGGTATCTAGCTACATATTCGGCACCTTTAGTCCTGGGGGTCCAGCTATCTTATATTAGTCAGGAGGAGCATTGACTAGTTTTGCATGCTTCCCTGATCTTGAGTCTTGTATTATTCATCTATTGCCTCTGCTTGGACTTCAGATACCATAAGTGTAAACTACTCTCTTAATATTTTACCTTACCTTATGATTGGGATGTTCACCACTTATTATTGTGGTTACTTCCTTGGGCTATGTATGTGGGATCATGTGTGTTTTGTGTACTTTTTATGTTTCATTCTTTATTCTTTTGTCTTTATGCTTTTCTGCAGTTTTTTTGAATTTTTGGGCATTTCCGGGACTTCCACACATACCTGCTCATTGTCTGTGGGCATTGATGTGTGGGACTCCCATAGATGCTTATGTACGTTTTGTTTATCTATTTTTTTCATTTAATTAGTTTTGTCGTTTTTTCATTGCTGTAACGCATCATGCGTTCCAGGTGCCATTTTTGTGCATGCGCACCTTGCGCTTCTGACGTTCGGGCGGTTTTTCTAGTGCTGGAATGCATTGTGCGTTCCAGGTGAAGTTTTCGCGCATGCGCGCCTTGCGTCTCTTATTTCCTTGGTTGGAACGCATGATGCCTCCCCTATTCTCGGGTGTGAGGTTCAAGCCTCACTTTCGACTCACTATCCTAGCATGGACTCAGGCTGGTGCTTACCTTTGAAATTCATTTTCGATCATGTTCTTGCCATAATGGAGGGTGACTTTGGTCTCTCCTATGGTTGGGTAAGCTTCCTATATCTCTTTAGGGGTTTATCATATAGGAGTTTTCCTTTATGTCTCTGCTGCTAGATGAGGCCGTGTGGTCTTTATACAGACTTAAGTCAATTCATATACAGACACTTTATGTGATATCCAACTTTGTGGACTTTTGTTCTAAGTCTGAGAGGGATTTGTTAACTTTTCATTTCTTTTTTTGTTTATGTTCTGTGAATTGATTTCCTTGGTAACCATAAGTTACAGCTGTTTATGGTTGGGAGGATCTCAATCTTGATGGGTGGCCACCCATTTTTTCAGGTGTTTCCTGTCTTATTTTTAGTTTAGGGGTATATAAGGGTGGTGTTCACTTCCTCAGTACAGGTTCCCTTGATAAAGGCATTTTGCCGAAACATTGGGGGTGTATTGGTTGACTCTTGTCCTTCTTCTCACTAGGTCTGGTATGTTTTCTTTATTTTTTTGTTATTTATCATTATTTTGGGGTTATTGAATTTGGCATCTCATATAGCTGTCTTGTATACTTATATATAACTTTTTATGCATTATGCAGTTTGCTTGTATGCAAACTTAAGAACTGATAGATATTGCATGGTATTCTTTATTGGACATTTATTGTCCTTTTTATGCATTGATACTGTTTAAGAGAGCCTATTATTTTGACCCATGTAATAAACATTTTTTTTCTATATATTTTTGTGGTTGTGCTCCTTGTTTATGTTATTAATGTAACTCTTTTGGCCTATTTGGAATACGGCCTTATACGAGTGAGCACCCTAGTTTAGTTGTTACGTTCTGCTCTTTATTAACTAATTTAGTGTGCCTACCTGTTCTAATTGTGAATATTTTGTTTATTAGTCAGATCTTTTTTTTAAATGGATGACCTTTTTCTTCCTTCCCAGCATTTTTTTTCTATTTGCAAACCCAATCTCAAAAACTCAGAGCGATAATGCAATAGTTTATCATCAACAGTAAAATGAGGGAGTAGGTAAATTGGCTAGTGCTTGTGATTTTAAGCCTGAGTGTATTTCTCACCATATATTGCCTAGCTACCTGATAGTTGAGCAGCATCTCCTGGTCTATTTTTTTGCCTTGTTCAGGTGTGAATGTTCTACAATACAGTATAAAAACAGTATGTGCTACTCAATATGTATCACAGTTAAGTAGATAAGCACTTTGCCTACCTTCATTTGGCATAGGACCTTACTTAAATCCCAGAGCTCGGCAATATCAAAGGAACATTTCTGAATGAATTGGAGGTGATCAGCCCAATATGCCAAACCCTAACCAACCTATTTGTCAATTTCCGTGATCTTTATAATAGCAAGCTATCATAATGACACAACACTGAAGTTAGTAGTGTTTTCTTTTGCAGCTGAACCATTTTGAAGAGTTTCATCTGTAATGCAATAGCCCCAATCACATTAAAATAACCTAATTAAATTACTCCTGTTTGCGTGCATGGAAGAGTAAATATCCAGGTTAGCAACAATTCTAGTGCATTGACAGAGGGAGTAATTTCCCTGCAGGCAAAACAAGCCAAACTAGAGCAAATATATATGTGCATTAGCTTGTTTTAAGTAGATTTGATATTTTATGATGTTATATGTATATCTTGCGAACATACTCTATATCAGTAACCTTTTTCTTATAGTTTTTTTCTCTTCCTCAGAGCTAACTCAATTCATGATAATGTGTATTCTACAAAGTGTCAGAAGAGTCTGGGGGTGTATTGGACAATGTTGTTGCTAATTGTTCTGATGTTTGTGTCAATCAGGCTGGTGTAGATCTCTTACCACATGAAAATAATAAATCAGGTATCAGGGAAAAAGTCCATGAGACCTGTACACCAGTTGGATACATTTCAGGGGTGTCCTGAGGGCTTAACCCTAGATTTAACTCCAAATATGCGCACAATACCCACTTAGCCCACTAAATGTGGGTAAGTGTGACCTGGAAAAGTATGAATAGTAAGTGCTAACAAGTACAAAGTAGCTAAAGTATATATAGTACTAAAGCGTATTTTATCTGCCGATCCCCCATGGAATAGTTTCAAATGTTTTGAAATTGGGGTATCTATGTGTCGAGACGGGTTAACAGAGTTAACATGTTCTAGTATCCTTCTTTTAAGTGTAAATTAAGTAAGTAAATATTTGCCTACATACATTTTATGGCAGCTACAAGTAAGTAGATATACCACTCATGATGTATGACAATTAAAAAATGTCTTGGTGGTAAATGTTTCCGATTTCGTGGAGTTAGTGCAGACTCTGGATTGGTTACGAATGTATTTACATCCCTTACATCTCCCACACTGGTAAGTTTCCGTAGTGGGAGACCTAAGCCATGTTTGAATATCAGACAATGGTGGCAAGTGACTGGTGACCAGTATGTCCCTAAGTTTTCTTCCTCTTCTTGCTGTTCCAGACTGGTAATCACCTTATGCAGATGTTTATCCTGCTGCAAAAGTGGCCAGAAAAAGTGTCGGACAGTTTTAAATGCGTGCCACCCAGCATCAAATGTGCCTAAACACCTGATTGGTTCCTGGAGTGAACTAGTAGGTACTTCATCAGTAGGTACCTGACCCTGATGAAAGTCCCAAAGAGGGACTAAGACGTCGGTCCTGTTTTAATGAATCTTCAATAAAGACCACACCTTTTAACTACAGAAGTCCGTGAGTGCTGGTCATTATATATATATATATAAGTCAAGCAATAAAGAAAGTACACCCTCTTTGAATTATATTGTATGCTTGTACATATTAGAACATAGCACCAATCATCTCTTCCTTAGCAGGCCTTAAAATTGGGTAAATACAAAATCAGATCAACAACACATAACATATTACACCGTGTCATGATTTATTTAAGAAATATAAAGCCAAAATGAAGAAGCCATGTGTGAAAAATTGGCCTTAAAATTGGATAAATACAAAATTAGATGAACAACAACACATAACATATTACACCGTGTCATGATTTATTTAAGAAATATAAAGCCAAAATGGAAAAGCCATGTGTGAAAAATTAAGTACACCTTATAATTCAATAGCTTGTAGAACTACTTATAGCAGCAATAGCTTGCAGTAATAATTTTCTGTATGACTTTATCAGTCTCTCACATCGTTGTGGAGGAATTCTGGTCCACTATTTTTTACAACGTTGCTTCAGTTATTTATAGGCAGCACTAATTAAAATATCTACTTTTAAAACAAAATAACAGATCCTAGTTGTAATACATTGCTAATCGGTTTACCTAACAGTTTCAGCTACACATAGAAGAGTGTTTGGAAAGAAAAACTACATGCGTGTTAATATAAGAATGTTTGATTTGTATTGGATACAAAAATATATATATATTTTTTTAAATAATGTTGGCACCGTTAAAATGTTATAATGTTATAATGTTATAAAATGTTAAAATTATACACTGAATATAATGTAAAATTTAATTGAGAAATATATGACCTTGCAATTAAAATTAACATATTGTAACTGCTATTCTTTTATGATGCAGTAAATATTAAATACAACAATCCTGCAGAGTAAGTAAATTAAAATTTACAAAACAGATTTCAAATTTTACATACGTGAGTGAAATAATGTATTTTTACATATTAAAATTCTTCAAAGCATATCAATGACACATAATCATTACCTAAATTAATTATCTTTTTTTTTTTGCAAAGTTTAAAGTTAATTCAGCTTCCTGACAACTATGTGTTGACTTTTAGAAACTCATCATCAACAATATTTTTTCATCATAAATTAAATTTTTGAAAATTGCAGCGTTTAGACTTTATTTCACAGCCTGCAACACAATAAAAAATGAATCAGGAGAGCTTGGCAATTCTGCCTGAGTCGGTGAGTGACGTGTTCTCTGAACCTTTTTTTTCACTAAGCAATCACAGCTATTGTGTGCGGATTGCTCCAAATCAGGGGCATTTATGTTCTTTGGTAACAGCTTCTCTAAGAAAAGTACTTTAAATGATTTCTCTTTTCTTCTTCTGTGGAAGAGTTTATTCCAGTCTGTAACACACAGCTGTGTCTTTCATACTACTGTCTTCAACTGTACTGCCCGTAGAGGACCTATTGCTTTTAAAGAACATCTCTCAGCAATGCCAGTGGACTGTGCTAGATAAATGAGTCAATAATAGTAAATGTCTGCATGAAAACCAATGGAGTGCACACTTTGTTGATTTGGATACTTAAGCAAAAAAAAATTTTACTCAACATTTTTTTTTTTTTTAAGTGAAAGAAAACCACAAAACACAATTCTTTTTGCGTCCTAAATTATACATTATCAAAAAGCAAGCAGGGTAATATTTCACATTCAGCACATTGTGGGTATGATGTTCTAATGCATTCCCTACAATTACATTTCTGTTGAGGTTTTAAGATACAGTCAATTTGCAAAAATAAGTGAGGAATTGTAAACAAAAAAAAAGAACAAGGAGTTGTGGGGTACATACATATATATCTGCATTAAAGAAATTAGAGCATAATATGTTAACAAGTGCTGTGGAATGTAGCTTTAAAACAGTAAAGGGTTGGAACCTAAACTTATATATCTATGTCACAACAAAAAGACCTTCCATGTACCGGTCCTTAGACTGGCTGGACTAATGGTGGACAGTGTCAAAGAGAATAGCCAAGGTAAAGGACAGTAGAAATGCGGAAAAACTGTAAACTAGCCATGGTCAAAGGAGTACAGAGATCAGTACATATGTTAAACAAGGCAATAATCATATACCAGAAAAAGGTTAACTAGAACCGCAACATGGAGTGAAAGAGATGAGTACAAATAGGCTGCATTTAATTCTTATTGGTTCTCATCATCCTTGAATTCCATATGATTTGTGGGTTGTACAAAACCTCATTAGACTATTTGCTAGGATCATAGTAAAACACAGAATTCTACCTGCCGAATTTGGCATTCGGACCCGAATTTGGTCCAGCGAATTAGACATTCGGAGGTGAATTTGTTGCTCGTAAGAGCATGCTGCATGTGAGCGTGCAGCATCACAGAAGATGTTGGGAGACCCAGGTAACCTAACAATACCCCCCCCCCTCCACCCCAAGAACTGCATGAAAGACACAGACCCAGGGGGCCCATGAATATCAGAGGAAGACACCCATGAAAGATCCTCAGGACCGTAACCCTTCCAGTGAACTAAACTATATGCAAGAGTCAAGGAAAGTGAACCTTAAAATCATCACAGGAAACAGCAGAGTTAGGGCCAATCATTTGAACAAGCTAATTAAATTGATTGCATATTAAAGGTTTAAAGAGGGATGCATGAAATGTACTAGGGATAAGGAGAGATGGAGGCAACGTCAAAGTATAAGAGAGGATTAATCCACCTAAGAACTTTATATGGCCCAATGAATTTAGAGTTGAATGTCATTGGCTATCTACAATAACTTTTTATGATCTGTTATCACTAATATGGGATGCTTAGATTCTTCAATAGGTGTCTCCATTCCTTGAATGCTAATACTATATCTAGAAGCTCCCTATCCTTATATTGTAATCCCTTTCTGAGTCTGTCAATTTAGTGGAATAAAAGCAACAGAGGTGTAAGGATTCTTCTCCAGATTCTGAGGCATCCACTTCCAAGATAAAAGGTAATGCAGTGTCAGGGTGTACCAAAATGGTTGCTACTGAAAATGCAGATTTAAGAGCCTTAAAAGCTTCCAAAGCCTCTGGTATCCATTTTTCAGACTCAATACCCTTTTTTGTCAGTTGAGTCATTTTTTTTTATGAATTAATAATAATTTGCAAAGCATATAACGTATGGAAGCAGCCATGACTACATTGCCTCTAGTTTTGCCCTGATACTGAAATAACATAAGCCAAGAATTGAACAGTCTTCTGATCAAAGAGGCACTTTTCTAATTTGCAGAATAAACCATTTTTTATTAGCTTTGTCACTACCATCCTGACAAGTCGGTGATGAGAGTGGATGTATGAGGAGTCGATCAGCTATACTACAGTGCATGTGGGCAATAAGTCTCATGGTACATTATTTATTAGATCCTGGAAGACTGCAGAATCCAAAAGACATAACCAAATATTCATAATACTCACTACTAGTATTAAATGCAGTCTTCCATTCATCTCCCTCCTTATCCTCACCAGGTTATAAGCCCCTCTAAGATCAATTTTTGTGGAAAAACTTTTAACCCATTATGCAATCAAATAATTATAAGGGGAATAGGATAGGCGTTACAGACATTAATACAGTTTAAACACCTGTAGTCTATACACAGCCTTAAATCCCCTGTTTTCTTCAACCCAAAAAAAGAATCTTGCTAAGGCTGGAGAGGATGTTGTAATAAAACCCTTAGCCAATCATTCCTATATATAGTTGTCCATTAATAACATACTCCTTTTCTGTGAATGGGCAGACTCTACCTTAGTAGTACTCTACCTTGACAGGCTCCCTTGATAAAGGCATGTTGCCGAAACGTTGGGGGTGTGTTGGTTGACTCTTGTCCCTCTTCTCACTAGGTCTGGTATGTTGTCTTTATTTTTGTGTAATTAATTATTTTTGGGGGGGTTATTGAATTTGGCATTGTAACAGACCGTTTCAGCAGACAAGGAGTTAAAATCGTTTAGGCGATATGCCCCCTTTCTGAGAGACAGGCACAGCTACTGCAGAACACCAAACTCCCGAACTGGATACAAAATAGCACTCCAAACTGGAACCTCACGAATAGCTGCTAGCAGACGAACAGGAAAGGCATACATCAGCTTACACTCCTGGCAGTCAGTCCCTATCAGCATACAGTGAATCCCCCCAAGAACGAGACAAGGCTCCGTGTTGAGGGTCAAGCAGTGGTCTGTTTATTGAGGGCTACTTGCCCCTGTATTTATGCAGGTCTCCCACCTGGTGGACACTCCCCTAGGGGACCAGATGGAAGACTGTAACAATGGACAGACAAGTACCAATTACAGACATACATCAGTAAAACATCCCAACAATGCATCCTGGCTTCCTCCCCTCTGCCCTGGAGAAGTAATTCAATTATATCCCAGGACAAAGGCAAAACTCCATTACACACGTGGGGACACAAAGACAGACTATCACTTTAAAATACATAAAGACACATTTTATACATAAAACACAGACATGTAACATATCCCCAGATAGCTCAGGTCTGAGTGCACATTATTAGGTGAATGGCACTCAGACCACACGAATACAGTTTAATTGCCATGGAGCCAAAGTCTTTAATTACACTAATATGCTCCATGGCATAGCTATCTGGGTTAAAACATTCCTCCAACACAAAATACCGAATTTGCATGCATTCACCAAATCCATACGAATTAGAACCAGGGGCTGGAGGTTCAGCGGTGACTGCACGTAAAAGTGTCCGATTTTGGTGCATGAAAGCAGAAAAGCAGAAAAGAAAAGCAGAAAAAAAAGGCAGTAAAGGCAGAAAAGCGCTGGCTGCCCGGGGAGCTCCAGAACACCGCCACCTAGTGGCCGCTAAGTGTAACAGCGGCCACCCAGTAACAAGCAATTAAGCTGCGGTTAACCGCAGCTTCAGGGAGGTAAATTGGCAGCACACTCCAGCTCCTGGGTGGCCAATTAACGGCACCGGCCGGCTTCCCTCGGCTCTGGGGAGGTTGCAAACAGGCTGTTTGTTCGGTAGATAGAATCTACCGAACGGCTGTGCAGAAAGGGAGAAATAAATCCTTCTGCACAGTAAAATTAACCCTTTAGCTGCCGGTCCATAATCCAAAGGCAGCAGGCAGGCAACCAGGCTCCTCCAAAGCAATGTGGCGAGGTTGGTCTCGTCACAGGCATCTCATATAGCAGTCTTGTATACTCATATGTAATTTTTTAACTTAAGAACTTATAGATATTGCATTGTACTCTTTATTGGACATTTATTGTCTTTTTTTATGCATTGATACTGTTTATGAGAGCCTATTATTTTGACCCATGTAATAAACTTTTTTTTTTCCATATACTTTTGTGGTTGTGCTCCTTGTTCAAGCAATAAATCTACCTTAGTAACAGCAAGTAAGTCTACTGCATAATTGTAAGGATAACGTGGAGATAACCTTTCAGACTCCTCATTTTCAAACACTTCCCTTAAATCAGAATATTGTGCAGGTATGGAAGTAGACAAAGGAGCAGCTGTTGGTAAATTTAGACTGAGTACAAGATGCACATGCATAAGGCATTTCCCATGACAATTCTTTGCCTCATCTATTGGTTCAACAGCCTTTTTGTCCTCTTGTCCTCGGGCCATCAGATAACCGGCTGGCATTCCTGGGGCCCTCATGAGGACAGCAGCTCATTGTATTGCAACTGGTAGTGCTGATCTCTCTACTTTCCTTGCTCTGCTCCCTTGCACCTTGCATTGATTCCGGAAGCTGGAGTATGACATCACTCCAGCCACGGCATCACTAAGCATTACATGAGGGAGCAGAGCAAGAAGTTTACAGCTCCCTCTCTACTTCCATTGTGTGCACACCCATCTGGTTGGCAATGAAAGGATCCCCACTGGATCCCATGGAAAGGGAGAATCTACTCCAGCACTCTCAAAGGTAGGGAGACTGGGTGAACTGAAATTAAAATGAAAAAAATAAAAATAAATTGTGAGTGTGCCATAAAATATGTGTGCATATGTCAAAATCAGTGTGTGTGTCTGTCAGTGAGTGCGTATGTGTGTCTGTCAGTAAATGTGTATGTGTATCTGTCAATGAATGTGTCTGTCCGTCAGTGAGTGTGTGTGTGTGTGTCTATCAGTGAATGTGTATGTGTATCTGTCAGTGAATGTGTCTGTCAGTGAGTGTGTTTGTCAATTACCCTTGTTACAAGGTAATGTCATAAATGTGCAGATGTATGAACAGGTAGGTTAATATTGCAATGGACTTTTCAATGATATCAAAAAGCTTTCTTTGCTCAACAACTATTGTTTTGCGCAGCATTGGCCTCTTATAACCTGACACAAATATAGATGCCCCATGCTTTCCTTTGACTGTGATACCGAGTAGTTGCGCTGTCTAATCATCAACACAAGAGTATTTGTCACTAATGGATTTTTATTGCCATGCTATTTTTTATTTATTTTTTAGATTTTTTACAGCGCTGTTTGCTGATGGTGTCTGAGAAAATGTCCAGTCATTCCAGTACAGTTAGATTTCTCTTATTATTAAAGAACACCAGTCACTTCTTCCAACATGTTTTAGTAAGATTAGAAATAGCTTATAGCATACAGCAAGCTGCAAGGCAGTGATACTGCCTTCAATTACAATAAGTAGCAGTGATGGACTAAAATAAAAAAATGTAACAGAAAGAATGAAAAAAAGATTATTATCATGTTCACTAAAACATAATATATGAACATAAAGTCATGTGTTTCATTTTATACATTCTGGCAAATCTATGATCTCCTGCACATAAATTTGTGTCTATATTTTGTGTTTAATTTTATACATGCCTTATTACTTTTCTTTTTAATCATGTCTCATATTCTATGTATATTCTATGTATTGATCATCTGTATTTAAATGTTACACAAAAATCAAAAGGTAACTGGTCAGTCAAAAGGCAGTCATGAAAAAACATCTTTGTTTTTTTTAACCACTTTGTCTAAAAATATTTTTTCAGCCATCAGAATTTCAGCCATGTGGCCGTTCACCTTATTATAATTCTGTTAATGGTCAGATGAACTAAAAGGGGGCAAAAAAGGACCAATCAGTGTATTATAAGCATATGTATACATAATATAAAAATAACATTTGAAATATAACATTATGTGTACAGATTGATAGCAGTGGCGGATGCAGAGGGGGCAACAGGGCAATGCCCCCACCCCTCCACCATGGCCTGAATTGGCCATCAGGCAAACTGGACAGATGCCCAGTGGATTGAGATGACCATGAGCCGAGGATGACAGGGGAGATCAATGGATCTTCCCTGCCAGCCTATGCTAGGACGGTGATCATCAAAATCATAAGGGAGGAGAGGGAGTACAAGGGAGGATGCAATCTGCACCTATGCCGGCAGGGTCAGTGCAAGGATTTTTGCCGCCTTAGGCAAAATAAAAATTGCCCCCCTCATATGCTCGGCTCATGATGTGAAATCACAAACCCATATGATCTGCCCATATCATGACATCGCATATGTCCCACCCCTTTCTCAACACTTAAATTAAAAGTTATATGTTGCCATTAAGCCCACTATTGCACAGACACACAATCATACACTGTCACAACATAATTACACAATTATACACAGTCACACACATACACTGTCAACTACCACCACTTGCCCGCTCAATCCTGTCCCATCTCACCTTATCAGATGTCTCTCCCCTTGTCTTGTGCCTTCCTTGACACACATCTTCAACTGCTCTCTCTCTCTTCTGGCGTTGTCCCTGATGACCTTAAAGATGCCACTGTAGTACCTATCCTGAGAAAACCATCTCTTGACCTGTCCTCCCCCTCTAACTATTGTCCCAAATCCCTGCTCCCTTTTTCCTCAAAGCTTCTGGAAAGACTTGTCTTTACCCGTATGTCTCACTTCCTCAATTCCAACTCTCTCCTTGACCCTCTTCAATCTGGCTTCTGCCCTCTTCACTCTACCTAGACTGCTCTTATTAATGACCTACCTAATTGCAGTGTGGCGAAACCAACCTCGCCACTATGAGCTGGAGAAGCCTGGTTGCTCGCCTGCTCCCTTTGGACTATGGACCAGACTTGAAAAAGGTTTATTTCCCCTGCAGAAAGGTTTATTCAGGCTTTCTGCCAGGGTGTTCGGTAGATTTTATCTACCGAACAAACTACCGTACGAGGGACCACCTAGGAGATAGAGTGTGCCGTCAATTGACCGCCCAGAAGCTGCGGTTAACCGCAGCTTAATTGACGAAGGCAGGGTGGTCTTTGTTCGTCGACCGAACACGTGGCGGCAGCCATTTTACAAGTACCGTACGGCCAGCGGTGTTCGGCACCTAACTTATGGAACTATAAACGGACACTTATTTGCATGAAAAACGCTGAGCCGTCCGTCTCCTGGTTCCTATTCGTGGGGATGTAGCCGAACAGCCGTTCATACGGTAGTTTGTTTCATGTGAATTGTAGTAACCCAGATAGCTATGCCATGGAGCCTATTCGTGTGATTAAAGACTTTGGCTCCATGGCGATTAAACTGTATTCGTGTGGTCTGGGTGCCATTCACCTAATAATGTGCACCCAGACCGTAGCTATCTGGGGATATGTAACATGTCTGTGTTTGGTGTAATAAAAGTGACTTTATATATTTTAAAACATAATACTGCATTTAGGTCCCCACATGTGTAATGGAGTTTTGTCTCTGGCCTGTGAGATAATTGGATTACTTCTCCAATTATCTCCAGGGCAGAAGGGAGGAAGCCAGGATGCATTGTGGGAATGTTTTACTGCTGTGGGTCTGTAATTGGTTTATGTCTGTCCTTTGTTACAGTCTTCCATTTGGTCCCCTAGGGGAGTGTCCACCAGGTGGGAGACCTGCATAAATACTGGGCAGGTAGCCCTGAGTAAATGAGTTCCTGCTTAACCCTGAAGCTGAAGTGTTGTCTCATTCTTGGGGGGAATTTGACTGTATGCCGACTGCCAGGAGTGTAAGCTGTTCGTATCGCTTTTCCTGTTCGGCTGCTTCCAGGGTTCGTGTGCCTGCTGTTCGAGAGTTGGTGAATACGTGCAGTTTGGAGTTCTGGAGATTGGTGATTGCAGTAGCTGCTGGTCTATGGGAAAGGGGATTATCGCCTAAACGTTTTTTATCCCCTTCTGAGCGAAACGGTCCGTTACAATTGGTGGCAAGCGGCGAGATCGTTCCTACAACCAGAAGGACAGCTACAGGTAACACCATCCCCTGGATTTACAAAGTGAGGGCAACGCCAGTACCCGTACAGCGCCCCTATCTACCAGGAACCAACTTCAGCAGAGCAAGCATGGCACCCAACTACACTCAGGAGGCGTTTGACAAAGAGTATGCCTCGCGGATGGCTTTCGTTACATTTGTCCCCTCTGAGAAATTCATGCAGTTGGTAAGGAGCCAGGTAGACGAGTACCTGCGGTTCATGGCAGATCCAACCAAAGGTATCGGTCGCCCTATACGGCGGCAGAGTGTACCCCAGGGAGCTGATGGTGTCGTCTGTCCTCCACAGCAGCAGTGTGTAACCCAGGGAGCTGATGGTCTCGTCCGTCCTCCCCAGCGGCAGTGTGTGTCCCAGGGAGCAGAAGGTGCAGTCCTTCCTCCCCAGCGGCAGTGTGTACCGCAGGGAGCTGATGGTGTCGTCCGTCCTCCCTAGCGGCAGTGTGTACCCCAGGGAGCAGAAGGTGCAGTCCTTCCTCCCCAGCGGCAGTGTGTACCCCAGGGAGCTGATGGTGTCGTCCGTCCTCCCCAGCAGCAGTGTGTGCCCCAGGGAGCTGATGGTGTCATCCGTCCTCCCCAGCGGCAGTGTGTGCCCCAGGGAGCTGAAGGTGCCGTCCTTCCTCCCCAGCGGCAGTGTGTACCCCAGGGAGCTGATGGTGTCATCTGTCCTCCCCAGCGGCAGTGTGTGTCACAGGGAGCAGAAGGTGCCGTCCTTCCTCCCCAGCGGCAGTGTGTACCCCAGGGAGCTGATGGTGTCGTCCATCCTCCCCAGCGGCAGTGTGTGCCCCAGGGAGTTGAAGGTGCCGTCCGTCCTCCCCAGCGGCAGTGTGTACCCCAGGGAGCTGATGGTGTCGTCCGTCCTCCCCAGCAGCAGTGTGTGCCCCAGGGAGCTGAAGGTGCCGTCCTTCCTCCCCAGCGGCAGTGTGTACCCCAGGGAGCTGATGGTGTCATCCGTCCTCCCCAGCGGCAGTGTGTTTCCCAGGGAGCAGAAGGTGTCGTCCTTCCTCCCCAGCGGCAGTGTGTACCCCAGGGAGCTGATGGTGTCGTCCGTCCTCCCCAGCGGCAGTGTGTGTCCCAGGGAGCGGAAGGTGCCGTCCTTCCTCCCAAGCGGCAGTGTGTACCCCAGGGAGCAGCAGGTGCAGTCCTACGTCCCCAGCGGCAGTGTGTACCCCAGGGAGCTGATGGTGTCGTCCGTCCTCCCCAGCGGCAGTGTGTGTCCCAGGGAGCAGAAGGTGCAGTCCTTCCTCCCCAGCGGCAGTGTGTAACCCAGGGAGCAGAAGGTGCCGTCCTTCCTCCCCAGTGGCAGTGTGTACCCCAGGGAGCTGATGGTGTCGTCCGTCCTCCCCAGCGGCAGTGGGTACCCCAGGGAGCTGATGGTGTCGTCCGTCCTCCCCAGCGGCAGTGTGTATCCCAGGGAGCTGAAGGTGCCGTCCTTCCTCCCCAGCGGCAGTGTGTACCCCAGGGAGCTGATGGTATCGTCCGTCCTCCCCAGCGGCAGTGTGCACCCCAGGGAGCAGAAGGTGCTGTCCTTCCTCCCCAGCGGCAGTGTGTACCCCAGGGAGCTGAAGGTGCCGTCCTTCCTCCCCAGCGACTGAGTGTCCTGCAGGGAACAGAGACCATCAGTCTCGCACCCCAGCAGCAGGACAAGCGAATGAAAGGGGAGACAGCTGGTCCCCCTTTCCACCAGCAGAGAGAGTACCAGGGAGAGGAGCCTGCTAACCTCTCTCCCCAGCGGCAGTTTACCATCCAGAGAGAGGAGCTTGTTACACCCTCTCTTCAGCGGCAGCCTACCTCTCCCCTTGGGGGGTGTTAAGCCCCACAACTGTGCAGATGGGACCGTAGTCTCTGCACTTACAGCTCAAGGGGTAGGGACAGTCGGTCCTGTCCCCCAGCAACCGAGCACTATATCCAAAGGGGAGACAGTCGGTCTCCCCCTCCGGCAGCCGAGCTATGCACCTAAAGGGGAGACAGTCAGTCTCCAGCAACCAGGCTCCAACCAGACTACTCCCGTGGTAGTGCTGGCACCAGGACCGAGTACCGCTTGTCTCTGCCCCCTCAGCAACCCACCAAGGCAGCCTACCAGTCCCCCACACAGCCGTGGTAAGGCACCTGGACATGGACAAGATTCTCCCTTACCCAGGTGTAGTAACCGTTTAATGTGGGTGGGCTGTACTGCTGTTTCTGTTTTGTGGGTGGGTTGCTGGACTAACCAGGGCACTGACCGGAAGGAGGTCAGGTACCCTGTTAGTCTAATTGGTAAAGGGGAGAAGTGTGGCGAAACCAACCTCGCCACTATGAGCTGGAGAAGCCTGGTTTCTCGCCTGCTCCCTTTGGACTATGGACCAGACTTGAAAAAGGTTTATTTCCCCTGCAGAAAGGTTTATTCGGGTTTTCTGCCAGGGTGTTCGGTAGATTTTATCTACCGAACAAACTACCGTACGAGGGACCACCTAGGAGATGGAGTGTGCCGTCAATTGATCGCCCAGAAGCTGCGGTTAACCGCAGCTTAATTGACGAAGGCAGGGTGGTCTTTGTTCGTCGACCGAACACGTGGCGGCGGCCATTTTACAATTACCGTACGGCCAGCGGTGTTCGGCCCCTAACTTATGGAACTATATACGGACACTTATTTGCACGAACACCGCTGAGCCGTCCGTCTCCTGGTTCCTATTCGTGGGGATGTAGCCGAACAGCCGTTCATACGGTAGTTTGTTTCATGTGAATTGTAGTAACCCAGATAGCTATGCCATGGAGCCTATTCGTGTGATTAAAGACTTTGGCTCCATGGCGATTAAACTGTATTCGTGTGGTCTGGGTGCCATTCACCTAATAATGTGCACCCAGACCGTAGCTATCTGGGGATATGTAACATGTCTGTGTTTGGTGTAATAAAAGTGACTTAATATATTTTAAAACATAATACTGCATTTAGGTCCCCACATGTGTAATGGAGTTTTGTCTCTGGCCTGGGAGATAATTTGATTACTTCTCCAATTATCTCCAGGGCAGAAGGGAGGAAGCCAGGATGCATTGTGGGAATGTTTTACTGCTGTGGGTCTGTAATTGGTTTATGTCTGTCCTTTGTTACAGTCTTCCATTTGGTCCCCTAGGGGAGTGTCCACCAGGTGGGAGACCTGCATAAGTACTGGGCAGGTAGCCCTGAGTAAATGAGTTCCTGCTTAACCCTGAAGCTGAAGTGTTGTCTCATTCTTGGGGGGAATTTGACTGTATGCCGACTGCCAGGAGTGTAAGCTGTTCGTATCGCTTTTCCTGTTCGGCTGCTTCCAGGGTTCGTGTGCCTGCTGTTCGAGAGTTGGTGAATACGTGCAGTTTAGAGTTCGGGAGATTGGTGATTGCAGTAGCTGCTGGTCTATGGGAAAGGGGATTATCACCTAAACGGTTTTTATCCCCTTCTGAGCGAAACGGTCCGTTACATGCAGCGAAATCCAAAGGCTAAATCCAAAGTCCAAAGGCCATACTAATTCTTCTTGACCTCTCTGCTGCATTTGACACCGTTGATCATGCTCTCCTTCTTCAAACTCTTCAATCACTTGGTCTCTATGACTCTGTCCTCTTGTGGTTTTCCTCTTATCTCAGTGCTCATTCAGTGTCTCCTTTTCAAATGATACCTACTCCCTTCGTCGTGTCTCGGTTGGAGTCCCCCAAGGCTCTGTGCTTGGTCCCCTTCTATTTTATCTTTATACTGCCTCTCTTGGCAAACTTATTACCTCTTTTGGATTCCACTACAACCTGTATGCTGATGACACCCAGTTATATCTCTCCTACACGGACCTCCCCCATGCCATCCTGCAGCATGTCACTGCTTGCCTTTCTTCCATCTCTGACTGGATGTCCTCCCACTTTCTGAAACTCAATCTCTCTAATACTGAGATCCTTGTCTTTCCTCCTCCTAATACTGATCCTACTCTTTCACTCTCTCTTCAAGTTAGTTGTATCCACATAAGTCCACCCTTGCAAGGCGCTGTCTTGGCATCATACTTGATTCAGGCCTCACCTTTGAGCCTCATACCCAGTATGTTGCCAAATTCTGTAGATTCCATCTTAAAAACATAGCCCACATCTGCCCCTTTCTTACGCAAGATGCTAACAAGGAGCTTGTCCATGCATGGATTATTTTAACTCTCTCCTAATTGGTCTTCCCAAAAGCCAGATTGCCCCACTAAAGTCTGTAATGAATGCTGCCGCCAGACTGATTTTCCTCTCTAGTCGGTCCTCTCACACCTCAACCCTCTGTCAGTCCTTACATTGGCTTCCTGCATCCTATAGGAGTCTATTCAAAGTGCTAACCCATACCTATAAAGCACTGAACAATTCTAGCCCCTTGTATATTTCTTCACAGATCCATAGGTATGCCCATTCTCGGTCTCTGCACTCTGCCCGTGACCTTCTCCTGTCCATTGCTCACAACCCGTACGGCCAACTCATGCTTGAAGGACTTCTCATGGGCAGCTCCCTTCCTATGGAATAGCCTGCCTACCACCATTAGACTCTCCCCTAGTCTTGCATCTTTTAAGAAGTGCCTTAAAACCCATCTCTTTAGGAAAAGCTTATGGCCTCCCAGAGTAAACTCTACCTTACATACCTGTATCTTGCTCTCTCCTAAAGGGCAGAAATCTACTCACTCCCACCTTATTTGATTGCTATTTCCTGTCCTAATGTGTTTTATACCCCTCCTCATTTACACTGTAAGCTTGTTTGAGCAGGGTCCTCTTCAACCTATCGCTGTAAGTTTTCTTGTAATTGTCCTATTTATAGTTAAAGGGACACTATAGTCACCAGACCAACTACAGCTTATTGAATTTGTTCTGGTGAGTAGAATCATTACCTTCAGGCTTTTTGCTGTAAACACTGTCTTTTCAGAGAAAATGCAGTCTTTACATTACAGCCTAGTGATACCTGCACAGGCTACTCCTCAGATACCTGTTAGAGATCCTTCATGGGTCATGGCTGCCTAAAATGCATCCAAACATTCAGTTTCTCCTCCCTCTGCATGCAGACACTGAACTTTCCTCATAGAGATGAATTGATTCAATTCATCTCTATGAGGAGATGCTGATTGGCCAGGGCTGTGTTTGAATTGTGCTTGCTCTGCCCCTGATCTGCCTCTTTTTTCAGTCTCAGCCAATCTTATGGAGAGGCACTGTGATTGGATCAGGCCACCACTTCTGATGATGTCAGCAGACAGCTTGTTATTCTGAGGCAAACAGCATGCAGATCTACAGCTTCAGGCTTGAATACAAGTAAGATTTTGCTATGTTTAGGGAGGCATGAGGGGCCCAGGGGGACTAGATGGTGGTTTTAACCCTATAGGGTCAGGAATACATGTTTGTGTTCCTGACCCGATAGTGTTTCTTTAAATCCCCCCTCTCATAATATTGTAAATCACAGCAGAATCTGTTGGCTCTATATAAATGAAAATTATAATAATAATAATAATAATACAGTCATACATGGTCAATCACAATTACACGCACACAGTCACATTACAAAGTCACAAACAAAGTAATTAAATCTATCTGGGTCCATGCAACAAAATGTGATGGGGCGTTACTCCCTGTACCCCGTCCTTATCGTCATGCAGGGTGGACAATCCCTATTGCCCCTTGTTGGCATGCTACTGAAGTGATAGTTTTTCAGCCTCAAAATACAGATTAGGGAACAGCGCACAAAATAAATCCAGTTTTACATTTTACGAGGCTACTTAAAATCACCTATACTAGCTAAAAAAAACATTGGGATTCAGTTACACCATATGGCGATATTGTGTTAAGTCCACCACTACGTCACAGTACCCCAATATCCGTGGGTCCTACACTTATTTTTTTTCCATCAGAAATTGGTATTTTTTGATTTTTCATGTTTGATCAGGCAGCTAAGAGATCAAGATCAAATCCCAAAACATAATTTGTTATTAATCGTTACAATGTGTCTATTAATACTATGTGTATATAACCCATGATTAAACAATTAATACTAACGCAGTCATCCAATCCTGGGAATATAGTTTCTGCTAAAATAATACCAGTAATTTAACTTATATCATTCCCCAAGCAGTCACTCCATCTTCGTGTGAATACTATATATTAGTTACAAAACAATGTAGGTTACTAATTGTACCGGGCGCTATCGCAGGGATTAAAAATGTTTTTGGGAGGTCCTACCCGGTCACCGCTGTATTATCTCCATTCTCCCAGGGATTCCATATTTTGTGATACAACTCAAGATTATTAAGATTACCGTAATATAAACCGCTTTTTCCATCAGACTTGGAAATTCACCTGATTTAAAATCTCAGTCCAACAAGGGACAATAGTTGTTTTCCATTGTCTTGCAATACAGATCTTTGCGGCCATTAAGACATGTATCATCAACATATTAAGGGGTTTATTTCTTTTAAGTAAATCTAAATGGAAGAGGAAGGTATGAGATGATAGTGGGAATGTTGATCCTAACAAGTTGGCAAATAACAGTTCTAGATTGTTTTGTATGTGAGTTCCAATATTAGAATTATATCTCCAACAGGTGTTGTGTATGTTATTTTGAAATTTGGATAATTTTGATGGTACCATATACAATCTATGCAAGATCTTAATGTAATTTTCATAGATATTTATATTACGAATTGTATTTCTAACTTAAATACTCTAGCCCATTCTTCCTCTGAAGGTGCAACTTCAAGTTCCTGTTCCCACTTTATAATACTGATTAGTTTCCTTTTAGGTTTATTTTCATAGAGTATCTTATTTATTTTTGAGATTACATTGTTGCTGCCCTCTAGTGAAAGCATTTTATCAAAAAAGTCTGAACTTACTGTTTTATTCCTCAATATATTTTTTATTTTCAAATAGGTTAGGAACTCTGTATTTAACAAAACCATATTCAGTAATGACAAAGTCTAAATTCAATGAATTTAGAGGTTAACAACAGTGGCGTACCTACCACGGTCGCAGGGGTCGCAGCTGCGTGTGTGTCATGTGAATGTCTATGTGTGGATCTGCATGAGTATCTGTATGTCTGCATGTGTGAGGAGGAGGGGGAGCAGGGACATATGGGGGGGCCCTTTGGTTTCTAGCAATATGCAATTCAAAAATGTTGTCCCTTAGATCAGAGCAGTCTTTAAACAATCACACCAGTCTGCAATAAGCTCCATAAAAATGATTTGCCTTGGTAGGCCCTTAGTCAGTAAATGGTGCTTTTCCTCTTAAAATGCAGTATTTACAATAAAAAACATGATAAGTAGAAGTGAAAATGCATGAAATTAAATAGCCTGGAGTTTACAAATACATTTGTGGATTGAGTTCAATTTATTTATTTGCCACTTTAACTTCCCGAGCACGTTTCATACATATGGGACAATGAAAATATAGAGTATGCTTTTTTTTTTAACTGTGCTCCGTGTATACAAAATATAATGAACTCTCACTTGAGAGTCTCTGTGTACTTTTTGAGCGGAAGCAGCTGTAACCTAAGAGGAATATAATACATCCAAGCCAAAGTACTGCCTGGCAGCAAAATAAATAAATAAATAAATACTAGCTTTCAACATATAACTGTCAATTCATGGATTCTTCTTTTTTTATACAACAGTAACTGATTCTTAAAAAATTTTCTTCTTTCAGGTAGTAAAAAAACTATGTTTATTTTTTTTCAGCGAATTTTATTTCACATCTTAACTAATTCTGTTAACCTCTCCTTAAGCATTATGAGTCATAACCTCAGAATAACATTTTTTATGGAAAAAGTGTGCAAAAAGTACAATCAATAACCCCTTATTTTGCAATTGTACTCACGTAGAATGCTAAGTAAAATAACTACATTATGCTCCAAACTAACAGTTGGTATGTTTGCAATCCAGTATGGAATCTATTAGGAATACATTTAAAATGTTATAGGTTGGCCTCAAAAATCACAAGGAATTGATTTGGTTTGTATTCTTTCAAGCAGGATGTAAACTCAATAAAAACATGTACATGCCATGATTTACTGATTTGTGTATTTGTTTAAATATTGTGTATAGTGCTAGGTCTCTCAGTTGCAGGTATCGGAAGTAGTCCGAGATGGTGAGGGTCTCTGCATTTGGGAGGTCAGCGTATATGCTAATATTTCTCCTTGGTGGTAAAGATGTAGCAATCTAGAAATATCTCTTTGGTCGAAGGAGTGGAAGTGTTTGGCTGTTAAACCTGGTGGGAACAGTTTATTCCGGTAAATTGGGGTGACTGGTGATACGAACGATGACAGGTCATATTTGGGGTTGAGTTTGTCACAAAGAGACATTGTATGTGTGATTGCCAGTGAGGTGGGCGGTGGTAGGGGTTGCTGTGTTGGGGGTACCCATAGGTAGGAGGACGTATGGTAGGAGGACGTAAGGAGAGGTAGGTCCCAGCCCATGATGTCATGTTCCAGGTCCACCCATCTTTTCGTCCCTGGCGGTAAAGTGTTGTAAGTGTGCCAGTTGCGCTGCTTGGATGATTTTATTGTCTTGCATGCGACTGGTAATGACTTGGGGCTTATCCCTCAGCGGCAGCTCATGAAATGGATGATACAGGATGTTAATCGGTTGAGGCATTTGGTCCCAGTGGTCATGATTGTGTGTTTGGAAGTGGTTCCTCAGCTTCAACAATGGCATGCTTGGGATTTGTTGTAATTGTGCCATGCCATGGTAAGGTCAATGATCAATTTTGTTAGGAAGATAGAGGGGTGGTGGTTTGGCACAGGGAATTGACGGGCATGTTGCCTGGGCATTTTTGCCTGGATTCACCTTTCTGATGTGGGTTAGGATCTGTTAAATTTGGTGTTACAGGTAGGGCTGCATAGGGCTTTGTTTCTTCGAGGATTAAGGGATCAAGGTCTGGGCAGGGTTAGTGAGAGGAAGATTAGGGGTAACAAGGCTCTTTTGCTTGTTCATAAAGGACAAGGTATTTTTTCAACTTGTTAAGAAGGGGTGTTAATACAGTCCATGGTAAGTTTGGTAGGTTTTGAGCTCTTCAGTGGCTTATAACCAGGTGTGTGTGTAGGGGTTTCCGGGTATATCCCTACCATGGTTATTGAAGTATTTGGAACTTTACTAATCTATGGTTAGTATGGTAATTGTTTGTTATATGTTAATGTTTATTGTCTACATATATGGGTCATTGTCTTTCGTGACTTGGGGGGATATCTTATGTTGTAAGTTGGGACTGGGGAATTTTTTTTTATTGTTCTGTTATTCATAAGTATTATTATTATTATGATTATTTTCATTATTATTAATAATAAAAGCTGTGGACATATTTGACCCATATACCACTAGTGTATGTGTTTTATTGGGTTGGGAATGATGGGGATTTTATTTCTACCTGCCCATAT
Source organism: Pelobates fuscus (assembly GCF_036172605.1). NCBI lineage: Eukaryota > Metazoa > Chordata > Amphibia > Anura > Pelobatidae > Pelobates > Pelobates fuscus. Next base: position 192,370,412 of record NC_086319.1, on the reverse strand, counting down.
GGTGACAATGCACCTGTCATGGGTATAAATAATTGTGTGTCAGTGTGCTTGTATGGGTTGTATGGGTTACTGTGAGTGTGCCAATGTGTATACCATTGTATGTAAATTTGTGTATATGGACATCAGTGATTGTGACAGTGATCACCAGCATCAGTGAGTGTGTATCAAATAATTCATCCAGTCCTCACAAAGAACCTTTGAGATTTTATATATTTTATTTATTTGTTGCTTGATAATTTTTGATATATATATTAATATATATGTTAGGCTGGGCCTGTAGTTGTGGGAGGGACTTGGTTTCCCTTCTAGCTTATATCGGACCACTAGTGGTTGATTAATGGTATTACAATCAGTTGATTTAAGGTTTAATTTCATGTTAAATTCTCAATCTGTTGCCTATAGTTAAGTTCATTGCATGATTAGGGCCAGGTCACGTTCTTATCAGGTAAGATTGGTCACAATACTGTTTTAGGTTGTTGTAGCTTAGAATACAGAATGATTAGTCTGTAGTCTAGGTAGCATATTCTCTGGAACTCATAGAAACATAGAAACATAGAATGTGACGGCAGATAAGAACCATCCAGCACATCTAGTCTGCCCAATTTTTTTTAAAATACTTTCATTAGTCCCTGGCCTTATCTTATAGTTAGGATAGCTTTATGCATACCCCACACATGCTTAAACTCCTTTACTGTGTTAACCTCTACCACTTCATCTGGAAGGCTATTCCATGCATCCACTACCCTCTCTAATACTTCCTGATATTATTTTTAAACCTTTGCCCCTCTAATTTAAGACTGTGTCCTTTTGTTGTGGTAGTTTTTTCTTCTTTTAAATATAGTCTCCTTCTTTACTGTGTTGATTCCTTTTATGTATTTAAATGTTTCTATCATATTCCCCTTGTCTCGTCTTTCCTCCAAGCTATACATGTTAAGTTCCTTTAACATTTCCTTGTAAGTTTTATCCTGCAATCCATGAACCAGTTTAGTAGCCCTTCTCTGAACTCTCTCTAAAATATCAATATCCTTCTGGAGATACGGTCCCCAGTACTGCGTACAATACTCCAAGTGAGGTCTCACCAGTGTTCTGTACAATGGCATGAGCACTTCCCTTTTTCTACTGCTAATACCTCTCCCTATACAGGCAAGCATTCTGCTAGCATTCCCTGCTGCTCTATTACATTGTCTGCCTACCTGTAAGTCATCAGAAATAATCACCCCTAAATCCCTTTCCTCAGATGGTGAGGTTAGGACTTTATCAAATATTCTGTACTCTGCCCTTGGGTTTTTACATCCAAGATGCGTTATCTTGCATTTATCCACATTAAATGTCAGTTGCCACAACTCTGACCATTTTTTCTAGTTTACCTAAATAATTTGCCATTTGGATTATCCCTCCTATCATCAGCAAAAAGACATACCTTACCATCAAGACCTTCTGCAATATCACTAATGAAAATATTAAAGAGAATGGGTCCAAGTACAGATGCCTGAGGTACCGCACTGGTGACAAGCCCATGCTTCAAATATACTTCATTGACTACAACCCTCTGTTATCTGTCACTCAGCCACCACCTTACCCATTCAACAATATTGGAATCCAAACTTAAAGATTGGATTTTATTGATAAGCCTTCTATGTGCAACAGTGTCAAAAGCCTTAATGAAATCTAGAGTAAGGCTCTACTGTGTCTACTGCACCTCGGTGTCTACTACACCACCCTGATCTAATATTTTAGTTACCCAATCAAAAAAATCAATAAGATTAGTTTGGCATGATCTCCCTGAAGTAAACCCATGTTGTCTCTGAACTTGAAATCCATGTGGTTTTAGATGTTCAACAATCCTATCCTTTAACATGGTTTCCATTACTTTGCCCACTACTGAAGTAAGACTTACTGGCCTATAGTTGCCCAACTCCTCCCTACTACCTTTCTTGTGAATGGGCACAACATTCGCTAACTTCCAATCTTCTGGGACTACTCCTGTTAACAATTGGTTAAATAAATCTGTTAATGGTTTTGCTAGTGCACCACTGAGCTCTTTTAATAACTTTGGGTGTATTCCATCAGGTCAAATTGACTTATTTGTCTTTACTTTTGACACTTGAAATATAACCTCTTGCTCTGTATCTCACATGTAACAAATGACTCATTTGTCCTTTTTCATAACTGAGGTCCCTTTCCTTCATTTTCATCTGTAAATACTGAACAGAAATATTAATTGAGGCAGTCAGCTAGACCTTTATCCTCCTCTACATACCTCCCTTATTTTGTTTTTAATCTAACTAATCCTTGTTTTATTTTCCTTTTCTCATTTATGTATCTAGAAAAGGTTTTGTCCCCTTTTTTACTGACTGTGCTATTTTTTCTTCTGTGTGTGATTTGGAAGCTCTTATAACTTGCTTAGCCTCTTTCTGCCTAATCTTATAGATCATTCTGTCTTCCTCACTCTGTTTTTTTTTATAATTACTAAATGCTAACTTTTTGTTTTTTTACTATTTTGGCCACATCTGCGGAGTACCACAGAATTTTTTGCTTTTACTGACAAGCCTAATGCAATTTCCTGTTGCCTTCAGCGGTGCAACTTTTAAATAATCCCATTTCTCTTGGACTCCATTTAAATTGCTCCAGTCTGATAATGACTCCTTTACACATATTCTAATTTTAGAAAAGTGTGTTTTTTGAAAGTCTAGAACTTTTGTTTTTGTGTGGTGTGACTCAGTCACTGTTCTTATATTAAACCACACTGACTGATGATCACTGGATCCTAAACTTTCACCTACAGTAATATGTGATACCAAATCTCCATTTGTTAACACTAAATCTAGTATGGCCTCTTTACGAGTTAGCTCCTCAACGACTTGTTTTAGAGACAATCCCAGTGGGGAGTTAATTATATGTGTGCTCCTGGCACAAGCAGCTATTTTGGTTTTCCAATTCACATCAGGAAGATTAAAGTCACCCATGAGGACAACTTCCCCCTTCATTGTCATTTTAGCTATTTCCTCAACTAGTATATTATCTAACGCTTCTATTTGTCCGGGGGGCCAATAAATTACACCTACACAAGTTACTGTGTGATTACCAAATTCTAACGTAACCCAAACGGACTCTATGTTCGCCTCACTAACTTTTAATAGGCTAGATTTTATGCTATCCTTCACATACAGGGCCACTCCTCCCCCTTTCTTGCCTTCCCTGTCTTTTCTATATAAAGAGTACCCTGGTATTACTATGCCAGGGTATTGCAGTCATTTTTCTAATTATACCATGTCTCGGTAACAGCATCTTAATCTATATTATCAGTTGCCATTATTGCCACAAGTTCATGGATCTTATTCCCTAAACTGAGAGCATTTGTAGACATAACTCCTAAGCTTATCATTTTTTAACACACTTGCTACAGGCACCTTCTGTCCTTGTTTTGGGTGGCAATTGGATTGATGTTTTATCACCCTTCTGTCACCCCCCCCCTCCCCCCTAGTTTAAACACATCCTAGTAAAACCTCTAAACTGCTCACTGAGAACATTTGTTCCCTTTTGAGAAAGATGCAAACCATCTTTTTGTACAGTTTATTTCCATTCCAAACAGAGCTACCATGAGAAATAAAGCCAAAACCTTGCTCCCGACACCATTCACCAAACCACAAGTTAAAGTCCCTAATACGCATCCGCCTGTTGTTCTGAGTGTTACGCACAGGCATAACTTCAGAGAATGACAGTGTGGAAGCAACCTGCCGTATATCATTGGCAAAAACACAAAAAACTTCCTTTACCTCTGAAACCTCATAGGAGACCTTCCACTCGGGTCATGTATATGATTATGTTGTAGGCTATTTGCCTGCTTGTTTAATTACTCAATAGCTAAATTACTCTTTATACGGTCCTATAGGTATTATTTTCAGGATTCCTGTATAAAGCCCATGTGTTCCACATTCGGTTGAGTGGGATCTATACGTTATAAGCTAGTAAGGGCTATATTAATAGTTGCTGGATTCTGAACTGTCATATATTGCATTACAGGTTACGGGTGATCAGAATTGCTTCACTTACTCTACCATGGGTTTAGATTAGTAGTAATAATACTTATTTGGGTCCACTATTTTGCCTTCAAGATCATTTCCAAACCTAGTACCTCACTTTTATTGGGCATTAGGTACTAGGTCTCAGCTAGGTCAACAACCTCTTACAGTTTAATGCTGTTTTCATCAAAGGCATGTCATAGACCGGTATGTATCCCTATTGTTGTTTTATGCTAACAGCAGTTTCACATTATGTATCTACAACAAACACTCTTACTATCACCGGGTTTGCTACATATGACTCACTCCATACCTATCTAACACTACAGGTAGGTCTATTTGATATTATCATACCACACTAATGATGACTGGTTCTGTTTAGATAGCTGGATACTGGCTTATAGGATTAAGGAGTCCACTAGTAAATATTTCTTAGGCCTTTATGCCTTAACATAGTGGTCCCGCGAGGCCAACACCCATCCTCATACTTAGAGGTAATTTGCCCATCGGTCCAACTCATAGTTAGTCACCGTGCTTGGTAGCATAGAGAGGGCCTCACCTGTCACTTCTATCTAATGCTCATTCTATTTAATGCTTTACATGTAAATGTGTGGTCGACACCCCGACAAATCGTTCGGTTGTCACGGAATCCTGTTGGGCCAATGCTTGGCAACAAGCAGGGCCTCACCAGTCACCAAATGTAGGTGATTTTTTGCCACTTGGCATTAGTAAGCCAGCCAGTACAGTAGATATTCTCCTTTATAACGTACTACTCTTTAATGTCTAGGTTGTCATAACTACCAGAAGATTAGGATACATTGTCTATCCCTAGGACTCCAGCTAGGTCAAAATACTCTATCACATGGAAATGCAACACTAACCCAACCTCCCTCAGGTCTTGAAGTATTCAAAGAATCATGGCAAACAAAATTCATACAGTATATCACATGGGGATATGTTTTCTATTAATTAGACAGTCCAATTTAAGCAGACTTTCAACATATGTTTTCTTTGACAAATTTCAGGAATTCACATACGCTGCACTACGGCAGGTCCTACATAGATTGCAATACTGAATTGCAGATATACCAAGCTGGAATTAAACTGTTGTAGATATAGGATTGAATAATGTTATTAATCTAATGTTAGTCATATATAAACAATTAGAGAAATATCACTTGTCTCAGTTCTACGTTTTAACAACTCAGTATTCTTTTCAGGGCATTTAATAATGATGCTCATATCAAAATAGCTTATTTTTATGTCCATTTAATATAATTTCACCTAGTTATCCTTTGGTATATGTCTCTCTTATTGTGTGAATTGATCACTGACTGCAAGGAAAGGGCAGTTGCTAGTCTCTTGGGTCAACATTTGACCAACCACTGGTAAAAGATGGAAAAAAAAGTGTGTATATATATTTAGGCCTGAATTTGTGGGAGGAGTTATGGCCCCTACTTAAACTCCTAGCCCCTACTCACCTCTGCCGTTCAAGCTGATTGACTCACCTTAGCAACCAGCACTTTCGGTCTGAGTTCCCACCAAACAGTGCCAGTTTCCAGCAGGAATCCTGTCGCCAGCATTACATTACATTATAATAGATTCTTATGTCACATTATAATAGATTCTTATTCTTATCTTTAAAGAGTGAGTTATTTATAAGTGTAGAGATCATTTAAAATATTTAAGTATATTATATTAATGTAATTAACCAATCCCATATTTCTTAATATAACTAAAGTTAGAGAAAACACATCATTAAATCAAACATACATAATTACATATAATGTCCCCAATCTACATTATTGTACTTCAGTTTGATCGTCTGTAAACTCAAAAGTTGTTTAAAGTGTTTAACCCCTTAACGACGCAGGACGGTTCAGGACCGTCATCGGCATTTTTCCCTTGCCGACCGACGACGGTCCTGAACCGTCCTAAATTTAAAATGTACTTACCCGATCGCCGTCGTTCCCCCGGCGGCGATCGGCGGTGCTCCCGTTGTGGGGAGACTGCCTGCAGCCCAGACAGTCTCCCCATGGCGGTTTAGGACCCCTGGGGCCATGTGATCGCCCAACAGGGCGACCACATGGTCACAATAGGTGTCCTAGACTCTGCCTGCAGGGGGACTGTCTGTGCTGACAGGCAGTCTCCCTGCAACTGTAAAATCAAAAAAAAAATTTAAAGTTATAGTTAATAAAAAAATATATATTATTATATATGTGTATATATATGATATATAGACATATATTATACCTATATAATATATGTCTATATATCATATATATAATGTCATGCTAAGTGTATTTTTATATTAATATGTACATATATTAATATAAAAATACACTTATAATTAATTTGCACACGTATATATATAATATATATAATAACTATATATATTGTATATATATATTATTATAAAATACGAATAATAAATAATTTAAATTAAATTAAAAAAATTAAAAATAATAATAAAAAAATGAAAAAAAATTATATATCTATACGAAATTTTATTCTAACTGTATTTTGATATTAATATATATATATTTATATCAAAATACACTTAGAATGAAATTGTATATATATCTATGTATATTTAAATAAATAAAAAGAATGCGAACTATTCATATGTCGATATACAAAATTACATAAATAATTATATAAATATACACGTAGACTTCAAATATATAAATATGCATATATATTTAAATTCTACGTGCGTATTTAGGTAATATTTTTACATAATTAAGTTATTTTATTGATTGCAATTTAAGGGACCTGCCTGCCAACCCAGGCCGAAAGACCAGAGAATTTAATTTGATATCACTGTATTTTACCCTGTAACGTTCTACGACACCCTAAAACATGTACATGGGGGGTACTGTTTTACTCGGGAGACTTCGCTGAACACAAATATTAGTGATTCAAAACAGTAAAACATATCACAGCGATGATATTGTCAGTGAAAGTGACTTTTTTTGCATTTTTCACACACAAACAGCACTTTTACTGATGATATAATTGTTGTGATACATTTTCCAGTTTTGAAACACTAATATTTGTGTTCAGCAAAGTCTCCTGAGTAGAACAGGACCCCCCATGTACAGGTTTTATAGCGTTTTTGAAAGTTACAGGGTCAAATATATAGGTCAAATATTTTTACATTGAAAATGGCCAGGTTGGTTACGTTGCCTTTGAGAGCATATGGTAGCCCAGGAATGAGAATTACCCCCATGATGGCATACCATTTGCAAAAGAAGACAACCCAAGGTATTGCAAATGGGGTAAGTCCAGTCGTTTTTAGTAACCACTTAGTCACAAACACTGGCCAAAATTAGCGTTCAATTTAGTTTTTTACTTTTTTCACACACAAACAAATATGAACGCTAACTTTGGCCAGTGTTTGCAACTAAGTGGCTACTAAAAAAGTCTGGACATACCCCATATTGAATACCCTGGGTTGTCTACTTTTAAAAAAATATGTACATGTGGGGTGTTATTTAGCAATTTATGACAGATAACAGTGTTACAATGTCACTATTGATACATTTTAAAAATGTATGTTTTGAAACCGCAATATCCTACTTGTACTTATAGCCCTATAACATGCAAAAAAAAAGCAAAAAGCATGTAAACACTGGGTATTTTTGAACTCAGGACAACATTTTGAATCTATTTAGCAGTTTTTTTCATTCGCTTTTGTAGATGAGTAAAAGATTTTTCACATAAAATTCAAAAAACGTGTATTTTTTTCAATTTTTCATCATATTTTTTCATTTTTTTTAAATTAAATTAGATGAGATTATATAAATAATGGTATGTAAAGAAAGACCCTTTTGTCCTGAAAAAAACAATATATAATTTGTATGGGAACAGTAAATGAGAGAGCGGAAAATTACAGCTAAACACAAACACCACAAAAGTGTCAAAAAGATGCCTGGTCGCAAATGTACAACATCGCAAAAAAAGTCCAGTCCTTAAGGGGTTAAAGTGCATTAACTCAAACACATTGGACTAATCTCCTACTTGTTGTATATATAAATATAGGGATTTCTCACTTCCCCATAAGACACAAATAAAACAAAGAAAAAGTAAAATTGGAGGGGGAGAAATACACTACACAATATGAATTAATCTTAAATAAGATAATTTTAAAAATGAATAAAACTAATATACCATATATACTCGAGTATAAGCCGAGTTTTTCAGCACATTTTTTGTGCTGAAAAACCCCAACTCGACTTATACTCGAGTCAATGTCTGTATTATGGCAATTTACATTGCCATAATACAGACAATGGGGCTGTGGGGGCTGCAGAGAGTTTTACTTACCTCTCCTGCAGCTCCTGTCAGCTCCCTCCTCCTCCGCGCCGGTCTGGTCAGCTCCTCTGTCAGCTCCCAGTGCAAGCTGTGACCCCAGTGTGAGCTGGCAGAGGGAGCTGCAAGGACCGGCGCGGGGGAGAAAGGAGCTGACAGGAGCCGCAGGAGAGGTAAGTAAGAGCTCTGCCAGCCCCCTCCTACACAGTGCCCATCCACTGGGCCACCAGGGAGTGAGAGCCCCCCTCCCTGCCATGTATCAAGCAGGGAGGGGGGGATGAAAAAATTAATACAAATATAAATAATAATAATAATAATAATAATAATAATAATAATAATAATAATAATAAAACAATAAAATAATAAAAAAAGTAATTTAACAAAAAAAATATTAAAATAATAATAATAAAAGAAATAATAAAAATGCCCACCCCCCACCAAGGCTCTGCAACACATACACACACACTGCATTCATACACACACACTGCACTCATACACACACACTGCACTCATATACACACACACTGCACTCATACACACACTGCATTCATACACACACTGCATTCATACACACACTGCACTCATACACACACACTGCACTCATAATATACACACTGCATTCATACACACACTGCACTCATACACACACTGCATTCATACACACACTGCATTCATGCACACACACTGCACTCATAATATACACACTGCATTTATACACACACACTGCACTCATACACACACTGCACTCATACACACACACTGCACTCATATAGACACACTGCATTCATTATATACACACACACTGTAAATAAATATTCAATTAATATAATTTTTTTAGGATCTCATTTTATTTAGAAATGTACCAGTAGCTGCTGCATTTCCCACCCTAGTCTTATACTCGAGTCAATACGTTTTCCCAGTTTTTGGGGTAAAATTAGGGACCTCGGCTTATATTCGTGTCGGCTTATACTCGAGTATATACGGTACCTTAAAATTCAAATATTGAAGCTTGAAGAATAAAATTACGATAGAAAATTGCATAATACGAAATCCAAATTTAATCCATGAGGGACCAAGGTGTTAAAGTTAAAAATAAACGTAATTTCCTCAATCCCAATTTTTCTTGTAAAATCTCCACCCCTCCAATTTGTTTTAACCAGTTTCTATTTCTCCCTCTTCCAGATTCAAACAACTTCAAGAATCACGGGAGTGGGACTCACCGGGCAAAAGGAGAAGATCGTGGGAAGAGGGAGAAATAGAAGATGAAAGAAGCCACAACAAAGAGAAACGAGGACGGATGTAGATAGTAAAGGTATCTTTAACCTTTCAGATAAGGTATTGAATAAAGATGAGCTTGGGATTTTAAAAAATGTTTGAAGTTTTCTCCAACTTCAGACTTTAAACCCTTTGAATTCTTCATAGATCTTAATCGTTTCACTAGACAGTTATGTTTGAAAAAGTTTTTTTATAATAAAAATTCTGTGGAAATAGATACTACTTCCCCGTACATACATAGCAATCGTAAAGATTAATCTAATTTTTTTCCAAGAAATATGATCTCGAGTGAGATTCAAACCTTTGAAACCATGGTAATGAAGGAAGTTAGTAAAATTAAAAACACAAATAAGTACCAAAAAAATCTTTCACGAGTAGAAACAAAGGTTTTAAGAAGCCTACAGAAAAATGAGAACTTTATTATAAAACCTGCAGACAAAGGAGGAGGAGTGGTAGTTTTGTCTAAGGAGAAATATGTAGGCTAAGCTGAGAGAGTTTTGCTAGATATAAAAACATATACAAAATTAGTATCTAACTGTAGCGGACTGGACCCTGCACCAGAGTCTGCCCCAGTTTCCTGGAGGGGACTGCTTGCTCGCCTCCTGCCCTGTGATTATGGTCCCTGGGAGATATGGCCCTTCAAGTACAATATTTGGGCATAATGGATTATGTATGACCTTACTGGCCCTTTAAGAACCATCTGGGGACATACTGTGGAGTTACTGGGTGACCACCATTTCATGTATCAGAGGCACATGGTGAGAACAATGGATGAAGCACATGGTGAGAACAATGGATGGCGGCCATTTTAACTCACAGACATTGTTGTGACTTTTCTACACGGTGCCATCTCGCCGGTATTTGGCACACAAAGACATTGTGCAGTAGTTTTAAACTATACAACAGGGGACACATTATACAGTAATAATTTTTTATATAATCTGTATATGTTCTGCGGAATCTGCATTAAAACTGTATCTTCCAAACTACTGAATGGATCTGGGTGAATTTTGGATATGTGCTTCACCCAGATCCCCTGGTTCTGAGGATATACCTTATATGGGGTTATTGCATGTTTTGGGGTCCCTGTGATATTTGTTATAAAACTGTATTTCTCTGTCTCTGATAATTATATTACCCATTGTGTTCAGTAATCCTATTACAGGCAGAGGGGAGGATTTTGTGTGGGAGTGTCTGTGTGCATTGTACCGATTGATTGGTTGTTTTGTCCCTTCCTGTGGGCGGACCTGCATTCTCAACAACTGTAATAAAAACCAGGCTGGGAGTGCCAGCCTCAGTTCCTGCTTAACCCTCAAAGTGAAGTGTCGTCTCATTATTGGGGGAGGATTTAGTGTATGCTGTTCCAGTTTGACTGCTAGGAGTGTAAACCTATTCATATGGTTTCCTATTCAACTGTCTACAGCATTCATATGCTTGAGAGGATTTATACGCTTCTCTGATTCGGTGGTTGTGGTGTCTGCTGCAGTGCTTAGAGTCCTCAGGAAATGCTAGGAGCATCCATTAACGGAGGTACCCAGTCGGGGTGCCAGTCGATCCGTTACATTGGTGGCAAGCGGTGGGATGGCGTCGTAGTGCGAGGTAAAGCAGCTCAGAGACACTGTTTGGATTTACAAATTGAGGACAACGCTAGCACTTGTGCAGCCCCCTGGGAGCAGACAAGTATGGAAGGTTCTGGCTCTGGAGATGATTGGCTGGCCGAGGTGAGGCAGCGAGTGGCCGAGTATGGGGATAATATACCCATGGAGACACGCCGGGTGATCTGGAACCAGGTCATGGCCGAGCGAAACACAAGGCTGGGCCGAGAATTCCGGCTGGCGAAAGAGAGGAAGTATGCTCAGCAGCAGGAGCGTTACAGCAGCCGAGTAGAGGCTGCATCCGAGGAGGTTAGCCATCTTTCCCTGAGGCGGTGGGAGGAACCCGAAGTGGGGGTCCTCATAGACTGGTCCTGAGGGATGCTCACCGGGATGCTGGGCAGCCGGCCCAGATCCCCAGCAGCAGCCAGAGTTGCCAGGTGGGGAAGCAGGTGGCCCTTACTCACAAATGTTGAAGGGCCTCACGGATTGGTCCTGGGAAGACCCACAGATGGCAGGTGGAGATGGGACTGCGGTCTCTCTACCGGCCCTACAGGGATGCTGGGCAGTCGGCCCAGATCCCCAGCGGCAGTGTGCGTTACAGGGAGCTGAAGGTGCCATCCTTCCTCCCCAGCAGCAGTGTGTGGTACAGAAAGCTGAAGGTGTCATCCTTCCTCCCCAGCGGCAGTCTACAGTTCAGGGTAGACTCCCCAGCGGCAGTCTACAGTTCAGGGAGAGGAGCTTGTGACCCCCTCTCCCCAGCGGCAGTCTACAGTTCAGGGAGAGGAGCTGGTTACCCCCTCTCCCCAGCAGAAGCATAACCCACCAAGGGGGAGACACTAAGCCCCTCACCAGCGCAGATGGGACCGTGGTCTCTGCGCCCAAGCTACAGGGAGTACGGAGGGTCAGCCCTGCTCCCCAGAGGCAGAATATTTTACCGGGAGGGGAGAGTCTCGTTCCCCCTCCCCAGCGGCAGCCTAGCCCACCAACAGGAGACACTAAGCCCCTCACCAGCGCATATGGGACCGTGATCTCTGCGCCCAAGCTACAGGGAGTATGGACGGTCAGTCCTGCTCCCCAGCTGCAGAATAATTTACCGGGAGGGGAGAGTCTTGTTCCCCCTCCCCAGCAGCAGCCTAGCCCACCAAGGGGAGACACTAAGCCCCTCACCAGCGCTGATGGGACCGTGGTCTCTGCGCCCAAGCTACAGGGAGTACGGAGGGTCAGCCCTGCTCCCCAGTGGCAGAATATTTTACTGGGAGGCGAGAGTCGCGTTCCCCTTCCCCAGCGGCAGCCTAGCCCACCAAGGGGAGACACTAAGCCCCTCACCAGCGCAGATGGGACCGTGGTCTCTGCGCCCAAGCTACAGGGAGTACGGACGTTCAGTCCTGCTCCCAGCGGCAGAATATTTTACCGGGAGGGGAGAGTCGCGTTCCCCCTCCCCAGCGGCAGCCTAGCCCACCAAGGGGAGACAGTAAACCCCGCAACAGTGCAGATGGGACCGTAGTCTCTGCACTGGCAGGTAAGGACGGTCGGTCCAGTCCCCCAGCCACAGAGCTGTGTATCCAGAGGGGAGACAGTCGGTCTCCCCCTCCCACAACCAGGCTCCAACCAGGCTACTTCCGGGGTAGCGCTGGCACCAGGGCAGAGTACCCCTAGTCTCTGTCCACTCAGCAACCCACCAAGGCAGCCTACCAGTCCCCCACACAGCCGTGGTGAGGCACCTGGACCTGAACAAGTTTCTCCTTCATCCAGGTGCAGTAACTATTTATTGTGGGTGGGCTGTACTGCTGTTTGTGCTTCGTGGGTGGGTTGCTGGACTAACCAGGGCACTGACCGGCAGGAGGTTAGTCTAGTTGGTAAAGGGGAGAAATGTAGCGGACTGGACCCTGCACCAGAGTCTGCCCCAGTTTCCTGGAGGGGACTGCTTGCTCGCCTCCTGCCCTGTGATTATGGTCCCTGGGAGATATGGCCCTTCAAGTACAATATTTGGGCATAATGGATTATGTATGACCTTACTGGCCCTTTAAGAACCATCTGGGGACATACTGTGGAGTTACTGGGTGACCACCATTTCATGTATCAGAGGCACATGGTGAGAACAATGGATGAAGCACATGGTGAGAACAATGGATGGCGGCCATTTTAACTCACAGACATTGTTGTGACTTTTCTACATGGTGCCATCTCGCCGGTATTTGGCACACAAAGACATTGTGCAGTAGTTTTAAACTATACAACAGGGGACACATTATACAGTAATTATTTTTTATATAATCTGTATATGTTCTGCGGAATTTGCATTAAACTGTATCTTCCAAACTACTGAATAGATCTGGGTGAATTTTGGATATGTGCTTCACCCAGATCCCCTGGTTCTGAGGATGTACTTTATATGGGGTTATTGCATGTTTTGGGGTCCCTGTGATATTTTTTATAAAACTGTATTTCTCTGTCTCTGATAATTATATTACCCATTGTGTTCAGTAATCCTATTACAGGCAGAGGGGAGGATTTTGTGTGGGAGTGTCTGTGTGCATTGTACCGATTGATTGGTTGTTTTGTCCCTTCCTGTGGGCGGACCTGTATTCTCAACAACTGTAATAAAAACCAGGCTGGGAGTGCCAGCCTCAGTTCCTGCTTAACCCTCAAAGTGAAGTGTTGTCTCATTATTGGGGGAGGATTTAGTGTATGCTGTTCCAGTTTGACTGCTAGGAGTGTAAACCTATTCGTATGGTTTCCTATTCAACTGTCTACAGCATTCATATGCTTGAGATGATTTATACGCTTCTCTGATTCGGTGGTTGTGGTGTCTGCTGCAGTGCTTAGAGTCCTCAGGAAATGCTAGGAGCATCCATTAACGGAGGTACCCAGTCGGGGTGCCAGTCGATCCGTTACACTAACCCTAGTCGAGAAATTGTAAATAAGTTTGAGAAATACATTAATGAGGGATTGGATAAAAGTATTTTAATAGATACAGAGGCAAAGTACTTAAACATTTTGAATCCTCAAATCCCAGTTTTTTATTGGCTGCCGAAAATGCACAAACATTTAATAAATCCACCAGGAAGACCCATAATTTCTGGAGTAGAAAGTATATCATCAAGGGTCTCAGAATATATCGATGTACTACTCCAACCAGTAGTAATAAAGAATTTATCATACTTAAAGGATACAATATCTCAGGAGATATTAAATGGGAAGACAATTACATATTGGTCACTTGTGATGTGAGTTCCCTTTATAGTATTATCCCACACAATAAGGGAATAGAGGCAGTGCAATATTTCTTAGAGAAATGCAATTTTAAACAAGAACAGATAGATTTTAATAAAGAAGGTATATTTTTAATTTTAACCAATAACTTTTTTTGGTTTAAAGATAGTTTTTACCTGCAAATCAATGGGACGGCGATGAGGACCAAGTTCGCACCCAGTTACGCCAATCTATTTATGGCATACTGGGAAGAGAAGTTTATTTTGCACAGTCGCTTTTATGTTACATTGATGATATCTTTTTTATTTGGAAAAGAGACACATTGAGTCTTACAGACTTTTTAAGCTTTCTCAATTGTAATGATTGGGGGATTAACCTTACCTCCACTCAGAGTAAAATAGAAATTATTTTTTTAGATTTAACTATTTTTATAGAAAATGGTAAAATTCATACCAAAAAACTCTTTTAAAGAAGTAGATTGTAATGGGTATATAGATTTAACCAGTTGCCATCATACTCTGTGGCTTACGAACGCACCTAAAAGCCAATTTATGAGGTTAAAAAGAAACTGTACACAAGAAAAGGATTTTATAAGACAAACACAGATAATCAAAGAACATTTTTTTGAGAAAGGGTATAAGGAGAAAGATCTCCAAAAAAGCATAGAAGAAATTAAATGACTTGAAAGAAATAATCTACTTATCTATAAAAAGAAAAAAACAAAGCACAGAAGATAAAAGATTCAACATTCCTTTTATTTGCAATTTCTCTGCTACAAATAACAAAGTACGTTATGCCATTAATAAATATTGGCATTTGTTGCAAGACGATCCGATCTTGAAAGAAGTGTTACCATCAAGACCTAAAATCGTACATAGGGGGTGTAAGAATATGAAAAATCTTTTGGTGAACAGTAGCTTAAAGAATCCCTCTAATGGAAATGGTAATTTCCTTGTAGGAAGTAAAGGTTTTTACCTGCAAATCAATGGGACGGCGATGGGGACCAAGTTCGCACCCAGTTACGCCAATCTATTTATGGCATACTGGGAAGAGAAGTTTATTTTGCACAGTCACTTTTATGTTACATTGATGATATCTTTTTTATTTGGAAAAGAGACAAATTGAGTCTTACAGACTTTTTAAGCTTTCTCAATTGTAATGATTGGGGGATTAACCTTACCTCCACTCAGAGTAAAATAGAAATTATTTTTTTAGATTTAACTATTTTTTATAGAAAATGGTAAAATTCATACCAAAAAACTCTTTTAAAGAAGTAGATTGTAATGGGTATATAGATTTAACCAGTTGCCATCATACTCCGTGGCTTACGAACGCACCTAAAAGCCAATTTATGAGGTTAAAAAGAAACTGTACACGGACCCTGGTGACGGCTTCCGGTTGACGGATCGAGGTGAACAGTCGCACAACTCAGGAGCTCCGCGCTGAAATAGACAAAAAACACACCTAATCGGCACGAAACTTCCACTACTGACCGCAGCCTGCACGCAGGTGTCCCACACGACAAATGGGCCGCAAACACAAGAAGAAGGCGACAGAAATGACGGCCCCGGGACTCACAATCGGGGAGATGTGGAGCCGAGCACGAGGCCCTAGTGAAGCCAATATGGCGGCGCTCCATGGAGGCTGCACGGACTTCTCGGACGAATATTCCGATGAAGCGGAAGATGAATACTCTCCAACTCCTGATCCAAAGCCAAAGCAAACCCCAAGCACTGCTAGGAAGGACCCTGATGCCGACCTCGTGACAACTGGGGTGCTAAAGGCCCTACTGGCGGATCTGCAACATAACATTCTCACAGATACCGCGGCCTTAAGGGGCGAACTACAAGGCCTGACAGGCCGCATAACGGTGTTAGAGGCCTCCAACCAAAAGCACGAGAGCACTATTGCCACACTGCAGGGCGAACTGCGGGAGCTGCACCACAAACATGCGTTGCTGGAAAGGCGCTTGGATGCCCAGGAGGAGGCAAAACGGCGATACAATGTTAAGATCGGGGGGCTTCCAGAAGAGCTACCGGAGAAAGAAGTCCCGCGCAAGATTGAACGCCTTCTAACCAGCATACTCCCTCAGGTAACCCTATATCTGTTGTACCCACAAATATCTTCCGAATCCCGAAACCAGCCAAAGCCCCTAAATCAGCCACCAGGGACACTATACTCACCTTTAAAAACGGAGCAGACAAGGCGGCGGTCCTTACCGCCCTCCGGGGAAAAACCCCCTTACAATTTGAGAACGCAAAGCTGACATTCTTCGGGGACCTGTCTGGGGGCACCCTGGCTTGGCGAAGGTCACTCCGACCCCTCACCACCACACTCCAGCAACACAACATTCCATATCGCTGGCGGACCCCCAACTCTCTCCAAGTGCAGCGTGGGGAAACAACCTACCACATCCATGACCCACACGACGCCGCAGAACTGCTACTGACCCTGGGCCTAACATGGGACTCACTTCTCCAGACGACCCCCAAAGCCTCCACCACTCCGACCCACAGTTGGAATCCGGCAGGCAGTGCTCCATTTGTACCCCGGAACCTCACGCCAGTCACATATGCCGCGGTCACCACCTGAACAGACTCGAGGCACCTTCGCCCCCAATTGGATGTCACCGCCACCTGACCTTACCGGACCACGCCACTCACTTATACCAGGCACCCTGTAACTTCTGGGACTTCCCTAACCACCTAACGAAGATTGTATCACTATTTGCTCGACACCGACACGGCCCTAAAGGGACGGTACCACAAGCCAGTCAACCGGCCAGAGACTCACACGGGGTCAGGACTTCTGTGGACGGTTGTGATACCCCGATTTACCAGCCAAGTCCCCATCTGCGAGCTCCTCGGGACTCTTGTACGACCCTGATGCAGACTGCCAGCCCGTCTACTCCAATACCGGGACACTGTGTGATGTATATAACCCTAATGCTTACTATTGTTGCTCACCCATGTGCCTTACTACTAGGCTTCTATACAGGGTCTCGACTGTAGACGAGCAATGGCACATTGGCGTACTGATCACCCAATATCTGCACATAATTTAAACAACCTCCCGCATCCAACCACCACACACCGAAATAATGAAATGGCTCTACCCACTACAACGCTACTAGAGCTTGGCTTCGACTTAAGCCACCTGCCCCCTTGCCCCTTACCACCCACGAGTTACGCTAACCGAAGCCAAACTGTACACCCAGACACCCCACACTAAACACATACCCCCACAAACACAGACTCCTCTAACTCACATGACTTCACATACATTCACGCCTCACTCGATGAAAGAGCTTAACAGCTCCCGCACTTACATACTAGTCCCATTCACTCATAACTTTGGGCAAATCCCCACGCCTGTCTTACGTGACTACACTAGCCCAACCCTGCCTTCGAGACACACGGGCCTAAAGCAACTGAACAAAGTATTTTTTTTAATATGTGACGTTTCTTCTTGATGTTTACGCTGCCTACCCTGTCTATAACCACGGTCACTATAATGTTTGCCAAGCGACTGCATACGGTGGCCCAATGTATAGTGAGACCTAGACAGCCCTGACACAAGGGCACCCAACTCTCCTTAACTTTAGCAATGTGTAACCCGTGTGTAGTGCTAAACCGCCGAGGTATTACTTTTGCATTAAGATATTACACATAGGACACACGCCCTAGCCCACGATTCTCAGGGGGGGGTAGATTATTTTGTCAGACGAGCACTACTTTACTCACACAATACACCACGCTACCCAGGGGCAACCCAGTTGTTAAATACACAGGGAGGGCAGCCAAAACACACCTAACCACGACCGCAAAAGAATAAGTGTCGCCATACCCACACGTATAAGGACCACAAGGCAGACACTGTTTGCAACCTTTACTCAGCACACTACCGGACACACTAGCACTCCATCCCAGGATGCCCACAGCTAGCACACAGACGAGCCCCTTAGCTAACCATCTCAACAACGTTAACTACATCGCTCACAGAGGGCCACACATACACCAAGCTAAACTAAATACACTTGACCCACATGTTGAAATCCACACACAAACATCTACGCCAGTTAGACGACTGTACTAACTCGACGAGTACAAACTATACTCATTATGCTCCAAGTTATATTGTTCAATTGTTAGACGTATAGGCCCCACTCGCAACTCTATATATATATATATATATATAAATTAAAAATGTGCACTACTCGCATGTTATCAGCAGGTACAATCCTTATAAGCTCATAAGTTAAATATCATCAGCAACTGTATTCCTTAAATGTTTTTATAGTTCGGCTTTATCAGCATACATATTCCTTATTTGTACTTAAACGATAGTAAGATCAACAATGTGCACCTTACCTGTTCGAAATATGGTATACCTTAAGCTTCTGCAAGCCTTACATGTTCTCACAAAACCATGTGTTGGAAACGTATATATTCCTCAACTGCTCTACAAGCTATGTCATGTCTGTGTGCATAATCCTTTTATGACTCCTTTAAAAAAAATGGTGCAGCTTTATATAATGTGTTATTGGAACCTTACTTGAATTGTATTGATGTGATGCTTACAACATATTGTTGCGAAATCTGAGGCTCTTTGCACCTCAAAAATAAAGAATTGAAAAGAGAAAAAAAAAAAAAAAAGAAACTGTACACAAGAAAAGGATTTTATAAGACAAACACAGATAATCAAAGAACATTTTTTTGAGAAAGGGTATAAGGAGAAAGATCTCCAAAAAAGCATAGAAGAAATTAAATGACTTGAAAGAAATAATCTACTTATCTATAAAAAGAAAAAAACAAAGCACAGAAGATAAAAGATTCAACATTCCTTTTATTTCCATTTTTTCTGCTACAAATAACAAAGTAAGTTATGCCATTAATAAATATTGTCATTTGTTGCAAGACGATCCGATCTTGAAAGAAGTGTTACCATCAAGACCTAAAATCGTACATAGGGGGTGTAAGAATATGAAAAATCTTTTGGTGAACAGTAGCTTAAAGAATCCCTCTAATGGAAATGGTAATTTCCTTGTAGGAAGTAAAGGGTTTTATGGGTGTGGAACGTGTTTGGCATGTAGGGAAACAAACAGTAAAAAAGGAATATAAAGAATACCAATGAAATTACAAAAAAGACTTTGTGATAAGCGATCAACTTACATGCTTTTCTAAGAATAGTATTTACCTTTTAATATGCCCATGTAATAAGATGTATATAGGGAGAAAAATTAGAGGCCTACATGTCAGAATTTCTGAACATGTGAGAAACATTAAAAAAGGAGTAGAAACACACAGTGTTTCTCAGCACTTTAAACATCATAATCAAAACCCACAAGATCTCACATTTTGTGCACTGAAACTGGTTAAAAAAAATTGGAGGGGTGGAGATTTTACAAGAAAAATTGGGATTGAGGAAATGACGTTTATTTTTAACTTTAACACTTTGGTCCCTCATGGATTAAATTTGGATTTCAAATTATGCCATTTTCTATCGTAATTTTATTCTTCAAGCTTCAATATTTGAATTTTAAGGTATATTAGTTTTATTAATTTTAAAAATTATCTTATTTGAGATTAATTCATATTGTGTAGTGTATTTCTCCCCCTCCAATTTTACTTTTTCTTTGTTTTATTAGTGTCCTATGGGGAATTGAGAAATCCCTATATGTATATAAACAAGTAGGAGATTAGTCCAATTTGTTAGTTAATGCACTTTAAACACTTTAAACAACTTTTGAGTTTACAGACGATCAAACTGAAGTGCAATAATGTAAATTGGGGACATTATATGTAATTATGTATGTTTGATTTAATGATGTGTTTTCTCTAACTTTAGTTATATTATTATAAATCACTCACTCTTTAAATATAAGGCTAAGAATCTATTATAATGTGACAAATTATACATTAAGCATTGTGTCTAATAATGTTTTTAATTATTTTATATTTCCTCGTTTGTTATGAGGACAAGTTGACTTTTAGGGTTAAAGACTGGAGCTCAATAGAGCGTATTAGAATAAACCACGGAGGTGGAACGCATAAGTTGCGTTCCACAAAGAAAGAGGAAGTGAGAAGCCGAGTCACATGATTGCCGCACGAACGTGCGTTTCAACTGCATTCGCGTGCGTTCCACGGAACCAATTTCCGGTTCCACAGATGCCGGCAATTTGAACATTAGAGCCATATAAAAGAGGAGAAGGACGCAGCATGAAAAACATACCAACAGGGGGGCGTGGCTAACTGCCGAGCTTAATGGACGCACATTAATCCCTCTGCTCCTGACCCAAAGTTAATCCACAGCAATCGGAGAGAATCACAAATCATGGGCAACCACAAAAAGCAAACTAACCTTCAAGCTAATACAGGGAAGACGCCCTCAACTAAATCGGGATCTTTAACCCGTTATTTCAGAGAAAACCCGGACCGCATGTCGGAGGCCGCGGCCGCGACCTTGAATATGGCGGACACGGATTCTCCTTCAAATTCTTTATCACACAGCCCTTGCTATTCTGAAAACTCACAACCAACAGACAAACAAGATGAAACAGATATCAGAATACTGATTAAGAACTTACCATCGAAGGCTGATATCCAGCAGATCCAACAAACGCTGGGAAAAATAGAATCCTTGTTCCAATCCAAACTGGAAGAAATGGGCACTGACGTCCAACAGCTTAATCTACGGATCTCAGACCTGGAAGAAGAAAAAGACATATTACAAGCCCAAATTACTAATATTGCAACAACACTAGACTCACAAATTTTAAATTGGGCTTCATCCCAGAGACATATCGACGATCTCGACAATAGGGGAAGAAGAAATAACTTGCGAATCAGGGGGATACCGGAGGCCCAAGGTGAGGACATAACGCTAATACTCTCTGAACTCTTTAATCTAATCCTGGAATCCCCTGCAGACAATCTTATTTTGCTGGATAGAGCCCATAGATCTCTTCGTCCGAGAGGCCTATCACAGGACTCACCAAGAGACATTATCTGTAGACTACATTATTACAACATTAAGGACAATATAGTAAAGGCCATCAGAGATATGACACAACCTCTGCTATTCCATGGCAATCCTATACAAATATTCCCTGACCTGTCCTGGTATACCCTTCAAGCTAGAAGGGTCCTAAAACCAGTCACTGAATTGCTTCGACAAAGAAATATCAGATACCGATGGGGATTCCCCTTTGCATTAATTGTATCCACTAAAGGTATCATCCACTCTATCTCGACATTCCTGGACGTCACTCCTTTCCTCAGAGCCTTGGACCTCCCCAACACTACCGTTATAGACTGGAATACACCGCCTCCGAACCAAGACTCACTTCATCCAACCCAGCGGCAAAAGTGGTCTACCCCAGCAAGGAAGAGACGTCCGGATCAAAGATTCCTCTCTCCAAACCAGAGACAGGGTAAAATCCCTACTGAAAACACCCCACTGAGACAACGCCCGCAAGATAATGGTTCCAACTGATAACCGCAAAACAAACACCAACGTTTTCTCCTCCTCTCTACTGGTGGGAAGCACTATTTGAAACATAACCTATTCGCCTGAACTGGGACATTTTCATTTGAGACTATCTTACTGTTTCCAGAAACAATCCTTTTACGATCTCAGGGGAATTTTCCTTCCCGTGACTCTCACTTGTTTTCCACCTCCAATCATTTCTTATAGAGGCTTAAGAGGACCTTGCCTCACAGGTCGTATAACTGTCTAACACTATCTAACATGTTACCTCTGACTTCAAAATGCCGTAGCGAGTAAAATGATATAACAATTTCAAATTTTTTGTACTATTATTTTAATAGGCTACACTATAGAAGTAGAACGTTTTTATTTTACCTTTTGTCTGCCAATGCTATTGTAACTTAGATTTTCTAGCGGTTAAAGTTTTCCTCGACAAACTGCATTAAGAGGAATCTATTAATAATTATAACATGCAACATCTTAACTTGACTTTACCCAGGGATATATTTGCCCCACAAATCCTAACTCAGATATGTTAAAATCACGTTACTTCATCTATAACAGTTGTTATCGATATCACCTATCTCTATTGGTAGAGAAAATTAACTCACTAGTCAATTTGCATATCCCACGCTTATCGCTAACCATAGCGGTTTGCCTCTACGGTAATCCTTAAATACCAAGTAACATGATGTAAGCATGTTTCATAATGCCATACTGAGGCGGATACTGATGAAAACATGAGACCCTCCAGACAGATTGTGGGTCAACAGTGATTAATCTTGCATAGTTCTTACAACTCCTAGAGAAATCATTATACACCTGCATTGAAGGTATATGACAAGGCCTTATTAAATACGAGTCAGTTACTAAGACCTCTGTGGAAATCTTAGTATTAATTTACAAAAACTACATTCGACTTAAACAGCACAGAGCTTTCCTCTCCCCACCATCCTACACAACAATCCCTTATTATTTAAAAAAAATAAAAATAAAAATAATAATAATAAAAAAAAACGAAAAAACAAAAACAACATATCAGAGCTATGCTACCCTCTCTTCATTGTCCTAGAATAGGTTCTCAAAAAACTCCCCCCACCTCACTAGTTAGAGGAGGAACTAAACTGTACTTACGCGGTTCCTCTCCACTACAACTAGCTAAAAAATTGGATTGAGACTTGGGTCTTCAGCTCCAGCGTAAATCTACGACCCCTAATACTTATTGGTTCTCTCTCTAGCGTCGAGATTGAACTACATTCCCGTAAGGGAAACTCAATACTATCTTCTTTATACCCCAATTCCATCTTCTCCCCTTCTCTGCACTACCTTCTCCCTTCTCCATCTTCCTACTCCTTGTTTTTTCCTTCCACTAGGTCTTATTAAGACCAATTCTAGCGAGACAAATAATTTCCTATCTATCTAATAAGCAGAGATTCAACTCACCAGCACTAAGAAATTACCTATAATTCAGCAAAGTTTTCTACTCTGATAGAAATTGTTAATAATTCTTGTACAGTTTAAGTGTTATTACGTTATAGATTGTTGTATTGTAATTTTATTGTACCACTATTTCAGTACATTACTGTATATACCACACTGCATTTCATAAACGAATCGTTTGGGTGATAACCTGTACCTTGGAGAACCAAGATACCGAAAAATTACCTCAAATTCCACAGACTTTTACGGTAAGGTACTCTTAGATCTGAATTTGGACACTCTAAGTAACGTCCTTCTGACGTGACAATTTAACAACACCTGAAATCTATTCACAAGTTCTAACTATTTCCCTATCAAAATACTCCTCACTCTCCTACCCATCAATTCCATAGACAACTACAAGTCCACTCACTGAGAATTATCAATACTTCCCTTCAATACCTTAGTTAAAAACAACTGAAGAGACCATGACTACCTTAAATATTCTTACACAAAATGCAAGAGGTTTAAACACCCCTGAAAAACGTTCTATCGCACTTACAGACTTTAAGAGGAACAAAGCACATATAGTGTTTATTCAAGAAACACATTTTAGAAAAGACTCCCCTCCCAAACTGCACAACAAAGACTATCCGTTGGGCTACTTTAGCCATTTCTCTGAGTCCAAATCTCGAGGAGTTGCAATTCTTATAGGACAGCATATATCCTTCACATACCAAGATCACCTAGCAGATGACTCTGGCAGATTTGTGTTTGTCAAGGGCAAAATTAGCAATACTCAATTCACTTTGGCAAATATATACCTACCTAACAAAAAACAGAATCACGCCCTTGCAAAAATACTAAAAAAACTCACTATGTTTCAAGATGGAATTCTTATTATGGGAGGAGACTTCAATATTCCCTTAGATGAGAGCCTGGATACCACCTCCATATCGAGAAACTACCAATCCCAAACTATGTTTCAATAGTGACCAGGTAACTCTGTCAAAAGCTTTTTCGGCATCAATAGCCAATAAAGCGCTCCGAGGCCCAATTTTATGATAGTTGGAGAGCCATACACCCTACACAAAAAGATTATTCCTTTTTCTCCCACCCCGCAGGTACCTACTCTAGGATCGACACCATATTCTTACAGCATAGATACCTTTCCCTCATAAAATCTTCTACATACGGCCAGATCACATGGTCAGATCACGCCCCCATGACTCTAACCATCTCCATCCCAACAGCATCTGCACCTTTCTCCCAATGGAAACTTAATGACTTAATCCTGAATGATGGTGAGACCTTAACCGGGTTGCAAAAGTTAGCATCTAATTATTTCATCGAAAACACTCACCCAGACACAACTCCAATAATGACGTGGGAAGCACACAAAGCAGTTACTAGAGGGGAACTGATAAAAGCAGCGACAATTCTTAAAAAGAACAGGGATAGGAAAGTAGAACAACTCACCAGAGATATTAAACATCTAGAATGCAATCACAAAAAATCCCTTTCATTAGATGAACACAAATTACTTTCGGACAAACGATCTGAACTAACGGCTATTCTACATTTACATGCCAAACGCAAGTTATCTCTAACGAAAAACATGTATTACTCCCAAGGTGGCAAGGCAGGTAAACTTCTTGCTAGATCTATACAATTAGAAAGACAATCCTCCTTCATTTCTGAAATCAGGAAACAAGATGGTACCCTCACCTGCCATATGTCAGACATTCTAGACTCTTTTCATAAATTTTATTCCCAACTATACAACCTTTCAAATACAAAACCCACAACAGACAATATACTAGAATTTCTAAAACCAAGAATAAAACATACTATTCCGAGTAATGAAATTGCATTCCTAGATAGCCCTATAACTACAGAGGAATTTTACGCTACAGTCAAATCGCTTCCCCTAGGTAAAAGCCCAGGCCCTGATGGCTTTACAGGGAAATACTACAAAGAACTCTCACATATACTAGCACAACCTTTTATTAAGGCCTACAACATGCCACATATTGCATCATATATCCCAAACTCGGCAACCATCTCAATAATTCCGAAACCGGGAAAAGACACAACCATTTGTGGTAATTACAGACCAATTTCACTTATCAATATTGATCTAAAGATTCTGACCAAAATTATGGCAAATAGACTTAAACCCATTATACCAACACTAATTCACCCAGATCAAGCTGGATTCGTTATGGGTAGGGAAGCTAAAAACAACACCACAAAAATTATTAACATTATTCATTGGGCCCTCACACACAAGACACAAAGCGCTTTATTGGCTATTGATGCCGAAAAAGCTTTTGACAGAGTTACCTGGTCACTATTGAAACATACTTTGAGATACTTAAATTTTGGTGATAGATGGTTGGAATGGATCAATATGATATACTCTAAACCTACAGCAAAACTGAGAATTAATGGTCAATTATCAAAAACAGTGAATATAACAAATGGCACAAGACAGGGATGACCCTTATCACCACTATTGTTTATCCTAGTTCTGGAACCCTTCCTCCAAGGCATTTGAGACAATAATCTAATACAGGGAATTCAAGTCAAAAATCAAAATTATAAAGTCACCGCATTTGCAGACGACCTTCTCTTCACTTTATCAAATCCACTCAAGACTATTCCCGCCATCATTTCGGAAATGGAAGCGTACGGCAAACTTTCATTTTTCCAGGCCAACCTTACAAAATGTGATCTAATGCCTATTATCTCGTCAGATCAGACGAACAAACTAATTAGGTCCAAATTCTCATTTAACTGGACAACCAAATCAATTAAATACTTAGGAATTCACATTCCCAGCAATCTTGATAACACCTACTCGATTAATTTCCCACCACTGATAGATTCCATCACAAAAGACCTTAATAGGTGGCATAAACCATGTTTCGGACTACTAAGTCGTGTTAATATCCTTAAAATGAACATCCTACCACGCATCCTCTATCTCCTCCAAACCATACCGCTCAAAATTCCAACAAAATTCTTCATCTCCATCAAATCTCTATTCCTGAAATTCATTTGGGCCCATAAACCTCCCAGACTAGCATATCAAACCTTGATAAAAAAAAGGGAACAAGGAGGACTAAATCTCCCAGACATAGAAACATACTATAAATCGACCCATCTACAAAGACTCTATGAGTGGAATCGAACCCACACAACACTTCAATGGGTCACACTACAGTCAGTTCAGAATTATTAGGCAAATGAGTATTTTGACCACATCATCCTCTTTATGCATGTTGTCTTACTCCAAGCTGTATAGGCTCGAAAGCCTACTACCAATTAAGCATATTAGGTGATGCGCATCTCTGTAATGAGAAGGGGTGTGGTCTAATGACATCAACACCCTATATCAGGTGTGCATAATTATTAGGCAACTTCCTTTCCTTTGGCAAAATGGGTCAAAAGAAGGACTTGACAGGCTCAGAAAAGTCAAAAATAGTGAGATATCTTGCAGAGGGATGCAGCACTCTTAAAATTGCAAAGCTTCTGAAGCGTGATCATCGAACAATCAAGCGTTTCATTCAAAATAGTCAACAGGGTCGCAAGAAGCGTGTGGAGAAACCAAGGCGCAAAATAACTGCCCATGAACTGAGAAAAGTCAAGCGTGCAGCTGCCAAGATGCCACTTGCCACCAGTTTGGCCATATTTCAGAGCTGCAACATCACTGGAGTGCCCAAAAGCACAAGGTGTGCAATACTCAGAGACATGGCCAAGGTGAGAAAGGCTGAAAGACGACCACCACTGACACAAAAGCTGAAACGTCAAGACTGGGCCAAGAAATATCTCAAGACTGATTTTTCTAAGGTTTTATGGACTGATGAAATGAGAGTGAGTCTTGATGGGCCAGATGGATGGATTGGTAAAGGGCAGAGAGCTCCAGTCCGACTCAGACGCCAGCAAGGTGGAGGTGGAGTACTGGTTTGGGCTGGTATCATCAAAGATGAGCTTGTGGGGCCTTTTCGGGTTGAGGATGGAGTCAAGCTCAACTCCCAGTCCTACTGCCAGTTTTTGGAAGACACCTTCTTCAAGCAGTGGTACAGGAAGAAGTCTGCATCCTTCAAGAAAAACATGATTTTCATGCAGGACAATGCTCCATCACACGCGTCCAAGTACTCCACAGCGTGGCTGTCAAGAAAGGGTATAAAAGAAGAAAATCTAATGACATGGCCTCCTTGTTCACCTGATCTGAACCCCATTGAGAACCTGTGGTCCATCATCAAATGTGAGATTTACAAGGAGGGAAAACAGTACACCTCTCTGAACAGTGTCTGTGAGGCTGTGGTTGCTGCTGCACGCAATTTTGATGGTGAACAGATCAAAACACTGACAGAATCCATGGATGGCAGGCTTTTGAGTGTCCTTGCAAAGAAAGGTGGCTATATTGGTCACTGATTTGTTTTTGTTATGTTTTTGAATGTCAGAAATGTATATTTGTGAATGTTGAGATGTTATATTGGTTTCACTGGTAAAAATAAATAATTGAAATGGGTATATATTTGTTTTTTGTTAAATTGCCTAATAATTATGCACAGTAATAGTCACCCGCACACACAGATATCCCCCTAAAATAGCTATAACTAAAAACAAACTAAAAACTACTTCCAAAAATATTCAGCTTTGATATTAATGAGTTTTTTGGGTTCATTGAGAACATGGTTGTTGTTCAATAATAAAATGAATCCTCAAAAATACAACTTGCCTAATAATTCTGCACTCCCTGTAGAAAACAGCTTTATGGACATTCCACTTCATGTCTATACCTGGCTTCAAGATGATCCCCAATTCGAGGGAAAACTATATAAACAGCCAACGATATCTCCTACACTTCACATATGGCTCAAACTGAGGAAGCAAACAAATATTTCTCCCTTTCCTTCCCCTATTTACCCTCTAACACTAAACCCTCTCTTTCATAAAGGAACATCAGGGAAACAAATGGGCTTTAAATTTAATGGACCCTACTTGAAGTTAAATGAGGCAATAAATGGGAATAAACTTAAACCCATACAGGAACTCACCTTATCTTACTCTCACACAGGGATTCAATCCTTCTTTCATGATCAGCTCAAACATTTCATCAAGTCCCATTCACTTTTACCGGAGGGTAATAGACCACTTACTAGACTTGAATCTCTATGCACCTCACATCCCCTAAAGATAAAAACTCTTTCGACATTCTACTCGATAATTAAAGAGGCATACACTCAATCTCAACCGACTTTTACACTAAAGTGGACAGATGAACTCCTTACCAACCTCACTGAACTACAGTGGAAAAACGTTTTTATCTCAATACATAAATCCACTATCTCAACACACGCCCAGGAATGTAATTACAAAAAAATCACTCGCTGGCATAATACACCAGCCAAACTTAACAAATTCTACCCTTCAACGCCTGACCTCTGTTGGAGATGCAAGGCTCCAAACGCACACCACACTCATATCTGGTGGCAATGCCCGACGATACACAAATTCTGGTCGAGAATTCATATAATTATTCAGTTAATATTTCATAAAACCTTCTCTTGTAGCCCGGAGCATTATATCTTTTTGCTACCTCCACCCGAACTTAAATCACTGGAGTTGATGCTATTTCGCAACTTGGTCATGGCAGCTTCCCAACTGGTTCCCAAATACTGGAAACAAACTAAATCCCCTTCGATTAGGGAATGGATAACGAAAATGGATAACGAAAATGGAGGGAATAACCCTCTCCAAAACAGGGAGACATGCTAAATACATATCCATCTGGGACCCTTGGCTCAAACATATTCATTCCTACTCCCACTTAACTCAATAAAAATCCCTCATCCCACACACCTCCCTACCTCTCCTTTTTTCAGGGGCATGTAACAATCATACTTACAATTCATCGAATCAAATATAGTGGCCATCACACCAGATGCATGTCCTTAAACCCTCCCCTCCCTTCTTGAAGAGAGGTTGAATTGAAAGAAAACAATTATAAAAACATCTATAACTGTCATTCTATTCTATCTACCACAGTAGCGGGGCCACTCCATCCCGATAATACTCAACGCTTCCAATCCTCCCTTTTTGACTCACCACATCATTTCGAATCTTGGTTCTGCAAAATATTCTTCCTACCAAGCATCCTTCTAAATACATAATGCCACTGTTGAACTTACTCAGGATGCCTTATTTAATTTTTTATTTAATTTTTTATTTATTCTTTTATTTACTCTTTTGTTTACTCTTTTATTACAAAACTTTTTACTTGCTTAGTCATTCCCATCCTAAAGCACTTCTACAACGATATTCTAGTGACACTTTATGTCCTGTACCAATTGTTATGTATTATCTTAGTACTGTTTTATTAACTACGTTATATTGAAATTTGTAATCTCGATATTATCTCGCTATACCAAAGCATTTACTGTATTATGTAAATTTATAAACCAATAAAAACGTATCAAATAAAAAAAAAGAAAAACATACCAACTGAGGAAGCCAATCAATGGCGAAACGCGTTTTGGACTTATTTTAGGACTTTTTATTCTCATTTGATCAATTGATTTTTTTATTGAATTCTTGTTTAATTGTATTTAATACATTTTGTCTCATTCATCTAGGAGTTATCCTGTCCATCTCTATATCCCCAATTGGATGTGGAGGAGACCAGAAGGAGACAGAAAGAGGGAAGTGGATCTCAAAAAGATCCCAAGGCACTTTACACTAGAGACAGGTGCTTTTGGCTCTACACTTGTGAGTTGTCAATTTGCATTATTTCACTTATCTTTGGTTGTAATAACCATCTGCACTATGATTTGATTGTTTATTATTTGCAGATTATTGTAATAGCATTCTCATCAGCATATCCATCTGTTCAGGTATTTCAGAGCTCCACTTATTCTTTGTTTTTTCACGTATTGTATTGTGAAGGTTAAAGGAATCCTTCACTTAAGTGTAGAGCCTGTTTTCACCTTATTGTATTTGTGTGCACTTGTTTGCATAAATTCATACAGGTTTGGGGTCCTTCATTTTTTATTTCACTTGTTAAAAGTTGTGGTACACAGGTTAAGATTAATCCACTCTTCCTTTCCTTTTTTTGTGACTGCATGATTATCCTTTCAATAAATGTCAGTTTGACTCCTACAAGGTCATACGTTTGTCACTTCGGTACAATGCCCATGCAACAACTTTTCACATCTATCTCCCAAATTCAACCACCACGGTTCATTTTAGGTCAGGCACAGTTCTTACCAAAGGCACGATAACTCACTCACTGTTTCTATCAGCTTTATACTCATTAAAGTACTTAGCTCTATGTTATGATTCTAGGCTCCTCAGCTTTTTCTTCAAATAAAACTTCAGGAAGTGTCAAGCCCCCGGTATCCTGTCCTGCAGTATCAGGTATAGTGGTTTACTCGTTACAGCTATCTTGCCCCGAGGCCTCATTCAGCCTCCATGGGAAAACGCTCTTATCGTCATTGAGAGGCCAACATCCCGTCACCATGTCAGTGGCCATGACTTACATCAGTCCAAATCATAGGTAGAGCCTCTCACCACCGCTTGGCATTAGCAGGGTCTCATCTGTCACTTGACTATAGCTACGTTCTTTGCCACGGCACTAGTCAGCAGGCCAGTTCTCCGAAGGTCTCGTTCTTTCTCCACACTCCCCTACCTAATTTAAATCATTATTCCTTTTTCCAGAATGTCACAAGAATCAATTCCCATAGATGATTTACCATTGGATGAAGTACCCATCACGCCAGCCAGAATCCCGCACCCCCTCTACCACCATGTCCCTGAGATCTTGGACTATCCCAAAAAAATGCAGCTGAACTTAGACTCAGGGATATCCCTTTTCAGCCACTGCTAGAAAGGCAGAGCTATACAGACTGTTGACGGCTCAGGCCAGCGAATCTAGACCTGGCACTAGCTCCCAAGGGCACCTCCGATTCTACGCAGGAAACCCTGTCAGCTATTCTGGCCTACCTCCAAACCATGAATAGTAGACTGCTAAAAGTGGAATCTGCCATAGCCACCCCAGGTGACTTACCAGGCCCTTCAGGTCCCCCTCTGGTAACCCCTATTTTTCTGACTTGCACCCCCCTCCCTCCCCCTCCCCCTCTCCCACCAACCACAACCACTACCCCATATGTCTCACATGCTCACTCCGTCCCAGCATCCATTAAAAAGGATATACTGGATGGGAAGGATGTGAACCTAGTTTCCCTGCTCATAGCCTCAGAAGATGTCCTTGAATACCGAGCTTATAATTACGGGGACATCTCAGTGGTACTAAAAACTAGAGACCCACGTCTGATCAAGAAGCTATCCATTCCACAGTTTGTGATAGCTTTTGGGATTTATAGAGACGTAATTTGCTCAGTATATCCTCACAGGAGGGAAGAGCTTGATCTCTACATGCATAAAGTGGTTGACTTAGGCATTAAGTATGGAGGGTTCTCTTTCTATGACTATCACGAGTCCGGGTCAGCCAAGGCAGCAACTCATCTGGCCCAATTTAATATCAGAATCGACTGGTGCCCGATGGACACGGAACTTTCTGCCGACACTTTGCCGGACTGAGGCCCCCGTCCTGTGCCGCCTGTAGCTCAACATCTCACTCCACTGACTTGTGCCATTGCGAGGCAAACCATTCCACTTCTCACCACTCCTTCACCCCACACTCTAGACAAGAAGGTGGGCAGAGGGATAAGCTGGGCAGACCTATTGCGTTTCTGGGCAAGGCGAAGATGTGCAATAACGTTAACACTGGTGCATGCAGCTTCAGCGCATGCCAATTGTTGCACGTCTGCTCCATTTGCTTCAGAGCGCATACGAAGACTATGTGCCCGGCCCGACTGTCACCTAAAAAATGACTGCCTGAGGTCAAAATCGATATTGTGGCTTACTACCTACGCTCCCACCCAGCAAGGCATTTGGTAGATTATTTGGTGACGAGTTTCTCACAGGGTTTTACACGGGCCTCATCACCATCCCCACAGGCACGTTTGAATGCCCTAACCTGCTCTCAGCTTCTAATGAACTTCTTACGGTGGACCACCTTCTGTCCACAGAAACTAAAACAGGCTTCATGATTGGCCCTGTCACTGTATCACCTTTTTCATCCTGGCAAACCAACCCCATTGTCATAGACGTGCACATTACTTTAATAAAAAAGATTAATTATCGACTTCTCTGCATCTCATTCTTCTTCTGTCCCCAGCATAAACTCGCTCATACCCACTGAGGAGTTTTCACTACACTATGCTAAAATCGATGACGCTATGCAAGCCATTATCACATAAGGCAGCAAGGCATGGTTGAGCAAGACTGACATCACCAACGCCTTCAAGCTTCTACCCATTCACCCCTCAATATGGCACTTACACGGTGTTAAATGGCAGGACAGGTATTGTTTTTCTGGGTAGCTTACCTTTGGGTCAAGGAGCAGCCCTAAGCTGTTTGACATTTTCGCTAAAACGCTCTGTTGGCTGTTCCTAAACATAGTTAGGTGTCCATCTGTTATCCACTATTTGGACAATTTCTGTTGGTAGAACCAGGGTCACACACACCAAGGAGCATTCACAACACCACAGCCCTCTTCACTAAATTAGGGGTATCCCTGTCACCAAGTAAAATGCTTGGACCCTCTACTGAGCTGGTATTCTTGGGCATCATTTTGGACACAGTATCCTTCCAAGCCACCCTACCACCCTAGAAATTGACCTGCATTAGGGATGAAATCGGTCTGTTCCTGCAGAGTGATACATGCACCAGGAGGGAACTCCAGTCCTTATTGGGGTCCCTTAACTTTGCAATACAAATCATTCCGCAGGGCAGATGATTCGTCTCTGGGCTACTGTTTAATCCACGGGGTGCCCAACTCCTGCCCTATTACTTTGGATGTGTCACATCCTGTTCCTAGCTGCGGATCATTCTGGGTATGGCTTCTGGTATCCAGTACTCTTTTTACAATTCTTGTTTAGTTTTTCTTGTTTTTTTGGACCACCATCCTGACAGTATGGCCGTAGGCACTTGGAGTTCGTGGAGTGGACTTTGCAGCTTTCCTGACCTGCCTGTCTGTATCCAGTTCTGCCTGGATTCTTCCTGGTTCTGGTTCTGATTTGGATTCCGGTTTTGTCGCAATGCTCCTGTTTTCTGGCGGTGATCTTCATTCGTTGCTGGTGGTTTCTATGCAGGAGGCCTCTCCGGTGGGGGATCCTTGCCTCCGTGGGAGTCAAGAGGACTTCATTGCAGGATTCACTCGCCATTCCTGGTCTCTGCCTGGGAGCTGTTGGGACCGTCCGGAGGTCGCTCCTTAGGAGGGGAGTTATGTCACATCCTGTTCTTAGCTGCAGATCATTCTGGCTATGGCTTCTGGTATCCAGTACTCTTTTTACAATTCTTGTTTAGTTTTTCTTGTTTTTTTGGTTTTCTATTCTATGTCTGGTTTTCTTTATGCTGGGATTTCTGGGTTCATTCCTTTTATTCCGTCCCTGGATGTCCCAGTCTCTTGGATTCATTTAAATGTTTGTTTTATGTTGCCACACCCATTTGTTTTCCATCATTCTTTTTGTTTCAGTGTTCCTGCAGGCAGCTGCTCAAGGCTTCTGCCCTTTCTTGCAGGTAAGTGCTATATATGTCTTCTTTGGTTGTTTTAGCATACATTAGGCAGTGTAGGACCTGCCAGATATGGGGTACATTGGCGTTGTTGGCAGGCTTATGCAATGTATGATCATATAATGTGACTAAATCCCCATGATTTCCATATATAGTGCTTAGTTATTTCTCCTCTTGTTTTGCCTATCTTATCTTGTCTTGTTTTAGTTTGTATACCCAGTCCCATTAAAAAGGACCAGTCCTGTCCAGGCATGCCCATGTTATGCTTCATGTTTCCCTCATGTCTTGTGTACATGTTCTGGGTTTAGCTTCCTATCCTTCTCCGGTTCTGGGTTCTCCTAGTTTTGTCTTGTTTTCATGTTTGGTACCTTTCCTAGCCTTGTCTTGTTTCTGTACTGGATACACTCCTGCTGCAGAGCCTCCCTATTCAGCTCTGGGAGGTCTGCTTAATTCCTGCTCCTAGATCCTGGGATCCGTTGAAGCTGAATCAGGGTTCTGGTTTGTGGCTGCACAAACGCTGGTACTCAACACCAGGGGGCATGCGGTTACCCTGCTAATCCACTTCCACACTGTGACTCCTACTCTGAATATCAGGAATACTGGGTCCCGGTCAGAGAAAGACAAATGTGTGAATTACAGGTGCTTATTATTTAATGATTGTTTTAGATAATAGCAGCTTGAACACTTTGTGGATGCTCCAAAAATCACCCACTATTTAGAAAACAGAACAGGACACACAGAGAGGATAGAAAGTGAAAGAATCGTCTCCACTCTGTGCAATTGTAGTGCAGCGCTAATTTAAAATAAAGTCAACTCACCCTATTGGTATTGGTATGGTGGTTCAACTTAATTGGACATATGTGGAAAAAACACAAAATAGAAAATATATAGTGCAGGGTTGTTTAAACCACAAATTAGAGTTGCCTGTACAGTGGCACACTCACATGGTAACGAGCCTTTTTAGAAACAGGCTCTAAACTTTCCGGCTGGTATGTTATAGGGTAACATACACCCCCCTTTTTTCTGTCTGGATCTCCTCTCCGATCACACTTCCAATGTATATGGTGGAGAAAAGGAGAGAGGGATCTCTAAGTGAGATCTGCAGGTATAAAACACACTTTTAAATATTATGAAATTTGCTCACCTGGCTCAGAGCCTTCCAAACTGGCTCTGAGTTTCAGAAGTTTGTGTCAAATAAAGGGTGACAACCCCCTCTTGAGCCTGGGCAACACCAAACACTGGATCCGCTTTTTGGACGAAATGCACAAAAAAGTGCTTTTAATAAAATTAAAATTGAATGCAATTCAAGTGCATATAAAAGTACAAATAAAATACAAATAGAAAATATATATAAAATGTCCGTTTGGATCCTCCGAAACGCGTTTCACCTATCCTGTAGGCTTTTTCAATCGGCATGGTGTTGCTTCCTGGTTCCGGTATTTACATCATCAGTCTGGGACTTCCTCTTCAACTCCAATCCTATCGGAATGCGCCTTGGTGCTTGACTCCTCCCTTTCACAGCTTAACTCAATGATCTTACTCCATTAGGTCATCAAAAGATAGACGGGACTACATATCCCGAAATGCATTGCGGCCGCATTGTTCTGTCACTTCCGGTTCGGCAGAAATGACAGTCCCATCACACTTAGCAACACTATAGCGAATTTCGCTCAAATTTAGAAAGAGGAGGGGGGAGAAAGATTTATACAGCATCAATTGGGTAAAGAACTGAATCTGGTAAATGTAAAATAATGAAGAAATATGACTCCGAAATCCACAAGTATATGCATAGTACCTAACCTTATGAAATTAAAAAATCCCTTATATACAACTATATACAGTACAAAAACAACCCTGATATTGGATCAAAAAGGGGACTGGTAGCTTCTAATTAGGCAAGGATCTGACAAAGATGTAATAAACCTTTTTGAAGGGTATAGGTCTGACAGGGATACAATAGGGCACTTATAACCTTAATTTGATCAGGCAGAGGCACAGTGGATCACAAGAAATGGTACAACTCAAAGTCCACATTGAGACCGTGTGGGACCAGAGTGTCCAAATCAAAGATCCACCGCATCTCCGCCTGACCCAATTTCTTAATTATATCGTCACCCCTCCAGTTGGGATAGATTTTTTGAATGGCAAAAAAAGTCAAATATTGGGGATCACACCCATGATGTTCTTTGAAGTGAGACGAAACACTGTGTTGTATAAATCCTTTCTTAATATTACGAACGTGTTCGTTTATCCTTATATACAACGGTCGTTTCGTTCTCCCTACATAATATAAGTTACATGTGCACTTAAGTACATATATGACTTGCTTAGTATAACACGTAATCATATTTTTGATCGTATATTTCTTTTTACCCTGAGGATGTAAAAAGGTGGTCACGTGTCTCTTACTACTCCCTGTCCGCCTGCATGATATACATAACCTACATCCAAAAAAAACGTCTTTATATAAAAAGGTTTTGGGCTTATTGTCATTTTTTATGTGATTTTTAACTAGCTTTGATGCTAAACTCGGGGCTCCCCTGTAGACAACTTTCGGCTGCTCTGGTAATAAATTATATAATATGGGATCGGTCCTCAGTATTGGCCAGAATTTTGTAATAATTTGTTTCACCTGTTTACTTTTCGAATTAAAGTTACACAGGAAAGGGATATCTTGATTTGTATTGTCATTCTTGCTCTTATACTCCAAAAGTTTTGGTCTATCCTGAGATTTTATTTCTTCTATTGTGCTTTGCAGGATCTCATTATTATATCCCTTTTCTATAAAGCGACTTTTCAATTTTTTCGCTTGGGCATTGTATGTTGTTGTATCAGTACAGTTCCTTCGTATCTGAAGGAACTGTGACTTTGGAATGTTTAGAAGCCACGGCGAAAAATGGCAACTTTGTAGATCTACATAGTTGTTTACATCTACCAACTTGAAGTGGGTTTTGGTTTTTATAGTGCTTTCTTCAATATAGATTGTCAAATCTAGAAAATTCACACTTTGTCTACTGTGCTCTGCTACCAAATTAATCCCCCAATTATTAAAATTCAAATATGCCAGAAACAGTTGAAGAGTCTCTTCTGGACCATCCCAGACAAAGAAAATGTCGTCTATATAGCGGCGATAGGAAACGAGGTTTGCACTCCAGTCCGCGTTATCCAAAATAAAAACGTGCTCCCATAGAGCCATAAAAAGATTCGCATAACTGGGTGCAAACCTCGTTCCCATCGCCGTGCCACATATTTGTAAATAAAAATCGTTGGAGAACCAGAAAAAATTATTACATAATATAAGATGAATGCCCTGGATGATAAAGTCTATTTGCTCTTGTTGATATAATTCTGACTGTTCTAAGTGGAATCTTACCGCCTCCTCTCCTCTATTGTGGGGAATAACCGTATAAAGAGAGCTTACGTCAGCCGTAACTAATATGTAACTCTCCTTCCAGGTCATATCTCGTAGGGTCTGAAGTATACTTATAGTATCCTTGAGATGACTCGGAGTTTGTTGGACAAGGGGTTGGAGACAGTGGTCTATATATTCTGATAGTCTACTGGAAATCGAATTGATTCCAGAGACTATCGGACGATCCGGTGGAGCAACAGGATGCTTGTGGATCTTTGGGAGATGGTAGAGCACTGGGACCCTTGGATGTTGAATATTTAAATAACTATATTCTTGATCATTAAGGATCCCCTTGTCTCTACCAGCCACAAAGAAACTCCTGAATTTGGTTTCAATCTCCTGTGATGGATTACCGGGAAGTCGGAGATAGGTAGTTGAATCCCCCACCAATCTCAGACCCTCCTGGAGATATTTTTCTACGTCCATCACAACTATCCCCCCCCCCCTTCCCCCTTGTCCGCAGGTTTGATCACTATGTTTTGATCTTTTTGTAATTCCTTCAGAGCTAGCCACTCTTTCTTATTTAGATTCCCATTGATGGTTTTAGTTTTAATATTATTAATTTCCTGCATAACTGCCTTTTCAAAGCTTATCATTTCATCAGAAATGAAATTATGTGGAAAAAAGACAGATTTTTCTCTGAGTGTTGTATGTACAAACTCAGATTGGGTGGTCTCTTCATTGAGGTGTCTATCATTCCTCACAAAACACTTTTTCAGACAAAGCTGTCTCTTAAATTTGTTCAAATCCACATATATCTCAAATCTGTCTAATTCTTTAGTCGGAACAAATTTTAGTCCCTTATTCAGAACTGGACTTTGGGCCTTAGTTAACACTTTGCTGGACAAGTTAAAAATTAATGATGGTGGTGTGTCCAGTCCCTTTTCGCTTTTCTTAGTTCTCTTTCCTCCTCTAACTCCCCTTCCTCTACACTCCTCCTTCTTTTGTGTGGAGAATCGAGGTGTGGAGACCTCCTCCAAGTGGGAGCGAAGGTCTTGTGTTTGTCTTTGGGCCTCTCGTTTTGAAAAAAGTCCCAGCAGTAATGGGACTAAGCGCAGGACTTCTTTTTGTATTTGTATTTACTTTGTATCACACAGCCTGGTTACAATGCTGCTGCCCATCCCATGTGTTCCCTATTAAGGGTTAATAAGTATAGGGGTGTATATAAAAAATACCCCTTTCTGTCTCATTAGAGATATCTTTGCCAGAAGCTCAAGGAAGCAGGCTGAAGGGTCAGTGTTAGGACCCGCTTAGGGGGGTCTGCCTTGACGTTGGCAGGCGGGCATTCCCTCCAATGGCCATTGGAGCAACTAAATGATCTCCATTTGTCTAAATATACATAGGGATTAAGGAGAAAGCGCAGGTAACATTTTCTTTTCTTTGGTTTTTACTATATATTGGGGCTGATGTGTATTGTAGTTCTTGCTGCTGGCCCAGCAGTAATGGGACTAAGCGCAGGACTTCTTTTTGTATTTGTATTTACTTTGTATCACACAGCCTGGTTACAATGCTGCTGCCCATCCCATGTGTTCCCTATTAAGGGTTAATAAGTATAGGGGTGTATATAAAATAATACCCCTTTCTGTCTCATTAGAGATATCTTTGCCAGAAGCTCAAGGAAGCAGGCTGAAAGGGTCAGTGTTAGGACCCGCTTAGGGGGGTCTGCCTTGACGTTGGCAGGCGGGCATTCCCTCCAATGGCCATTGGAGCAACTAAATGACCTCCATTTGTCTAAATATACATAGGGATTAAGGAGAAAGCGCAGGTAACATTTTCTTTTCTTTGGTTTTTACTATATATTGGGGCTGATGTGTATTGTAGTTCTTGCTGCTGGCCCAGCAGTAATGGGACTAAGCGCAGGACTTATTTTTGTATTTGTAGATACCACATCAAGCCTTAAAACCATCTCATCTATAGAAAGTTGATGACCACTATGAACTTTCGTTACCTTCCACAAAAACTAACCACACCAATCATCCCACTATCATTCCTCTCTTCCCTACCAAGAATGCCTGGTGTCCAGTCAAAGTGCTTGACATTTTTCTTGTATCTCACCACACACACTCACTTGACACTCCACTTTTACTACTTCAAGGGCACCCACTCACCACAGCTAAATTCACATCTCACGTGAGGTCTCTGCTGTCAAGGTTGGGCTACAACCCGTGTTCCTTCTCCAG
This sequence comes from Pelobates fuscus, assembly GCF_036172605.1. Taxonomy (NCBI): domain Eukaryota; kingdom Metazoa; phylum Chordata; class Amphibia; order Anura; family Pelobatidae; genus Pelobates; species Pelobates fuscus. Next base: position 192,330,847 of record NC_086319.1, on the reverse strand, counting down.
TCACTTCTTCCATATAGGCGCAGCATCTTCAGCATCAAGCTCAAACACACCAGTCCACATCAAGAGACTGGGCCACTGGAAATCCTCTATTTACAATACTTACATACCACGACTGGAGAGGGAGCTTCGACAACTTTTCAGAAGTCTAGCTTTGTAACTTGCAATAAAGTGTCTTTTCCTTGAATCATCCTTTTGCCCTCTTTTTATTACAGGCCTACTCGTACATTGATTTCGGCACACCTCAACCAACTTTGCTTCTTCCGATACATTCCATAACCTATTAGAAATATCGAGCACAAGTTAAAAGGCCATAAGGCCTGAATTTGTGGGAGGGTTATGGCCCCTACTTAAACTCCTAGCCCCTACTTACCTCTGCCGTTCAAGCTGATTGACCCCACCCACCTACACCCATCTACATATTACAATTCACCTTTGTGGGCCCTCTTTTTATTACAGGCCTACTCGTACGTTGGTTTCGGCACACCTCAACCAACTCTTCTTCCTATACATTACATAACCTAGTATAAATTCTGAGCACAAATAAATATATATATATATATATATTTTTTTTTTTCCTTCTTTTATATATATAGTTAATACAATGCTAAACAAAAATCTGCACACCAGTCAAGTCATAAGACTTGCTTTTCCCACAGAAATCCCAACTCTGCAGTGATGTTACAACCGCAAAGGATTCTGGGTGGGCATATGCAAATTAGTTTAACAAAGAATCACATTTTTGCCTCATTCCATTTTAAACATGGATTCCTTTTAATTTGTGTTTGCAGTATACAACTGCTTGGAACACAAATCCGGATAAGATGCAAAACCAGTGAACCGCTCATGGACAGCTGTTTCGTTGTTAATGCAACTCTTCAGCATGAGGTTGGTTACTGGTTTGCTTATTGAGGCTTGGTAGTGCTTGGGAAGCAAAATCCAAATAGGTTAGGGTGGGGAAAAATTGTGATTGAAAACCCCTTCCACATACTTCATATGTGAATACACACCATATATATATATATATATATATATATATATATATATATATATATATATATATATATATATATATATATATATATATATATTTGTGTTCATACATATTTGTGTACCAAATAACCGGAAGCATTTGGCACACGTTCGGCCACAAAACATTTAATTCACGTATCTAAGTTGATCATATGGTTAAATAATTCAGATGTATTTGTTAAAGTAAACCATCACAATGGTAAATTAAATGCTTGTATTTTCTTGTTCAGCCCCAATATATAGTCTATAATTATTACCATCTCTCTCCAGACATCGCAAGCTCTGTAGGTAAGCACGATATACAATACACATATCTAAATATGTAAGTATATAGGTGGGTATATAGTGGGTGGGGGTGCGTGCATGCATTTAGTAGACAGTTGGCAGTGAGAGTAAGACCTGCCAAATATGGGGTACATTGACGTTTGTGGCAGGCTTATGCAATGTATGATCATATAGTGTAACTAAACCCCCATAATTTTTTAGATTAGGTGTTTTTAATAAAACTAGTCAAATCTGTCAGCATCAAAGTAGCTCTTTAGTTGATAAGTGAGTGCGCTGGATTTCTATTTTTACTGTACTTATTGGCCCCTAGCAGCACCCCATTTAAGCATGTTTAGGTGAGTGCAGCCAGACCCTTGTTTTCCCCTTATATATATATATTTAGGAGTCTAGCCAGCTCCTTGGTTTTGCACCGCCCCTTGTCACAGGTGTCTCATCTCAGGACCCTATTTAAGCCTTGTACTGCAGAGAACTCGAGATGGAAGGATTTCCCCAAGTGAGTAGCTCATTTAGTAGACAGTTGACAGTGAGAGTAGGAACTGCCAAAGATGGGGTACATTGACGTTTGTGGCAGGCTTATGCAATGTATGATCATATAGTGTAACTAAACCCCCATTATGTTTTGCCTAGATTAGGTGTTTTTAATAAAACTAGTCAAATCTGTCAGCATCAAAGTAGCTGTTTAGTTGATAAGTGAGTGCGCTGGATTTCTATTTTTACTGTACTTATTGGCCCCCAGCAGCACCCCATTTAATCATGTTTAGGTGAGTGCAGCCAGCCCATTGTTTTCCTATATATATATATATATATATATATATATATATATGTCTGTGTGTATTCACATATGGTCTGGTTATTTATATTTTGAACTATTGTACTTACTGTTATGTATTGTACTGTGCGAATAAGTTACCCTCGGTTCCCATTTCATAACTCAAGGGTCGTTCAATTATTCTGGCTACCTCGCCTTTGGCATATCTTACGTATCTACATGTGCCTAGACAGCCACTAGAGGAGGACTTAACCCTGCAAGGTAATTATTGCAGTTTATAAAAACTGCAATAATCACACTTGCAGGGTTAAGGGTGATGGGAGTTGGCACCCAGACCACTCCAATGGGCAGAAGTGGTCTGGGTGCCTGGAGTGTCCCTTTAAGTCCTTCATTTCTGGTGTTGAAATGTGTGATAATTTTCATCTCAAATGTCTTTCATTCATGAGAGTCTTTGAAATTGCCTTTAAGAACTTTAATCCTGAGGTTTTGGATGGAGTGACCAGTCTGGGTGAAGTGATGACCAACAGGAGTACAATAGCCATTTTCCTTATGTTTCTTGATTTAGTGTCTGTGTAGATTCATTCAGAGATGCAGATTAAGGCCAGTTTCTCCAATGTAACAACCTTTGTCACACACTGTACACTTTATCATGTATACCAAATTTACAGATGTGCACGAATATGATCCCTTAATGCTGTATGGTTTGTTATTGTGTCTGGCTGTGTTATTGCCACATATATGTTGACAGAGTTTGCAGCATGATTTGTTAAATCGAGCAGTGCCATTCTGTGTGAGCTCCTGTTCTGTGGTCAATTTGCTGCGGACCAATCTCTCTCTCAGGTTAGGCGGTTGTTTGAATGCTAGTATAGAGGGTTCAGGAAAAGTTTTTTTTAGGTGTGGAGTCCTCTGAAATTAATAGTTGTAGCTCTTTAATAATTGTATGTACTCCTTCTAGAGTTGGGTTGTAAGTAACTACTAGAGGGATTTTTGTTTTGTTTTCCTTTTCTTTGTATTGTGGAGCCTTTCCCCTGGTGTTTTTAGGGCATATATTTTTTAATTTTTTTTTTTTTAGATATTTGTCCTTTCCTTGTAGCCGTTTTGCCTAAATTACTCTGACAGTGTACTCAGGTAGTGATCTCTGTCTTTTTTGTCAGAGCTAATGTGGTGATATCTAATTGCCTGGCTGTAGAAGAGACCTTGTTTGGTGTTATTGGGATGGAAGCTGGAATTGTGGAGGTAGCTGTACCTGTCTGAGGGTTTTCTGTACACAGATATTGGGCTGACATTGTTGTGCCTATCGCTGTCCCTGTCATTTGTAGGTAATTATTGTTATTAAAACTGAAATAGTGCGGTTCCTGTGACCAATTTTGCTTAATTGACCAAAAGGTTATACACATATACAATTTGTACACACTCACAAACAGAGAGCTATGGACCCATTCGATCCAAAGTTAAGAGATATTTTATTATCCTCTTATATGTTATATTTTAACAATTACAAGTATTATAGAAATAGCAGTAATAATAGGTGATATACTATCAATTGTCTTCTCAAATACTGTAAACACGGAATCTGCACTTAGATAATTGAAAATATACTAGTAAAATAAATATAATTATTAACTTCCCATTCGGTTGGAGTGATTGTATTCACTACAATATAGTGAGATCAATTACAGTTTGGTAGGCATTCATAGTGTACTTTTATATTATATAAAGAACAACCACTGGGAGGAAATGGATATACTCCATCCGCCAATGTTGTGGTGGTTATAGGATATAGTGGGGCTTAACCCCTTGAAATATGTAGAAAGAAAGAGGCTACAGGTCGGCAACTCGAAGCACGGATTGCCCTCCAAATAGACCTTATATCCTTAAATTTACAAAAAGGCTTGTGCTGCAGGTACCCACTCAAGGGAGTCTTTGCATGCAGTTAGCCAAAACAAAAAAACTCTTTAATAGTCCCTCTTGAGGAAGAAAGCAAAAACGTGATTATATATACAAGTGTGAAGTTAAAATAAAGGACCTAGTGGGGTACGGGTCATAGCTATGCCTGGCTGTTACTTATAGCGAACACAAAGGCTAAGGAGATATAAGTGTGGCTTCAAACATATGCCGAATACTCCATTAGAATGATTGTGTCGAAAAGACCAAGGTAGCAGAGTGTGCAGCAACAGTTGCTGCACACTCTGCTACCTTGGTCTTTTCGACACAATCATTCTAATGGAGTATTCGGCATATGTTTGAAGCCACACTTATATCTCCTTAGCCTTTGTGTTCGCTATAAGTAACAGCCAGGCATAGCTATGACCCGTACCCCACTAGGTCCTTTATTTTAACTTCACACTTGTATATATAATCACGTTTTTGCTTTCTTCCTCAAGAGGGACTATTAAAGAGTTTTTTTGTTTTGGCTAACTGCATGCAAAGACTCCCTTGAGTGGGTACCTGCAGCACAAGCCTTTTTGTAAATTTAAGGATATAAGGTCTATTTGGAGGGCAATCCGTGCTTCGAGTTGCCGACCAGTAGCCTCTTTCTTTCTACTTTTATATTATATTTGGAATTTATTTTGAATTAAGGATAAATTTAAATTGTTCAAATTAATCTTTCAGTATAGATTATAAGCTTTGTATTAACACAACCATCATTGAAGTGTACCTTCATGTATCCACATCAGGTTCTATTTAGGAAGAGGTTAATATGATGTGAAAATTGTATCCATTTCATTTGATACGATATACATATGAATACGAGGGACTGAAACTATTCTCCATCCTCTTCTTTCACATGTACATCTGTTTTTATGGACTTTGGCATTTTATGAGTTAACGCAATCCGCGTGGACTCTCCTGCTCGCAAGAGATGGTGGAAGATCAGAACATCTAGCTGAATTTATAATTTTTTCAGAAGACTATACTCGGATTTGAACTATAATAACACATTTCTCATAGGAGTTATTTTGAATCTCTTTGTGGAGGTGAAGGTAGCTGACGGAACTCCGAGTGAGAGAATCCGTTCAGCTACCTCCGATCACAGCATGATAATGAGGCATGGACCGCACATGTCTTATCTGTGGGTGGTAACGACGTGTGCGATACACATACACTGGCAGTCCATTTGTTGATTTGGAATGATATTTAAACAGAGACGGTGAACCGGAAACACTCAGCTCATTAATCAGGTTGAAGAAGCCACGTCCCAGTGGTGAAATGCGTTCCGGTTTTATTTGGACATTGTGATATTTTTTATTTATAGATTGTATTAATAAATTTGTTTTATATTTTTTGCTCTTCATCCTGGTTCTCCATTCATCATTTTACACCTGGGAGTGCAGTCCCTAACCTGCACATCACTAAGAAATTGAGTCAGTCTAGACTCCCTGTTTGTAAGTACCAATTTGGGAACTTATTTTGTGTTATATTATCACAAGCTGTGCTGCGCAATCTTTGGTGTATCTATTCCCCTTCAGGACAAGATATATATCCACTGTAGGGGTGGGTCGCCTATGCGGACCCAGAAGCGATTCCAACCAGTGCTGGGTCCATAGCTCTCCGTTTGTGAGTGTGTACAAATTGTATATGTGCAAATTTCAAAATAAATAAGGTAAACAGTTAAGAAAGAGGGTGCTACTATCACCTATGTGAGTCACTTATTCACATACAAAATGAAACATACAGTGAAAAAAACTTAGATGGTGAGAGCACTCAAAATAAAATTGCACGTTACCCTTATTGCACACTATGATATATCTTATGCTTTAAATATCCTGTAAGTAAAACAGAGAGAAGCACAGCATAGGGTGATAATGTAAAACTTATACAGTGTAACTTATTGGTAACTTGTTACACTCACATGGTCTAGAGCCACTTAATAAAAGCTGGCTCAGACTAGGCGTATATAGATGAAAATCACGTGGCAGTCAGACTCCAAACTGTTTTCCCTCCGTGGTCCTTCAAAACGTTGTTGATTAATACATTTCCAGGATGCAGGAAAAAATTGCAAACAATTTATTGGACACACTCTAACAGTTAAAAATATATTGGTCTGTATAGTCCACTGATATATAGATCAGACTTGACGTGTTTCGGCACAGCCTTTATCAAAAGTCCTTCCTTGATCTTTTCTTCCTTTGATGGTTTAAATGTCTTCAAATTTGGCGCCTTTTTCCATCCGTCTTGTCGTCATGACGTCACCTTGTTTCCGTTCTAAATTCCGGCGTGGCCGCATCACCCGTTCGGTGTGCATCCTTGCGGCTTCCGTCTTTTTTTGATGATGTCATTGCGTTATCCTCGTCATAACGTCATGACGTTTATATTGAGGGACGGATCATTCTCCGATCCTATTGCTTTTGCCCATAATAAAAATGCATTTTCAATTGTCTAAAAAGGGCAATTCAAGAAAGAGCTCCACATATACACATATATATATATACTAAAACTGGAATAGCTAATCATATTGTAGTTTTCTTAAAATACATTCTCTTATTAAAAAGACATTTCATTACAATTGCAATTTATATAAAAAACTCCTAAAATTGGACATCCCCTTTCTTTGACCTGGATTCATACAAATGTTATATACCTCAGAGATCATTAAGGAGAAAGAATATTAGGGAGAGAAAAAAATATAAAACAGATATTAGAATCGTAATATTGTTATAATCATACTATTGTTATAGAAAACAATTGGGACTTATTAAAATTCATATGTATGGGGTGATTTCAAAATCCACATTTAATCCCTGTGGTGCCAAAGTGTCCATATTAAAAATCCATTTCATTTCTGTCCTATTTAATAGATTTAATAGATTTTCTTTGTCCCCTCCTCTCCAATGTACTTTAACCTTTTCTAGCCGTGCAAACTCCAGACCTTTTGGATTGCTTCCATGACATGACATTATTGCACAGTCGTTATTCGGCATGTGCCAACCATACCTTAATAACACACAGACACCAACAATTTAGGGTCATTGTCAACAGTACTCCTTTCGTTACGCTCTTTCCTGTATCATACCCCCGACAATGACCCTACCAAAATAAACATTAACATAACCAATAATATTTACATGTAACTCAACGGCCTACCAAGAGGCCCCACCTCCATTTGTCCAACTGCAGGGGTGTACCCAGACACCCCTACACCCCTTGGTTCGTAGCCACCGATGGGCTCGAACCTACCTCCAAACTTTTAACTTCCGGCCTACTTTCGCCTAGACCTTGGCCTACCAATTTCTTAACCCACCAAACTTCCAGTTTAACCAAGACCTTTTCCCGCCGCTGTGACCAAACGGGAACAACTTCCAAAACATAGGGTGGGTGGGAGGGACAATTTACAGGTAAGAAAGGCTCAAATTAGAATGGACTTACCCTAAAATGGCCGCTATTTAACATCCCTTCTAAACCACACCCCCTAGCACAAACCTTAGGACAACCCCTTGACCTAAACTTCACCTGCCTACTCCTGGCTCTGTCAAGGCCCACTTCTCCCTGCGTTGCTCCGTGGTTTCATGACATTATTGCACAGTCGTTATTCGGCATGTGCCAACCATACCTTAATAACACACAGACACCAAGTTTTCTGTTGGAGTATAACGTCCACAGCTTTATTAATTAATATGAATATATATATAATTAACAATTTAGGGTCATTGTCAACAGTACTCCTTTCGTTACGCTCTTTCCTGTATCATACCCCCGACAATGACCCTACCAAAATAAACATTAACATAACCAATAATATTTACATGTAACTCAACGGCCTACCAAGAGGCCCCACCTCCATTTGTCCAACTGCAGGGGTGTACCCAGACACCCCTACACCCCTTGGTTCGTAGCCACCGATGGGCTCGAACCTACCTCCAAACTTTTAACTTCCGGCCTACTTTCGCCTAGACCTTGGCCTACCAATTTCTTAACCCACCAAACTTCCAGTTTAACCAAGACCTTTTCCGCCACAGCACTTGCCTTGACCCCTTAAGGACATGTGCGACCCCCACCACACAGAAACAGGGCTTGTGCTATCCCATCTTGCAAACCTAGATTAAAAAGGTCATAGCCTACATCTGACAAATGCACTCCGTCTGCCCGAAAATAACCAGGTAACCGTTCTTCCAATTCCCGATGCCGTACCACCACTCCTCCTAGCCTACGAATGAACGTCGACATGGTCTTGTTCACCTTACCACGGCATCGAGAAACAGCCTTCACATCCCTGGCGTATCTCCAGCATAAACGAGGTACCATCTCCGACCATACCACTTTCACGCCAGGGATAAGCCCCCTCAATTTATCCACATCCTGCTTCATCCATTGAACCAGATCACGCTGGGGAATCAAGCCTAAATCGTTCCCACCCCCGTGAACTACCACCACATCCGGTAAGGCCCCTTCTGCTACCTTACGAAACAGTGCCGTACACATGTGCTGCCAATCAAACCCCCGATAACCAAACCAGAATAGTGCCACCCGGTCCACAGGAAAGCCCAGCTGCGTTCCGTCTCTTCTAACTGCGGCCCTCCTCCGTGCCCAGTGAATATACGAATGGCCGATTATCCACACCGTCCAACCTAAAAGGAAACATAACAGTGATGAAGCAGCACATACCCCCCAAAACACATCCACTTTCAACCCCCAACTCAAACCAGCCTATCTGGCCGTACATAAGAGCGAAAACGAAGCGATTCCCATCTCCCAATCCTTTTTATCCGCTCATCCCCTAAGCCCAAGCGAGCCGCTTCGGTCGCTGCACCAATGCGGAATGAATGTGTACCAAACTGCATGGGCTCCAGACCCAATCTCTGTAATCCCAAACGGAAAACCCGCACAAATTGGAACCGAGACAACGCCGTACCGTCGGCATGAATGAAGAAACATCCTCTCCTTACTGGGCGGAGTACTAAAAACCCACGCCCGCTTGCCACCGGACACAACCCTGACCCCGGCAATTCAAATAACGTTACCGTGAAACCTTTCCCGAAGACATCCGTCTTCGATCGAACCAGCCGGATCATCACCCTGTCCCCACCAACCGTCACATCCTCCAGCCTAAGTCCGCCAACCCCTTTCTTGTTGGCACTAAGCAACTCACCAATCCGGAATGCCCCAAAAAAGGCCCACGAAAAAGCCACCGTAAACAACGTCACCTCGAACCCGGAAAAACAGATCTCCGGCAGTATGCCCAACAACCCTTGCAACACTGCAAACGAGACTGGTCGTCTCGTATCTTTCGTCTTTTTACCTTTCCTAAAACCCCGAACTGCCTGCCTCACTATAAAATGTTTCGTGACATCCGCCCATCCATTAAATTTAAACATAAACGCCAAAGCCGACAAGTGCCTATCCACCATTGACGGCGACGCCTGCTTAGCGAATAACCTGCACAGTATCCATAACAGTACATCCAGCCGAGCATCCTCAGAGCTCCCTGCCCCAACCTCCTGCATAGTATCCTCCCAAACCTGCCAAACCTTAACATAGGAAAACCATGTCCCAGGCGCCAGAGACTTCTTTACGTATTCCCCAAGCAGGACGTCCCGAGCTCCCACATCTCCGCAGGACAGGCCAGGCCGTCCTCCTCCGCCTCCGGTGCCGCCTCCCGAAAGCGCTCCCACTGCAAGCGAGACAGCGCGTCAGCAACAACATTGTCGAGTCCCGGAATATGCCGAGCACGAAACACAATATTACACGACATGCACAAGAGGACCAATTGCCGCAACAGCTGTACCACTGGCCAGGAGGAAGCAGATAAACCATTAATAGCCTGAACCACCGCCATGTTATCCGAATTGAACACTACCCTTTTATTGGCTAACTCCGCCCCCCATAACGACACCGCCACCACAACTGGGAAAAATTCCAAAAAGGCTAGGTTCCTAATTAAAGGGCTCGCCTTCCATGCCTCCGGCCACTCCTCCGCGCACCATTTTCCAGCCAGGTACGCCCCGAACCCGACGCTACCCGATGCGTCCGTAAACAAACCCACATCCGCGGAGGATCCCACCGGATCCCGAAAAAACACTCTCCCATTAAACTCACTCAAAAACCTAGCCCAAACCCTTAAATCCTCCTTCATGTCCACCGAAACTCTGACATAATGCGACGGCTTTTTAACACCACTCGTCGCCCGTGCCAACCGCCTGCAGAACACCCTCCCCATCGGAATGACCCGACACGCAAAGTTCAAACTACCTAGCAACGATTGAAGCTCACGCTAGGTCACCTTCCTTGCCTTCTCAACCGTGACCACCAGCCGCTGAAGGGCGTGTAGCTTGTCCCTTGGCAACCTACACTCTCTCCTCACCGAGTCGATCTCCAACCCCAGAAAGCTTAGGCACGTGGTGGGCCCCACCGTCTTGTCCTCAGCCAACGGCACCCCAAATGTTTGCGCCACCCACTGAAAGGTCTGTAACACCTGACTACAGCGTTCCGTGTGAGGCGGGCCAACGCACAGAAAATCGTCGAGGTAGTGCACTATTGCACCCCCAGCCGATTCCCGCCGCACGACCACTCCAAAAAGGTGCTAAACCTTTCGAAGTAAGCGCACGATATGGCGCAACCCATAGGCAAACACAAATCCACAAAATACCCCCCCTCGAAATAGCACCCCAATAAGTGATGACAATCCGGGTGTATGGGAAGCAGCCGAAAAGCTGCCTCCACATCCAACTTCGCCATCAGTGCCCCCTGACCTGCTTTCCTAACCAACTCAACAGCCCTGTCGAATGACGTGTAGGAAACAGAACACAGGGCCTCATCGATATCATCATTAACCGAAGCCCCGTGTGGGTACGATAAATGATGTATCAAACGGAATTTACCCACCTCCTTCTTGGGGACTACCCCGAGTGGAGACACTCGCAAACCAACCAACGGCGGGGAAGGGAATGGCCCCGCCATTCTCCCCAATTGCACTTCCTTACATAACTTATCTCGAGCTACCCCTGGATGTTCCCCCACAGACCGCAAGTTCTTACACAACGTTCCCGAAGCCCTATCCTGAAACGGAATCCTGAAACCTTCTGTAAAACCGAGCAGCAAAAACCTCGCCACCTCCTGGTTATCGTACATTCTTAACCAAGGCAGCATCGCGCCTACCTTCACCGGTGACGCCCCCCGCTGCAGATGCAGCAGCGGATGCACCGGCGACTCCCCCTCCAACGCTCGGCTTACCCTTCCTAAAGCACCTGGAAACTCCATGATTGCCCCCGCAACCGGAGCACTCATGTTTGAATCTGCAGGACGCTCCCCACTTGCACTGGCTCTCATTGTAGAGCCAGCAAAACCCCTTCTTCTGTCCCGCCGACGCGGTACCCGAGCCCGCGCCGGCTGCTCCGAGAAAGGGGGCACTCTTCTGTGCCATCATCAGCCTCATCCACAAAGGCAGGTCCATCTGGTCCCACCGCATGGACGGATTAGCCGCTAAGCGTTGACGAAATTGTTCGTCATACTTCCACCACGCCAAACCCCCGTAGGTTCGATACGCGTCCCCAATCCCGTCTAAATAACAAAACAGCTGCGAACAGCGATCAGGGTATTTCTCCCCGATCACGCTCGCCAAAATACAAAAGGCTCTCAACCAGTTCCCAAAGGACCTGGGTATCTTCCGATACCTCCGCCTCTTTTCCTCCTCCTCCTTTTTAGCATCCTTCTTATCCTCCTCTTTCAAATCCAAAAACTCCTCCAGAGGAAGCAGGGAAAATATCTCCACAAACTCCCCTCTCCATATCTTATCCTTAATCTCCACCTTTAAGTGGCACCCCAGCGGCCCTGCAAAAGACACATGAACATTCTGCCGCGCCGCATCCGTCACCTCCCCGCAGAGATCGACAAGATCTCCTTCCCCACCAGTCAGTCCCTGACCCGGTTTCGTGTTGGCCTCACCCCCTTTCAGCGCTGCGGCCGCTGCGGCCTTCGACCCCGCCTCCCGACCGCCATCCGCGCCCCACACCTTCTCAAACTGCGTCGGTGACCCCCCGTCCCCCGACAATGATCGCAAACACCCCAGTAAATTCCCCGAGTGTGGTGCAGTTGGAGACTCACCGCTCGAGCCCCCGGCCGCTGCTGGCCGCGGGGGCGCCATCTTGTCCACAGCATCAGCCGACCCAGAAGGAACCAGTGGACGCCGACTCCTGCCCGCCTGTTCGTGCTTCGCTCCCGTGGGCGTCCTACACAGCGACCTGCAAGGAGAATATAGCCTGGGTGAACTGTCCGACTGCAGTCCCACCCGCCCCTCATCCCTGTGAGCAGACGTGACATCCCCACTCCCACGCTTGTAACGTCCCTCCTGCTCGCTTCTCCTCCTCCTCCGAGTAGCATAACTCCTCTCTGACGATCCTGACTCACTGTGCCTGCGCCTCCTCCACCTGTCCCTGGAAACAGACCTCCTCCCCCTGTTCCGATTCCTCACTGGGCTCCTGTCCCCTAGCCTCCGTCTGTCTTCAGATCTCCGCCTGCTGTCCCTACACTCCGCTCCTCCACGCTGACGTCCACCGTTGCTCCCACTGCTGGCGCTCCTCCTATCCCGCTGATCCTGGGAGCGACCCCTAATGGCCTCCCGCCCACTGCTGTCCTGGGTGCCACCGTCATTCCGGCCAGCCACCCGCTGTCCTGTGGCCACTGCGCTTGTCGTCGTCCCCCTCTGTACACCTGCACGCCTGTCTCCACTGCGCTCCACACTACTGCTCCTTGCTGCATTAGAGACCCCAGCTACACCATTGCTGCGTCCGTCACCCCTTCTTCCTATGCTCCTGGTCACGCTCCTCCGCTCCTGTAAATCTACAGCACCATCCCTCTTGTCCTTAGCTCCAGTCGCTGCCTGCTGCCTCATGCTGACCTGGTCCCCCTCCAAATCTTGGGAGACCGCTGCCCTGTCACTGCCAGTACCATGCACCCTCCCCTGCCCCTCAGCTCTGCCCCCAGGGGGCGACTCACCGGGACGTCTTGGGCTGCCATCGGACCCTTCCACCGAGTCCTCTATGTCCACTCCAGCACTGGCCTGTCCCCCCGCCTCCCTCCGGCAGGGGGCGCTCGACGAGGGAGGCCTCTTCCTGGCCTGCAATCTCACCGCCCCGGCGTTGCGCCCGGCTGGCGGTCCCGGCCGGCGGTTCACTCCCCGTCCTTGTTTTCCGGCTGGTGCCACGGCCTGCCTCAAACTGCTGCCCGCTGAGCTCCTCCTCCGTCGTGCAGCCGGACCCGCTCCAGGACTCAGCCGTTGAGGCGGCCTGGCTCTCCTCTCCGGCCTCCGATCCGGAACCGCATGGGGGGGAGCAGACGTGCTCGGAACCCCCAACTGCTCCTGCAGCCACGCCATACCCTTCTCCTTCACCACGGACCGCACACCCGACAAGATTTCTTCCAAAGAAGCCATGCTGCACCTGAAAAAGAAGAAAAGAAGAGCCCAGCCGACCTGCAACAATTTACAGGTAAGAAAGGCTCAAATTAGAATGGACTTACCCTAAAATGGCCGCTATTTAACATCCCTTCTAAACCACACCCCCTAGCACAAACCTTAGGACAACCCCTTGACCTAAACTTCACCTGCCTACTCCTGGCTCTGTCAAGGCCCACTTCTCCCTGCGTTGCTCCGTGGTTTCATTCCATAAAATATCTAGAGACATTATGATTCATAAATTTACTATTAATATTGTAAATATGTTCTCTGATTCTAACTTTAAGTTGACTTGAGGTCCTCCCTATGTACTGTAGTCCACATGGGCAAATCAACATATACACAACATCCTTGCTGTTGCAGGAGATAAAGGAATTCATTTCATATTATTTTTTCATAACATTTGATGTGAATTTTAAAACTTTTTTACATTTCTCTTCCCTATGTTTACATCCCCTACATTCCCCACAGAAATAAAAACCTTTAGGTTGTTTTAAAAAAAATATCTTTCTCTTCAATATCTAAAAAACTTTTAGTTAAAACTTGTTTTAGATTTTTTGCACCCCTAAAAATAATTCTTGGTTTCTCTTCAATAAAATTGGTCAGCTTATCATCTGTTTTTAAAATGTGCCAATTTCTATTGATAATTTTCCTCACATTTTTATTGTTAGTACAAAAATTAAAAATAAGTGGTACTTTTTCGGTTTGAGAAACCCTTTCATTTTTGTATTGTAAAAGTTGTTTTCTATCAATCCTTTCAATTTCTTTAAAAGTTTTTTCCAAAGAGGCATTCTCGTATCCTTTCTCTTGAAATTGTTCTTTTAACCTTTCTACCTGTTGGACAAAATCTTTATTTTCGGGACAGTTTCTCCAGAGTCTTAAAATCTGTCCCTTTGGAATATTATTGAGCCACGGTTTAAAGTGGCAGCTGCTACAGTCTATACAACTATTAATATCTATTGACTTAAAATAGTTTTTACTTTTAATTTTCTGATCTTCTACGTATATAGATAGGTCAAGAAAATTAATTTCTTGGTGACTAATTTCATATGTAAGGTTGATATTCCACTCATTCTCATTCAGGGTATTAAAAAGTACTCTTAGTGATTCTTCACTTCCTTTCCAGATTAAGAACACGTCATCAATGTAACGTCTGTAGAGGACCAGATTTGCCCCAATTAAATCATTAGGATAAATAAAAAGGTCTTCCCAATGTGCCATAAACAAATTGGCGTAGCTTGGGGCAAATCTGTTCCCTAGACACCCCAGCAACAGCAGACCTGCACATGGGGGGGCATTTCTTAACCACTTGGCATGGTAAAAGCATGTTCCTTTCAGGGTTGTCTGACACTTCTCCAACCAGATGGTCAGACGCGGCATCTACCACGGGTTTGGCAGCGACATACCGGAAATGATTGCTTTGGAGCTGTTGGCCATGGCATCCGTTTGGAATTTTTTCCACCACCTCAGCCCCTTTGGGGGATCTACCCCATTGTAGCAGCTGCTGTGGCATTGGGGAAAATCATAGTCAGGGTCATCAATCCGTTGTTACTCAGAAAACTAAGCACATGTCATATCATCAACAAACGCCACTCATCATCCATAAGGTCATGATATTTCTGGGGAACTCACTTGGTTGGCCACTTATCACATTTCTTTTACTTTATACATCCCTGCCGACAATTGTCTCATTTATATATTCCAGGCATGTTCATCATGCGCTTCCTACAGCCGCCCATACAGTCACGGCCACTCTTTCGTTCCAGAGACAAAATCATGGATTAGACATAGTGATGTCGCGAACATAAAATTTTCAGTTCGTGAGTGGCGAACACGAATTTCGGCAAATGTTCGCGAACGGGCGAACCGCCATAGACTTTAATGGGCAGGCAAATTTTAAAACCCACAGGGACTCTTTCTGGCCACAATAGTGATGGAAAAGTTGTTTCAAGGGGACTAACACCTGGACTGTGGCATGCCGGAGGGGGATCCATGGCAAAACTCCCATGGAAAATTACATAGTTGATGCAGAGTCTGGTTTTAATCCATAAAGGGCATAAATCACCTAACATTCCTAAATTGTTTGGAATAACGTGCTTTAAAACATCAGGTATGATGTTGTATCGATCAGGTAGTGTAAGGGTTACGCCCGCTTCACAGTGACGGACTAAACTCCCCGTTTAACGCACCGCAAACAACCGCAAACAGTCCATTTGCACAACCGCAAACTCCCCATTTGCACAAGGTTAGATACCAAGCTAGCCATGTCCCGCCCCTTGTCCTCACTGATGTCATTGAAGGTCTCTTCCTCCACCCAGCCATGTACAACACCAAGGGTCCCCGAAAGGTGACAACAAGCCCCTTGGGACGCCTGCTGTGTTTGGTCTTCCACCTCCTCAAAGCCACCTTCCTCATCTGACTCCTCTTCTTCAGACTCCTCTCTATGTGTTGCCTCTCTCTGTGTTATTATAAGGTGTGTTAAGTAGTACTATTCCTATCAGTTGGTCCTCCTACTTCAAATTTGGGGCACTGCACGTGTAATCTAATGTGCCACCAGATAGGAGTGGTGTGTTAAGTAGTCCCCCTCATCAGGCATTTTTTAGTCGAATGTATTGCCCACTGTCAGTCCCTTTGGGATCCATCCCTCATTCATCTTAATAATCTAGACTTTTTTGACCTAGGCGACTTCTCTTCTCAGTGACAATACCTCCTGCTGCACTGAAGGTCCTTTCTGACAGGACACTTGAAGCGGGGCAGGCCAGAAGTTCTATCGCAAATTGAGATAGCTCAGGCCACAGGTCAAGCCTGCACACCCAGTAGTCAAGGGGTTCATCGCTCCTCAGAGTGTCGATATCTGCAGTTAAGGCGAGGTAGTCTGCTACCTGTCGGTCGAGTCGTTCTCTGAGGGTGGACCCCGAAGGGCTGTGGTGATGTGTAGGACTTAAAAAGCTCCGCATGTCCTCCATCAACAAAACGTCTGTAAAGCGTCCTGTCCTTGCCGGCGTGGTCGTGGGAGGAGGAGGATTACTTTCACCTCTTCCCCTGTTAGATTCCCGTTGTGCTGTGACATCACCCTTATACGCTGTGTAAAGCATACTTTTTAATTTATTTTGGAACTGCTGCATCCTTTCCGACTTGCGGTAATTTGATAACATTTCAGGCACTTTCTGCTTATACCGGGGGTCTAGTAGCATGGACACCCAGTACAGGTCGTTCTCCTTCAGCTTTTTTATATGAGGGTCCCTCAACAGGCACGACAGCATGAAAGACCCATTTGCACAAGGTTGGATGCCGAGCTACTCATGTCCCGTTCCTCGTCCTCAGTGATCTCACTGAAGGTATGTTCTTACCCCAGCCACGTACAACACCACGGGTACCAGATAGGTGACAACGAGCACCCTAGGATGCCTGTTGTGGTTGGTCATCCTCCTCCTCCTCAAAGCTACATTCCTCCTCTGACTCCTCTTCCTCACAATCATCTTCCAGCGTTGCCGCAGGTCCAGCAAGCGATGCTGATAAGGCTGTTTCTGGTGGTGATGGTGACCACAACTCTTCCTCTTCCTCTTCACGCTCATCTACGGCCTGATCCAGCACTCTTCGCAGGGCACGCTCCAGGAAGAACACAAATGGTATGATGTCGCTGATGGTGCCTTCGGTGCGACTGACTAGGTTTGTCACCTCCTCAAAAGGACGCATGAGCCTACATGCATTGCGCATGAGCGTCCAGTAACATGGCAAAGAAAATTCCCAGCTCCGCAGAGGCTGTCCTAGCACCCCGGTCATACAAATACACGTTATCGGCTATTTCTTGTTGGAGCAGGAGGTCGAACATTAGGAGTGTTGAATTCCAACGTGTCGGGCTATCGCAAATCAAGCGCCTCACTGGCATGTTGTTTCACCACTGGATGTCTGAAAAGTGCGCCATGGCCGTGTAGGAACGCCTGAAATGGCCACACACCTTCCTGGCCTGCTTCAGGACATCCTGTAAGCCTGGGTACTTAAGCACAAAGAGTTGTACGATCAGATTACACACATGTGCCATGCACGGCACATGTGTCAACTTGCCCAAATTCAACAAATTTCTTCCGTTGTCACAAACCACTTTGCCGATCTCCAGTTGGTGCGGAGTCAGCCACTGATCCACCTGTGCGTTCAGGGCGGACAGGAGTGTTGGTCCGGTGTGACTCTCTGCTTTCAGGCCAAGACGGCGTGACACTGCTGTATCCGGGATGTGGAATAGTACCTGGGGAGCTGGGGGGGTGCCGTTGATGTGGAGCAAGATGCAGCAGCAGAAGAGAACTCAGCCGAGGAGGTTGGAAGAGGATGGAGTAGGAGGATTAGAGGAGGTGGCAGCAGGCCTGCCTGCAAGTCGTGGCGGTGTCACCAACTCCTCTGCAGAGCCACGCATTCCATGCCTGGCAGCCGTCAGCAGGTTTACCCAATGCGCAGTGTAGGTGAAATACCTGCCCTGACCATGCTTTGCAGACCAGGTATCAGTGGTCAGATGGACCCTTGCCCCAACACTGTGTGCCAGACATGCCATTACTTCCTTTTGCACAATCGAGTACAGGTTGGGGATTGCCTTTTGTGCAAAGACATTTCTTCCGGGTACCTTCCACTGCGGTGTCCCAATAGCTACACATTTTTTGAACGCCTCAGACTCCACCAGCGTGTATGGTAAAAGCTGGCAGGCTAAGAGTTCAGACAAGCCAGCTGTCAGACGCTGGGCAAGGGGGTGACTTTGTGACATTGGCTTCTTACGCTCAAACATGTCCTTGACCAACACCTGACTGTGGGCAGATGAGCAGGAACTGCTCAAGGCGAGAGACGGAGTGTCGGATGGTTGAGAGGGGGAATGGAGGACAGCAGTGGTTGACGTGGCTGAAGATGCTGGACCAGGAGGAGGATGGCGGCTTTGAGTTTGCGTGCTGCTTGAACTCCCATATGGCGTTTGTGATGTGCGATCATGTGCCTTTGCAAAACAGTTGTACCTAGGTGGGTGTTGGACTTCCCACGACTCAGTTTCTTTTGGCACAGGTTGCAAATGGCATCGCTGTTGTCAGAGGCAGACACACAAAAAAAATGCCACACTGCTGAGCTCTGCAATGACGGCATTCTGGTGGTGGCAACAGCATGCGTTGATTGGCGTGCTGTCTGGCTGACCCCGGGTGCCGATGCATGCTGTCTGACTGTGCCACTAGCTCCTTGCGACGACCTCCACTGCTCTGCTTCCATCTCGTCTCCTCCTCCTCTCTGT
Organism: Pelobates fuscus; assembly: GCF_036172605.1. Classification (NCBI taxonomy): domain Eukaryota; kingdom Metazoa; phylum Chordata; class Amphibia; order Anura; family Pelobatidae; genus Pelobates; species Pelobates fuscus. The sequence continues at coordinate 192,312,121 of NC_086319.1, read as the reverse complement.
CTCTCCATCTGAACTTTCCCCCTGTTCTTCTTCTCTTCTAGCAGGCACCCACGTGACATCCACGGATGCATCGTCATCATCAACCGCTTCACTTGTATCTGACAACTCAGCAAAGGAAGCAGCAGCGGGTAAAACATCATCATCATCACACTGTACGTCCATGTGTGTAATACTGCCTGACTGAGACATATCCCTGTTATCTACATCCTCTGGCAATAATGCTTGTGCATCACTCATTTCTACCAACTGATGTGTAAATAACTCCTCTGACATATCAAGTGAAGCGGCTGTGGTGCTAGTGTTGATGGTGGCGGCAGGCAGGTGAGTGGTAACTTGAGAGGTGCCCGAAGCTAAGCTGGAGGAGGATGGTGCATCAAGGTTCCGAGCGGAAGCTGTAGAAGAATGGGTGTCATGTGTTAGCCAGTCAACTATGTCCTCAGAACTTTTCGAGTTCAAGGTACGTGGCCTCTGAACACTGGGAATTATTCAAGGGCCAAAGGGAATCACAGCACCACGACCACGAAGGCCCCTGCGGGGTGGCCTGCCTCTGCCTGTCATTTTTTTTTTTCAATTAGTGGTACTATGCTTGCAAGCTACTGTGACAACAGATATGAGTGGCACTGTGCACTGGCAGAAGTTGGCAGTAGACGCTGTAGGCCTGACACACATGCTTGCAGACAACTAACTGCTATTCAATCTATTACAGTCAAATTTTTTTTTTTTTTTTTAAATGTACACTACTGTTACACCAGATATGAGTTGCACTGTTGTCACACTGTGCCCTGGCAGGCCCTGAAACGCACACGTGTGAAGGAAACTGACTGCTGTTATATTACAATCAAAAAAGTTTTTTTTTTGTTAAATGCAAGCTATTGTGACACCAGATATGAGTGGTGGCACTGGGCAAGTGGGCACAGTATACGCTGTGAGCCTGACACACACGCTGGCAGACAACTAACTGCTATTCAATCTATTACAGTCAAAATTGTATTTTTTTTTTTTAATGTACACTACTGTTACACCAGATATGAGTTGCATTGGTGTGATACTGTGCCCTGGCAGGCCCTGAAATGCACACGTGTGAAGGAAACTGACTGCTATTATATTACAGTCAAAAAAGTTTTTAGTTTTTTTTAAATGCAAGCTATTGTGACACCAGATATGAGTGGTGGCACCGGGCACAGTATACGCTGTGAGCCTGACACACACTCTGGCAGGCAGTTAACTGCAATTAGATTACACAGGAAAAAAAAAACTGATGTTCTAGCCCTAAAAAGGGCTTTTTGGGGTGCTGTCCTTACAGCAGAGATCAGATGAGTCCTTCAGGACTGTAGTGGACTGAATACACTAGCCTAGCTATCAATTTCCCTATTAAATCAGCAGCAGCACACTGTCCCTCCTCTCACTAAGAATGCAGCTTCAGAATGAATCTAAAATGGATGCTGTCCAGGAGGTGGGAGGGTCTGAGAGGGAGGGTCTGCTGCTGATTGGCTGGAATGTGTCTGCTGACTGTTAGGTACAGGGTCAAAGTTTCCTCAATGATGACGAATAATTTCGCCATCCATGGCGAACGCGAACAAGCTATGTTCGCCAGGAACTATTCGCCAGCGAACCATTCGGGACATCACTAATTAGACATACACATGCAGCATAACATGCACTATCCCACCTATCACTTTCGTCCTATACTTGTAGAACGCATAACACAGCTTTTCACCTGGCTTAAAGAATCTCATTGGATCACAACATAGCTCAACCTGTGTCATATATGATCATATAATGTAACTAAACCCCCATTATTTTTTGCCTAGGTGAGGTGTTTTTAAATAAAACTACTACAATCTCTAAGATTTGAAATCATTGTTTAGTGAATAAGCGAGTGCGCTGGATTCTGTATTTTGTATATTTTGGCCCCAGCAGCACCCTCTAATGTATACATGTTCAGGTGAGTGCAGCCCTCTTGGTTTTGTTTATATATATATATATATATATCTATAGTTAATACAATGGTAAACAAAAATTTGCACACCAGTCAAGGCCCTGGGGAGATAGTGCATCTAAGCGGACAAGGGCACATGTAGGAGTGTGGGGATAGATGCATGGGATTGGTTGTGAAAGAGTCTGTGGGTGGGATTATGTTCTGTGTAAGTTAGAGTGGGGAGGTCTTACCTCAGTGCCACTTGGGATTTGGGCCAGCAAACAGCTTCCTGTCCTCCTGCTCCTGTTTGCCTGGGCCTGTAGGTTTACATAGCTTGAGGGATGGAGGTTGAGGCTTTCTGGCTTCCCTCAGAGCTGCTGCAGCGTGGATGGTGGCTGGCAACTCCTGATTCAGGTGCTCTCCTCTCCCCTCTCCATCTGGGGCTTTCCCTGTGGCCCCTACTTCCCTCTCCCATGGTGGCTGCCGGTGTGGGTGCTCCCCCCGCGGCCTGAGTCCCTCTGGGCCTTCCCTGTGGCCTCTTCTCCCCTCTCCCATGGTGGCTGCCGGTGTGGGTGCTCCCCCCGCAGCCTGAGTCCCTCTGGGCCTTCCCTGTGGCCCCTGCTCCCTTCTCCCATGGTGGCTGCCGGTGTGGGTGCCCTGTGGCCCATGCTCCCCTCTCCCCTGGGTGGCTGCTTGACTCCTCTCCCCTGGGGATGGCTGCTGGTGTGGGTGCTTCCCCCTATGGCTTGTGTCCCTCTGGGGCCTTCCCTGTGGCCCCTGCCCCCCTCTCCCATGGTGGCTGCCGGTGTGGGTGCTCCCCCCCACGACCTGGGTCCCTCTGGGGCCTTGTCAGGGTACCTGAGCCCTCTACCTCTAAGGGAGGTAGAGACTTGGTGGTGTATCCGTCCAGGCGAGCTGTCTCCTCCGTTCCTCGCGGTTCATCCAGTCACTTAAACACCGGCCGCGAGGAATCCACGTCCTTTTCTAGCAGGACGCTCAATACGTGACGTCATGACGCTAGCACGAGCTATCTGTCACTCAAGTGTCCGATATCCAATCGGTACTTTTCAGAGGCGTGATTTCCATCCAGAACCAGGGTATTTAAGCTTACTCCTTACTTCAGCTCATTGCCCTGTCGTGGTTCTAGCTTGTCTAGTCACTCAGTGCTCTGGTATTCTAGTTTGCTCTTTTGGTTTTGACTCGGCTCGTTGTACTACCCTGTTTCTCTGTTATCCCTTGACCCGGCTTGTCTCTCGCTTATCTGTCTTCTCGTTCCCTCGACCTCGGCTTGCCTCTGACTATTCTTTACTCTCGGTACGTTAGTCCGGCCATTCTAAGGCCCGGTATACGTACCTTTCCACTCTTTGTACTCTGCGTGTTGGATCCCTGTCCCGATCCTGACATTACGACAGGGCCAATGGATCCTGCAGGTACAAACAGTCAGCTTGGTTCTTCGGATCCCAGGTTTGACGCCATGGAACATAGGATGGATCAGATGGCTTTGGCACTACAGGCACTTTTGTCTCGTGCTAGTAATCCACCTGAGGAGACACGTACTCCTTCTATCTCTCCTGCAGTCTCAGGTCTAGAGGTAGCCACTGTAGGTGCTTCTTCCCGTATTACCCCACCAGTACGTTATGGCGGGTCACCGGAGAAGTGTCGTGGCTTTCTAAACCAGATTAGCATCCATTTCGAACTACAACCCCGCTCTTATCCTACAGATAGAGCAAAGGTTGGATTTATTATTACTCTGCTCATTGAAAAAGCTTTGAGATGGGCCAATCCTTTATGGGAGAATGATAATCCACTCGTCTATAATTATAATGCCTTTGTAGCTGCGTTTAGAAGAACTTTTGACCCTCCTGGCAGAAAGGTCAATGCAGCTAGATTAATGTTGCGCCTTAAACAGGACAATCGAACACTTGTGGATTATGCACTAGAGTTCAGATCCTTGGCGGCAGAAGTTAAGTGGAACGAACAGGCTTATATAGATGTGTTTCTGAATGGGTTATCAGATGTAATTCTTGACGAGGTCGCTACTAGAGAACTCCCTGAAAATTTGGAGGATTTAATTTCTTTTATATCTCGTATTGATGAACGCTTAAGAGAGAGGCAGAACACTCGAGATAGGACCCGTAGACCCTCCTTTAAACTAGCGCCTACCTTTCAAATATCTGAGTTCGAAGACTTACGTATTCCTGAACCTATGCAGATAGGCAGTACTCATCTCACTGAAAGGGAGAGACAGTACAGGAGAAGGGAGGGTTTATGTATGTATTGTGGAGTCAGGGGTCATTTACGCCTAAATTGTCCCAATCTTTCGGGAAACGCTCGCACCTAAGTTCCTCTAGAGGGCAGGCCTTGGGTGTTTCTACTTTGTCCTCTATTCACAACTACAAGGAGCTCAGGCTTGTGTTACCCGTTTCTTTAAAGTGGGAGAAGGGAGTAGTTAAGACTATGGCACTAATCGATTCTGGAGCTGCTGAGAGCTTTATAGATCAGGGTTTTGCTGCCAAGCATGCTATTCCATCCCAGTTAAAAGAGACACCTCTGGCTGTTGAGGCCATCGATGGTAGACCGTTACTTGAGCCTGTTATTTTTCATGAGACCATACCGATTAACTTGACTGTTGGCATCTTGCATAAAGAGGATATATCCTTGATGCTCATTTCTTCTCCGTCTATTCCCATAGTTCTGGGGTACTCCTGGCTGAGGAGACACAACCCTATTATTAATTGGGAATCAGGGGAGATAGTTTCATGGGGAGAGAATTGTCAAGAAAAATGCTTGCGGAAGGTCTTACCTCTTGGATTAACTAATACATCGAATACCTCTGACAATCCTACAGAGACACAAATTCCTCCTCAGTATCTAGATTTAAAGGCAGTATTTGACAAAAAGAAGGCCGATACATTACCCCCACACAGGTCCTTTGATTGCAAAATTAACCTACTCCCTGGTACCATGCCTCCCAGAGGTCATGTATACCCATTATCTATAAAGGAGAACTCAGTCCTAGAGGAATATATTCACGAGAATTTAGACAAGGGATTCATCAGGAGGTCCTCCTCCCCTGCCGGGGCTGGATTTTTTTTTGTTAAAAAGAAAGATGGTTCTTTGAGACCTTGTATTGACTATCGAGGTCTGAATAAGATAACCATTAAAAATGCCTACCCGATTCCCTTGATCACCGAACTCTTCGATCGTTTGAAGGGCTCTACAATTTTCACCAAGTTAGACCTCAGAGGGGCATATAACTTGGTGAGAATCCAGCAGGGACATGAGTGGATGACGGCATTCAATACTCGATATGGCCACTATGAATATACCGTCATGCCTTTTGGGTTATGCAATGCACCAGCAGTATTCCAAGATCTGATTAATGAGGTTCTTAGGGAATTTCAGCAAGAGTGCGTCATTGTATACCTAGATGATATACTCATTCATTCTAGTGACATTGAGATTCATCACAAACAAGTCAGGAGGGTTTTGCACAAGCTTCTCCAGCATGGCTTGTACTGCAAGTTGGAGAAATGTAGCTTTGATCAAACCCAGGTAACCTTTCTCGGCTATGTGATCTCTGGGGAGGGATTTAAGATGGATCCGGATAAGCTCCAATCCATTCTAGAGTGGCCTTTACCCACAGGTCTTAAAGCCATACAGAGATTTATTGGTTTTTCCAATTATTATAGGCGCTTTATTAAGGGCTATTCTTCCATTATTGCACCTATCACTAACATGACCAAACAGGGGGCTGACACTAAGAATTGGACTACTGAAGCTCTCCTTGCGTTCAAGACTCTCAAGGAGCTTTTCGCTTCCGCTCCAATTTTAGTTCACCCTGACACTTCTCTGCCATTTTTGCTCGAGGTTGACGCATCAGAGACTGGTTTAGGTGCTGTTCTATCTCAAAGGTTGGGTGTTGATAAACCATTACATCCATGTGGATTTTTCTCTAAAAAATTGACCGGTACTGAAAGCAGGTATGACATTGGTGACAGAGAATTACTAGCGGTTATCAAGGCTTTGAAAGAATGGAGACATTTATTGGAAGGTACATTACATCCTGTTACCATCCTGACAGACCACAAAAACTTGTCTTATATCGGAGAGGCCAAGCGTCTATCCTCCAGGCAGGCTCGTTGGTCGTTGTTTCTTACCCATTTCAATTACGTTCTGACTTACAGACCTGGGTCAAAGAATTCTAAAGCCGATGCGCTATCTCGCCAATATGAACCCTCTGCTTCAGTAGAACCACTTTTGTCTTCCATTGTACCCAAATGCAATATTATTGCTAATACCAGTCTCAAGATTCATTCCCCGCTACTTGACCAGATCTTGAAGTCACAACATCTAGCTCCCGGAAACACTCCTGAGGGAAGAAACTTTGTTCCTCCTGAACTGCAACTGGAGCTCTTACAATGTTTTCATGAAAGTAAAATAGCTGGTCATCCTGGTATTCGCAAGACGTACTCTCTGATATCCAAGGATTTCTGGTGGCCTTCACTTCGTAAGGATATTGAGGAGTTCGTCGCAGCTTGTGAGACTTGTGCCAAGACTAAACTATCTCATGCATCCCCATGTGGCCTGTTACACCCCTTGGACATTCCTGAGAAACCTTGGTCCTGTTTGTCCATTGACTTTATCGTTGATTTGCCTGCTTCCAAAAGACAGACTGTTATTCTCACGGTGGTGGATAGATTTACCAAGATGGCCCATTTCGTGCCATTACCTAAACTTCCGACTTCCCCTGAATTGGCGGAGATTTTTGCGAGAGAAGTTTTTCGCCTACATGGGATCCCTTCAGAGATTGTTTCTGATAGAGGTTCTCAATTTGTCTCACGTTTCTGGAGATCCTTTTGTTCTCAAATGGGCATCAAATTGAACTTTTCCTCTGCCTATCACCCTCAGTCTAACGGAGCTGCTGAACGTACTAATCAAAAGATCGAACAGTATCTGCGTTGCTTTGTTTCCGAACACCAGGACGATTGGGTCGGTCTGATTCCTTGGGCGGAGTTCGCACACAATAACCTTGTTTGCGATTCAACTCGCTCTAGCCCTTTCTTCATGAACTATGGCTTTCATCCTTCGATTTTTCCTTCGGTTTCCTCTTCTCAGGGGATACCGTCGGTTGATGATCATGTCGCCAACCTGAAGAAATTATGGGATCAAACTCGACAAATTCTATTACATAGTTCCTCGCTGTTCAAGAGACACGCTGACAAACATAGAAGAGCGGCTCCTGTTTTTGTTCCTGGGGATAGGGTATGGTTGAGCACTAAGAATATTCGCCTGAAAGTTCCGTCCATGAAATTTGCTCCTCGTTACATAGGTCCTTACAGGGTTCTCACTCGTATCAATCCGGTTGCGTATCGCCTTGCTCTGCCACCTGCCTTACGCATTCCTAACTCTTTTCATGTCTCCTTGTTGAAACCCCTCATTTGCAACAAATTCTCCTCTAAGGTCTCCTCGCCTCGTCCTGTTCAGGTGGAGGGTCGGGAGGAGTACGAGGTCAGCTCCATCATTGACTCCAGAATTTCAAGGGGAAAATTGCAATATCTGGTCAACTGGAGGGGATATGGTCCTGAGGAGAGGAGTTGGGTACCTCAGGAGGACGTCCATGCTTCTCGCCTTCGCAGAGCATTTCACCTTCGCTTCCCATCTCGCCCCGGTTCATTCCGCCCGGTGGGCGTATCTGAGAGGGGGGGTACTGTCAGGGTACCTGAGCCCTCTACCTCTAAGGGAGGTAGAGACTTGGTGGTGTATCCGTCCAGGCGAGCTGTCTCCTCCGTTCCTCGCGGTTCATCCAGTCACTTAAACACCGGCCGCGAGGAATCCACGTCCTTTTCTAGCAGGACGCTCAATACGTGACGTCATGACGCTAGCACGAGCTATCTGTCACTCAAGTGTCCGATATCCAATCGGTACTTTTCAGAGGCGTGATTTCCATCCAGAACCAGGGTATTTAAGCTTACTCCTTACTTCAGCTCATTGCCCTGTCGTGGTTCTAGCTTGTCTAGTCACTCAGTGCTCTGGTATTCTAGTTTGCTCTTTTGGTTTTGACTCGGCTCGTTGTACTACCCTGTTTCTCTGTTATCCCTTGACCCGGCTTGTCTCTCGCTTATCTGTCTTCTCGTTCCCTCGACCTCGGCTTGCCTCTGACTATTCTTTACTCTCGGTACGTTAGTCCGGCCATTCTAAGGCCCGGTATACGTACCTTTCCACTCTTTGTACTCTGCGTGTTGGATCCCTGTCCCGATCCTGACAGGCCTTCCCTGTGGCCCCTGCACCTCCCCTCCCCTGGCTGGCTGCCGGTGTGGGTTTTCCCCCCCGCAGCCTGTCTTCATACATCTGGGGCCTTCTCTGTGGCCCCTGCTCCTGGGGGCCGCGATGGTGCCAGCCAGCATTCCCGCCTGCCGGCTCCGCTACCCCCACTGATGCTGCTCCTTGGGCCCGGTTGAGGAGGTGGAGCCCGGGCCCGAGGCTTCACCCGGCCGCATGTCTGAGGCTCCAGACACGCGGCCTACAACTGCCACGGAGGATGCGCGGCCTACTACCGCCGCCCGGGACTTGCGGCCTCCCCCTCCTGGAGCCGGATCACGGGCTGCAGCCTCCGGCGTTGGGATTCACGCCAGAGGCTGTGGGAGGCGGGCGGCGCATCCCGCGCCTTGTGCGGACGGCCAGAAGCTTTCCTGAACCGCCGCATGGCGGGCGCGATGGCGGGGCCTGGGACTTGGCCCCGGCGGTGAGTGGGCCGAGAGGGGACTGCTTTACTGCCGTTGGGGGTGGGGGACCTCTCCTGAGGGCCTCCTCTGCCAGTGAGGATGGCGCCCGGGGGGTCTCTCTCCCATTCACCCCCCCTTTTTCAGTTTCTCCCCCCCCTTCTCGTCTTCGGTTTCTCCCCCCCCCATTGGCGTTTCGGGGGGGGGCCTCATCGTCTCCCCTGGTGTCCCCCTGTTTTCTTTCTGTTCCTGGCGGTCCTTCTTTCTTTCCCCCCACCTTGTTTTCCCCTCTCTCTGTTTTCTTCCCCCTTCCACTCTCTCTGTTTCTCTCCTCTATGTCCTCCCCCCCCCCTTTTTTCCTCTTTTCCCCTGCTCTTGGGTCTGTTCCTGGGTCTTCTCTGCCTTTTGCTCTTCTTCTCTCTCTGCCTTTTGCTCTTCTTCTCTCTCTGCCTTTTGCTCTTCTTCTCTCTCTGCCTTCTGCTCTTCTCTCTCTGCCTTCTGCTCTTCTTTCTCTGCCTTCTGCTCTTCTCTCTGGTTACTTACCTCGGCTGCCTCCTGGTGGCACGTCCTCTCCATGCCCTTCTCACAGGTTCTGGCTGCAGTTCATAGAAATGCCCAGCAGGTGGCGCCTGGAACATCTTGGAACAAAACAGTGGAAGCTGATTTCGATGTCTTCTGTCTGGACTTCTACACTTGTTATGCCGCGGGTGGTGCACCGGGCATTGGCTGGTGAGTACGTTGTCCCTTCTTGCATCCGATCGGGTCCCCTTTAGAGCTGGGGGGGGGGGGGGGTATTAGTGCGCACAAAAAAAAAATAAAAAAAAAAAATAAATACAGATTATAGATAAAAATTTCACAAAAAAAAAAAAAAATTAATGAATACATGAATGAGATAACAAAAAAAAATGATTAAGTAAAAATTTGGAAATTTAAAAAAAGGCCTGAATTGACTGAGAAATAAAAGATAAAAAAAAAAAAGAAAGAGGAAAATGGTAAATTGACACCGGAGTCCATTCCGGCTATTTAACCCCCCCCCCCTTTTTTATCAGTATTCATCATGTGTTATAGTACAGTTTCCTGCTGCATCCTGCGCAGCTTATAGCGCTGGCGTTGCCTCCCAAGAGGCAGGCGGTTAGGGTGGCTCTCGCCGCTGCTGCGGGGCACTAGTATGGCCTGCTTGACTTGTGCATGTCACGTAATACTAGGGAGCAGTGGTGAGGGTTTTTTTTTTCTTAGTGATATGTTCCCTCATGCCGCGGGGGGCCCCGTGCTTGGGCGCTCGGTCGGGATAGGGGATGTGGGTGCTCTCCGAGCAGGACCTTTCGGCCCATATGAGACTTCCTTCGGGTGGTGCGGGAGCGGCTTACTAAGAAAACTTGGTAGGCTTACCTCCCGACCAATTTTAGGGGCTCCCGAAGTCCCCCCCCCCCGGGACATAGTGCCTGTAGAGGGGCAGGGGCAATTTTGCATGATTTCTTATTTACTCGGTTGTCGTTCCATCTGTTTTCCGGGCCGTATTTCTGACAGTCAGTGTTCTGTGGCTATGTGCCCCCGCACAGGTGGCTCTTAATGTCGCCCTCCTGAGTAAGCTGGGCTTTGCCTGTCGGTGTTGCCCTTGGGGCGTTATGGGGTTTTCCTTTTGGGCCTCCATTAACGGTGGCTTGTGCATTCGGGCCCCCTAAGTCCCTTCCACTGACTTCCACTTGTTGCCGCTGCAGCGGGTTTGGTTTTTTTTGGGGCCTAATTTTTTTTTTTTTCATGGTGTGCTGACTCTTGCTCAGTGAGCTGGCAAGCATCGGGGCTCTTGCAGACTGGCTGTCTTGGAGCTTCCCCATTCTGGTGGCATGGTAGGCGTGGGGTACCCAACTCCCAGACAGGTGGGTAGCTCTTCCATTGTGACAATCGTGGGGTGGAGCAGGCTGTCTGTATCATGTGGCAGTACCCTCTACCCCGGTGGTAACCTGGTTGCGGCGCCTAGCTCAGTGCTGCTTGAGTCTGGAAGTGTCTGGTCAGACGGAGTTTTTTGTCTTGTTCACGGTAGGACGTACTTCAGACAGGGGGCTCAGCGGGGCCAAGTTATAAGGCAGTGGAGATGTGGTCGCGCGGTCTGGGGCCCGCTACAGTAAAGTGTGACCGATCAGGCTGGATGAGAGCATTTCCCTGGCGGCTTCATGTTACGGTCATCTGCAGGTGGGCAGGGGTTTTGGTGGATCGAGTAAGCATCGGAATGGACTTCCTTCAGGCTTTCGCCGCTCGACAGCTGTTGTATTTGGGAAAGGTAGGTTGGTAGCGGTTGGCTGATTCATCAATAGAATCTGTTCCGTTCTTGGATGTTGCGGGGTTGACATAACCGGGCCCTTTCTGCTTTCTCTTGCGGTAGATAGAATGCACAGGGTAACGGTTAGGCTCCTAACAGGATGTGCTAGGTTCCCAGGATAGTTGGAAATATACCATTCCAATTGGGGGGAGCGCCGGGTTCCCACATGTGTCCTGTTTTCCTTCAGTGAGGGCTTTTCCGCCCCTGGGTTGTTCAGCCTCCTCTCCCATTGTTTGGTTCTTGAAGCCGGGTTTTCTCACCTGCGTCCATGTCGTTGGGGTGCTCCAATTGGGGATTGAATTCCTGGGTAAGGATGGTGGTGAGTTCAGGGGGAATTTCAGTCCAGTTAGGGGGCGGCTACAGACGCCGCAAGGCTGGGCATGCTTGTGCCACTGGTTCACAGGGCTTGAATGGTGGGGGTCAGGGTGGTAGGTTCCTTGGGTTAACCCTGCCAGTCTACAAATGGATTTCTCTCCGCAGTTACTGTCTCTCCCCCCCTGAACCCGGAATAAGGAGGGTGGGATGCTCATATGTCATTTGGGACAGGAGGCGGGGGGCGAGTGGTTGGATCTTACGCCTTCGGGAGTGGAGGTTTGGTGGTCTGGAGCCAGATACATGACCTCATCCTGGGTCAGCTGTCCCGCCTCCTAGAGGTACAGGGATTTTTTGTCATCTGTCTGGGTGGAATGACCTGGGTTCGGTGGCTGTTTGGGATTTGGGTGCTCTTAAATCTGGACATGTTACGCATTCTGTTTATTACCAGAGGTTCTCAGGGGCCGGGCTGAGGCTATCGCCCGTTCCTGTTGGCAGTGCGCTCAGCCGTCGGGAATGGGACGAGATGGGTTTCTAGTTTTGTCTTGGGGGCTTGGGGGATTCCAGTTCACCTTGGGGTTTGGCCGGATGTGGCCTTGTTATCTCGATGGGATGGGGGCGCTTGCTGGAGATCAGATGAGGCCTATGTTAATGGTGCACTGAGGAGGACTCCGGCTGGAATTGAAACGCGGTTGCTGCTAGACCAAAGTATTGTATCTGGGACTTTTTCTTATTTACTCTGCGGTGTTTTATTTAGGCTTTGTGCTTCGTATATTTTACTATTTTTACACTGCGTATTGTCCCTGTTTTAGTTGTTTATTTGTTCAATACATTTTGGATTCTGCACTTTGTATCCTGTGCTGCTCTACTCAAGGATATCATTTTAGCCTTTTTAGGCATCCTCCTGCATATTATACAGAGCCTGGGATGGCTTTAAATCCTGTGAGTTTTACTTTACATGAGGAGTCTATCATTATATACATATATATATATATATATATATATATATATATACACAAGATAAATAAGCAAGGCACTCTCCTCCAATCTTCTCAAAATAAGACTGTGTTGCCTAGGTGCAATCCCGCGTAGAAATATAAACAAACAAATGAAGGGAGCACACTAGGACTCTTCTCAGTGGAAATAAAAGGTATTTACTGTATCAAAAAGTTAATACATCTTCTGTGCAGAGTAAATAATCGACGTTTCGACCCTCCTTGGGTCTTTATCAAGATCACAGTGAAGCAGTGCTAACAGTGACAATTTATACATATGTAAGTAAAAAAGCTTACCAATTAGGTGATCGAGCAGCCGGCGGGCCGAGAAACCCGGAAGTGAAGGACCACGTGAGCGCATGCATGTGACCAGCGTGAGCGTGCATGTAATCTGGTTGCTAGGCAACCGAGTAAACAAGAACTTACGATCTCAAATTTTGGGTGTGAGATTTTTTAAGTGCTAATAAGAGGAGGATTGCCGCCAGCACCCCATTGAAGATAAAACTGGATGTGAAACCAATCGTGATATGCTTAGAAAAATCCACAAGTGACAGATGTGAAAAAAATACAAATTTATCCAAATTAAATCTATAACTATCTAGGGTATACTAGATGAGCAAAGAAAAGGCTACAGAATTATAAAATGACCAGAAACAGTTTCTGGTCCGGACCTATCAAATATCAAAAAAACGATATATACAGATTTTTTCATATAAGGGTATTAAACTCTAATTATTTAAAGGAGCATTCTCTTTTATACATAATGCGATTATTATTCCTAATCGATGTGCATATAACTATTCCAAGGTCTGAACTCTATGTACACTAGGGAGAAACCATGTCTATATAATTGAAGGCTATAGCTACTAGCTTGCAGCTCATAATGCCTGTTCATAGTGCAGAATTTTACATTAGAACCAGTGGTGCACCGATAGGAGCGCATATTAGAAAGTGTAACGGAAAGCTGGCAGAAGATTAGCTTGAACCATAATGAAAGCGATTAACTAGCGCCATTCAATATCAGTGTAGAGGGTCTAATCACCTTACTATATTAATTAATTTTCAAATGAATTGTACTTAATCAATTCTATATGCAAGTGAAAGAACATTTAGACTACAGATATTGCCAATAGATCTATATTTTTACAAGAACATCGAGAGAACCAGATGTTCATTTAGTCCTTTCGGAGTCACTGTGTTTAAATGGTGGATCCAATAAGCTTCCCGCTGAAGTAATAGCTTGGATCTGTCCCCCCCTCTTGATGGAGCTGGGACGTGGTCGATTGCTATAAAACGAAGCGTAGGCAAGTGATGTTGTGCAGTTAAATAATGCTTAGCCACAGGCTTGTCTGTTCTTTGATCCCTGAAGGCTGTTGTGATCCCAGATCGATGTCCCCTGATTCGGTCTCTTAAGGTCATATCAGTTTTCCCGACGTATGATAAACCGCACGGGCATGTGATCATATATACTACATGTGTAGTCTTACATGTAATATAATGCTTGATGGGGATTCTTTTCCCGTTATGGGGATGGGCAAAAGTGGTTCCAGTAAGCATATGGCTGCATGTAACGCAGCCACTGCATTTGTAACAGCCCTTCTTTTGGATTTTAGGCATCTTGGCATAGCATTGTCGAGGGTCATTTTTAACAAGTAAATCCCTCAGGTTGCGGTTGCGTCTATAACTAATTATAGGATTGTTTTTGAATCTATCCGGTAGATTCTGGTCAACTTGAAACATATTCCAATGTTTATATATACACTTTTTGATTGCCGGAGTGGCAGTATTGAATGTAAGTGGGAGGAAGATGTTGTTCTTTTTTGTATTGCTTGTGATATTGATCTGGTTGAACTTATTCCAGGCTTTCTCTTTGGCTGTTTCAAGAGTCCTGGGGTGGAATCCTCTTGCTAGAAACCGATCCAAGACTTCCTGTAGCTGCTGTTCACGGTTGGTCAAGTTGCTATTGTACCTCATGACTCGAAGAAATTGGGAGATAGGTAAAGAGTCCTTGACATGTTGTGGATGGAAGCTGGTTGCAGATAGTAAGGTGTTTCTATCTGTAGTTTTTCTGAATAGAGTAAAACCTAATTGGTTGTCGTGTTTGTATATCTTCACGTCAAGAAATTCAATGCTGTATTCATTCCAATTACAGGTTAACCTCACTGGGGTTGGTAGTGTATTGATCTGCTGGATCATACTCTCAAATGATGTTGTAGATCCTTCCCAGACTATGAGGATATCGTCCACATATCTGACATATTTGATTATGTTTGTTTGATATTTTTGTAGAATGTATTTCTCCTCAAACCAATACATAAAGCCATTGGCATAGGCTGGTGCCATGGCTGCCCCCATGGCGGTCCCGGAGGTTTGTAGATAGAATCTATCCTCAAATTTGAAATAATTACATGTTAGAGCAATGTCTAACCATTCCATTAAATATGGAATATAGGGACCCGTGTATGTGTCATCCTTCAACAAGATATCGGCTATTGCTTCAATGCCTTCTTTTTTCGGTATTATTGTGTAAAGATTTTGTACATCCATTGTAGCCAGGATAATTTCTTTACCTGTTAAGTCAATATTCTGTAGTTGAGTGATCAGATGTTGGGTATCTTTTAAGCATGTCGGTAGCTTACTTACACTTTTATTGATATGGTGGTCAATAAATTGAGCAATAGGCTCGATCAATCCCTCCTTTGCGGACACAATCGGGCGACCTGGTGGTTGTTTTGAATCCTTATGGATTTTTGGTAATGTGTATATCACCGGATGTTTTGGGTATTTTACGGCCAAAAATGTTGCTGTATTTTCATCCAAGTATCGATGTGATAACCCTTCTTCTATCAGTTTTTCAATTTTCTTTTGGAATTTTTCCACTGGATCGAAGGTGAGTAATGAATATGTTGAGATGTCCTGAAGTTGTCTCATAATTTCCGTCCTATAATCTTCGTATGTTTGTATCACAATGGCCCCGCCTTTATCGGCTGGCCGAACTCCAACACTAGAAACCCTGTTCCTAAATTTAGGACACGGATAAGAAAACCGGCCTTACACACAGTGGATGTCAGCTCAGGAGAGTCAGCCTCAGATGGTGAAAGGAGGGCCGATTCTTCTACAGAAAAGCAGAGTCCTTTTTTAGAAGATGGAGGACATTCAAACGACCCACCTCGATCAACCAACTCCAGCGAACAATTTCGAAGAGACACAAGAGATACCCTAGACGTGGACAAAAGGGTCACAAGAAATATAAGAGCTACAGGAAAACCTCCCAGACCACGGAGATAACACCTATATTTAACCTTTCTGATAAAGTCTTGGATCATAATCACGTCTCACTTCTACAGAAGGGGCTTATGTTTATACCCGTTGCCAAACCTAAAAAATTTGAAATGGCGATAGATCTATACAAATTACAAAGAACCTTGTATAGTAATGAAGTGAAAAAGGACGAGAATCCTACTAAGATTCATAGGTTCCCTAATCGAAACAAAAAAGACATCTACACCCCGAATCCTTCAATTAAGACCTTCATGCAGGTTCTACGCAACGAGACTAACCCTATCGTAACGACACCACCTTACCACAGAGATAATCTATCGAAAGAAGAACATATAGCGTTAAAAGACCTGATCCAAGACCGTAATATCATAATTCGGCCAGCCGATAAAGGCGGGGCCATTGTGATACAAACATACGAAGATTATAGGACGGAAATTATGAGACAACTTCAGGACATCTCAACATATTCATTACTCACCTTCGATCCAGTGGAAAAATTCCAAAAGAAAATTGAAAAACTGATAGAAGAAGGGTTATCACATCGATACTTGGATGAAAATACAGCAAAATTTTTGGCCGTAAAATACCCAAAACATCCGGTGATATACACATTACCAAAAATCCATAAGGATTCAAAACAACCACCAGGTCGCCCGATTGTGTCCGCAAAGGAGGGATTGATCGAGCCTATTGCTCAATTTATTGACCACCATATCAATAAAAGTGTAAGTAAGCTACCGACATGCTTAAAAGATACCCAACATCTGATCACTCAACTACAGAATATTGACTTAACAGGTAAAGAAATTATCCTGGCTACAATGGATGTACAAAATCTTTACACAATAATACCGAAAAAAGAAGGCATTGAAGCAATAGCCGATATCTTGTTGAAGGATGACACATACACGGGTCCCTATATTCCATATTTAATGGAATGGTTAGACATTGCTCTAACATGTAATTATTTCAAATTTGAGGATAGATTCTATCTACAAACCTCCGGGACCGCCATGGGGGCAGCCATGGCACCAGCCTATGCCAATGGCTTTATGTATTGGTTTGAGGAGAAATACATTCTACAAAAATATCAAACAAACATAATCAAATATGTCAGATATGTGGACGATATCCTCATAGTCTGGGAAGGATCTACAACATCATTTGAGAGTATGATCCAGCAGATCAATACACTACCAACCCCAGTGAGGTTAACCTGTAATTGGAATGAATACAGCATTGAATTTCTTGACGTGAAGATATACAAACACGACAACCAATTAGGTTTTACTCTATTCAGAAAAACTACAGATAGAAACACCTTACTATCTGCAACCAGCTTCCATCCACAACATGTCAAGGACTCTTTACCTATCTCCCAATTTCTTCGAGTCATGAGGTACAATAGCAACTTGACCAACCGTGAACAGCAGCTACAGGAAGTCTTGGATCGGTTTCTAGCAAGAGGATTCCACCCCAGGACTCTTGAAACAGCCAAAGAGAAAGCCTGGAATAAGTTCAACCAGATCAATATCACAAGCAATACAAAAAAGAACAACATCTTCCTCCCACTTACATTCAATACTGCCACTCCGGCAATCAAAAAGTGTATATATAAACATTGGAATATGTTTCAAGTTGACCAGAATCTACCGGATAGATTCAAAAACAATCCTATAATTAGTTATAGACGCAACCGCAACCTGAGGGATTTACTTGTTAAAAATGACCCTCGACAATGCTATGCCAAGATGCCTAAAATCCAAAAGAAGGGCTGTTACAAATGCAGTGGCTGCGTTACATGCAGCCATATGCTTACTGGAACCACTTTTGCCCATCCCCATAACGGGAAAAGAATCCCCATCAAGCATTATATTACATGTAAGACTACACATGTAGTATATATGATCACATGCCCGTGCGGTTTATCATACGTCGGGAAAACTGATATGACCTTAAGAGACCGAATCAGGGGA
Source organism: Pelobates fuscus (assembly GCF_036172605.1). Classification (NCBI taxonomy): domain Eukaryota; kingdom Metazoa; phylum Chordata; class Amphibia; order Anura; family Pelobatidae; genus Pelobates; species Pelobates fuscus. The sequence continues at coordinate 192,294,599 of NC_086319.1, read as the reverse complement.
CATCGATCTGGGATCACAACAGCCTTCAGGGATCAAAGAACAGACAAGCCTGTGGCTAAGCATTATTTAACTGCACAACATCACTTGCCTACGCTTCGTTTTATAGCAATCGACCACGTCCCAGCTCCATCAAGAGGGGGGGACAGATCCAAGCTATTACTTCAGCGGGAAGCTTATTGGATCCACCATTTAAACACAGTGACTCCGAAAGGACTAAATGAACATCTGGTTCTCTCGATGTTCTTGTAAAAATATAGATCTATTGGCAATATCTGTAGTCTAAATGTTCTTTCACTTGCATATAGAATTGATTAAGTACAATTCATTTGAAAATTAATTAATATAGTAAGGTGATTAGACCCTCTACACTGATATTGAATGGCGCTAGTTAATCGCTTTCATTATGGTTCAAGCTAATCTTCTGCCAGCTTTCCGTTACACTTTCTAATATGCGCTCCTATCGGTGCACCACTGGTTCTAATGTAAAATTCTGCACTATGAACAGGCATTATGAGCTGCAAGCTAGTAGCTATAGCCTTCAATTATATAGACATGGTTTCTCCCTAGTGTACATAGAGTTCAGACCTTGGAATAGTTATATGCACATCGATTAGGAATAATAATCGCATTATGTATAAAAGAGAATGCTCCTTTAAATAATTAGAGTTTAATACCCTTATATGAAAAAATCTGTATATATCGTTTTTTTGATATTTGATAGGTCCGGACCAGAAACTGTTTCTGGTCATTTTATAATTCTGTAGCCTTTTCTTTGCTCATCTAGTATACCCTAGATAGTTATAGATTTAATTTGGATAAATTTGTATTTTTTTCACATCTGTCACTTGTGGATTTTTCTAAGCATATCACGATTGGTTTCACATCCAGTTTTATCTTCAATGGGGTGCTGGCGGCAATCCTCCTCTTATTAGCACTTAAAAAATCTCACACCCAAAATTTGAGATCGTAAGTTCTTGTTTACTCGGTTGCCTAGCAACCAGATTACATGCACGCTCACGCTGGTCACATGCATGCGCTCACGTGGTCCTTCACTTCCGGGTTTCTCGGCCCGCCGGCTGCTCGATCACCTAATTGGTAAGCTTTTTTACTTACATATGTATAAATTGTCACTGTTAGCACTGCTTCACTGTGATCTTGATAAAGACCCAAGGAGGGTCGAAACGTCGATTATTTACTCTGCACAGAAGATGTATTAACTTTTTGATACAGTAAATACCTTTTATTTCCACTGAGAAGAGTCCTAGTGTGCTCCCTTCATTTGTTTGTTTATATATATATATATATATATATATATATATATATATATATATATATATATATATATATACACACACATTTTCCACTATGTGTTATTTGTGTTTTTTAGATTGATCACAAATTGTCATTTCATTTACTGGTGCAGTATTTATTCTATGTTAATCTAGCACTGCTAGAAGTGGTGAAACAGGCCATGGCTGGTTGTGGTGGGGTCCCCCGCTGATTTGAGGTGTAAAACAGCTGGGTTGTGGCGGGGGTATGTCCTTGCCAATTGAGTTTGAGGTTACGTTTAAGTATATGGAATGAGATGAACAAGTTTTTAAGGTCTCAAACCTCCCCTGCTCCAAAGGTTAAACTTTAGGTTGCCTGAGGTCTCGTGCCCATCGAGCGTGGATAAGGTCGGCTGATGGCAGGCATTGGAAAGATATGATTTTTATGACGAGGGGGAAGTGAGAGGGAGTGGTGATTAGGAACCACTCTATGTTTATTGGCAAGGACGGTTGGGTTACTGTATAACACTATGTGTGGAGTTATATATGTATATATGTTAATTTATGCTTATTTATGTCTAACCAGGGGCGTATTAGCCGCAAGGCAAACAAGGCATTTGCCTTGGGCGGCATTTTCCAGGGCATTTTCCAGGCCTTGCGGCTAACAGACATGCTGGGCTGCTGGGCGGTCGGGCGGTGCTGGTGGGCGGCTGGCGAGGGAGCACTTCCTCTGAGCTGTCTGCTCAGCTCCCTCGCGCGCCGCAGAGTGAGGCTGGGAGCCAGAATATGATGTCATATTCCGGCTCCGCCTCCCAGCCTCACTCTGAGGCGCGCGAGGGAGCTGAGCAGACAGCTCAGAGGAAGTGCTCCCTCGCCGCCCGCCAGGCAATGCCGCTTGCCCAGCAGCCACTGGACCACCAGGGAGGAAGAGACACCCCCCCCCCCAGCATTCCCAAAGGTAAGGAGGCTGGGGGGGGGGGGTTTAAATAAATTTTAAAAAATTTGTTAATGTGTGTGGTGAGTGTGTCTGTTAGTGTGTGTCTGTTAGTGTGTGTCTGTTAGTGTGTGTCTGTTAGTGTGTTTCTGTTAGTGTGTTTCTGTTAGTGTGTTTGCCTGTGAGTGTGTGTGTCTGACTGTGTGTGTGTCTGACTGTGTGTGTGTCTGACTGTGTGTGTCTGTTAGTGACTGTGTGTGTCTGTTAGTGACTGTGTGTGTCTGTTAGTGTGTGTGTTTGCCTGTGAGTGTGTGTGTGTGTGTGTTAGTGAGTGTGTTTGTCTGTTAGCGAGTGTGTGTTTCTGTTAGCTAGTGTATGCGTATCTGTCAGTGAATGTGTGTGCTTGTATTTAGAATGCGGGGCGGGGGGAAAGGTTGGGTGGGGGGGGGGTGCGGGGGGGGGGAGGGCGCCTGAGTTTTGTCCTGCCTAGGGCAGCACAAAACCAGGATACACCACTGTGTCTAAAGTTTTGGTTACAGAAAAGAAGAGATTTAATAAATAAAGTTATGGATGTGTTATGCAGAAATTTAGTTTGTGATAATAAATGCTGTGGCCTGTTTCATCCATACCATAATAGTGGTCTGTCGTTACTGGGGGGTTGAATGGGGTTAGATTTTGTTCTAGGCTGCATCGAGATTCCCCACTACGTACATACAAGCCATAAGATTTGCTTTTCCCACAGAAATCACACATTTGCAGTGATGTTACTATCGCAAAGGATTTTGGGTGGGCATATGCAAATTAGTTTAAAAAAAATGAAATTTTTGCCTCATTCCATTTTAAACATGGATTCCTTTCAGTCTGTGTTTACTGTATACAACAGCTTTGAAACCCAACTTAGAAAAAGATGCAAAGCCAGTGAACCACTCTTGGAAAGCTATTTCATTGTTAATGCAAATTATCAGCATGACTTGTGTGCAGATTTTTTTTTAACATTGTATTAACTATCCACAGACTGCAGGTGGAAGGGGTTTTCAATCACAATTTTTCTCCCACCAGAATCTTTTTGGGTTTTTTTTCCAAGCACTACTAAGCCTCAATAGCAAACCAGTAACCAACCCCATGCTGATGATTTGCATTAACAATGAAACAGCTGTCCAAACAATCCAAATATAAGAAGTTAATTTTAAACTGATCTCACACTGGTTTCGTACTCCAGCTTTTCTCCACTGAATATTCCCCACAATCCCTGAGAATTGGTGGAGATGCAATTCTGCAGTTGGTTCCGTACGACATATATGGTGGGATTGTCCTAAAATAATAATGGAATGAGATCAACAGAGTAGCGATGGGGATTCTGGATGAACCCCAACATTTCTGTATTGAGAATGTGCTCCTACACTCAACTGAACTATCCCTCTCTCAATATAAAAAAATAAATTCTAAGGCATCTGCATAACACCGCTAGATCATTGGTGCCTGCCCTCTGGAAACAGATGAGCCCCCAACTATTGACCAGTGATTGCTATGGGTCGAAGAGATTATCTCTGCAGAAGCCAAACAGGCAGAGTAATTGCGCCGAAGCACCAAAAATGCAGAGCACTGGTACCCATGGTATGCTTACCTAGGGCATGCAGAGACTCGGGGTGACATGTGAGCCTCTAGCTGAGGAGCCTGCACCCACCCTGGAAACAATGTTTCTCTTATTTTACATCATCGTCTATCTTACTTATGCTTAATCCCTGTCTCTTACCTGATTGGACTTTCTCTTCTGATGCACCCTGGATGAAGGCTCTGGCAATGGGAACATTAACTCAAAGTGGGTATCACTCACTATGTAACTGCAGATACACTCTTTCCTTGAAATCCAATGTTCGGGATGTACCCGACGGTCCCATACAGGTGATAGCACCATTAAGGAAGCTCCTCTCCCCAACTGAAGCACTGCTAAAACTGTAACTCACACTAATATACAATATATTGGTTTAAGATCATTCCTACACTATAACACATTGCTTGGCTCTTCACTCACAGCTTACATGTTACAGACCAGGTTGTAGTTTTCCTTTTTTATTTGTAATGTTGTAAATGTAAGGTGTAACAACCTTTATTTTGCAGTTCTTATGAGCATCTATGGTGCTTGCTACTTTTTAGTATGGAGTATGTGTGTGTGTTACTTTTATGCAATGGTTGCGTTTGAATGCAGGGTTGTGTTTCTGTGTAATGTTGGAGTTTGAATGCAAGTGTATTTTTTTTTTTTTAATTCTTTATTTTTCTTGTGCATGTAAAGACATTTAACATTTTGTCTTGCGATGCCACAACAGCATTAGCAAGCCGATTAAGAACAGTAGGTTTAACATGGCATGCGATTTGACAGCACATTTTTATATTAATATCAGGCTAGAGCCGGAACAGTTATGTCAAGATAAGAAATACGATTTAAACTAAAGGTTATGATATTTCAAGCGTAGTTCCACGAGTGGTTAATTTAAGCATTTGCATCCGATTTATAATACAAGCTAAATACCAGCTGAGAAATGGCGTCTATTGTACTGGTTCTCGTCGTGGTTTATAGGCATAACAGCGTTAAACACCACAACAGTGTACATAGGGGTGTACAGGTTAGAGACTGTGGCATGGGTATAATCAAAGCAGGTAAGAACCGCTGGCTGTTTATCTCTATCATTCTAATATACAAGGCAGAGATCTGGTTAACGTTAGGACCTAAAAAGCAGAGCGAGTGCTAAACAAGGAGAACGTATCAGGCAGACGCTTTTTGCATGCGTATAAGGGGCCCAGTTAGGCTGGCATCAGTGGGTAAGGTGTGGAAGTCCCGTCAGTGACAGTTAGTGCTTAAAGTTTGACCCCTTATGGTACGGCTGTACTCAGCGAGATTGTGTTCAACCTATGCCCGCAGATGGGAATCGAAAGTCCTGTGTGTTGAGGGCTAGGGAGGCTGCAGCACTCTGGTGGTTCCGTTGGGTATCCCTCCCGCCCCAGGCCAGCTTTCTGGTATGCTTCCTCTCACCACGGACATGGGGGGGTTTTGGGGTTCCGTCCCTTCCTTGCTAGGGGCAAGCGGGGAGTCTTGGTGGTAAACTGCCGCTGATTGCAGGCGATCCCCCGCCGGTGTGGGTGATGCCTTGGGGCTCTGCCACTGGTGGCCCTCGGCCTGGGTGATCTCCTGCCAGGAGGTTTGTATGCTGGAGAGGCATGGGTGATCAGAGGGGGTCCACTCACCGCCCGGCTTTCAACCTCCTTGTTGTCCTCTCGGCGTTGGGGAGCTGCAGCAGTTTGGCGTGCGGCCAGCGCGGCCCAGAAGCGGTCAAATATCTCATCCAGTCTCCTCTGCGTTATCTGCTCGGGAGTCAGAGGTGTTGTCTCGGGGCGCTGGGTGTCTGGTTCCCGCTGTTTGTTCCGAGCCGCCATTTTATGTGCATCTGCTGGGCTGTAGATTAGTGGGGTAGGTGGGTGAGAGACTGTTGTGTGGGACACGAGCCAGGGTGGACCGGGATGACCCCCGCCGGTCCATAGGGGGGGGAACAGGGCTGAGAGGCAAACTTGGGAGGGCACAGTGTCGGTCTCTCAGAGCGGGGGATCGGCCGCTCCACCCGTCCGGTGACCTTGCTAGGCCTCACTCCCACCAGCTCCGTCGGATGTGCCGTGCACCCGCAGGCAGTAAACCCGGAATCCTTGGATGGCCCCAGAAGCAGGTAGGTCCCGATTTGTGGCTTTTTTGGCTGGCTGGGTAGCTATTATCAGGCTGAATTACAGGGTTTGAGCTCAGAGCTCTCATGAGGCACGTCCAGCCGCCATGCTGTCCAGGCCCCGCCCCCCAATGCAAGTGTATTTTAATATAATTTTAGCATTTTAATACAGGGGTGTGTTTATTTGTAATGTTTGCATTTAAATGCAGAGGTGTTTTTGCTTGTAATGTTGGCTTTTATATGTTACGTGTGTTTAGTACTGGTGTTTGAATGGAGTGTGTTTTTACATACCTTTGGCATTTGACTGCAGGAGTGTGTTTACATGTAGTGTTTTGATTGCTGGGATGTATGCACATATAGACCACATACATGCATATTTACACACACACACACACACACACACACACACACACACACACACATACACACATGGGTGCACACAGATATATTCACACTGTCTCATACACACACTGACACACAGACACATTCACACACTGACACATACATAAATAGATACAAACACATATCATATTTTATTTTTATATTTTTAGCCACCCTCCTGTTCATATACCTTTTATGTGCAGGAGGTTCATTTCTGTGGGGTCCTGCTGCTGGCTGAGGCTGATAGGATAGAAGTGTGGGTCTGGAGCAGCTCTCTTTCTCCCCTTGTTCTCTCCCCCATGCTGCCTGTGCCATGTTCTCCTCTGCTCTACCTCCCAAACGGCACTCACCTTGTAGCTGAGATGAAGTGACTAGCTCTCAATTTTTCTCTCAGGCTGCAAATCCTACATGGGTCTGGTCACACTGTTAAAGGGCTGTTGTGCTGACCAGATCCCTGTTCACCAATACCCATTGGATGGCCGCAAGCATCCGGGCCCTCGTGCAACCACACAGGCTGCACCGGTGGTAGTTCCCCAGCTGCCTGTGGATATTCTTGGCATTACAAATGTTATCAATTAACAATGTCTGTAAAGACATGACTGAATGACTAAGAAGTTTTAAAGTAAGTGGGGTAATTCAGTTAAAAAGGTACACCTCAAATATTGTTTTACATGAAAAAAATGCAACATATAGAGTGCTTTGTGCTCTTGTGTCTCACGTAAAAGCTATTTTGTATTTTACAACCTGCTTTACAAAATTGCATATATGCCTCAATCAGTCATATATATTTGCTACAAGATGGATACTGTGTTTGTTTTATTGGTGTCTTGTTGCTGTTTCAGCGTCTGGGCTGTGATAAATGCTTACCTCTCTCTACCTCTGTTTGTTTAGTTCTGTTTATGTAAGTGATTTACAGTGCCAGTAAAAATTAAAATAAGCAAATGTGATAAGTGCTTCAGATATGAAAGTGAGAATTGGTAAGACAATTCTTGTGTTCTTATACCTTCCTTCTGTGTCAGGAATTCAAAGTAAATGTCACATTTAAGGCCTAAGTAGCCAAACTGCAAGCTAAACTCACCTGGAGATGTTATCCAGTTCAAGAACTATATAGCCGTAAATATGAAATCCAGTTTGAATTCACTTTGAATTTCAAGCAGCTCTCACTTCAGTAAATAACCCTGTACAGTTTTAATCCAATTAAAACAGAAATTGGGGAGATGTATTAATTTTGACTCCGTTTTTTGAGTGTTAATTAAAAACGCCTTGCAGTCATGGTTCAGATGGTATGTGTGTTTAATGGACTCATTTAAAGAATGGATTAGTATAATTATTTTGAGTGGGTTTACCATGTAATATGCCCTATTGGGCACTGTAAAGAAGCTCCCTATATTCCCCCCTCCCCTGCAATTTATTTTGTAAAATATGTAAAACAGAGTGCTGGGCTGCCAATTTCATGTGTGGCGGGGGGTGCAACTTGCCCTCAGCCCACAATTACAAATATCTCATTATGTGTAGTATTTCAAGCTGAAAAACTGCACATACAGACTCCTACTCATGAGGTGGTCATGGTGGTTGGAGTAACCCTTTAAATTATATAAAAAATATGTGAAGCATTATGGGCTACATCTTTTTTAAATGAACAACACATGTACATAATTATGGTATTGAAAGGGTTTACCTACAAGGTGCATTAAAATGCAGCAGGGAAATGCCAGGTTTTTTGTATCTTATATACTTTCATAGCCTTGTATACTCTTTGATGGCTGATGGAGGTTTAATAATGGAGCAGAATAAGAAAGCACTTTGAGTTATATCAATATCCCTTGAATCCCTTCATAGACCTGTGACTATGGGTCTCCGAATCAATGAAAAATTACAAAACCTAATTACGTGTTCTAGACTATATTGTTAACTTCATCCTATGTTGCCCCTTTATCTTAATGATAGGTTAACAAACTATTATTAACATATTTACAAGAATGTGTCTAGTGAAAGTATTTTTTACGACTTCCTGCATTCTATTATGTGTTTTATATAAAATGCAATAGTGAGAACTGCAGCCGACCCCTTCTGTAAAAACTGAACTATACTTTGAGACGATGTGATTTTTTTCCCCTTAGGTTTTGCATAAATTTAACTTCAGTATTGAACCATCTAATCACATCAAAGGAAACATCCTAACCACATGTTTCCATAGCAACTTCAAAGCTCCACCAACTATTTCCAGTCATGTAATACTTGTGGATTCCATAACATATGTAAGTACAGTAAGTGATTTGTGGTTAATGTTGAATCTCTGAAATAATTAAGAAAATTGAATTTGAGCATGGTAAAATTGTATCATAGAATTGAAATCTAGACTTTGAGATTTGTTTCACTACAAACTGCAATTTGTCCGAATGTGGGACATTTGGGTGATCATAGGAATTCCCATTATCTGAACCGTCGTATAGACTAGTCACAAAACAAACAACTAATGCAATGGACAAGAATGTTTGTTTAATAGTTCTTCCCATGGCTCCAAATTAGAGATGACTGATGAGAAATAAGATGATTGATGGCTAGGGAACAGACACTAAATGTTTATTTTATTCACAGATTACATGATAAAAGAACAACAGAGGGAAAAAAGGAGGAGCAGTATCAGGGGAGGGCTGGCAGCCTTAGGCCTGGGGGGCAAAACCAGTCAAGTGGCCCATTGCGCCAGCAAATCAGTTCACCATCCATGCCCACCTTTTCCTGGTTTTATAACGGATATTGATGTTATGCTAATCAGTAGCTCTTTGCCATACCCGCTCCTTCATGGCTCTGACTTTCAATGTTGTCAGAGCACAGGCTGAGAATCTCTGAGCCTGTGCTCTGACTCACTAACTGAGCGCCGGAACCACGAGGGAGAGGATATGATCTGACTGCACCTACTGCTGGTGCGCACCAGTGGACCACCAGCGAATTGTTTAAATTAAATATGCTGGTGTACCCAACTTGCGAGCTGTGTTGGCCGCCGGGTGCCTCTGTTGTCATGGCACCCTGCGTGACCGCACAGCTTGCCCACCCCAACGGCTGGCCCTGCTGACACACACTGACGTTACTACTTAGACATCACTCAATATTAATACAGACATCAGAGTAAGCACCAATAAACTGTGGAAACAGAGCTGATTCCCCCCAAAAAAGGTTTGCTTAGAGGATTTATTGTAAGATTAAATCATGCCTCCTCCTCTCTCTCCCCAATGCGCTGCTCTGTAGGCTGGGAGGAAGTGAAGAGTAATCACAGTCTCCCAGCACAACGCCACCTGTGGCTGCATGGGGAACAGCTGTTTAATGTAATGCTTGCAGGACGGCCAGCTGCCGCAGAACCTCTTTGTTTCCGTCTCTGCAAAGGGCTCCAGGCACTGCTTGTTGTGAGTGTGACCCACTGTAAATTAGGGGAAGAGGACAGAGGGCACTTGCACTGCGGTCAAGACGGGTCTGGGCAGGAGGAGAGTGCAGTGCTATCAGTGCACTCCCCTCCTGTGGGTCACCAGTAGACTGGTGCACCTGCCCAGGATCAGAGCCGGTGCAAGGATTTTTGCCGCCCTAGACAAAATATAAATTCGCCGCCCCCCCATGTGACATCTCAATGCCCCACCCATATGATCTGCCATATGAACTAACGCCAGTGCTGCACACAGTGTGTGTTTACATTAAAAAGCCTGCAGGGAACGGCTATAGACACCAGAACCACTTCATTAAGCTATAGTGTCCCTTTAATGTGAGGTAAATTATAGATTAGTGTCACTAATAATATACTAGATTGCCTACTTACAATTAGATGAGGATGATGATGGGCTGCAGTTTGGCTCCACTGGTCTGGTGTAGAACAGGATCTCTGGAGGCTGTTTGCAACTGTGGTCACAAAATTCAATGTTCTGGGAGAATTGGAAGCAGCTCCATTTTTTGGGGCCTCTTACACAGCTCAAGGTCTGGGCCCCAGGGTCTGACGGTGGGTATGCCCATAAGGCCCACTCATAAGTCCACTTATATGTTCCACCCACCCATGAGTTCGCTCACAGGGAGTGGAGTGTGTAGGGGATGTGTTATGTGTTATTGTAGAGGATCTAATATGTGTGCTTATGGTATGTAGTGTATAGGGATACCAGTTTGTGCAGGTGATGCAGCGTGTTTGTGTGTAGTGGAAGCAGTGTGTATTTGTGTATAAGGGATGTATTATGTGTTTCTGGTTGTGTGTAAGGGATGCATTGTGTGAATCTGTGTTTGTATGCATAAGGGATGCAAGGTGTGTGTCTGTATGTGTGTGCATTGAGTGTAAGAGATGCATTGTGTTTCTGTGTGTATGTAAGAAAAACAGTGTGTGTGTTTGCATGTGTGTGTAAGGGTTTGCATTGTATGTTTCTGTGTATGTGTGCAAATGATACATTGTCTTTGTGTCTAAGGGTTGCATTGTGTGTGTGTGTAATGGATGCATTGTGTGTTTCTCTGTGTGTAAGGGAAGCATGTTGTGTTTCTGTGTATGTATAGGGATGCATTGTGTGTTTCTGTGAATGTATAGGGATGCATTGTGTGTTTCTGTGTATGTATAGGGATGCATTGTGTGTTTCTGTGAATGTATAGGGATGCATTGTGTGTTTCTGTGAATGTATAGGGATGCATTGTGTGTTTCTGTGTATGTATAGGGATGCATTGTGTGTGTGTGTGTGCGCGCGTAGTGTGAAAGAGCTCCCTGTCTTGCCCCCTGTCCTATAGAGCTGTCCCTTCTGTCCCTTAGAGCTCTCTCCTGCCCCTTAGTGGTCTTTCCTCACCCCCACCCTCCCCTAGCGGTCTCTTCTCACACTCACCCACCCTCCCTGTGTTCTTCTCACTCCTCCCTCTGTGTGTTCTCCTCACCCCCCTCCTCCCTGTGTTCTTCTTACTTCCCCCCTTGTTCTTCTTACCCCATTCTTCTTATCACTCACCCTTCTTCTTCTTACTCTCCCTTCTTCTTCTTACCCCCTCTTCTTACCCCCACTTCTTCATACCCCATTCTTCTTCTTACACGCCCTACTTCTTCTTACCCCCCTTCTTCTTCTTACCCCCCTTCTTCTTCTTACTCCCCTTCTTCTTCTTACTCCCCCCTCTTCTTCTTCTTACTTCCCCCTCTTCTTCTTACTCCCCCTTCTTCTTCTTACCCGCCTCTTCTTCTAACCCCCCTTCTTCTAATTACTCCCCACTCTTGTTCTTCTTACTCCCCCCTCTTTTACTTATATCCCCTCCTTCTTACTTCCCCCTTCTTCTTCTTTCCCCTTCTTCGTCTTACTCTCCACTCTTCTTATTCTTACTCCCCCCTCTTTTTCTTACTCCCTCCTCTTCTTCTTCTTCTTACTTCCCCCTTTTTCTTACTCCCCCTTCTTCTTACCCCCTCTTTTTCTTATCTCCCCTCCTTCTTACTCCCCCTCCCCCTCTTCTTACTCCCCCCCTCTTCTTCCCCCCCTTTTTTTCTTTTCTCCCCTCCTTCTAACACTCCCACTCCCCTCTTCTTACTCCCCCCCTCCCCTTACTCCCCCCTCCCCTTACTCCCCCCTCCCCTCTTACTCCCCCCTCTTATTATCCCCCCTGCCCTCTTCTTACTCCCTCCCCTCTTCTTACTCTCCCCCCTCGCCTCTTCTTACTCTGCCCCTCTTCTTACTTCCCCCTCCGCTTACTCCCCCCTCTTCTTACTCCCCTCTCCCCTCCCCTCTTCTTACTCCCCCTCCCCTCTTCTTACTCTCCCCCCGCCCCTCTTCTTACTTCCCCCTCCGCTTACTCCCCCCTCTTCTTACTCCCCCTCCCCTCTTACTCCCCCCTCCCCTCTTCCCCCTCCCCTCTCCCCCCTCCCCTCTCTTCTTACTCTCCCCCCTCCCCTTACTCTTCCCCCTCCCCTCTTCTTACTCTCCCCCCTCCCCTCCCCTCCTCTTATTCTCTCCCCCATCCCCTAATTCTCTCCCCCTCCTCTTATTCTCTCCCCCCTCCTCTTATTCTCTCCCCCCTCCCCTCCTCTTATTCTCTCCCCCCTCCCCTTATTCTCTCCCCCCTCCTCCTATTCTCTCCCCCCTCCTCTTATTCTCTCCCCCTCCCCTCCTCTTATTCTCTCCCCCCTCCCCTTATTCTCTCCCCCCTCCTCCTATTCTCTCCCCCCTCCTCTTATTCTCTCCCCCCTCCCCTCCTCTTATTCTCTCCCCCCTCCCCTCCTCTTATTCTCTCCCCCCTCCCCTCCTCTTATTCTCTCCCCCCTCCCCTCCTCTTATTCTCTCCCCCCTCCCCTCCTCTTATTCTTTCCCCCCCTCCTCTTATTCTCTCCCCCCCTCCTCCTCTTATTCTCTCCCCCCCTCCCCTCCTCTTATTCTCTCCCCCCCTCCCCTCCTCTTATTCTCTCCCCTCCCCTCCTCTTATTCTCTCCACCCTCCTCTTATTCTCTCCCCCCCTCCCTCCTCTTATTCTCTCCCCCCCCTCCCCCCTCCCCTTCTTCTTACCCCCTCCCCGGTAGTGTGGCCGAGCTGCTCTCCGGTCCGCAGTGCCCGGCCGGAGTGATGGGAAGGTGCACACTGAGTGTGCACTTCCTGTCAGTCCGGCCGGTTACAGGAAACAGAAACTCCTGTTCCGCGCGGAACAGGAGTTTCTGTTTCCTGTACCCGGCCGGACTGACAGGAAGGTGCACACGCAGTGTGCACCTTCCCATCACTCCGGCCGGCACCGCGGACCGGAGAGCTGCTCGGCCACGCTACCGGGGAGGGGAGGCAGTGAGGCAGCCTGTCTGAGCGCTCTTTACAGAGCGCTCAGGCGGCTGCAGCATTTAAAGGGCCGGCCCGCCGCGGCCGGTCCTAAAAGAATTTCGGGCGGCCTGGGGGGCAATTGCCTCCCTGCCCCCCGGCCCAGCCCGCCCCTGAGCAGTATATACTTCCAAGAAGGATGCTTCCATCCTCTTTGGCTGCAGTTATTTGAAGGACACAGACCAGCAGTGTGTTTTACTCTTCCTGTGCCTGTGTGGGAGTGGGATATAGCCTGAGTAATTGATCCTCTGTGAGATTAGGTTTTGCTTATGTTGTTTCTACCTAGCTAGCAGTAGCTACTGTCTGTCAAGGGCAGCTAAATAACCTTAAGTAGTAGAGAGGATATTGTGTCATTGATCCCAGTGTAACACTAGATTTAAGGCTTCTAAAGATTAATGCAATATATAAATATACATATTACTGCTCCTCTACTTTTTCCCCTCTATTTGTTACTTTTCTCTCACTTGATCTGTGAACCAATGGTGACAAAAAAAAAAACATCTATCAGTGTATTGAAATATATTTACATAATATTTATATTAAAATTGGATATAGGTGTGTTAACTCGAGGAGGATCAGGAAAAGGCAGAAATTCAAAAGGTTTTTTTTCTTCAGTACAGAGCAAAGATTAATCTACGGCTGTAGATTTGAAAAATCCCTATTACAAAAGCCTTCCTTCAAAGAGGTGATTGGTTAACACATGATAAAGTGCTCCAGCAATAAAATAAAGTTAATGTGCTCAAAGCCCCAGGACCAGATGGTATTCACCTGTTGAGTACATGAGTACTTAGGGAACTTAGTGTAGAAATATCCAAACCACTGTTTTTAAACTTTATGGCAGGAACATTGCTATGTTCAACAAACATCTGGTGCATGATTTGATGACACATTCCTGTAGCACCAACCATGGAACCTTCCTAAACCCTCACCCTCGCCTTCCTTCAACTCCAATTCTTCACACTCCTCTTGCACAGTTAGCACACACACACACACACACACACAGACACACACAGACACACAGGCATGCACACACCTAGACAAAGATATACAGACATGCACAGGTACACACAGGCACACATGCACACATACAGGCATATACAGAAATATACAGGTACACAGGAACACATACACAGACAGGTACACACAGACATACTCATGCACACAGACGGGTACACACATAGACAGAAAAAGATGTAGTCTGGTACAGACAGGCACACACACACACACCCCTATACACAGACAGTCATACAGAGGCAGCACACCATCTAGAGCCAAGAATCACCCTAAACCCAACTGAGCCCGCCACATCTGTGAAGATGTGTAGGTCCGTGTTAGTAGGAACTGCCATTATAGGCAGTCAGGAAGGAGTCATAGACCACCAGATCATCCGGCAGAAGCCGAGTCAGCCGAATGAAAGGGACCCTGGACTTCGCCACAGCCAGACACCTGTTAAAAACCCACCCCATCTGCATGATCCGACAGGCAAAATTCAGCTTATCTAGCTGAGACTGCAGACGTAGCAGTTTGATCTTACACAGCATTAGGGCCAGAGACACTTCCGCCGTAAGCCTTGAACCTTAACCGAGGGCAAACGGCATTCCCCTGCCACAGAATCAATCTAAATGTCCAAGGAGCTGAGACACATGACCAGACCCACCATTTTGCCATGGGCCAAATGGAATGCCAAAGCACCGAAAAAACATCCCCTAAAACCCACAGCAACAGCGAACAAACGGGCGAATTGTCAGGACCCACGCAAAGGAATGTCATCTAGGTAATACAGCAGACAGTCAATCCTGGCCTCCCTCCTGACCACCCACTCCAGGAAAGTGCTGAAGCACTCGAAGTAGAAACATGATATGGAACAACCCTTCAGGAAGCACATATCCACGTAGTACATGTTTTCAAAAACACAACTCAGGAGATGATGACAATCTGGATGTACTGGCAGCAAACGGAAGGTCGCTTCCACATCGGCCTTAGCCAGCAAGGCACTGACAATGCTGACCGCCGCATCAAAGGACGCATAGGACACTCGGCAGAGTTCCCAAGAGATGTCATCATTCACCGAACCTCCGCGAGGGTACGACAAATGATGATTCAAATTACACTTTCCTGGGGGGCGTGGCCTGGCTACTCACGGAACTGGACGCGTGAGAGATCAGCTCCGTCGGGGGTAACCACAATACAGCGATTATAATAGCATACCCGAAGAAAAAACCCACTCATACCAGCACTGGTGAGCTCTACACCGACCATGTCACACCGATCAGCAAAAAAAACGAAACTCCGACCGGCGGAATTGAGAATCGCGGCACTCACACCACCGCGTGGTAAGCCTCAAAATGGCGCCGAAGGCCCCAACTCCCCTACAGCCTACTCTGAACGGAGTGACAGCACCTCAATTTCACTAGATCCCACGATGCCGGCATCGGAAACAGCCATGCACCGAATGATGCAAGACCTACAGAATAATCTGCAGGCTGAATTTTCTAAATTGGCCAGAGATGTCCGCGCGGACATAAAAGCGATATGTGAACGCACTTCCCAATTGGAAGAAAAGACGGAAGAAATAATCGCTGCACACAACAACCTAGCCTCAGGCTATGAAGCATTTGACACAAGACTGAATGCACTCGAGGCGAAAGTAGCGGATCATGAAGACCGCGACAGACGGAACAATGTCCGCCTGCGCGGTATCCCAGAAGAGATTATTCCCGCTGAGCTCCAAAACTTCACCACGGAACTTTTCAAAACTCTATGCCCAGACCTCAAGGAAGAAGAACTGCACCTAGACAGGATTCACCGACTACCGCGCCCTAAGTTTCTGGCCTCCACCGCTCCGCGAGACGTGCTAACGCGGGTACACTACTTTGTGGCCAAAGAAAAAATTATGAGGGCAGCGAGGAATCCGGGCACATTACCAGACAAATTTGCAGGTATTCAACTATTTACGGATCTGTCAGCGGCTACATTGGCGAAACGCAAGGCATTTACACCCTTCACAGCAGCTCTGCGGAATGCAGGAATCCAATATAAATGGGGGTACCCCACCCGCCTAATAATAAGAAAGAATGGGGTGGAACATCAAGTCCGCACAGTACAAGAAGGCATCCATCTTCTCGAAGAATGGAACCTCCCTATACCTGCGCATGAACAGGACGCCGAGGATGGGACTCATCGCCAACCACCAAAGATGGTATCCAAAGACTGGTTCACAATATCCAATCACAAGTGAAGGACATTTCTCGTATTCTCCGGTACAGCTAACCTGTATTCTCGCAAACATCACCTGAGGATACGTGAGCATATACAACTGCTTAATCGTAGTATTTACACTTAGAGATTGTATTGATTTATTGTATAGTTTTTGTTGACATATGCTTTTAGTTCTTCCTATGTCTGTTAACAATATTTGAAAGGTTGTGATAAGTAACTTCAATCCGAGACTATAGCGAGCTCGAGAAAGTAGGGTAAAACATGTATAACGTATACCCTCCCCCCATTTGGCTCCACAGAGCCGCATACCTTTACAAGATGGCAGTCGCTTCAGAGCTGCCGACCATGTTGTATATAGTTGCTTTCGAGCATTGGTTTAACCTATACCCTTCCCCCCCCTCCCTGAATCCCTCGAGGTATCCAGATTCGACTTTAAGCTTTCAAGTCAAACAGCACACAATGAAAATAGGGTATGTTATTCAACCACATCGACCACACTTGACGTGCACACACTATAATTGTACCCACAGAAATAACCCATGGTGTAAAACCCATATTACAGCTAACTTTGGACTTTTTTGTACAAGGCCCGACATACCAGGCAACATATATGCAGAGGCAACGCATTGTCACATTATCACCTATGACTGGTATCTACTTAATAATCTCCGACGGCACATTCTAGCACCTCCAGCGGCTTCTAACGCCCACAGATGACGACCCTAACTATATTTTCGCTAAATGCTAAGGGCCTTAACACTCCTCATAAAAGGAGGCTGGCCTTGGCGGAAGCTACTAAATTTAAAGCCCAAATTGCGTTTTTTCAAGAAACCCACTTCCTTAAAACCAAAATGCCCAAATTCACCTCCACCCAATTCCCCCTAGGGTTCCATTCTGGGTACACGAAGAAAAAGAGGGGCGTCTCTATTCTAATACACAAGGATGTCACCTTTAAGCTCCAAAAAACAATTAAAGACAAGGAAGGCAGGTTCCTTTTACTATGTTGCACTATAAATGAAGACCCATACACTCTACTGAATATATACGGCCCGCATAACAATCAAAAAGACTTTCTGTCCAAAATCATATCCCTAGCTAGTAGATTCACCTGCACGAATCTAATCATAGGTGGTGACACTAATTTTATTCTCGACAGCAATGCCGACACAACCTCCGCACACAGTGTAAATCGAACGACCTCACGAAAACGTACTCTCCTGACACAGCAAATACGCCAGACGATCAATGATGCAGGCCTTATAGATATATGGAGGATACTACATCCCTCCGAAAAGGATTTTACCTTTCATTCGCAAGTATACAATTCATACTCCAGAATAGATAGGTTTTTAATACCCACTGCTCTGACCCGAAAAATTATCAATTCACAGATAGGGATAATGACATGGTCAGACCATGCACCGGTGGCACTCACAATACAGGAACACTTCCCACACAAGGGTCAAGGCACATGGAGACTCAACGAAACGTTATTACACGACCCACACATAGTCAAAAGCATTAAAGACGATATCCACACCTTCTTTGATATAAATGATGCAAATGAGACATTCATAGCCACGAACTGGCAGGCCCACAAGGCCGTAATCAGGGGTAATCTAATCAAACATGCCAGCTATAGGAATAAGCAGAGAACTGCTAAATATACAAACCTCATACAACAAATAACGGAGTTAACTCACACGAACAAGTCGAACCCTTCCCAAGACCACTACGAAACTCTTAAATCTCTTCAAACACAACTAAGCGATATAGAGACAGAAAAACTAATTATATTTTACACAAATTCCGACATAAATTTTTTGCGCATGGTAATAGATCAGGCGCTACACTAGCGGCGAAACTTAAAGAACGATCACCGAATGCCAAAATAGCCTACCTCCTAACAACCGACAAACAAAAAATACTGCACCCGCAAAATATTGTAGATGAATTCGCTAAATATTATAGCACGTTGTACAACCTCAAAGACTCAGAGGGTACACATGTCCCCACCACCACCCAAGTCCAAGAGTTTTTATCCAAAATGACCTTACCTACTCTCACAGACGAGGAAATAGCACTGATCACGAGCGAATTCACAGAATCAGAAGTAGCGGCAGTGATAAAAAATCTGCCCACGCATAAATCTCCAGGCCCAGACGGGTTTACAAACCTGTACTATCAAACGTTTATGACAGCATTACTCCCACATATGACCCGACTTATAAATCACTGTTACACCAACGGTTGTATGCCTACAGAGATGCTTCAAGCGCATATCTCCACATTGCCGAAGCCAGGCAAACCTGCAGTCATATGCCCAAATTTTCGACCTATTTCCCTTTTGAACTGTGACACTAAGATATACGCAAAACTTATAGCGGAGAGACTGAAAGGGATCTTAACACGCATTGTACATAATGACCAATCTGGTTTTATTAAATCGAGGCAAGGATCAGATAACACTAGAAAAATTCTAAATATATTAGCCCATATGGACACAAACAGATTGGAAGGTCTTCTCTTAGCGCTGGACGCGGAGAAGGCCTTCGATAGACTGAACTGGTATTACATGGAACAAGTGATGCTTAAATATGGTTTTCCATCCTCTTTTATAAAGGGGATCATGGCATTGTATCGACAGCCTTCAGCCAGAGTCACAAACGCAGGCTTTGTCTCAAGCCCCTTCACCATCTCAAATGGGACGAGACAGGGATGCCCATTGTCTCCATTGCTATTTGTGCTCTCCCTCGAGCCCTTAGCCCACATGATAAGGAACCATGCCCACATTAGAGGGATACGGGTGGGAACAGACGAATTCAAACTGGCTATGTTCGCTGATGATATTTTCATAACTCTTGCGGACCCCGTTGAATCTTTGTCCTATCTCATAACTACCCTCGAAGAATATAGCAGAGTCTCGTACTATAAACTGAACCAATTAAAGACCCAAGCTCTACCAATTCGGCTACAGCACGAGGTAGTACAATCGCTAAAACAACAACACAAGTTTGACTGGAGAACCACACATGTTGTATACTTAGGAGTAAAAATTGCACCCACACTTAGAGGAATCAATACCCTAAATTTATCCCAACTCCCGAACCTCTGCCTACACACATTACGCAAATGGAAAGATGTGAGGCTGTCTTGGCTTGGGAAAATTAATGCTGTCAAAATGGTGGTCCTTCCCAAACTTCTGTATGTATTTAGGATGCTGCATCTCCCTTTAGCACCATCACTGAGCAAACAACTTCAACGCCTTATACACACCTACATATGGAATAACAAGAAACCACGCCTTCCAAGTGTGCTTTTACAAAGGCAGGCAAACAAAGGGGGATTGGGCCTCCCTAACATTGCACTTTATCACAAAGCTGCGATACTAGAAGCAGCAATAAAACTGCACGCCCCGTCTCATCTATTTCAATGGGTAGATATGGAAAACAGCTACTCCCCAAACTCCTCAGTAGCAGACATGCTATGGACGCCCAAACACCTCAGGGATAAGAATACCTCGGTGCTTCCTACATCCAAACTCACGATCCAGATGTGGGATTACCTCCACAAAAAACGTACGAACACTACACAATTCTCCCCGTGGGCCCCGATAACAGCTCTCCAATCCATATCACCATGGTTGTTCTTCCACAAATGGAAAGAAAAGGGCATCTCACATATAAATGATGTGTACCGACATGGGACCATAGTGCCGTTCCCTGATCTCCAACTCAAGTATGCTCTACCTTCAAGCTATATATTCCCGTACCTCCAACTCAAAAGCATAATTATAGACAGGGTACATAAACCAAGCCAAGGGGATAACACTCCGAATACGGAGCTTATAGCCATGTACAATAGGTGCCACAAAGCACCACTTAGGCCCAAAGCCTTATCCTTAGGGTACGTCGCATTGCAGCACCATCCTCCCCTGACGAGTTTTGCTTTTGCGACTCAATGGCATAAAGAAGGTCACCCACAATTCACTAATGACCAATGGTTGCAATCACTTAGTGCACTCAAAGGTGTAACATCATGCTATACGCATATAGAGGCACATAAGAAATTAGTGTATAGATGGTATCTCACCCCACACAAGCTACATAAGATCTATCCGAATAGCCCACTAACTTGCTGGCGATGTACTAATGGGATGGGAAATATGAGTCATATCTGGTGGGAATGTCCCATTATCCTACCATTGTGGGCGGAGGTCCAACATCTGAGTAACTGCATGGGACTTTTAAGGGAAATACTTACACCCACCAACACTATATTCCTAATATTTTCCGATCAGGTCCCCCCACAGGACAAACACCTGTTAATTATGCTTATCCTGGCTGCAAGGTACCTTATTGCCTACCACTGGAAGCAACAGATTTGCCCGTCACCAAAACAGTTACACCACAAAATACAACAATTTTTGAAACATGAAACCTTAACCTCCTCTACGACCAGGCGTAGAGACATAGCACACAATAACTGGCTGAGATGGAACTGTTATATAACCGAAAATCACAGCCCCTAATGATCTGCCGTACAGACCCGGTTGGTACTACACAAAGAGTAAGCCGTACCCATACACCTGGCGTACAATACAATACATAACTGATAACAAAAGGTTGCACATCCTTGTCTGTTTCAACCCCGCCATTAAATACCATTTATAATGCTATATACACATGGCGTTTCCAGACAGATGTATTTTCCTGATCGCAATATTATGCTTTGAATGTCTATTTTCCGTTAAACTGCGTTATCTTTATTATGTAAATACTATGTACCCACATTTAACCTGTAGGTGCGGAGCAACTCGCTAACATATTATGCTTTTAGTCCTTATATATTACGCTGAACATTGTATACTGTTGAATGTTACAACGAATCTATTTATGGGTTCTCTCCATAATCCTCTCAATCTGCTCACTTGTGGCTAATATGTGTTTCAACAACTGATATTTTAATCTCTGGCTTGGTCGCAACTAGATCTACAATGTTTCTGCATCGACAATCCTGCAATGTACTAGGTCTTTACTATATTATGCTTATATAATTGACTATGTCTGTAAAATACCACAATTGTAACGAATTATCTGTATTTACCATAGCATAAAACTTGGATATGTATGTTTATGGATACCCCCCTCCCCTTTTTCCTTTCTGTATCCCCACCCAATTACATACTTTGAAAACTCAATAAAATACGAATTTGAAAAAAAAAAAAAAAAAAAATTACACTTTCCTTGCTACATTTTGGGCACCACGCCCAAGGGTGAGACCCGCAAGTCCGTTAAAGGAGGGTCGCTAAAGGAACATGCCATGCGACCCAGAAACACTTCCTTTCCAAGTTTCTCCCGAATCACATGCGGTAAATCCATCAATGTCCTTAGTCCCCAGATCCCCTTTCTCGCTAGCTTTTCCCCACTTGAAACACCGTAAGATGGGATGAGCACCCCCACAGGTGGTGCATTCATGCTTGAAACAGCACAAGGCTCCCTATTTGCAATGACTGTCATTAAATTTCCAACAATAGCCTGGCCTCTGCTGCACGGACGGTGAGCCTGGCCTCTGCTGCACAGACGGATTCTCCCCCACCGGCCCCCCAAGAAAGCACAAGAAACCACCCTGCCATGGTACCAGGTCATAATGGAAAGCCAGAGGCCAATGTCCATTGACCATTGACCAAATTTCTCGTCATACCTCCACCAGCCCAGACCGCTATAAGTATGACAAGCGTTCCAAATGGTGTCTTGGTAGCAGAACAATGTGGAGTACATCTGTGGAGCCTTTTCCCCAATGACACACTAGCCAGTATGGAAAACGCTCAAATCCAATTTCCGAATGTGATGGGGATCTTTCGGTAACAGTATTTTTCTTTCTCTTTCTCTGATTCCTTGCCGTCCTTCTCTACCAGTGGAGGAGCCTCCTTGTCAGGAGGAAGAAAATCTCTACAAATTCTCCCTTCCAAATTTTTTCCCTAACTTTCTGCTTTAGGTGCATACCCACAGGCCTAGACCAGCACATGTAAGCGGATCCCCGCAGAAATATAGAGAGAGTCATCCGTTGCCAAAGGAACCTCAACAGTGTCTACTATCATGCCAACAGCAGCAGTTGTGGCACCTGACACCACAGAAGGAGGGGGGACCCCATGCCCCCTTGCGCAGACCGCACTCTTTGCGCAGCCCGCACCAACTAAAGATGGCTATCTAACAGGGAATCCCTACACACTACAATTTCACCACTATTCAGCCTTGCAGGAGTTCCAGACTCCACCTGCTGGGCAATCCCAGGAACAGCAGACAGATCCTGTGAGAAGAGCAGCAGAGAGGAGGTAAGCTCACACCCTGCAGAGGAGGGCAGCCGGTTTAAGTAACCAGGTAAAAAGGGGGGACAGAGGTGAGGTGGGCAGGAGTGAGGAAAAGGGGAAGAGGCCCCAACAGGAGGAGGCAGAGAGGACAGAAAAGAGGAGATGAGAGGGGGTAATGAGATACAGAGGCAGGGAGAGGAGAGGGGGACTCCCCAGGCCGTACCTCTTACCCAGAGGACATGTCCGAACCCAGGGAGGAACCCCCTCCACCACCCAAGTTGTTTGCTGACCTGTCTCATAAGAAGCACTGAGGTAAGATGATCCATAAACCACACCCAAATACATAACCACTCCCATACACACTTGC
Organism: Pelobates fuscus; assembly: GCF_036172605.1. Classification (NCBI taxonomy): domain Eukaryota; kingdom Metazoa; phylum Chordata; class Amphibia; order Anura; family Pelobatidae; genus Pelobates; species Pelobates fuscus. The sequence continues at coordinate 192,271,631 of NC_086319.1, read as the reverse complement.
ATCACAAGCATTAATCCCCACACTCATACAAGTACCCTTGTCCGCTTAGCTTTGCTATCTCCCCAGGGCCTTGTCCCTGCTTTCTGGATTTTTTTATTTCAGGAATCATACCAGAGCCTCAACAATGTAGCAATACTGTAAATTTGTATTCCTAATGCTATATCTAGAGACAGGTAACACCTGGGGATAGGGGGCACATGATATAAATTGTTGTCAAGGACTCAAAACAACCGGAAAATAAAAACACCAGTAGTGTCCAGAAGACTAAGTAGGCATAATGCAAAACCAGAAGTGTAAACACTGCAAATATTGCGGACCAGCAACCTGTCCACATACATAACAATTATATCCTTGAATATTCTATTTATGCAAAAAAGCTTTCAGGCCTTTTTAGAAATATCTATAGAACCTGATGACAGCCTGGCAGAAAATACCACATATTACTGTAAAGAATCCTTTACTCTGCTGTAAGCAAAAATTCCTTCTTTCCAGTCTCAATTGGTCTTGTCTATTGTATATTCCTGCTTATGAAAAGATTTGGTATACCTTTGTATTGTGGTATATTATCCCCCACGAGGTGCCTTTTTTGTAAAGAAAACAAATTCGAGTAAGTCTAGCTTTTCCTCATAACTAATATTTTACATCCCCTTTACTAATTTTGTAGATTGCCTCTGCACTTTTTCTGCAATATCCATCTTTAAAACTGGTGCCCATAATTGCACCTCATTTTGAAGGTGTTGTCTTACCATTGTCAGGGATGGCTTTACATCACAAGCACTAAATTCTCAAGCACCCCACCATGCCTCACCGCCTTCCAAACGAATAAAAAAAAGCTTTTGTACTTTTAAATATGATAACAGTTGTATACACATACTTGCACATAGAGTATAGTGTGTGCTCATCTGTAGCAGTGTGTGTAAATGTCTGAGTTCATGTCTGTCTTAGTAAGTGTGTCAATTTGTGTTTGTGTATAGTGTGTGTATGTACAGTGTGTATAGCAATATGTATGTGGGTAACAGTGTGCTTATTATTGTGTGTGTAAAGTGTGGGTAGTTGCTGTATGTATTAGACGGACTAAAAATAAATAAAAACATATTTCTCCCCAGTGCTGGGCACAATCCATAAAGACAATAAAGGGATGATATAGGAAAATAAATAATTCCCCTGCAATTGTTTCCCCAATAGTCAAAGCAGAAGCAGGTCGTACCGACTTGCTTCAGCAACAATACTAAGGGGAAGCCCAGGGGCTATTGGAGGGCTCAATTGTCTCCAGCTTGAGCATCCCTTGGATCACTGCCAGCATCCCTTCTTTGTCTCAAGAAAGTGGCATGCTGGCTGCATTTCCTGGGTCTCTACTCAGTGTGCTGCAAGCGTAGTGAACCCAAGAGTAGATGAGAACAAGGCCTACTGTTCCCTCAGCAATTGGTGGACCTGCTCCTGCTCCTTTACTGCTAGTCCATCTCCTGATGTTTGCGATGCCTCCCCCTGGGCTATCCCTCCCAGTCAGGCTTAGGAGAAATACCTAATCAAATTGCAGCACAGTCCTGATACGGCAAACTGTTTCAGAACATTTTATGGTATCTCCCAGTCTCCCAGTCATGCGCGCAGTGCATAGGACAGGTCCAGGCAATACCCAAAGGACCCTAATTCTGGCTGGGAGGCACAATAAGTGTTACAGGTACCCTCTGTCTGCCACTTTTGCTACACTGTGTCTGTTCCTTTCCCCTACATAAACCACAAAAGTACTTCACCAGGTCATTCGCATATGGAGTGTGCCGCTTATTAGCCGCCCTGCGGTTTGCCTTGTTAACCTTTTTCACCTCCAAATCACCGAACAAAAGGCAGAACAATCGACCACCCTGCATGAGAAGCCGCCCAGAAGCTGTGGTTTGTGGTTAACCGCAGCGTAATTGACGAACGGCTGGGTGGTCGTCGTTCGTATGAACGAACACGTGGTGGCGGCCATCTTTAACTGCCGAACGCCCAGCGGGGTTTTGTCGTCAACCATATGGTACTTTTTTTGGTCACTATTCTACACGAACCCCGCTGGGACCTCCAGACTTTCATCCGTTCATTTCCAATCATATGAACGCAGCGCCGTTCGCTACTTTCATACTCCCGAAACTAGACAGACCCTATGACGAAAAATTGTGGAACTAATCCTGGGTTGAATTATGCCAAATGGCCGTGGAGAGAACTTTAACCCCATGGCGATCCAACTGTATTCATGAGATCTGAGCGCTTTTCGGACATATTGAGCGCTCAGATCCGAGCTATCCAAGGATATGTTGAACAATGGGGGTTGAATATTGTATAATTTGACGAATCCAAATAAAGGTGCGCTGTGTCTTTAAGACCAAATTTCTAAAGTGCCAAATGTGCAATTTGTGATAAAGTGCAAAAATATAGAAAGTGCACTCAAAGTGTTAACCCCTTAAGGACACGACATGTGTGACATGTCATGATTCCCTTTTATTCCAGTAGTTTGGTCCTTAAGGGGTTAAACACAATAATACATACATATATGCGTCCTCTCCAGTAGCAATGAACATATAAAAGGGAGAGATAAAAAAAAGCAATAATAGTGTAAATCTGTTTTAAAAGACTTATTAGTATGGTGATATAAAATTTACACTCACATAGGTAGAGCAGTAAAAGCCTGCTCTAGCTGTATCAGCTTCTTCAAATATTTCCTTATGGAAAAAGACTGCACGGACAAAAGATTATTTTCACATATTTAATGCCCAGCTTAGCACAGGTACTTCACCTTCCTCTGCATACAGTACGTGATCAAAATAAAACAGGTCGTGTATACTTTTGGGTGTCGACAAGTCCCTTAGTATTCCGCCGATACTGTCGCCACTGCCTGATTCAGACTTCCGGGAGGAAGAGTTTCCAGTTGTGCATAACACGTGGTGCGTAATTAGCGTGATGACGCATTTCGTCGTACTCACGGCTTCATAAGATCTGTCCGTTCACGTCCTCTTCGATCTTTTATACACACCTCCATGGGTGTGTTTAGCTGATTGGCATCAATAATCTTTATTATAATTTCTCAACCACTTCTTAACACTATATACCTCTTAGATACAAAAAAATATTAGTCAACTTTATTTCGAAATTTAATCTATTAAAATTTGTTGGTATAAAAATCTATTGGCTTAAAATTGTATATAGCCAATATTATTGTATTATAATCCAAATATACAAAATACATTTAAAATTTAAAGAAACAGTACATAACATATTAAAACACCACAATCACCTTACTTGAAAATTCTATCTTATTGCAAGTAGTGAAAAATATATTTATAGCATTTTAAAAAATACATAATTGCTGTATAAAGAAAAAAAAAATAGTACACATATCCATATAATAACTATATGTGAACTCAAAAAAGTTTAAGCAGTAGGCTCCAGTCCAGTCCGTGAAAAAATATATAAGTGGATAAACGGATAGTGCCCAGACGACCAAGCCGTCTTACGGAGAGGGAGCTCAAACACCAGCCAAACACCCTGGTCAAGACTAAGAGGGAAGCGATAGGGATGGCCCCAAAGGTGAAAAATCACATCCAGATATGGAAAACTATGGGGATATCACTTCAGCAACTTACCCTATCCGTCCGACCATCGGGTGAGAAACTGGGAGCACATAAACTCCAAACCGTGAGGGCTGCAGGAAAAAAGGCCGTTCTCGCCAGGTCGCTTGCCGAAAATCAATGGCAGGTCGTAGAGGACGAATCGGCTGGGAAGTTCAAATCCGTCGGCGGTGTGGTGAGGTAGCAGACAGCACGTCTACGCGTTTCGTCCTAGCTGGAGGACTTTTTCAAGACAATGTCTGCTGTCTAAGAGCCGGGTTTATATACCCACTCTTAATTGATTCATAGAATGGTCATGATTGTTAATTGATAAACTGAGATCATTACAGATCTAAGGTAAATGGTCATAATTGTTAATTGATAAACTGAGATCATTACAGATCTAAAATAAAATATGCTGCAAGTGGATAGAAAAACACAAAATATAATAAATGAAAACATATATCCTTATTAGGACAATCTCATATTATTAACATCGAAAAATTATATATATATAGACATAAAATAAAGATTAAAAATATATTTTTATTTTTACTTTTATTTTTACTAATAAAGTATTTCAATCTCAAGTTTAACAGAGATAATTAATCAATCTTGATTTGTGAGCCTTTTTTTTTTTTTTTTTTAATTTTAAAAATAATAATAATGATAATATAGTTCAATTGTTTTATAAAAATCTGTTATTTATATATATTAGATTAGGAACAAGAACATTAAAATAAATGTTGAGCACTATATTTTTGTATATATATTTATATGTATAATTAAGAAAAAGAACATTGGAAAAAAATGCTGAACACTCATATAGGATTCATATAAGTGTTAAAGAGACCATGGGGTCTAAGGTGAATCGTAATATATATGTGGTTCCCGATTCATCCTCTCCCACATATAGAAACAGTGAAAGATCTTTCACTCACAGGGACAAATAAGTATGTCTTCCAAATTTGGAAGACATACTTATTTGTCCCTGTGAGTGAAAGATCTTTCACTGTTTCTATATGTGGGAGAGGATGAATCGGGAACCACATATATATTACGATTCACCTTAGACCCCATGGTCTCTTTAACACTTATATGAATCCTATATGAGTGTTCAGCATTTTTTTCCAATGTTCTTTTTCTTAATTATACATATAAATATATATACAAAAATATAGTGCTCAACATTTATTTTAATGTTCTTGTTCCTAATCTAATATATATAAATAACAGATTTTTATAAAACAATTGAACTATATTATCATTATTATTATTTTTAAAATAAAAAAAAAAAAAAAAAGGCTCACAAATCAAGATTGATTAATTATCTCTGTTAAACTTGAGATTGAAATACTTTATTAGTAAAAATAAAAGTAAAAATAAAAATATATTTTTAATCTTTATTTTATGTCTATATATATATAATTTTTCGATGTTAATAATATGAGATTGTCCTAATAAGGATATATGTTTTCATTTATTATATTTTGTGTTTTTCTATCCACTTGCAGCATATTTTATTTTAGATCTGTAATGATCTCAGTTTATCAATTAACAATTATGACCATTTACCTTAGATCTGTAATGATCTCAGTTTATCAATTAACAATCATGACCATTCTATGAATCAATTAAGAGTGGGTATATAAACCCGGCTCTTAGACAGCAGACATTGTCTTGAAAAAGTCCTCCAGCTAGGACGAAACGCGTAGACGTGCTGTCTGCTACCTCACCACACCGCCGACGGATTTGAACTTCCCAGCCGATTCGTCCTCTACGACCTGCCATTGATTTTCGGCAAGCGACCTGGCGAGAACGGCCTTTTTTCCTGCAGCCCTCACGGTTTGGAGTTTATGTGCTCCCAGTTTCTCACCCGATGGTCGGACGGATAGGGTAAGTTGCTGAAGTGATATCCCCATAGTTTTCCATATCTGGATGTGATTTTTCACCTTTGGGGCCATCCCTATCGCTTCCCTCTTAGTCTTGACCAGGGTGTTTGGCTGGTGTTTGAGCTCCCTCTCCGTAAGACGGCTTGGTCGTCTGGGCACTATCCGTTTATCCACTTATATATTTTTTCACGGACTGGACTGGAGCCTACTGCTTAAACTTTTTTGAGTTCACATATAGTTTTTATGCTAATGTGCACATCTCTGATTTTTTACATCAGTCCTTTGTCGACTAGAATATGAATAAGGGGCCCCTTACTATTCATCACGTTTACATCTGATACTGGAAGTTTTGAGATGTTGTTTCATTTTTTATGATTGGTTTATTATACAATAAATGATATTTTGTTATACTCTTATATATATGTGTAGAGTATTCTGATTCAGATAAGACTCACCCAGTACATTCAATTGTGGTTTATGGTGGTCATTGTGGTGAGCTCGGCGAGATTGGTCATTTTTAAGTTTATTGATATTTTCATCTTGATTTTTATGTAGATCTGCATAATTAATTGGAGCGCTCACATACCAGTTATATCTTTTCGGTTTCATTTAATAAGTCGCTCCCTTGTATGTGACGCAGCCCTACTGTTATTTCATCCCATTGGGTATATTTATTTCTCACTGTCAGTCCATATTACATTTACATTTTCCATATAATAATACATTTTAACATTGAACACTTATCTAGAAAAAATATTTTAAAAATGAAGGAATTTTTCTCTCTTTTCTCTTTTTGATAGAAGCCTAGATTATTAATATTTTAGCCTTCATATAGGCTTCATATCCCTTTTCCATAGTGATAATAGCCCCTTTGTGTCTTTTTTTTGTCCATGTGGTATTGGGGTTTCTTGACAATTCCCTTCCTCCTCATTTTCTGTTTTGTTTTATTTTGGGCAGACTAGTTGCAGTATGTGCAGCAGCAGGGCCACCATCAGGGGGTGACAACCATGACGGTTGTCACGGGCCCGGCGGCCCTGGGGGGCCCGGGACTGCCAGAGCACTTTCCCTCCCTGCACACATAGATAGCGAATATCGCTATCTATGTGTGCAGCCGCGGGCCCCCCGGCTTCCCTGTTACCGCAGAGGGGGCCCAGGCAGCACACAGCCTCTTCTCTTCTCGTTTCTGCTAATAACTCTCGCGAGACCCGGTTGCCATGGCAACGCTCCACGGGTCTCGCGAGAGTTATTAGAGGAGAGAGAAGAGAAGAGGCTGTGTGCTGCCTGGGCCCCCTCTGCGGTATTAGGGAACCCGGGGGGCCCCACCATGCCACCGGACCACCAGGAATGGAATCTCCCCCCTCCCTAGACACAGGTAAGCAGGGAGGGGGAGGGGGGAGGGGGGAGAAACATTTTAATTAAATGTATTTTTTTTTTAATTATGTTAAAATGCCCCCCTCCCCCTCACCCCAGATTGCACATTTACACACATACACTGACACAACATACACACACTACATACACTGACACAACATACACACACTACATACACTGACACAACATACACACACTACATACACTGACACAACATACACACACTACATACACTGACACAACACACACACACACTGCATACACTGACACAACACACACACACTGCATACACTGACACAACACACACACACTGCATACACTGACACAACACACTGCATACACTGACACAACACACTGCATACACTGACACAACACACTGCATACACTGACACAACGCATACACTGACACAACACACACACTATATACACTAACACAACACACACACACACACACACTATATACACTAACACAACACACACACACTATATACACTAACACAACACACACTACATACACTAACACAACACACACACACTACATACACTGACACAACATACACTCTGCATACACTGACACAACATACACTCTGCATACACTGACACAACACACACTGCATACACTGACACAACACACACTGCATACACCGACATGACACACACTGCATACACTGACACAACACACACACTGCATACACTAACACAACACACACACACACACACACTGCATACACTAACACAACACACACACACTGCATACACTAACACAACACACACACTGCATACACTAACACAACACACACACAGTGCATACACTAATACAATACACACACTGCATTCACTAATACAATACACACACTGCATTCACTAATACAACATGCACTATGCATACACTACACACTAACCCACTCACTGCATCCACTATACTGACACACACTCTGCATTCGCTACACATTAACACACTCTCTGCATTCGCTACACATTAACACACTCTCTGCATTCGCTACACATTAACACACTCTCTGCATTCGCTACACATTAACACACACTACATTCATTACACTGACACACTCTGCATTCACTACACCCTAACACACACTCTGCATTTATTACACACTAACACACACTCTGCATTCACTAAACTATGCACACACTCTGCATTCACTATACTAACATACACTCTGCATCAACTGTACACACAGCATCCACTACACAAACATCTTGTATTCACAGTACACACACTACATCCACCACAAATTGAAACACTCTGCATTCACTATACACAGACACTGCATCTAATACACACACTACATCCACTACAGACACTGCATCCACTAAACACATTTCATCTAGTACATACAAACACTACATCCACTACACAAACACACACTACTACTTGTGCTTTGTCAGGGGGCCCAAAATTTCTGATGGCAGCACTGTGGAGCAGTGTGTGTGTGAGGTTTGGATAACAGTGTGTGGCAGCAGGAAAGGGGCAGACTGACCATTTGGGCACTCGGGCAATGACTGAAACCCCCGAAAAGCAGAAGGGATTTGGCAAGGCCCCCTTCATGCTGCTGTTTTCGGGGGCCCTCTGCGCTGGCCAGCAACCATGCTCATTTTTTTTTTTAACAATCTTTAAACCTGGAAATTACCCACAGCTTCCCAAGTGTGCCACCTGGACCTTCCCTACAGCTGCAGCAAGTGCTCCATGCTGGTAGGATGTTATAACACTTCTTTCCTGTGCATTGTCTGAGAGAAGCACAGGCAGATAGGAGGCAGGGGAAGATCGGTGAGGTGAGGAGTGGCATGGGCTCTTCTGGGACACTGTTTTTGATCAAGTAACCCCTTAAAAGTAAATCTAATCTTGAATAGGGGATCTGCAAGTGTGAAAGACATAAATGTGCAGCTTTTACACAGTGTCAGGATTACTAATTGATCCACCATGCAGAATTGTGTCACACCTAGGACTACGGATAACGTCTAACCGGATCTTAGAATGGCCGGACTGTTGGGTAATCTAAGGTTTTATATGTATGGAATAAAGATTGAATAATATCTGATGATATTCGCACACACACAGAGCCTTCAGGGACCCTGTAGTTCTTTGTTTTAAGCGGTGCTATAAACACTTATGAATGACAGATGACAACTAAACAGACTATAAAATGCAAAGCAACAAAACAATACAATTATAATCAACTTGCTATATTATATAGGAGTTCAAATAAACAAGTTAATTAATTTACTTGACAAGCCCAGGCAGGGGAGGGCTGGCAGCCTTAGGCCTGGGGGGCAAAACCAGTCAAGTGGCCAATTGCGCCACCAAATCAGTTCACCATCCATGCCCACCTTTTTCTGTTTTTATAACGGATATTGATGTTATGCTAATCAGTAGCTCTTTGCCATACCCGCTCCTTCACGGCTCTGACTTTCAATGTTGTCAGAGCACAGGCTGAGAATCTCTGAGCCTGTGCTCTGACTCACTAACTGAGCGCCGGAACCACGAGGGAGAGGATATAATCTGACTGCACCTACTGCTGGTGCGCACCAGTGGACCACCAGCGAAATGTTTAAATTAAATATGCTGGTGTACCCAACTTGTGAGCTGTGTTGGCCGCCGGGCGCCTCTGTTGTCATGGCACCCTGCGTGACCGCACAGCTTGCCCACCCCAACGGCTGGCCCTGCTGACACACACTGACGTTACTACTTAGACATCCCTCAATATTAATACAGAGATGAGAGTAAACACCAATAAACTGTGGAAACAGAGCTGATCCCCCCAAATTTATAAAGGTTTGCTTAGAGGATTTATTCAAGATTAAATCATGCCTCCTCCTCTCTCCCCCATGCGCTGCTCTGTAGGCTGGGAGGAAGTGAAGAGTAATCACAGTCTCCCAGCACAACGCCACCTGTGGCTGCATGGGGAACAGCTGTTTAATGTAATGCTTGCAGGACGGCCAGCTGCCGCAGAACCTCTTTGTTTCCGTCTCTGCAAAGGGCTCCAGGCACTGCTTGTTGTGAGTGTGAGCCACTGTAAATTAGGGGCAGAGGGCACTTGCACTGCGGTCAAGACGGGTCTGGGCAGGAGGAGAGTGCAGTGCAATCAGTGCACTCCCCTCCTGTGGGTCACCAGTAGACTGGTGCACCTGCCCAGGATCAGAGCCGGTGCAAGGATTTTTGCCGCCCTAGACAAAATATAAATTTTCCGCCCCCCCCATGTGACATCACAATGCCCCACCCATATGATCTGCCATATGAACTAACGCCAGTGCTGCACACAGTGTGTGTTTACATTAAAAAGCCTGCAGGGACCAGCTATAGACACCAGAACCACTTCATTAAGCTATAGTGTCCCTTTAATGTGAGGTAAATTATAGATTAGTGTCACTAATAATATACTAGATTGCCTACTTACAATTAGATGAGGATGATGATGGGCTGCAGTTTGGCTCCACTGGTCTGGTGTAGAACAGGACCTCTGGAGGCTGTTTGCAACTGTGGTCACAAAATTCAACGTTCTGGGAGAATTGGAAGCAGCTCCATTTTTGGGGGGCATCTTACACAGCTCAAGGTCTGGGCCCCAGTGCCTGACGGTGAGTATGCCCATAAGGCCCACTCATAAGTCCACTTATATGTTCCACCCACCCATGAGCTCGCTCACAGGGAGTGGAGTATGTAGGGGATGTGTTATGTGTTATCTAATATGTGTGCTTATGGTATGTAGTGTATAGGGATACCAGTTTGTGCAGGTGATGCAGTGTGTTTGTGTGTAGTGGAAGCAGTGTGTATTTGTGTATGAGGGATGTATTATGTGTTTCTGGTTGTGTGTGAGGGATGCATTGTGTGAATCTGTGTTTGTATGCATAAGGGATGCAAGGTGTGTGTCTGTATGTGTGTGCATTGAGTGTAAGAGATGCATTGTGTTTCTGTGTGTATGTAAGAAAAACAGTGTGTGTGTTTGCATGTGTGTGTAAGGGTTTGCATTGTATGTTTCTGTGTATGTGTGCAAATGATGCATTGTCTTTGTGTGTAAGGGTTGCATTGTGTGTGTGTGTAATGGATGCATTGTGCGTTTCTCTGTGTGTAAGGGAAGCATGTTCTGTTTCTGTGTATGTATACGGATGCATTGTGTGTTTCTGTGTATGTATAGGGGTGCATTGTGTGTTTCTGTGTATATATAGGGATGCATTGTGTGTTTGTGTGTGTGTGTGTGTGTGTGTGCGCGTAGTGTTAAAGAGCTCCCTGTCTTGCCCCCTGTCCTATAGAGCTGTCCCTTCTGTCCCTTAGAGCTCTCCCCTGCCCCTTAGTGGTCTCTCCTCTCCCCCACCCTCCCCTAGCGGTCTCTTCTCACACTCACCCACCCTCCCTGTGCTCTTCTCATCCCCCCTCCACCCTCCCTGTGTTCTTCTCACTCCTCCCTCTGTATGTTTTTACCCCCCCCTCCTCCCTGTGTTCTTCTTACTCCCCCCCTTGTTCTTCTTACCCCCTTCTTCTTATTACTCCCCCCTTCTTCTTATCCCCTTCTTCTTCTTAACCCTCCTACTTCTTCTTAACCCTCCTACTTCTTCTTACCCCCTCTTCTTCTTCTTACCCCTTCCTTCTTCTTCTTACCCCCCTTCTTCTTACCCCCCTTCTTCTTCTCACCCCCCTTCTTCTTACCCCCCCCTTCTTCTTACTCCCCCCTCTTCTTCTTACTCCCCCTTCTTCTAATTACCCCCTTCTTCTAATTACTCCCCACTCTTGTTATTACTCCCCCCTTCTTCTTCTTACCCCCTCTTTTTCTTATCTCCCCTCATTCTTCTTACTCCCCCCTCTTATTATCCCCCTCCCCTCTTCTTACTCCCTCTCTTCCCTCTTCTTACTTCCCCCTCCCCTCTTACTCCCCCTCCCCTCTTCTTACTCCCCCCCCTCTTCTTACTCTCCCCCCCTCCCCTCTTCTTACTCTCCCCCCTCCCCTCTTCTTACTCTCCCCCCTCCCCTCTTCTTACTCTCCCCCCTCCCCTCTTCTTACTCTCCCCCCTCCCCTCTTCTTACTCTCCCCCCTCCCCTCTTCTTACTCTCCCCCTCCCCTCTTTTTACCCCCCTCTTTTTACTCCCCCCTCCCCTCTTTTACTCCCCCCTCCCCTCTTTTTACTCTCCCCCCTCCCCTCTTTTTACTCTCCCCCCTCCCCTCTTTTTACTCTCCCCCCTCCACTCTTTTTACTCCCCCCCTCTTTTTACTCTCCCCCCTCCCCTCTTTTTACTCTCCCCCCCTCCCCTCTTTTTACTCTTCTTACCCCTTCCCCTGTAGGTGGCCGAGCTGCACTCCGGTCCGCGGTCCCGGCCGGAGTGATAGGAAGGTGCTCAGTGTGCACCTTCCTGTCAGTCCGGCCAGGTACAGGAAACAGAAACTCCTGTTCCGCGCGGAACAGGAGTTTCTGTTTCCTGTACCCGGCCGGACTGACAGGAAGTGCACACTCAGTGTGCACCTTCCCATCACTCCGGCCGGGACCGCGGACCGGAGTGCAGCTCGGCCACCTACAGGGGAGTGGAGAAGCTGCTGCAGCCGTCTGAGCGCTCTTTACAGAGCGCTCGGCGGCTGCAGCATTTAAAGGGCCGGCCCGCCGCGGCCGGTCCTAAAATAATTTCGGGCGGCCTGGGGGGCAATTGCCTCGCTGCCCCCCGGCCCAGCCCGCCCCTGAGCCCTCGGGCGTATTAGCCACGAGGCAAACAAGGCATTTGCCTTGGGCGGCATTTTCCAGGGGCGGCAAAAAAAGCCGCCCCCAAATGCCCAAGGCAAATGTCTTATTAGCCTTGCGGCTAACAGACATGCTGGGCTGCTGGGCGGTCGGGCGGCGCTGGTGGGCGGCTGGCGAGGGTGCACTTCCTCTGAGCTGTCTGCTCAGCTCCCTCGCGCACCTCAGAGTGAGGCTGGGAGCCGGAAAATCTGCAGTGATGTTACAACAGCTGGTTTTGCATCTTATCCTAAATTGTGTTCCAAGCAGTTGTATACTGCAAACACAAATTAAAAGGAATCCATGTTTAAAATGGAATGAGGCAAAAATGTGATTCTTTGTTAAACTAATTTGCATATGCCCAACCAGAATCCTTTGCGGTTGTAACATCACTGCAGATTTGGGATTTCTGTGGGAAAAGCAAGTCTTATGGCTTGACTGGTGTGCAGATTTTTGTTTAGCATTGTATTAACTATCCACATACTTCAGGTGGAAGGGGTTTTCAATCACAATTTTTCCCCACCATAACCTATTTGGATTTTGCTTCCCATATATATATGTACAATCATATTAGCTTGGTATATCTCTTTTATTAAAGGGTAGCCAATCCCTGCTTGGAATCCCCTCCTTGCCAAAGCTTTTGTATTCATACAGGGTTTTTTCCCTCTCCACATAAAGTTTGTAAAAGTTGACTCGACTATGTCTAACCATTTATTCAGTACTGCCAGCGGGAACATCCTAAATAGATATGTCCCTTTTGGGAGAATATAAACTTTAATTGTATTCACGCGTCCCCAACAGGAAATCTCATATGAGGCCCAGTCCTTCAAAAGCTTATTAGTGGTCTTCAAGAGTCTCAAAAAATTGGCAGCAATAAGATCACTAGGATCAGAAGTAATTACAATACATAAATAATTACATTATTTTTCTGTCCATTTAAGTTCGAACTGTTTTTTTAAGCATATAAAGGGCAACACTATCCATATTTTATACAAATCCAATGGTTTTAGATATATTTAATTTATAATTAGATATAGCACTATACTTTTGAAATTATTTCCTAATCTCCGGGAGAGATTCCTAAGGATGTGTTACAGAAATAAGAATATAATCTGCATACAGACACAGTTTAAAATCCCTATCGAACATATGAATTCCGGTGATATCATAATTGTTTCTTATATTGATTGTGAGAGGTTCTATACGTAAAACATATAATAATGGTGATAGTGGGCAGCCCTGTCTGGTTCCTTTTGAAATGTTTAGCCAGGAAGTACAGATATTGTGTCCAATTATTCCAGCAGTGGGTGTTGAATACAGGATATCAATTGCTCTCGCTATCCAGCCTGTAAACCCGAACTTGGTCAGTACCCTCTTCATAAATCCCCATCCGACCCTGTCGAAGGCTTTTTCTGTGTCCACCGACAGGGTCAGAAGAGGAATATTCTTAGACTGAGCCCAGTCCAGGGAATCAATCACTCTACGAGTATTATTAGATGATTGTCTCCCAAGCAGGAAACCAATTTGATACTCATGAAAAACTGATGGCAATACTCCTTTAATTCTTTCTACCAGCATAGATGCATATAATTTAGCATCAGCATTAATCAAAGAAATCAGTCGATAATTGACCACGTCAGTAGGAGATTTATCCTGCTTTAATATCGGCAAGATGGTTGCCCTCAAGAGGACCTCTGAAGCCTTAGCTTTATTGGCTATGTTATTAAACATTGCTGTTAAATATGGAATGATTATTTTTGCAAAGCATTTATAAAATGCATTAGAGAAACCATCTGGTCCAGGTGCTTTTTTATTTGCTAATCTACAAATTCCATTAGTAACCTCTTCCTGACTAATTTTCCTATTCAAATATTTCAATTGATCCTCTGATATTTTTGTTATTAGAGAGTTATTTAAGTATTTCATTATCGCTTCTTCTGAAATTTTAGCTGCTGAATTATATAATTTTTCATACTATGACTTAAATTGGTTTCCTATCTTCTGGCTCAAAACAAATCTTATCACCATTAATTATTCTATATATTTTATTTTCTATTTTTTGTTTTTTCAGTTTGTTTGTTAACATTTGATCAATTTTATTGCTCCTAAAATAAAATTACATTTTTAGTTTACTTAAATTATACTCTATTCTTGTGGTCATCTTGATTTATATTGTCTCTAAACTCGCTGAGCAACTTCATATTTTCTGATGATTTTTTTTTTCTGCTGTTAGATTATAATATTTAATATAAAGATCAGCAAAGCCAATACCTCTCTTTTGTCTTTCCCGACTAGCCAATTTGATCCAATTTCCTCTAATTACAGCTTTATACGTATTCCAAAGGCATTCAGAGGAGATTTCTTCTGAAACATTTTCTTTGAAAAATAGATCAGACACCCTTTCAATATAGTCCATATTATGTTTTGAATTTAATAGAGTATCATTCAATCTCCATGCTGGGAGTGATCGCGTATAAATGTCTTTTAGCTCTACTAATAATATATCATGGTCAGACCAAGTATTGTCTATAATATTGATGTTTTTGATAAACTGAACTAGGTCATTATTTTCCCATATCATGTCTATTCTAGCCGCTGACTGATGAGGAATAGATCTATGGGTGAAATTATTTTCTACTGGATGAAAAAGTCGCCAGCATTCATATAGCTCATATTTCTTCATTACTCTATTCAACCTTGTTGCTTGTTTTATTACAGTTCTATCAATACATTGTCCGGAGTTCATAAATGTATCCCATACAGGGTCTGCCACACAGTTAAAATCTCCCGCAATCAACAAATTACCCTTACAGATTGGATCTATCTCCTTAAGAGTTTTAAGCAGTAATCCTATTGGTGTTTTATTTGGTAAATAAACATTAACTAACGTACAATCAATACCATTAATCTGCCCAATTAAAATAATAAAATCTCCCTTCCTGATCTATTTTTTCATATTGACACTGAAATTGTACTTCTCTAGAAAAAAGTATCGCTACCCCACATTTCTTTTTCTCCTCCAATGCAGAGGACTTCACCAATGGGAACTTTTTAAATTTCAATAACTGCTTTTGTTTCCTAAGACAGTGTGTTTCCTGCACAAAACAAACGTGCTTTTTCTCTCATTAAAGTATCATATATAAATACCCTTTTACCACGCAAGTTAAGACTCTGAGCATTTATCGAAATTAACCTAAGCATTTCTCCATATCATTCCCAATAAACTTCACAGTCTTGACGTCTTATGAAACACTAACCAACCAACAATATAATACAATATAACACACATCCAATCATTCCTGACTAACATATTTCTTGAAAAACAAACTGTCCTCAAGTCCTAAATACCCAGTAGTACCCATGGAGAGGGAACACTCCCACCCAAAAATCTGATGACGATATGATATAAGATGTGCAGCAGAAAAAAGTTCAAACCATGTAGTCTATTACATAGCGTATAACCTGATTTTAAATATGAGCTAAAGGCTAAATCTTTTACATTCTTACCAGAGTTTGTTTGCATATATTAACCTACTACGTCTTATTATTATAGGAGATCTAATGCATAGAAGGGTGGGCAGAGGGTATATTTCCTTAAATGATAATGTCTAGTCTCATTCCACCCGGTGACCGATTCAGTGTTGGAGCATGCCTCGTGGTCCACACTCTCTCCTCCCCGGTCAACCTTATTTCTGGGTTCGAACGTTCCCCTCCCCTCATGGCATGCACAGGTTACGTCATCCACACCTCAAACTTATCTGCCTACCTTTAAGTCATCTGAAATAATTACCTCTAAATCCCTTTCCTCAGATGTGAGGTTAGGACTATCAAATATGCTGTACTCTGCCCTTGGGTTTTTACATCCAAGATGGATTATTTTTGTATAAATATACTCAATTGACTACAACCCTCTGTTGCCTGTCACTCAGCCACTGCCTTACCCATTCAACAATATTGGAATCCAAACTTAAAGATTGCAGTTTATTGATAAGCCTTCTATGTGCAACAGTGTCAAAAGCCTTACTGAAATCTAGGTAAGCAATGTCTACTGCACCACCCTGATCTATTATTTTTGTTACCCAATCAAAAAAAATCAATAAGATTAGTTTGGCATGATCTCCCTGAAGTAAACCCATGTTGTCTCTTATCTTGTAATCCATGTGATTTTAGATGTTCAACAATCCTATCCTTTAACATGATTTCCATTTCTTTCCCCACTACTGAAGTAAGGCTTACTGGCCCATAGTTGCCCGACTCCTCCCTACTACCTTTCTTGTGAATGGGCACAACATTTGCTAACTTCCAATCTTCTGGGACTACTCCTCTTAACAATTATTGGTTAAATAAATCTGTTAATAATGGTTTTACTGGTACACCACTAAGCTCTAATATTGACTTATTTGTCTTTACTTTTGACAGATGAAATATAACCTTATCCTCTGTAAACTCAAATGTAACAAATGACTTATTTGTTCTTTTTCCTAACTGAGGCCCCTTTCCTTCATTTTCATCTGTAAATACTGAACAAAATTATTAATTGAGGCAGTCAGCTAGACCTTTATACCCTTCTACATACCTTCCTTCTTTTGTTTTTAATCTAACTAATCCTTGTTTTACTTACCTTCTCTCATTTATGAAATGGTGTGTCCCCCTTTTTTTTTTTACTGACTGTGCTATTTTCTCTTCTGTGTGTGATTTGGAAGCTCTTATAACTTGCTGAGCCTCTTTCTGCCTAATTTTATAGATCCGTCTATATTCCTCACTCTGTTTTTTTTATAATTGTCAAATGCTAACTTTTAGTTTTTCACTATTTTGGCCACATCTCTGGAGTACCACATTTCTTATTTTTTTTCCTTTAACTGACAAGTTTAATGCAATTTTCTGTTGCCTTCAACAGTGCAACTTTTAAATAATCCCATTTCTCTTGGACTTCATTTATATTGCTCTAGTCTGATAATGACTCCTTTACACATATTCTAATTTTAGAAAAGTATTTTTTTCTAAAGTCTAAAACTTTTGTTTATGTGTGGTGTGACTCAGTCACTGTTCTTACATTAAACCACAGTGACTGATGATCCCTGGATCCTAAACTTTCACCTACAGTAATATCTGATACCAAATCACCATTTGTTAACACTAAATCTAGTATGGCCTCTTTACGAGTTGGCTCCTTAACTACGTGCTTTAGAGACAATCCCAGTAGGGAGTTTAGAATATGTGTGCTCCTGGCACAAGTAGCTATTTTGATTTTTCAGTTCACATCAGGAAGTCACTCATGATGATAACTTCCCCCTTAATTGTCTTTTTAGCTTTTTCCTCAACTAATAGATTATCTAACTCTTCTATTTTTCCTGGGGACCTATAAATCACACCTACACAAGTTACTGTGTGATTACCAAATTCTAGCATAAGCCAGATGGACTCTATGTTCGCCTCTCAAACTTTTATTAGGCAAGATTTTATGCTATCCTTCACATACAGGGCCACCTCTCCCCCTTTTTTTGCCTTCCCTGTTTCAGTAAGAGCTACTACTAGATTATTGATACCGGAGAAACTGACGGAAGCCAAGCACAGAGAGATGGACACAGGTTTCTTCAGGAAGGAAGAGATTCTTTATTGGATCACCGATCGGGACTCAGAGGGACTAGCGTCACCAAAATACAGCAAAGTCTGAGTACTGAATACATAGAGTACATTCCTTATATAGCACTGTAGCTCCTCCCACAATTAACTACACCCACACATACCCTTAACCTATTTAATAAATAGAGTCTAAACTCATCCATCCGGTCTAACCACGTGGCTCATCTGATACAAAGGAGAGGGACGCGTAATTCCAGTTCTTACATTCCTGCACCTGGTCAGTACAGTGATAACAGTATCTTAGCTACGTGTAATTAACTTAACTGATACTACAAACACATATACATACATATGCCTTGTGGCAATCTTAGCCTGCTAAACTTGTATTTTACTGGAATTACATCACATTCCCCCCTTTGATGCCTCTGATATTTCACAATTACTTGAGGCATCACTTAACCTTGGTTTGCATATACCTCAGGTTACCATGAACCAGACCAGACTTATCTTATGATGTGAATCTTCAACATTCATCTTCTTGCATTGGTTCTCCCTGATCTAGAGCCTTATACTTATATATCGCCATTATCTGTGCAGCAGCCTTCCTCTCTGCTATACTTCCTATCAGGCTTTGCACAGACCTAACTACTAAGGGTATAAGACACGGTAGGAGTAGACACAACAGTAAAATCAGTAGGACTCCACCTACCACTGCCTTAAGCCCTCCAAACCACTCATACCAGCTACCAAACCAACTACTTGGATTGTACCCTTTCCATACCTGAGTAGGCACATGCGCTAGTTTAACCATATGGCTAGTAAGCTCAGCTATTGCTTGCCCTTCGTCATCTATTTGAAGACAGCAATTGCTCAGGTTAAACTTCCCACATACACCTCCCTCTACTGCCAAAAGGTAATCCAAGGCTAATCTATTTTGGTAGACTGCTGTCCTCATCCTGGTGTTATGCTTCGCTAGAAGATTGAGTGCTTGTGAGGTCTCATTAGTAATAATCTCAACCACCGCCTGTAATCTTATAATACGGTTGAGCATATAAATTGGGGTTCTATAACCAAAGGTACCATCTTCTGCCCACGTGGCTGGCCCATAATAATCTATGATACGCTGGGGAGGCCATTCATTATCTTCCCAGGTGCCTATCTCTAAGGGTCCCCTTTTCTTCCTATGATTCACATCATACACTTTAACACCTAAAGTCTCACCTGTTTCAATCGGTAACAAGAAGAAGGATGGTTTGAGCATACCCAACACACATGCCCCTTCCCAGTCCTGTGGCAACTCCGAATAGGCTTTCTTACCACAGATCCAGTACAAATTTGCTGGGGCTCTCCAGGTAGATGTGATGGATAGATCAAACCACACATCCTTTAAATTGGCATATCTAGCAAACGGGTTAGATGGTTCTGAGACATTTGAAGCCGACCACCAAGTTGTATTCTTTGTATCATCATCATAAGCTTTTTGCCCTAGACAAGTTAATTCTCCTACAGAAGTATTATACATTATTCCTTTCCTTGCTATGCAAACATAACCTATGATGGAGGTCTTTAATCTCCACTCAGATTTACCTCTAACACTCAAATGATAATCGGCTTGTGTAGATATTAGTTGGTCAACTGCCTCAGAACCGGACATTACCTCCTTTGCTTCCCAAGGCCATTGGTCTCCCATGTTAGTACCTCCACACACATAGCAGTTGGTAACATTAAGACTACCGGCAATACTTTCAGCTAAATCGATGAACAGGTTTTTAGCATTATGGGGGATCTTATTATCTATACTCATCTCTTCGTAAAAGGAATGGTATACTTGATGAGTCTGGGAGGATACCGTATCAGTCTCTATTCCTATAAACAATAATGTCCCAGGATCTAAACCCGTCCCGTATATTTGAAACCCAAATAAATTTCCATACTTATCTAAGAACTTGTCGGGGTTATTAATGAGTATATGGACTGGGTTGCATTCCATAGACTTACAATAAGGGCTAGTCGGCAACTTAGTCACTATCATGTCTTTGTCTACTGTCTGTCCCCAAGTTGCCCACCCCACACAAGACCAATATGGGCAAAAGTTATAATCTCTATTTGGGCATCTAGGACTTACATATTTATTTTTGCTACTGGGACAAATATATTTATCGTTAGACCCATACGTCCTCTCCCATCTAAGATCCCCACATACATTCCACGGTTTTCTACCACTTGATATCGCTTTACACGCATCAAATAGCAGAACACCCGAAGAATGTACGGATTCTAACACCGTTTTATTAATTAGGGTCCCCTGAGGATCTCCATTCCTGAGAGTCAACCAGATTGTACGAGGTTGATACTCCGGACTGAAGCACTTAGGTTCTCCTACTCCTAAATGGCACACACTATAGTCTATATTTAGGTATCTACATCTTGATACCTCTCCTTTACATTCGTATTGTGAATGCCAAATTAGGGTTTGGGAAATATGGTTACCTGTTCTCGTAGTCTTAATGCATACCTCACAGCTAGGAGTGTCGGTACCTCTACCTTCCTGAATATAAAAACACATATAAATAAACACAATCAAAAGCACATCTTTCGCCGTCATCCTCAGTCTTCGTCCGTGCGATGGAACCTCAGCTTCCAGGATGTGAGGGCTGCAGGGAATGGAGTTCTGCTCGTCTTCACAGGTGTCCCTTCGAGACTTTCCTGGCTTATACACTATGTGTTGGTAAGCGGACAGGCTTTATTATGGCCTTCTCACTCACACCTGTAACAATAAAATTTGTAATCCACAATAATTCCTCGTTACTCCGACTGAGTAGTGCGTTTCAACCGGATCTTGCAGGGATTCTCTGGATCTGCTGTAATTTGCCAAGAATCGACTGCTGCTGGTTTAACCCTGGAGTGATGTATCCACGGAGTTACTTCGGCTACTTTTATCGCTGTAGGGGTAGACAAAAGAACAACATAAGGACCTCTCCACTTGGGCCCTAACGGTACATTATTCCACTCTTTAATCCACACTTGGTCTCCTGGATGATAACTATGAACAGGGGGATAAATATTCACAGGTAATCTATCTTGTACCCATTTCTGTACCTCCTCCATAGTCTTACCCAACTCTACAACCTGCTGCCGGGTAATTCCTTCTCCCAACTGACTCAAGTCCCCCCTTAAGTTACCAAGTACGGGAGGTGGTCGCCCATACATGATTTCAAAAGGAGAGAGGCCCATCCTTCTGGTAGGGGTACTGCGGATTCGCAATAAAGCTATGGGTAAGAGAACGTTCCACTTAAGTTGGGTTTCCTGACACATTTTAGCCAACTGGTTCTTTATAGTTCTATTCATTCTCTCTACCTTACCAGAACTCTGGGGTCTATATGCAGTATGAAGCCTCCACTTTATACCAAGCATATGAGTCAGTTGTTGTAGGCACTGATGAACAAAAGCTGGACCATTGTCCGATCCTATAGAACAGGGTAGTCCATATCGGGGTATTATTTCTCGTAGCAGGAATCTCACAACTTCTCCTGCTTTCTCTGTACGAGTAGGACATGCTTCTACCCAGCCTGAATAGGTGCACACAATTACCAGCAGGTAACGATGTCCACCCGATTTAGGCATCACTGTAAAGTCTATTTGTAGATCGGACATGGGGAGTCCCCCCATAAACTGAACTCCTGGTGGCTTTACTGGTCCTTGTCTTGCATTATTCTTAGCACACGTTACACATCTGCGTACAATGGCCTGAGTCAAGTTGGACAATCTTGGTATGTAGAAATGTTTTCTAAGAGATTCTTCAGTACTGTCTCTCCCAGAATGTGTCCCGTTGTGATAATTTTGGACAATTTCTACCGCTAGCGATGCTGGTATAACTATTCTTCCATCTTCTAGCTGATACCACTTGTTCTCCAGATACTTTCCCGGTTCAGTCTTTAACCACTCCTCTTCTTGAGCTGTATAAACTGGAGTCCATTGGGACAGTGGAGTTGGTATAAGAGCAGCTATATGCCCCACATACTCCTGTCTTCCTGATTCAGCAGCACGCTTAGCTGCACTATCTGCCATCCGATTTCCCTTGGTTACATCACCATCACCTCTCAGATGTGCTCGACAATGAATAATACCGACTTCTTTCGGCTCCCACACTGCTTCCAATAGTTGTAGGATTTCAGCTGCGTACTTGATTTCTTTGCCCTCTGAATTCAGTAGTCCTCTTTCTTTATACAAAGCTCCGTGGGCATGAGTGGTTAAAAACGCATACTTAGAGTCCGTATAGATATTTACTCTTAAACCTTCAGCCAATTGTAACGCTCGTGTTAGTGCTATTAATTCTGCCTTTTGTGCTGATGTTCCTTTCGCCAGTGGCCGAGCTTCTATCACCTTGTCTATGGTTGTTACTGCATATCCTGCATAGCGGATCCCTTCTTTCACATAACTACTGCCGTCGGTGTAATATTGAACATCGGGGTTCTGGATGGGAAAATCACGAAGATCTGGTCTACTTGAAAATACTTCATCCATTACTTCCAAACAATCATGTTGACTTTCAGTAGGTTGCGGCAAAAGGGTAGCTGGATTTAAGGTGTTTACAGTCTCTAAATGCACTCTTGGGTTTTCACACAACATTGCTTGATACTTGGTCATACGGCTGTTACTAAACCAATGATTTCCTTTGTAATCCAACAACGTCTGTACTGCATGTGGGACTCGTACATAAAGTTCTTGACCCAGAGTGAGTTTATCGGCTTCAGCTACTAGCAGGGCGGCTGCAGCTACGGCTCTTAGACAAGGTGGAAGTCCGCTGGCCACTGCATCCAGTTGCTTAGACATGTAGGCAACAGGTCTTTGCCATGATCCCAAGTACTGTGTCAATACTCCCACAGCCATTCTTCTTTGCTCGTGTACATATAAGTAGAATGGTCGTGTGTGATCAGGTAGACCTAATGCTGGGGCACTCATCAAAGCCTTCTTCACATCTTCAAATGCCGTTTGCTGTTCTTGGGTCCATAAGAAGGGGTCGTGCTCTGTACCTTTGATAGCTGCGTACAGAGGTTTTGCTAGTATCGCATAGCTGGGAATCCATATCCTACAGAAGCCTGCTGCCCCCAAGAATTCTCGCACTTGTCTTCTATTCTTGGGTATTGGTATTTGGCAGACAGCTTCTTTTCTCTCTGGCCCCATAATTCTTTGACCTTCAGAGATATGGAATCCTAGATACTTGACAGTTGGCAAACACAACTGAGCCTTCTTTCTAGACACCTTGTATCCTGCCTTCCAGAGAATGTGTAGTAGATCGTGCGTTGCTTGCTGACAGATTTCTTTTGTAACTGCTGCTATCAACAAGTCATCTACATATTGTAACAATACACACTCTCCTGGGATGGACTCGAAATCCAATAGATCTTGACTTAGGGCTGAACCAAATAGGGTAGGTGAATTTTTAAACCCTTGGGGCAGTCTTGTCCAAGTCATTTGGCGTTTTGAGCCCGTTACAGCGTTCTCCCATTGGAAAGCGAAAATACATTGGCTTTCTGCGGCAATTCGGAGGCAAAAGAAGGCATCTTTGAGATCTAAGACTGTGAAGTAAGTAGCCCCGCCCGGAATTAAAGCAAGCAGGTTATATGGATTGGGTACAACTGGATGTATGCTAACAACCGCATCATTGACTGCTCTTAAGTCCTGTACAGGTCGATACTCATCTGTACCGGGCTTTTGAACAGGCAGCAATGGGGTGTTCCAGGGGGAAGTACAGAATTTTAGGATACCATACCGTATGAACTTATCCAGATAGGATTGGATGTTCTTCTTAGCCTTCTGCGGAATGTGATATTGTCTTAGGCTCACTGGATAAACCCCATGTTTCAGTTCAATTTTTATTGGTGGAATATTGCGGGCCAGTCCTGGTGGGTTGTTCTCTGCCCAAACTCCTGGTATGTTAAACAATGTCTCATCACTCCTAGGGTTTTGGCTAGTCAACACTGTATAAAGTCGCCACTCTTCTTCCTTTGGTACGGATAAAGTCATAATACCTGAAGGTCCATTAAACTTTAAGGATGTTGTTCCATTTGGTAGGAACGTAATCTGCGCTTGTAATTTTGATAGCATATCACGTCCCAGCAATTGGACTGGACATTCAGGCATATAAAGGAATTGGTGTTTTACTACGTGGCCTCCCAATGTACAGAGTCGACTTTTAAGAACCGGTTTTTCAGCACTTCTTCCAGTTTAAAAGGTCGGTAGTGGTGAAAGGGACATATACGAAGACAGGGTCAGCGTGTGCCATTTGACCTGCGGCATCGATATAAGCTGACCCGGGATTTAAGCGAAGAGGCATCTGATAGTGCTTTAATTGTTGGGCACCAGTCAACTGTCGGGTTTGGATGGGGCTACGTAGGGAAGCGTCAGTCATGGGTTCCGGTCGGGGAGAGATAGGGTATGGGGATGTGGGAGGTCGGTTTTGGGAAAAGGTCGTAAATAAAACACTTCGAGCCGAGCTAGATGAAGCTTGACCGGAAGTCTGAAGTGGCGCCAAATCAGGATATTCGTTTCTAATGGGGGTGGATTCTGGTTCCGGAAGGGGAGATTTAGTACGAGGGGGGGTGGATCCTGTACTGGAGGAGGAAGCGGAAGTGGATGAGGGTAATGAGGGGAGGGGTGCAGGACTTCCTGCGTTTGCGTCACTTCTTCTTAACGGAAAGTAAGGGGGCGGCAAAGGGATCTCGGACTCAGGGGGCGTGTCCAAAATGGGCCTAACACCAGCCCTAGTGGACGAACAAGTCCTAGCTACCATGAGGCGACACTGTTCCTCGTGGCATGTCCGGAGCCATTTTGGCGAGTCATTTACGGCCTGTCTCCAACAATCAATATAAGGAAACTGGCCGTAAAGTTCAGGCCTACCTGATACAGCCACGTGTAAGCGCTGTACCAGAGTTGGATCCAAACTGCCACGTGGCGGCCATGCCGCAACCAAAGTAGGCCACTCCCTAGTGCACAAAGTGACCAAACGTACAGGGGACATCTTAACCCCAAAATCACAAACTTTGAATCCCTTTTTAAAATTCTTAACCATACATCCTAAGGGATCCGGAATCGTTGACTGCGACGCACCCATATTTAACAGTGGAACGTTGTCGACAACGATTACTATACACGCGTACTATTCAACAGTCACACCCGTTTCCTCTGGCAACAGCACCACGTGGTACGGTTATCAAGTGAAACGTACACAATAACAATAAACACTCAGGGAATTCCCGTACACACACAGCTGCTACACCAGTCACTATATAATCAATATTATGCCCTTTGGCGTAACTACACAGTCACCCACGCTATAATTCTCTATATACGAATTACCCGTCTATAACACACCCCAGTAACATCGTCTTTTACAAATAGCGGTTACAGTACGGTTAGCATAGGTCAAAGCACAAGTTAAGGTCACAATACAATTATTAGTGGTTATGGTGTTAAACATGCAATGGACGACAATGATTAGTACTTATTATATAATGTCAGTAAATATACAGGGTTATGGTACCGTGCACTATAATACAGCAACACACTATTAACACTCTCGCTAGACGGCTGAGCTCGCGCTATCTAACAAGATATACACTTTACTAAACAATCGTTAACACATTTACAATTCCCAACTAAACTATTGGCCAGTACCTTGAATGGACTACCTAAAACTATATACACCCGTTTTGGTTAGCCACACTGCCCAATCACCACATATACATAGCGAGCTAGAGATCCGAATTTACACAGGCGCCTCTTAGTCGCACTATACAACGAGCTAGAGATCCGAATTTACACAGGCGCCTCTTAGTCGTACTATCAAAAGTCTAGTGGGTTCCAAATTTACACGCCTTCCCACTTAGCCCAGATAGGATGAGAACTAGCGAACCGAATTTACACAGGCGCCGCTTAGTCTCCCGGTCCCTCCGACCTAGCGAACGTAATATACACCCTAGAACGCTAGTCTAGACAAGACACCGGTGTCCGGCTAGGGCTATCTTACACCAGGACCCCGCCTGACTAACCAAATCAAACGGTCTGACTAAAGAGCGTTCGATCGAGCGGTGCGCCTTCGCTCCTTCCCTCCGACAGAGGGGGCAGATACACAGATTCAAAACCCCTTTGGGCCTACCGCACAATCGGTATACCCCTAGTGGGTCCTGCCGTCTAAAACAGCAGTTGTCTTACCTCCTCGTTCCTGAACCTGAGTTCACACTCATCGACGGGGACACCCCAGCACTTCTCACGTAGAGGCCGATGATCTCCTGGACAACAGAGCAGTGGCGCCGAGACGAAGGGAGGTCCACGCAGAAGTTCAGGGGTGCAGCCGTAGAGAACGTGGGCAAAGATAGACCGTCTCACGCCTCTGCCTCTCAGCTACCGTTGAACGATGAGCTTCCCGGCCAATGCACCAAATGATACCGGAGAAACTGACGGAAGCCAAGCACAGAGAGATGGACACAGGTTTCTTCAGGAAGGAAGAGATTCTTTATTGGATCACCGATCGGGACTCAGAGGGACTAGCGTCACCAAAATACAGCAAAGTCTGAGTACTGAATACATAGAGTACATTCCTTATATAGCACTGTAGCTCCTCCCACAATTAACTACACCCACACATACCCTTAACCTATTTAATAAATAGAGTCTAAACTCATCCATCCGGTCTAACCACGTGGCTCATCTGATACAAAGGAGAGGGACGCGTAATTCCAGTTCTTACATTCCTGCACCTGGTCAGTACAGTGATAACAGTATCTTAGCTACGTGTAATTAACTTAACTGATACTACAAACACATATACATACATATGCCTTGTGGCAATCTTAGCCTGCTAAACTTGTATTTTACTGGAATTACATCACATTATCAGTTCTCATTATTGCCACAAGTTCATATATCTTATTCCCTAAACTGTGAGCATTTGTAGACATGACTCTAAGTTTATAATTGTTAACACACTTGCTACAGGCACCTTCTGTACTTGTTTTGGGGTGCAATTGGATTGATTTTTTTTCACCCTTTTGCCCTCCCCCTCCTAGTTTAAATACATCCTAGCAAAACCTCTGAACTGCTCACTGAGAACATTTGTTCCCTTTTGAGAAAGATGCAAACCATTTTTACAGTTTATTTCCATTCCAAACAGAGCTACCATAAGAAATGAAGCCAAATCCTTGCTCCCGACACCATTCACCAAGCCACAAGTTAAAGTCATTAATATACATCCGCCTGTCGTTCTGAGTGTTATGCACAGGCAGAACTTCAGAGAATGACAGTGTGGAAGCAACCTGCTGTATATCATTGGCAAAAACACAAAAACCTTCCTTTACCTCTGAAACACCATTGCAAGCCAAGTCATTTGTTCCTATATGGACAAGTACATCCAATTCCCCTTAACGATATTACAAATACATCTCCTGTCTCTGTGAGCAGTAGCTCTGGGAAAACATCTCACAAGGCCACTATTGTTCAGCTCCACACCTCTTATGATAGAATCCTTGAACATCATCAGCTTTCTATTAGGCCTCACCATAGTCTCCAAGCCTGTCTCCACAACACCACTACACTTGCCTCTCTCCACAACCCCATTACACTCAACACTCTCATTTGCTAAAGATTGATACAATAATATTCTTTGTTTTCTAACTTACATGTTACACATACACAAAAAGTCCAGAGTACATAGATACCAAATATGTCTTGGTTTACACACATGTATAACTAAGTTCAGCTGCATTTTAGAGCAACAAGATTTATTTGCAGAATTCTAGAACACATAATTTACATGCCACATTTTCCCAAAATATTTTTTTATAAAAGTTCAAAAGAAATCAATAAATAATAAGAAGGCCTAGATGTATACCTATGTATTTTCTTCTACCCCATTTTGTTAATTAACTTACACAACATTCTCACATTCATATACGTATGCACATCATACCTCCCAACATTGGACGTGCCATGAAAGGGATTGATGAAGCACTCTCTGCATGCAGTGCCGTATTAAAAGCATTATGGGCCCTTGGACAAATCAGTGCACAGGGGGCCCAGACTACACAACCACTTAGAGGAATAAAAATAAAAATTATCTATGAAATTAATCTTATCTTAATCGGTACCTTCAGCAAATGTAATACATACATACACACAGACTGAGTACACACACACACAGACTGCTGAATACACACACACACTAACACTCCTGAATACACACAGAGAGACTGCTAAATACACAGTAAGGGTACAGTGTATGTGTGTAGGGGTGCTTTTTGTGTGAGTGGTGCTGTGTGTGTGTGTGTCATAGCTTAAACCCTCCCGGTATCTCCTCGTACTTCCGGGTTTAATGGAGCTTAGCCACACCCCCTTTTGACGCGGTCTTCCTACTTAATGCGACCGCACCAGCTGATAGACGCTGGATTATTGAAATGCGTACCGCACATACTAACCGGCTCAAGACTTCTCTGCGAACACCATATGTTACCGGACCGGACTGGAAGACTATTCACATCCCCTTCATCTCTCCTCGTCCTCGACTAGTGCCTGAACTCTCTTCAACCTCTCTCAGGAAACAAACTCCTCGGAGGAGAGCTTGGGAACCTGTTTTCCTACTTCTGGAAGCTAAGTAACATATAGCCTCTGTATTAAGAGTTACCATCTCTTAAGCCTTTATTTATTTTACCAAAGTCTGCTATCAAGTTATCAAACAATCCAGTTACAGCGTTCCTCAATTCATATTAATATTCAAGTTCAGCCGCACCTGTCTTGCTACTGATAACTTCGAATTGAACAGTCTCTTATAACTGCTTTCCATTTAACCTGTTAACTAATATAACAGACTCTAATTGATTCAGAACCTACTCACTGCAAACTGAATGCAACCGTTTATTATTTAAAGATACAGTACCTGTAATTCTGGAACTGAAGTCTCAGTACCTTCTAAGTGTCCTAATAAAATACCGAAGTCCTAAGAAATCTGCAGTTGTCTTCCTTATCAATTAATGTAGACGTGACAGAATAATCCAGCCTTTGTAATGGATTCAGCAGATTTTGATTCTAAAATAAATATGCTGAATCAAAGAGTCGATACACTCACCCAAGGTGTGCAAGACCTGCAGGTTACAAATGAAAGAATTCTCACTTATGTCAGAGACTTACAAACACATACTCCTCATACTGTTCTGCACTCAGCTAGCGATCCTGCTGTATGTAACCCCGAAAAGTTCTCTGGTGATCGTTCCAAATATAGGGAGTTCCTTAATGCCTGAAAATTATTGATTGCTTTAAAACCCAGATCTTATCCCACAGAAAGATCTAAGGTTTGTTCAGTTATCTCCTTTCTGAGAGGTGAACCTATGTCCTGGGCCCATTCCTTTTTGGAAAACGATGACCCCATCTTAGACTCACTGGATGAATTTTTTGAAGCCATGTCTCTTCTCTATGAAGATCCTAACAAACAATCTACAGCTGATTTAACAATTAGAACATTACAGCAAAAACATAGACCCGTTGAAGATTACATTGCTGAATTTAAAAGATGGGCAATTGAAACGCAATGGAATGACATCACATTGCGCAACCAGTTTCGAATTGGCTTATCTGAAGCTGTAAAGGATGAACTATCCATAACCGAACTCCCTACTACTTTGAACGCTCTGATTCAACTATCAATCAGCATCGACAGAAGACTTAGAGAAAGAAAGGCCGAAAAAGCTCTCTCAAGTTCATTAGGGAAAAAATCATTCAGTCCTTCGAAAACTTCTGAAAAACCATCCTTACCAACCTAACCTATGGAAATAGGGGTAATAAGAAGTCCTCTCACTCCTGAAGAGAAAAACCGAAGACGTATATTAAACCTCTGCATGTATTGTGCCTCTCAAGATCACTTGGTCCCTGATTGCCCCTTGTTGAAACGGACAAAGGGCGGTAGGCAGGCCCATGCCTCTTCCATCCTAAATGCACTCCCCTCTATAACAACTACTCAGTTCTCCCCTATAATTCTCATACTACAGTGGGACAAAGAAAGAATTATGACCGAGGCCATCATCGATTCCGGAGCAAATGGGGTGTTCATCGATTCAGCCTTTGTAACAAAGAATAAAATTCCATGTGTTTGTAAAAGCACTTCTGTTCCTGTTAGAGTGATCGACGGCTCCCTCATCTCCTCGGGGCCGATACTTCATGAAACCATCCCTCTAAAAGTAACCACCAATCATACTCATACTGAAAATCTTATATTTGATGTTATTCCATCACCTCTTTATCCTGTTATAATAGGGATCAACTGGTTAAGGAACCACAACCCTCAAATCTCTTGGTCTCCCTTTTCTCTCACCTTTAACTCCGATTATTGTAAGGAAACATGCTTACAACATATTCCAATCTTTCAGACCACTAAAGAACCAGCTATACCCTCTTGTTATTCGGACTTCTCGGATGTCTTCAGTAAAAAGGAAGCTGAAACGCTCCCACCTCATCGTTCCTACGACTGTCCTATAGACCTCATACCTGGTGCCCCCATACCTTTCGGGCACATCTACCCTCTCTCTGATTCTGAATTACAAATTCTCAAAGAATACCTGAATGAAAACCTCCGGAAGGGGTTCATTAGACCCTCCAGCTCACCTGCTGCCTCAAGTATATTTTTTGTGAGAAATAAGGACCGGACTATACGTCCCATCATAGATTACAGAGCTTTAAACAAAATTACAGTTAAAAATCATTACCCTCTTCCCCTGATCAATGAACTGATTGAACAATTAAAAACTGCTACCATCTACACTAAGCTTGACCTTCGCGGGGCATATAACCTCATCAGAATAAAGGCTAACGATGAATGGAAAACTGCTTTCCGAACAAGATACGGCCTCTACGAGTATCTGGTGGTGCCTTTTGGCCTCTGCAACGCCCCTGCAACCTTTCAACATTTTATAAATTACATCTTTAGAGATCTTTTGGACGTCTGTGTTATCATTTATTTAGATGACATTCTCATATACTCCAACACTCCCGACGAACACAGAAAACACGTAAGATGGGTATTATCCAGACTCAGAACTCACAAATTATTCGCTAAACCAGAAAAATGTCTCTTTAACGTCAATGAAATAACCTTTCTAGGTTACGTTATTTCCCCTCATTCAATAAGCATGGATAATTCAAAAATCGATTGTATCCTCAATTGGCCCGTTCCCTCTACAGTAAAAGAATTGCAACGGTTTCTGGGATTCGCCAACTTCTACAGAAAATTTATTAAAAACTACTCGGAGGTAGCTCATCCACTCAATCAACTTAACAGTAAAAAACATCCTTTCAATTGGAACGAGAAAGCTCAAGATGCCTTCGATGAATTAAAAAGAAGGTTTACAACAGCTCCTGTTCTTCAACTTCCAAACTCCACATGTCTTTATGTCCTTGAAACGGATGCTTCGGAAACTGCAATTGGAGCTGTCCTCTCTCAACATAAAACTCCTCAAGAACCTCTTCATCCAGTCGCTTTCTTCTCACGTTCATTATCTCCTGCCGAAAAAAATTATCCTATAGGAGAAAAAGAATTATTAAGTATCAAAGCAGCCCTAGAAACTTGGAGACACCTTCTTGAGGGTGCACAGAACCCCCTAATTGTTTACACTGACCATAAAAATCTTGAATATCTTCACTCTAACAAGACTCTTTCTGCCAGACAAGTACGATGGAATCTTTTTTTTTCCCGGTTCAATTTTCAAATTGTTTTCAGACCTGGGTCTAGGAATAAAAAGGCAGATGCCCTTTCCAGAATCCATACAGACACTGAATTGGAACCTCCTCCTCATACAGTCGTTGGGATCTTATCTTCCCTTCTAGACGACATAAAAGACCTCAGTGAAGATGCCCTTGAACTTCCTACATCAGTTAAACTATCAAAGAAAGACGGTCTCTACTATTTCAAGGACCGAATTTACGTACCTCCCGCTTTCAGAAATAAAATACTCAAATTTATTCATGATTCCCCTCTGGCAGGTCATCCAGGTATAAAAAAGACCCTTGAATTGTTCAAGAGATACTATTGGTGGCCTCGCCAAGACAAAACCATTGAATCATATGTTAAAACTTGTTCAACCTGCCAAAGATCCAAACATGAACATCATCAACCATTTGGTCAATTATTGAACCTACCGATTCCTGAAAGGCCTTGGCAATCCATTTCTATGGACTTCTTGGTGGAACTTCCCCCTTCTCAACATCATACCACCATTTTAGTGGTAGTGGACCGCTTCACGAAAATGTCCCATTATATCCCTTTAACCCCTTAAGGACACATGACATGTGTGACATGTCACGATTCCCTTTTATTCCAGAAGTTTGGTCCTTAAGGGGTTGAAGAAGTTACCCGCATCCTCTGAACTCTCAAAATTATTTCTTGACAATATTGTAAAACTTCATGGACTGCCTGACGAAATCATTTCAGACCGAGGGACTCAGTTTACCTCCAAATTCTGGAACGCATTATGTGCTTCTCTTCATATCCAACGTAAACTGTCATCCGCATATCATCCCCAAACTGATGGACAAACTGAAAGAGTCAACCAATGCTTAGAGCAATATCTACGATGTTATTGTTCTCACTTACAAGATGATTGGATAACATGGTTGCCCATGGCAGAATTCGCATACAACAACTCCTATCATACTAGTAGCAAAATGACTCAATTTTTCTCCAACTATGGATTTCATCCCTCCTCGTTTCCTGCTCAGACAATTCCTTCGTCTA
This sequence comes from Pelobates fuscus, assembly GCF_036172605.1. Taxonomy (NCBI): domain Eukaryota; kingdom Metazoa; phylum Chordata; class Amphibia; order Anura; family Pelobatidae; genus Pelobates; species Pelobates fuscus. The sequence goes on along the minus strand of NC_086319.1, from coordinate 192,238,722 downwards.
ACCCCTCCGTTTCGAATCAAATCTCTCACATGTCCTCCCTATTTAAAAATTTACATGAAAATCTGGAATTGGCCTCATCCAATCAAAATAAGTTTTTTGATACTAAAAGACAACCTCCTCCCACCTATGAGATTGGTGATCTTGTCTGGCTTTCCTCAAAAAACATTTCTACAAACCGACCATCTAAGAAGTTAAGTTCCCTTTTTCTTGGTCCTTTTCCAATAATATCGATTATCAACCGTAATGTTGTTAAATTGAAGCTTCCACCTACTTTGAAACTCCATCCTGTTTTTCATGTGTCCTTGCTTAAACCTCATCATCCTGACCCTTTCCGTAGAGATGTAACTACTTCTCCTGATCCTGTTTTAGTCCAGGGGGAAGAAGAATACGAGATTCAGAAAATTCTGGATTCAAGGATTCATCGTGGCTCTTTGCAATACCTCATTAGATGGAAGGGATATGGAATTGATGAAGATACTTGGGAAAACTCCTCTGGGATCCATGCTGACAAATTAATTTCCGCTTTTCACAAACGCTACCCTTCTAAACCATGTTAAAATAGCACACTGAGGTTGCTCATTACAGAGAGGGTACTGTCATGCCTTAAACCCTCCCGGTATCTCCTCGTACTTCCGGGTTTAACGGAGCTTAGCCACACCCCCTTTTGACGCGGTCTTCCTACTTAATGCGACCGCACCAGCTGATAGACGCTGGATTATTGAAATGCGTACCGCACTTACTAACCGGCTCAAGACTTCTCTGCGAACACCATATGTTACCGGACCGGACTGGAAGACTATTCACATCCCCTTCATCTCTCCTCGTCCTCGACTAGTGCCTGAACTCTCTTCAACCTCTCTCAGGAAACAAACTCCTCGGAGGAGAGCTTGGGAACCTGTTTTCCTACTTCTGGAAGCTAAGTAACATATAGCCTCTGTGTTAAGAGTTACCATCTGTAACGGAGCTCCGTGTACTCCGACCGAGTACCCTCCGTTGATGGATGCTCCTAGCGCTCTCAGAGGACTCCAAGCACTGCAGACGACACCACAACCACCGCAGGCTCCACAACCGCCGTAGCTTAACTGGAGCCGCGCCATCTTCCTTCCACCCTGGATCGGCTTCTGTCCTCCAGGACCGTGTGGGGAAGACCTCTCCTCCAGGAGAGCGTATCCGGAACAAGCTCTTACAAGAGCTAAGTGATTAAGAGCTCAGGGGAATATGCAGCGCATAGCAGTCCCCAGTGAGATATAGCAGTTCCCTCCAATAACGAGACAAGGCTACGTATTGAGGGTCAGAAGAGGTCTGAGGACTGGAACACCCAGCCTGCTTTTTATTAGGATAAGGTACACACAGGACACTCCCAGGGGGAGGATGAAATTAACCAATAACAGCATAGTACAGGTTCCCTCCCCTCAGATAAACAGTTAAACCAATTATTACATACAATAAAAATACAGTTTTTACACACACACTGTAACTTTAAAACCATACATCCAATTTCAATAAAAGTTGCATATTCAGACTCAGCATACATCAAACATAAACACTTCCAAAAATCAGCCAATTCCCTCCAGTGGATCAAAAGTTAGCTGGAAGTCCTTTATGACCGACCGCAAGCACAATTTCCTGCCCAAAACAGTTCCATAGATTTGGGCTGTGCGGCCGGTCAATTTCATGCGGAAAAACGACTAAGTCCCAGTCTCTGGAGCTGCAAGTTCCGTATGGGAGAAGGTAAGGGTCAGCGGTGTTCGGCAGAATGTGTAGCCGATTTTGGTTCCACAGAATCTTTAGCATACACCGCTGACCGCATTCGAGGAAACCAAGATGGCCGCCGCCACGTGCAATTGACCGGCAGTAACCTCACAGCCTGGGAGGTAAATTGCCTGCATACTTTAGCTTCTGGGTGGTCTGCCTGTGTGGTACTTGGTTCAGTAAGCCCTATTTACTGAACCAAGTGGGGGAAAGCCAGGGGCAAGTTATTTTACCGGTCTGGTGACATAGTCTTAAAGGGGCATTGTTCAGCAAAGTCACAATATGTCCCCAGACGGTTCTTAAAGGGCCATACACACCCAATAAATGTTAATAAGTTTTCAGGGGCACAATCTTCCAGGGGCCATAGTCATGAGGCAGGAGGCTGGCAAACATGCTTCTCCACAATCCAGGGAAGCAGGGCAATTTCTCATTTAAAGGGCCAGTTACAAATAGCGATTTGTAACACATCTCCCCTTTGGGGGGAAGACTAACCAGGCACCTGACCTTCTGTCGGTCAGTGCCTCCGTTAGTCGATCCACCAACCCACAATAAACAGATGTCCGAGTAGCCCCCCCACAACATCAAAGTACAGGAACAGCCCACCCACAACACACAGTCACTGCACCTGGGTATTTGGCTGTGGTAATGAGGCCACATGCCGAGGGTACTTGAAGGGCAGAGGCCAACTGCACTCTGCCCAGATGCCAGCTCTTCTGCTGGGGTAGCCTGCAGGACATCAGGCTCTGGACCAGGGACAAAGGTAGGGCAGAGGCCGACTGCACTCTGCCCAGCTGCCAGCTCTTCTGCTGGGGTAGCCTGCAGGACATCAGGCTCTGGACCAGGGAAAAAGGTAGGGCAGAGGCCGACTGCACTCTGCCCAGCTGCCAGCTCTTCTGCTGGGGTAGCCTGCAGGACATCAGGCTCTGGACCAGGGACAAAGGTAGGGCAGAGGCCGACTGCACTCTGCCCAGCTGCCAGCTCTTCGGCTGGGGTAGCCTGCGGGACATCCGGCTCTGGACCAGGGACAAAGGTAGGGCAGAGGCCGACTGCACTCTGCCCAGCTGCCAGCTCGTCTGCTGGGATGCTTGGGACATAGTCCGGCTCAGTAGCCAAGGGAACATGGACGTCAGTAGGGGTTAACATTGCCTCTGTTAACTCTGGTGCCACGCTAGGAGTTACCTGGGGAGGGGAATTTGTACTTACCCCCTCCTCTGGGTGTCCCGGTGAGGGTAGTTGGGGATCTGGAAAGGCTGTCCAGCATCCCTGTAGGTCAGGCACAGAGACCACGGTCCCATCTGCGCCGTCTGGGGGATTGGTGTCTCCCCTTGTTAGGGTAAGCTGCCGCTGGGGAGAGGGGGTGCTGTGCTCCTTTCCCGGAAACACAGGCTGCCGCTGGAGAGGGAGACCGCCTGTCTCCACTCCCGTAACATTGTCCTGTTGCTGTAGAGAGGGACCAACTGTCTCTGCTCTCTGTAGGACACACTGCTGCTGGGGGGGAAGGTCGGCACCTTCGGCCCCCTGGGGTACACACTGCCGCTGGAGAGGGAGACCGCCTGTCTCCACTCCCTTACCATTGTCCTGTTGCTGTAGAGAGGGACCAACTGTCTCTGCTCTCTGTAGGACACACTGCTGCTGGGGGGGAAGGACGGCACCTTCGGCCCCCTGGGGTACACACTGCCGCTGGAGAGGGAGACCGCCTGTCTCCACTCCCTTACCATTGTCCTGTTGCTGTAGAGAGGGACCAACTGTCTCTGCTCTCTGTAGGACACACTGCTGCTGGGGGGGAAGGACGGCACCTTCGGCTCCCTGACACTCACTCTGGGGTTGGGGAGCTTCCCAGTTAACATCTACGATATCCTTCCAGCTGAAGGGCTCTAGACCTGGTTCTGCTTGTCGGGTAGGTTGGGGCTGCACGGAGCTGAGCAGGTGTAGGTAGTCTTGCTCCAGCTCCCACTCCCTTGTTACCAGGTGGGTCATGTCTTCTCTCACCTCTCGTTCGTCAGCCCAGACATACATGCCCATCCGGTAGTCGTAGATGTCCCAGAACCTAGACTCCTCCGTGCTGCCGAAATCAGGCTCCTCCTCCATGGCGTCCAGAAGTAGACCAGGACCATCAAAATCATCCCCCTCCGGTAAGTCGTGCTCGGCTGTCCAGGGAGTAAGTCGAATGGTATGCCACCAGAGGGCCTGGTATGCGTTGTCTAGCCTGATCTCTCGCCATACCAGGGTCTCTAGTCTTGCCACCCATTCATCCAGGGGCTGCTCTCCCAATAGACACATTCGCATTGCCACACGCCTCTGTAGCCGTTGCTCATCACTGGGAAGACTCTCACCTCGCCGCCACTGGGCATCTTCCAGGGCATCATACCAGAGTTCCCTTCTGGCTGCATCCCTGTAATCTGCGGCCTCCTTCTCCTCCTCATCATGGAACGCTGTCCGCAAACCAGCTGATTCCATCCTGTTGTAGTCAGGGGCGCTGCCCAATGGCTAGCGTTGCCCTCAATTGTAACTCCAAACGTTACCAGTGTCTCTGAGCTGCTTCTCCTCGCACTATGACGCCATCCCACCGCTGCCACCAATGTAACGGAGCTCCGTGTACTCCGACCGAGTACCCTCCGTTGATGGATGCTCCTAGCGCTCTCAGAGGACTCCAAGCACTGCAGACGACACCACAACCACCGCAGGCTCCACAACCGCCGTAGCTTAACTGGAGCCGCGCCGTCTTCCTTCCACCCTGGATCGGCTTCTGTCCTCCAGGACCGTGTGGGGAAGACCTCTCCTCCAGGAGAGCGTATCCGGAACAAGCTCTTACAAGAGCTAAGTGATTAAGAGCTCAGGGGAATATGCAGCGCATAGCAGTCCCCAGTGAGATATAGCAGTTCCCTCCAATAACGAGACAAGGCTACGTATTGAGGGTCAGAAGAGGTCTGAGGACTGGAACACCCAGCCTGCTTTTTATTAGGATAAGGTACACACAGGACACTCCCAGGGGGAGGATGAAATTAACCAATAACAGCATAGTACAGCCCACAGGTTCCCTACCCTCAGATAAACAGTTAAACCAATTATTACATACAATAAAAATACAGTTTTTACACACACACTGTAACTTTAAAACCATACATCCAATTTCAATAAAAGTTGCATATTCAGACTCAGCATACATCAAACATAAACACTTCCAAAAATCAGCCAATTCCCTCCAGTGGATCAAAAGTTAGCTGGAAGTCCTTTATGACCGACCGCAAGCACAATTTCCTGCCCAAAACAGTTCCATAGATTTGGGCTGTGCGGCCGGTCAATTTCATGCGGAAAAACGACTAAGTCCCAGTCTCTGGAGCTGCAAGTTCCGTATGGGAGAAGGTAAGGGTCAGCGGTGTTCGGCAGAATGTGTAGCCGATTTTGGTTCCACAGAATCTTTAGCATACACCGCTGACCGCATTCGAGGAAACCAAGATGGCCGCCGCCACGTGCAATTGACCGGCAGTAACCTCACAGCCTGGGAGGTAAATTGCCTGCATACTTTAGCTTCTGGGTGGTCTGCCTGTGTGGTACTTGGTTCAGTAAGCCCTATTTACTGAACCAAGTGGGGGAAAGCCAGGGGCAAGTTATTTTACCGGTCTGGGGACATAGTCTTAAAGGGGCATTGTTCAGCAAAGTCACAATATGTCCCCAGACGGTTCTTAAAGGGCCATACACACCCAATAAATGTTAATAAGTTTTCAGGGGCACAATCTTCCAGGGGCCATAGTCATGAGGCAGGAGGCTGGCAAACATGCTTCTCCACAATCCAGGGAAGCAGGGCAATTTCTCATTTAAAGGGCCAGTTACAAATAGCGATTTGTAACACCATCTCTTAAGCCTTTATTTATTTTACCAAAGTCTGCTATCAAGTTATCAAACAATCCAGTTACAGCGTTCCTCAATTCATATTAATATTCAAGTTCAGCCGCACCTGTCTTGCTACTGATAACTTCGAATTGAACAATCTCTTATAACTGCTTTCCATTTAACCTGTTAACTAATATAACAGACTCTAATTGATTCAGAACCTACTCACTGCAAACTGAATGCAACCGTTTATTATTTAAAGATACAGTACCTGTAATTCTGGAACTGAAGTCTCAGTACCTTCTAAGTGTCCTAATAAAATACCGAAGTCCTAAGAAATCTGCAGTTGTCTTCCTTATCAATTAATGTAGACGTGACAGTGTGTGTGTGAGGGTGCTGTGTATAAGTGATGCTGTGTGTGTGTGAGAGAGGGGTGCTGTGTGTGAGGGGTGCTGTGTGTGAGGTGTGCAGGGTGTTGTGTGGGGTGAATGGTGGTGTGTGTTTGTGTGAGAGGTGCTGTGTGTGTGAGGGTGCTGTGTGTGTGAGAGTGCGGAGTGTTGTGGGGGTGGGGGTGCTGTGTGCATGGGGTGCTGTGTGTGTGTGTGTGGGTGCTGTGTGTAAGGGGTGTTGTGTGTGTGTGTGCATGTGTGTGTGTGTGTGTGAAGGGTGCTGCGTGTGTTGGTGTAAGGGGTGCTGTGTGTGAGGGGTGTTGTGTGTGTGAGGGGGGTACTGTGTGTGTGAGGGTGCAGCGTGTGAGGAGTGCTGTGTGTGAGGGTTGCAGTATGTGTGTTTGTAAGGGGTGCTGTGTGTGAGTGTGAGGGGTGCAGGGAGAAAATATTTTTTATCAATTTTTATGTCCCTCCTACCCTTCTTCTTACCTTTGGGGAAGGTGGGGCGGACACTGCCAGCCCTGGTGGTGATCTATGATCTATAGCTTGCAGTCTGGCAGCAGGCTGTCTTCACTCCCATGAGCAGAATGCTGTGTCAGAGCATTGTCATGGTAACGCGCGGCAACACTCCACACAGCATGCTCACAGGAATATTCCTCCCAGATCCCTCCTACCTGCCTCCCAGGTCCCTCTCCATGGGTTGGCAGGGGAGATCAAAGGATCTCCCCTGTTGGCCTCGGCATATGGGCATCGTGGTAGGGCCCTGTTGCTTATGGGGCCCCCAGGCAACAGCCCAGCTTGTCCATGCATAAAGATGGCCCTGTACGCATGTTCCTAGTACCCGTTCAAAGCTCAAACACATCTAGTGATGCGCCTATGCTGTGCTGAGTTCCATGGTTTCCCTAAAAGTGGTACACCAGAAACACAATCGGAACAGTGGGACAGGACCCCAATATCGGGGCTATCCTGCATAAATCAGGACAGTTGGGAGTATGTATGTATTCAATAACATATAGATTCATATTTTCCCATACTTACTGTAGCGGAGGGCATTGGGCTGGTTGACGTTGAAACCGGCCAAATGTAGTATAGGGATGGCCGAGGTACAATACCTCTTACCGACCTTACCCGTAAGAACCTTCCCCGCCAAGTAACCTGGACCCCGGAATGTGAGCAGGCATTCCAACATCTGAAAAATACACTTATCAATGCCCCTGTCTTGGCAGCTCCCAATCCAACTAAACGTTTTCTTGTTCACAGAGACGCGTCTATGTTTGGATTGGGGGCAGTACTGAGCCAAGTCGGGGCCGATGGCGGAGAACATCCCGTGGCTTACATCAGTCGCAAGTTGTTACCCAGAGAAGTAAGCTACGCCACCATCGAGAAAGAATGCCTGGCTGTGGTGTGGGCCCTAAAGAAGTTGCAGCCGTATTTATATGGACAGCCCTTTTCCTTGCTCACGGATCACAACCCGTTGGTATGGCTGAACCGGGTGGCTGGGGACAATGCCAGGCTGCTGCGCTGGAGTTTGTCGCTGCAGCCCTTTGACTTTAACATTCAGTACCGCCCGGGAAAACAAAACGGAAACGCTGACGGGTTGTCTAGACAAACTGACTTGGAGAAATTATCTGTGAGCATCCCCGGACATCTCCAAGCCGATCCGTGGTGGATCAGACTGTGTATGCCGGCTTGTGGGCAAGGGGGAGCAGTGTAGCGGAGGGCATTGGGCTGTCCTCAAAATTCTGTATGTTCATATGCTTTCTGTTAAATTTTGTCTTATGTATATATATGTATGCAGCATTCGTCTGATTGCTCTGTAAAATCACTCCGTTCATTATATTGAGTGAAATTACCGAACAACCAGACCACCCAGGAATAAGTGTGCCTCCAATTACCGTTCGCAACAATGTTGCAAACGGGTAATTGGTGATTCATGTAATGTGTGTTTTGTCCTCTGGGTGGCAGCCATTCGGGAAACGAACACATGGCGGCGGCCATTTTGAACTCCCGAACAGCTGTGTTTTGCCGTCGAGTGTCTGGAACCCAAATCGGACAGTCGGCTAGGCAAACACAGCTGAGACCTCTACACTGCCCGTAAATCTGTGTAGAAACTACCGAACAGCTACCCGTTCGGTAGACAGAAACACACGAACAAGGGGATTCATTAGAATCCTCTCCAGTCTCCATAGCCCAAGTCATTCGTGCAGTTTATTCCCTTTTTCTGTGACCGACCGCAGGGCCAAAATGCATGGAACCAATTTCGGCTGTTACCTCAAGTGCGGTCGGTCTTTTTACTACTTCCACAAATCTCCCGAACCCCTGGTCTGATCTGGGTGATTTTTGGATATGTTCCTCACCCAGATCAGGGCTACCAGGGCATATAATATTTAAAGGGGTACCCCTATGTTTAGGGGTTCATCCAGAAACCCAGGAAATTTGTGTCCTGCATAATAGGATTATGAGACAGGCTAAGGGGAGGGAATGTGTGGGCGGCAACTCCTGTATGAGTGGCTACTGTAATAATTATTGTAAATCCCTCACTTGCATGGGAGAATGCTTTAAAAGAAGGTTGCGTGATTAAAAGTTCAGTTCTGCTCCTGATGCTGTGTGTCGTCCAGTCATTGGGATTCGTTTTGGAATATTCGTGCATGACCTTGCTTGCTGTGATTATTACTCTATGGTATTTTATTACTTGTTCCTGAGCCTCACTGGGATCTTTAGTGGAGTTAACCTGTGAAAGATCAGCTCTCTGCTACACTTACATTCATACATAAATGGACACACATAATGATATACATAGGCACAGACACATGCAAACACACACACACACACAAATTCATATAGATACTTTATTTTGTTTATTTATATTTTTTTTCACAGTGAGGTCCACCAAGCTACTCTTCTCTTACCTTGAAAAGGAACTAAAGTGAAATCTCATCCCTGGACCTTTTCTACACTTGTTGCCACCCATGTCCCTGCAGCTCTGGACAGCTACTGAACTAGAGTGACATCACATCCGGCAGAATACACATTACAGAATGCATAGCTGTATGAGAAAAAAAAATGTGTATATTATGTTCCATCATTAAAGGGACACTCCACGCACCAAGACAACTTAATCCAAACAAAGTTGTTACAGTGCCAGGAGTCCCCTGCAGGCACACTTGCCACTAGCGGCAATATGTACTCCTCCTCTGGTGGCATTCTACTAATTTTCAGATTCAAGTGCAGATTGATGCTGAGCTGGGGGACCACTGATTGGCTGAGAGCGGTCAGCTGACACTCTCAGCCAAACATTGGCTACCCATTCCCAAAACTGGCTTGAGAAGGGTACATTTCTTTCCAAGACAGTTTAGTGAAAGGGGAGTCACTGATTGGCTGAGAGCGTCAGCTGGCCTCTCTCATCTAATCAGCGGCGCACATGCCGGTGGCACTCCGCACTTCCTGCATCTGCCATTTGTGGCCCTTTGCCTCCAAATATGTGGGCTGCATTAACAAGGTACTAAAGTATGGTTTTATTGTATTGCCTGACTGGAATTTGTGAATAATATAATAAATACAACTCTGGAGAGAGGAAAACAGGATCATCTATGAGGTTTTAGAGGACATTGTGTATGTGTTTCCAGAAGGATTGGATTTGGGGGGCAGTCCCACCAAATATGAAACAAGGTTCCAAGTTCCCTTACACATCTCCACCATTCGGGGTCATGTTCTTTAGAAAATATAGCTATCTTATTCTAGGTACCTGGTGCAAATGGAGGATTTATGTGTTAGCCTTATAAACGTATACCATTTGTCAGGTGACCATTTTATATCCCTTTCCTAGTATTTGGTATAGTATGGAAGAGGCATGTACCCATTGGGGAGATTAGAACTGCCTATAAAGGTGAGATGGCATGAGGAGGAGGAGTGTGGGTGAATAATGACTTGAAAACTATTTGTGGGCATATGGATGTCGGGAGTTCCAGTAAATGTTTAAAAAAGTGTGAGAGTTAAAGGGACACTATAGTCACCTGAACAACTTCAGCTTAATGAGGTTGTTCAGGTGAGTGCTACAGCTACCCGGAGCCTTTTTCTTGTAAGCACTGTATTTTCTGAGAAAATGCAGTGTTTACATTGGAAGCTTCGAACACCTCTTGTTGCAGTCAATCAGACGGCCACCAGAGGGACTTCCGAGATCAGAGGCCCTAAAAAGGCCTCTCGTCCGATGCATTCTGGGTGAATGCATCAGACGGGCTATCAGCACACAAAGCACTGTGAACGCGCTTTGTGTGCTGATAGCCTGTCAGCACTGCTGTGGGCGTGGCTTCAGCTGACAGCTTCAGCTTCAGCTGACAGCTGAAGCCCGAACCCACAGGGACGCTTACGGTCCACAATAGTGTCCCCCCCCCGGCCCCCACCCCTGTGCGGCGGGTGGGGGCCCTAAAATTATCAATAAGGGGGGGGACCTACTGTCCCCCCCCGGCCCCCACCCCTGTGCGGCGGGTGGGGGCCCTAAAATTATCGATAAGGGGGGGGACCTACTGTCCCCCCCCCCGGCCCCCAACCCTGTGCGGCGGGTGGGGGCCCTAAAATTATCAATAAGGGGGGGGACCTACTGTCCCCCCCCGGCCCCCACCCCTGTGCGGCGGGTGGGGGCCCTAAAATTATCGATAAGGGGGGGGACCTACTGTCCCCCCCCCCGGCCCCCAACCCTGTGCGGCGGGTGGGGGCCCTAAAATTATCAATAAGGGGGGGGACCTACTGTCCCCCCCCCGGCCCCCACCCCTGTGCGGTGGGTGGGGGCCCTAAAATTATCGATAAGGGGGGGGACCTACTGTCCCCCCCCCTGGCCCCCACCCATGTGCGGCGGGTGGGGGCCCTAAAATTATCAATAAGGGGGGACCTACTGTCCCCCCCGGCCCCACCCTTGAGCGGTGGGTGGGGGCCCTAAATACAAAGGGGGGGGGACCCTAGTTAACCCTCCCCCCCCAAAAAAAAATTATCTCCCTACCTACCCCCCTCACCCTAAAAATAATGAGGGGGGGAACATTAACTAAAAACCTGTAAAAAAGAAAAAATGAGATAAAATCAACTTACCATTCGATGTTTTCTTTCTTCTAAAATCTTCTTTCTTCAGCCCAAAAAAGGCCAAATAAAAATCCATAATAACCGACGCAATTAAAAAAAAAAAAAAAAACGAGCGCAAAAAAAATAATCCGTCTTCACCCATGGAGGGCTCCGCGCAGACTGAGCTCCGCAGGGTGGGGAAGGCTTATAAAGCCTTGCCCCGCCCTGCAATTAGGCTAAGAACACTCTGATTGGTGGGTTTAAACCAATCAGAGTGCTCTTTGTCATTTTACAAGCGTGGGAAAGTTCTTTGGAATTTTCCCACGCTTGTAAAATGACACAGAGCACTGTGATTGGATGGATTTCAAGCCATCCAATCACAGTGCTCTGTGTCATTTTACAAGCGTGGGAAAATTCCAAAGAACTTTCCCACGCTTGTAAAATGACAAAGAGCACTGTGATTGGATGGCTTGAAATCCATCCAATCACAGTGCTCTGTGTCATTTTACAAGCGTGGGAAAATTCCAAAGAACTTTCCCACGCTTGTAAAATGACACAGAGCACTGTGATTGGATGGCTTTAAATCCATCCAATCACAGTGCTCTGTGTCATTTTACAAGCGTGGGAAAATTCCAAAGAACTTTCCCACGCTTGTAAAATGACAAAGAGCACTGTGATTGGATGGCTTGAAATCCATCCAATCACAGTGCTCTGTGTCATTTTACAAGCGTGGGAAAATTCCAAAGAACTTTACCACGCTTGTAAAATGACACAGAGCACTGTGATTGGATGGCTTTAAATCCATCCAATCACAGTGCTCTGTGTCATTTTACAAGCGTGGGAAAAGTCCAAAGAACTTTCCCACGCTTGTAAAATGACAAAGAGCACTCTGATTGGCTTAAACCCACCAATCAGAGTGTTCTTAGCATAATTGCAGGGCGGGGCAAGGCTTTATAAGCCTTCCCCCGCCCTGCGGAGCTCAGTCTGCGCGGAGCCCTCCATGGGTGAAGATGGATTATTTTTTTTTGCGCTCGTTTTTTTTTTTTTTTTTTTTTTAATTGCGTCGGTTATTATGGATTTTTATTTGGCCTTTTTTGGGGCTGAAGAAAGAAGATTTTAGAAGAAAGAAAACATCGAATGGTAAGTTGATTTTATCTCATTTTTTCTTTTTTACAGGTTTTTAGTTAATGGTCCCCCCTCATTATTTTTAGGGTGAGGGGGGTAGGTAGGGAGATATTTTTTTTTGGGGGGGGGGGAGGGTTAACTAGGGTCCCCCCCCTTTGTATTTAGGGCCCCCACCCACCGCTCAGGGGTGGGGGCCGGGGGGGACAATAGGTCCCCCCCCTTATTGATAATTTTAGGGCCCCCACCCGCCGCTCAGGGGTGGGGGCCGGGGGGGGGGAAAGTAGGTCCCCCCCCTTATTGATAATTTTAGGGCCCCCACCCGCCGCACAGGGGTGGGGGCCGGGGGGGACAGTAGGTCCCCCCCTTATTGATAATTGTAGGGCCCCCACCCGCCGCTCAGGGGTGGGGGCCGGGGGGGGACAGTAGGTCCCCCCCTCATTGATCATTTTAGGGCCCCCACCCACCGCTCAGGGGTGGGGGCCGGGGGGGGCAGTAAGTCCCCCCCCTCATTGATAATTTTAGGGCCCCCGCCCGCCGCTCAGGGGTGGGGGCCGGGGGGGGACAGTAGGTCCCCCCCTCATTGATAATTTTAGGGCCCCCACCCGCCGCACAGGGGTGGGGGCCGGGGGGGACAGTAGGTCCCCCCCTCATTGATAATTTTAGGGGGGGGGACAGTAGGGATAATTTTAGGGGGACAGTAGGGATAATTTTAGGGGGGGGACAGTAGGTCCCCCCCTCATTGATAGTCAGACAGCTCAGCTCGCGAACGCGCATTCCGCGCACAATCGCGGTAAAGCGCTCAGGTTCTTCATAGGGCGGCATTCAATGCCGCTCTATGAAGAATGCGATTGGTGCAGCGCGAAGCCGTCCCATTGGGCCCCGCGATTTCGTCATTTTGACGAAAAAGGGGGCGCGGCCTAGCGGGGAGCTCGGCGCTGGAACGGAGGTAAGTTTTTAATATAAAAACACCTCGAAATTTATTTTTAATAAATGAAAGTACATATAAAAGCAAGAAGGAAGGCTGGGGGACCTGTCTTTCTTGCTTTTATATGGTGACTATAGAGTCCCTTTAAAGGAAAGAGCATCTTGCCAGCAATCACTGAGGTTGGGGAGTGCTCATGTTGCACACAACCTGAAAAGTCTTTATTTCCCTCTCTTAATTATCTTAATCCATTAAAATAAAACACAAAGCTAATTTGTTACAGTATTGTAGATATATGTACCTACTCGTTAACTATGTTTACACTAGAGTGTTAATGATAATCTGTCATCTGATTGAGGCAAAACATTATTCTTCTCTACTTCAAAGGTAAGGTCTTACATTTTCTTTTCATCTGTCCTTGAAACAGTACTGGGAGTCAGAGAGTTACTAGCTGAAGATGATGAGAGTTTGAGTACTTCAACAGTTGGCTCGATGTAGGTTTCTTAATCCTACCTTGTAAGTCTTTCTATGAGACATCATAAAGACAAATACCACCAATCTCACAGCTGTAAAAAACTGTCATATAGAATATGTCCATAGGGTGAAAGGAGAGAGACACATAGCTGGAAGGAAGGGATGGAGCCTGGGATAAAGGCCCTAAATTATTCTCAAGGCAGGCTTTGTTATAGAGGAGATGATGGATGCGGGCACATTAGTGATGCCAGCTCCAGTCACTGCTAATCCCTCTGCAGCTTTGACAAAGTACTCTGCTGAACATTTTTATAATAAGGAGGGAAACTTTATGGTTGTAAGGTAAATCATCTAAATACCTTGAGTGAGATTTTAACCCTTGGCATGACCAATAATGCAATCTGACCATGTTTATAGTAAGTTTATTTCCATTTATTACATGCTTTTTAACGTTTGACTTGCTTTATTTTGTTTTTTATATTTGTTTAAAAGTGTTTGCTTAATGGTTTAAAACAAATAATGTCACTTTAATAAGTTTGCAAATGTGTTTTCCTGTAATCTGAATGCAGAAGATCCTCCACTGCAGTCCACTGGACCACATTACAAGAGGGAAGTCAGAGACCATAAAGGAAGGGAGGGGAGAGAAATGAGACAGATAGAGGGTTTGGGGGATGAGACATATAGAAGGCCTGGGGGGGAATGAGACACATAGAAGGGCAGGGGGAGAAAGAGCCACACAGAGGGCATGCTGGAGTAAAGAGGACTGGTGGAGAGATACGCAGAGGGGCTGGGGAGAAGCAAGAGACACGTAGAGGGACTGTGGGGGAGAACGAGACATGCAGAGGGTCTGGAGGAGAAAGTTATACTCAGAGAGGATAAGAGATGAGACATGCAGATAGGGGGAAGAGAATAGGGCTTGGAGTAGAGGTAGCGAAAGAGAAGAGAAGGGACTGTGGGAAAGAGACACACGGAGATGCTGTGCAAGAAAAACAGAGTGGCTGGGGGAGAAGAGACACACAGAGAGGTTGTGGTAGGGTAGAAGGAGACAAAGGGGATGTGGCTAAGAGAAACACTAAAAGGGCTGAGGGGAAAGAGATATACAGAGGAGCTGGAGAAGGGTAAAATTAGATACACAAAGGGGTGTTACTCTATCAGCCCAATGTCTGACCAGCCAAAGGTGGAGTAAATTGACATTGTGGCAGGCTTATGCATTGTATGATCATAAACTGTAACTAAACCCCCATTATTTTTGACTATATTAGGTGTTTAAAAAAAAAAAAAAATCTGCGAACTTTGAAATTGCTGTTGGTGGATGAGTGAGTGTGCTGGATCTTGTGTATTGTATAAATGGGTCCCAGCAGCACCCTATTTATGCATGTTCAGGTGAGTGCACCCCCCTGGTTTCATATATATATATATATATATATATATATATATATACACATATATATATGTGTGTGTGTGTGAGATCCGGTCCGAATATCTGTCAGACCTGTCATACCAGGTCAATTCATTATCAACCACAATATATATAGCAGTCTGTTGAATCTGGTGACCAGAACAGTGTACATAAATGCACTTTCAGTATAATCCCTCTGTTGGTGGGTTAGCTCAATTACGCCATACCCATGGAATGGAAATGTCTCAATTAGGGTACCAACTTGATTTAAAGTGGTAATCTAACATTAGATAGTAAAGTAGTATCTCTCTTGGTTGTCTCTGCCTGCATGTTTTCTGAGGAGTACCATAATTCATTAATGTTAAATGGGTTATATGAGTTGGTAAATGTAAGCATGACCTCTCAAGTCTCTAAACAAGATCCTAAGCAAAGCTGGAAAAAAAAAAATCTATCTGCAAAAGCTTAACTGTTAAACAACAACTATTGTTAGGTGGTTTACACCAGTGCAATCAGGTTATGTATTACGGCATGACATGTTTAATTACGTATGAAATCTATTAATTACGTTTTAAAATTAAGGTGACGTTGGCTCTAGTCACAGAGAGAGTCAAGTAGTCCTAATATGGATCAGTAATACATAATATGGTCAATTTTTCAGAATTTTCTTATGTATACCAAATTACTCTCCTATTGGCAATATGCCCTTTCAGAAGTACGGTTAATACTTTGTTGCTTACTAACCTGTCCCATTGATTTATTTTTGGTACATCAGCCCTCAGTACCTGTTCAAATGGGTACGCTAGCATCTACCCGAATATGTGATCTGTACCTAATTAATCTTAATTCACGTCGCTATTCACTGCCACTCCGTGTGCTCTGCATAGCGAGCCTGCAGATCGCTGCCCTTCAAAAATGCGCACACAGCGTCTGATTCATTATCTGTTCAGGTCCTGCGCTATCCGCATGGATCATCACTCCCATCACAATCAGCACCAAGTAAGGCAGATTTTATACAGCAGCTGAGTGTGATAAGCCTTATGTTCTAGTTATATTAACAGTTAGTTTGGAGTATAACGTGGCTGCCGAATATGTTGAGAGCTATTCTCCTCAACAGCTGCCTATTGTCTGACTCAGACTGCAGTTATCTAATTGAAATCACCTGTACCTCCACACAGCCCAAACTTTAATAAAAAAAAAAGTTACACATTAGTTTCGCAAATTACTATTGTTGTTGCATATTGTCATCTGATACCATTAGACAAATTACTGGTTTGCGATTGTCGCCTGTTTCTATCAGGTATAAATACGTTTTTCGTTCACATTCCAAACAACTGCCTCTACAAGGCCACGTTGTTACACGATTGGGTATTGTGGTGTTGTGGTACGGGGGCTTGATTCATGCCTTGCCTCGTCAGGCCACGGCTTCACTCAACTCGTCATACGTTCATTCAAACTCACTATTCATAACAATCGTCCTATTATTCACTACCTTGCTAATTTCACCCTCCTCTCTCCGTCAAGTACTATCACGCTTTCTTGGCAATGCCTCCCTACATCTCCCTTCAGGAAGCCATCACAAGAATCTTCAGCACCCTCAGGGTCTAAGGATACTGTACTGTCAGCTACATCTCCAAGAACTGCACTATACTGCATATAATTTTCTTTCCCTCGACCACAGTTCCTTTCCTCTTCTTTCTTCCTCCTTTCCCTCCCTTCTTTTTCTCTTTCTTCGACTGTGAATCTCCAGGTACCTATCATTAACCACAACTTGGGTTTGCCAAGCATGTTAAGTTACCCCCTTATCAAGCCCCCGTCTAGGGTAGAGAACTGGCTATCTAGGGTTAGGAGCTGGCCTTGGCTGTACAACGTAGCTGGTCCCACAAGGCCAACTAGCCAATCTCAACACGGAGATTTTTGCCCCTCAGGCCAAAACATAGTTAGAGCCTCGCATTCACCCACCTATCGGGTTTATAGTTAGGGCATCACCTGACACGGCCACACATTTTGGATCTTTTACGGTCACCGAGAGGCTGACACCCCGCCAACACGCTAGTGGCTTGAGCCCCACGCCCAAATCATAGGTAAAGCCTCTCACCAGCCGCTTGGCAACTAGCAGGGCCTCACTTGTCACGGGGTAGAGAGCCTTTCGCTTCGGCACTAGTTAGCCAGTCAGTTCTATATTACTTAACCGTATTGTTGTTAATCAGTTCATTGTTGTTCTTTTTCAGTATGTCCTAAGAAGGCAACATCGGACAAGGGATTGCAGCATTTACATAACTATTAGGGTTTACTGACCAAGAGACACTCGGTCTTGTACCTCACCCAACTGACAACACCCGAGCATAATCCGCATTTCAGCATCCCCATCTGGTCACCTGGCTATTGGGGCTCGACAACAAGTTATCACCTATAGCATTAGTCACTTGCACTAAGATACATACGACAGAGTCATGACATTCTTCCAAGACTCAGTGGAACACAACATCCACAGGCAAAACGATCAACTTGTAGTATTTTCTACATTTTTTGCCACCTTTCAGTCAAACCCTCATACAACACTATCAGACATAATACAACACATTCTGACAAGACTTCCAAACCATACACCGTCCTCTTAAACGCTTTACATAAGTAATCAAGGTAAAAATAGTTGCTTCATCACTCTACAATTACATACATCCACAGATGAGAATTCCAGGCAGTATCAGACTCCATAAACAGCATCCATGCCACACATACCCGGTCTTAAACCTCTGTGCCTTTAACCTTCCTAGGGTTCCGGGACCCTACAACTTCACAATCACAGCTAATCAGACTGGCAAGTCATGTCTCCTCAAGGGAATTAAGAAGGCACAGACACTACCTCATGTCATGACAACATTCAAGCCAGACAATCAAGACAATTGATCTTCTAAATATTCCGCTAACTACTTCTAAATGCGGTTCTACATTAATACTCCTTGCATTAGATTAGGTTGGGACCTCTGGCTCATATTTAGAACATCCTATCAACAAGTACAGCATCTAGTAGCAGTACGCCAGCATACATAATAATTAGTCATTGGAATCAGCAACGATATACAGAAACATTCTTAACGGATAAGAGGTAAGGCAAACGAATCTCATGGGATAATTATATTGCAATAGGTGTGTTTTCTTGCATTTCCTTTTGCCCTCTTTTACAGGCCTACCCCCTACGTCGGTTCCGGCACATCACACTGACTTAATTCCAATCACAAGGTATTTCACATAACGATATTAACCGACCACAGGTTTAAGGCCGAAGGCCTGTATTTGTGGGAGGAGTTAGCGTTACTGTATAAACGCTACTCCCCCCTTCCTACCTTGCCGTACGCACGCTGTTCACCCCACCCACCTCTCCCTCTTATACAATCCATTCGGGGGGCCCTCTTTTATAGGCCTACCCCCTACGTCGGTTCCGGCACATCACACTGACTTAATTCCAATCACAAGGTATTTCACAATACGATATTAACCAACCACAAATATATATATATATATATATATATATATATATATATGTGTGTGTGTATATATGTGTGTGTGTGTGTATATATATATATATATATATATATATGAAACCAGGGGGGTGCACTCACCTGAACATGCATAAATAGGGTGCTGCTGGGACCCATTTATACAATACACAAGATCCAGCACACTCACTCATCCACCAACAGCAATTTCAAAGTTCGCAGATTTTTTATTTATTTTTTAAACACCTAATATAGTCAAAAATAATGGGGGTTTAGTTACAGTTTATGATCATACAATGCATAAGCCTGCCACAATGTCAATTTACTCCACCTTTGGCTGGTCAGACATTGGGCTGATAGAGTAACACCCCTTTGTGTATCTAATTTTACCCTTCTCCAGCTCCTCTGTATATCTCTTTCCCCTCAGCCCTTTTAGTGTTTCTCTTAGCCACATCCCCTTTGTCTCCTTCTACCCTACCACAACCTCTCTGTGTGTCTCTTCTCCCCCAGCCACTCTGTTTTTCTTGCACAGCATCTCCGTGTGTCTCTTTCCCACAGTCCCTTCTCTTCTCTTTCGCTACCTCTACTCCAAGCCCTATTCTCTTCCCCCTATCTGCATGTCTCTTCTCTTATCCTCTCTGAGTATAACTTTCTCCTCCAGACCCTCTGCATGTCTCGTTCTCCCCCACAGTCCCTCTACGTGTCTCTTGCTTCTCCCCAGCCCCTCTGCGTATCTCTCCACCAGTCCTCTTTACTCCAGCATGCCCTCTGTGTGGCTCTTTCTCCCCCTGCCCTTCTATGTGTCTCATTCCCCCCCAGGCCTTCTATATGTCTCATCCCCCAAACCCTCTATCTGTCTCATTTCTCTCCCCTCCCTTCCTTTATGGTCTCTGACTTCCCTCTTGTAATGTGGTCCAGTGGACTGCAGTGGAGGATCTTCTGCATTCAGATTACAGGAAAACACATTTGCAAACTTATTAAAGTGACATTATTTGTTTTAAACCATTAAGCAAACACTTTTAAACAAATATAAAAAACAAAATAAAGCAAGTCAAACGTTAAAAAGCATGTAATAAATGGAAATAAACTTACTATAAACATGGTCAGATTGCATTATTGGTCATGCCTCTCAGCTAATGCAGTTTCTTCAGCCCCGGTACATACACCCATTAGTTTAAGACCAGTCGACTGCACAGGATATTGTACAGCAGCATTGAGAGAGAAACCTGATACTGGAGCCTACTCTGAATTAACATACTCCCTCTCTTCTTCGCCTGTAAGGATGTTGCAAGTTGAAAACCTCTTCTAACTACACAGTGCACTTTTCTAGCATTCCTAGGCATCGAATACTAAAATGTTAGTTCAGTGCCCCCCTGAAGTGAGTGTGAGAAGAGTAAGAACAAAAAATCAGATGAATAGGAAAAGAAAAAGAAAATTATATTTGTATGTGTTTTCAGCATGCAGAGTGAGGCAACAGTCTTATTCAAAACTAAAGCATTTGAATGAGACAGTTGTCCCAAAATGATTTGTGTCACTTTAATTAATTTTCCATAGAATAGATGTCTCGTATACTCCACTTACACAGTATGTCTACTTACACTTTTGGAATATTTTGTACTATTATAATTATTATTTAGAAAGTGCCAACACATTCTGCAGCGCTGTACAATGGGTAGACTAACAGATAAGTATTTGTAACCAGAGAAGTTGGACGCACAGGAAGAGAGGGCTTGAATGAGTTCAGTGATCTTACATGCTAGGGGGAGTGGTCTATAGTGACACAAATGGTAAGGGTAGGGTAGAAAAGTAAGTTGCTTGAATATTTTTCGCTGAGGGCTTATTTTTTGAAGACAGTTGCAGGAGAGTGCAGAGAGGGAAAGCTATTAACAGTTTAATTGATATGCTTTCTGACGAAGTGCGTTTTCAATGATTTTTGAAGGGATGGAGACTGGAGGATGTAAGTCTGATGAAGCATGGAAGAGTGTAGAGGCCCAGGCGTGTATTAGGGAGGATAGGTAGGAGCAATGTTATGTATTATGTATGAGATTTGTAGGCAAGTAATAGAAATGTTAAATTGAGTCCTATATCTTAATGGGAAGCCAATGTAGGGACTGACAGAGAAGGGAGCATGGGAGGTGTGAGCGGACAGGAAGATGAACCTTGCTACAACATTCAATATTGACTATAACAGAGCAAATTGGGAACGCGTAAGACCACTGAGGTGTGGATTGCAGTAGTCATGGCAAAAGAGCATAGTGGCATACATCAGCACCTTAGTCGCATCCGGCGTTATATAGAGGTGGATGCACGCTGTGTTTATGGTATATTTAAAATAAACAGAAAAAAATTACTATACTTTGTAACATAGGAAAGACTTTAAGCTAGAACAAAAATGTAATCAATGTGGGTTATTCTGGCACAGAAAGATTATTTTCTGTCTTCCTATAAAAATATAAGATGTACTGAACATCCAGATACAGGAGGTGCAGATAGAAAACACATATTTACCCCAATAGTTAATCAAAAATTTAATTTAATCATGAAAACTCTAAAATGTTTGCATTTAGTAAAAAAATATATATACAATACAAAATCATTTAAACATATTGAAATAGACAATGGAACTAAGAAATAGATGGTAAATAATTGTGGGGCAATATATTAGAATCATTTTGTTTTGCCGCTGTCTAAATATTACTATCCATCATCACAACTGTCATAAACCTCCTGCATATGTTCAAATCCTGTCACGGGCTATTTCCCAAGAGTGAAAGTGTAATATAAGCACTTAAAGGGACATATCTTGCAAAAGATAAATAGCCCTATTTAGGTGAATCTTTGGTAGAAGGCAGTTACAGTGTAGAGAAATGTATTTGTCTTTTTTTCTACTCCACAAAATCAATTGTTCATCTATTCCTATTATGAAGGTAGATTGCATGATTATTACGGTTCCTGTGAGGACTATGAATCAGTAATGGATAGTTTCGCCTGCTTGATTATGTGCCGTCTCATATTTTTATGAACAGGAATAATTAAAATGAATTCCTAATGCCTAGGGCCACTTTAAGACACTAGCGGGTCATTGGCAAATTAGAAAGTATTCCTCCTTTTGATTAATGTTTAACAATTTGTACTTCCTTCTTTTTCTATTAAACTCTCTTCCATGGAATTTTCTTTATTTCTGTTCAATTTTTTTTTTCCTTTCCTGTGTAATTATATTTTCATCTTATGTTACACTGACATTATGTGATCATGGAATGATATTCCTAGAAGAAAAACACCCTTTGGCATCACTATGTTGTTGCTACTGGTACAGATCTTTTCAAGACTACTGGTCATGTGAATGGGGCAAACATAATTACTTTTTTGTTGTACATTTTGACAATTAAAGGTTTGGTAAGAATGAAGGATCTTATTGTAAAAGTAACCAAAAGTATTTTAGGTTTTGAATTAGAAAAATCAATATATTTTGCAGTGCACTCATAGATCAAGTGAGAAAAAGTAACCAATTGATGGAAAAAGAAGAGAAGCAGTAAAATATTTATATATTCATATATTCTTATGAATCTAATTAAACTGTTGGTCCATTGTCTGATTACTTTGCTTTGTGATTCATCCATATAGTGTTTAGAAAATTAGGATTTTGGACAAATTGCCAATCGCCAAACATTCTGATGAATCGCAATATAAGAGAATACAAATGCACACCACTTTGTTCTTTTGTATATATTTTATCAGATTATGTTTGTCCTTGATAATTAATTTAAATCTTAAAAGGCATAAAGGACTCTACATACAATCTACATACAATATGTCTTACAATTATTATGCAGAGGGCCCGAGATTATGTAAACAATTGTGTAATTTTGATACATAAATACATCTATTTGAGTATCATTTTAAATATATAATTCAAAGTACACAACATATAGTGACTGATACAAGCAGATACTCATCAAAATATAAGTCAAACAAGAACACAGAAGGAAAGATAGAAAAGAATATTACTGAACCTTAGGATGACTGAGCTTAGCACTTAAAGTGAAAATATTAAGTATCATAACTAATACTAACACATTGCAGGCCAGAAGAAGTAACACTAAAACTACAAAGGATAGCCTCTAACACAGGACAAGCTAAACTCAGTCAGGAACATAGCCGGGACTGGTACCCTGGAATTAGGAGTAAGAGTAAACCCCTGTTCAGGAACATGTTAGGTTAAAACACAATAAACAGGGATAGACAAGCTCAAGGGCAAGTATGTAGACAGGTCAGGAAGAATAAATGAGGAACAGCAGTATGACGTACTTAAAGTCTATGAGAAGCCACAAAACAGGCACTGGTCCAAAGATCTTAGGTCAAAACACAGAATATATTTAAAAAGGTGGTGCAAATTATAATAAAAAAAAAAAAACTGTGAGTTAAAACCAGTTTTCATACATTACACAATGTCTGTTGATTAATCTGTAAAACCATAAAAACTAAGATAGCATAATAATGTTTTACATTTCAGATTAGAATCAATGGTAATGGGTCACTCACAATATCCAGAGCCACATTTAGCAGGCTCTGGCTATAAAGGTGTTAAATAATGTACTCCTCAGGAAATCTGCTCTACTCCTTTCTGAGTAATAAAGAGTCAACCAGAATTATAACATTTTAAAAGAAATGTACTTGAAAATAAAACATTAGAACAAGTGCAAAGCAAACTTGAATAAAGACTGGTAGTCCAAGCACAACAAGTTTCAACCTTTGTGGCCTTCTTCCTGGTGCATAAACTCCTTCACTTCCTCCCTTCCTTATAAACCCGATAATTAGGAAGGGAATTTTCGCACGCACGGCTCCTCTGAGAAATTAGCACTTTTATAAATTTGCTTAGGAACAACCCCCTGGCTGTCAATCAAACAGCCAGCAAGGTTTGCAGACTCCTTCCGTTAGTTCCCCTTAGCTAACTGAAGAGGCAGGCATGCTGTACTTGAGTGTGCCTGCTTCCTCACTAGCTCCTCAGCTCCAGACTGGCTACTCAGCACATGAACCAGAGAATCCTCTGATTGGTTAGTTCCTGTGAAGAGACTGAACGTCTCTTCCAGGAAAAAAATGGAGTGCTTGCTAAGGCTGCAGTTCACAAGAACTGCAGCCTTTGCAAGCTCTTTTAAGATATACCACCAATGAATACATGCATGAAAATGCATGCATGCATTTATTGGAGGTATATCTACTAAACAAAGATTCCTTTTTTTTAACAAAAAAAAAAACAATCACT
Organism: Pelobates fuscus; assembly: GCF_036172605.1. NCBI lineage: Eukaryota > Metazoa > Chordata > Amphibia > Anura > Pelobatidae > Pelobates > Pelobates fuscus. Next base: position 192,215,024 of record NC_086319.1, on the reverse strand, counting down.
ATGGGTTCTACAAAAACGCTCAGTTTCAAAAGGCTAAATTCAATAGGATAAGTGCATCTTTACAACTAATTGACTGGTAGTTATTATTCACTGGCAAAAGCACAGAGGATAAATGGAAGGACTTTAAAACTATTCTCTAAACATGCACTTCACAATACAGTGAATAATTAAATATTAAAACCAATGTGGCTTAGTAAAAAGGGTCAGTCAAATAATAAAAGATAAGAAAATGGCATTCAACACATTTAAAAAGAGGGTTTTATTGCATCCTATAACAAATATAAAAAGGGCGATTAGATGAGCTAAACTGAAAAATGAAAAGCTCACGGCCAAGAAGAACAAGACCAAACCCAAAACGTTTTATAAGTGTGTTAATGCCAAAAAGGTAAAAGGGACACTATATTCAACAGAATAATTACATCTTAATGTAGTTGTGCTGATGTCTATAGCCTGTCCCTGCAGACATTTTAATGTAAACACTGCCTTTTCACTCAGACTGCCACTAGAACTGCTTCCTGGGTCACAGTAGCACAATGTGCAGCAGTGGCATTCAGCATATCCATGCTTTGCCTGGAGACATTGAAAGCTTCCCATAAAGATGCTTTCCTGTGGGCAGCAGCACATTGGTAGGCCTAGCCATGAGGAGACCCACACAGCACTGACAAAAGGTAAGTAAAATACCTTGTTCATGGGGAAATATTGGGACCAAAATCCTAAAATGGGTTTGTATTCCTGACACTATAGTGTTCCTATAAGAGTGAAAGTGTTGATCCAGTGAAAATAAGATGGGCAAGTTAATCAAGAAGGATCAGGACAAGGCAGAAATTTGAAGTAATCATTTTTATATTTTTAAATTACGGAAAAAATAATCCATGGCTGTTGACTTATAAATCCCTGTTAAAATAGCCTTACAACAAACATTTAATAAACACATGATAAAGTGTTTCACTAATTAAATTAAGTTAATATAAATTAATGTTAACTAAAGTCCCAGTGCCAGATGGTATTCACCCACACATGCTTAGGCAGCTTAGTGAAAAATATCCACACCACTATATATTATTTTTCAGGATTCTTTTCTTTCAGGAATTGTATCAGGGTATTGGAGAAAAGTAGATGTGATGTCTATATTTAAAAAGAGTTGAAAAGCTCAACCTGGAAACTACAGACAGGTGAGCTTAACATCTGTGGTGAGGAAAGTCCCAGTGCCAGATGGTATTCACCCACACATGCTTAGGCAGCTTAGTGAAGAAAGCTGTTGTATACAGCAAACGCAGCCTCAAAGGAATCCATGTTTAAATTGGAATGAGGCAAAAATGTGATTCTTTGTTGAGCTAATTTGCATATGCCCACCCAGAATCCTTTGCGGTAGTAACATCACTGCAAATTTGTGATTTCTGTGGAAATAGCAAGACTTATGGCTTGACTGGTGTGCAGATTTTAGTTTAACATTGTATTAACTATCCACATACTTCAGATGGAAGGGGTTTTCAATCACAGTTTTTCCCCACCATAACTTTGTTGGTTGTTGATATAGATATAAATAGATTTCCTATCAGTTGCCATATTGTGGCAGCCATCCAGGACAAGAGTCACTTGCAATTTCTTCTAAACAACATCCAGTAATATTCCACTGCTCAAATAAATTGTATTCGCAAATACTAAAATGGAGGCTTAGTAGCCTATGCTTAACCTCACATATCTAACTACATGACATGGCTATTACATTGTCTAAGATGGTGATGGGTGTTTAGCAAAACATGTTTACAATGAAACATCAATTTCACATTCGCCATCTTACTCAATGCATCTCTTTGAGAATAATACAATTTATTTGCAAAACCTATGATCTTTACCTAATGCCTAATTCAAACTTTGTTACTTATTTTTATTATTTCCTTTCTAACAGCACTCTCATACTGATATCATTGTATTCCTTATTTTAACACTGCAAACATTGTATATATGCTTAATTTTAACTCTTGCAACAATATTCATTTAAGCCGAGCCAAAGCATCAAGGAAACTGACAAAATGGAAAGAAAAAATTCAGCTGAACCATATTTTTCCACCATGCACAAGTGTATTATCAAGCATTTTTTTCATTTGTACAATAAGAAAGGGAAGTGAACAACTGAGCAAACATCATTGAAATTACAGAAACTACACAATGAAAAATTGGACATATGTTCATAGATTTTCAAACCTGGTTAATTGAATCAATTGAAATAAAATCTATTTTTGTAATTAAACTTTCCTTTTAAAACAAGTGTTTCATTTGAACATCAATAGATGAAAGTCTGGGTATTGACCCAAAAATCCATACATTTGCATTGCATATCCCTTTAAATTTGTTGCATCACATTCAGCCAGTGATGTATTCAATTTTAAATACATAAAACATATTCTATCTTTGCTTAAAAAAAATTAGACATTGTCACTGACAAATGCAAATGAAGACATCAGAATTCAAATTACTACATTTTATGGAAATTTTCAAGAGATAAATATTTTAAATTAATTGTACTCAGACATTCATGTCACATCAGACATCAATTTATTTGACCATGCTGTAATCCATGCAAATGTGTGCTGTATTGCAATGACATTAGACTAGTGCATTGGGTTTCTCCAGAATCGTGATTCGTCCAAAGTTTGGTCAATCTGCAGTTTGAAACCAAAACATTATATAGACAAATCATGAAGCAAATGAAATGTCCAGTGCACACAAATGTTTAATTTGATTTATGATTCAGAGTTCCATCCAAAAAAAGATGACTGATGTGAAAATAATGATTGATGGTTAGGGGGCAGCCACTAAATTATAATTTTATTCAAAGATCAAATAAGAAGTGGAAAAAAAAAAAAAACAGTATCAGAAACAAAAAAAATCTATATTTAAATATTATACATTTAATAAAAAATATATAAATTTTTTTTTTACTACTTTTTTTTTTCTTCTGTTGGTTATTTCTCATTTGATCTGTGGACCAAATAGTGTTAAAATGCACCTGTCATTGTACTGCAAAATATATACATGATATTTATATTTTTACAGTACACTGATTGGCCAATTTTCACACCATTGCCCTGATTTGTCCAAATAGTAACTGAAACTCCACATATACAAATACCAAATTGTCCAAAACATTTGTTCAGACAAATGAATTCATACAACTCAAAATTCTAAGTTTAAATTAAATTAGTTTTAATTAAGAAATAGCAATACTCCAAGTTATAGGGAAACTTCAGACACATAAATCATTTCAGATTGCTGAAACAACTGAAAAGGAAACTGAGTGCTTTATGTGTGAAGACTGTTGTGGTTTGTTTAAGAAAAAGTGCAGCGTTCAATAGAAATTAACACTTTCATAAATTAACCTTGCTACATTCCCTTGCTGTCAATCATACAATTGACTGTTAGTTTTTGGTTGTTTAGCTCAGTGGAGCAAAACTCAAAAGGCAGCAATTTTCCATGTAGTTGAATGAGAAGTCTTTTCAAGGCCTTAATTACAATATGCTCTGAAACTGATTTTGGCAAAAAAAAATAGCTGCATCAATTTTTGCAAAAATGAAAATAAAGAACATCAGAAATGCATGCACATCTTACTTATTCAAGGGGCAGCTAATCATTTAACAGTCATGCATTGTTGAAATCACTTAATCACTCAAATCAAACACAAGCACTCCGTTTTGTCCCAATATGTTTTTTGACCATGTTAACTCTTGAATAGAGTTGACCGGACACCTGGATGTTCGGGTCCGGCGCGTTCGGCCGAACTTTAAAAAAATAGGTCCGAGTTCGGGCTTGATCTTGACCCCGAATTTGACCCCGAACCCTATTGAAGTCAATGGGGACCCGAACTTCTGGGCACTAAAATGCCTCTAAAAAAGTCTAGAAAGGGCTAGAGGGCTGCAAAAGGAAGTAAAATGGGGTAAGAGTGGGACAAGTGCCCTGCAAACAAATGTGGATAGGGAAATCGCTTAAAATAAGATAAAAATAAAAAATACAGCTGAGCCATAAAATAGCACTACATGGAATCTTTGATTTTAGCTTTGGAAGAACATACCGTATATACTCGAGTATAAGCTGACCCGAATATAAGCCGAGGCCCCTAATTTTACCCCCAAAAAATGGGAAAACGTATTGACTCGCGTATAAGACTAGGGTGGGAAATGCAGTAGCTACTGGTAAATTTCTAAATAAAATTAGATCCTAAAAAAATTATATCAATTGAATATTTATTTACAGTGTGTGTATATAATGAATGCAGTGTGTGTATGAATGCAGTGTGTGTGTATGAATGCAGTGTGTGTGTATGAGTGCAGCGTGTGTGTATGAGTGCAGTGTGTGTATGAGTGCAGTGTGTGTATATATGAATGCAGTGTGTGTGTATATGAGTGATGTGTGTGTATGTATGAATGCAGTGTGTGTATATGAGCGCAGTGTGTGTATATGAGTGCAGTGTGTGCATATGAGTGCAGTGTGTGTGCATGAGTGCAGTGTGTGTATGAATGCAGTGTGTGTATGAGTGTAGTGTGTGTATATGAGTGCAGTGTGTGTATGAACGCAGTGTGTGTGTGTATGAGTACAGTGTGTGTATGAATGCAGTGTGTGTGTATGAGTGCAGTGTGTGTGTATGAGTGCAGTGTGTGTATGAATGCAGTGTGTGTGTATGAGTGCAGTGTGTGTATGAGTGCAGCGTGTGTATGAATGCAGTGTGTGTATGAATGCAGTGTGTGTATGAATGCAGTGTGTGTATATGAATGCAGTGTGTGTATGAATGCAGTGTGTGTATGCATGCAATGTGTGTGTATGAGTGCAGTGTGTGTGTGTATGTGTGTAGCTGAGCCTTGGTGGGGGGTGGGCAATTTTATTAATTTTTCAGATCTGAGGAAGCCTTTACGGCGAAACGCGTCATCACGCTAGCACGCAGCACGCAAGGAGGACTGGACGCTTGAAAGACCGAGGGACACTACTTACAACATCCAGAGAACCGGTATCTGGATGTCCGTTTGCCCGTTCGGAGTGGAGTCAGAGCGAGTATAATCCAGTCTAGAGAAGTTGTATATTGAAGGCTGCAGATTAGTTTTATGCAATAAAATTAATTTTTACTGAGACGGCCGCCCCATCGTTTTTAACCTATTGGATTCCATAGGTCTACTCCCTGGAGACACTGTTTACAGTGTACAAGTGATTACAGCCTGAGCAGTCTCTTTACCTGCTCTGTGTTTGTGAGTGTTATACCACATTTTGAAATATTCTCATGTGTTTTTACAGTATTATACTATTATATGTTTTGTCTCCTTTTTATATGTAGAGCATCATTTACTTCTACCAATTTGGGTTTGTAAAACTACATTATTTCACAAAATTAACACTTTTTTTATCACAATTTGTTGTACAATAAGAATCTATACACAAGTCACAACATTTATTGTTTTGCACATTTTGCACTGAAGCACTTTTGTGAGTGTTGCATTTTGCACAATTTTGTGAAGGCATAGCTATTTAAAGACACAGCGCACTTTATGTCACTTCATTGACTATATCATTACGGGCATGACTGAAGGGTTTCACACAGGGTTGGTCCATCTACCCTCCGGCACACTAGAATGCAGCAATCTAAAATCCACATTAGACGATCCACAGTTGGTAACCACTCTTATATCCACCGAGGTGAAACAAGGGTTTCTGTTAGGGCCTTTCTTTTCCCCACCCTTCACATCCTGGAGAACCAATCCCATAGGGGTGGTCACAGGGAAGACCTCACTCAAACCCAGACTGATAATTGATTTATCAGCACCACATTCCTCCACTGTCCCCAGCCTTAACTCTCTAATACCCTCAGAAGAATTTTAACTTCACTACGCCACTATCGATAATGCCATAGGGGCCATTCTTCAAGCTGGAAAAGGGGCATGGCTAAGTAAAACCGACATGGTAAATGCTTTTAAATTACTACCCATGCATCCTTTCCTATGGCATCTACATGGCAGGGGATGTATTATTTCTTCACCCATCTAACTTTTTTTGACACGTATACCCACGTATTTTTGACACGTTTGCAGAAGCTTTATGTTGGTTGTTACTTAATGTGTGTAAATGTCCTTCGGTTATTCACTATCTGGATGATTTCCTCACGATTGAGAATAACACACTCCCACCCAGTAGTCTGAAACACATGTTGGCTTTGTTTAAATCCCTCACTATTCCTGTCTCACCTCACAAAACTTTGGGTCCTATATATATATATTTTTTTTTTTTTGAAATTGGGGTAGTCCCCAAAATATTGGGACATATAAAAAAAAGAAAACTGTTCCACAGAGCGACAGACCCGTGCGTGCTGCATCTGAAACTCCACTATCGCCTGCTGCTGCTCACACAGTCTCATGATGTGGTGAGTGGGAAGGCTGAAGTTACGCTGCAGGCGAGCTGCAGCAGGGTGAGAACGCCAAAAGCGTGCACAGCTGCTACAGTGAATGTCACATCCTTTTCCAAGTTGCGGATCAGTCTGGTGATGACTTCTGGTATCCAGTACTCTTTTTACTGAAGCTGCATCTGGGTCCTGGAATGTGGCCGCACAAACGCTGGTGCTCAACACCGCTGGTGTGCAGTTACCCTGCACCAGACCCTACTAATCCATTCCACACTGTGACTCCTTCAACATCAGACATACTGGGTCCTGGTCGTCAGACAGTGTCTGGGTCCCGGTCACCAGACTGCGAAACTGCGAATGGCTAGTTAAATCTATTATGGTTCCTTTTATCGCTCCATCTGTTACTTGGATAACTGGGAATTCTAAAGATAATATATGCCGATGAGCACTAGGGGACGGCCGCTCCGCTTTTGCACCCTGCTCCCTCTTATGCTGTGCTGGTGCCTCTGTGCGACCAGTGCCTCTTCCTCCAAACTGCACACGTCACTCGCATGACCTTATAGAAACATAGAATGTGACGGCAGATAAGAAACATTCGGCCCATCTAGCCTGCCCAATCACCTTGATTCTATGTGGGGTCTAGGACCTCATCATCCTCCACATCATCTTCCACCCACTTCTCAACCCTGCCCTCATTGCCGGTCTGAACACTGCAGAAAGCCAATGCAGAAAGTCCAGCATGTAAAGTCTGCAAAGGACATATGGAAATTGTTTTAGAATTGTATCCAGGCAACAGTTTTCCCTATAAACGGACTTTTCAGTTTGACTTGTGAGGGTATTGCCCCCGAATTACAATATTGTTATATTGGTATTTGACGCTTCTATTTGACTCTCAGATATGAAGAGCAGGCCCCAAAATGTACTATTTAGCAGATTAGCACACAGAAAATAAGAAGTTTTACAACTGCGCTGTAAGCGCACTATTAGACGCTTCTATTTGACTCTCAGATATGAAGAGCAGGCCCCAAAATGTGCTATTTAGCAGTTTAGCAGCAAAACAATTAGAATGTTTACAACTGCGCTGTAAGCGCACTATTAGACGCTTCTATTTGACTCTCAGATATGAAGAGCAGGCCCAAAATGTACTATTTAGCAGATTAGCAGCAAAACAATTAGAATGTTTACAACTGCGCTGTAAGCGCACTATTTGACGCTTCTATTTGACTCTCAGATATGAAGAGCGGGGCCCAAAATGTATTATTTAGCAGATTAGCACCCAGAAAATAAGAATTTTTACAACTGCACTGTAAGTGCACTATTTGACGCTTCTATTTGACTCTCAGATCTGAAGAGCAGACCCCAAAATGTACTATTTAGCAGATTAGCAAACAGAAACTAAGAATTTTTACAAATGCGCTGTAAGCGCACTATTTGACGCTTCTATTTGACTCTCAGATATGAAGAGCATGTCCAAAATGTACTATTTAGCAGTTTAGCAGCAAAACATTTAAAATGTTTACAACTGCGCTGTAAGCGCACTATTTGACACTTCTATTTGACTCTCAGATATGAAGTGCACCCCACTAATGTTCTATTTAGCACCAAAAAAAATGACTTTTTAAAACTCCGATGTAACCGCAGTATTTGACGCTTCTATTTGACTCTCACTAATGTACTAGTTTGCAGAATTCTTTCCTAATCTGCCCCTGAAGGCGGCAGCATCCTGTCCCTACACTAATAAGAGCTCATGTGACGTGCGGCGCTACGTGATTCCATCTTATATATAAAGGCTATATAAAGGCTGGGTCACATGCTGCACTAGCCAATCAGAGCCATGTCATTAGTAGGTATGGCTGTAATGGCTTCTAAGGGCACACGAGTCAAATGCTTGTTGATTGGCTGCCCTGCAGCCTTTGAAAATGCGCCATTAAATCGCTGAACACCGAACTCCAACCCGAATATACAGTGATATGTCCGTGTTCGGGTCCGGGGTCCAAAAAACGTAATGTTCGGTAGGAACCCGAACTTTACAGTCTGGGTTCGCTCAACTCTACTCTTGATGAAATTGTTCTGTGTCTTTGAAGAACAAGAAACATATTTTTTCAAAAAACTAAGCAAAAACTTTGGTTTCAAGAACTTTGAAGATCTATACTGTCATGCTGTTATTGATATAGTGCATGCTAAACCTTGAATAAATGATTTTTCACATTTTAATGCACAGTAATGTGCCTAGTAATAGTGTTACTATTTTTACAATACAGAGAAATTATTTTTGACAGTGCAGTTTTACAAAGGGAATGTAAAAACAATTAGGAAAATTCTACTACAAGTGATAACAGTCACCCCTACCCTCCACCTCTTTCAGGGCAGGCTTGGAAACCTGAGATGGATACAAAGTCTAAAACATCTGATGACATGCAAATGACTAGAGCACTTACTTGGGGACAAAATCTAATTTTGTAGTAAACTGCAATTTTCTTATTCTGAGCCCCCTAGGAACATAAGATACAGTTACTGGGCTAGATAAGTGATTCACTTTTTCTGTTAATTTTCTTCTTTTTGTTTTCATGTTGAATTTATTTATTTGTTTGCTGGTGAATTTAACTAGTTTCCCCATCTACTTTTATATGTATGCACTGTGATCATTTGTTGTCATAATAAATGTTCCTTTATTAAATGTTCCTTCTGCTATAACAATCATGTTTCCTGAAGAGACCTGTTTAATAAGTATTTTTTTATTTCATAGATATTTTCCTAATTTCTTTTTTTTCAGGTTTCTAAATCTGATGGGTGGGGTAACCTAAGGCACCCCAACAGGGCCGGACTGGGAAAAAAATTCGGCCCGGGCATTTTTTTATTACAGCCAACTAAGAAGGGGGCGGCAGAGAGGGTGTGTTTTGTCATCATTAATGACAAACACGACCCCTCTCAAAGTGAAGAGTATACTGGTGCCCCTAAGGTAACCAGTGAGTTTGTTTAGGGAACACAACAGGGGGTAACACTCACAAATGTGTGATAAACTATAGAGCAAATGATCCCTTTACACATTTTACAATTTTTTTTTTTGGCTGGGGGGGGGGGGGGGTGAGGGGTGCACATCTGGTACATACAAATCATGATTTTTTTTTTATCCCTTTCACCTACTGAATTAAGTCACATCCTCACTTGGAGCAGTGATGTTTGTGAGGTACCATATATCAGTTCATGTCCAAATTCTGTTTTAATTAGCTTTGTTCATGAGCTGAATTGACTGTTGAATGCAAGAGAATGCCAAATACAAGAATGTTGAGGTTACAATTATTGTAATCTTTGGGTTACCTGCACTAGAAATACCCCATTGCTAATGCATACTTTTCATAATGTAACATAAATCATTTTTAACCAGGTCAATTATTTTTCAAAATAGAGATCTTTTCACTAGGATTGTAAAGCTTAGAAACATATCCATTGTGTTAGCTGTGAGGAAAAGTGAAATTTGGAGAATTTATACATAAAGTATTGCTTCATTTGAAGACTCACCTTTGGCACTCCAGATGTTGCATGTTCGAGTGTCCTTGATGCTTATTCAGCGGAATAGCTGGACCATTGTCTACAACAGCTGGAACACAACATGATTAGCCATGAGTTTCCCAGTGACTGGTCATGCATGTTTGCTAGGTACATGCTCCACTAGGCTATACTAATGAATAATAAATGTGTTTACAGCATGTATAAAGACATATTTTTCTGATATTATTATTAATTTGTCTAAGCATTTTCTAAGATGCTACTTTGATAACATATCTCATTTAGATTTTGCACTTAAGAGTGATGTTATTGGACTGATCATATTGATTTCTCACTTACTGCTCAATTTTCATAACATTCTGTTATATTCCCTGAAACATGAATTGCTGCAAACAGAAATTAAAATACATATTCTATATTATGTTTTTTTTGGTTCATCATGGTCCAGTTTGAAAGTTAAAAGTAGGATCCCAATTTCATCATTAAAATTATTATTTTTTTAAATATAGCACTGTAATAAACATAATAAATTAATTTAAAAATCATCGCTGTAGTTGTATCAATGCATATGGAATGAGATACTTATTTTTCATATTTTTTTTGAAAAGTAGAACTAGATTTTCCTACAGTGATATCAATATTATCTTAGTAAAAACAGGACCTTTAACTGAATATTAATGGCTTCAGTAATTTGTTTATTAATTTCAACACTATATAAAAGTAAAAAATATTAAACACAAATATATGAACGTTATACCAATAATATGTATTGTGTGCAACATTCATTTATTTAATGTGACGAGACCAACCTCGCCACATTGCATTGGAGGAGACTGGTTGCCCGCCTGCTGCCTTTGGATTATGGACCGGCAGCTAAAGGGTTAATTTTACTGAGCAGAAGGATTTATTTCTCCCTTTCTGCACAGCCGTTCGGTAGATTCTATCTACCGAACAAACAGCCTGTTTGCAACCTCCCCAGAGCCGTGGGAAGCCGACCGGCGCTGTTAATTGGCCACCCAGAAGCTGGAGTGTGCTGCCAATTTACCTCCCTGAAGCTGCGGTTAACCGCAGCTTAATTGCTTGTTACTGGGTGGCCGCTGTTACACTTAGCGGCCGCTAGGTGGCGGTGTTCTGGAGCTCCCCGGGCAGCCAGTGCTTTTCTGCCCAGCTTTCATGCACCAAAATCGGACACTTTTACGTGCAGGCACCGCTGAACCTCCAGCCCCTGGTTCTAATTCGTATGGATTTGGTAAATGCAGGGAAATTCGGTAGTTTGTATAGGTGAATGTTTTAACCCAGATAGCCATGCCATGGAGCATATTAGTGTAATTAAAGACTCTGGCTCCATGGCAATTAAACTGTATTTGTGTGGTCTGCGTGCCATTCACCTAATAATGTGCACTCAGACCTGAGCTATCTGGGGATATGTTACATGTCTGTGTTTAATGTAATAAAAGTAACTTTATATATTTTAAAGCATAATACTGTATTTAGGTCCCCACATGTGTAATGGAGTTTTGTCTTTGTCCTGTGAGATAATTGGATTACTTCTCCAATTATCTCCAGGGCAGAAGGGAGGAGGCCAGGATGCATTGTGGGGATGTTTTACTTCTGTTTGTCCTAAAATGCTAAGTGTCTGTCTTTTGTTACAGTCTTCCATTTGGTCCCCTAGGGGAGTGTCCACCAGGTGGGAGACCTGCATAAATACAGGGGCAGGTAGCCCTCAATAAACAGACCACTGCTTGACCCTCAACACGGAGCCTTGTCTCGTTCTTGGGGGGATTCACTGTATGCTGTTGGAGATTGATTGCTAGGAGTGTAAGCTGATGTATGCTTTTCGTCTGCTGGCAGCTATTCGTGAGGTTCCAGTTGGAGTGCTACCTTATTCCCTTGTATGCCGTTCGGGAGTTTGGTGCATTCACTTATATCCAATTCGTGAGTTTTGGTGCTTTTACAGTAGCTGTGCCTGTCTGTGAAAAGGGGATTATCGCCTAAACGGATTTTTACCCCCTTTTCTGCCGAAACGGTCCATTACATTTAATATGGGATTTTTAGATTAATCCAATATGAAGGCTCCGAATTTCAGTAGAAATTGAAAGTACAATATCAATAACTGATATGTGCGACATCCACGTGAAACTTACAAAAAATATATAAAAAATCTGTGTTACAATGTTATGTTTATGATATATGGAATAATGTGTCCTTCCCCAAACACTGAAGCAAGAAACATATTGTACATTGGCTTAAATACAGGGTGTAGAGGATAATTGTTAAAGGGACACTATAGTCACCTGAACAACTTTAGCTTATTGAAGCAGTTTTGGTGTATAGAACATGCCCCTGCAGCCTCACTGCTCAATCCTCTGCCATTTAGGAGTTAAATCCCTTTGTTTATGAACCCTAGTCACACCTCCCTGCATGTGACTTGCACAGCCTTACATAAACACTTCCTGTAAAGAGAGCCCTATTTAGGCTTTCTTTATTGCAAGCTCTGTTTAATTAAGATTTTCTTATCCCCTGCTATGTTAATAGCTTGCTAGACCCTGCAAGAGCCTCCTGTATGTGATTAAAGTTCAATTTAGAGATTGAGATACAATTATTTAAGGTAAATTACATCTGTTTGAAAGTGAAACCAGTTTTGTTTTTTTTCATGCAGGGTCTGTCAATCATAGCCAAGGGAGGTGTGGCTAGGCCTGCATAAACAGAAACAAAGTTATTTAACTCCTTAATGACAGTGAATTGAGCAGTGAAATTGTAGGGGAATGATCTATACACTAAAACTGCTTTATTTAGCTAAAGTAATTTGGGTGACTATAGTGTTCCTTTAAAAAAAATATATATATATATATATATATATATTTATATATATATATATATATATATATATATATATATATATATATATATATATATAAAGAGATAAACTTGGCACTCACCCTTTTCAATTTTTTTTTTCCAATATTCTTGCCTGGGTGCAGACCTCCGCGTCAGTATGAATATTCCAATGTTGTAATGAGGTGCACTCACAGGACTTTTTTCAATAACTTACTTTTATTCTGAGAAGTGAATTACATGTGAAGAAAATATCGTAAATCAACGTTTCGACCCCTATAGGGCCTTTTTCAAGATCAATCTTACAGTGTACAACCATGCATATATATAGGTGATTACTAATAGTCACTTACCTAAACGGTGTGTGTGAACAAAGCTCCCGCTCGAAAATCCAAAACCCGGAAGTGATTCTGTGTCACCACGTGACTGCGCGTGATGACGCGTGTGCGTCGTTGCCAAGCAACGGGTCTAAACCAAAACGTAGCCTCCAATGGAATATCTATTCCACGGGCTGCGAACAGCTCTAGGGGGGCTCAAAAGTGATCCTAAGTGCCAGTGACTGAGTGGTACCTGCCAATAGTAATTGGCAAAGTCAACCCCTGCTTCCCCATGGAGGATTACTGTAAATCATTCTCTAGACTGTCCGAGAGGTAATTGAGGACTGCAAACTGAAGTGACATCACACGTGAAGAATTGTGAAAGTGACAGTGCTAAAACATAAAAAATTAAAAATAAAAATAAAAACGTCCTACCAAATCCTCCTCGGACAGTCATACTGAATCTAACTCTAGGAATACTATGGTGCCTATTCTTATATATGATGCTAAGTGCATGTATAATGCCCCTTTATAAACATGTATATTGAATCAACCCCCCAGGCAGACCCATCGTCTCAGCCAGAGGGAGTTTGTTAGAACCGGTAGCAAAATTTGTGGATTTTCATATCAAAGACAGCGTTAAAGAATTATCGACGTGTATTCGTGACACCAGAGACCTACTTAACAGGTTGGAAGGGATCTCGCTGGATGAGCAAGACAACATAATACTGGCCACATTAGATGTACAAAGTTTGTACACTATCATACCCCATGGGGGGGTATAAAAGCCCTCAGAGAAATACTTGAAATATCAGAAAAATATCATGGACCACCAATAGAGTACCTCTTAGAATTCTTAAGTATTGCACTTACTTGCAATTACTTTAAATTCGAAGATTTCTTTTACTTACAATTGACTGGAACTGCAATGGGGGCGGCTATGGCACCTTCCTATGCCAACGCCTATATGTCCCAATTCGAACATCAACATATTTTGCATCAATCATCGGACAAGATCTTAGCCTACTATCGTTTTGTCGACGATGTACTTATGATATGGAAGGGCTCGTCTAAAGAATTGGAAGACATGGTAGCTAATATCAATCAATTAACATCACCAGTTAAGTTCACACTGACATATAGTGATGAAGCAATCCCTTTCCTCGATGTCACTATATATAAAGATGGGAATAAACTTGGATATACACTTCATCGCAAGAAAACTGATAGAAACACACTACTCTCCAACACCAGTTATCATCCAAAGCATTTCAAAGACTCCCTACCCATATCTCAATATATGCGTGTCCTTAGGTACAACAGCGACGCAAAGAATCGAGAGAAACAATTGAATGATATGACCCACAGATTTCAAGAAAGAGGCTACCAGCCAAAACCACTTGAGAAAGCCAAAATTCGGGCATTTGAAAAATGGACACAGGAGACCAATGAAACACAAGGGGAAGCTAGTATTGATATACCCAAAATGTACTTACCACTTACTTACCATACTGGATCTACACAAATCCGACAATCTATAGAAAAGCATTGGGACATACTGGAGTCGGACAAACAACTACCTATCATATTCAACAAGAAACCCATCATCAGCTACAAAAGAAATAAAAATTTACGAGACATCTTAATTCGGAATGACCCTATACAAAGCTATAAGAAAAATGTCATACATAAGAAACTGGGAGGCTACAGATGCAGTGGTTGCGTCACGTGTAGCCACATGAACTCTGGCAACTCCTTCGCCCACCCTTATAGTGGCAAAAGAATTAAAATTCCACACTATATCACGTGCACTACAGATCACGTCATCTACCTAATAACCTGTCCATGTGGATTATCCTATGTAGGGAAGACGGACCTTACCCTACGAGATCGTATCCGAGGCCACAGATCTGGCATTATGACAGCCTTCAGGGATCAAAAGACGGACAAACCGGTAGCAAAACATTACCTTGCAGCATCACATAGACTTCCTACACTCAGATTCATGGCTATAGATCATGTCCCACCTTTACCTCGTGGTGGGGACAGATCTAAAATATTGCTTCAAAGAGAAGCATATTGGATTTTTACTCTGGACACTGTCACACCTCGTGGCTTGAACGAATATAATACATACTCTATGTTTCTGTGAATTATAGGCATATATCTGTGTCATGTTTTGGTAGTCTAGCCGTGAGGCACCGCTTGTTACCAAAAAACCCGCCACCCTTGGGGTTATGTTTGTAAATAATCTGCTAATAGAGAAGTGTTTGGCAGGTTTAGTCCAGTAGCAAATTTTGGGTTTATGTTTGAATATAACCAGGAAATATAGATGTTTATGGCATGCCTAGTTTAGTAATAATTTGGCGACAAGCATCGTAATTATAGCGATTTGCGTGACTATCATGCGAATTGAAACATCACTATTTATATATCTATTAGATTACAAGCACCCGGACGTAGTGGGTACTATACCTAAGTCCCCAGTACTATAATTTACTAATTGAATCAACAATTGACTTGTTACCTTAAGTAATAAAATTAAATAATAGGTAAGGCATCTATTAGGCATACCACAGAGTCTAGTATAGTTTAATTGGGTTTATGATTACACATTTAATAGGCCCATAATAGAAGTGCATTATGGCTTTATACTGGTTATCAGTATACACTCTGCAGTACGATATGTGGACACTTTGTTCATAAAGTTGGATGGGCAATATTATAGGGTTTATATATTGATTATTTGTAAAAATATGCATATTAAGTTGTTATTATACATTAGCACGTAATATACGCTCCACTTATGTATTAGGATACAATATACATGTTTATAAAGGGGCATTATACATGCACTTAGCATCATATATAAGAATAGGCACCATAGTATTCCTAGAGTTAGATTCAGTATGACTGTCCGAGGAGGATTTGGTAGGACGTTTTTATTTTTATTTTTATTTTTAATTTTTTTATGTTTTAGCACTGTCACTTTCACAATTCTTCACGTGTGATGTCACTTCAGTTTGCAGTCCTCAATTACCTCTCGGACAGTCTAGAGAATGATTTACAGTAATCCTCCATGGGGAAGCAGGGGTTGACTTTGCCAATTACTATTGGCAGGTACCACTCAGTCACTGGCACTTAGGATCACTTTCGAGCCCCCCTAGAGCTGTTCGCAGCCCGCGGAATAGATATTCCATTGGAGGCTACGTTTTGGTTTAGACCCGTTGCTTGGCAACGACGCACACGCGTCATCACGCGCAGTCACGTGGTGACACAGAATCACGTCCGGGTTTCGGATTTTCGAGCGGGAGCTTTGTTCACACACACCGTTTAGGTAAGTGACTATTAGTAATCACCTATATATATGCATGGTTGTACACTGTAAGATTGATCTTGAAAAAGGCCCTATAGGGGTCGAAACGTCGATTTACGATATTTTCTTCACATGTAATTCACTTCTCAGAATAAAAGTAAGTTATTGAAAAAAGTCCTGTGAGTGCACCTTATTACAACATTGGAATATATCTATATATATATATATATATATATATATATATATATATATATGTGTGTGTGTGCTCTCGGTCCTGCTTATTAATGATCTTGCAACGGTCATTAAAAGTCATATGACAATGTTTGTTGAGGACACAAAACTAAATAAGTTAATAGAGTTTGAACAGAATATTACTCTGCTGCAAAGGCATTTTGACAAATTAGGGTTCTGGACAGTCAAGCAGGTGATGCGATTTAATGCTGGTAATTGCAGAATTATGTATTCTTGGGTCAGGGATACTCAACAAACCTATGGCCAAAATGGCACTAAGTCAGGAGAAACTACAAATGAGAAGAACTTCACAATATTTATAGACAGCAGAATAGGCAAATATAGTGCAAATAGCTATTTGTTCCTTAATAGTACTGTATAAAGTACACACACATTCTGAATTAACAACAGTAACACAGATGCATGATTTTATTTGGACTTGAGCCTTCTTTTAGCATGTATTAATATATAACTATGTATGTACCTGGGGTTCCAACAAAGTAATTTCCTGCATCCACAACAGGCAATTGTATACATTTGCTGAGTAACGGTACACTCCAATTTAATTATGCATTTTCTCATTGGGGTATATCTAAAAATAGCCTGCAAAGGCTGCAGTTCTCTTTCTGCTGTGTTTGTAAGCCCTCCCCCTCTAACCCCCCCGCCCCAAACTTTCAGTGGCTGTCGATTCACAGACTCCCCAACGCAGCTCAAAAATAATTCTTTGCAAGGCAGGTGCTCTTAGCAATTGTCTGGCTTTTGAGTTTAGCTCCACTAAGCTAAACAAACCAGGAAGTAACAAGAGCTGACTGCTTGAAAACCATAAAAAACAGGGGTATACCAAGGTTAATTTATAAAAGTGGAATTTAATTTGAAAACTGCACTTTTTGCAATATAAAAACGGGAGGATGTACTCTTCAAACAAAAAGCATTTCAGCAAGCTAAACCAGTGGTAGTCAACCTTTTCTATCTACCGCCCACTAATGCATCTTTCTTGATGGAAAAAATTCCTTACCGCCCACCAGTTTTCGCACAAGTGCAGAATATTTTTAGAAAGGAGGGTGTTTAAAAAAATAAATACATCTTTTTATCTTTTTATTTCTACTTTATGCATGTTTATAATGTTTTTAACTTTATGAAGTTTAATGAGAAAACAAAGTAAATTGAAATTACCTTTACTAATGATTAATGAGATCCTTGAGGTTGATGCTGCAAGACTAAATATTTGATATCTGGTTCGATTTTCGTAAGGAATAAATGAAGGTCTGCTCTTTCGGTGATATTCAGACGATTTCTCTGTTTGCTCATAATATGATTTCTCATCTGTGCATCAGCTCCCCTCCTCTCCCTCCTCAATTCCCCTCCCCACCTTGTTTTCCCATTTTTTTCTATTTTTTAACCTTCTTTATACAGCCCAGTAGGAAGGCAGAGCTAGGTAGCCCACTTACCATTATTAGCCAACAACAATTCTCTCCTTTTCCTTCTTTCTCCTGTTTTACAAGTACTCTACTCCCTCTCTTACAGGAAGCCAATGTAGGGACTGACAGAAGGGTGAGGAGTGGGAGATGGACAGGAAGATGAGCCTCGTCGTCGCATTCCCTAAGGACTGTAACTGCGCAACTTGGGAGCATGTAAGACCACTGAGAAGTGTATTACAGTAGTCAAGGCGAGAAAGGACAGTGGAATGGACCAGTACCTTAGTTGCATCTGGCGTTAAGTAGGGTCGGGTCCGCGCAATGTTTTTGAGATGGAAGCGCCAGTATTTGGTGATAGACTGAACATGAGGCATGAAGGAGAGGTCGGAGTCAGAGAGAACACCTAGGCAGCGAGCCTGCGTGGTGGGGCTGATGGTAGCACCATTGACTTGGAGGGAGACAGACACAGGAGTAGCAACACTTGAGGGAGGAAAGACCAAAATTTCAGTTTTAGTCAAGTTGAGTTTAACCCCTTAAGGACACATGACGTGTGAGACACGTCATGATTCCCTTTTATTCCAGAAGTTTGGTCCTTAAGGGGTTAAGGAAGTGGGCAGCCATCTAGATTGAAATAGCAGAGAGGCAGTTAGAGACACTAGTCAAGAGGGACAGGGAGAGATCAGAAGAGGACAGATAGATTTGCGTGTCATCCAGATAGAAATTATATTGGAAGCCAAAGGAGCTAATGAGTTTACCAAGGGAGGCAGTATAGATGGAGAACAGCAGGGGACCAAGGACTGAACCTTGGGGGACACCAACAGAGAGGAGTTGGGGAGAAGAAGCAGAGCCAGAGAAAGAAACACTAAAAGAGCGCTGGGAGAGGTAGGAGGAGCACGAGGAGAGAGGTCTTGTAGACCGATATTGCGTAAAATGAGAAGAAGCTTTTGATGATCAACAGTGTCAAAAGCCACAGAGAGGTCAAGGACAATTAGTATAGAGTAGTGACCATGAGATTTGCAGTGAGTAGATCATTAGATACTTTGGTCAGTGCCATTTTCACAGAGTGCTTAGTGCGAAAAACAGACTGAAGCGGGTCTACCAGAGAGCTGGACTCGAGGAAGTCTGTCAATCTCGCATACACAACTCTTTCAAGGATCTTGGAAGCAAAAGGCAATTGCGAGATAGGACGATACTTGGATGGGGAGTTAGGGTCAAGGTTGGGCTTCTTTAGAATTGGAGTTATAGTTGCATGTTTGAAGGGCGATGACAATATGCCAGAGGAGAGAGAGAGATTGAGAATTTTAGTGAGAGGTAGAGAAAGAGAAGAAGACAGAGTATGGATGAGATGTGAGGGAAATAGATCTAGGGAGCAGGTGGTGGGGCGGGAGGACTGGAGCAGAGCAGAAACCTCTTCCACTGTTGCGGGTGCAAATGAACATAGAACAGCAGAAGGATTGAGGTTAGGGGAAGTATTTTAAGGGGAAGAAGAAAGATGAGAGATCTCTTCCCTGATTGTAGAGATCTTGTCAGTGAAGTGAGTTGCAAAGTCTTAGGGGGTCAAGTTAGTAAATGGTGGAGGAACAATAAGGGACAAAAATGTGTGCAATAGTCATTTGGGTTCGCAGGAGAGTGTGGTTATAAGGGTATTGAAGTAATTTACTTTTGCAGAGGAAAGAGCCAAGCTGTATGAGTGCAGCATAAATTTATAGTGGAGAAAGTCAGATACACAGTGAGACTTTCTCCAACAGAGTTCAGCAGTTCTGGAGCATTTTGAGAGGTATGGAGTCATCTTGGTGTGCCAAGGTTGTTGTTGGGGGCGTTTGCTGAATTTAAATATAGGAGGTGCCATGATGTCTAGTTGGGAGGAGAGGGTGAAATTGTAGAAGGAGATTGCAGAGCTAGGACAGGTGAGGTTTGAGATAGGTAATATAAAAGTTTGGAGATTAGTGGAGAAATGCTCTAGGTCAAGACATTGGAGGTTTCTGTGAAATTGATGTTCAGACAGTGGTGTCAATTGGGTCTTGGGTATGCTGATGGTCAGCAGATGGTGGTCAGATAGAGGAAAAGGAATATTGGAGAGATTAGAGGTGGTACAGAGATTGTTAAATTAAATATAAAAGATGCTGTGCAGGATAGAGTCTTAGTTTGGTAATAAACCTGACCGGCTGAGCCCTCTTAAGGTTTGCACTAACCTGTAGCAGGTCCCTGAGACAGGCAGTAAATGATAGGCAGATAGCTGAAGAAATTCCACAATTTATCACAGCACTAGGTGAGTACAACCACACAGTAGAAAAATCCTATACACACAGGGTTTAAAATGGCCACCAGGATTCCCGCGATGTGAAATCCAAGATGGCCCTTGTAAAGGCCATGAATCTTCAATAGGGTTTGCGTAAAAACCCCACAAACGAAATAGATGAAAAAACCCACGAACAGCGTAAACCGCGAATGCAGTTGTTTATGAACAACCATTCGTGGCGAAGATCTGAACCCAATAGGAAATTATCCACTGAACACGTATGACTGTTCGCATTTGGTGAGTAGATAAGCGAATGCTGGTGCTCGCGAACGACCGTGCGTTCACAGAAAAAGCCAGCGAACACGAACACATACATTACGTTACACGTTCGGTGGATGAAACGGCCCGAACAGGTGAACATTGCCACACAGACGCATGTGGTGCACGAACGCCTAACGGGCAGGAAAGCCTTACAGGCACTTTTTACGGTCACTATTGTGGGCGCGCCGTGCCGTGAGGTTTCTCCAAAGTGGAGAGCGTAGCGGCAGAGGGGCTGGAATATACCCAGATGGTATATGTGGAGAAAACTAGAGCGGTGAAGAGACAGCATAGAAGAAGGATGCAGGATATTGCCCAAGCCCCACAAACATTATCTTAAAATCATATACCTGAAACACAGCAATAAAAAGCACTATAATTCTAAGACAAGTCAGTGACAATGTGAGGCACACAATATTCTGACCTGACTTGTGATGGAGCAGCAAAGAAAGAGGAAGTGCCTTAGTGGGAGGGGCTTGTTATACACTCTGCTTGACTCTTATTGGTCATTTGTTTTTATTATGTTCTTTGCTGCTATGGAGTAGTAAAACAAGTTAATGCAAAATATGAAGCCTCCTGTCATGTGGTAAAATTACTTTTATAACATCTATTAACAACTTAAATGGATCACAACAACACAACTTTACAAAGAATTTTAACAAACATACACAATGGTGTCAATCTGATTTCTAAAATAAAGTATGTTTGTCTCTCTATCAAAATTAGGACATGTGTTCCAGTCAACTGCACGTTTCTCAGACAAAGTGCACTAGATTATTATTCAAAAGCTAGTTACTTTTTGAACTCAGACATGGAATGGATAAATAACACAATATGAGTTTTTTCTCTTCTACAATGAAAATATATTTTATTATCAGCACTGCACCTCATCCCATTGTGGCTTAGGTAGCCTTGGAACATTCGGGGTACATTGCTGTCTGATACTTCTCCCATGGTCAATCCATTGCACAATGTAGCTGTAGCTAGTGAGAGAATTAAATCACAATACTGGCTCTGGCATAGTATGCAGGGTTATCATTGCTCCTCTAATAATTAGGTACTAATCCTCTCCAGAATAGAATCCAAATATATAGCTGCATACAATAAAACTGAAAACAATTAGAACTAGTGGAAAATGTAATCATTCAGCTTCATTGTGAATATAACTATTACTGAATTCACAATTAACTCACTTAGTACAAAGCCTGCGTTTCAACTCTATAATAACAGCACAGTAAGTTTACCATAGCATGCAGTTTTAAGCGGCTCCTTCCTTCTTCACGGTCACACCACATAGTATATCTCGGTATACAGAAAATTAAATGTTGTCATAAGCAGTACACAATTTATTAAACATAGCATATAAAATATTACATTTAAATTAAAATGAGTTTGTTTAAAGTCACCAGGCTGATATTGGTGCTCTGTGATTAAATTACCACGTGTTATCTTTTCATCCATAGCCTAGCATATTAGTGGTGACCAGGGCCGCCACCAGAAATTTTGGGGCCCCTAACTCAGCTCAGGGTCTGGGCCCCCTGGGGCCCGCCTCCAATCCCGCCCACAGGGTCCACCTCCAAATCCCGCCCACAGGAATACACACAGACACAAAAACACACACTGATACAAAAGGACACAGACACACAAACACACAAAAAAATACATACTAACAGACACACATACTGAAACAGAAATACACGCATATAGGCATACGTACTTACACACACATACTGAGACATACACACATATACAGACACACAGGCATACATAGTGACAGATAGACACATACTAACATACATACATACAGACACACATGCATGAGGACTTACACACACATACACCGACATCACATACGTACACACAGACATACATTAATTCATACTGGCATACATACATATAGACATACTGACATACAGACATACACACACAGACAGTCACAGACATTCTGACATACACACAGACATTCTGACATACATACAGACATACTAACATACACACAGACATACGTACAGACATTCTGACATACACACAGACATACTGACATACGTACAGACATACTGACATACAGACATACAGACATTCTTACATACATACTGACATACGTACAGACATACTGACATACGTACAGACATACTGACATACGTACAGACATTCTGACATACACACAGACTTACTGACATACATACAGACATTCTGGCATACACACAGACATTCTGACATACGTACAGACATTCTAACATACATACAGACATTCTAACATACATACAGACATTCTAACATACACACAGACATTCTAACATACATACAGACATTCTGACATACACACAGACATACTAACATACACACAGACATACTAACATACACACAGACATACTGACATACGTACAGACATTCTAACATACACACAGACATTCTAACATACATACAGACATTCTAACATACATACAGACATTCTAACATACACACAGACATTCTAACATACATACAGACATCCTAACATACACACAGACATTCTAACATACACACAGACATACTGACATACGTACAGACATTCTAACATACACACAGACATTCTAACATACAAACAGACATTCTAACATACATACAGACATTCTAACATACACACAGACATTCTAACATACATACAGACATTCTAACATACACACAGACATTCTAACATACATACAGACATTCTAACATACACACAGACATTCTAACATACACACAGGCATTCTAACATACACACAGACATTCTAACATACACACAGACATTCTAACATACATACAGACATTCTAACATACACACAGACATTCTAACATACATACAGACAGTGGCGTACACACAACCCATGGGGCCCCGGTGCGAAAACTGATCCGTGGGCCCCCCCCACGTGCGCGCTTACTCTGCGCGGGCTGGGGCCGCAACACATGGCGGCGGGCACCTGGTCGCAGGGCTGCGACCCCTGGACCACGGAATGTACACCAGTGCATGCATAAACACATACACTTAAAGGACCACTACAGACACCCAGATCACATCAGCCAGGTCTCTCTAGTTTTAACCCTGCAGCTGAAAACATAGCAGTTTCAAAGAAACTGCTATGTTTCACTGAGGGTTAATCCAGCCTCTAGTGGCTGTCTCATTGACAGCCGCTAGAGGATTTTCTGCGATTCTCACTGTGAAAATCACAGTGAGAAGACGCTGAACGTCCATAGGAAAGCATTGAGAAATGCTTTCCTATGGGCGGTTTGAATGCGCGCGTGGCTCTTGCCACGCATGCGCATTCGGAGCTGAGAGGCGGATCGGGGCGGAGAGATCCCCAGCGCCAAGGGAGTCCGGCGCTGGAGAAAGGTAAGTGCTTAAGACACACACGCACACATTAACTGACAGACATACATACACACTCAGTGACAAACATACATACACACTCACTAACAGACACACTCTAACACTAACATGCACACTCTAACACACACACTAACACTAACACACACACTCTAACACTAACACACACACACTCTAACACACGCTCACACACACACTCTAACACTAACACACACACATACACTCTAACACTAACACACACTAGCACACACACACACTCACTAACATACACTCATTCACACACACACACACACACACACTCACTAACATACACTAACACACTCACACACACACTAACACACACTCACTTACACTCACTAACATACACTCACACTAAGATACACTCACACTAACACACACTCACTAACATACACACTAACATACACTCACACTAACATACACTTACACACACACACTAACACACACTCACTAACACACACACACACACACACACACACACACACACACACACTCACACTAACATACACTCACACACACACACACATGTATTTTTTTTTATTATTTAATCCCCCCAGCCTCCTTACCTGTGGGAGAGCTGAGGGGATTCCCTGGGGTCCAGTGGTGTCACCCGGCTGGCTGGTCCTGCGGGCGCGCGAGGGAGCACTCTCCCCTGCATGCTCCCTCTTCAGCTCCCTCGCGCGCCGCGTACTGATACTGGAGCTGGAAGATGACGTCATCTTCCGGCTCCGGTATCAGTGCGGTGCGCGAGGGAGCTGAAGAGGGAGCACTCAGGGGACAGTGCTCCCTCGCGCGCCCGCAGGACCAGCCAGCCGGGTGACAGCAGGGCCAGCCTTGGGGGGCCTGAGGTGGCCGGCTCTCGGGCCCCCCAGGAGACGAGGCTGGCCACAGTGGCTACATACCGGGTCGCAGGGGCGGCCGGGCCCCCTGGTGGGCCGGGCCCGGTCACAGCCGCGACCCCTGCGACCCTGGTATGTACGCCACTGCATACAGACATTCTAACATACACACAGACATTCTAACATACACACAGACATTCTAACATACATACAGACATTCTGACATACACACAGACATACATACACAAATACAGCTAATTTTTCTTACCTTTTTTTGCAGGTGGAAGGCTGTGGCTGATGGGAGTCGGCGTGGCTCCTGCGGGCTGCAGGCCTGTCCTTCTTGCCTCCCGCGTGGTGCTGAGGGGAGGGGAGGGAGCTGGGAGGAAGTGACGGCCACTTCCTCCCAGCAGTACTTTGCGGTTGGGATTTTTTTTAATTATTGCACGGCCGCAGCGCTGACCGGGCCCCTGAAGATACAGGGCCCATGGGGTGGCCCTAAGTGAGTGGGCCACCCGATGGGCCCCATCAGCATGCGCTACATGTGGGGCCCGGGCGGCCGGGCCCCCCAGGGCCGCCGGGCCCGTGACAACCGTTATGGTTGTCACCCCCTGATGGCGGCCCTGGTGGTGACATCAGTACGGATTGACTATTGTCAACTTGCAGTCTTTTTGAAAGATTGAATGCCCCTTATGTACTGCGTTCTATGTCATGCTATCAACAATCCTCCAATAAGCTTTGAACCATGGCCATCTTTAGCATAATGGCATTTTTTACATTAAAAAGTATTACTCACATATAAGTGTCAAGCCCAAAAATGTAAACTTAAAAACAAGTCAAATTCTAAATCTATCATATTTTGATAAATATTAAATGCAACTGTATATTAGCTTTTTTAAAATGACTCAAAATAGTATAGAAATAAAAAGAAATATAAAAATTAAAAAAGAGAAAGGAACCACATTTCTAGCAATTAACATATTTTAAATTGGTTTATAATGTAGTATATACCAGATGTTTACAAATCTAAAATTTAATAATATGGATTGCTTTTAAAATGCATAGTGGAGTATATTAGTACATACAAGTAAAATGTCTATTAAAGCACCTATACAAATACATAGGATAATAATGCAATCATAAATGCAAGAGAAAAAGAATAGAAGGAGAAAAAAAGAGGAAAAAAGAATACACAGATGGAAAGCGAGACAAAGAAAGAGTGGAGGAAAGGATGACTTTTTGGATAGAGATCAGTCCTAAAAAGAGAGAGATACTGCTAAAAAAAAAAAAACACTAGAATGGTAGTATTGAAGAAGTGAAAGCAGAGACACAGGGGTGTAGCCCATGGAGCAGCACATCTTAGTTGAATAGGGCCTTAACAGAGCTTGAAGACGTTCATGTTTGGATTGGCTAGTTATTTGGGATAGCCAGGCCATCTTAAAAAGTTTCCGTTCTAATGCTTTCCCAGAGACCTTGTTGTTGTCCCTCCCACCCTCCCTAATTTTGTGTTAAAGGGACACTATAGTCATCTGAACAACTTTAGCTTCATGAAGCAGTTCTGGTGTGTAGAACATGCTCCTGTAGTCTCACTGCTCAATCCTCTGCTATTTAGGAGTTAAATCCCTTTGTTTATGAACCCTAGTCACACCTCCCTGCATGTGACTTGCACAGCCTTCCATAAACACTTCCTGTATTTTGGCTTTCTTTATTGCAAGTTCTGTTTAATTAAGATTTTCATATTCCCTGCTATGCTAATAGCTTGCTAGACCCTGCAAGAGCCTCCTGTATGTGATTAAAGTTCAATTTAGAGATTGAGATACAATTATTTAAGGTAAATTACATCTGTTTAAAAGTGAAACCAGTTTTTTTTTTCATGCAGGCTCTGTCAATCATAGCCAGGGGAGGTGTGGCTAGGGCTGCATAAACAGAAACAAGGTGATTTAACTCCTAAATGACAGTGAATTGAGCAGTGAAATTGCAGGGGAATGATTTATACACCAAAACTGCTTTATTTAGCTAAAGTAATTTAGGTGACTATAGTGTTCCTTTAAGTTTGGAGTTATCCTGGTCACAGCGTTGTGGGGCTGGATAGGTAAATTGGCGGGTGGAATGGGTTGTTATTTATGATTAAATTAATTATGTTTCTTAAAAGTTAGTATGTGGTTTAAAAGTTGGTATGGCAGGGTTTAAGCTTCTCTGTGGTTCAGAACCTGGGAGTGTAGGGGTATATCCCCTACATTGGATCATTTGGGCAAGCTGGTATGGTATATTTCAAGGGTTTGATATCCCTTTTATACAACCACCTTAGCGTTGAATCAAACGAGTGGGGCAACCTCGAATATACAGACCAGTGGGAGGCAGATCTATGGGAGGTATTAGAAGGCACAGATTGACAGGACATATTGTAGGCTACCACTCAGTCTTCCATCTATGCAACCCTCCAGGAGCAATCTCTTAAGACAATGTTTATATGGTTTACCACCCCATCGAAACAATTTCACATGATCCTAACGCTGATAGACACCTGCTGGCCGTCCTGGGTTGAAAGAGGACACTACATACAGATGTGGTGGTCCTGCCCCTCCATCCAAGCA
Source organism: Pelobates fuscus (assembly GCF_036172605.1). Classification (NCBI taxonomy): domain Eukaryota; kingdom Metazoa; phylum Chordata; class Amphibia; order Anura; family Pelobatidae; genus Pelobates; species Pelobates fuscus. Next base: position 192,187,673 of record NC_086319.1, on the reverse strand, counting down.
CACTGGGCCAAGGTAGTACTTCTTAGAACTCAAATAATGCACAGAAAGTATCCTTTCTCTTACCTGACCTGAGCAAAAAAATACTCAATATGGCAGCTCGTAGAGCCTTAACCTAGAAATGGCCATGTCCTGAGGTGTCCCCTCTTTCGTTAGAGATCACCGAAATCAAGGATAACTACCTTACGGATAAGTTGACCTCACTGGTCCGAAACACCACTAAAACCTTCCAGAGGGTTTGGGACCCGTGGGAACAATACATAGAGGTGGTGGAAGGTTGACTTGGTAATTTGCTTCTGGAGACAGTGGGGGATTTACACATCGTATCCTCCAGTGCCATGGGTTTATCTTTTATGGTTTACGTTTAGTAGTTATATTCTAAAAATTGACTTACTGTAGAGTACTTACTATTTGTACATTGTTATTATATGATGATGTTATTGTACTAGGAAAACAATGGTTGTACAAGGCTGACATGTAAATGGAGTCACCTTCTGTTAAGCACTTATTATTGAACTTTGTATATTTACATGTGACTTTATAAATGCTTTTCTCAAAATAAAGAATAATAATAATAAAAAAAAACACTGGTACTCTATCTTCATTATCACTGCCTTGGTACATCCAATGCTGTATATGTCAATAAAAAACTGGCACACTCCTAGGGCTTTTTTTCTTGCTTAAAAAAATGAGCATTTCAGTTGATACATATGTAATGTATCCAGACATTACACAATGAAGAAAACAAAAATATATCTAAATATATCCACACATATATACACATTTATAAAAAAATGTTTCTTCATTGCTCAACTTATTAATTTCTGGATATATTTCATATTCACCAGATTCACTATTCCCTGATGGTCTGTTCATGCTTTTGAGGTCCCTTCCTCCCCCCCCCCCCTCACAGAATGTACTGCGACTGTTTATGTTTCAACAGCAAGACATATGCTTTACAGAACTGTGTATGCTTTCATTAGGAGAAAGTAACTAGATGAGTACCTCAAAAGGTCTCCACTTTAAAAATTTTCACAAAAAAATAAAAAATAAAATATGAGAGCTCCTGTTATTAACAACCTACTCTACTGTGCTTTCTGTCAATCCCTTGCCATCTGTTTCAGAAAGTTAGTTTCAGTCTGGAAGTTTTCGTTTAACCCTAAATGTTCTACAGTATTTATAGAACACAATTCAAGTGCACTCATACTTTTTTTTTTTTTTTTAAATGTTTCATTTTTATTGTAAGGTGCATATATGACACATTTACATAAGTACAGATGTTTGTAACAGATTGGTAAACATGGAGTCACATAATACTGGCATTGGTCAACAGTTAATGTCTAATCGTACATTAATACCCATCGTGTTTCGTAGGTGAGAGGGCATATGTATCATCATATGTGGGCTGTGCACTCTCTTGAGATCTGAGGCCTTGGGGTGCGGGTCTCAGGGGTGTTGCCTTGTTGGTTGCTAAAAGCAGTGTGGTCATCTGGGGGTTCAGGGGACCTCTTTGTAACTTTGGCTGTATTACATGTATCGCATTAGCAATGGGTAGGAATCTATGAGGTTTGGTAGTCTGTTGACCTTACATAGTGTATTTGCATCCTTACTGAATTTTCTAGCTAGTCTTGGGGTATATTCACTAGAAGTGGTAACAACTAGTATCTAAGCACTTGGCGTTGAACTTGAGATAACTTGGGGAGTTAATGGGGGAAAGGGGAGAATGAGACTCTAGCTCTGCCGGTATCTTTTTTTTGTAGCGCATTGCGCAGGCTTAGTGCTTATAACCTCTGTTTCAGTCTCAGGTGGGCCCAGGAGGATGTCGGTCGGGACTTCTGGTAAGATAACCTGTACGGTCTGATGTCTGGGGGGCATTTGGGGTAATATGTTTGGTCTGTCTGCCCAATAGGACCAAATGCATTCAAATCTCTCAGGGGAACTGGCTATTCTATGTGAGATTTGTTCGTATTGCTGAGTGCAGTTCAGCTTTTCAATAACTAGAGCTATTTCTGGTTGTTTGGTCGATTTCCACATGGTGGTAATGCAGATTTTTGCTGCAAGTGTGATGTGGATGGTTAGTGCCACTTTTTGTTTTGTAAGTGTGTTTGGTGGGAGATGAAGTAGGTAACTCTCCAGTTGGAGTGGTAGGGGTTCGCCTATGCTCTTTTCTATGAGCTGTTGGACCTGTTGCCAGAAGGTGGTGAGCTCCGGGCAGTGCCAGAAAATATGGCTTTGGGTACCTATGTGTAGGCAGCATCACCAGCACATTTGTTGTGCTCCCGGGTATATGTGGGCTAGTCTCTGGGGTGTGAGATACCATCTCATCCACAGCTTGTAAGCTGCTTCTACGTGATCTAAGCAGTGTGTGGCTCTCTTCACTTGTTGCATTGCTGTTAGCCAACTGCCTGGTTCGATGTGGCTCCCAAGTTCGTTTTCACATTGGACCATATATCCCAGTTTTTCAGGCTTATCTATCTCTAATAGCCATCTGTAGCTGAGGGAGAGTGGTTTGTTAAGAGTGGGGCAGCCTAGACACAGTGTATGGAATAGATCCAGTGGTTGGGTGTTCCCTGTGCCTAATTTAATGTTCCCTAGGATGTGTTTTAAACGTAGATATGTAAATAGTTTCCTGTTGGGCAATTGGCAGAGCTTTTGGAGATCAGGAAATTGTTGTATCTCCTTGTCTATTAGCAGGTGTAGTACCTTGGTAGACCCCCTCTCCAGTCAGCTATCCAGTGTTAGGTCCGGTGAGTGACATTTTAAACTAATTAATGAGGTGTACACCCCTATGGGTCTCAGCAGCATTTTGGGTGCCCATATGTGGAGAGACAGTTTGGTGGTCATCAGGAGAGTTACCTGTCGGGGTTGGGAGTGGGTGGGGATCCATATCAGGTCTGTCAGTGAATGTGGTGTGCTAATTGCGTTTTCCAGCTGAAGCCATAAAGGGTTTTTCGAGTTAGACAGAAGCCTTGCTGTTTGGGCCAGGCTAGTTGCCAAGTGTTATTTAGAGATGTTAGGAACCCCTATGTCTCCTTCTCCCATGACCAATCTCATGCTGGACAGGGATACCCTATGTGGTTTCTTCTTGCATATATGTGCATTCAACATGGGTTGAAACTGCACTAGAGTTTTTTGGGGGATTTTGATTGGCAAGGCTCTGAATAGGAAGAGTAGCTGGGGGAGAATAATAATTTTTATGGTATTAATACGACCCAGTACCGCGTTAGTCTTCGACAGTATTACGTCATGGTTATGTTTTAGTATGTGATGTTTTGAGGGTGCCAATTGTATACCCAGGTAGGAGATGGTGTCCCTTCTCCACTCAAATGGGTAGAGTGTCTTCAGATCAGTGAGAGTGGTGCTTGCTAGATTCACAGGGGGTGGATTCTATTAGCCACAACTTTTGCAAAAATCTTAGTGTCCGCGTTCAACAGCGAAATTGGGCGGTAGTTTTCACATGGGGTTGGTGGCTTGCCTGGTATGGGGATTGTGACTATAATGGCTTTGAGCATGTCCAGTGGTATTTTTCCTGTCTCCAGGATATGGTTAAATAGGACTGTCAGATGTGAGAGTAGTTGGTCCTCGAATACTTTGTAGTAGTGGGTGGAGAATCCATCAGGGTCTAGGGATTTGTGTAGTGGGGTGGCGTGCAGTGCTTTGGATATTTCGTCTCTAGTAATTGGTCTGTCCAGGTCTGTGGCATGGCCGCTAGTGAGTTGGGGAAGCTCTATTCCTTCAAGAAAAGTAAGTATGTCGGAGTGTGTCGGTTGGTGTTGGGAGGGTTCGGAGGAGAGGTTGTACAGTGATTTGTAGAATGCCGCAAACTCCTCCACCATCATTTTTAGGTTAATCAGTTTCCCCTTATTCTTGTCCAGTAGGTAGGGTATTCTCATCTGAGAGTTTTTCACTTTTAGTTGAGAGGCCAGGAGTTTTCCTGCCCTGTTCCCTTCCTTATAGTAGTTGGTTTTTAGTTTATGTAGCGCTCTGTCTACTAGTTGTAATTGGTGGGTTTTCAGTTCAGTCCTAAGTGTGTGTAGTAAGGATCTAGTACATAGTTGAAGTCTCCACAGACAATCATTTGGCCCTGCTTTATCTTGACTAGTTTGTTCAGTGCTTTCCTAATAAAGTCATATTGGTTGATGTTGGGGACATATAGGTTGGCTATGGTCACTGGGGTATCGTTGAGCATTCCCACTAGTAGTAGGAGTTTTCCATCAGTGCTTTTGTATTCCTTCTCACATTGATAGGGTCAGTCTTTGTAAATTGAGCTCTATATTTTATAGGAAGCCAATGTAGGGACTGACAGAAGAGTGAGACATGGGAGGTGCGGGCGGACGGGAAGATGTGCCTCGCTGCCGCATTCATTATGGACTGTAACGGCGCAAGTTGGGAGCACGTAAGACCACTGAGAAGCGGATTACAGTAGTCAAGGCGAGAAAGGACAGTGGAATGGACCAACACCTTAGTCGCATCTGGCGTTAATTAGGGGCGGATGCGCGCAATGTTTTTGAGATGGAAATGACAGGATTTGGCGATAGATTGAACATGGGGCTTGAAGAAGAGGTCGGAGTCAAAGAGAACATCTAGGCAGCATGTTCATTATTAAAGAAAAGATGAGTGAGCAGGCAAAACACATCATACACACTCATTCATATTAAATTCTAGGTTATAACAGAATGGCACAATCATAAAACAAAACATGGCAACTAAGAAAAAAAATTAAATGACCCCTGTTCAAAAGTCTACATACCCTTATTATAGCTGCATGGTTAAGTAGCCAAAAAAGAAGCCTTTACTGTGCCAAAACCACAAAAAAGCCTGGTTACAATATGCCCAATAACATCTTGACACACCACACAGCTTCTGACACACTGTAATTTGGAGTGATGAGACCAAAATGGAGCTTTATGGTCACAACCATAAGCGCTAAGTTTGGAGAGGTCTACAGTGAAAAGAATACCATCTCCACTGTGAAGCATGGTGGTGGTTCACTGGTGTTTTGGGAGTGTTTGAGCTCTAAAGGCAAACTTATGAAAATTGATGGCAAGATGAATGCATCATGTTATCAGAAAACACTTGCAGACAATTTGCAAGGTTACTATTGGACTTCCAAGCATGACATTGATCCTAAGCACAAGGCCAAGTTGACCCTCCAGTCGGTACAGCAGAAAACGTTAAAGGTTCTGGAGTGGCCTTTACAGTCTCCTGTCCTTAAAGGGACACTATAGTCACCTGAACAACTTTAGCTTAATGAAGCAGGTTTGGTGTATAGAACATGCCTCTGAAGCCTCACTGCTCAATCCTCTGCCATTTAGGAGTTAAATCCCTTTGTTTATGAACCCTAGTCACACCTACCTGCAAGTGATTTGCAAAGCCTTCCATAAACACTTCCTGTAAAGAGAGCCCTATTTAGGCTTTCTTTATTGCAAGTTCTGTTTAATTAAGATTTACTTATCCCCTGCTATGTTAATAGCTTGCTAGACCCCGCAAGAGCCTCCTGTATGTGAATAAAGTTCAATTTAGAGATTGAGATACAATTATTTAAAGTAAATTACATCTGTTTGAAAGTGAAACCACTTTTTTTTTTTTCATGAAGGCTCTGTCAATCATAGCCAGGGGAGGTGTGGCTAGGGCTGCATAAACAGAAACAAAGTGATTTAACTCCTAAATGACAGTGAATTGAGCAGTGAAATTGAAGGGGAATGATCTATACACTAAAACTGCTTTATTTAGCTAAAGTAATTTAGGTGACTATAGTGTTCCTTTAACATCATCGAGCCACTCTGGGGAGATTTTAAAACGTGCGGATCACACAAGACGACCAAAGACTTTGCATGACATGGAATTTTGGCAAGACGATTGGGCAGCTATACCACCTGCAAGAATTAGGGGCCTCATAGACAACTATTACAAAAGACTGCCACGCTGTCATTGATGCTAAAGGGGGAAATATACAGTATTAAGAACTAAGGGTATGAAAACTTTTGAACAGAGGTCATTTAATTTTTTTCTTTGTTGCTATGTTTTGTTTTATGATTTTGTCATAACCTACAGTTGAATATGAATCCTATAAGAAATAAAATAAATGTGTTTTGCCTGCTCACTCATGTTGTCTTTAAAAATGCTACATATATCACCAATTCTCCAAGGGTATGCAAACTTTTCAGCACAACTGTACACACACACACACATATTATTGTACAGTGTTCAAGTAGAGATTGTAGCCGTATTAGTCCAGTGATGTAGATGTAATCCCTGTATCACTTCTCACCTTTGAATTCTGTAGTCTACGTGTCATCTTGCTCAGAAATGCTTTAGACTTGAGAAAGGGAGGTTCTCCCAAAAGCTCGTCATTAAAAAACTATGTTAGACCAATAAAAAAGGGACTTTATTATAGTGGCAGGCAACCTTCTGCTTGCTTATTATAAACAATCATAAAATAAATAAACCTCTGTCAATTTTTTGTATCTACTTTAGATGGATGTTATAGTCACCAAAACAGCTTTAGCGTAAAGGAACACTATAGTGTCAGACACACAAATGTGTATTCCTGTCAATATGGGTGTAAAACACCATTTTGTACCCCAGTCCCCATTCCCCCACCTCCTGTGAAAAAGGTCACTTAACTACCTTTTGCCAGGGCCGGCCTTAGGGGTGTGCGAACTGTGCAGCAGCCTATAGGGGGTACCATGCTGCAGACATAGTTTGCACATGCCCCAGGAGACAGGAATGAGGGGTGTGTAAAGAACCCCTATACTGCAGGTCTGCCCACTTAGGTAGAGAACTTCATTATTCTCCACCCGGGAATATAAATAATAATAAAAAAAAAACTAAAAAGGCACAGGGGGTGGAGCTAAATGTTCAGTGGGGGCAGAGCTTAATGTGATACAAAGGTGGAGCTAAAGGGCAGTGCTCTTACTTTTGCTTCTGTCTAGTTCTAGTGTTCCTAATTTGATCTCCTGCTCTGTAAATGGAGCTTTAATCACATACTGGAGGCTCCTGCAAGGCTACTCTAAGACTCCTGTAAGGTCTAGCAGGCTATTAACAGTGCAGGAGATAAGACAATCTAAATTAAACATTATTTGCACTAAATGAAGTGTAAATATTAGATCTTACTTTACAGAAAGTGTTTAGAAAGGCAAGTCACATGCAGGGAGATGTGACTAGGGCTACATAAACAAAGTGATTTAGCTCCTAAATGACAGAGAATTGAGCAATAAGACTGCAGAGACATGCTCTACACACCAGAACTGCTTTATTAAGCTAAAGTTGTTTTTGTGCATATAATGTGCCTTTAAGCAGTGACCTCTATATTTCTATTATCAATTTTATTTAATTATTACTCAGAACACTTCATCATAGTTTGAAGATTTACAATTTTCCATTAGAAGTGATAGGCTAGAGGGCTACAAGCCATTTTTGTTTTACGTTTCAAAATGTCTCTGTGTCGTTGCTATGCTGGTAAACAAAAAAATCAGATGTCTTATTCTTGTTTTATTGTATGTATTGTTTTTAATAATGATTTATTTTTATTTTTTTGTAGGAGATGTAGACGTGGTAAGACCATTAGTCTTTTGTATTTCAACAGTTTTTATGTGTCCATGGATATGTTTCTTGTCTGACTGTTACTTTATATCATACTTAAGTTTATTTTAAGCAATGTGTGACAATATCATCCTTTTGTGTGAATGAAGAAAGATTTAGAGGTCAGTAAGCTGTTTGTGTCACTATTTTATCTGGCAGAAAATAGGAGAAATGATAAGCCAAAGGCTTCATTTCTCATGTTGACACAATTCTCCCTTTCAGTGGGTATGACAAGATCACTTATAATTCTGTTCTGTCCCTTAAACACCAGAGTCCAAGTCATTTTGCAAAGATATCAATTCCTAACCAGATGTTTTATGCCCTCTGTTCTATTTTCTACATTGTCACTTAACACAAATAGGTTCAAGCTTGCAAACAGCCTACATATTAAAGGTGAGGTCTACAGAACTTAACCATTATATACCTTTGCAGTGGTCATGTTGCTATTTGGAAATGGTTTCAACCAGCCTAACACTTTGACCAAATTCGCTACATGCCAGGATTCGCTACACGCTGGATTTTGTCCAAATTCTGACTAAAATGACAATTCTCGTATCTATAAAAAGGTAATTCCAGTACAAATGTGGTCAATGGATAAAGCTGGATGGATTCAGAGTACAGTTTAAAAGCCTTCAGGCAGTCTTCCGATGCTCTGCCTGTACTGGGTGCCTCGAGGGGTCGAGGCACTTAGTTAAAATATATATATATATTTTTTATATGAATTAATTTTAAAAAATTAACCCCTACCCTCCCTCACTTGTCATGTACTTACTGATTGCCGCTGTTCTTCTCGGCCTTCTTTTGAAGGGGACTGTCTGGGTCCAGTTTAGGTCTGGGCACAATTTAAGTGTCCACAGTGCTGCCAGCACTGTATCTTATATATAACGTTATACTAAGTGTATTTTTTAAATTAATATATATACATATATTAATATAAAAATACACTGAGTAAAATGACATGTATATAATATATATATACTAATATATATATATATATATATATATATATATATAAATATATATATATATATATATATATATATATATATATTATAAAAAGAAATAATACATTAATAAATAAATAAAAAATAAATACAAAACTGCAAAAATAATTTTAACAAAGTGTGTGTATATATATATATATATATATATATATATATCAAAAATATCAAAATACACTTAGAATGAAATAATATATATGTCTATGTATATCCCCTTAATGAGCGTGGACATACTTACGTCCAACAAAAATGGTCGTTAAGGACTGTGGATGTCCCTAGTACGTCCGAGGCAAATAGGAGCCCTGGACTTACCTGGACCTGCGATCCGCAGCGATCACAGTCGGGGGGTACTGCCGGAGACTGTCCTCCTGCAGCAGCTCTGGCACGGCCCTCCAGGGCTATGTGATCACCATGCTCTCAGACCAGAGCTATCCAGGGATGTTTAATATGTGGTGTTCTTGTGTGTTTTTACTGTGCTTTGGAGTGCTTTTCTGCTAGGCACTCTGTATCCTGGAGATAATTAGTTTAGTGGGCAGCAACTCAATTATCTCCAAGACACAGAGTCGCCTTGGCGGGCACTGTAGGTATTGAATAGAGATCCCATGCTTGGAATGGCTGGACTTTATGCACCAAAGAATAGTCAGGATACTTGCTGAGGTCAGGGGGCACAGAATGAGACACAATAATAAGGGAAAGCAAGAAGTCAGGGATACCAGAATACAGGGAAGTCAAACGAAGCAAAAGTAAAAAAAAACAATATAAATGCTCAGGAACACACACTCGGACAACCACTAGAGAAACCACAACAGGGCAATGAAAAAAAGTAATTTTGAGCTTAAATAAAGTGCTTTACATTTCTGATTGATCGAGAATGGCCTTTGACCCCAAAACGTGCACGCTCATCTCCCGCGTGACGTAACGCCCACGCCGAAGTCATCATTAACGTGGATGGACGCGGGGGTATAATTTGCCATGTATCCGCAGTGGCTGGTGTCCATTATCATGTTGCAAGAGTCGTGTGTACAGACGCACGGTCGCTGGGCCCAAATACCACAAGGTGAGGAGGAACATGTTATACTGGGGAGGTGTTGCTGAACACATATTGGGGTGTTCTTTGTCAGTAACACATAACAGGAACTGAGAATCCAAGCCTAAAGTACAATGTGAGAGAAAAAAAAAAAATGACTACCCAAAAGTCTGACTAAGACTGGTGGTAGAATAAGTGCATGGAAAGTGTTAAAATACCACCATTTGAAATACCCTAGGGTGTAAAATATATGGTTTGATGGGGTAAATTATATTGGCCGGCTTCAAAAATGTTCCAAATAGGACATGGGTGCATGATAACCAGCTGTGAAAATTCCAAGTTGGAATTAAGGTATTTTAGCCCCCAGATAACCCAACACACATATACATAGGGGGTATCATTGCACTCAGGAGATTTTGCTGAACACATATTGGGGTGTTCTTTGGCAGTAACCATTAAAGTGCTCCATACATGTAAATTGCTATGTGTGTCAAAACAAATCACCAATACATTTTATTTTTTTAGATTTGGCTTAGATTGGTGGTGAAATGGTTGCATGAAAAGAGTCAAAATACCCCAAGTTGAATACCTTAGGTTTTCTTCTTTTCAAAAAAATATATACATGTGAAGGGTTATTCAGGAATTCCTGACAGATATCAGTGTTACAATGTAATTTGCATTAATTTTGAAAAAAAAAATGGTTTGTAAATAGAAAAGTGCTACTTGCACTTATTGCCCTATAACGTTCCAAAAAAGCTAAGAATATGTTAACATTGGGTATTTCTAAACTCAGGACAAAATTTAGAAACTATTTAGCATGGGTGTTTTTGGTGGTTGTTGATGTGTGACAGAGTTTGGGGGTCAAAGTTAGAAAAAGTGTGTTTTTTTTTACTTTTTTTCATCATATTTAATAAGTTGTTTTATAGTAAATGATATGATATGACAATAATGGTATCTTTAGAAAGATAATTTAATGGCAAGAAAAACTGTATTTAACGTGTGGGTACAGTAAATGTGTAAGAGGAAAACACAAACACAAAAACCACAGAAATGTAAAAAGAGCCCTGGTCTTTATCGGTAAGAAAATTGAAAAACCGTCTGGTCACTGAGGGGTTAAAAGCACTATAGTTTCCCTTCAACTGACTTTGAGAATATTTACATTGCACCTTGAATTTTTAAAATGTAAACCTAGTTATATCTTTGTGCCTACAAATTTGTGTTTGTTATAGATTTTGTTATATAATGTATCTTCTATAAAACCATCATGAACCATGTAGGCTGTTCTAGAGGAATAGCGCCTTACACATCCCTACATTAGATTTAGTTTTAATAAAGTGGTAATTCAATACATGCAAGTTACACAATGAAGTCTCAAACTACGTTGTATTCAAACTGAAGTCTAATTACTAAATTTGAAATTGTGAGCATAAAATGTAATGTACCACTATTCTGTGTAATGAGACAAGCAGGTATATTCTTAAGTCTTTGATTAGACTTGCTAGTTGTTCTCAGCAGAAACAAAGCAAGAAACCACTCACATTTTTCTATTATTCTTTTCATAATAATATTACACATTAAACATAGCAATGTGTCTTGTGAAGAGAGATGCAGCTGTTCTAATTATGTCTATTGTACAGCATGGCTCATTGCACGGCGCTACATTTTGAGGGGCAAATAAAGCTGCAATTCTATGACTGATCACATGAATAGTTTTTAGAGGACAATGTAGACACCGCTTAATGCATTCAATACCTGCTATTAAAATGCATGGCAATATATCACAGCTATTGTGGTGAAAGATGAATTCATATTTTTATCATATGTCGAAGAAGGTGTATTTGCTAAACAGTGAGTTTTGATGAACTGACAACTTTCAAAATGTAAGCTATGTTTGGGGAAGTTATTTGAGCTAAATTGGAGTCACCACGACTTGCTGTATAGTGAGCAGGCCCCAAAGGTTAAGCATCTTACAGAATAACTGTTGTTTCTCAGAAAGGTTACTTGGTCCCTTGCCTTATTAAACACTACTTAGGTAAGAAAAAACTAGTTAACTCCATATCTATTCAGTGGTAAGGGCATCAGAGTTACCCATGATGCATTTTAGACTTCCCATATGTTTCCCCTGCCTTAAAATCAACATTTAGAAAGTTTTTACCATAATATTGAAACATATGTGTATGGCAGACCTTGTCCTTGTTACCCCTACATTTTCCCCAAGAGAGCATTTCACTACTACTGGATTGGTAACTTCCCTTCTCCCGAACCATAGTTGCCGAAAGCACCCCCTCCCTGGCAGTCATTCAGCTACTAACTCCTGAAAGGTCCCCAGCAGTACTTGGCTGCAAACCCTCTGGAACTTTGACATGGCCACTGGACCTCGAGCCTCCTGGTCACATTGACCCACTGTTTTACCCCACTTGCCAAACTGCCAGGAGAGCGCTATTTGAAGGAAAGGTACTTCAGACTAAATGGAACAATTGCTCTCTGAGAGAGTCAGAGGGAGCCCCCTTTCATTAGACCGCATGAACTCCTGCTATTTGACCGGCCCAAGCACTAATTATACTGGAACTATTTTTGGCCTTAGTCCAAATGTGTAAAAATGTGTAAAACATTACCCTGTTGGCTATTTGAAGATTCTTCATGGATCTGGGCGCTAGTTTGCAAACATGGGCTCTCAGACCAGAGCTATCCAGGGATGTTTAATATGTGGTGTTCTTGTGTGTTTTTACTATGTTTTGGGGTGCTTTTCTGTTAGGCACTCTGTATCCTGGAGATAATTAGTTTAGTGGGCAGCAACTCAATTATCTCCCAGATACAGAGTTGCCTTGGCAGGCACTGTAGGTATTGAATAGAGATCCCATGCTGGGGGTCTGTGCATAAAAGGATGCATTTGGCTCAATTAAAACAGTTGTACTCCCAGAACTATGTGTCGTCTAGTTAATGGGGGCAATAGAGCTACTCACCAGAGTGTTTCTTCCAGCTTCGAGAATATTCGCCGGAGATACCTAGTTCGGGTCTTGGAGCTCTGCTACCATTATGTTTTAAATAAAAACAAAATTACATTGTTTAGTTACATAAACAGTTTTTGCAAACATGTCTTGCAGAGGATGCCTCTTTACAGCACTTATAATATGCCTTTTTGGAGCTTATGTAGGAAGAGAAAAGTACCAGGTGCCTTGGCCAGTGTCATCTGTAGTCCAGTCAGCCTCTTTTGCTTGATGGCAGAGCTGGAAGAAGATTTCTAGAGGGTATACAATGGTCCCAGCTACTTATAGCTAGTGTCTGTGTGTAAGACTAGGAAGATACCATTTGCAATCTGCTAACTAACAGCTTCTCACACAGGAAATGCCTTGCAGGAGGAGCAGGGACAACATAAAGTTATGCACAATCAATGCAACTCTATGAGGAATGATCAGCGTCTCCATACAGAGCGTGGAGACATTGAATGTCAGTGCTGTAGCACTGACTCAGAAGCACCTCCAGCGGCCGTCTGAGTTACTGTCACTGGAGGTGTTCCCAGGGGCGGATCCAGAACCTAGACTCTGGAGGGGCACTGGCAGATTATTTAAATAAACAATCCAAGCACAATAGCCACTACAGCTCTATGTAGTGATTATGGTGTCAGGAGTGCCATGGTGCCCTCCTAGAGTAAGTAGTCAAACTGTTTAAAAAACAGTTTGACAACTTACCTGGTGTCTGCCAGGATATGGGCAGAAGTGTGTGTGAACGGTTACGTTTGTGTGTGTGTGGGGGGGGGCAGTGTGTGAGAGGGACAGTGTGTGAGTGTGTTAGAGGGGTGTAGTGTGTGTAGTGTGCAGTGTGTGTGTAAGGGGTGCAGTGTGTGAGGGGTGCATTATGTGTATTGGAGAAGTATGTGTGAGGGGTAGTGATGTCCCAAACTGTTCGCTGGCGAATAGTTCCTGGCGAAAATTGCTTGTTCGCATTCGCCACGGATGGCGAACACATGCGCTGTTCGGTCCGCCCGCTATTCGTCATCATTGAGTAAACTTTGACCCTGGCCTCACAGTCAGCAGACATATTCCAGCCATTCAGCAGCAGACCCTCCCTCCCAGATCCTCCCACCTCCTGGACAGCATCCATTTTACATTCATTGTGAAGCTGCATTCTTAGTGAGAGTAGGGACAGTGTAGCTGCTGCTGATTTGATAGGGAAATTGATAGCTAGGCTAGTGTATTCAGTGTCCACTACAGTCCTGAAGGACTCATCTGATCTCTGCTGTAAGGACAGCACCCCAGAAAGCCCTTTTTAGGGCTAGAACATCAGTCTGCTTTTTTTTTTTTTCGGTGTAATGTAATTGCAGTTGCCTGCCTGCCAGCCAGTGTGTGTCAGGCTCACAGCATATACTGTGCCCACTTGCCCAGTGCCACCACTCACTCACTGGTGTCACAATAGCTTGCATTTAACAAAAAAAAAATACTTTTTGGACTGTAATATAATAGCAGTCAGTTTCCTTCACGAGTGTGCGTTTCAGGGCCTGCCAGGGCACAGTGTCAAACCAGTGCCACTCATATCTGTTGTCACAGTAGCTTGCACGCATAGTACCACTAATCGAAAAAAAAATGACAGGCAGAGGCAGGCCACCCCACAGGGGCTGTCGTAGTCGTGGTTCTGTGATTCCCTTTGGCCCTAGAATAATGCCCAGTGTTCAGAGGCCACGTACCCTGAACTCGAAAAGTTCTGAGGACATAGTTGACTGGCTAACACAGGACACCCAATCTTCTACAGCTTCCGCTCGGAACCTTGATGCACCATCCTCCTCCAGCTTAGCTTCGGGCACCTCTCAAGTTACCACTCGCCCGCCTGCCGCCACCACCAACACTACCACCACAGCCGCTTCACTTGGTATGTCAGAGGAGTTATTTACACATCAGTTGGTAGAAATGAGTGATGTGCAAGCATTATTGCCAGAGGATGTAGATAACAGGGATATGTCTCAGTCAGGCAGCATTACACACGTACGGTGTGATGATGATAATGATGTTGTACCCACTGCTGCTTCCTTTGCTGAGTTGTCAGATACAAGTGAAGCGGTTGATGATGACGATGCGTCCGTGGATATCACGTGGGTGCCCGCTAGAAGAGAAGAAGAACAGGGGGAAAGTTCAGATTGGGAGACAGAGAGGAGGAGGAGGAGATGATTTGGAAGCAGGGGGAGGTCATCACAAAGAGCTAGTGGCACAGTGAGACAGCATGCATCGGCACCCGGAGTCAGCCAGACAGCACGCCAATCAACGCATGCTGTTGCCACCACCAGAATGCCGTCATTGCAGAGCTCAGCAGTGTGGCATTTTTTTTGTGTGTCTGCCTCTGACAACAGCGATGCCATTTGCAACCTGTGCCAAAAGAAACTGAGTCGTGGGAAGTCCAACATCCACCTAGGTGATCGCACATCACAAACGCCTATGGGATCAACACATGAGTACAAGCAGCACCCAAACTCAAAGCCGCCATCCTCCTCCTGGTCCAGCATCTTCAGCCACATTAACCACTGCTGTCCTCCTTGCACCCTCTCAACCATATGCCCCTCCATCTCTCGCCTTGAGCAGTTCCTGCTCATCTGCCCACAGTCAGGTGTCTGTCAAGGACATGTTTGAGCGTAAGAAGCCAATGTCACAAAGTCACCCCCTTGCCCGGCGTCTGACAACTGGCTTGACTGAACTCTTAGCCTGCCAGCTTTTACCATACAAGCTGGTGGAGTCTGAGGCATTCAAAAATTTGTAGCTATTGGGACACCGCAGTGGAAGGTACCTGGATGGAATTTCTTTGCACAAAAGGCAATCCCCAACCTGTACTCGATTGTGCAAAAGGAAGTAATGACATGTCTGGCACACAGTGTTGGGGCAAGGGTCCATCTGACCACTGATACCTGGTCTGCAAAGCATGGTCAGGGTAGGTATATCACCTACACTGCACATTGGGTAAACCTGCTGATGGCTGCCAAGCATGTAATGCGTGGCTCTGCAGATGAGTTGGTGACATTGCCACGACTTGCAGGCAGGCCTGCTGCCACCTCCTCTACTCCTCCTACTCCATCCTCTTCCATAACCTCCTTGGCTGAGTCCTCTTCTGCTGCTGCATCTTGCTCCACATCAACGGCACCCCCCCAGCTCCCCAGGTACTGTTCCACATCCCGGATACGGCAGTGTCACGCCATCTTGGGATTGAATTGCCTGAAAGCAGAGAGTCACACCGGACCAGCACTCCTGTCCGCCCTGAACGCACAGGTGGATCAGTGGCTGACTCCGCACCAACTGGAGATCGGCAAAGTGGTTTGTGACAATGGAATAAATTTGTTGGCGGCATTGAATTTGGGCAAGTTGACACATGTGCCGTGCATGGCACATGTGTGTAATCTGATTGTACAACGCTTTGTGCTTAAGTACCCAGGCTTACAGGACGTCCTGAAGCAGGCCAGGAAGGTGTGTGGCCATTTCAGGCGTTTCTACACGGCCATGGCGCACTTTTCCGATATCTAGCGGCGAAACAACATGCCAGTGAGGCGCTTGATTTGCGACAGACCAACACGTTGGAATTCAACACTCCTAATGTTCGACCGCCTGCTTCAACAAGAAAAATCCGTTAACGAGTATTTGTATGACCGGGGTGCTAGGACAGCCAGAGCTGGGAATTTTTTTGCCACGTTACTGGACGCTCATGCGCAATGCCTGTAGGCTCATGCGTCCTTTTGAAGAGGTGACAAACCTAGTCAGTCGCACCGAAGGCACCATCAGCGACATCATACCATTTGTTTTCTTCCTGGAGCGTGCCCTGCGAAGAGTGCTGGATCAGGCCGTAAATGAGTGTGAAGAGGAAGAGTTGTGATCACCATCACCACCAGAAACAGCCTTATCAGCATCGCTTGCTGGACCTGCGGCAACACTGGAAGAGGATTGTGAGGAAGAGGAGTCAGAGGAGGAATGTGGCTTTGAGGAGGAGGAGGAAGACCAACCACAACAGGAATCCCAGGGTGCTCGTTGTCACCTATCTGGTACCCGTGTTGTTGAACGTGGCTGGGGCAAAGAATATACCTTCAGAGAGATCACTGAGGACGAGGAACATGACATAAGTAGCTCGGCATCCAACCTTGTGCAAATGGGGTCTTTCATGCTGTCGTGCCTGTTGAAGGACCCTCATATAAAAAGGCTGAAGGAGAACGACCTGTACTGGGTGTCCACGCTACTAGACCCCCGGTATAAGCAGAAAGTGCCTGAAATGTTACCGAATTACGGCAAGTCGGAAAGGATGCAGCAGTTCCAAAATCAATTAAAAAGTATGTTTTACACAGCGTATAAGGGTGATGTCACAGCACAACGGGAATCTAACAGGGGAAGAGGTGAAAGTAATCCTCCTCCTCCCACGACCATGCCGGCAAGGACAGGACGCTTTACAGACGTGTTGTTGATGGAGGACATGCGGAGTCCTACGCATCGCCACAGCCCTTCGGGGTCCACACTCAGAGAACGACTCGACCCACAGGTAGCAGACTACCTCGCCTTAACTGCAGATATCGAAACTCTGAGGAGCGATGAACCCCTTGACTACTGGGTGTGCAGGCTTGACCTGTGGCCTGAGCTATCCCAATTTGCGATAGAACTTCTGGCCTGCCCCGCTTCAAGTTTCCTGTCAGAAACGACCTTCAGTGCAGCAGGAGGTATTGTCACTGAGACAAGAAGTCGCCTAGGTCAAAAAACCTAGAAGTCGCCTAGGTCTAGATTACCTCACCTTTATTAAGATGAATGAGGGATGGATCCCGAAGGGACTGACAGTGGGCGATACATTCGACTAAAAAAGGCCTGATGAGGGGGACTACTTAACACACCACTCCTATCTGGTGGCACATTAGATTGCACGCGCAGTGCCCCAAATTTGAAGTAGGAGGACCGGCCAAGCATCTTTTTCCATCTCCCGCTTCCTAAAATCGATGCCTTATATACACGTCCCCTGATAGGGGACGTAACAGGGATTAAACTGATAGGAATAGTACTACTTAACACACCTTATAATAATGCAGTGAGAGGCAACGCAGAGAGAGTAGTCTGAAGAAGAGGAGTCAGAGGAGGAAGGTGGCTTTGAGGAGGTGGAAGACCAAACACAGCAGGGGTCCCAGGGGGCTTGTTGTCACCTTTCGGGGACCCTTGGTGTTGTACGTGGCTGGGTGGAGGAAGAGACCTTCAATGACATCAGTGAGGACAAGGAATGGGACATGGCTAGCTTGGTATCCAACCTTGTGCAAATGGGGAGTTTGTGGTTGTGCAAATGGACTGTTTGCGGTGCGTTAAACGGGGAGTTTGGTCTGTCACTGTGAAGCGGGCGTAACCCTTACACTATGAAATAAAAATACAGAGTCAAAGCGTGTTACCCAAATAGATACCAAATCACTCAAACACCCGTGTGGTAACCTCTCTATCCACACAGCAAATCACATGAAATCATATACATACAGTGGGTGGAATGGTTCGGTTCAGGGTAAAAGATGATGGTATGGAGACAAATGGAATAACTGTGGAGATAAAATGGTGTACAAGCACCTAGTGCAATATCATACAGTATAATAGTAAATCAGCGTTAAATGTATGATTCAGTACTCACAAGGAGGGATCCAATTGGTAATGGCTCAATCAGAACGCCTGTGGGATAGTTTGAAGGGATCCCACTCCCTTCCAGGATGCAGGTGGTACTTCACAGGTCCCAAGAAGAAATGTCCACACCAATAAAATATTGGGGACTAAAATCCTTTTAATGATAATGAATAAAGTGCAGATATACAGCAATATAAAATAAAACGAAACAAAAACTTAATAAAAATCACTAAGCTGTGGTAAGGTGAATAAGTCCTCTGTGGGATAAAAAAAAGGGTTGCAAAACGCGTTTCGCCCAAGTCCTGGGCTTCCTCAGTTGCTAGTGATGTCCATCTGGTAGTGTACTTTTATATCCATTCAGGAAGATGATTTCTTCCGTGTTCGCGCGGTTTCCCTGTTTCTGGTCGCATGTCGATGACGTGTTTCCGGTCCGCGGTCTGTTGGTTGGATCGCTATTGGAACGCATATGCGTTCCACATCTTCAACAAGCTTTATTGTTCTCATTATTTACTTGAGTCCATAAACAGTTAGAATATCGTATTTAGTGTCCGTTTTTTTGATGTAATACATGGAGAAATGAGAATAAATTAATTGTACAGTTACAGATTTCCGTAGATAAGTCATATAAATAAATAAAAAGAGATGTTGTATAGAGAACCTAAGGAATGGAGAGGAGTATATTCCTAATTATAGATACTGTTTAGTATCTTCTTTTTAAAAATAATATAATATTGGTCTTTTGTTTAAAAACAGTATTGGTGAGTTCCTAAAACATTACAACAATGTCACTATCTGAATTAATAAAAACAATTATGGATAATGGTAAATGTGATGGGAAAAAGAAGAAAGTATATTTTTAAAATACATATAGAAGGAAAAAACATAAAACTATTAGGCAGCATAAATTATATAAAATAGAATTAAACATATATACATAAAAAGACTATCAGAGAAGTATGACTCTGTAACCCTTACACTACCTGATTGATACAACATCATATCTGATGTTTTAAAGCAGGTTATTCCAAACAATTTAGGAATGTTAGGTGATTTATGCCCTTTATGGATTAAAACCAGACTCTGCATCAACTATGTAATTTTCCATGGCAGTTTTGCCATGCATCCCCCTCCGGCATGCCACAGTCCAGGTGTTAGTCCCCTTGAAACAACTTTTCCATCACTATTGTGGCCAGAAATAGTCCCTGTGGGTTTTAAAATTCGCCTGCCCATTGAAGTCTATGGCGGTTCGCCCGGTTTGCCCGTTCGCGAACATTTGCGGAAGTTCGCGTTCCGAAAATTTTATGTTCGCGACATCACTAATCATATACATAAAGTTATAATTTAAATTAAAATTAAATTAAAGATATCTAGCAAACTCAAAACAACACTACACTTTTTATTTAGAGAAGATAATGTAGTGTATATATAATATTTCAATATTTCTGATAGAGTTTAAAATAATAGTACAGAAGTGAATTGTTTGTCATAAATTGTGGATGGAAGAAAAACAAACACAAAAAAAGGTTAAGAACCCTGCTAATGGTTATTTGTCAGTAACATGACATTTCTAGAAATGTATGTTTGGCATTGAGGGGGATAGCAACCCAACGACAAGGTGGAAAAATAGCAGAACTAAAAGGTGAGAGTGGATTGTGGCCCTTTAAAAGGATGCTCCACTGCCCAAATACAATATAAATAAAAATCAAAAAATGTTTAGTAGATATAACTCAAAAGAAAACATGCATGTATTTAATTATGCATTTTTTTTTCATTTAGGGTAAATCTAAAGACAGCTTGCAAAAACTGCAATTCTCTTGCCTGCTACAAACCCTCCCCTTCTTACCCTGCCCAAACTTTCTGTGTCTGTCCAATCACAGCCTTTCCAATACAGCTCTATTAGAAGTCTTCACAAGGCAGGTGCTCTGGAGCTCCATTGAGCTCATGAAACCATGCAGTAACATGCCAAGGGTGTGTTACCAGGATCATTTATAAAAGTGTAAATTTCTATTGAAATATGCACTTTTCGGGCACACTTTTGACACATAAAGCTTTTCAGCAAGCTAAAGCAGGAGACAAGTTTGTTACTCTAGGGGTCCATACACTTTTCTGAAGAGATGGGTTTTGAAGGATGTAATAAATTATTTAAGATTAGTGGACAGTTTGATAAGGGGAGGCAGGCTGTTTCAAAGGAAAGTAGCCACCTGTGAGAAGTCCTGCAAGCATGAGTTAGCAGTAAAGGTGCAAGCAGTGAACAGGACAAGGTCACTGCCATAATGGAGAGACTTAGTGAAGAATTGTTAGAGGCTAGAGTCCCTTCTGATGAGCCGTGAGGCTTATAGTTGCTGCACAGAGAAACGCGCGTCAGGGGTGTAAAGGATCACTATAGGGTCAGAAACACAAACATGTTTTACTGACCCTATAGTGTTAACACCACCATCTAGCCCCCCTGGGCCCCTCATGCCTCCATAAATATAATAAAAATCTTACTGTATTCAAGCCAGAAGCTGTAACTATGCATGCTGTTAGACTCAGAAAAACAAACAGTCTGCTGACATCATCAGAAGTGGTTGCCTGATCCAATCACAATGCTTCCCCATAGGATTGGCTGAGACTGACAAGGAGGCAGATAAGGAGCAGAGCCAGCATGAATCAAACACAACCCTGGCCAATCAGCATCTCCTCATAGAGGTGAATTGAATCAATGAATCTCTATGAGGAAAGTTCAGTGTCTGCATGCAGCATGGCAGCCATGACCCAGGAAGGATCTCTAACAGCTATCTGAGGAGTAGCCAGTGAAGTTATCACTAGGCTGTAATGTAAACACTGCATTTTCTCTGAAAAGACAGTGTTTACAGCAAAAAAGCCTGAAGGTAATGATTCTACTCACCAGAACAAATTCAATAAGCTGTAGTTGTTCTGGTGACTATAGTGTCCCTTTAAATGCTTCTGTAAAATGGGTCTCTATACTTACTGCTTAACATGCAGAATTAACAAACTAAAATTACTAAACTATAAAAGTTAGTAAACCATCAAGCAGTAACTAAGCTAGGGTCAGCATGCTCCTACTACACGCTGAGATAGCTACTAGACTATAAGCGAATAGCTGTCAGATAATACTATTAAGTTAAATACAGTTTAGCTATATATAATGATTTTTTTTTTAGCGCTCTAAGAAACTTTTTTTTTAGTACAAGAACAAGAGTTGGTATGATTCTTATGCTGCTGCTTACACACTCAAAATGTGATACCCTCAAACACGCATAACATAAACAGAAAATGGAATGAATAAGAGTGGAGCAGTATATCAAAAAAAGTGGCTGTTTAGGTGATAGGCCCAATATATAATATAAATTGTGAGGAAAATAAGTTAAAATAATACTTAATCAGTAGATGCCCTCAAGTTGATAATTTCTCAGCACATATGAGAGAAAATACATAAAAAACACATGATTGCATGGTGAGTAAGCTCAATTGGCTAAAAAGTACAAGATATTTATTGCAATGACATAGAAATTTAGAACTTAAAAAACATTGTACACGAAAATAACTGACTCTTACAAGAAAGAATGGTGAGTTTGGCACGACATACGCTGCTACTTACTGCCCAGCTTTTCACATGTTTAAGCAGAATGGCTTCGGTAAGCTATACAGAAGCAGAAGTTTCTCAGTCTGGCTTCAAATGCTATGAAGTAGATAGCATGTGGTTTTCCAAGTTGTTGTAGTCGTCGCACCCTTAACCCCTTAAGGACCGCTGACGGTTCAGGACCGTCAGCGGTAAAACGTGCGTTTGGACCGCTGACGGCCCTGAACCGTCATAACGGTTTTGGGCAACTTACCTGATCGCCGTCGGTCCCACGGCGGCGATCAGCTCTCCTCCCGGTCCAGGGGGACTGCCTGTCTGCCCGGGCAGTCCCCGCTCAGCAGATCAGGACCCAACGGCCATGTGATCACTCGATCACATGACCGCAATAGGTGTCTGTGTATCTGCCTGCAGGGGGACTGTCTGTGCTGACAGGCAGTCTCCCTGCAAGTGTAAAATCATAAAATAAAGTTAAAAAAAACAAACAATCAGTGTAAAAAATAATAATATGTATATATATATATATATATATATGATATATATACATGTATTATATCTATATATACCTATATATAATATATGTATATATATCATATATATATAATGTCATAATAAGTGTATTTTTATATTTATATATACGTATATTATTATAAAAATACACTTATATTTAAATTACACACGAATATATACAATATATATAATAACTATATATATGGTATATATATATTATTAAAAAATACAAATAATATGTTAATAAAAATAAATAACAAAAAATAAAAATAATTTTTAATAATTAAAAAAAAAATTATATATATATATATATATATGCAATTTTATTCTAACAGTATTTTGATATTGATATATATATATATATTTATATCAAAATACACTTAGAATGTAATGATATATATATCTATGTATAAATAAATAAACAAAAATAATACGAAATATACATATGTCCACATACATAATTACATAAATAATTTCATAAATATACACGTAGACGTCAAATATATAAATATGTATATATATTAAAATTATACGTGCATATTTATGTAATATTTTTACCTAATTAAGTAATTTTAATGATTGCAATTCGAGGGACCTGCCTGCCAACCCAGGCCGAAAGTCCAGATAATTTAATTTGCTAGCACTGTGTTTAACCCTGTAACTTTCTATGACACCCTAAATCCTGTACATGGGGGTACTGTTTTACTCAGGAGACTTCACTGAACACAAATATTAGTGTTTCAAAACAGTAAAACATATCACAGCGATGATATTGTCAGTGAAAGTGAAGTTTTTTGCATTTTTCACACACAAACAGCTCTTTCACTGAGGATATTATTGCTGTGATATATTTTACTGTTCTGATACACTCATATTTGTGTTCAGCGAAGTCTCCTGAGTATAACAGTACCCCACATGTAGATGTTTTATAGTGTTTGTTAAAGTTACAGGGTCAAATATAAGGCTTGATTTTACTTTTTTTTTTTTTATTGAAATTTGTCAGATTGGTAAGGTTGCCTTTGAGAGCGTATGGTAGCCAAGGAATGAGAATTAGCCCCATGATGGCATACCATTTGCAAAAGAAGACAACCCGAGGTATTGCAAATGGGGTATGTTCAGCCTTTTTTAGTAGCCACCTAGTCACAAACACTGGCCAAAGTTAGCGTTTTTTGCATTTTAAACACACAAACAAATATAAATGCTAACTTTGGCCAGTGTTTGTGACTAGGTGGCTACTAAAAAAGACTGGACATACCCCATTTTGAATACCCTGGGTTGTCTACTTTAAAAAAATATGTACATGTTAGGTGTGTTTCGGGCATTTATGACAGATAACGGTGTTACAATGTCACTATTGATACATTTAAAATATATATATATATTGAAACCGCAATTTCCTACTTGTATTTATAGGCCTATAACTTGCAAAAAAAAGCAATAAAGCATGTAAACACTGGGTGTTTTTAAACTCGGGACAAAATTTGGAATCAATTTAGCAGTTTTTTTCATTAGCTTTTGTAGATAAGTAAACGATTTTTCAAGTAAAAGTCCAAAAACATGTTTTTTTTTAATTTTTCACCATATTTTTTTTTTTTTTTTTTTTTTTAATACAATATATGACATAATACAAATAATGGTATGTAAAGAAAGCCCTTCTCGTCGTGAAAAAAACAATATATAACTTGTATGGGAACCGTAAATGAGAGAGCGGAAAATTACAGCTAAACACAAACACCACAAAAGTGTTAAAACTGCTCTGGTCCTTAACGTACAAACATCGCAAAAACAGGCCGGTCCTTAAGGGGTTAGGGACATCAACGCGTTTCGGTCTTCAGGACATGATGCTATAGTGGCCATCTTAGGTAATGGTATTTAAAGGTCTAAAGGTGCACAGTTCTCTTTTTCAATAGGTTCCCTTGTTAGTCCTTATTTGCATATGCGGAATAAAAGCTTTTTAGACGGCTACACTCTGCTTGCAAAAACAGGTCCATATGTTGTCATATAAATAAGAGTTCATATATCACCAATAGTGTAATACAGAGAAAAACATTACATGATATTGCAATAAAAATTGCAAATTAAGGGGACATAGATTTAGTAACAGCAAATTAAAACACAAACATAGAATGTTGACTCCATAACTATTTTAGTTCATGGAGAAGAAATAATTAAAATGGAGAGAAAAATACATATATTAATAGACATATACATTAAAAATCCTTGTTTTTCAACCTCTTCATGAACATCTTTACTATTAATCAATATTAAAAGTAAGGTGAGTAAATGTAAATAAATGCCTTCAGATTGAATTTCTCAATTGTTCTTATTGTTTTGTTTTTAGGAATCTTAAATAAGGCAGGAAAGGGGTGAATTCAAATTTAAAGTGACAATACAAAAATTGGGGGATTTAAGGTGACAGTAACTATGTAATATTTTGTACTGTTTAGCCAATTGAGCTTACTCACTCTGCATTTGGATTTCCTTAGCCCTACAGTTTGGGTATATTTTGTTTAAATACTAATATTGACATAATTCCCTTCTATCTGCACTATCATGTGTTTATTTATGTATTTTCTCTCATATGTGCTGAAACATCATCAGCTTGAGGCCATCTACTGATTATTAAGTATTATTTCAACTTGTCTTAATTTCCTCACAATTTATATTATATATTGGTCTTATCACATACACAGTCACTTTTTTAATATACTGCTCCACTCTTATTCATTCCATTAGCTATATATGTGACTATACCGGCCACCTGGAAATACTTTGACATCCGGTGGCCCGAACAGCACGGACCACTGGATGGGCCAATTCAATGTGGCCCCGGGCCATGCAGTATTATATGGCCGGCAGGCACATCGGTCGCAGTTGTCTGCAGGGAGGTCACAGCTGCGACCCCTGTGACACATGTAGTTCCGCCACTGAGTCATGCATTCTAACAGAGACAAGACGAGGGAAGGATGTGTTATTAGAAAAGGAAACACTGAATGAATGTTGGTAAAACTAGGAAAGAACCACAAGAGGACAGTGTCACAGAGACCGAGGGGCTAAAGAGTTTGAAGAAGAACAGACATGGCCAACAGTACCAAAGGTAGCAGAGAGGTCAAGAAGAATTATTATAGAATAGTGACCTTTGGATTTAGCAATGATTAGATAATTTGTTACTTTAATCAGAGTGGTCTCATTGGAGTGGATGGAGCGGAAGAAAGACTGAAGTGAGTTGAGGAGAGAAATGGAATTGAGAAAGCATGTCAGATGGGTAAAGACAAGTCATTCTTGAAGCTTTGAGGAAAAATGGAGTGATATGGGACAACAGTTAGGAAGGGGAGACAGGTCAATAGATGGCTCTTTAAGGCAGGTATGACAATAGCATGTTTAAAGGGAGGAAGAACAATGTCAGAAGAAAGCGAGTTTGAACATATGCATTAAGGATGGCACAAGACAAGGGTAGAGAGATCTGATAAGGTGAGATGGGATGAGTGGACATGTGGTGTGGTGAGAGGAGAGGAAAAGCGTTATATTGAGGAACCCCCAGCATTTAAGGTTGCACTCACAGAGTAGTTAAAAATTCAGGCTCATCAGTCATATATAGATTCCACCGGATTCAATAGTATATTTGTATATTTGTTTTGTCACCTTCTGTTCAGTAGCTGAGGAGAAGATGTAAAGAGTAGGAAAGGCACAGTCTAAGTGCAGTTGAGAGAGTGAGCAGTAAGGGGGAAGAATGATTTCCTTAACTGTTTAATCTTGTCAGTGAAATATCATAATGGAGAAAGTCTGACAAGGTCTTCCTCCAGCAACATTCAGCTGAACGGGTGCATCTATGCAGGTACCGAGTTGACTAATTGTGCCAAGGTTGGTGGCACATCCTCCTTAAGGTTTATGTTTGAAGTGGGTCTGCAGCGTCCAGGGCAGATGTGATTGTAGTGAGATATAAAGAGATAGCCATAGAGGGACAGGAGAAAGTAGGGTTAGATGAGAGTTGAAAACAGACATCAGCAGACGATTCCTGGAGGTCAAGTCAAGGGCTAGACTAAGAATGTTGGGTGAGAATGTGATTCTCAAGAACAAGTGGTAAGAGGTTGTGATCTGAGAGAGGTAATGGAGTGTTACAGAGATTAGAGACAATGCATGCATCTCAAAAAATAAGATTGGGGATATTGCCAGCTACATGCATGGGAGAAATAGCTTACTGGGATAGCGCAAGATAGAGCAATTTAAAAAAGCTTTGAGGCTACTGAGATCAAGGGTGGGTTAATAAAGATTGGGGAAATCCCCAAGAATTAGAGAAGGAATATTAATTGAAAGGAAGATGGTGTAACAGATCTCACTGCACCCCTGACTGGGTACCCTGGAACCGCTCCTTCCTGGAGCTGAATGGTGGATTAGCTCTAGTCCTTACAAGGACTTTCCCTGTTGAATCGCCTGCAAGCTGGAAAATCAGACACAGGAGTTAATCTTCTTTCCCTCCAATAACAGGACGACACACAGTTTTGGAGTGCAAGCTGGAATAGATTTTAATGGTTCCACACTTGGCCTTTTATGGAAGTCCGCAAGCAAGGGGTACGCCCACATGGACCTTGTTGGGGACAGGGACACTAACTTCCAAACCAATAATAACACATTTACAATGTAAGGCACTCCCACACAAGGCATACAATCCCTCCCCTCTGCCTGGGAGATAATTGGATCAGATACTGTATTAACCCAATTATCTCCATGCAGAAAAAAACACACATTTCTAAAAAGTCCCAAAAGTTCCCCAAAACACATGATATCCCCTGATAGCCCTGATCTGGGTGACCAACATATCCAAAAATCACCCAGATCAGTTCAGGGGTTCAGAAATCTCCTGAAAGTCTTATTTTTGACCGACTGTGCACATGGTCCCATGCCCAAAACAGTTCCAGAGAATCAGGGCATACAGTCGATCTAGTTCGGTAGTTTGAAAACGAACAAACTACTGAACAGAGTCAATAGTCTTACCCTGGAGCTTGTTCCCTTCATCCAGATGACTGATCCTACTGAACAGTGCTCTTCTAACTTGTATAGAACCAAACGCAGGCGATGATGGAAGTCCAGTGGTGTTTGGGAGTTTCTGTAGCTGATTTTAGTTCCAGGAGATTTGTGTCCAAACACAAATCTCCTGGAACAAGATAACCCCCACCACATGGTGTTCATGTGAACAAGATAGCCCCCACCACGTGGTTGTCTATAGGAATTGCGGCCACCCAGACGAACAATTAGAACACTGCGGTGAGAAACGTTCCAAGTTGTTAATAGATGTTAACAAGCTCCAGGGTGTTCTCTGGTTTGTGCGGTTGTTCGGTAATTCGAAGTGCCGCTTTGAAAGTTTGAAGTGTGGCCATATAACTCCAAAAAGGCACGAACAGGCCCAAGTGAGAGTGTGCAGCTTAGCGGACAGGGGCACATGCATGAGTGTGGGATGGATGATGCATGATTGGCTATATTCTACATTTATGAGTGTGGGATGGATGGTGCACTCCCATGTGCTATGTGTGGGATTGTGAGATGTGAGGAAGTAGGTGGTGACAAAGCTGACTGACCTCAGTGCCACTTAGGAGCCGGGCCAGCAACAAGTTTTCCTCCTCCTCCTGTTGCTGGGCCTGAAGGATATTCAGCCTGTGGCATGGACATTGAGGCGATGTTGTCTGCCCTCAGGGCTAGTGCTGCAGCAGACAGTGGCCGGCAGCTCCGCAAGCAGTTTGGGCGCCTGCTCCAGCCACAGTCGCCTGGCGATGTGGCTCCCCCTCCCAGCCCTCTGCCCCCTGCGGTACCCTCCCTGGGTGGCCGGTCAAGCGCGGGTCGGCGCACCCGCCCTCCGGCTTTGCTTAACCCAACAGCCTCCCCTCGGGCCCGGTACAGGAGCCGCAGCCCGGGCCCGAGGCAACAACAGGCCCGCGGCGGGAACCACGTGGTGCGCGGCCTGCAACGTTCCTGGCCGCCCCGGTCTCCCGTGTGGGCCGCCATCCTCAACGGCCAACAGGTGCTCTGGCCAGGTGTTCAGCCCGGGTGGCAAGTGGGATGCCGCCCGGGGCCCCCTCCTCACGGCCGGCAGTGGTGAGTAGGCCCATGAGGGCCACGCGGAGTGGGCCTCTCCCACTGCCGCCGGGTTGGGGGGGTTTCTTCCCCGGATTCTGGGCTCTCTGGCCATCATGGTCCCACCTCCTTCCCCCCTCCTTCCCCCCTCACTTGTTCTCCCCCCTCCTGGGGGGTCCGCTGGGCGGGTGTGTCCCCTGCAGTCCCTGGGCCTCTGGGCCCTTTCCAGACGGTCCTCCCTCCCGTTTCTGCCCCCCCTCAGTCTTCCGGGGGTGCCGCTGGGCGGGTGTCCTCCCCCCGGTCATCCATGGGGGTGGGGGTGTCCCCCGCGGTGCCTGGGCCTCTGAGTCACATGTTCCTACGCTTGCTGGTGCGTCCACGCTGGGTGGGTTCATATCGGGTCTGCGGGAGCTTTTTTTTCCCAGTGGGAGCGAGGGGCGCTAGCGCAGGGGTCCCATGGGTTGGATGGTCAGCTGCGTTCAGTGTGGTCCCCTCCATTGCCCCTGGCGGGTTCAGCCACGGGAGGGCGCAGGGTCAGTTCCTGGCGCAGTGGTTAGCGTTCATGCAACTCCTTCTCCCGTGCACGGGGGGGGTGATGGGGGGGTGCTGGATAGTGGGGCAGCATATATGTGCATCTCAAGCCCGAGGTCAGGGACAAGATCTGGAAAGGGGAATTCGTGGAGATATTTTCCCTGTTGCCCTTGGAGGATGCACCCCCTCTGACAAGGACAAGGAGGGAAAAGAGTCGGACATGGATAGGGAGAAGTTCCGTTACAGGAAGATTCCGAAAACTTTCGGGAACTGGGTGCGGGCGTTTTCCATTTTTGCGAGGGTGATTGGGGAAAAGGCTTCCCAGCACTGCTCAGCGCTCTTTTGTTATAAGGACACCATTTGGAACGCGTGTCGGACCGATGGCGGCCTGGGTTGGTGGCGCTATGATGAACAATTTCATCAGCGGCTCGCTGTCCGCCCCTCTATCTCGTGGGATCAGATGGACATTGGCCTGTGGCTGTCCATCATGACTCGCCTGGCGGTGCACCAAGGGGGGACGTCGTCCTTTCTTGGGGGGGGGGCGGTTCTGCCCCATCGGCCTCACACAGGTGGCCAGGCAAGTGGGGAGCAACATGTCGTTTTAAACACGAATGCTCCCATTGCGGTGGTGCCCACTCGGCATCCCGCTGCTTTAAGCGGGGTAAGTCTGGGGACAAAGGTGACGTGGGGACTAAGGGCGAAGACGCCAGTGGCCATGGTCGTGATGCGCCCCTGGCTCGGCCGTTATAGGAACCGCCGGGCCGCGGGGTTGCTGCTGAAGGGGTTTACCCAGGGGTTTTGGATTCCCTTCTCGGAGCGCCCCTCCTCTGGGGCAGTCAGGAACTTGACGTCGGTGTTTGATTTTCCTGATGTAGTCCTCGAAAAGCTCTGGAAGGAGGTTTCACTAAGGCGGGTGGAGGGGCCCCTCCATTGTCCAACTTGTGGGTGTCTCCCTTGTGGGGTGGTGCCCAAGAAGGAGGCGGGAAAATTTCGCCTGATTTACCATTTGTCGTACCCTCGCGGGGGCTCGGTAAATGATGACATCTCTGCCGAGCTGTGTCGGGTGTCTTATGCTTCCTTTGATGCGGCGGTACGCATGGTCAGGGCGGCGGGTCCCGGGACATTGCTGGCAAAGGCAGACATGGAACCAGCGTTTCGCTTGTTGCCGGTGCACCCCGATTGCCATCACCTCCTCGGTTGTTGTTTCCAGGGCCAGTACTATGTGGATATGTGCCTCCCGATGGGGTGCTCCATATCCTGCTTTTACTTCGAGTGCTTCAGCACTTTCCTGGAATAAGTGGTGCGGCAGGAGTCTGGGATCGACTCGCTGCTGCATTACCTTGACGACTTCCTGTGTGTGGGCCCAGTGCATTCTCCGGCGTGTGGGAGCCTGCTCACCACGGTGGAAAGAGTGTTTGGGCGCTTTGGGGTTCCCCTTGCGCACGATAAGACTGTGGGGCCGGTAACGTGCCTTAGCTTCCTGGGCATCGAGATAGATTCGGTGGCCATGGAGTGCCAGCTGCCCCTAGACAAGGTGGAAGGGTTGCGCCGGGACGTGGCGGTAGCACGGGGCTTGCGGACGATACAGCTATGCCAGCTGCAATCGCTGTTGGGGAAGTTAAACTTCGCATGCAGGATCATGCCCATGGGGCGGATTTTTAGCGGCCGCGACCGCTTGGATGGCGAGGCCTCAGCACTACTTTAGACTCACGAGGCAGTTACGGGACGATTTGGATGTCTGGGGTACATTCTTGGTGGATTATAATGGGAGGTCATATTGGCAAGCGCAAGAGGTGTCCGGTGCGGATCTCCACCTCTATACGGACGCAGCGGGTTCCGTAGGCTTTGGGGCGATACTGGGGTCGCGCTGGTGCGCTGACACTTGGCCTGGGGACTGGTACGCCTCTGGCCTGACTAAGAATCTGGCTTTCCTTGAGCTTTTCCCCATTGTGGTGGCGTTGGAGCTGGGGTCTGGACTTGTGGGATCGGCGGGTTGTCTTTCACTGTGACAACCTGGGGGTCGTGCAGGCGATTAACCAGCTCTCTGCCTCCTCCCCGCCGGTGCTACGGTGCCTGTGCCTTAACGTGTCTTGTAGGGCGCTGCATTTTCCGGGGGTTCACAATGTAATTGCGGATGCTCTCTCTCGTTCGCAGTGGTTGGAGTTCCGGGCAGCTGCGCCCCACGCGGACGAGGATGGGTGCCGGTGTACGGTGGAACTATGGTCCCTGGGCTCGACAGGCTGATGGACCTGGTTCGAGGGTCTGTATCGAGTTCCACTTGGGCCAGATACTCGAAGGTATGGGCGGAATGGCTCGAGTGGTAGACAGGTCTGGGGGGTTTCCAGGATACGCCCGCTCGATTGCTGGGTTTGTTGCGGCTATTGAACACTTGGGTGTCGGCGGCATGTCGCCTTCGGCGGTGTCCTCGCGCCTGGCTGGGCTGAGTTTTTTCTTTAAGCTGCAAGGGTGGGGGGACGTGACCAAGGAGTTTGTGGTGAGGCAGGCGGTTAAGGGGCTGCGTAGGGGTCGGGTTACGGTGGATACCCAGAGGCCGGTGTCGGGGGTGCTCCTGGCGCAATTGTGCCACGTGCTCCCGCAGGTGTGCTTTTCAGACTTCGAGGTGCGGCTTTTTCGCTTGGCCTTTTTGTTTGCTTTCTTTGGGGCCATGAGGATTGGGGAGTTGGTGTGTCCAAGCAGGGCAACCATTGGGGGAATCCTCTTCTCGGATGTTAGGGACGGGCCAGGCTGGGTCTCCTTTAAGATTCACCGCTCCAAGACGGACGTGTTTGGCAAAGGTAAGTGGGTTCAGCTGGCAGCTGCCCCAGGGTTGGCCACCTGCCCAGTTCTGTCCTTCCGGTGTTTTTGCGATGTTCGCCCTGCACTGGCTGGCCCCCTGCTAGTGCATGAGGATGGGAGCTTCCTCTCCCATTTTCAGTTTGCCAGGGTGTTTTGGCTGGGGTTGGTTGCTTTGGGCGTGGAGGGTGCGCAGTTTGGAGGGCACTCCTTCCGAATTGGCGCAGCGACGGAGGCTTCTCGGCTGGGTATGCCGGATCAGGAGGTACATCTAATAGGGAGGTGGGAATCCAGGAGGTTTGTCTCTTATGTGCGTCCTGCCAGCCTCCATAGCTAGACTGTTTTGTTTTCCTCCCTAGGTCTGGTCCCCTACAAGGTCTGATTGATTGGCCACTCCTATATCCACTGGCGCGGCAGAGAGCGGCAGTCTGGCCAGGGGGGGAGCATCTCGGTCTCACGCCAGTAACTGCGGAGGTACTTGGTCCGGCTTTCCCGCTTGCTTGGGGCTCCGTCGGTTTTGATTATCCATCTGGGGGGTAACGATCTGGGGACCGTGCCCGTTGGGGGCCTGGTGGATATGGTCAGAAGGGACTTGTCCCAGATCCTAATCTTGTTTCCCGACGTATCCTTGATTTGGTCGGAGGTAGTGGCTAGGAATTTTTGGCAGCAGGCCCACAGCCAGAGTGCACTGGAGCACAGCCGCAAGATGTTTAATCGGCGCATTGCGATGTTTGTTACGGGGGTTGGGGGAATCTCAATACGGCACCGGGTTTGTGAAAAAGATGCAGCACATTTTTTTCGACCGGATGGGGTGCATCTGACGGAGGTCGGGCTCGCCCTGTTTAACTTGGCGCTTCAAGAAGCTTTGGAACAGGCCATGGCGGGTTTCGGTGGGGGCCCCCGCTGAAGTTGTTTCCCAAGAAGTTGTCTGTCGTTATTTGAAGGGTAAGTAATGGTTTTTATGGGGGGATGAGGGGAATGCTTTCCAATGCCCACTACGTACATACAAGAGACTTTTACATTATTTTCCACAGCGTCCATAGTCTGTGGGCAGTAGGCTGGCAAGCAGGCTCCTCCAGGAGCTCATGGAAAGCTCCTGTACAAAGGGGAGTTTGTCACAGATGGGAACCGGGAAGGCAATAATTAATAATGTTTGCAGAGATGAGTTTGAACAGGCAGATTAAGAGACCTTCAAAAGTGGAGAAAGAGATGGAATGTGTGGGGTGGGTGGAGCTTTGAAGCAGCAGTGGAGCGAAAGCAGAAATCCTACCATACCACTCTTACTGTCAGATTGACTTGGGATGTGAGGAAAATGAAGACCACCAAAGGAAATGACATGATGAAATTGGAAAACAATAGAACGTCACTGTTAGGAGTCCAGATTGCTTTGCTTTCTTTTTTATGAATCCCTTATAGGTTGGAACATATGTCCTGCTGCACGTAGGCATGTAGTTGCTGTAATTATGCATTTACAATGCATTATGTTTATACAAACATATCACAAATTAAATAATCACATTTTTGAAATTCTGTCTATGAAGGTACGAAATGAGCCTTGTTGCAGTGACTCCATTTCTATATGAGAACAGCTGTATGTGTCAAAATGAACTGGTAATGTTTTGCTTCTATTTGCACTAATTAATACACCTCTATGGGAATTCATAGTCAGTCTGTCTGGCACTCCGCTAAAGTGTGGGAATCCAACAAAAACATCTAAACCAACTTAAAGGAAATATTTTATCTTCTCAAATGCAATGTAATGCTCTGGTATCAAGCCACTTGTTTTCATTTCCAGCAACTTCCTACACATAGTGAAATATATTTGATGTGCATTTGTCTAGAAACATGTTCTAAATGCATGGGAAATATTAATATTTTGCTGAAAAGGAAAATTATCAACGTTGTGACTAACTGTTTGGCACTATAACCTGCCAGCATGACATGCTTGTTACTTGAAATTGTGATGCTCAGGGGCTTGTCACCTGCCCAGGAAATGATAACAGTGAAATTAAAAAAGTAAGTAACACATGCTGATGATCAGTAAACAGATGGCAAAGAAGCATGGCTTTGTTGAAGACAAATAAGAGTTCAGCTAATTGAAAGTATTCAAGTAATAATAAAATCCTGTATGTCATGAAGATGGTGAGCGCATGTATCTTCTGTATGGAGGAAATTGTGAATCATATTGCTACTGATTCATGGAGTTAAAGGACTACTGTAGTGGCTATGGTGCTATTAGTGCCCTGTTACCGCCCAAAGTAATTTGTCAAACCGTTTAATAAGGGTTTTTACTAATTTCTGAGGTTTTTCATGTGCCTGTGCAGCTTCAGACTTCTCCTGCAGGATAATATAGATAGTTAAGCTGAGTCAAGCATGGCCTGTAATAGTGGCATGCATGGGCGTCCGCAGGAATTTTTCCGGGGGGGGGGGGGGGGGGTAAAATTGTAATGACATCCATGCTTGGTCCTTTTTTGACAGTGTCATGAAGGGGAGGATCATAGTCATTATCACATAAAGCCAGGGTGAATAGCGTTTTCACAACTATGGTGTCAGGAATACATGTTTGTATTCCTGACACTTTAGTGTTCCTTTAAGCAAATTAAAGGAACATTCTGGTCACCATAACAACTTTGTCTAAATGAAAATTCTATGATGCCAGGAAGCCCCTGGGTGCTCTTTTTCCTTTAAGGGGTTAAACCGCTCTCAAATGGTTTAACCCCAAAGGCTTCCTCCAGCTCCAGGTCGCTCAGTGGTATTCGGCTTCTGAAACTGAGAGTCAGGAAGTGCAGATTGACGTCAGGCATGGGTGATACAGATTGGCTACAGTGGTCAGTTGGCGCTCTAAGCCAATTGCTAGTTCCCAGTTCATAAAAATGTTTTACTTTTTTATGAATGGGGAGCTACTGATTGGCTTAGAGTGCCAGCTGACCACTCTAGCCAATCATCGACACCCTTCCCCAGCAGCACTCTGTGCTTCCTGACACTCAGTAAATAAAAGTGAACACCTTAACACTGTTATTTTTTTTACCTGGGGAGTTGAGAAGGTCCAAAGTTTCCCTGCCAGGCCCAGGTACCAAAGCCTTATGATGTGGTGTCCAGAATAAAGTGGAGGGTTCACTTGACTTGTCCTTCCTGCTCCAATCTCCTTTTCTTCTCCTTCATTTGACACAGGCTTTTATTACTTCTGACACTGTCTCCTCTCCTCCTTGTATCCTTCTGCTCCGTTACCTTTCTGCTACTTTCTGCTTATTTTGCCCCCCCTTCTGCTCCTTTCTCTTTCTGATCCCTTTCTCCTCCTTGCAGACCCTTTCTGTTCCTTCTCCTACTTTACCTTTGTGCTCCTTGCTGTCCCTGTCTGCTCCTTGCTACCCTTTTCTGCTCCTTCTCCTACTTTACCTTTGTTCTCCTTCCTATTCTTTCTGCTCCTTTACCTTTGTGCTCCTTCTGTCCGTTTCTGCTCTTTGCAGACCCTTCTTTCTCCTTGCACACCCTTCCTACTCCTTGCTGCCCCTTGCAGACCGTTCCTGCTCCTTGCTGCCCCTTCCTGCTCCTTGCAGACCCTTCCTGCTCATTTCCGTTCCTTCTACTTCACCTTTTTGCTCCTTCTGTCCCTTCCTGCTTCTTTCTGCCATTTTCTGCTTCTTCTACTTTACCTTTGTGCTGCTTTACCTTCCAGCTCCTTGCTGGCCCTTCCTGCTCATTGCAGACCCTTCCTTCTCCTTGTTGACCCTTCCTGCTCCTTGTTGACCCTTCGTGGTCCTTGCAGACCCTTCCTGCTCCTTGCTGCCCCTTCCTGCTCATTTCTGTTCCTTCTCCATTCTGCTCCTTCTCTTACTTTACCTTCCTTCTCCTTTCTGCTCCTTCTCTTACTTTACCTTCCTGCTCCTTGCTGACCCTTCCTGTAGGCTGTCTCCCCCATTCCTTACTTACCTGATCTATAGGATGTCTCCCCCCATCCCTTACTTACCTGATCTATAGGTTGTCTCACCCCATCCCACACTTACCTGATCTGTAGGTTGATCCCCCATCTCTCACTTTCCTGAGCTATAGGCTGTCTCCCCCCATGCCTGACTTCCCTGATCTATAGGCTATGTCTACCCTCCCACGCCTCACTTCCCTGATCTATAGGCTATGTCTACCCTCCCACGCCTCACTTCCCTGATCTATAGGCTATCTCTACCCTCCCGCGCCTCACTTCCCTGATCTATAGGCTATCTCTACCACCCCGCGACTCACTTCCCTGATCTTTAAGCTATCTCTGCCCCCCCATGCCTCACTTCCCTGATCTTTAAGCTATCTCTGCCCCCCCATGCCTCACTTCCCTGATCTGTAGTTTTTCTCTGCCCCCACCATGCCTCACTTCCCTGATCTGTAGTCTATCTCTGCCCCCACCATGCCTCACTTCCCTGATCGGTAGGCTCTCTCTCCCCAACATGCCTCACTTCCCTGATCTGTAGGCTCTCTCTCCCCACCATGCCTCACTTACCTGATCTGTAGGCTGTCTCTGGCTGCATGTGCTGCTCCTCTGCGAATTCAGTCAGAGAGAAGCAGGGATAAGATGCAGCTTCATATCCCTGTCTCTCTCCATACACAGCCCATGCACAGTAGTACTGCATGCGTATGATATAGCTGCCGCAGATATAGACAGGAGACCTTTACCGTCTACTGTTATGGCGGAATGACTTAAAACGTGCATTTCCAACCTAATACATAAAGACCAGGTTGGATTTATGCCAGGAAAAGTGGCTGCAGGAGGTCTTAGACGAGTTTTAAATGTATGGGATGCAGCACAACGTATGAGTGTCCCCCTTCTGACCCTGTCATTGGATGCAGAGAAACAGGGTCAGATGGGATTTTTTAAATAACACTCTGTTGGAATATGGTCTGGTAGGTGCGGTACATGATGCAATAATGGTGCTGTATACCATACCCTCAGCACGGACAGTGGGACCAGGAATAGATGCAGAATGGTTCACTATAGAGAATGCTACAAGACAGGGGTGGCCTCTGTCCCCATTACCATACGTACTAACAATTGAGCCTTTTTAGGATGAAAAAGAGAGGCAGGGCGAATCGCGTTGCGTGGACCGGAACCCGCGCTGAAGGAGAGAGTTGCCAACAAGCCAGGACGCAGAGGAGGATAGAACTTTAACTACGGTTTATCCTTGTCGATACCTGGACTTATTGGACTCATACACATATATCAGCAGCAGCAGTGGTATTTTTTTAAACATTGTTTTTAGATTGTGTTAAAATAAATGGAATGTTTTTTTCTACACCTGGCCGGTCATAGAGTGAGTGCTTTCAGCTGATCACCAGTCGGATCCAACGTTCACAAGGGGCTGATCCTCCTGGAACCTGATAGTCTGGAGTGGTGCTACAACCGCTCCACAATTGTGAGTTTGGAACTTTTATCTTTATTTTATTATTTACGCTTAAACAATGCTGCACTAGGTCTGTGTCTTTTTATTGTAGATTGGACTGCCTGTGCAAGTATATAACTAATTATTGGTTACTTATATCTGTCTGCACGGTTATAGTGTATATTTGGGGATTATCTATTGCATGCATTTGCATTTTTATACATCCTTGCATGGCACTTTTCATGCTTTGTTCTATATACTGCTTATAACCCAGCCAGGTTGGCTGTCCTTTACATTTATTTTGTGCACCTACTTTTCACTTTTCACTGCACATTATCTAATATAATACAGGTTGTCTAAAAGTCTTAGAGGTATGAATGAGTATAGAGGGAAGAAGATAGGCAATAGTATGAATGGTCAGAAGGCTGAGAAGGAAGCAGGAAACACAGGAGGAGAGGGAAAGACCATAAAATGAATATGAATTGATAGCCCTTTCATGCCTATAACCATATATTTTTATTTTTATTTTTATTTTATTTATTTATTTTGTATATTTTATTTTAAATATGTATATTTAATATGCATATTTTTGGCCAGTGACTCCAGAATCTTTCCCTTTGCCACCATCACCTCTTGCACAAACCTCCCCCTTTTTCTGTTGCCCCCGTAATAAGCTTGTTTTTCTTATACATTTAGACAACATTATATACTTTTAATATGTAAA
Source organism: Pelobates fuscus (assembly GCF_036172605.1). Taxonomy (NCBI): domain Eukaryota; kingdom Metazoa; phylum Chordata; class Amphibia; order Anura; family Pelobatidae; genus Pelobates; species Pelobates fuscus. The sequence continues at coordinate 192,149,897 of NC_086319.1, read as the reverse complement.
TAAGAGAAGTGTGATTAAAACATACAACCCTATATATGGTATGAATTGCTCAGTAATGTTATAGAGCAGGAGATTTTAACATACTAATGGATAGCATTCAGGTCCTGATAGACCAATATTAGCTGTGGGAATACAAAATCCTGATTCTATTATGCCTTAGACCAAATCAGATATGGGCTAGAAATAACACTGTATGTACAAAGAACGAAACAAACTTATCTACAATGATTGTACACTAACACTAATATGATGAAATTCTATTTTATTCAATTCCATTTTATTCTTTTCTGTTTGCATTATGGGGACCTTCTGATGTCGATATGTAAACCGGATGAAGTGGAACGCACGTGCGTTCCAGTGACGCACGTCCGCTCAGATGAGGAGGAAGTGGATGCTTCCGGGTCTATGGAACGCACGTGCGTTCCACAAGCAGGATCCGGAACTCCATATATGGAGCGAATGAACAAACCGACACACAGCTGATCGGTTTTTCGAAAATTGGATTGAAATACCGGCGGGGAGACCTATATAAGGAAGTTGAAGCCCCCAGAGGGATTGAAGCACTACTCCTGAGGAAGTCTGGTGACCCAGACGAAACGCGTAGAGACTTGAGACTTTTTATTTGATTGGCATTTTATTATTTTATAACTGTATATCTGTTTTGCCTGCCTGACCTCTTTATAAGGACGTTTTGGCCCCACATTGATGGAAGAAAACAGAATAATTTTGATGAGCCTTTTTACCACTACTATATTGTAAGTGTAACCATTAAAAGCTGTGATTTTACTTTTCAAACAGTGTTGCACTATGATATTTTTTATCTTTTGCATGCTTAATCTACTATCCTAATTTCGAGGAATCTGGGGAGATCCACCAATTTGATGAGCTTGAAAAATACAGATATTCTGTAAGTGTGATATAAATCCAAGGGGACACTTATGGTCTAACGTTAATCCCCTATGAGCGCTTTCTTTTATTTTTCTATAGGTCTAGATATATTCTGTTTTACCCTTAAGGGTGGATGTATGTTTGTGATCTGTAATGTTTGTATTTTTATGTGTAAAAGTATTTAAATGTTTCATAAAATTTGAACATATCTTGACCAATGTAAGAAAAAATAATAAATAATATTAAAAAAAACCACTCACAGAGTTGTCCCCAGTATCTAGCATATAAAAGTGTTAGAAAAGATAAAAGCTGGTTGTATGGCTCAAAATGTGGGTGGTTTACCAGACTTGGGCAGGGTGATGATGTGGGCTGTTAATATAGCTTATGGGATACCCCCTGAGTTCTTGAAGGAGTTGTAGAGATTAGTGAGATGGAACACTAGTCTCTCAGTAAAGGTCTTATAGAATAGGTGTGCTGGGAGGGATGCAAAGGCTTTATCAATTTCATATTCTGTAAATGGGAAATCAAGCTGAGAGACTTGGTCGGGGTCATTTGCGGAAGAGAGACACCTGCTAAAAAGTTCTCAATTTCTTGCATGCAGGGGAAGTAAGTATTAGGGTCATTTTTTAGATTGCACAAGGATCTGTAGAATATTCTGAATGCCTCTACTCTTTTGGCAGGGTTTATACGTTTTGTGCTGTTTTGATTGTGTATGAAGGAGATTTTAGATTGGTCATGTTGTGCGTGTAATTTATTTGACAAAAATCTACCAATTCTATTCCCTTTGGTGAACCAGAGTAGTTTCAGTTTTCTGTGATGCCTTTTGATGTGTTGAAGTTGCAAGGCCTGACAGCAGTTGCAAGCCTTTTTTACTTGCACCCTTATTCAACAGGATGGGTTGCTTTATTTTTTACTCTAATTTTTTGTAGTTTGAACATCAGTTCCTGATATTCCACTGTCCACGTCTTCTTTTGACTTGAACTTAATTGCATAATGTGGCGGAACCAGCCTCACCACTAGGCATTGGAGAATACTGATTGCCAGCCTCCTGCCCTGTGACTATGGCCCCATGTTTAAATGCTTGATTTTCCCCTGCAAAGACCCGAAAGCTGGGTCATTCGGTACTTTCCCTATGTGAGCAGTGTTACCCCAGATAGCTATGCCATGGAGCCCATTCGTATAACGAAAGACTATGTGAAAGACTTTGGCTCCATGGCAATTGATCTGTATGTATGTGATCTGAGCGCCATTCAGTAATAATGTGCGCTCAGATCTAAGCTATCTGGGGATATGTTGAATGTACCTGTTTTATGCAATAGCTGCACAGTTATATATTTGTATGTATTTTATTGTATTTTGCTACCATGTGGCTAATGGAGTTTACTTCCCAATTATCTCCAGGATAGAAGACTCTGTGGAACTGGTTTTGGGCAGAAAAGCCATGATTCATTTGGTCCCAGAGGACGTCGATCTAACTTTTGACACACTGGACCAGTTTGTATGATTTTGACGTGTGTTGGTATTTGGAGTGCTGATTCTGAAAATGTAAGTTTTATGTGAATGTGATGCATACTTTTAAAGTTATGAATATTGTGTAAAACTGTGTATTTTCCTGCCTGTGATAATTATATTAACCCATTGTGTAAGGTAATTGTATCACAGGCAGAGGGGAGGATATTGTGTTGGAGTGTCTGAGTGTATTGTACGTGTTTATTGGTTGTTCTTCAAAACCCTGTGGGCAGTACTATGTTCGTAGAATGTGAATAAAAGAGGCTGTATGAGCCAGTACAGTCAATTCCTCTTCACCCTCAATTTGGAGTGCCGTCTCTTATTGGGGGAATCTGCTACAAGGGATTGCTGTCGCGGTTGCCGGCCCGCCGCGTGGCAGGGCTATGCCCGACCGGCACAGCCTCGCCGACAGCACGAGCTTACCTGCTCGTCGGCGAGCAAACAACCGCCTCCCTGCATCCTTCGGCCGTCGCGCCCGGATCCAGAATGGCGCTGACCGCGTGGTCACGCCTAGACGTAGCTCCGCCCCTGAAGTTCATACTGACGTGTGCGTGACGTCACGACGTCAACGCGCACACACGTTTTAGGGTCAGAGGTCGCCCTCTGACCAATCATACCTTAGAGAGGTATATTTAAATCCCTAGCTCACCTCAGTATCTTGCCCTGTCGTGGTTTCCTGTTCCTGCTTTCCTGAGAGTGCGTTATCATATTGAATCTGATTTCCTGGTATCCTGATCTTGGCTTTTCCCTGGTTATTCTGAATTCTGGTTTCCCTGACTTGGCTTGTCTAAACGGTATTGTGTATTTTATGGCTTCCTTGACCTCAGCTTTCCCTTTGACCATTCTCTGTCCCTAGCGTATTAGTCCGGCCATTGTAAGGTCCGGTTTACGCTCTGTCCTTTTATTTTCTTTTTTTTTCTTATGTATATGTTTACATAGTTTCTGCGTGCTGGACCACACTAGTAGTCATGATATTACGACAGGGCCATGGATCCTGCAGAACTATGCAAACATATGATTGCCTGTGAGAATAGGGTGGAGGATATGGACCACAGGTTAGATCAATTTGCTCAGGCAAATCAGACCTTGCTCCAGAGAACTGCCTATTTAGAGGCACCTCCTGTACCACCTGTGGTTCCGCCACATGTAGTGGCTCCCGTGCCACATAAACCACCGTCCATAACCCTTTCACCTCCCCCTCGTTATGGAGGTGATTCTAAAGAATTTAGAGGTTTTCTAAACCAAATTGAGTACCACTTCGAAGCTTTCCCCAGTTCATTCCCTACAGATAGATCGAAAATTGGCTATCTAATGAACCAATTAACAGGAAAGGCTTTAACCTGGGCTAACCCCCTATGGGAGCATGGAAACGCCATAGCCCGGGATTACAGTGTCTTCCTAACAGCATTTAAAGCTACTTTTGAACCTAAAGGCAGAGAAAAGAATGCTGCCAAAGCCCTAATGAGGATAAAACAAGGCAGTCGCTCTGTAGCGGATTACGCCATAGAGTTCAGAACACTGGCGTCCGAGGTTGGCTAGACCAATAGTGGTTTGGTGGCTGCTTTCTCAGAAGGTTTAGCTGAGAGTATACAGGACTAGAGACCTTCCGGTTAACCTCAATGAGTTTATTGCGTACATGATAGAAATCGATAACAGGCTCAGAGAAAGATAGAAAAACAAACAACGTAATAGACGTCCTAACTTGTCCATAGCCACTCGTTTCTCTAACCCAGTGGTGATTAGCCAAGCTCCACCTCCAGAACCTGAACCCATGCAATTGGGTATTGCTAAACTCACTGAGGCAGAAACACAACACAGACGTAATGAAGGGTTATGTATGTAATGCAAGAAGGGACATCAAAGATTTTCATGTCCAGTTCGGCCGGAAAACTTGCACACCTAAGGCACGTACGGGGACCGACCTTATGTACCCTAAATTGACTAAGAACCATTTCCTTGTCAGAGTTACCTTGTCTTTTAAGAAAACCGCTGTACAGTGTGAGGCTATGATTGACTCTGGGGCAGCAGAGAATTTCCTAGACAAAGAATTCTCTGCAAAGTATCTCCTGCCCTTAAGACAGAAAGAGAGACCTATAGCAGTAGAGGCTATTGATGGAAGGCCTCTTACCCAGCCTCTCATCACACACGAAACTCTGCCAATCACTGCCAGACCCTATGACTGTGCCATAAATTTATTACCAGGTGCCTCCAAAGGGAGAAGTGTATGCTCTACCCCCCCAAGAAAACCTTTTTTTAGAGGAGTATATAAAGGATGCTCTCAGAAAGGGTCATATCTGTAGGTCCTCCTCACCCGCCGATTTTATTAACGATGTCCTAAGAGAGTACTGTGACGGTAGTAGAAAATATCCCCGTCAAGCATTCCCTTCTTCCCATAAAAGTAAAATCACCCAATATTCCACAAGTAGAAATATCCCTGGAATCGCCGAATAATCCACACATGAGCCAAAACTTAATGCTGGAACAAGACTGATTTACTGGCACACAGAACTCACAATTTATGCAACACAAAACTCCTCCTCTGGGCCAGGCTAGATAATTGAGTTTTAGCAATATACATAGCTCAATTATCTGCTGGCCAGAACATTTACAGTTTAACATACTTTTTACCTAACATTCATAACTATAAAATGATACATCACATTCACATAAAAATTACATATTCACAATCAATCCATTCAGGGGAACAACATATTAAAAAATGGCATGAATCAGACCAGGGGTTCAAAAGTTAGTAAAAGTATAGTTTGATTCCTGGCTGGCAGCATGGCAACTGGTTTAAGCAGGTTTTATAGAGGCCTCTATCCTGGAGACAAAGGGGAAAGTAATCCAATTATCCATGGCTAGAGGCAGACTCCATTAACCACATGGTTACAAAAAGACATAAAACACTTTAAAATACATTCATTCTTGACATAGAAACACAGAAACATAGAATGTGACGGCTGATAAGAACCATTCGGCCCATCTAGTCTGCCCAATTATTTTTCAAAATACTTTTAATTAGTCCCTGGTCTTATCTTACGTCTAGGATGGCCTTATGCCTATACCACCCATGCTTAAACTCCCTCACTGTGTTAACCTCTACCACTTCAGCTGGAAGGCTATTCCATGCATCCACTACCCTCTCAGTAAAGTAATACTTCCTGATATTATTTTTAAACCTTAGCCCCTCTCATTTAAGACTATGTCCTCTTGTTGTGGTAGTTTTTCTTCTTTTAAATATGGTCTCCTTCTTTACTGTGTTGATTCCCTTTATGTATTTAAATGTTTCTATCATATCCCCCCTGTCTCGTCTTTCCTCCAAGCTATACATGTTAAGATGACATTTGGAACCGAACAATATAGACCGTAAAATAGCAGGGAGAGAATTAAACTGAAGCATATAGGCAATTGCATAAAAGTCCTTCACAATGGCCCCCCTTTTTCTCCCTGCTCCGGCAACTCGGTTGGACCTTTCCTGGTCCAGTAGGGTTGACGGGTTCAGAGCTTTTAGTCCGAGGTTAAATCCGTTTGGCGTGACAATCCATCGGCATTCCCGTTTTGCTTGCCTGGGCGATAATGAATCGTAAAGTCATAGGGCTGTAAGGCCAAGCTCCAGCGTAGCAACCAGGCGTTGTCCCCTGAAACCCGGTTAAGCCACACCAAGGGGTTGTGATCGGTGATGAGAGTGAAAGCCCGGCCATAAAGGTAAGGTGTGAGTTTTTTGAGTGCCCATACTAAGGCCAAACACTCTTTTTCAATGGTGGCATAACTGACCTCCCTTGGTAACAGCTTCCGACTCAGGTATGCCACCGGGTGCTCTCCTCCATCCTCCCCGATCTGGCTTAGTACTGCCCCCAGTCCAAACATTGAAGCGTCTGTGTGGACAATAAATCTTTTGTTAGGATCTGGGGTAACCAACACCGGAGCATTAACCAGAGCAGTCTTTAGTGCTTGGAAAGCCACCTCGCATTCCGGGGACCACAGGACTTGTCGGGGTAGCTTCTTTTTGGTCAAGTCGGTCAGGGGTTTGGCCAGAGCGCTATAGTCGGGTACAAAGCGTCTGTAATAGCCGGCTGTGCCCAGGAAAGCCATGACTTATGTCTTGGTGTGGGGAGTGGGCCAATTGGCAACGGCCTCGATCTTAGCCGGCTCCGGCCGTTGCTTACCACATCCTACTCGGTGGCCCAAATATTGTACCTCCGCCATACCCAAATGACATTTGTTGGGTTTCAGGGTCAGCCCGGCCCCCTGATCCTATCTAATACTACCCCTACGTGCTCTAGGTGTACTTCCCATGTATCGCTGTGGATGGCGATGTCATCCAGGTAAGCGCATGCGAAGCTCTGGAGACCCCCGTTGGAAGGTGGCCGGGGCGTTCTTCATCCCGAACGGCATAACCCGGAATTGGTATAGACCGAACGGGGTGATGAAGGCCGACTTGGGTATGGCATCTTCTGCTAGGGGAATCTGCCAATATCCCTTGCATAGGTCTATTGTGGTCAGATACTTCCCTGCAGAGATACGGTCACGCAGCTCGTCCATCCGTGCCATCGGATAGGCGTCCGTAACTGTCTTGTCGTTGAGGCGCCGGTAGTCTACACAGAAGCGGGTTGTCCCATCCTTCTTTGGCACTAAGACTACCGGCGAGGCCCAAGGACTTTCTGAGGGTTCGATTACACCTAGCCGAAGCATCTCATCTATTTCCTTCCGCATCCCTTCCCGGACTGCTTCGGGGATACGGTAGGGAGGCTGTCTCAGGGGTGCCTGTCCTGGAGTCTCTACCTTGTGTATGGCTAGGAGTGTGTATCCAGGCTCCTGAGAGAATGTGGCCTGTTTTGTTTTTAGTAAGCGGACAGCTTGAGCCCGCTCTTGCGGCTCCAGCTGTTCACCTAGTTGGACTTTCTCTAGCTGGGTCATCCCTTCGTTACTGCCCAATAGGTCAGGAAGGGGTAGGGTCTCTGTGTCTTCTCCTGCTGGTGCACAGATAGCGGCTACCTCCTCTGCCCGTTCCTAATAGGCCTTGAGCATGTTGATGTGAAAGGTTTGTTTCACATCTTCATCCTTGCAGCTGGCTATCGTGTAGGTAGTGTCGCATATCTGTCCTATAACTTTATAGGGGCCCTGCCAGGCGGCCTGGAGCTTGTCTGTTCGGACCGGCCTTAATACCATGACCTTTTGGCCTATCTGAAAGCTCCGGTGCCTAGCCCGTCGGTCATACCATACCTTCTGGCGCTGTTCGGCCGCCTGGAGGTTCTCTCGCACTGTCTGGGCTAATTCCTCCATGCGGTCCCTCAGCTCCAGGACATAAGGTACAACCGGGGTCCCTTCAATCTCTGTCTGCCCCTCCCAGTGATCCTTGATGAGATCTAAGGGCCCCCTCACCCGCCTCCCATAGAGAAGTTCAAAGGGTGAGAATCCGGTCGATTCCTGCGGCACCTCTCGGTAGGCAAAGAGAAGGTGTGGCAGGAATCGCTCCCAATCCTTGTACGCCCGTGAACGACTTCAACATTTGCTTTAGCATTCCGTTGAAGCGCTTGCACAGGCTGTTAGTCTGGGGGTGGTATGGGGAGCTAGTCAGGGATTTAACTCCACAGGTTTTCCATATCTGCTGGGTTATCTCGGCCGTGAATTGGGTACCTTGGTTGGACAGAACCTCTTTGGGAAAGCCTACTCGGGAAAATACTTTAACTAGGGCCTCTGCTACGGTCTCAGCCTGTATGTTCGAGAGAGCTACCGCTTCGGGGTAACGGGTGGCGTAGTCTACTATGGTGAGTATATACTGCTTGCCGGAACGGCCAGGTTGGGCCAGGGGCCCTATAATGTCCACGGCTACCCTTGTGAACGGTTCTTCAATAATGGGCATGGAAACTAGTTTAGCCTTTGGGTGGTCTCCCTTTTTACCTATACGTTGGCATACCTCGCACGTTTGACAATACGCCCTGACGTAGTCGGATACACCAGGCCAGAAGAAGTTCTGGGTTATCCGATACCCTGTCTTGCGTATTCCCAAATGGCCTGCCAAGGGTACGTCGTGCCCAATCCTCAACAACTCCTGCCGGTATTTCCGGGGAACTACCAGCTGGTGTTTTTGCTTAGGCCCTGGTGCATTACCCCGGGTCTCGGTGAGCCTGTACAAGCGGCCTTTCTCCCAGATAAATTGCTCCTTCTCCAACCCCCCTTGGCCCCTCCTGGCTTTCTCTCGATACTTTCTGAGGGAAGGGTCTCTGGTCACCTCCCGCCCAAAGTCTTCTGGGGTGTGCCAGGGTAGGGGTTCTACAGTCAAGGGTAGGTTGGGTTGGCTTACCTGGGTCTCAGTAGGAAGCGGATGGCTCTCGGCAGCGCGACTTTGTGCTCTGGTGGTTACTGCGTGGGCCTTCTGAGCGGGGGTAGAGGCGAACGTCGAAGTCAGGGGGCCAATGTCATTGCCCAAGATGACTTCAGAAGGTAAGTCTTTCATGATGCCCACATGAACATTGCCAGCTCCCGCACCCCAGTCTAGGTGTACCTGTGCAGTAGGAATACGGTATACTGCCCCCCCTGCCACTCTCACAGCAATTGATTTCCCCGGTCTCTCTGATGCCTTAATAAGGTGTCTTTGTACCAACGTGATGGTCGCCCCACTGTCTCTTAATCCCCGGGCGTTTTTTCCGTTAACCATGACCAGCTGACAATGGTGTTTCCTGTTGTCCGTAATTACAGATTTTACCATGAGGGCTTCATAAAGGGTGCCCAATGGTTCTTCCTGACCCAGCTCCTGGGGATCCCAAGCCGAGTCTACACATGTTCGTTCTAGTGTACCTAGACGACATTCTCATCTATTCCCCAGACCTAGAGACACATCACGAACATGTGAGAATAGTACTCAAAACCCTGTTAAAGAACGGTCTCTACTGTAAGTGTCACGTTCACAGTAAATGATGTGGAACACAACTGCAGATTTGTTAGGACTTTGATCTTTTATTAAGACACTTAGATGGAACTGAGACTTCAGTTCCAGAATTACAGTTACTGTTTCTTTAAATAATAAACGGTTTGTTTCATTTAGCATTGACAAGGTTCAGAATTCATTAGCATCCGTTATTCTTGTTAACAGTTCAATTTATAAGAGATTATATACATTGGAATTATCAGCAGCAAGACTGGTGCAGTATAACTTAAATAATACTTGTTTTGAGGGATGCTGTAGCAGGCTTGCTGAACAACTTGATAGAAGACTTTAGTATGAAGAAATAAGATTATCTGTAGCAAGACAGGTACAGCTGAACTTGAATAATACTTGATTTGAGGAAAGCTGTAGCAGGGTTGCTGGAGAACTTGATAGCAGACTTTAGTATGAAGAAATAAGATTATCTGTAGCAAGACAGGTACAGCTGAACTTGACTAATACTTGATTTGAGGAAAGCTGTAGCAGGGTTGCTGGAGAACTTGATAGCAGACTTTAGTATGAAGAAATAAGATTATCTGTAGCAAGACAGGTACAGCTGAACTTGAGTAATACTTGATTTGAGGAAAGCTGTAGCAGGGTTGCTGGAGAACTTGATAGCAGACTTTAGTATGAAGAAATAAAGCTTTAACATTGTTAGCTCTTAACTCAGAGACTGTAAATTACTTAACTTCTGGAAGTAGAGGGATTGTGTCCCCAGCTCTCCTCAGAGGCGGTTGCTTCAGTGAATGGTTGCCGAGAGTGCTGGTAGTTGTCTGTGATGAAGAGAGATGTTGGGGACGTGAATATTCCTCCAGTCCGGTCTAGTAGCGAGTGGTCGTCTCACCGAGGTATGTGAGCCGGTGAGTTTGGCGCGGTACGCGTTTCAATAATCCAGCCTCTATCAGCTGGTGCGGTCGCATTAAATAGCCGACCGCGGCAATGGGGGTGTGGCTAAGCTCCGTCAAACCCGGAAGCATGAGGAGACATCGGGAGGCTTAAGGCCTGACAGTACCCCCACCCTAATGAGCAACCTCAGGGTGCTATCTCAACATGGTTTAGAAGGGTAGCATCTATGAAAAGTAGAAATCAATTTATCAGCATGGATTCCAGAGGAGTTTTCCCAAGTATCTTCATCAAGTCCATATCCCTTCCATCTAATGAGGTATTGTAATGAGCCACGATGAATCCTTGAATCAAGAATTTTCTGAATCTTGTATTCTTCTTCATCCTGGACTAAACCAGGATCAGGAGAAGTAGTTACAGCTCCATGGAAAGGATGAGGATGATGAGTTTTAAGTAAGGATACATGGAAAACAGGATGAATTTTCAAAGTAGATGGAAGCTTCAATTCAACAACATTACAGTTTATTATTGACTTAATTGGAAATGGACCATGAAAAAGGGAACTTAACTTCTTAGATGGCCAATTTATGAAAATGTCCTTTGAGGAAAGCCAGACAAGATCCCCAATCCCATAATCAGGGGAAGAATTTTCTTTAATATCAAAATTTTTTCTTTGAGTGGATGATGCAAATTCCAAAAGTTCATGTAAAAATTTGAATAGGGATGACATATGAGAGATTTGATTCGAAACAGAAGAATTAGACGAAAGATTTGTTTGAGCAGGAAACAAGGAGGGATGAAATCCATAATTGGAAAAAAATGGAGTCATCTTGCTATTAGTATGATAGGAGTTGTTGTATACGAATTCTGCCATGGGCAACCAGGTTATCCAATCGTCTTGTAAGTGAGAACAATAACATCGTAGATATTGCTCTAAGTATTGGTTGACTCCTTCAGTTTGTCCATCAGTTTGGGGATGATATGCGGATGTCAGTTTACGTTGGATATGTAGAGAAGCACATAATGCGTTCCAGAATTTGGAGGTAAACTGAGTCCCTCGATCTGAAATGATTTCGTCGGGCAGTCCATGAAGTTTTACAATATTGTCAAGAAATAATTTTAAAAGTTCAGAGGATGAGGGTAACATCTTTAAAGAGATAAAATGGGACATTTTCGTGAAGCGGTCCACTACCACTAGAATGGTGGTATGCTGTTGAGAAGGGGGAAGATCCACCAAGAAGTGCATAGAAATGGATTGCCAGGGTTTTACGAGAATCGGTAGGTTCAATAATTGACTACTTAGGTACTGAGGTCCTTGTTTGGATCTTTGGCAGATTGAACAGGTTTTAACATATGATTTAACGGTTTTGTCTTGATGAGGCCACCAATAATATCTCTTGGACAATTCAAGGGTCTTTTTTATACCTGGATGATCTGCCAGGTTAGAATCATGAATAAAATTGAGCACTTGATTTCTGAAAGCAGGAGGTACATAAATTCGGTCTTTGAAATAGTAGAGACCGTCTTTCTTCGATAGTTTAACTGATGTAGGAAGATTAAGAGTATCTTTACTGAGTCCTTTTATGTCGTCGAGAAGGGAAGATAAAGTCCCAACGACTGTATGAGGAGGAGGCTCCAGTTCGGTGTCCGTATAACACGAGGTTATAGCTGGTTCTTTAGTAGGCTGAAGGATTGGAATATGTTGCAAGCATGTTTTCTTGCAATAATCGGAGTTAAAGGTAAGAGAAAAGGGGGACCAAGAGATTTGAGGGTTGTGGTTCCTTAACCAGTTGATCCCTAATATAATAGGAAAAAACGGTGATGGGATAACATCAAATATAAGATTTTCAGTATGAGTATGATTGGTGGTTACTTTTAGAGGGATGGTTTCATGAAGTATTGGTCCCGATGAAATGAGGGACCCGTCAATCACTCTAACAGGAACAGAAGTTCTTTTACGAATACAAGGAATTTTATTCTTTGTTACAAAGGCTGAGTCGATGAATACTCCATTTGCACCGGAATCGATGACAGCCTTGGTCATAATTCTTTTATTGTCCCACTGTAATATGAGAATTATAGGGGACATTTGAGTATTTGCTGTAGAGGGGAGTGCACTTAGGATGGAAGAGGCATGAGTCTGCCTACTGCCCTTTATCCGTTTCAATAAAGGACAATCAGAGACCAAATGAACTTGAGAGGCACAATACATGCAGAGGTTTAATATACGTCTTCGATTTTTCTCTTCAGGAGTGAGGGGACTTCTTATTACCCCTATTTCCATAGGTTCGATTGGTAAGGATGGGTTGTCAGAAGGCTTTGGAGGATGAAATGATTTTTTCCCAGTTGAAGTTGAGAGAGCATTTTCGGCCTTTCTTTCTCTAAGCCTTCTGTCAATGCTGATCGATAGATGAATCAGAGCATTCAAAGTAGTAGGGAGTTCTATTCTAGATAGTTCATCCTTTACAGCTTCAGATAAGCCGATTCGAAATTGGTTGCGCAATGCGATGTCATTCCATTGCGTTTCTACTGCCCATCTTTTAAACTCAGCGATATAATCTTCAACGGGTCTATGGTTTTGTAGCAAGGTTCTAATTGTTAATTCAGCAGTATTTTGTTTGTATGGATCTTCATAGAGAAGAGACATGGCTTTAAGGAATTCCTCCAGTGAATCTAAGATGGGGTCATCATTGTCCAAAAAGGAATGGGCCCAGGACATAGGTTCACCTCTCAGAAATGAGAACTGAAAAAACCTTAGATCTTTCTGTGGGATAAGATCTAGGTTTTAAAGCAATTAATAATTTGCAGGAATAAAAAAACTCCTTATATTTGGAACGATCACCATAGAATTTTTCAGGGTTACATACAGCAGGATCGCTAATTGAGTGCAGAACATTATGAGGAGTATGTGTCTGTAAGTCTTTGACATAAGTGAGAATTCTTTCATTTGTAACCTGCAGGTCTTGCACACCTTGGTTAAGTGAATCGATTAGTTGATTCAGCAACAATACTTTAGAATCGAAATCTGCTGGTTCCATTACAAGGGCTGGATTATTCTGTCACGTTCACAGTAAATGATGTGGAACACAACTGCAGATTTGTTAGGACTTTGATCTTTTATTAAGACACTTAGATGGAACTGAGACTTCAGTTCCAGAATTACAGATACTGTTTCTTTAAATAATAAACGGTTTGTTTCATTTAGCATTGACAAGGTTCAGAATTCATTAGCATCCGTTATTCTTGTTAACAGTTCAAATTATAAGAGATTATATACATTGGAATTATCAGCAGCAAGACTGGTGCAGTATAACTTAAATAATACTTGTTTTGAGGGATGCTGTAGCAGGCTTGCTGAACAACTTGATAGAAGACTTTAGTATGAAGAAATAAGATTATCTGTAGCAAGACAGGTACAGCTGAACTTGAATAATACTTGATTTGAGGAAAGCTGTAGCAGGGTTGCTGGAGAACTTGATAGCAGACTTTAGTATGAAGAAATAAGATTATCTGTAGCAAGACAGGTACAGTTGAACTTGAGTAATACTTGATTTGAGGAAAGCTGTAGCAGGGTTGCTGGAGAACTTGATAGCAGACTTTAGTATGAAGAAATAAGATTATCTGTAGCAAGACAGGTACAGCTGAACTTGAATAATACTTGATTTGAGGAAAGCTGTAGCAGGGTTGCTGGAGAACTTGATAGCAGACTTTAGTATGAAGAAATAAGATTATCTGTAGCAAGACAGGTACAGCTGAACTTGAATAATACTTGATTTGAGGAAAGCTGTAGCAGGGTTGCTGGAGAACTTGATAGCAGACTTTAGTATGAAGAAATAAGATTATCTGTAGCAAGACAGGTACAGCTGAACTTGAGTAATACTTGATTTGAGGAAAGCTGTAGCAGGGTTGCTGGAGAACTTGATAGCAGACTTTAGTATGAAGAAATAAAGCTTTAACATTGTTAGCTCTTAACTCAGAGACTGTAAATTACTTAACTTCTGGAAGTAGAGGGATTGTGTCCCCAGCTCTCCTCAGAGGCGGTTGCTTCAGTGAATGGTTGCCGAGAGTGCTGGTAGTTGTCTGTGATGAAGAGAGATGTTGGGGACGTGAATATTCCTCCAGTCCGGTCTAGTAGCGAGTGGTCGTCTCACCGAGGTATGTGAGCCGGTGAGTTTGGCGCGGTACGCGTTTCAATAATCCAGCCTCTATCAGCTGGTGCGGTCGCATTAAATAGCCGACCGCGGCAATGGGGGTGTGGCTAAGCTCCGTCAAACCCGGAAGCATGAGGAGACATCGGGAGGCTTAAGGCCTGACAGTAAGCTGGAGAAATGCCAGTTTGACCAAACGGAGATACAATTTCTTGGATATGTTATATCTCCGTCCGGTTTCCAGATGGATCCCCACAAGCTGGAGGCAGTCTTACAGTGGCCGTTGCCCAAGGGCCTTAAAGCTACACAACGCTTTATAGGTTTTGCGAATTACTACCGCAAATTTATTAAAGGGTTTTCTTCTGTAATTTCTCCTATAACCAACCTAACCAAAAAAGGAGCAAATTGCAAATCATGGCCCAAAGAAGCAAGAGAGGCATTTGAACAGTTAAAATCTTTATTTTCCTCAGCACCTGACCCATCCTGATCCAACCAAGCAATTTATTCTAGAAGTGGATGCGTCAGAAACAGGAGTTGGAGCCATTCTGTCTCAGAGAGAAAGTCCTGATACGCCTTTACATCCCTGTGGATTTTTCATGCGCAAACTCACACCTGCAGAGAAGAACTATGACATAGGGAATAGGGAACTTTTGCCCATTGTACTTGCCGTTAAGGAATGGAGGAATCTCTTGGAAGGTTCCAAAGAGCCACTTTTGATATTTACCGATCATAAGAATTTGGCTTATATTGGGGACGCTAAGAGATTGTCCTCTCATCAGGCTAGATGGTCATTGTTCCTCTCCCGATTCAACTTCATAATTACTTATAGGCCTGGGACCAAGAACACAAAGGCAGATGCACTTTCTAGGCAGTTTGAGACAGATGAAGTTCCTGAACAGGAGGTATTTCCTATCATACCTCCAGAATGCCTCATTGCCACCACAGTTTCCGAAGTGTCTTCTCCACTCTTCTGTGCCATAATAGCAGATCAAACTCAGGTACCCGTCGGAAAACCTCCGGATAAACTGTATGTGTCACCTCCATTAAGAAAAAAGGTCCTTTTTTTTCCCTCTCTCTACCAACTTCTGTTGGTGGAGGTTTGTTTGATAAATGAAGAGGGGAGTAAGAGAGAAAAGAAGTGAAATGCCCCATTAAAGGGATACACCTATGTTAAAGGGAACAATAATTATTATGAGATATATTTTATAGTATACACATATTAATAAGTGGGTGTGGATAATGTGATATATACTACGGAATTAAAATAAGATGTACATTAATACTTTATAACACACTAAATTTAAAGACCCAAATGGTTTGCACAACCTAACTCAAATTTAATTAATTCACTTCACGGGATGGGGTTTCACATGATTATTTTAAAAAGCATTGGGTTGTCTTTTTAGCACTCTGCATATATAACGTATAAGGATTGGATTTGTTCTAAATCACTCACTGATAATAACATGGAAGAGGGAATTTAAAAATAATACAATGTACTTTCACTAATTATAAAACTTTGGATCAATTAAGGTAAAAATGTAAATATTGTGTACTGAAGGTTATTTATTTATTATACTTTCTCTCCACCCCCCTCATTATAGTGTAATAATGGGATAGTAGTAGGAATAAGTTATTTAATGCTGTATTAGTTCAATATGTTAAGAATTAGCTAATAATAACTAATGAGATTAAAAGTAATAAGGCCCTATAAGAATACAACCAGATGGTTTAAAAGGAGGGAAAAGGGAGGAAAGGAGGGAAAAAGAAAAGGAAATTGTTATTTACTCTCGATGTTATTATATACAAATATATTTATTTATTTTTTATTTATTTTTTTACGTTATTATGGATATAATCTTTCTGCTATAAGCTCTAGGATATTTACATTTTATGTTATGGGGAATTAAAGATGAATATAAGATGAATGATCTTATATATAGGTGTTTTATAGATACATATATATAAAGAAAACTTAGAGATAAAATAATCTTATTCCCCACAATTTGTAAATTCAATTGATATTAATGGGGAAAATATGATAGCAGCTGTAGAAGTAGATAAAGTATTGGTTTACGGCTAAAACCTGCATTACTAAGGTGTTTCTTCTATTCCTAAATGGAGCCTTATTTTCCTGCATATCTGGGCAGGCTAGTTTAAGGGGTATATGGGAATGATCTCCTCTTGGATCATTAAGGGAGGGAGGGGGATTTACCCCCCATTGTGGTTTACGGTTCACAATCCAATTCATTTTTTTAAATCTTTTATGAATTTGTTTTCTAAATGTGTGAGACTCGGTCTGGGACGGGATAGGGATTTTTGGAATAGTGATGTCACTTAAAATAATTACTTGGAATGTCCAGGGTATGAACTCACCTTAAAAAAGGGGAGCAGTATATACATTTTTAATCGAAAATTCAATTGATGTAGCATTTATTCAGGAGACTCATTGGATTGAACCTCCTGATAGATTATGGAAATATAAAAAATTCCCTATGGTTTATGCATCAAACCTAGAGGGCAAGAAGAAAAAAAGGGGAACAGCTATTATTATTTCTAATAGACATAATGTTGAAGTTATTCATTCAGTAACTGATGGAAATGGTAGATATTAGGTTTTAATTATAAACATTAATGGTTTCACTTATACTTTAGTAAATATATATGCTCTGAACTATAAGCCATCAGATCTGCTAGACCAAATTATGGATATTGTAGATGAAGTTGCCTGTGGTAGCATTATAATAGGAGGCAATCTCAATAGTGTTGTTGACTTTGTAGGAAATTGGCATTCCGTGAAATCTTTGTTTGTCACATATCAGTTTTATTAACAATCGAATCAAGTATCTTGCAGTTAACTTATGTTTATTCAAACATAACAATCCATCTGGTAATAACAAATGTCTTTAACATTCTTTGTCCAATACAGAGAGCAATTTTCCAGTTGTTATCCATTTTTGATGTTAAAGGTATTGGCCACGAATTCTAAACTACAATCAGTTTTATGGGTTTAAAATTCAGTTACAGAGGGGAGTATACATAAGATTGCCTTACTTTAAAATAAGTGGCTATCTTAGAAAAAGGGGAGTTACTTAGCATCATTTGAAATCTATGATTAAAGTCATACGTTATATTTGGCGGCAAGATATGTGAGACAAAGAACTTCTATATACATGATGTAATGAATAATTGCCTGTAGAAATGTGAGTCTTCAAAGGAATTCAGGCCTTCAAGGCTAGGTCAAAGGTTACTATAAACAAGCCCTTCAACATCACTCTTAAAGTGAACCAGATGTGGTCTCCATTCCTATACAATGAAAGTCTGTAATACTCTATAGGCCAAGGTATGGCTTCTCAATTTCAGTGTTCTGGAAGCAATCTGAATAAAACTTATAATATTTATATCAACACATTAAATACATTTAAAGTACATAATAATATTTTTCAAGCCCCTCTTTGATGCTTTTATGTAAATATAATGCATCATAATTTACTTATACCAATTATTTATGGGATTTTAATTTTGTTTTCTGATATTGATCTAAGTATCAGTTTACAAGGAAAGGCCTTTTAACACAGCCATTTCCAGTTGTCTGTATTGCTTTTTACACTCCAAGAGGGAGAAGCAAGACATTTTAACCCTTTCATTTCTGAACTCCTAAGAACAAAATTCTTGTTACGATTACCTTTACATTTTTCACTAATTCATTAATTTACCTTGGGCATTGATTTTACCTAACATTAATAATAACGGTATCATAGTTATTATGCTGTGCAATTGTATACAGTTTACATTAACCAGAAAACACAATCGGTTTGATTTAGTCCATGAAATACTGTCCTCTCCAATCAAATCCACAAGCACAGTCTCTTTGAAAGTCCATAATGTCCTTTGAAAGTCCAAACAATTTGTCCTTTTATTTAAAATCATACAGGTTTGTGTCCATGTAAAACAGTATTGGTTCTGTAATGAAAAACAGATGGCAGTTTACTATTCTTATACATTAGTACATTTCTTATACCTTAGTACATTTCTTTTACATTGATCACTAGACACAATAATTGATTTATTACACTTTGTACCAATGTTTGCTTTTTAAACCTGTAACACAGTTTGTTCTAATTTTTATTCTTAGACCAACATAAGGACCATAAGGACCTTCCCAACTTGCTTTTCATAGACCTGGTGTTTTAAATGATTTACCATTGCCTTGTAACCTGGCTTAAGCATATCTGCATAATTTCCCTGTGTTACTTCTTTATATTTATTTAATTTATTTATATAGCGCCATCAGATTCCGTAGCGCTGTACAACTTTAACACATAGTTTACCATAAGGGACGATATTTGAAGTAGCAAACTTCAATTCTAACAATAGATGTTCCTGTAATACTTTTAACTATTCAGCATGTTCTGCTGTAACTTGGAACAAAAGGTTCATTAGGGAACGTGATTACATAGTTCTACATGTCACTAACTCATGAGGGTGACACTTGAGTTTGGATTTGCAGGAATAGACATTAATACTCCTGGTAAATATGTTAACCAATTACTCTTATCTTAAAGCATTTTTATTTCTATTTTATTTTATTCATTTTAATTTAGAAATTAATTTATATAGAGTACCATGGTATTTTTGCCAAAGGAACTCTCTGCAATTTTGGTTTCTAGTATTTAGGTCTTGGATTAATTGAACACATATGAGACACTTCTGCAATGTATTTATACACTTTTTGGTTTAAATTAGGATGATACAATTTATTTTGCAGGACCTTAAACAGTTGTCCTGTACCCAAATGCCCTGTGTACGATGATTGAATACAATCAGCCCTTGTAATAAGCCACTAGGTACAAATGTTTGTGTTTCATTGTGTTTAACCCTGTACATGCCAGTTTCAGTATCTAGACCCATACTTTCTTTACTGAAAGCTACATCCTTCCATTCTCTATCTGATCTTATAGGGTATTTGTTATTTGTCTTTTACTAACAGTTACACTCATTACATTTTCCAAGTATTACAACTCCTCAAACAAAGTTTCCTTTGATTCCTGATTTACAAGTTTCACAACAACAAGTGAAACCTTTTTTTTTTTTTTCATAATTAAACAGTTCTGCCAGAATACCTGCATGTTTTAAAGCTTTATCCTGAGAATCTACCATTCCTCTTTTCTCCATATTGGGAGGTGAAGTGTTAAAGCTTTAACTACATGACTGCTGTCACTGATTATATTGACTGGGTCATATATTTCTAGAACTTCCTTTACAGACTCTAACTCCGCTTTCTGAGCAGACATATGGCGTGGCAGTCTATCTTTGCAATTCTTTTGTTTAAGACATAACCTGTGTGATGTGATCCATCAACATAAAATCTCGTCCCTCCACATACAAACTAGAAATCCCTTGTATTATTTGCTTCTCAAAAGGAGATCTGGATTATATTTCCATTTCCTTCTGACATCAAATCAGGAATAGCATATCTTTTACTGGTTTCTACCCTGAGTGGTTTATCTTGTAACTTCAATATTCAATGAGCTACCCTCTGGCTATATACTCCTAACTCAGAACAATTTTGTAACAGTTTTAGATATTTGGGGGGTTTGTAAATTTATCTGTCCAAATCCTGCCATGTGTTGTGTTGCTTCTAAAGCCCATCATACAGCCATGAGCTGTTTTACACAGGAATTCCTCTTTCCACTGGATACATGATTTTAGAAAAATATCCCAGTATTCGTAAAGATTCATGCTACCTTTGCATTAAACTGCTATTAATGAAGAGACACCTGCATAACATTGAACAATATATGGTACTGTTTTAATGGGAGCAGCTAGCACAGGCGCTTGTGTGAGAGCATCTTTTAACAGATTTAACTCTTTTCAACTTCCCCTGTCCAGATGATCTTATCTTTTATATTTTAGCATATTGCATAAGAGTTTTGCTATCCCTGCCATATCATATATAAATTCTCTGCTAACATTTATCAAGCTTAAACATTTCTGTAGATGATACACTGTCATTGGCCTTGGCAATTGCTGCAATGCTTTAACCCTTGCTGTACATGGCGTTTTACATTCTGGATCTATATTAACTCCTAGGAAAGTAAATCTTTCCTTCAAGATCTGCACTTTGAATGTGTTCAGTTTTAACCCATTATCTGCCAGTGTTTGACAAATATCACACAGTATCTGCTCATGCTCTTCCCTTGTTACTGTTTGAACTTAACATATCATTAACATATTGCAACATCTTATTCCCATACCCCAGGGGTTCCAATACTTGAGCCATTGCTTTATGAAAGTAAGCTGGCGAGGAGTGGAAGCCCTGTAGCAACACCTGGAACAGATATTGATGATTTTTAAAGGTAAAAGCATAGCGATACTAGCTATCTGGATTGAATGGTATAGAAAAGAACACATTGACTATATCCAATACAGAAAGTACTTAACATTAGCATCTATTTGCGCCATGATATCTGATGAGATTTACTTATTCACCACATACGTGTCTACAATTAAACCATAAGTGCCATTGGCTTGATTATTAGCCAAATGGTGACTTACATTTGGAATTACCCACTCTCAACACTCCTTGAGATACCAATGCTTTTATCACCTGATTAACACCTTCTTCTTATTCTTTGGGATCTTATATTGTTTAACTGCAGGGGGGGTCTAGAACTACGATTACAACTTGCAAATTCACTATCCCACAATCTTGTTTAGACTTAGAGCACACTGTGGGGTATTTAGTTTTAAGATATGGTACAACCTCATCATCTTGTTGTATAGAAGGTGACACTTCACTCTGTTTTACAGTTATATCATGACTAAACTATCTTAAATTATTAGGTTTAAGCACTCAACCTGTTTTGCTCTCACCTAAAGCTTGCCATAAAACCAAATTTAATAAATCCACATACATTTTTTTTTTCATTGATAACATCCATTCCCATAATAGTACAGTGTGAGGAGAGGTCGACCCATAAGTCACAATTTATTTTACCTCCTTTAATCTCAACTTCATTATCAGTGGATAGAATTTCATGTGCATTTGTTCAATTAAAAACTTAGAAGGGATTTGTTGATATGCTTAAATTTTTAAAGGCAAGCGTGTTTTATTAGAGTCATTCCTGCTCCTTTTTCTAATAAAACTCTGTTATATTTCCCTCTAGTCTTCCATAAATATATGGTCGCCCATCTTCACTTCGTTATCAGCAAGATAGATCTGATAATAGCTAGGGGTTTCACATCCCTATTTATTGGTGGGTTTAGGCAGATTTTACTTGTCGATTTGTGACTGCCTCCACCTTTCTTTCAATGGCACTTAACATCAGTATACACTCTTCACATGAATTTGGTATGTGAGGGGGGGTTGGTTGAAGATGTATGCTCTGTTTTTACAGCTGCCACTCTCTGTAGATTCTTATGGTCTGGGAAATTAAATTTTCTTTCCCTTTCACTGGGTAAGTTTTTTCTTCATATTTAGGACAATATCTCCTAATTGGTTGCAATTATAGCATACCATAGAATTACTCTAATAAAACCCTATAATATCTATCTTGGGGTGTGGCCGAATAGTTTTTAGTACCCTGGTAATTTTGTTAATTTTGTGGTCTTTCCTTAAACCTCACTCTAAAATTACCATATTCAATTAATAACCTAATTTCTCCTTCTACCTTCTTCACTAGACACATTTTTAATAGGGGCCAGTCCTGCTGAAGTATCCCTAGACAAAAGTGTGTCTGTGCAACATTGTAGTTATTCCTGTGTTTTTCCTTTTTAACAATTGCAAGGATTTCATAATTTCCATAGCAGCAAAATCTCTTAATCTAGCTCATTTGGTTACCCTGATATTATAGAGACATATTCACTAACACTCTGCCTGTGTTACTCTTTAGACATAGTAAACTGTTTTTTCTTTTTTATCATTAATCAATTCCATGCCTTATTCCTTAAATTAGCACAAACATGTATATCATAATTTTCTCCATTTAAATTAATCAAAAATAGAAAATTCTAAACTATTCAAACCAGTTTCACACTGTACAACCATTAGCAATATATTTGGAAACAATTCCTGCAACTAAACTCTGGGCTTTTCACATTCTTTATCCTCCAACACATCAATGAGTTAATTTTTAACCCATTCACTTAATGAGGCTGGCAGCCAGATCAAACGACATCTGGTGGCTACCACATCACTAAATTTTTGTTTATTCATTTCACCTTCAAAAACACTCATATTGTAAAAAGGTCCTCTCTGCTCATCATATTTAGACACATTTTTAATCAATCTGGCTAATCTGAGAGTATCCATCTGACCCTTTTCCTTGCACAATTTCACAATTTTCCTATATCTTTTCTTCTCTTCTGCCCTTTTCACACAACTTCTACTTTAATCCAAATCTTTCAGATTTTTCCACAAATATCTGTAACATTCCCCAGACTAGCAATTTTTGCAAATTGTCAAGATTAGTAACAAAGTCTAATCTTGGACATGTGAGACATTGTTTTATGGGTTCTATTTAACAGATCAGTCTGATTCTTAAGCATTTCTTTCATTATATTAAAATCTTAATTTCCTTGACATTACTTAATCCTTTCAACAACTGCCGAGAGTCTGAGTTTTTGTTTCAACTAATGTTGCATCCAATGCACTCTCAAAAGAGAGCCATGGGGGGGCGATTTCCTTCTTTTAACACTTTTAAGGAGATTTACAGTTTAGCAAAAGGCTAGGTAAATTTACTAGACCTTGCAACAACACATATATTTTTCAATTGTTTTTAACAACACATTTCTTTTTTTTTGTTTCGATGTATTACAAACATAACAATTACTGGTCTTTTTAAGTTGACACCATTCCTTTATAGAATCATTAGTTTCCAGAAAGCCTTTTGCCAGTAATGCAACTTTTTCTTTCCCTTTTAACCACATTGCTTTGCTCATTACCAGTTAATCTGTCTAACCATTTCAATACACAATAGCGTTTTCAGGATTAACTCTTTTACAGACAGATCCTGTTACATTTGACAGCAGTCTTTTGCTGCCAATCCATAATTAACTAAACAGTTAATACAATTTGTTTCAATATACATATGAGCAACTTCTACAGACATGTTAAAGACACATACCCTTGAAGTATTTGATTTCCACAGGTGTGCGCATCATCTGATGGAAGAATACTTTTTGGAATATGTAGTTATTTCTTGAGAATCCTCCGAAATGCCATCTTCGATCTGCAATTCGTCATAACATTTATTTCTTCATAAATAAAGTATGGATAAAAGGATACAGATTGTCCTCTCAATTATTATCGTCATATTCTTCCGTCAGTACTGAGCATATTTTATTTCCACGTTCGAACGATTTTTCCCCCTGCGCAACTCTATTTTCGCATAGTAAAACTGAATGTTTAAATAAAGGATTTTTGGGATGCCATCCTGCTGTATCAGTCACTTGTGTTTCTCCTGTTGCAAGCCGGGTACTAAAGCTTTTTTCTTCAGGGAACAATTTCAACTTTTCTTCAGTGAGTTTCTTGTCTTCTTCTTGTAATCTTCTTGTAGCTTGTAGCAGTCATAATTCAGGCTTAAATCAAAAGTTTGCTGTTGGTGCCCGCATTCTCCACCATTAAATGTAGGAAATTGGCATTCCGTGAAATCTTTGTTTGTCACATATCAGTTTTATTAACAATCGAATCAAGTATCTTGCAGTTAACTTATGTTTATTCAAACATAACAATCCATCTGGTAATAACAAATGTCTTTAACATTCTTTGTCCAATACAGAGAGCAATTTTCCAGTTGTTATCCATTTTTGATGTTAAAGGTATTGGCCACGAATTCTAAACTACAATCAGTTTTATGGGTTTAAAATTCAGTTACAGAGGGGAGTATACATAAGATTGCCTTACTTTAAAATAAGTGGCTATCTTAGAAAAAGGGGAGTTACTTAGCATCATTTGAAATCTATGATTAAAGTCATACGTTATATTTGGCGGCAAGATATGTGAGACAAAGAACTTCTATATACATGATGTAATGAATAATTGCCTGTAGAAATGTGAGTCTTCAAAGGAATTCAGGCTTTCAAGGCTAGGTCAAAGGTTACTATAAACAAGCCCTTCAACATCACTCTTAAAGTGAACCAGATGTGGTCTCCATTCCTATACAATGAAAGTCTGTAATACTCTATAGGCCAAGGTATGGCTTCTCAATTTCAGTGTTCTGGAAGCAATCTGAATAAAACTTATAATATTTATATCAACACATTAAATACATTTAAAGTACATAATAATATTTTTCAGACTTAACTAAAGATAGAAGTTATAAATATTCTGGAAAGGGTAACCTACATAATATAGGAATATCTGGTCTATCTAATTTTTTTGTTAAAAATTCCCTTTATGATTGTTGGCGTACTATGAATCCTCAGGAAAGAGATTATACATTTTTTTCGCAGGTACATCAAACCTATTCCCGTATTGATATGTTTTTCGTGAAAGAGGGCCTTCTAAAAAATATTATTAAATCTACAATTGGCTCTATAGAAATATCGGATCATGCTCCAGTCTTCCTAAGAATGTGGGTAAAGTAAGGTAATAGCCCAAGGACTAAATGGAGGCTTAATGAAAGCCTTTTGAAAGTTGACTGCATTAGGGACAAAATAGAATCAGAAATATTATTTTTTTTTTTTTATTAATTATAATGGAGAAGTTGCAACACCAATTGTATGGTGCACCCTAAAAAGTTTTATAGGAGGACTACTAATTAAATACGGTTCCGAATATAAACGGAAGAAAGGTGAATCATTACAAGTCCTGAGGATTAAACTGGTGGAAAAAGAACGGTTAAATAAATTATTAACAAATAAGGGATTAATAGAAGAAATTAATAACTTAAAGTGAACTATTAAAGAAAAAATATATGAGGAGATTAATAAAAAATTAATTTTCCTTAGACAAAGATGGTATCACAACAATAATAAAATTAATAGGGACCTCTCCAATAGAATTAAGAACCAAGACAAAGATAAATCTATAATAAAATTGATGACAAAGGGAGGAAGGATTGTAAACTCGCCTAATGATTTAGCAGAGGCATTTGCAGAGTTTAATAGATCGTTATATAATTTGGGAGAGGTTAAAGTAAGCAAGAGTGAAATTGATGGATTTCTTAAGAAACTTAAACTTCCTAGGTTAGGTCAAGAGAAATTAGAATACTTAAATGCCCCTTTTAGAGAATTGGAAATTGAAGAAGCAATAGGGAAACTAAAACTAAATAAGGCACCAGGCCCGGATGGATTCTCTGCTATTTTCTATAAAACATATATGAAATTTATTATTCCTATTCTCCTAGAGATGTACTCGATATTATCCGAGGATGTTCCATTTCCAAAAGAGATGATGTTAGCAACAATTATACTGATCCCTAAACCAGACAAAGATAATACAATAATTGCTAATTATAGACCAATATCACTAATTAATATTGATATTAAAATATTTTCGAGTGTCTTGGCTAATCGTTTAAAAGAAGTAATGGCGGATTTGATTAATTTGGATCAGTCAGGATTTGTGAAGGGAAGAAGTACCTCTGATAATACACGGAGAATCTTCAATATAATAAATAGAGTTAACGGACAACATAAGGAATCTGTTATTATTGCTCTGGATGCCGAGAAGGCCTTTGACAGAGTCAGTTGGAGATTCCTGGACTCTGTCATGGGACATTTCGGGCTAGAAGGAGCATTTAGAAATAAAACCTTATCCTTATATAAAAACTCCTCTGCAAAAATTAGTAGCCCTTATTTTGATTCTGATCCCTTTGATATTAAAAATGGAACCAGACAGGGCTGTCCGTTAGCCCCACTTTTATACATTCTTACAATCGAACCTCTGGCTACAATGATCAGACAGAATAACAAGATTAAAGGGATACAATTTCAAGAGGAATATATTAAGATATCTTTATTTGCAGATGATGTCCTACTTACTCTTGCTGATCCTTTGTTGTCAATTCAGCCATTACTAGAAGATATTTCTATATATAGTAAATTTTCCAATTACAAGATCAATATTAACAAATCTCAAGTGCTACCATTTTTATTGACCAAGATACAATTAGATATATTATCCTCCTATTTTTATATGGAATGTATAAAAGATAAAATAGATTATCTAGGTATAAAGATATCATTTGATATTGATGCGACTATATTAATGAATTTTGATAACTTATATAAAGATCTACAATCTCAGATATATAATCTGAAGAGGTTAGAACCATCTTGGATAGGGAGAGTCAATATTGTAAAATCGTATTTGATGCCAAAAATCTTTTTAGAACAATCCCATATAAAGTTGATTGAGGGATCCTTAAAAACTTTCAAAGTTTATTTTCTAGTTTTATATGGCGTGATAAACCACCAAGAATAGCAGCGGAAATTCTTTGCAGAAGTTATCGGAAAGGGGGTATAGTATTCCCCGATGTGATCAAGATGTATGAGGCAAGTAGGGCTTCCCAGCTTATGTTATGGTTAAATTTGGATCAAAATATATCTAAATCCTGGATTAGAATAGAACAGGAGTTAGGACCAGGACAAAAGCTATACATCTTAGGGTGGCAAGGACTTTTTAATCTAGGGGTCTCCGAATTGGAGTAGTTTTCCAATGGGATTATAAGAGATATGGTGGATTTCGCAAAACATATGAATAATAAGTTGGAACTTAAAGGGAAATTACTATCTAATACACCGATAGAAATACTCCACTACGCTATGTCAGATATGAATATTAAAACCTGTATACATCTTGGAATAAAAAAAATTAGAGATTTATATGAGGGACTTAAATTAGTGACATTTACACAATTACAATCTAGATACAACCTTTTACCTAGGGAAATATTCCAATATTTAAGGATTAAAATTTTTCTATTGACTAAGACGCTAATTAGAGATCATTATCTGAATCCTTATATTATTTGTAGTCAAAAGAAGGGAGGAATCTCCAGATTTAATAAACTGTTTGATACATTAGATAATGTTACCCATGTTCCCCCATTCGACAAATGGGAAAAGGATATGGGAAAACCCCTTCCCTTGTCAGATTGGATAAATGCTACTTCCCTAGTAAAACAAAGTATAGATAATATATCCTTATTAGAAACACATTTAAAGATTATTTATAGGTGGTATATGGTCCCGGTCAGACTCCATAAAATATCCCCAATATATCCAAAAGAATGTTGGAGATGTAGAAAATAATGTTTCATATATGGTGGGCCTGTACGGGTCTGAATAATATCAAGATTCAAATGTTAAGACTAGTGAAAAGTATTTTTGAAGAGATTGATGTAATTAGCCCCGAAATGTTTCTGTTTAATATGGATTATAAATCAACAAACATCAACAATATATTATGACACATATATAACTTGCAATAAAAATCAATATTGCCAGAGCATGGAATTTACCTAATTTACCATCTTGGCAAGAAATAATGGAACAGATAAGATTCCAATATAAGATGGAATCCAACTTGATTTATAATTCATCAACTAGGAACCCAAGAGATCTTTGGCTACCCTGGACTTCCAAGTTTCCTATATAATAATGAATTACTAGTATAAGGCCAGACCCACACCGAGTCTCGGATATATTTTTTTTTAAAATGTCTCCCCCTTTTTTTTTTTTTATATCTTTATATAGATAAAGATCCATTATAAATGCAATTTAATATATAATTTTCTATTTAAGAAATCTATGGTCTACTGGTTTCTAGATGTTATATATAATAATGAATTAGTAACTGTTGATCGGACATTTAACGATTCTCATAATTGTAATCTCATTGATGCTTTCTTTTTTTTTTTTTGGATTGTGATGTAGTCTTTACTGTATAATAATGATGTATTATTGAAATTTTGTTTAATTATTGTGAATATGATATATATATACTAAAAGGAAAAAAGAGAAAAATGTATAAATAAAATAAATATAAAAAAAAGAAAAAATGTACTTGATTTATTCCATGATAATCTCACAGCAGGTCATCCTGGAGTCCATAAAACCCTCTTTGCTATCTCCAGGAGGTTTTGGTGGTCTACTCTTAGGAATGATATCAAATATTATGTGGGGGCATGTCAAATATGTGTCGTTTCTAAAGTTCCTCCTAGATCACCTCCTGGACTGTTACAACCACTGCCCATACCTAATGCTCCATGGACCCATTTGGCCATGGATTTTATTGTGGATCTACCCAGTTCAAACAGGTTTAATACAATCCTTATGGTCATAGATAGATTCTCAAAGATGGCACATTTTATTCCGCTTAAAAAAATTACCATCTGCTCAAGATTTCATTCAGATATTCTTGAGAGAGATCTTTCGGTTGCACGGAGTGCCCAAAAACATAGTGTCTGACAGAGGTACCCAATTTATTTCTAGGTTTTGGCATTCCTTTTGTAAACAATTGGGCATCGAACTCTCCTTTTTGTCAGCATATCATCCTTAAACAAATGGAGCAGCAGAGAGGGCCAATCAGTCTTTAGAATCCTATTTACGTTGTTTTATCAATGCCAATCAGTCTAACTGGTATGAGCTCTTACCCATGGCTGAGTTCGCCAGGAACAACGCGACTCATGAATCTTCTAATCATAGTCCATTTTTTGTAAATCAGGATTATCACCCCACACTTTTCCCTTCTGAATTCTCAGACACTGACATTCCTGCTTTAAACACCCGTTTAGAATCTATTCATGATACTTGGGATTCCGTTCATTCAGCTCTGCAAAAGGCTTCGATACGTGCGAAAGTCCAGGCTGACAAGAAATGGGGTGCCAATCCTGTCTATCTTCCGGGTGACAAGGTGTGGTTATCTACACGCCATATCAAACTTAAGGTTCCTTCCATGAAATTTGCCCCTCGGTACGTAGGTCTTTTTCGAGTCATCCGACGTATCAATCCAGTGACCTATTCCTTGGCACTTCCTGCCCATATGAGGATTGCCAATTCGTTTCATGTATCCTTACTCAAGCCTCTTACTTGCAATCGATACACTAGAGTGTCCACTCCTCCTCAGCCCTCGGTAGTGGGTGACCAGGAGGAGTACGAAGTTCGTTCTATAATGGACTCCAAATTATCCAGAGGTGTCTTGTCCTATCTTGTTGACTGGAATGGGTATGGCCCTGAGGAACGTTGTTGGGTTCCTGCTGGCCGGGTTCATGTGCCCCATCTTGTCCGGTTGTTTCACAACCGCTTTCCCCTCAAGCCGGGTCCTTCCCA
This sequence comes from Pelobates fuscus, assembly GCF_036172605.1. Lineage (NCBI taxonomy): Eukaryota > Metazoa > Chordata > Amphibia > Anura > Pelobatidae > Pelobates > Pelobates fuscus. The sequence goes on along the minus strand of NC_086319.1, from coordinate 192,120,302 downwards.
CCCGGTGGGCGGTTTTCGAGTGGGGGGGTACTGTCACGGTTGCCGGGCCGCCGCGTGGCAGGGCTGTGCCCAACTTGCACAGCCTCGCCGACAGCACAAGCTTACTTGCTCGTCGGCGAGTCGTCAACCGCCTCCCTGCATCCTCCAGCCGTCGCGCCTGGATCCAAAACGGCGCTGACTGCGTGGTCGCGCCTAGACGTAGCTCCACCCCCGAAGTTCATACTGACGTGCGCGTGACATCACGACGTCAATGCGCACGCACGTTTTGGGGTCAGAGGTCGCCCTCTGACCAATCAGACCTTAGAGAGGGATATTTCAATCCCTAGCTCGCCTCAGTACCTTGCCCTGCCGTGGTTTCCTGTTCCTGGTTTCCTGGGAGTGCGTTATCATATTGAATCTGATTTCCTGGTATCCTGATCTTGGCTTTCCCCTGGTTATTCTGAATTCTGGTTTCCCTGATTTGGCTTGTTTAAACGGTATTGTGTATTTTCTGGCTTCCTTGACCTCGGCTTTCCCTTTGTCCATTCTCTGTCCCCAACGTATTAGTCCAGCCATTCTAAGGTCCGGTTTACGCTCTGTCCTTTTATTTACTTTTCTTTCTTATGTATATGTTTCATAGTTTCTGCGTGCTGGACCACACTAGTAGTCGTGACAATTGCTATGCTCTGCATACTCTCTTGCTATATTCACTGCTAAGCTCTTGTAAGAGCTTGTTCCTGCCTTGCTCTCTGGAGGAGTCTACGGTGGTTATGGTGTTGGCTGGAGTGCTTGGAGCCCTCAGGAAGCGCTAGGAGCATCCTTCAACGGAGGTACCCAGTCAGGGTGCCCGTCGATCCGTTACACATAAAGAGACCTCTAATGCAGGCTTTGTGAGGCAGCCAGGTGGTGGAGAGTAATATGTCTTTGTAATTGTTGAATGAGACGCAATCTGTTAAACCGTGGGATATTATTTATTTGATGTTTGCCATTTTTAGTAGATACTCATTCAGCCACCATTAACCCAATCCTATGACCTGGTAGTAAGCTATAAAGGAAGTCATTGCCAGGGTGTTATCAGACTATATAATCAGTCTGATTATTTCTTCAGCCATGCAGTGCCAGCTCGCCAACTCCAAGCAAATGAGAACTGGAGACAGTCAGGCAGTCACTCTTTTCCATGTGGGTACAACCTAAGGGAGCTGGTGTCTGTTGTCAATGGAAATTTCCATGACCGGAGTGTCTGGCGCCCTTCCTTGGGTGGCGTACCCCCACCAATACAAAACGTGATTGGCCTATAGATGTTTTGTGACCTTTTCAAAAAATTGTTATACAGAGACATTTCTGTGAATGTCTCAGGCAGGGATCGAAGCTTCCAAACAGTCAACATAACTGCCTTTTTTGGAGAAGTAACAGTGCAGCCAGGCAATGACATCTTGAGGAGCATCATCTTTGCCATCTGATGGGCCCTGTCTAGCATCCATTGGGCATCCAGCAGACTCAGGAAGATCACTCTGAAGATGCCAGCAGGTAGACAGTGAGTTCTCCATGATCCACACTCTTGGGAAAATTAAACCTACTTTTCATGAAAGCAGTGTGAGTTACAGATGGAGAGTAATGACTAGTGCTGCATAAACAAAGTGGGTTTAACTTCTAAATGACAGAGAATTTAGCATTGACACTACACAAGCATTATTTGGTGAAATAGCTCAGTTGGCTAACGCATCATCAGTATGAATCGGTTCAAACCTTGGGTTGTAGGTTCAAATCTGGCAGCGTTAACTCAGCCCTTCATCTTTCTGAGGTAGATAGAATAAGTACCATAAAATTGGGTAATGGTAACAACAACCCCTGGATGTTGGGCTAAGGTAACATCCCCAGGAGGTACTTGAAAACCAGACTAATCTGAATGTACCTTTCCTGCTTAAATACTTTGCTATTATTATCATCTTAAACCAAAACTGATATATTAAAGTTGTTTTGGTGCTTATAGTGTCCTTTTTTCATCTTCCCTTATTTGCATTATATGTCTTGTATGTTTTTGACTAAGTAATGATTATGAGTTAAAATTCAATAATTTCTCACTCTGTTAATAGCTGCCTAAAGTGTCAACACAATTGTATTCATGCATTTCCCAGGAATTTGGAATTTTTACACTGAAATCATTCTTACCTTAGCATTTACAGAGCATAATTCTATTAAACAAGGAGAATTTGGCTGTTGATTATTATAATGTGTTTCTTTAACCACTTTTAAAACTTTACAATTGCAACAGTTTAATGTACACTCTTTTTCAGTTCATGAACACTACACAGTGACCTTCAATGTCATTTTCCTCTTATCTCTGATTCACTTCTGGCCTTTCCTTTCACTTCAAAAGACCTTTATCTTTCCCAAGTATGTAATCTGATCCAGAATGTCTTTCTTTAAATAGTAACAAGATTCAATGTGAATGAGAAGGCAATGCAGAGAAGAGAAGATGCCAGTTCCTACCAAAGAGAAGTATAGACATTTGGTCATCAGCCATATATTTCTTCCTCTGAGTGTGCTTTCTAACTGAAAAGTAAAACATTAAAAAAAAAATGAAAACTTTTTGTTTGCTATAAATTAACTGCAATAATTTAAAAATAATGCAACATTCTACATAATTCCAATGATACAGCACACAGACTAGTAATATCCCTCTATAGAAGTGATTCCCAATGTATTTAGGGCAAAGGCACACTTCAATGAGAGACACATTTCCAGGGAATCCCAATTTTCTTTAAAATGTTTCCATCCTCAGTAGTTTATAAAATATACTTGAAGGCTTGTTTGTTAGATATGCATTCCTAAAACCAAAATAACATATTCGTTTTAATTCATTGTCAGATGGGAATCAATTTTGATGCTGACACTTTATTTTTTTTTAATTTAAGGACTGCATTAAATCTGTTACAGGCCTGAGGTCAGTGCCAAACAACAGACATGAAACTTATCAATAATAAAAGTTACCTCATCAAAACTAGAAATTAACGTAACCTCATCAATAAAACAGACTTCATCAAGAGATATTTTGTACAGGATTAACTTCAATCCTAGACATTTATAGCTGTCAGTGCCAGTGGATTATATTAAAGACATTGGTAGCTAGTGGCAACCAATCCAAAGGGCTTCATATTGCAGGCACACTCACAGAGCTGCCTGTAAGTGAAGAAGAAAAGTGTGCTCATGAAAGATGTAATTGTTGCACTAACTAACATTAGGAAGCCAGGAACATAGTTCTGGGCTGTATAAGTCATGTGTGGGGTTGTAATTATACTGTGGCACAAACATACAGATTTCCCAGAACTAAATGTATCTTTTACAACCACTTTTTCCAGAAATAGGTTCCTATTGAAATTTGCCATACAATAATAAACATCAGAAAACAAACCAAGTTAGTGGTCACTTAATATTACACACTGATACAAAGATCAAAGAGACAATAAAAAAGGAGTCAAATTATCAGTCATGCTAAAAACCCGGCATCCTTTCTCCAAGCAATAAAAAAAAAAATGATATATAAGAATAACTCAATAAACAAGAGAGAAAATAAGAAACAAATTGCACATCCTTATCAAATTGCTGCAGCTTGCCATATAGAAGAGAAATGGCTGTAAATAAAGAAAACATGGAGCCGGTTTAAAAAAAAAAAAAAAAGAAAAATGCTCCAGCATTGTAGACAGGTCATTGCACCTTTATTAGTATGAAAATCCTCAGCATAAGGAACTGCACCAAGGAGGGAGAGAGGGGGTGCAAAGCCTAACGCGCTTCAGACACAAAGGTCATTACTCAACACATGAAATTCCTGTTAGACTTTGGCTCCCCCATGTGGTGCAGTTCTCATCCGAGGTTGTTGAAACTAATAAAGTTGCAAAGATTTGTGTACGAAAACTAAAAAGAAGCATGTGCAAGACCAAAGTGGGATCCCTTGCAAGAATGCTCAGTGTTTTCTAACATCAGATTTTAGATAATAGGTTCCACCGAGGTTGGGACACATTATCTATACTCTGATGTTAGGAGATGCCATAATGCTGCATTCTGTTACAAATATGCAATTAATTACTCGCTGAATAGGGAGCATTTTTTTTTGGAAAGCAAAAATCTTGGATGAAAATTTAATTTGGCGAAGATGCAGTTCTGGGCTTACACATTTAAGCCATAAGATGATAATGACTGGTAGACAGTCACTAGAGGCAGAATTAACCCTGAAATGTAAACATTTCAGTTTCTTAGAAACTGCAATGTTTGCAGCTACAGGGCTAAAATGACAGGGACAATGTACCCAGACTGTCCCTTTAATGTAACAATTTAAGTTAATCAGGGACGTTATCCAGAGATCTATTTTGTCTCCAATGAATTGTTAGCAAGGAGTCCTCTGAAATATTGGGTACTACATAATACATCCAATTGCATAATTTCTAACCAGAGGCAGATCTCCAATTAGGTGAGTTAGGCACTCACCTAAAAAGGCTCTCTGGGGCCTCATGGCTAATTACTTGGCCTTAAGGGAGACTGAACTATCAGGCCTTTGGTCTTTGACCGAGGGTCTGACACCAGGAAGGGGCCTGGTTGCTTGTCCTGTGTGCTGTTGTGTGTGTGGGCCCCTCAACGTAATGTGTCCACAGAGAGAGACCAGTGGCATTGGTCTGCAGCTCTGCCAGCTTGCAGACCTTAAAATAGCTGTCAATGAGATCTGGCCACAACAATGCTCTGACACTTCAAGTGCCAGAGCTCGTGAGACAACTACCTCATGGTCTTTCTGCACGGGCACATCTGCAGACCATATAGCTAGCCCACTGGACCACCAATAGAATACTGCATTAAAAAAGGTATTTCAGTATGGTCAGCAGACTGTATACAGTAGAAAACCTAATTAATAAGTATGAGTGAAACAATAAGTTAATTGTACAGAAAAAGGTGGTGCAGGGATGATATATATTAAAACAGCTTGGAATCTAAAATCAAGGAATATCATATTTCAAATTGTAATGATGCAAAATATGCAGCAGAAATTTTTGATTTCAGGGATATACAGTATTTACTAAAATGTATACAGTAGGTTATGATAGCATCAAAGTATTCTTGTAATTATGTCCAGAGTGCACAGTAAGCTGACAGGTTCTATGAGGTATCACTACATGGATTGTAATAGGGAGATTAATTGAATAACGTCCCTAAAGAATTTAATTAATTCCTGTTTTAGAGAACATTTTGTTAAATGACAATAGACTTGGGTATAGTCTGAAGTAAAACTGAGTGTAAGATCTCACATTTTACAGCTCGATCTTGATAAAGAACCAGGAGGGTCCGAACGTTGATGTAATTTTAATATGCTATTGGAAAATTCCCAGCTCCTGTTTTTACTTTTGCGTGTTTGTCATTGGGAAGCACCCAGTTTCGGATTTCTTTGATTTATTGTTTTGGGTTGAGTGCCGGAGCCTGGACTTTTTCACATTTGACGTGCTGTTACTACTGCAAAGGATTATGGATTCTATCTTTCTATTGAGATATATATATATATATATATATATATATATATCCAAGATGCAACACACATGCTGATTATGTAGATCAATATTGGTGTTGGAGAAGAATAGTAATAAATACTGGCATTTCCTCTTCAGAAATTTAAACAAAATTAAGGTAGAAGTAATAGTGCCTTCCTGAGTTGGATATATGGAACGTACAATTAGGTTTTACTTCAAAGTAGTTTGTAATATTTTTTGCCACAACATTTGTCGAGTTGGTTATTATGATGAGGCGTAAAAGTGATTTGAGGGTAATAACAAATAAAGGATATTGTATCTTTAGACAAGATGGAGAAGAAGAAAATATGTTCACCTTACATGGAAAGAGATAACTTTTTAAAATTAATTTAGGAATTAAACTGTTTGAGACTTCCTCCCTCTGGTTCAAAACACCTTTGGTCTCGTTAGAATAAGTTTGCCAGTGTGCCAATGTGCCAGGGCTGGTTTTGCAGCCATCTCAAAGTGAAGAAAATCATAAAGAGCACAATAATAATATGTGGAATAATCATTAATACATAGGAGGTAAAACAAAAATTATATAAAGAATGGGACATAATCAGCAAAACTTGACTGGTATTTTTAAATAAATACTTAAACAGAAAATAAATATAAACATTATAAAATTGTTTGTAATAGTCTCATCTGGATTCACACTTGAAGTTATGAGTTGACTTTTTTTATTTTATTGTAATTTTTAGTGTTTGTTTATTAAATACAGTATTATGGTTAATTCGAGGTGCTAGAATATTCTTCAGGTCTACACCATAAACTTACAGTAAATGCATTCATTTACCACTCTCTGTATATCAAACCACCTTTATTTCTATATTTTTATTTCTCTAATATCCTTTGCCTTTACCATTGCTCATGTCACAGAAAACAAACATAGAACTGTCATTCGCAAAATATTATGCTCTCAGGTTGGTTAGCTTCTTCTTTCTTATTCTGAAGGTAATAATTCTTTACCCTGACATATAATTCAATGTTCCCTATACACTGCTTTCTTAAAACAAGTGTGTGTGTGTGTATGAGATGTTCTGCTAGTGGGAGGGAGGCATTTTGAATATGAGACTGTAGGATGGGAAAGATTTTGAAAAATGAATCCTAAAAATGCAGAGTGTTTTATAGGGCACTTTGGAACTCAAACATGGAGGAGGTACTTCTGTTCCTTTTATTCTTTATTCCAAATAATTCAGGTTTCTGATTTTTTTCCTGGCAGCTCCTAAAATAATTGCTGTTTCCATAGCAATGTTTTAATAGAAAGAGATTGGTACTGATGACATGTGTGTGTGTGTGTGTGTGTATGTTGGGAGGGAGGGGGTTGTTCTGATAAAAAAAACTCAGCTTTTAATGGGAATACACTTCTTTGTACGTGGATGGGAAACAACATAAGGGATCTTTTTTTAAAGATTTATTTTACTCTTTTGAATCACTTTTGTATGTGCCTGAACTCTGTGGGTATTTCAATTGAGTGGCTATAAAATGCGACCTGTATCTATAAAATGCAGGTTCCTAAATATAATTTCTTTTTACAAAGACATCAGATAAACAAGGGTTAATATTTTTAATGTATGTCAGAACTTAGCCTGCCAAATAACATTTAAGTAATTTGTAATCTAAATTTAAATTCTAAGAAATAAAACATGGCTTCAGAATGCACGGCTAAACATTTTAACAAAGTCTTTATTCTATTACAGAAGTGAAGGGGTTAATGGCATGACTTTACACAGCTGTGCCACTCGGTTAAAATCCGGGATGAAAAGCTGTACAAAATGTTCCCTTTAATATTCATGTCAGAATAAAGAAGCTGATTATTATGCTGTTAGAACAAAGGGAATTTAGACAGCTCCGTTAGAGCTGCAAAGAACACGAACGGAAGCAAATTGTCTGTGTCAGCAATCGTAGGAGGCCAACAAGATGCCTGTATCGGATGTATGCAGCGGATGATGTTTCCAATTTAATGGGACTGGGAGTATGTCTGGTACAGCAAGGCCAGTGTGGAAAATTATTACAGCCAATTATAGACTGTGATGCAATACAGGGATGTCAAAAGACACATACAGTACAAATGATACAATTATTTTTCAGCTTGTTACTCTGTTGGACCTAATGTGCTCTCCAAACAGCTGTGGAGTTCAGAGAGTAGTTACATGAACATCTCACCAGTCTAAAATAAATTCCTTAGTCCATTGGAGCTATTTGTATTGTTTGCTACACATTGAAATATAGACATGTGCAATTCATTTCGGTCCGAATATGAATTCGGAAGAATTTCGGGAAATTCGGTCATTTGGGTACTTCCGAATGTCCGAATTGCTTAAGTTCCAAGGTGCCGAAGTGCTGAAGTGCCGAAGTTCCGAAGATGCCGAATTTCCGAAGTGTCAAACTGCCGAAGTGCCGAAGTTCTGAAGCACAGTATTGCCTAAGTACTAATATTCTTACCCAGTGAAAGAAATAAAAAGGTTACATTGTATACAATTTTAAATAAAAAGTATACAAACATAGCCAGGATTCAGCTGTAAGCAGTTGCAACACTTACAACAATCAAGTAACATACATTCATATAAAATGTAAGTTACTTAGCCAGTCAATGTAATGACAGGAATGAATAAGTAGATAGCTCCCTAATACCGTGGGAATTAGGGAGTTATCTACTAAAAGGCTGAAAGACCTAAATTGGTCTTTCAGCCAAATTTACTAATACTAAGTAAAGATTACTTTATTATTATTAGTATTAGTAAATTATGCCCCTACTCGCTATACCAAGAGTAGGGGCATGTCTATTAAACAGTGAGCAGCCTATGGCTGCTCACTGTTAAAAAAAAAAGTCCCCCTTCCAGAGCCCCCACCCCTGAGCGGCAGGTGGGGGCCCTAAATTATAATAAGGGGGGGACCTAATGTCCTCCCCCCTGGCCCCCACCCCTGAGCGGTGGGTGGGGGCCCTAAATTATAATAAGGGGGGACCTAATGTCCTCCCCCCTGGCCCCCACCCCTGAGCGGCAGGTGGGGGCCCTAAATACTTAAAAGGGGGTGATCTAAGGTCCTCCCCCCTGGCCCCAACCCCTGAGTGGCGGGTGGGGGCCCTAAATACTAATAAGGGGGGGCCTAATGTCCTCTCAATAAAGTGTTGTTGTACCTACATAACTGTTTGTCATCCAGTTACTGGGGGGGGGGATGAGTCTCTTTATGCCCTTAATGGTTCCTGTTCAGCTGAAGGAACAGAGATAGTGGATGTAACCAGTTGTGTTACCAGGGTATCTGCTACAACTGGTAGCAAGCGGCGGGATCACACTTCCCAGCCGAATGGAGCCAGCGTTCATGAACCGAACCAGTTCATGTACTACACAACCCTAAAGAGACTAACACTACAAGATTTAGTAGTAGTCAGAGGGCAATCGCACTAAGGCTGAGCTGATTGCTACCCTCATGGAGGACGATCGCCAAAGCAGTGAGGCAGCTGTGCCACAGCCGGAGAGCGAAAGGGAGGCCCTGCACAAAGAAGTGCACCCCTGAGTGGTGGGTGGGGGTCCTAAATACTAATAAGGGGGACCTAATATCCTCCCCCTGGCCCCCACCCCTGAGCAGTGGGTGGGAGCCCTACAGTAAAATAAGGAGGGGGACCTAATGTCCTCCCGCCTGGCCCCCACCCCTGAGTGGTGGGTGGGGCCCTAAATAGTAATAGGGGGGGACCTAATGTCCTCCCCCCTGGCCCCCACCCCTGAGCAGTGGGTGGGGGCCCTACAGTAAAATAAGGGGGGGACCTAATGTCCTCCCCCCTGGCCCCCACCCCTGAGCGGCGGGTGGGGGCCCTAAATCCTAAAAGGGGGGGACCTAATGTCCTCCCCCCCTGAGCGGTGGGTGGGGGCCCTATATACTAATAAAGGGGGGAACCTAATGTCCTCCCCCCTGGCCCCCACCCCTGAGTGGCGGGTGGGGGCCCTAAATACCAATAGGGGGGACCTATTGTCCCCCCCCGCCCCCACCCCTGAGTGGTGGGTGGGGGCCCTAAAATTTTTTTCCTGTCCTTCCCCCAGGTGACTAGTGGTCCCCAAACCCCTAGTCACCCCCTCCCCACCAAAAAAAATGATCCCCCTACCTACCCCCCTCACCCTAACAATAATGAGGGGGGGACCTTTAACTAAGAACCTGTAAAAAAAACAAAACAAAAAAAAACTTACCATTCGATGTTTTCTTTCTTCTAAAATCTTATTTTTTCAGCCCCAAAAAAGGCCAAATTAAAAACCATAATAACCGATGCAATTTAAAAAAAAAAAAAAAAAAAGCAACGAGCGCAAAAAAAAAAATCCTTCTTCACCCATGGTGGGCTCTGCGCAGACTGAGCTCTGCAGGGCGGGGGATGGCTTATAAAGCCTTGCCCCGCCCTCCAATTAGGCTCAGAGCACTCGGATTGGTGGGTTTAAGCCATCCAATCAGAGTGCTCTGACAGGTAAATGAAGAAACTGACAGGTAAGTCTCCATTTACCTGTCACAGCACTCTGATTGGTTGGTTTGAAATCCACCAATTAGAGTTTTCTGTGTCATTTTACACAGCGTGGGAAAGTTCTTTGGAATTTTCCCACGCTGTGTAATTTGACTCATAACTTTCTGATTGGTGGATTAAGTAGCTGGCTCTTTTCCCACGGGCAGGCTCTCTGTACCTGGGAGGCAAAGAGACGGTCCCTTTATACCGCACTTTGTCTACCAGGTACAGAGGCTCATGAGATGAAGACCACCCCCCCCCCCCGTCCCTGGATGTGGGAAACCCTGTGTTTGGGTGGTGGGCTTTGGAGACAAAGAGAACAAAGTTCCTTCCTGCGCTGGGACCTCGAGGAGGGGGAGGAATGTGAGATTTGTCTTTGCATGTGTGTGTGACCCACCCCTTGTACTGGGTTTGCATAAAAGCCATGTGTGGCCAATAAAGTGTTGTTGTATCTACATAACTGTTTGTCATCCAGTTACTGGGGGGGGGGGGGTGAGTCTCTTTATGCCCTTAATGGTTCCTGTTCAGCTGAAGGAACAGAGATAGTGGATGTAACCAGTTGTGTTACCAGGGTATCTGCTACAACTGGTAGCAAGCGGCGGGATCACACTTCCCAGCCGAATGGAGCCAGCGTTCATGAACCGAACCAGTTCATGTACTACACAACCCTAAAGAGACTAACACTACAAGATTTAGTAGCAGTCAGAGGGCAACCGCACTAAGGCTGAGCTGATTGCTGCCCTCATGGAGGACGATCGCCGAAGCAGTGAGGCAGCTGTGCCACAGCCGGAGAGCGAAAGGGAGGCCCTGCACAAAGAAGTGGCATGGCGTCTGGAGTTCTACCTAGAAGCTCCCTTTGCAGAACTCCTGACAAAGATTTTCACTGAGGCTCAAGCCTTTGTCCTGGCTCAGAGGAATGGAGTGAACCCCACACAACCCGAGGGGCGACAGGGGGGCGGAAGAGAGGTCCCCGGGAAGTTCGGAAACTCCTGCCCAAAGACACAAATTACCTTGTGATGCCTTTAAGGAGTTCAAAGAAGTGGAGGAAGGCATCAAGAACTTCTTGCAGGACTTCAAACGCCAGTGCCTCCTGCAAGAAGTTGCCCCCACCGACTGGTTCACCATACTGGCCAGCAATCTATCGGGGAAGGTGGTGAAAGCCTACTGGGATGTACCCGAAGACCAGCTCTGAGATTACCCCTTTGTGAAAAGAGTCCTACTGGCCGGGTATGCCGTCACTCCGGAGGCATACCGCCGGAAATTCAGGGAGACCAAGAAAGGGGAGAAGGACTCCCATGTGGAGTGGGCCTACCACATCACCAGAGCCACCCAGAGCTGGATGAACTCCCAGCAGGGAAAATATCCCGAAGAGATCCTCCAGCTGTAGCACTTCTTTAATGGACTTCCTACAGAAGTGCAGGAATAGGTGAGAGACCGGAAACCCAGAACTGCTATCAGGCTGCCCCCTTGTACCCACCGATCCCCAGTGAAGATGCCTGGTTTGTCCTGCACGAGGTGGACCCCCTCCAAGCTGCCAATGACAACAGGGACCATCACAGGCAGCCTGTCCAGCTGAACGGGTGCATCGTAAAATAATATCTGCTGCTGAAATTCTAATATCTGATGATAAACTTAACTTGCTTAGTCTCCGAATGTGTACATAGCCATGTGTGAACATTTGACCCTTTTCTGCTTTTGCAAGTTCATAATGAGCGATAAGCATAATGGATGTGATCATTTAGGTAAAAAGACAAATAGGAAATATATGTGACTGCATTGCAAATATGAGTCAAAATTTATTTTAGAGGCACGCTTTCCTCTTGACAGTAGTCACCAGCTTGGCAGCAAAGGCAACTATAACAAATGCCCTGTCTTGGGTGGTCTGGTGCCTTGCTGGACACAAACTAAAACTATACCTAGTTTTTACTGCATTCAAATTTTGGCAATAATAGAAAATTCTGCCTTAAAAGATAAATATATATATTATTTATAATTGAAAGGTTAAAAGTATTTATTTTAACTGCAATGATACTTAATTTTATTAAAAAGAACCTATGTCCAACATTTTTTATTTTCTTTCATATTATATTTATGTAACCTCTCTAGCTAAGATGATCTACCCTCTTTTTGCCCAGCACATGTACATTTTCAGTCAAATGCTATTAATGGCAATTTCTAGTTCAAACTTTGTCACAGAGTTGGATAGTTTTATTGAGATTTAGGGATTCATGTGAAAATACAATCTTACTTTATACTTTTGTATGAATCCATTAAACCTTAAATTGCTATGTAAAGCTAGTTTGCAAGTTGTTTAGAAAGAAGTTGCCTTATTATCCCATTAATATGCCTTACTTTTAACGCCTACCAGCTCCCGCTAGAAACTCACTTAACAAGATAGGGGTTTTAGTTCAGCAATGGCTGGTAACGTATCACACTCCATTTATTGGGACATGTATTCCCAATTAAGTAAATTGTTTTTATTTATATATTTCTATTTTTGTTTCCCTCTGACCTCTGCACTTAGATATATAAATGAACATTTCATAATTATCTGGGGATAATTCTACACAGTGAATTTCTTGACTTACAAGATTTGGAATATATTAGCCACTGTTTGAAATCATTGTCTATGATTCATTTTAATTATGTATTTAATCTGGTTATATTCATTCTCTGCAAATAATAACATGACAGCAATAACTAGATTCAAGATAATGGCCATAGATCAGCTCTATTTAGGCCACACATTTATTATCTTAAACTGCAATCATACAGTATATCAACTTGCTAGATGCAAGCCCTAGAAATGCATATGCAACCTTCAATTTCAAAGTCAATACAGGAAACCTGTCACATCCTGCTCTGTTCTGCGGAGATGTCTGGCCTAGGCTTCTGGTATCCAATACTCTTTTTACAATTCTTGTTTTGTTTTCCTTGTTTTTTCTGGTTTTCTATTCTGTGTCTGGTTTTCTTTATGCTGGGTTTTCTGGGTTCATTCCTGTATTCTGTTCCTGGAATTCCCAGTCTCTTGGATTCCTTTAAATGTCTGTTTTATGTTGCCACACCCATTCCTTTTCCATGAATCATTTTGTTTCCTGCAGGCAGTTGCTACAAGTCCTCTGCCCTTTTCTTGCAGGCAAGTGCTGTGTGTTTTTTATTATTGTTTATTTATGAATGCATATCTAGGCAGATAGGACCCACCTTAATTGTAGGACTTTGGATACATCTTGGCCATTTATGTATGTCTAAATCTCCAATGTTTTACATATATAGTACTTAATTATGTCTCCTCTTGTTTTGCCTTGTATCTCTTGTCTTGTTTTATTTAGTCTTGTATTCCCAGTTCATGTACAGTCCCGTCCTGCCCTGTTCATGTTTCCCTCATGTCTTGTGTACATGTTCTGGGTTCTGCTTTCTGTCCTGCTCTGGTTCTGGGTTCTCCTAGTTTTGTCTTGTTTTCTTGTTTGGTGTCTATTCTAGCCTTACCTTGTTTCTGTACTGGATACATATCTGCTGAAGAGCCTCCCTATCCAGTTCCTGGGAGGCCTGCTTCTTGTCATCTGGCACCTAAGATCCGCAGAAGCTGCATATGTGGCTGCACAAACGCTGGTGCTCGACACCAGGGGGCGTGTGGTTACCCTGCACCAGGCCATGATAGTCCATTTCCACACAGTGACTCCTAATATCAAGATCAGGCATACTGGGTCCCTGTCACCAGACCGCCACCCCTGACAAAACCCAATACTAAAGATGCATACTGAGAATGCTTATCAGTGCACTAAAGTCCTAAGGTAAAGGGTCATTACTTATTTTTTTAAAATAAACAAAACATACAAACATTGAATACTTAGAAAAAAAAGTACCTCATTATTTAAAATGTTTTTTCTTATCTTTTGTTATATAGTGTATTATGTGTTATATGTATTATGCCCAGTAAGCATTTTTGTTACTATTAAAGGAGCACTATAGGGTCAGGAGCACAAACATATATGTCTGACCCGAAAAGAGGAGATTACCCAACCCGGGTGTCCTATAATAAGGCAACCAGATGGGTAGAAACCCAGTCCAATCTTGAGCTAAAACGTAGCAAAAACAAAAAAACTTTATTAAAGTCTATTAAAAGACTGGGTGAGGGTCGTAATGGACAGAGTCCTATAGGGAGAATGATAGCTGCATAGGTAATCAGCTTACAATAGACTGATTCTATTAGGCAAGCCCCTTACTTGTAGGTCGAGGCAGTATGCTAAGCCATGCAACAATCCGGGAAACAAAACAGCAGTAGGGACAGGAGGGAGGAGAGAGAAAAAATAATAATAAAATAAATGATCTCACACGCCAATCCCCTAAATTCCTGTGCTAGCCCTTATTCTCCTGAATAACACCTTCGTGGGTGTTCTATTCTAAGACTCAACTAAGTCCATACAGATATCGTCCCAGTTAAATAACTAAACAAACATGAGTGCAAAAAAAAGGTGCTGAAGTGCTCAAGTAAGTGAAGGCTGACTGAACCCGACGCGCGTTTCGGCGTAACCGTACGCCGCCATCAGGGGTATCTAATGGGAGGCTGTCCCCGCGGTTTATTTAAACCGGCATCTCAATTAGGTCCACGTGGGTATCTACCAATCCCGTGTATTCAGAGCAGAGAGGGGGCGTGGCATGAATATGCCGTAGAACCAGCCCCTCACGTGTTCTCCGACCAAATAACTGAGACCAGTGCATTTAGACCGGGATTTAACCCTTGGAGTGCCCAAAGGTTGCCACTGAAAATGTAATAAAGGATCACATAAAAAATGAATATGTATAAACAGGAGCCTACAGCTAGTTTGAGATATAAATTACAGATATCCGTATATAGCCGGTTTTACAATAACCTGGCAACATGAAAACAGATACTGAGTTATCACTGGCAAATAACTGTAGATATCATCCAAGTTTATATATTTAAGTAAATGATCCTAGATTTACATGGGGTATAATGGGGCACTCAAGACAAGGGTAGCAGGCTAACCCACAAGTATACAGGCCATAGTGAGAGTATATTTTGGGGGGGAGCCTAGAAGTGTCAAAAATAGAAATCAATAAAGAAATATATACATATATACAAGCTTGTTATTAAGATAACATTATTTGTCAGAATATGGCAGTACTTTAAATGAATGGGGAGTAAGAGAAGCCCTCATTCAACCCTGTAGGTGAACGTGTTTTGAGATGATAGATCCAGAAAGCTTCTCTCTGTCTAAGTCTCAAATCCCAGTTCCCTTTTCTAGGGGGTTGAGGTATATGCTCAAGACCCATAAATCGAATACCCGCTGAGGAGTGGTTATGGTATTGGTGTAGGTGTCTTGAGACAGGTGTCTCCAGATGTCGTCTAACTGAGTTAACGTGTTCGCGTATCCTAAGTCTGAAATGGCGAAAAGTCTTTCCCACATATTTTAGACCACAGGAGCAGGTCAGCAAGTAAATCACTCCTGTTGTATGACAATTGAAAAATGAACGAGGTTTAAACGTCTTTGAGTCACCCATGTCAGGGATTGTCTTGGATTGTCTACTGATGAATGGGCATGCACTGCAGTGACCACATTGAAAGGTACCCATAGGTAAGAATTTATGAAAATAGCCAGAGGGGGAAGTTGTTGAGAGATGACTGGGTGCTAAAATATCTCTCAGGTTCCTGCCTCTTCTTGCTGTAATCGAAGGGAAAGGTGGTAGGATTTCTTTTAAGTGCTTATCAGACTTCAGGATGGGCCAGAATTTCCTAAAGAGATTTGACATAGTGTCCCAACCAGCATCGAACGTACCAATGCAGCGTATTGTGTTCTGCTCAGTCTTTCGACTCACATCTGTGATCAGTGTTTCACGTTCAGTTTGGACAGCTCTAAGATAAGCTCTTTTCAGAACCCTGTTTGGGTAGCCCTTGGTCTTAAACATATGTCTTAACTCATTCGCCTTAAGTTTGAATTCTTCCATTGTTGAACAATTCCGGCGAAGTCTCAGGTATTGACCTATGGGGATTCCAGACTTGAGCGGTGTAGGATGATGGCTGGTCCAGCATAGAAGGTTATTGGAGGCAGTCTTTTTCCTGAATAGGGTTGTATCAATTTTGCCCCCAGATACCTGTAGTGTTAGGTCTAGGAAACAAAGTTTTTGACCTCCCACTTCACTCGTGAAACGTAGATTGAACTCGTTATTATTCAACAGATGTACGAATTCCTTGAATTTCTCTGATGTATCTAACCATATCAGGAACACATCATCGATGTATCTTTTCCAGTAAAAGATCTGATCGATGTAAGGTTTCAAAGCTGGGTCTAGCTTAATGCATCTCTCCTGAGTGCCCCATTATACCCCATGTAAATCTAGGATCATTTACTTAAATATATAAACTTGGATGATATCTACAGTTATTTGCCAGTGATAACTCAGTATCTGTTTTCATGTTGCCAGGTTATTGTAAAACCGGCTATATACGGATATCTGTAATTTATATCTCAAACTAGCTGTAGGCTCCTGTTTATACATATTCATTTTTTATGTGATCCTTTATTACATTTTCAGTGGCAACCTTTGGGCACTCCAAGGGTTAAATCCCGGTCTAAATGCACTGGTCTCAGTTATTTGGTCGGAGAACACGTGAGGGGCTGGTTCTACGGCATATTCATGCCACGCCCCCTCTCTGCTCTGAATACACGGGATTGGTAGATACCCACGTGGACCTAATTGAGATGCCGGTTTAAATAAACCGCGGGGACAGCCTCCCATTAGATACCCCTGATGACGGCGTACGGTTACGCCGAAACGCGCGTCGGGTTCAGTCAGCCTTCACTTACTTGAGCACTTCAGCACCTTTTTTTTGCACTCATGTTTGTTTAGTTATTTAACTGGGACGATATCTGTATGGACTTAGTTGAGTCTTAGAATAGAACACCCACGAAGGTGTTATTCAGGAGAATAAGGGCTAGCACAGGAATTTAGGGGATTGGCGTGTGAGATCATTTATTTTATTATTATTTTTTCTCTCTCCTCCCTCCTGTCCCTACTGCTGTTTTGTTTCCCGGATTGTTGCATGGCTTAGCATACTGCCTCGACCTACAAGTAAGGGGCTTGCCTAATAGAATCAGTCTATTGTAAGCTGATTACCTATGCAGCTATCATTCTCCCTATAGGACTCTGTCCATTACGACCCTCACCCAGTCTTTTAATAGACTTTAATAAAGTTTTTTTGTTTTTGCTAAGTTTTAGCTCAAGATTGGACTGGGTTTCTACCCATCTGGTTGCCTTATTATAGGACACCCGGGTTGGGTAATCTCCTCTTTTCATGTTTGTAATTACAGGGTTATGCCCTATTACCCAGTCTAGGTGACCGTCTCTCTTGGGGCACGGAAGTTGGGTTTGGAATTTTCTTCCCAATCTTCTGACCCCTAGAGGCTTTTTCAATTTTTCTATATGTCTGACCCTATAGTGTTAAAACCACCATCTAGCCACCCTGACCCCTTCTGCTTCCCTAAATATAGTAAAATCTTACTTGTATTCAAGCCTGAAGCTGCTGGTTTTGTCCCTGTTTGCTTTAGAACAGCAAGCTGCCTAGTGACATCAGTGTTCAGTGTCTGCATGCAGAGGGAGGAGATACTGAATGTTGTGATTCAAACTAGGCAGGACTGAGATAGGAAGCAGCTCTAGCAGCCATCTGATGAGTGGCCAGTGAAGTTATCACTAGGCTGTAATGTAAACACTGCATTTTCTCTGAAAATACAGTGTTTACATCAAAAAGCCTTAAGGGTATGATTATACTCACCAGAAGAAATGCAATAAACTGTAGTTTTTCTGGTGACTATAGTGTCTCTTTAAATGAGATGTGCATAGTGGATACATGAATTGGTCACCTAGTAATGATGGTATGGGTGATTTCAGCATGAGAAGGGTTAATTTGGTTGTATGGGATTGTACTGGATGTCAGAAGATTTACAGCACTAATTCCACTTTCAAAGCTGGTACCTTAACCATGTTCTTATGCCAGGTTTGACATTTTCCAAACACTTTGTCCTTATATTTATCTTTTCGCAGACTGGATAACTGCACCACATCTTTCTGGGCTGCCTCACATAACTCTGCTATTTTAGATATACATGATTACTATTAACAGTCAGGAGACAATTCTTTGTTAAGAGGTCTAACCAAAAAGAACAATAAAAATATTTATAAAGTGGATAATCATGCTGTCTAGTATAGTATAGTATAGTATGACAGCTTACCCTGCAAACAAAATGCAAACATGTGTAGTGTAACTTAAGCTATTTTAAATATACTGGAAAGTCCACTATATTATGTCATAGACAAGTCCTATAATATGTGTATAATATGGATAACCTGTGATCACTCCATAAATGAAAAATAAATATTTCAGTTTAAGGCATACAGTAAATGATTAAAATGTTTTTACATATACACTCCTGTATAAAAATGGGTGTCCGAATGAAACACAAGGACGCAACGCAGAGTTCCCATGGTTATTCCTTCCATTAACCCTATATCAGGCCAGCTTGGAAAATTAAGATTATGATGGTAGTATGACCTCTTCCCTTCCCTTTGGCAACTGAAACCATATGACCTCTGCCCTTTCCTTTGGTAACTATTTTATAAACTGCTGGCCTTTATTATCCCCAGAGTTACTCCACCTTGGACTGGGATTCTTGTTCGAAGATATGAAACTATGGGGTTTTCTATGTCTGTCTGTCTATACAGTGAGGGGAAAAAGTATTTGATCCCCTGCTGATTTTGAACGTTTGTCCACTGACAAAGAAATGATCAGTCTATAATTTTAATGGCAGGTGTATTTTAACAGTGAGAGACAGAATATCAAAAACAAAATCCAGAAAAACGCATGTCAAAAGAGTTATAAATTGATTTGCATCTCAATGAGTGAAATAAGTATTTGATTCCCTATCAATCAGCAAGATTTCTGGCTCCCAGGTGTCTTTTATACAGTTAATGAGCTGAGATTAGGAGCATTCTCTTAAAGGGAGTGCTCCTAATCTCAGCTCATGACCTGTATAAAATACACCTGTCCACAGAAGCGATCAATCAGATTCTAAACTCTCATACAGAAACATAGAATGTGACAGCAGATAAGAACCATTTGGCCCATCTAGTCTGCCCAATTTTTTTTTAAATACTTTCATTAGTCCCTGGCCTTATCTTATAGTTAGGATAGACTTATACATATCCCATGCATGTTTAAACTCCTTTACTGTGCTAACCTTTACCACTTCAGCTGGAAGGCTATTCCATGCATCCACTAACCTCTCAGTAAAGTAATACTTCCGGATATTATTTTTAAACCTTTGCCCCTCTAATTTAAGACTATGTCCTCTTGTTGTGGACATAGTCACCATGGCCAAGACCAAAGAGCTGTCCAAGGATGTAAGGGGCAAGATTGTAGACCTACACAAGGCTGGAATGGGCTACAAGACTATCACCAAGCAGCTTGGTGAGAAGGTGACAACAGTTGGTGCAATTATTAACAAATGGAAGAAACACAAAATAACTATCAGTCTCCCTCGGTCTGGTGCTCCATGCAAGATCTCACCTCGTGGAGTTTCAATGATCATGAGAACGGTGAGGAATCATCCCAGAACTACACGGGAGGATCTTGTTAATGATCTCAAGGCAGCTGGGACAATAGTCACCAAGAAAACAATTGGTAACACACTACGCCGTGAATGACCGCAAGGTCCCCCTGCTCAAGAAAGCACATGTACAAGCCCATCTGAAGTTTGCCAATGAACATCTGAATGATTCAGAGGAGAACTGGGTGAAAGTGTTGTGGTTAGATGAGACCAAAATCGTGCTCTTTGGCATTAACTCAACTCGTCGTGTTTGGAAGAGGAGGAATGCTGCCTATGACTCCAAGAACCCCATGCCCACCATCAAACATAGAGGCGGAAACATTATGCTTTGGGGGTGTTTTTCTGCTAAGGGGACAGGACAACTGCACCGCACCAAAGGGACAATGGACGGGGCCATATACTGTCAAATCTTGGGTGAGAACTTCCTTCCCTCAGCCAGGGCATTGAAAAT
Source organism: Pelobates fuscus (assembly GCF_036172605.1). NCBI lineage: Eukaryota > Metazoa > Chordata > Amphibia > Anura > Pelobatidae > Pelobates > Pelobates fuscus. The sequence goes on along the minus strand of NC_086319.1, from coordinate 192,100,220 downwards.
GGGTTGTGGGTGGGTATTCCAGCAAGACGATGACCCAAAACACACAGCCAAGGCAAAAAAGGAGTGGCTCAAGAAGAAGCACATTAAGGTCCTGGAGTGGCCTAGCCAGTCTCCAGGCCTTAATCCCATAGGAAATTTGTGGAGGGAGCTGAAGGTTCGAGTTGCCAAACGCCAGCCTCAAAACCTTAATGACATGGAGAGAATATGCAAAGAGGAGAGGGACAAAATCCCTCCTGAGTTGTGTGCAAACCTGGTGGCCAACTACAAGAAACGTCTGACCTCTGTGATTGCCAGCAAGGGTTTTGCTACCAAGTACTAAGTCGAAGGGGTCAAATACGTATTTCACTCATTGACATGCAATCAAATTATAACTTTCTTGACATGCGTTTTTCTGGCTTTTTTTTGTTGTTGTTGTTATTGTCTCTCACTGTTAAAATACATCTACCATTAAAATTATAGACTGATCATTTCTTTGTCAGTGGGCAAACGTTCAAAATCAGCAGAGGAACAAATACTTTTTTTTCCTCACTGTATTTATATTACGATTTGAAATTGGATGAAAGTCATAAATACATCTAAACACGTGGTTTAGGTGAAGAAAAGAAACAACACTTTTGACTTAGGTTAGATATAATTATCTTAACCTATATAGGTCAATGTATATAACATTTGAAAAAGTCTCCAGTGTGTATTTTTTATCATTAAAATGATAAATGAATCACCCAGCTGTGAAAAATTAGCTTTGATTTATAAAACCTGCATTTAGGAAATGAACCAATTTGTGGATAAAAGTATATAAAATGAATTCTGAGTCTTAGAAAAATATGCACATAGGATTTATGTAAATCAGACAGCTAGGTGCTACGGACATTTAATGAGTATCTCATTTTAAAAATTGTACAGTTGTGTAATTAAGGTGTGATGGGAAAAAGAGATTTTCTCTGTCAACTCCCTTGCTCTGTTCTGTACAATGGTGAATGATGTGGTGTATTATGTGGTGCTTGCATTCATTTTTGCACCAAGTCTAGCAACAGAGATTATTTGCGCTAAAACAATAGGAGCAGTTGCCAAATTAGGGCACACTTGATGAGTTGGAGGAGATTTATTAAAGGCTTACTATAACCCTTTTTGCCCTTTATTTTTTTAACTCAAAGTGCCATAGCAAACAATATTATTTTGGTCTCACCTATAACCTGTAAAATGAATAAACAAATAAAACTATAACTTACCTGAAATCCAGCATTGGGTAAAGCTTTCTAGAAATGCATTTGATTGGACCATTTAGCTGTCTCAGAGCGTATACATGTGTTGCGAGCTGGTAAGCGGAGGGAAGGAGTGAGAAGGGAGAGAGGCAGGGAAGGAATGCTTCCCCTTGCATAAACTGCAGCGGGAAGGTCTGCATGTCTTTCAGCACCAGGGCGTTGCATTTATCAGCAGTAGTGCTGCCAAAATATATACAAAATACAGATTGTTTCCTTGTGATAACCTCCACAAATTCAAAACAAAAGGAAGGAAACACGGTCATAAATAAAGATAGTTAAAACATAACTTTTAATCACAAAAAAATCAGTAGTTGATGTGTACATAGAAGATTACTTTCTGAAAACCCTTATATACATAAAGGGATTAAGGAGAGATAATACGTGGAGTTAAAAAAGTATTAATTAGGTTGACATTAAAAAGTGTCACTGCAGACAGACTGAGTGGAAATGTCAGTGTCTAGCTATAGATATAGAAGTCCAGACAGACCGGACAACATTTATTTTTGTCTAGCATTATTTTGATAAGCACCTCACAGTGCATACTATTTTAATCTGTGTTGGACCAGCTAATTCAGGTTTTGGTACACTAGTTGCTACAGTTATTGCATATTGCAACATTTTGTACCTTTTTCCTGTTACACTTTCTAGTGATTTGTTCAGCTTCATTCATTAGTAATTGTACATTATACTAGCTTTAGTGTAACTATAATCTTAATTTTATTAATGCCAGGAGGCGAATATTTGCTTAAGTCTCTCTTTACTAGAACTCCACAGCAGCACATTAACATAGAGAGATAAACACCAAAGACAAAAACATAAGGTATCTATATAAGGCTCCTCCTAAGCCACCATTTCCTCTTTCACGCTGCGACAACGTAACGTACACAACAATGACAATAACTAAATAAAGAAAAATTCACAACATAACGATGAATGTCATCTGGAAAAACTTCGGATAATGGATGAACTTGATCTTTAACCCGCCAAACGGCCGATCCTATGAACTGAAGTCGAACCATTAAACTGAAACGAAATAAACAGAATCGAAAACACTGATTAGTGAACGATATGTACTGATAAAACATAAATCCCACGATCCAGTACTGATAGAATAAAGACACGAAATCCATACTAATGACCGTCAATACAGTATAACATGCACTTCCCACAACATCATCCCAGACTAACCAACCTAGCCCAGATAATCAGACAAATCAACAGAAATACAATCAATGCAATCCATCCAAAACAAGGGGGGGAAGAAATCAAATTGGGTGGGAAATATTCGCCTCCTGTCATTAATAAAATTAAAATTAAAATTACACTAAAGCTAGTATAATCTACAATTTTATAGCATGACAGGAGGCTTCATATTTGCTGTTTTAACGCTCCGACAGCAAAGCAAAAGAAGCATGTTCCGACGGTCTAAAGTAAAATAGGCGAAAAAACTCTACACGGGACCCGTCCGCAGAACGCAAAATGTCCTGAAGGGAAGCGCTCGCCAAAAAAGCTCCGGAAGCTGCGGCGCCCCTAACCAAAAGCGCTCCGAAGGTCGCATCCACGCCCGCCAGAGCCAAAATACATCTTATCCATCGCGCCAGTGCCTTCGCTACACGAAGCTTAGGCGAGTCCTAGAAGTAAGGGCATGATACAACCGTCGATTCCGACTTGGTACGTCTAAGCACCTTGACGGAAATCCCCTCTGGAGAAAAACAAGAAAGCGCCGACATCGAAGGCCCGGACATCCGAAACACGTCTGAACGAGACCAGACACAACAAGAGGGCAAATTTCGCTGAAAGCTGGCGAAGAGAAAGGTCCTGGTTATCAGGCCAATTCCGAAAGAACGCCAAAACCAAACTCACGTCCCAGAGGGAAGAATACTTGTGCGCCGGAGGGCGCACCAGTCTCATTCCACGCAGGAGCCTGCAGACTAGCGGATCCTGGCCGATTGGAAAAAACTCGAAGCGGGACATGTGCCGTCGAGATAGCTGATCTAACCACGATAACCGAGCGATATGACCGACCCAGGTCAAAGAGATGAGACAAGAAATTCAGCACGCTAGATACAGGCCCCGTAAAGGGATCGGTATCCCGTTCCAAGCACCAGCGACACCAGGAGCTCCATGTTGAGAGATAACACCTCCTCATCCCAGATGCCCAGGAATCCCAGAGAAGGCCACTAGCCGACTGCGATAACGCCTCGACATTCCAGGCACCCCTGAAAGAGTCCAAGGTCATCCCGAATATCGCCTTGCTGTTCCAGGCAGATATATGCAGGAGGCACCAGCTCAATCCGGCCTGCACATCTGAGGCCAGGGAGATCATCTGGTCCTAAGAGGGTCTCTTGTGTAGAGAGTGCGCCTTCAGCCGCTGCATGGCCCTGTAATGTAGTGGGCCCGGGTAGAACGCCTGTATCGAGGCCAAGAGGAGACCCACCACGCGAGCCAACCTCCGGAGGGGAGTCCGGTCTTGTCGAAAACACGTCTGATCTCCTTCCGAATGGCCGTTATCTTCGCCGCAGGCAGGCGGAGAATGCGGTCTTGCGCAGCGACTACGAAACCCAAGAATTCCACCGTCTGCGCAGGCTCCAAGGCCGATTTCTTCAGAATGACCACGAACCCCAGGCATTCCAACGAGGAAAACGCAGAGCGCGTCCGAAATCTGAGCCCGGCAGTGTCCTCGCAAAGATAAGCAAGTCGTCCAGATAGATGATGCAGCGTACGGCCTCTGATCTGAATTGGGTGACCACCGGTTTCAGGAGCTTGGTGAAGCACCAAGGGGCCGAGCTGAGGCCGAAGGGGAGGCATGGGAATTGGTACGGAGAGTCTCTCCATACGAATCAGAGGGGACTGCGACAGACCCCGTCCACCGGGACGGAGAGGTAAGCGTCTTCTAGGTCCAGTCTCGTGACCCAGTCTACTGGCCAGAGAAGGCATCGAAGAAGGTGAACGCCCTCCATCTCGAAGTGGTTGTATACCACGAAGGCATTCATTTCTCCTAAATTGATCACTGGACGGAATTCTACAGACTTCTCCCTTACCAGGAGAAAATCGAGCTGACGAAAGCCCCCAAATCCGGGGCCTGTAGGACCGCGCCTTTGGCTAGCGGAGCTCGAACTTCCACCTCCAACAAGGGCTGTTGACCTCTTGTGATGACGGGGATCCTCGGGCGTCCAACCTGTGTAGGGGAAGAGTGGAAGTCTGTGGCATAACTCCGCACTGTCCCAAGGACCCATACGTCTGAAGGTAACCGTGGGCGGAAGACCTTCCCGATCGAAGACTTCGCTTTAGCCCGGGAGGTAAACAGAATAACCTGTTTCTGCAGTTCCTCAACGAAAGGCTCTCTGAACAGCAGACCTTTAGCCAGGGGACCCACATCTTCGGGTCCCAAATCCGACAGCTTGTTGTCCATATGGAAGAGTGCCGTCTTCCTGGGTTCCGTGCAAAGGGCCACAGTGGCATTGCCCAGCAGGCAAATGGAACAAAGTGCCCAGTCCCTCATGGTGGCTGGGTCCAGAGCCCTACCTTCTGTGAAGGCCTCGTCTGTTAGGGCCAACATCCGGGGATCCCTGCTCCGTCCCCACTCTGATAACAGTGTTAGCGAGTGAGCGGGGACGCGGGCAGGGTAAAGAACAAAATGGGGATTCCCGCTCGGCGGACGAAGCCGGCGGGCGGGAATCAAAGGCAACACACGAGGGACCGCAGAAGTCTTTCTCCGCGGTCCCGGCGGTCGGCACGGGGAGCGGGCGGAAGACCGCTTCTCGGCGACCACCACGGCCAATAAGCCAGAGGAAACAGAACAAACAATAAAGCCAACAGGGTAAAACAAAACTCCCAAGGAAAAAACAGGCACAAAAGAAATAAACACATGGCAAACTACCAGTAATCTGTATAAATAAACACATGGCAAACTACCAGTAATCTGTATAAATAAACACATGGCAAACTACCAGTAATCTGTATAAATAAACACATGGCAAACTACCAGTAATCTGTATAAATAAACACATGGCAAACTACCAGTAATCTGTATAAATAAACACATGGCAAACTACCAGTAATCTGTATAAATAAACACATGGCAAACTACCAGTAATCTGTATAACTAAACACATGGCAAACTATCAGTAATCTGTATAAATAAACACATGGCAAACTATCAGTAATCTGTATAAATAAACACATGGCAAACTACCAGTAATCTGTATAAATAAACACATGGCAAACTGTCAGTAATCTGTATAAATAAACACATGAAAAAACTATCAGTATTGTAAAGGAAACATTCCCCAAAGAAAATAAAAGAGCCAGAAAGGCACATAAATCTCACAACCAAGCATAGTTCATAACAACCATAAATAAATCACACTAAATCCCAAAGCCACCCACTAGAAGCAGGAGGCAGTGGTACTCTGACCTGTACTGATGCAGAGCAGCAAAGAAAGAGGGAATGATGGCTTAGGAGAAGCCTTATATAGATACCTTATGTTTTTGTCTTTGGTGTTTATCTCTCTATGTTAATGTGCTGGTGTGGAGTTCTAGTAAAGAGAGACTTAACCCCTTATGGACCAAACTTCTGGAATAAAAAGGAATCATGACGTGTCACACACGTCATGTGTCCTTAAGGGGTTAAGCAAATATGAAGCCTCCTGTCATGCTATAAAATTATACTTCTATATCTATAGCTAGACACTGATATTTCCACTTAGTCTGTCTGCAGTGACACTTTTTAATGTCAACCTATTTAATACTTTTTTAACTCCACGTATTATCTCTCCTTAATCCCTTTATGTATATATGGGTTTTCTGAGAGTAATCTTCTATGTACACATCAACTACTGATTTTTTGTGATTAAAAGTTATGTTTTAACCCCTTAACACCGCAGCCAAATGTACAAGTTGTGAACAGAACAAAACGTAAACAAAACCTGGCATTTGCGCTATATGTCTGTCCAACCGTAATTCACCTCTTTCATATTAAATGCATCCCCCTTATTATATATCATTTTATTCAGGGGAAACAGGGCTTTCATTTAACATCAAATATTTAGGTATTGAACATAATTTAATATAAAAAATATATAAAAAAATGGGAGAATTTTTTTTTTTTTAAATTTTTTTTAGTTCTATGTGACATTTTAACTGTGGGTGTCAAAATACTGTTTGCTTTTACTGCAATACAATACACATATTTGTATTCAGCGATGTCTCACGTGTAAAACAGTACCCCCTATGTACAGGTTTTATGGTGTTTTGGGAAGTTACAGGGTCAAATATAGCGTGTTACATTTGAAATTGAAATTCGCCAGATTGGTTACGTTGCCTTTGAGACTGTATAGTAGCCCAGGAATTTAATTTACACCCATAATGGCATACCATTTGCAATAGTAGACAACCCAAGGTATTGCAAATGGGGTATGTCCAGTCTATTTTAGTAGCCATTTGGTCACAAACACTGGCCAAAGTTAGCGTTAGTATTTGTTTGTGTGTGAAAAATGCAAAAAACGCCAATTTTGGCCAGTGTTTGTGACTAAGTGGCTACTAAAAAAGACTGGACAAACCCCATTTGCAATACCTTGGGTTGTCTACTATTGCAAATGGTATGCCATCATAGGGGTAATTTTCATTCTTGGGCTACCATAGGGTCACAAAGGCAACGTAAGCAATCTGGCGAATTTTAACGTGAAAAAAATGAAACACAAGCCTTATATTTGACGCTGTAACTTTTGAACACACCATAAAACCTGTACATGTGGGGTACTGTTGTACTCGGGAGACTTCGCTCAACACAAATATTTGTATTTCAAAACAGTAAAAAGTATTGCAGCAATAATATCGTCCGTGTAAGTGCTGTTTGTGCGTGAAAAATGCAGAAAACGTCACTTTTACTGGCGATATCATCGTTGTAATACATTTTACTGTTTTGAAACACTAATATCTGTGTTCATCAAAGTCTCCCGGGTAAAACAGTACCCCCCATGTACAGGTTTTATGGTGTCTTGGAAAGTTATAGGGTTAAATATAGTGCTAGCAAATTAAATTCCCTATACTTTCGGCATGGGTTGTCAGGCAGGTCCCGCTAATTGTAATTAATTAGGATACCTAATTATGTAAAATTATTACATAAATATATGTGTAGAATTAATATATGTATATATATATATATATATATATATATATACATATGTGTATATATACATATATATATATATATATATATATATATATAATTTTTTTAAAATATTTTTATTTATATATAGGTATATATAGTTATATATACGTATATATTTATGTATATAGATATATATATATATTATGATATATATATTATTTTGTTCTACGTGTATTTTGATATAAATATATATATATTAATATCACAATACAGTTAGAACGAAATAACACACATCTATATATTTTTTAATTATTTATTTTTAAATATTTTTTTAATTTAATTTTTTTACGTATTTACATATATATTTTTTATATTATATATAAATATATATATATAACAATAATTATATATATTTAATCAGTATCAGTCTACGTGTAATTTGATATTAATATATATATATATATATATATATATATATATATATATATATATATATATATATATATATATATATATATATATTAATATTTAAATACACATCGTGTATGTGTAAATGTGTGTATGTGTATATATATATACTTAGATCATATATATATATATATATATATATATAATATATATGATCTAAGTTTATTTTTTTTGTAACTGTAATTTTATTTTAATTTTTTTTACTAATTTTTTTATTTTTTTCACAGGACAGGGGGCAGAGACAGTGTCAGCCAGTGATTTCACATCACTGGATGACACACAGGATCAGTGATCACAGTGACTGCCTGTCACTGTGATCACCTCCTGCAGATTGGGTAATTGACCACAGGGGGGAGTGCCTGGGTGGTACAAGCACTCCCCCATCCAATCTGCAGGGGGATCATTGTGCCAGTTACATGTGTCAGCCAATAGGCTGACACATGTAACACTGATCGCAGTGACAGGCTGTCACTGCGATCAGAGCGCTCTGAGATCGCAGTGACAGCCTGTCACTGCGATCTCAGACTTAGCTAAATACAGAAATGTCCAGATACACCAGAGCGTGGATAAGAAAAGACACACACTTAGTGGGTAAATAGATAGAGAAAAACTCTAAAAACAATTACCCTTGTACTGAAGTATTGTAGATAAGGACTCCTCACAGTCCTCAGATTAACATGGAAAATAGAAAATCTACAATACAATAACAACAGAAAAACATAGTGCAATAATGCTATAACACTTTAAAATGGTGAGTAGATGCAAAATAGTCACACTCACAAACAGAAATTGATTGTAGGCGTTATCATAAACCTCAGGACTTGCGAAGCATCATGGCAGATATAGAGGAGAAAAAATATATAAAAATAATAGTGCAGAGTATCTTAAAAATGAACACTTTAATGTACAAACACACTTACAAAATAGAAGTGGAAAACAGGCACATCAATAAATCCAATCTCAGGATCCCTGGAATCAGGAACATCAAAATGACCAATGTCCAGAAAAGAGATGTGAAAATAAAATACAAAATAAAACCAAAATCAGAAATTCTGCACTAAAATAGAAAGCCCTACGCGTTTCGTTCAGTAACCTGAACTTCCTCAGGGGCAAGTGAATCTCTTAGTCTGCATGCAACGTCCTTCAAGTCCCGATCTTCTTTTAAACTCATCTGAGTTTGGCACGCAGTAAGTCCCAGCCTATCCGCACCATACTTCCGGGTTCGGCATTTTCTATACTTCCGGGTGCGTTCCAATGACGTCACCGGAAATGCGACTCCGGTTTCATCCTTAGACTAAACCGGAAGTGATGATGCGTTCCATTCGGCAGTTTTGCGTTCCACCACTCGTCAAAGGGGCGGAAAAGGACCATAATATGAAAAAACAATAATTACCAAATCAGAAATCGATCTCATATCCCATAAGTCACCAGGATATCAATAAACAATAAACAAACCTTCCTCTATAAAAAATTACTAAATACATAAAGGAAAAATATAGGAAAAATAAAAAAATAAGAATATATATATAAAAGTAAAAATAAAAATAAAAATAAAAATTTAAAAATGAATAAAAAATAGCCTAAGACATATATATAGGGTCTTAAAGGAACAACCCATCAAAAGGTAAAACGACTTGAAATGTATATATATATCTTATGCAACAAATTATGTATTTAGAGAAAACAAACCAAATCAAACTCTACATTCAGCCCCCTTGGTTGCATAGTTTGCAAGGTGTATATCCAGTATCCTTCTCTTTTCCTCAATAGTAATCCAAGGTCACCGCCCCTTTCGTCCAAAGACACTTGTTCAATAACAGTACATTGGAGGGTACTGAAATTGAAGGAAGGGCATTTATTACAGTGCACTGGCACTGAGTGTGTTACCATTTTCTTTTTAATATTGTTTCTGTGCTCTTGGAATCTAATTTTAGCCTTCCTCCCTGTCCTCCCCACATATTGCAACCCGCATCCACATGTGATCAGGTATACGACATGTGTTGAGGAATCTCAGACTTAGCAGATCGCAGTCACTGACCCCAGGGGGACTGCCTGGGGGGCCAGGTAAGTCCCCCGACCGCGATCTGCAGAAGGGGAAAGCCGCCGGCCGCATGTGTCAGCCGATTTGAAATTGGCTGACACATGCTGAATACTGGTCGCAGTGACAGCCTGTCACTGCGATCAGAGACTGCAGATCGCGGTCACCGGCCACAGGGGGGGTTGCCTGGGGGGCCAGGCATCCCCCCCGACCGCGATCTGCAGCGTGCAATTAGCGCCGGCCACGTGGGCGGCCATTATGGCGAGGGCGTACTATTACGCCCGCCGGCGTTTAGAGCCGGTTCCTGCAGGGCGTAATAGTACGTCCTCCGGATTTAAAGGGTTAACTATCTTTATTTAGGACAGTGTTTCCTTCCTTTTGTTTTCATACTCCTAATCAGGGTTAACCCCTTCACTGCCCTATATATTTTTTTTTCTACACTAGGCTTTCATTCTGTCAATTTTCTAACCTCCAAAATTTCATATCTTGTTATTTAATATCAATAAAATATACATAAGTAAAAAAAATGGGAAAAAAATGTATCTGTTTTGTCTCTTATAACTTGTAGAACACTAGGGTAGCTACAGTTAAACATCTGATAATAATTAATTAATTTATTATTTTGAAAATACATCATATGCTGAAGGGTTTCATATGTGTGACAAACGCTCCTTCCCACGGATGTTTGCAATGAACTACTGGAGCAGTGTGCAATCAGGCCCCCTGCCTACCAACTAGTGTCCAGGTCAGAGAACCCATTTGGGAGTTACCCTCCCCAGCCTCCATTAGCAGCTTTCCCTCGGTGCCCCTGGATCGGCACTTTCCCTTCTCTCTAATTGAACTGAGCGCTAGCTCCCTAGTGGCCATTCACATGAAGAAATCCACAAATGGTTCTCAGCGATACTTAGCTGCGACCACTATGGAACTAATTTCAGCATGAGGACTTTGTCGATCCTGGTCACCTCAGCCGTACTTAGCCGCGAATGTCATGGAATTGTTTTCGGCATGAGGTGACCTTGCGGTTCCCAGACAACTTGGTACGGGGTTTTGAACCCGCCAGGAGAGCTTTTTTTGGTGGGAATGTGTCTGAGACTAAGTGAAACAAACGCTCCCTTAGAGCCAGGCAGAGCACACTGTATTTTGGCCAAAGCACACATTGCTCTGGAACTATTTTGGGCATAGGACCATGTGTACGGCCAGTCAGAACTTTGACATGGTAGCATTTCCCCTACACTGCATGGATCTGAGTGCTATTTGGACAACTTGGGCATTTAGATCAGGGCTGTATGATATATATGGGTTATTATATGTTTTTATGATGTTTTGGAGTACTTTTATATTTTTATGTTTGGCTCTATGTTAATGGGAGATAATTATCTGATATAATTAAACCTATCTTGATCTTTATTTTAAGAAATGGCAGACTTCGAAGTCACTATTCAAAAAGTATGGAATCATTGTATTTAAAGTGAAAATCCATTCCAACTGTAAATACCCCACAGTATTAAGTGCATTAATTATGGGTGATAAAGGTGTGAGAATACAGGATAATAAAAGCAAATAGTTTTTTAAAATGTATTTTTATGCTCATATCATTATCTCCAATACGGACCTTAAACAAAGTACATTTAGGACATTACAGTTCTGCATTCAGTATACAAGATGGAACGCAGACTGGAACGCATACCATAGAGTGGGAGAACTCTATGTCTCCACTGGCGAAACAAGAAATGACGCAATGCGACCAAAAGCGGAAGTGAGGTCATAAAAAAAAACTAAAAGAGGCTTGGAACACAACCTCTACCCGGAAGGAGGAATTCAGACCACCAAGGAATATCTGGAGGAAATTATAATCAACACACAAGGTATGAATGAAGTATAGAGGCTAAAGGAGTCTTATCAACCAGACTAAGGAAGCCACAAGATGGCAAAATGCATATCAGGACAATTACAAAGACTTCATATGCTATTTACCAAATAGAGTCTTTGTAATTTGGTAGAAATACCATACAATTTGGTATTTTATCACTTTTTGTTTGTTTTACTATTCATTTTATTTTATATATTGGTGTTTAAAATGAAATAAAGCTGTTTTACATGCCTAATATCTTGTATCTCCTGCAGCTATAAAGAAGGGTGTGTGGTCTTGAGCCACACAAAGCATCTTTTACAGCTTGCAGGTTCTACATTTACATTATAAGAAAGAAAAGATCACCACCATAACTACAGCACCAAAGAGGGGAGTGGTCATCCAAAACGGACCAATCAGCGATACATACCAGAGCTAGGTCATATAGCTCAGGGGTGTCAAACTCAAATTCATCGGGGGCCGCATCAGCAGTTTGGTCACCCTCAAAGGGCCGGTTGTATCTGTAGGACTATGTGTCCACTCTTTATTATCATAAATTATTACACACACACACTGACAGAGACATACACACACACTGACAGACAGACATACATACACACACACTGACAGACATACACACACACTGACAGACAGACATATACACATACACACTGACAGATACATACACACACACACACACACACACTGACAGACAGACAGACAGACACATACACACACACACACACACACACTGACAGACAGACACACACACACTGACAGACCGACACACACACACTGACAGACCGACACACACACAGACAGACAGACAGACATACACACACACACAGACAGACAGGTTCAGGAGGGTGGCTTACCTGGGATCCAGAGTGCTGCCTGAGGTAGTTGGGAGTTGGAGGAGCTGGTCCTGCCCAGCCCCCCTCCTCTCTGCCCTCTGCTGTCTTCTTGGGAGGACTTCCTCCCAGGCTGACGTGAGGGGGCCCTGCTGGGCGCTAGCCACGCTGTGTGCTACAGAGGGAGCAGGGATATGACGTGTTCATATCCCCGTCCCCTCCACACAGTCCGCGGCACTGCAGCTTGGCGCTCGGCCACGCTACAAGAAGTGACCGGCAGGAGAGGGGAGCTGTGCGCTTCCCTCCTGCCGGTCACCCGGACATTTGCGCCCCCGGGCCGGTGCGCCCTAAGGCGGCCGCCTGAGCCGCCTTATGGATGCGCCGGCCCTGGGTGAAGGCTGGCGGCCGGGGGCGGCTACATGGGCCACATGACGAGGTCTGGCGGGCTGGATTTGGCCCGCGGGCCTTGTGTATGACACCCGTGATATAGCTCAAGAAATTGTGAGTGTTCAATTGGCAATTTTACATACCAAAATATATTTTAAAGTTTTTTACACTATTGCACTTCATTTCTATATTTAAAGGAATACATACCTGACTGAAGTTGTTCTTAAAAAAAAAAAAAAAACTAAAGATAAGTGTTTTTATGTACATTTATACACATGGAATGATTTGGCACTTCATATTTAGCACTCCACTGTTTTATTGAAAATGTGTCACATTGCTGTGTGTTTGGGAGAATTACACATTCAGTGTAGAAGCAACTATGTGTACAAGAAAAATTAGGCACGCAAAATTGCTCAGAAAAAGTTGCTTTGAATCTCTTTATTTGACCACATACATTTCAATCCCTTCTAACACTTCATTACAATATGTTTGGTCATTTATAGGAACAAATGAATGTTTAAATGCTAGAATATTTTTTCAGGACCAAATAAGAAATACATGTCTGAAATATATATTTCACTGTAACTCTAATGATTTCCAGCCAGGCAAAGCCTGTGTGAGAGTGATAAGGGTTGAAGGGTGTGAAGAACTCCCTCTGGCTAACTCTCTCCCTGTTGGTCCCTTACATAATTAATGGGGAGAAGTCATTGTTCTGTTCCCTGAACAAACTTGTGACAAAACCAATCTCGCCACATTGTATTGGAGGAGCCTGGTTGCCCGCCTGCTGCCTTTGGATTATGGACCGGCAGCTAAAGGGTTAATTTTACTGTGCAGAAGGATTTATTTCTCCCTTTCTGCACAGCAGTTCGGTAGATTTCATCTACCGAACAAACAGCCGTTTACCAACCTTCCCAGAGCCGTAGGAAGCCGGCCGGCGCCGTTAATTGGCCACCCAGGAGCTGGAGTGTGCCTCCTATTTACCTCCCTGAAGCTGCGGTTAACCGCAGCTTAATTGCTTTTTACTGGGTGGCCGCTGTTACACTTAGCGGCCGCTGGATGGCGGTGTTCTGGAGCTCCCCGGGCAGCCAGCGCTTTTCTGCCCGGCTTTCATGCACCAAAATCGGACACTTTAACGTGCAGGCACCGCTGAACCTCCAGCCCCTGGTTCTAATTTGTATGGATTTGGTGAATGCATGTAAATTCGGTAGTTTGTTTTATGTGAATGCTTTAACCCAGATAGCAATGCCATGGAGCCTGTTCGTATAATTAAAGACTTTAGCTCCATGGCACTTAAACTGTATTCGGGTGGTCTGGGTGCCATTCACCTAATAATGTGCACCCAGACCTGAGCTATCTGGGGATATGTTACATGTCTGTGTTTTATGTATAAAATGTGTCTTTATGTATTTTAAAGTGATAGTCTGTTTCTGTGTCACCACGTGTATAATGGAGTCTTGCCTTTGTCCTAGGAGATAATTGAATTACTTCATTAATTATCTCCAGGACAGAGAGGAGGAAACCAGGATGCATTGTGGGAAAGTATTGTGGCTGTATGTACGAAAGTGATACATGTCTGTCTGCTGTTTCAGTCTTCCATTTGGTCCCCTAGGGGAGTGTCCACCAGGTGGGAGACCTGCATAAATACAGGGGCAGGTAGCCCTCAATGAACAGACCACTGCTTGACCCTCAACACGGAGCCTTGTCTCGTTCTTGGGGGGGATTCACTGTATGCTGCTGGAGATTGATTGCTAGGAGTGTAAGCTGATGTCTGCTTTTCCTGTTCGTCTGCTAGCAGCTATTCGTGAGGTTCCAGTTTGGAGTGCTACCATATTCCCTTGTATGCCGTTCGGGAGTTTGATGCATTCATTTATATCCAAATTTGTGAGTTTTGGTGCTTTTACAGTAGCTGTGCCTGTCTGTGAAAAGGGGATTATCGCCTAAACGGATTTTTACCCCTTTTCTGCTGAAACGGTCCGTTACAATTGGTGGCAAGAGGCGGGATCGTTCCTACAGCCAGAAGGACAGCTACAGGAGACACCATTGCTTTGGATGTTACAATTTGAGGGCAACGCATGTCTGAGTACAGCGACCCTGACAGCACCAGGATGGAACCAGCAGTGGAGTATGATGATGGTGACATGGATGACCGAGATGCAGTCCGTAAAGGCATCTGGTACCAGGCACTGGGTATTGTGGAATACCACAGGACGGGAGATTCCCCAAGGAAGACCAGCGGTTGCAGAAGCGAGTAGCCCTGCGGATGCCCTTCCTGGGAGAGAAGCCCCTGGAGGAATGGGTGAGGAAATTGGAACACCTAGTATGGCAGTAGATGTGGCTGGAGGATGCCTACCAGGTGCTTTGGTGGTATGGGGCACAGTATATACCCTGGACAGCCGAGCATGACAAGCCAGAGGGAGAGGAGTTTGATGGTCCTGGCTTGTTATGGCAGTCGTTTTCAGAGCCTGAATTTAGGAGCCCCACACAAGCCCGGTTCAGTGATCTCTTTGAGTGGAGGGAGAGCAGGTATGACTGGGACGACACTCAGGAGATAGAGCAAGACCTGGTCCACCTAGTGACCCGAGAGATGGAGCTGGAACAGGGCTACCAAAATCTGTTCCACTCCAGTGAGAAGCCTCAGCAGGAAAGCGGAGACCCAGATCCAGACCCATTCAGCTGGGCAGATATAGAGGAGATGGTAAAGTTTTACTGGGAAGAACCCCAGGTGGCCAGTGGAGATGGGACCGAGGTCTCTCCACCGGTCCTGCAGGGAATTGGGAGCCCAGTCTCCATTCCCCAGCGGCAGTGTAAAGTGCAGGGAGAGGAGAGCAGTGTCCACCCTCCCCAGCGGCTGGCTGAGTTACAGGGGGCAGAGGTAGTTGTTCCTGCCCCCCAGCAGCAGAGTGATATGCCAGGAAGGCAGTGTGAAGTACAGGGAGAGGAGAGCAGTGTCCTCCCTCCCCAGCGTCAGCGTGATTTTTTGGGAATTGGGAGCCCAGTCTCCATTCTCCAGCGGCAGTGTGATTTGTTGGGAATTGGGAGCCCAGTCTCCAGTCCCCAGCAGCAGAGTACCCAGCAGGGAATAGAGAGCCCAGTCTCCTTACCCCAGCAGCAGAACTCTGTATTGGGAGGAGAGACAGTCGGTCTCCCTCCGCAAAGACTGGAAGTATGTATGGGAGAGGAGCTTGTTACCCCCTCTCCCCAGCGGCAGCTTAATGTACCAGGGGGAGACTGTAAACCCCCCACCGGTGCAGATGGGACCGTGGTCTCTGCACTCACCACACAGGGGGTAGGGACGGTCAGTCCTACCCCCCCACGACAGAGCTGTGTATCCAAGGGGGAGACAGTCCGTCTCCAGCAACCAGGCTCCAACCAGACTACTCCGGTGGTAGTGCTGGTACCAGGACAGAGTACCGCTGGTCTCTGCCCACTCAGCAACCCACCAAGGCAGCCTACCAGTCCCCCACACAGCCGTGGGGAGGCACCTGGACATGGACAAAGTTCTCCTCTACCCAGGTGTAGTAACCATTTATTGTGGGTGGGCTGTACTGTTTTTTCTGCTTTGTGGGTGGGCTGCTGGACTAACAAGGGCACTGACCGTCAGGAGGTCAGGTACCCTGTTAGTCTTTTTGGAAAGGGGGAGAGATGTGACGAAACCAATCTCGCCACATTGTATTGGAGGAGCCTGGTTGCCCGCCTGCTGCCTTTGGATTATGGACCGGCAGCTAAAGGGTTAATTTTACTGTGCAGAAGGATTTATTTCTCCCTTTCTGCACAGCAGTTCGGTAGATTTCATCTACCGAACAAACAGCCGTTTACCAACCTTCCCAGAGCCGTGGGAAGCCGGCCGGCGCCGTTAATTGGCCACCCAGGAGCTGGAGTGTGCCTCCTATTTACCTCCCTGAAGCTGCGGTTAACCGCAGCTTAATTGCTTGTTACTGGGTGGCCGCTGTTACACTTAGCGGCCGCCAGATGGCAGTGTTCTGGAGCTCCCCAGGCAGCCAGCGCTTTTCTGCCCGGTTTTCATGCACCAAAATCGGACACTTTTACGTGCAGGCACCGCTGAACCTCCAGCCCCTGGTTCTAATTCGTATGGATTTGGTGAATGCATGTAAATTCAGTAGTTTGTTTTATGTGAATGCTTTAACCCAGATAGCAATGCCATGGATATTGGTGCGGTGTAAGTGACAAGGACCTACACCTATAAGTGGAGCGCTCAAACACAGATAAATCTTACCAAAACGTAGTCTCATTCAATGGTAAAATATGGGGTACATGTCAAAGTAAAATACAGAAAATACAATATAGTGTAGATGGTACTGAAAAATGGCTTCACAGTGATTATAATGATATCGTGCTGAATATTACACTCACATTTCAAGGAGCCTGTATATAGAAAACACTGGCTCCGTATCAAGGCTTGTGTGCTGTTATGGTAGCACCACCCTCCTACTTCGGCTTGAAGAATTTCTCAGGAACACGAAAAATTGATAGAATGGAAGAAAAATCTATATTTAACTGCCAGAGAATACTTGAAAAAACATTAAGTAAGGAGACCAGAATTAAATGGGAAATTGCTACTCTGGAAAAATACATTCGTGAAAAAATCACCCCAAGGGGACTCAGGTTTTTTAAATTCCCTTCATTTGATCAGGAAGATAAAGCATTTATGGACGACTGGGCCACTATGCTTGATTCCTTCTCCTTTGTTATGATGCAAAAAATCATAACTAGGAGGAAATTTACACTAGACAAATTAGACACGGAAATTAATAAAGAACAACATTTTCTTATCAATCACACTAACACAGAAGAATACAAAAAGATCACGGATAAAATCCAATGTGTTATAGACAAAGTAGAACAAGAGACTATACAAATCAAAAAGAGTAAATATACACGTGATAAGAATGACTACAGACGCAATGAAGTTAGGACATTTGGGAAAAATCGAAAACCAGAAAATCATAATACATATGACCAACACAACCACAATTCTTACAATTCACATCACGCACGCACATATTATCAACCAAGGGCAAACCCATTTAGGGACCATTACAATAAGAGACCCAGAGAGAGAATAGAACCTAAACCTTCCACAAGACCCCATGGGAGAACCCACACACCCAACATGAGAACTCCCATCCAGATGGAAAAAAGAGCAAAATCAGATGAATTCTTAACAGCACAAAGCAAATTTAGACACAATCCTAGGAGAATGTCAGATATTTCCACCAACAATAGATTTGAACCACTTGAAAAAATCACAAAGGAAGAGGATTTTTGGAGTCTGAGGAACAAAGACAAACACAAATTCCTCTCACGCCAAAAATCACCAAACAAAAGACAAAGGAGCACGGAAGAAGGGGAAATAGAGGAGGAGTGGACACACAGAGGAGGAAAGAGGGACAAACGCAACCCATAAAAAATCAAAAGGAGATGGAAAAAGAAGCAGGTATATTTAACCTCACCTGCACTACATTGAACCATACACAAATCAAATTACTACAGAAGGGCTTAAAATTTGCACCCACTAGAAATCTTAACAAATTTGAGACGTATGTAGATCTAAATAAATTTAAACGCACCTTATGCTTGAAAATTTTTTTTCAAAAAAATCCTATAACCAATAGCCTAATTAATACAGAAAAGTATACACACACGACATTAAAAGAAAAGTCCACCTTTTTTCCAAAACACTTAATCTCAGGAGAAATGACCACCTATGAGAAAATGGTGATGTCAGACATCAATAAATTAAAAAAAGCGAATCGCTACCAACAAAACCTTCAAAAAGATGAGTACAAAGTTCTAAAAAAACTACAGAAAGATAATGACATCATCATTAAACCCGCGGATAAGGGGGGGGGGGGGGGATAGTCATTTTAAATGTCAAAGACTATCACACAGAATGTATGAGGTTACTTAACGACCACACAACCTATACACAATTAAAAGGAGATCCAACTATTGAAATTAAAAATAAATTTTACGATCTCATAACCAAGGGTTTACAAAAGGAGATTTTAAACAAAAAAGAATTTGAGTATCTAAATGTAACACACCCTAAGATACCTGTGTTCTATTACCTCCCCAAGGTGCATAAAAACCCCTTAGTTCCACCTGGAAGACCTATCGTCTCAGGCATCAACTCCATATCATGTAGATTTTCGGAGTATGTGGACAGATGCCTCCAGCCTATAGTGCAAGGCATCCCTAGTTACCTTAAAGATACAGGGAGCATTCTGAGACATTTACAGACCATCAAATGGGAACATGACTACTATCTAGTAACTGCTGACGTCAGCTCTTTATACACCATTATCACACATCAAAAGGGCTGTGCAGCAGTACAATTCTTTTTAGAACAATCTCAGAAATTTGAGTCAGATCAAATTGATTTTATCATTGAAGGGATACAATTAATTTTAACCAGTAATTATTTTTGGTACGATGACACTTTTTATTTACAGGCATGTGGGACGGCGATGGGCACCAGGTTCGCACCCAGCTACGCTAACCTGTTCATGGCAGACTGGGAGCGCCAACATTTACAACTTAATGAGGGCTGGGTGGAGGGCCTGGTGACCTATCGCCGTTACATAGATGACCTGTTTTTTATTTGGAAGGGCACAGAAAACACGCTACAAAGTTTTTTAAATCAATTAAACAATAATGAATGGGGCATTATTTTATCAACGAATTTTAGTAAACACACGGTCACATTTTTAGATTTGGATATTTTTATTGATAATGAAAAGATCAAGACCAAGACACATTTTAAAGATGTGGATGTGAACAGCTTTATCCACACCTCAAGCTGTCACTTTTCCCCTTGGCTAAATAGTGTACCTAAATCACAACTTATACGTATAAAAAGAAATTGCACGGACAATGACACCTTCAAGGAACAAGCAGACAAATTAATGACCGACCTGTTAGATAAGGGCTATAAAAAGGAGACACTCAACGACACTTATACACACGTTTTAAAAATTCCACAGAGCACTTTATTACAAGAAAAAAACAAAACGCAAAATGAATGTGAGGTCAATTTACCTATTGTATGTAATTACAGCCATAACAATAAGGCATTAAGGAGAATCCTAAATAAACATTGGCCTATTTTACTTCAGGACCATGCCCTATCTCAGATTCTACCACCAAAACCCAAGATAATATTTAGGGGTGCAGCTAATTTAAACAGACTTTTGGTAAAGAACCACATTAAAAAAACTAAAACCACTACCTTCCTAAATAAAGGAAAGGGTTTTTATGGGTGTGGTACTTGTCTTGCATGTAGGAACACCAATAATAAAAAGAGACATATTAAGACTTTTAAGAACTGCAATAACGATGAGGAATTCCCTATTAAAGAACTTATAACTTGCCACTCAAACAACGTAATATATTTATTGGAATGTCCTTGCGGTTTAAAATATGTGGGACGCACTAAACGGAATTTACCCACTAGGATTGAGGAACACACTAGAAATATTAAGAAAAAATTTGAAGGACACAGTGTATCACACCACTTCACCCTAGCCCACAACAGTGATCCCACCCAATTACTCTTTATGGGTATACAAAAGGTTAAGGGGAATTGGCGGGGAGGCGACCTCAATAAATTATTGGGACAGAGTGAGATGAGGTGGATATTCAACCTCGGGACTTTAAAGCCCCGGGGTTTGAATATAGACTTTGAACTCTGCCATTTCATTTAAATGGGTATCCCCCCTTTTTTGGGTTCAATGGAATTTATCCATTGTAATCCATTCTACCCTTTGTATACCCCTTGTTTTTCTTTCATACATTTTTCTTATTCATATTCAATCAGTGGCATATTATGTATGCCCGAACACTATAAACACTGTGAATACCACTTAAAGAATATTGATTTAAATACCCAATAAGGATATCTATTCTAGCACATATGTATGTAATATCACCTTTTTAATGTTTAAAAATATAAGTACCACCAGCACAGTATGTACCTTTAACAATGTGAATGTATTAGTCTATATGCACCACTATTTACATTATATCAATATTTGACATTATGCAATTTTACTGTCATTTCAATTCTGCAGCTCTATTTGCTTTTTTCAGCTGTTTTTTTTTTTTTTTTCTTTTGGAATGGCTGGATGGCGATCACATGATTACGTGATGTCACTTCCGTCAACCACCCGGTTGAAAACAAGCACTTCCGCCAACCATTGTTAGTATCATGTCCCTTTTTTTTTTTTTTTTTTTTTTTGGGAGTGGCTGGATGGCGATCACATGATTACGTGATGTCAAACAAGCACTTCCGCCAACCAACGCTGCCCACCAATGAAAAAATAGACAAATAAAGGCGTTAACATCATTAACCTATTAAAGGTACACACACACACACACACACACACACACACACATTATGTGAAATTGAATCTAATTGGACAGAATGAACTTAACTCATTAAAGGGGAAGACCCAGATGACATTTAAAATGGAGGATTCAGAGGACTAACATTATAGCTGACTGAAGAAGCTCTATTTGAGAGTGAAACGCGTATTGGCCATTTTTAAAGGACTTTTATTTGAGGACTTTTATCATCTTTGTTTTTATGTTTATTTTAAATCAATAAATTCACCATTTTCATTCAAAACCTCATCCAAGTCCTTTTTGGAGCCTCCAAGGAATCCTCACAGGGGAAGTGCCATCCCCATTCAAATTGGCACAAAACCTACACATCTAGAGCCGGGATTCGTAGGCTCAGGACCAGGTGAGCACCCCATTTATTGAACACATACCTGTGTCATTTATCACCATAAGTCTACACATTGGTCTGCTTTCTTCCCTTTTTTTCGTGTTCCTGAGAAATTCTTCAAGCCGAAGTAGGAGGGTGGTGCTACCATAACAGCACACAAGCCTTGATACGGAGCCAGTGTTTTCTATATACAGGCTCCTTGAAATGTGAGTGTAATATTCAGCACGATATCATTATAATCACTGTGAAGCCATTTTTCAGTACCATCTACACTATATTGTATTTTCTGTATTTTACTTTGACATGTACCCCATATTTTACCATTGAATGAGACTACGTTTTGGTAAGATTTATCTGTGTTTGAGCACTCCTCTTATAGGTGTAGGTCCTTGTCACTTACACCGCACCAATATCTACTAAATTTATTCAGTGGAATAGAGGATATTTCCACACCAGTGTATTGAGCTGCCTGTAAATCACTTTCTGACTTTTTTGAGCACTTTTGTTATACACACTCCTCTGTAAAAAGAGGCAACCTTTGATTGGTATTCATAGCAATGCCATGGAGCCTGTTCGTATAATTAAATACTTTAGCTCCATGGCACTTAAACTGTATTCGGGTGGTCTGGGTGCCATTCACCTAATAATGTGCACCCAGACCTGAGCTATCTGGGGATATGTTACATGTCTGTGTTTTATGTATAAAATGTGTCTTTATGTATTTTAAAGTGATAGTCTGTTTCTGTGTCACCACGTGTATAATGGAGTCTTGCCTTTGTCCTAGGAGATAATTGAATTACTTCATTAATTATCTCCAGGACAGAGAGGAGGAAACCAGGATGCATTGTGGGAAAGTATTGTGGCTGTATGTACGAAAGTGATACATGTCTGTCTGCTGTTTCAGTCTTCCATTTGATCCCCTAGGGGAGTGTCCACCAGGTGGGAGACCTGCATAAATACAGGGGCAGGTAGCCCTCAATGAACAGACCACTGCTTGACCCTCAACACGGAGCCTTGTCTTGTTCTTGCGGGGATTCACTGTATGCTGCTGGAGATTGATTGCTAGGAGTGTAAGCTGATGTCTGCTTTTCCTGTTCGTCTGCTAGCAGCTATTCGTGAGGTTCCAGTTTGAAGTGCTACCATATTCCCTTGTATGCCATTCGGGAGTTTGATGCATTCATTTATATCCAAATTCGTGAGTTTTGGTGCTTTTACAGTAG
This sequence comes from Pelobates fuscus, assembly GCF_036172605.1. NCBI lineage: Eukaryota > Metazoa > Chordata > Amphibia > Anura > Pelobatidae > Pelobates > Pelobates fuscus. The sequence continues at coordinate 192,077,284 of NC_086319.1, read as the reverse complement.
CTGTGCCTGTCTGTGAAAAGGGGATTATCGCCTAAACGGATTTTTACCCCTTTTCTGCTGAAACGGTCCGTTACAAAACTGTATTCCCCTGGCTCTGTATCCTCCTCCTTCCGAACGGTTACCGAAGCGCCCACTCCTGGCAGTCATTCTGTTTTTGTGTACAACCGAACGGCCACAGCGACACTTGCCAGTCTCCTGCCTAGAACTAGTTTCAGCCACTTTATTCTCTCTTCTCAGTGCCTCAGGTACCTTGTTTTATTCCCCTTCCTGACTTGCCAGTAAAACACTATTTGGAGGGAGGATACCCCAGACCATGGTGAACAATCACTCCTCGAAAGCAAGGGGGGACATCCATTTGTTTGTGTGTAAATGTAATTACCTTGGAACTATTTTGGGTTTCACCCACGTTTATGGTCGGTAAAAACGTGGGGATTCGGCTGCACTGCATGAATCTTCATGCTATTTGGACAGCTTAGGCAATCAGATTAGGGCTATCTTTGGACATAAAATATGTGAGGGTTTCTGCCTGTTTTCATTGTGTTTTGGTGGGTTTATGTGTTGTACCTCATGTTTCTGGGAGATAATTATTTTAAGCAAAATAACTTATCTCAGACACAGAGCCACCTCAGCGGGTTTACTTTTTATGAATAGGGACCCCATGCTGGGGGTCGTGTATATAACCAGGTAACTTGGCCTATTAAAATGAGTTTCATCAAGTCTTGACTGATGTTTAGGTATACCGGAGTTCTAGCGCTATATTCACTGAAGCCTTGCAGGATCTGGGAGAATCAGCAATGAACGTACTACTCTGGGAATAGGTGGTTCGTCACAGAGTATTATTCACACAAGTGAGAATTAAAGGTGAATCTCAAATTTAAAGGGACACTATAGTCCCTAAAACAAGTATAGCTTAATTAAGCAGTCTTTTAGGAGTTAAATCCCTTTTGTGTCTATTTATGAAAAAAATGGTTTCACTTTCAAGCAGATGTAACTTACTTTAAAATATTGAATGTCCTGCTCTATAAATTGAACTTTAATTACATACAAGAGGCTCCTGCAGGATCTGGCAAGTGGTTAACAGAGCAGGAGATAAGAAATTCTAAATTAAACAGAATTTGCAATAAAGGAAGTAGAAACGTTAGATGACTTTTTACAGGAAGTGTTTAGGAAGGCTGTACAAGGGAAGTGTGACAAGGGATACATAAACAAAGTGATTTACATGGCAGAGAATTGAGTAGTAATACTGCAGGGACATGATCTATATACCAACACATCTTCATTAGGCTAAAGTTGTTTTGGCAACTATAGTGTCCCTGTAAGGGAAGATTGCCAAAATAGAAAAAGTCTCATACCAATTAAGCTTTCAGTTTAGCTACTCTGTGTTAAATTTGAAATGTACTATGCATTTTCACTTTAATAAATAAACCTGATAAGTGCACATTGTATTCCGAACAGGCTGCTTTAATTTAAGACACAGTGTAGTGTAACTTCCATCATGCTTAGACTTGCTTTGCCTGGCTTGGAGTTAAAGTTAACTGGCATATTAAAAGCAAGTATACCTGTATCACATCCCCTATACTCCAACTGAGTATACAACAATTCTACAAACAATTCTACCCCAGTTTTTAGGTGGTCCAGAGTTTGAGTCTCTACACATCCAATGTATCAAGTCCATTAAACCATAAAACATGCGCAAGTTATACGTGGAACAAAGCTGGTTAGTATGTGGAACCCCCGCTCATTTTTCATTCTCTGCAAAAAATGTATATGGCCCTATTATGGAGAACCGGGTAGAAAACCAAATGTCTGACTTGTGGTTTAGCTGAGGTCTTGAGGACCCATCATTTTTCTCAAAGCACATTTGATATTTTTTTAAGTTGACTATCAAACCACATCAGAAAAAGGTCAGTTAAACAACATTTCAGATGTACATTTTCCTAATTTTCTGTTTTACACCAGGCTAATAGATTTATACAAAACCTTGATGTGGTTAATTATATTCTATATAAACTTGCTACATTTCTGCTAACCATGCAATTAAGAAAAGTTTTTCTGTCATTACATAAAAATGTACTTTGTGTAATATGGATATTTGATGGATGACACTTTTGAAAAGTACATATATTTTTAGACTCGTCGTTTTTTTAAATGCTCTGTGATATATGTACTATCAAACTGTGAACAAAATATTAGAACACATGCAAACTTGGACAAAAGTATGTGGAATAATTGTAATATTTAACATGTTATGAACAATGTCTTTTTTTAAAACATATGAATTCTAAGAAAAGTGTTGTCAGTTTCATAGATATCTTGAAACTGACAACTATTTCTGTAACTGACTTAATTACAAAAAGAGCAAAATAAATACAGAGGGAAATCCATTACTGCATCAAATTGGTTTACAGGCATATTAAGGTGTAATGTATCTATTAACCAGTGAATTATTCTGGTTAAAGTAGCTTAAAGATGAAAAAAATGAGCTTCCATTTTCCAAAATTTATTCATTTATATATATATATATATATATATATATTTTTTTTTTTAAATTGTATTGTGTGTTCACGGGTTCTTGGAAGGGCCTGCTAGCTAGCCTTTTACCCACCCACTATGGGCCAGGTTAGCGACTTTAAAGACCCATATTTTATCCCCTGGTTCGGCACTTTCCATACGTAGGCATAGAATGGAACGCTAGTTCCCTGGCAGCCGTTTGCATGGACCAAAACCGCAAGTAGACTTCAGGGGGATGTGACGTGAACCCTTGAACTATTTTTAGCATGAAGACTTTGCGGTTCCCGTTCAGTCCCCAGCGGCACTTAGCTGCCATTCTATGGAACTATTTTCGTCATGAAGACTTTGCGGTTCCCTGTCAGTTCCCAGCGGCAGTTAGCCGCGATTCTATGGAACTATTTTGGGCATAGGACCGTGTGTGGTTGGTCAAATTACGACTTTCAGGAAAATCCTGAACCCCTGAACCGATCTGGGTGATTTTTGGATATGTTGGGGGTTCTATGTATTTTTAAGGTACTTTTTGTGTGTTTGTGTTTTTTGTGCCTGGAGATAATTGAGTTTTGTAAAGTCCTTGACTCAATTATCTCCGAGACACAGAGGAGGGATTAACTTGTTTTATGTGGGAGTGTCCTGGACCCATGTAATCGTGTGTGTGTTTTTACTGTAGTCTACTCTCAGGTCCAGGGGGGAGTACCCCTTTCATGGGGACCTGCATATAAGGCCAGTTGAGGCTACCAATAAATGAGTTTCTGCATACCCTCATCTCATGTGTAGGGGGAACAGCTGTATCTGCTCGGGGGATTGCTATATCACGATACTCCCCTTGGATTATAATCACCTGCTCTTGTAAGAGCTACAGTGCTATACCTGCTATACTCTCTTGGAGGAGAGGTCTTCTCAGTGGGAGCTGGTCCAGGGTGGGTGGAGGACAGTGAGACCCCAACCAAGCTGCAGCGGCTTATGGGCTACAGTGCTTATGGTGTCTGGTGTGGTGCTTATGGTACTCGGTGACAGCTAGGAAGCAGCGATTGGCTGCAGCACACAGTCAGGGTGCCAGGTGGTCTGTCACATATTGTATTGAGTTTTATAAAACCCGAAATTTACTATAACACAACACATCTCTTTTGCGATAACCAGAGTATAGGGCTATTGTGTTTTTCTCTCAACCAGAATGTAGTTATCAATGGGAAATTCTACTACACATGTAGCTTGGTGCCCCTGTCTAACTGGCATTTCCTATTGTTGGTGCCAGCGATATGAGTCTACCATGCTGGGACCACCTACAATCTGAATGCTATTTTGCATATACTTTCTGTTTGTGATGAACACGATGTAAGCCCTTTATGAATCTAAAAAGCATCTATCCATCTGTCTTCAGCAATAATGTACCCTAATTTTTTGTGTAATGTTTTAAAGCTGCAGAGACGACTCCCTTCTCACATAACCAGAACAGAGTATTTTAACAGCAGCTTTAAGTTTAATACCATTTTTCCCAGTATGACAGCTGTCCAGTCTTCTCATGGAGAATCCCATATTTGAACACTTGATAACTTGATACAAGTATCTTACACCTCTTGTCTCCAAAGGTTTGTAACTGAAGGAGAATGAGAGACCAACACACACAGAGTATAACAGAATCTCCTGTTGTGCCAAACCATTAAATTCATGAAGCACCCATATCAAAAAGCAATAATCAATTACCCTAAGGTTTTTAAAGATATTGGTTGGCACCAAAACCCTATTCGGGGTGAGTGAATTAAGTATTTGAGAAAGGGAAAGTCACTGACATCAAGTACTTGTAAAAAACTCAATACAAACTTTATTGACTAACAAATACTTAATTAATAATCATTCAGCTTAAAGGAACAGCTCAAAGAAACAGCTTAATAAAAACAGCGTAAAGAAACAGCTCAATGTATACATCACCATAAGAGAGACTTGCTGCATTCGACTGAGACAACTTCTAGCAGTCAGTCTGGAAAGAGACCCTCCCTTACTGGGAATCTTTACTTAGTATTAGTAAATTTGTCTGAAAGACCAATTTTGGTCTTTCAGCCTTTCAGTAGATATCTCCCTAATATTGTGGGAATAAGAGAGCTGTCTACTAAGCTGCTGCAAGATGCAGCCCCAACCTGAATAGGATCAGAATTCCATTCATTTGAATACAATTCTGATACGAACAAAAAGTAGCGAATTACGTCCTAACATCAATGGTTAGCTGTTCTCATTCTGTTAGGACGAAATTCAGAAGTTTTGCCGGCGTTCGTATGGCGAATGAAACAGGAGAGGTAAGTATTGTGGGAAAATTGTGTTATACGTTTGAAGAGAATTGTGCACATTTAGTAAGGAAATCAAGACTTGTTTTAGAGTAAGCAAAACATTATCGGTAAATAGATTGAGCTTAAATTTCCTGTTTAATTACTCAAACGTCAGGGTTTGCTGCAGATAAAATCCCTGTCATGGTTGCGGAGTTAAATAGCTCTGCCATTTGTCATGGTAGTTGTTGGGAAAATCGCTTATAATATATGCATGGAAACTCATCTGGACCGAGGGTTGTATTAATCGGTAAGGCAAGAATAGCGTTAATTGGTAAGGCTTGAGTAGCCTTAATTACCTCTTCTGTTAAAATAGGTGCAGATAATAATTCAACTTGGTTACATATTAACGTTGGTAAGGCAATGTTTTCCAAGTGGGTCTTAACACCTTCAAGTATTAATTGTGGGTTTGATGAATCTAAGTTTAAATTGTACAATTTGGCGTAACATTGGGAGAATTTGTGACATATGTCAGCAGGAGCTATAATTGTCCTGTGGGGAAAGGAGGTAAGCAATTTTTGATTGTTCTTGTTTGTCTTAGAATCTATTAGCTAAGACCTCTCCCTGCCCTATGACCCTGTACATAATTCTGAGCTTTCAGTCTTTTCAAAGAAAAACTGACACTGCGTAGGTTAGGCTAATTAAGTTGCAGGTTGGCATGTTTCTGGAGCCCAGTGGTTCTCTCTTTCAGCTCAGAGGAAGGAGCTATTTGATTAGGTCTAATAAATCATATAGTTGCTTGTGCCTGTCCTGTGACTGCTGTTGGTATTGTTTTATGAAGCATAGATGCTCCATGGATTAGAAATCCCCAGATTATGGGCTTGTGTGCCAGACATAAATTGTGTGCTGAGACTTCATAGTCTTTATTAAGCTTGAAAGAATTAGATACTTAGTTTTACAGTTTTTCAGAAAAGCCTGTGTCACTCAAAAGTGACTTATTTAACCTGCATTGACTGCAGTCCTTGCACTTGTCCATTAGAGACAGGAATAGCGGAGCATGCTCTGACCATGATTGCAAACCAATCTTACAGTATAAGATTGTGTGAGCCTGCATCTATTCTAGAATAGGAATTATAGACTTGAGAGAAACAGGTGTATTATCTTACACCCAGATTAAGTAAACGCCATACATCATAGAACTCGTGTTGGAGCAATAGTTTCATAAAGCCCTACATTGTGTTTTAAAATTGCGGGTTCTTAGTCTGCCTGATGTCCAGACATATCTAATTGGCGTCTTGGATATGATTAAAGTCTCCAGAAATTTCCAAAATACCTTGTTGATACTAGACAATTTAGAAAATATTCTATGGAAAAAAGTTGTTACTTTGATTGGTATTGGGGACATAAATGTTCACTAATGTAAACAGAATGTTATTTATTAAGCAGACTAAAATCACATATCTCCCTTCAGGGTCAGCAACTTGCAGAACAAGAGATAATTATATCAGCTTGATAATAAGAATTGAGACACCTCTTGATTTAGTAGTAATAGTAGCATGAAATTGAAAAGGGCAATTAGCAGGTCTTATAGAAGATTGGTTAGTATTAGTTAATTGAGTTTCTTGAAGGCAGAGAACATACCCCTCTGCTTTCCAGGATACTTTTAAAGGAAAACTTCTTTTAAAAGGAGTGTTTAAACCACCAATTTTTAGAGTAAATTGTCATATTATATGAAATGAATCAAATGCTCTTAATGATTCTGCTATCTGTATGATTATATTATGTGATTTCACAATAGGAAAGTCCAACCAATGAATTCACCAGCATTATCCAGCAGAAATCAGCTACATTATGCATGACTTTAAGGGGAAAAAATGAAATTACTAGAAAAAGGAATAAACGGAAATATAAAAATGTTTTTCTGACCAAGGGTAAATGGAAAAGAGGCCACTTACCAGACCAAAAATAATCAGGATAAAAAACAAAATGTCAAATGTTGGAAAATAAACAACCAAAAGAAACAAGATGCCCACATCTTGGACCAGGTACCCATAATAGGTACTACTGAGGGAGTAGTAAACCATAGTATCTAGCAACTAGTATAGGGCAGGAATTACATCAACCAGATATAGCCCATATAAACATATGTAACAGCACATAAAAGCCAAGAACTGGTACATTGATAAACTGACATAAGTGTATATGTTTTGGTGGAGTGCTTAGTAAAATATATTTATCACAATATCTTTTCAGTGGTACTTATACAAAACAATTTTATGTTTGCAAATATATTCTATAAAGTACAATTCTAATAATTAGATGCATCAAACATTAGGGCAAAATGTGGAATACATATATAACAGTTTGCAAGTTCTTTAACATTCTTTTTTTTCCTTTAAGTGCATTTAAGATTAAACCAACATTTGAAAATCATACATAGCAGAAGATGTGCCTGGAAGTGAAAGGTGCAGGTTGGCTGAGAATAGCTAGAAAAAGTAAATAAACAGAGGATAGTCAATAATCTAGATAAAAAGAAAATAAATAAATAGAAAAAACAAGAAAACAGCAGAGCAGGGCATGCAAGTATATAGCTACATATATATATATGTATATAAATTGATCCAATAAAGTTGAAACAAGAATATTGAAAAAGAACTATACAGTATAAGACATAAAGATGTATATATATTAATACTGTAAAATACTGAAATTTTGTAAGAAACGCTAATTAGATCTAAGGTCATAAGAACAACTCAGGAATAGTGCTGGTGAAGCACCTGCAAACATAACCTTATACTAATGAGTGGGTAATCTTTTTGGAGTCTAACACAATAGTGTTAGTAGTGCCATAGTGCTAACTGACCTCAGCAATCGAAAAAGACACAACTGAACAAGGAATAGAGGAGCGCTAAACAAACTAAGAACACTAGGATGGGAGGCAGCACACCTGATAATAGGGGAATCCCTCCAACCCATAAGAAAACTAGAACAAGTCAAACAACAATATACAGGTAGCGAAAATAAAAATACTCCAAACATTGTCCTGGTATGGGACTTTCTTGGTAGCTTCGATAATAGCAGTATATGAAAAGGAAGCAAAAACAGAGGCAAACCAATAGTGCAATATGGTAGTACAAACACTTAAATAAGATGTCAACTCACATATGGTAGAGCTATAACCGGCTCTAGGTAAAACAGCATGAAGTGGCATACAATCCCCACTTGCAGGATATCCCTCTGGTTTTCGTACACAGTAGAATGATAGTGAATCACAATTGGATAACAATGCTGTAGAGCAGCGGTTCCCAACCCGTGGTACGAGTACTCCCAGGGGTACAATTCAGTGCCCCAGGGGGTACGCAAAATAATTTGGGTAATGGCGGCCGCACGGATTGGGAACCCGACCGTTGGGCAAATTCCTGGTTTGCCGCAATGGCCATGGGCTGACAGGGAGATCGCAGGGTCAGCGCTATTCGAGCGTCGACCCTGCTGTGTGCCTTCATGGGCCGGTGGGGAGATCAAAGATCTCCCTCACCGACCCACAGGCACTTACAGGCAGCCTGGGGAGGGAGGGAGGAGCCGGGAGGCAGATGGTTCCAGGACTTAACTCTGCCGACAGCCATAGAGCCCCCACAGGACCATCAGGGCAATGTCCCCTCTCACTGGGGAAAAGGTAACAAGAGGGGAGAGGGTACATACAGTCTATTTTGTATGTATGTATCCATTTTTTTGTGAATATCATTTTTATTCATTCGTTGTGCAAGTGTCTGGAAACAATGAGACTCGCAGGTCTCCAAGATGTGTTATTGCAAAAAGTATCAGGTCAGGCTCGCAGGCCCACAGCGTTGGCGGACTCGCAGGTCCCCAGTATCTAGTGTTATGTACTTCATATAATACAAGTTTTTATACATGTTGTAAGCGTGATGAACCACATTCACAGTAACCGTCTTTAGTTAAATTTAGATATAATTTTATTTAGTGTCGGTGCTTATAGGGTGAGCACCTTTATCAGTGCCATTTGTATATTCAATAACCTCGGTGCGTTCGCTATATCATAGATATCTTATACAAGTTCCGTCTGTGTGTCGGTGTTCTCACGCTGTCATTCGGTTCATATATTGTAATAGCGGTTCGTACTGTGTGGTGGGGCTCGTAGGCCTCTCTTCTAACCTCAATTGTTGGGCCTTTCATAGGGCCATTTGTCCTGAGTTGTGTGGAGTTGCCCTTGTTGGGTTTGTGTGTTCCCCACCTTTACTGTTAGTGTGTCATGTGTTTATGTTTGTGTTTATTTAGGGGTTTGTCTGAGTTGTGGGTATGAGGTTCCCCTTTGTTGAGTGGGTGGTTGTGTCTATAGTCGTGTCGCACCCGTACTTATCTGGGGTTATTATGTTCATTCTTCGAGTGTGTCATAGGGTTGTTATCCCCGACATATCGGGGGGGTTTGTGTGATTCTATGAATGTTTTTGTTCGTAGTTCAACTATCTCTTGTTACGGTGGGTGCGGTAGAGTGGATTCGGGCAGTTGTATCACTCGAGTTGTTAGGGAGAGGGGGGTTAGTCAGGGGGGAGAGAGGGCGAGGGGGGGTTTGGGTTGGTCATCTGTCAGTCATCTTCTATCGTCTGGAGTGTGTGTTCTGAGTCCTATCTGTCTGTGTTGTAGTGTTTGTCAGTGTCGGTTCTGAGTTCCAGTTGGAATCCCTCCTTTGCTGTCTCTAGGATCCAATACGTCCATATGTCCATGTAGGTCGTAGGGGTAGTATTGGCCATCATGGTGAGCTCCTCTATTGTCCTGAGTTCTTCCATTTGGCTAAACCAGGTCGAGATCGGGGGTGTTACAGTTTGCTTCCAGTATTGGGGGAGCACTCGTCTGGCCATGTTAAGTATTCTAATAGTCATGGATTTTTTGTACATAGAGTGGGGAACTGATGTGTGGTGCAATAGCATTGCTGCCGGTTCCGGGGGCGGTGGGGGGGGGGGGGGAAGGGGGTGCATCCGTGAATTTCTCTAGCAATTTGTGTATCCTCTTCCAGTATGGTTTGATCATCGCGCAATCCCACCAAATGTGTTTCATAGTGCCTTCCTCACGTAGCATAGTCTGGAGGGGTCTGGGTTTACATGGTGGAGGAGATGTGGTGTCCTATACCAGTTTGTTAGCAGCTTGTAGGCCGTTTCCTGTGTTTTACTATGTGTGGAGCAGTGGTGTGTGAGGTAGCAGATGGATTCCCATTCCGCATCTGTAAGTGTGTTGCCGAGGGCAGCCTCCCATTTTCCCATGAAAAGGGGCGTCTCGGATGGGGTTTCTGATTGTAGCATGGAGTATAGGAAGGACACTCCATGTGGGAGTGGGTCTGGGTTTGAGCTGACCACTTCTATTGTGGTCCGGTCTCTGGTGAGTGCCATCCCTGAGGTAGGGTGTGGACAAAGTTGTTTAGTTGGGCGTACCGAAAGTGGTGCATGAAGGTCCGGGGCGTATCCCCTAGCATATCTGTTAGTTTTTTACATTTCCCTCCTTGGAGTATGTGGTGTAAGCGTGGGGACGTGTCTGGGAGGATGTCTTTGAGGGCTCTTGGGTCTAGTCCCAGGGGAAAGTCCTCGTTGTGTGTCAGTGGCAGGAGGGGGGAGGGGTATGGTGACATGTTCCCCTTCCTCACAGCCCTCCTCCACACTCTCAGGGTATGTTTCTTATGGACATTTCACCCCGTTCGGCCGCATCTCGGCCCCAGGGAAGTCCTGAGATAGGTCTGCCTGCCTCTGTCTCCTCCACCGTCTTCCAGAGTTTGTGCACTCTGTCCTTATATCATTCCATTACTCTCTGTAGGTGTGTGGCCACATAGTACAGGTGAAAGTCTGGGAGGGCTAGTCCCCCTTTGACTTTAGACTGCGTCAATGTGGTGAATTTCATCCTAGGTCTCCCCCCATTCCATACATATCTAGTCATTTCCTTTCTGAGTGAGTTAAAGAAGGGGGCTGGAATCGCGATGGGAATGGCCTGGAGGAGGTATATGTCAGGATCGGGACAGGGATCCAACACGCAGAATACAAACAGGAGCTAGGTACGTATACCGGACCTTAGAATGGCCGGACTAACGTAAGGAGAAAGCAAAGAATGGTCAGAGACAAGCCGAGGTCGAGGGAACGAGAGAACAGGTAAGCGAGAGACGAGCCGAGGTCAAAGGACACGAGAGATAAGCAGGAACGAAAGTACAAGCCGAGTCAGAACCAAAGAGCGCCGCGTCATAAAAGGAAGCGGGGCTATCGCGGCCGGCGTGTAAACGGTTATGAGAGCTGTGAGGATTGGGTGAATCAGTCCCCCTGAGAGGACGGCCGTTAGAAAGTCTAACCTCCTCCGAGGTAGAGACTTCAGGTACCCTGACAGTACCCCTCCCTCTCAGAAACGCCCACCGGGCGGAAGGAACCGGGGCGAGACGGAAAACGAGCATGAAATGCCCTGAGGAGACGAGGAGCATGCACATCTTCCCGGACCACCCAAGACCTTTCCTCAGGACCATAACCTTTCCAGTCAACAAGATATTGCACCCTCCCCCGAGAAACCCGAGAATCGAGAATGGACTTGACTTCATACTCCTCCTGACCCTCAACCTGGACAGAACGAGGGGAGGACACAGCGGAGGAAAATCTGTTACAAACCAAAAGGTTTCAATATGGAAACATGAAAGGAATTCGGGATGCGCAGGGCAGGTGGAAGAGCCAGACGATACGCAACCGGGTTAATACGAGACAGAACCCTGTAAGGACCTATGTAACGAGGAGCAAATTTCATGGAGGGAACCTTCAAGCGGATGTTTCTGGAACTCAGCCATACCCTATCACCCGGGGAAAAAAACCGGAGCCACCCGTCTGCGTTTGTCAGCGTGTCGTTTGGACACCGTGGAATTATGAAGAAGAATACGTCGAGTCTGATCCCACAACTTCCTCAGATTGGCAACATGAACATCAACCGACGGTATCCCTTGGGAAGGGGAAACCGACGGAAGAACGGAAGGATGAAAGCCATAATTCATGAAAAAGGGCTAGAACGAGTAGAATCGCAAACGAGATTGTTGTGCGCAAACTCCGCCCAAGGAATCAGACCGACCCAATCATCCTGGTGTTCAGAAACAAAACAACGCAAAAATTGTTCAACCTTTTGGTTGGTGCGTTCGGCAGCTCCGTTGGACTGGGGATGATAGGCAGAAGAAAAATTCAATTTGATGCCTAATTGAGAACAGAAGGACCTCCAAAACCGGGAAACAAATTGGGACCCTCTATCAGAAACAATTTCAGAAGGAATACCATGTAAACGAAAAATCTCCCTCGCGAAAATCTCAGCCAATTCGGGAGAAGAGGGCAATTTAGGCAGGGGTACAAAATGAGCCATTTTAGTAAACCTGTCAATCACCGTGAGGATAACAGTATGCTTTTTAGAAACAGGCAAATCGACAATGAAGTCCATAGCCAAACAAGACCATGGTTTCTCGGGAATTTCTAGGGGGTGCAAAAGCCCACATGGAAGCGTATGAGGTTGTTTAGTCCTCATACAGACCTCACATGCCCCGACGAAGTCCTTAACATCCTTACGTAACGAAGGCCACCAGAAATCTTTAGAAATCAGAGAACACGACTTGCGTATGCCAGGGTGTCCGGCAAATTTACTGTTATGAAAACACTGCAACAGTTCCAGTTGGAGTTCAGGAGGAACGAAGTACCGATCCCCAGGAACAAGTCTGGGAGCCAGATGCTGTACTTTCTTGATCTCAGCAAGCAATGGGGAGTGAATCTTGATGCTTGTGTTGGCAACAATATTACACTTGGGAACTACAGAAGAAAAAAACATATCAGACATAGTAGAAGGTTCATGTTGGCGGGACAATGCATCAGCCTTAGAGTTCTTAGAACCAGGTCTATAAGTGAGCACGTAGTTGAAATGAGTAAGGAACAAAGACCAACGCGCATGCCTGGCGGACAAGCGCTTGGCTTCCCCTATATAGGACAAATTCTTGTGATCCGTCAAAATAGTAACCAGGTGTAAAGTCCCTTCCAACAAATGTCTCCATTCCTTTAAAGCCATAATGACCGTTAATAGTTCCCTGTCACCAATATCATATCTGCTTTCAGGCCCAGACAATTTCTTGGGAAAAAACCACATGGGTGCAGCGGTTTATTCAAACCTAGCCTTTGGGACAAGATACCGCCTATACCCGTCTCTGAGGCGTCTACCTCGAGTAAAAAAAGGCAAGGAGGTGTCAGGATGAACTAATATTGGTGCTGAGGCAAACTGTTCCTTGAGTGTACTGAAAGCAACAAGCGCCTCAGAAGACCAGGTCTTGGTATCAGCACCCTGTCTAGTCATATTGGTAATAGGAGCAATAATAGAAGAGTACCCCTTAATGAAGCGCCTATAATAATTGGAGAATCCGATAAACCTCTGAATGGCCTTGAGTCCCTTGGGCAATGGCCAATCCAAAATTGATTGGAGTTTAACCGGGTCCATCCTAAACCCGGCTCCAGAAATAACGTAACCAAGAAAGTTTATCTGAGATTGGTCAAAGCTACACTTCTCCAATTTGCAGTACAAACCATGTTGTAGAAGCTTACGCAATACCCTTCTGACTTGTTTGTGCTGAGTCTCAGGCTCTCTAGAGTGTATTAGTATATCATCCAAATAGACTATAACACATTCATGTTGAAATTCCCTAAGAACCTCATTAATTAGGTCCTGGAATACAGCAGGAGCATTGCAAAGGCCGAAGGGCATTACCGTATACTCATAGTGACCATAGCGGGTATTGAAAGCAGTTTTCCATTCATCACCCTGCTGGATTCTCACTAAGTTATAAGCTCCCCTCAGATCTAACTTGGTAAAAATCTTGGAGCCTTTCAGGCGATCAAATAGCTCAGTAATCAAGGGAATAGGATAAGCATTTCTGATCGTTATCTTATTCAAGCCCCGATAATCAATGCAAGGCCGTAGAGTGCCGTCTTTCTTATCTACAAAAAAGAAACCGGCCCCGGCTGGAGAAGAGGATCTCCTAATAAATCCCTTGTCTAGGTTCTCCCGTATGTATTCCTCTAAGACTAAGTTCTCCTTAGTGGATAGAGGATATACAGTACCCCTCGGAGGCATAGTACCAGGCAGGAGTCTAATCTTACAGTCAAAGGACCTGTGTGGGGGTAAAGTATCAGCCCTCTTTTTATCAAAGACTGCCTTTAAATCCAGGTACTGAGATGGTATCCGTAAATCTGTGGGCTGGTTAGAGTTACTTGGTGTGTCAACTATGCAAACCGGTGAGATTTTCTGTAAACAACCTCTCTGGCAACCCTGACCCCAGGAGACTCTCTCACCTTGTTCCCAATCAATAATAGGGTCATGCTTCTTAAGCCAGGGGTACCCTAAGACTATTGGAACTGAAGGAGATGAGATAAGCATGAGAGATATACCCTCCTCGTGTAAAATACCAATGGTTAACTTAACTGGTATAGTCTCATGAAAAATAACGGGGTCTGATAATGGTCTACCATCTATGGCCTCAACGGCCAAGGGTGTATCCCTTAGCTGAGATGGGATAGAGTGGTTCGTGACAAAGGCTTGGTCAATAAAGCTCTCAGCTGCTCCGGAATCTATTAATGCCATAGCATTAAGTACTCCCTTTTCCCAAGCTAAAGAAACAGGTAACAGAAGCCTATGATCCCTGTAATCATATGTAGAGGACAAGATAGAAACACCCAAGGCCTGTCCTCTTGAGAAACTTAGGTGCGAGCGTTTCCCGGACGGTTAGGGCAATTTAGGCGTAGGTGACCTCTTACTCCACAATACATACACAGACCCTCCCTTCTCCTGTATTGTCTTTCACTTTCTGAGAGACGAGTGTTACCTATTTGCATAGGTTCTGGGAGAACTAGAGTTGTAGATTCAGAATTCTGAAATGCGGGAGCTAGTCTTAAGGAAGGTCTATGAGTTCTATCTCGAGTGTTCTGCCTCTGTCTCATGCGTTCATCTATTCGAGAAATAAATGAAATTAATTCATCCAAATTTTCAGGAAGATCTCTTGTGGCAACCTCGTCTAAGATCTCATCTGATAATCCGTTCAGAAATACGTCCATATAGGCCTGTTCATTCCACTTGACCTCTGCCGCCAAGGATCTGAACTCTAACGCATAATCCACAAGGGTTAGGCTATGCTGTCTAAGACGTAATAGTAGTCTAGCTGCACTGGCCTTTCTTCCTGGAGGGTCAAAAGTCCTCCTAAAAGTAGTGACAAATGCATTATAATTATAGACTACTGGATTATCATTTTCCCACAGAGGGTTAGCCCATCTAAGAGCTTTGTCAATGAGTAACGAAATTATGAATCCAACCTTCGCCCTGTCTGTAGGGTAGGCGCGGGGTTGTAATTCAAAATGAATCCCTATCTGGTTTAGGAAACCTCGACAGGTATCCGGAGAACCGCCATAGTGTAAAGGGGAAGTAACACGGGAAGAGGCTCCCACTGTGGCTACCTCTAGGCCTGTATTAACAAGAGAGATGGGTGGTGTACGCATCTCCTCTGATTGATTACTAGGATGGGATAGTAATGCTTGCAGCGCCAGAGCCATCTGGTCCATTCTATGGTCCATGGCTTCAAATCTCGAGTCAGGAGAACCAATCTGAGCGTTTGTACCTGCAGGATCCATTGTCCCTGTCATAATGTCAGGATCGGGACAGGGATCCAACACGCAGAATACAAACAGGAGCTAGGTACGTATACCGGACCTTAGAATGGCCGGACTAACGTAAGGAGAAAGCAAAGAATGGTCAGAGACAAGCCGAGGTCGAGGGAACGAGAGAACAGGTAAGCGAGAGACGAGCCGAGGTCAAAGGACACGAGAGATAAGCAGGAACGAAAGTACAAGCCGAGTCAGAACCAAAGAGCGCCGCGTCATAAAAGGAAGCGGGGCTATCGCGGCCGGCGTGTAAACGGTTATGAGAGCTGTGAGGATTGGGTGAATCAGTCCCCCTGAGAGGACGGCCGTTAGAAAGTCTAACCTCCTCCGAGGTAGAGACTTCAGGTACCCTGACAGTATAGCAGGCGTGGGAGGAAATTAATTTTTATGACCTGAACTCTCCCTAGCCATGAGATGTGCGGGTATGACCAGTCTCACATATCCTTTTGGAACGTATGTCGGCAAAATTGTCTCTAAACAGGTCTCTACTCTGCTTGGTCAGCCAGATTCCGAAGTATCTGATTTTGTGTTCGACCCATTGAAAGGGGAAGCTACGCCGTAGGGGGTCCGCGCGCGTGGTGGGGACGCTAACGTTGAGACTGTATGATTTACTGTAGTTAATTTTCAGGTTAGATATGTCTCCAAATATCCGCAGGTCTTTCTGAATGTTTGGGAGGGTGATTTCGGGGTTGGTCACCACAAAAAGAAGGTCATCCGCGTACGCTGCGACTTTGTGGTGTACTTGGCCTGTCGTTAGGCCGGTTATGTCTGTGTTGTGTCGGATGTGTTTGAGAAACGGTTCCAGGGCGAGAGCGAACAGGAGTGGGGATAGGCGGCACCCCTGTCTTGTGCCGTTGTGTATGGTAAAGGCGTCATTCAACGCCCCATTGACCAGCACCTGGGCTGTTGGTTATCGATATAGCACTTCTATCCAGTGTCGTATGTGAGGTCCCAGCCCCACGTGAGATAGCGTTTTGAAGAGGTACACCCAGCACACTCTATCGAAGGCCTTCTCTGCGTACGTGGATAGCAAGAGAAGGCCTCCGTTTGTTTTCCCTCCCCCGTGCATGAGGGTGAGTTCCCTGATGGTGTTGTCACGTGCCTCGTGTCCCGTCACAAATCGCACCTGGTCAGGGTGGACCAATGATGGGATATGTTTTGTAAGACGCGTTTCTATAATCTTGGCCAGTAGCTTGATGTCGCTATTTATAAGCAAAATTGGCCTGTAGTTCCCGCAGTGTTCCCTGTCTTTGCCGTCTTTGGGTATAATGGTGATGTGGGCTGTTAGGGCTTGTGGTTCCCATCTCTTATCGCGTTGAATGCTTCCACCATGGGTGGGTATAGGTCCTCGGCGTAGGTCTTATAATATTTTGCCGGTAGGCCGTCCGGCCCTGGACTTTTGCCCGGTTTAGTGTGTTTGACCGCTAGCGCTAGTTCCTCTATTGTGATGTGTTCGTCGATTAGTTATGCGACTTCTGCATCTAGGGTAGGTATCGGGTGCTTTGTCAGGTATTCTCGTACTGAGTTACGGAGGCGCGTCTTCGCCAGTTCGGTTTTTGGTTGTGGGAGTGTGTATCGCTCTGTATAGTAAGCGCGGATCGTGCTCATGATGTCAGTCGGGAGACGGTGTAAGGTCCCCTGCTTATCTCTAATCCTGTCGATGTATGGGTGTTGTCTCTGTTTCTTCAGCATCGTGGCAAGGAGCTTTCCACTTTTGTTCCCATGTAGGGTGAAGAAGGCCTTATGTCTGATTGCGTCCCTATGGTGTTTGTAGTGTAGTAGTGTAGCTAGGTCCCTCCTCAGTTGTAGGAGTCGGGCTTGGTGTGTGTGGTCTGGGTCTCGCTTGTTTTGTTCGTCCATCTTGTGTATGTCGTCCAGTAGGCCCGTCAGCCGGGCTTCGATTTTTTTCTTTAACATCGCCCCCTGATCACGCTTTTGTGTGCTTCCCATCGAATTGTCGGGGATGTCTGCTCCGCAGTGTTGGTAGTTAGGTATTCCCTAATTTTTTCGCCTATGAGGGTCGTGACCTCCAGATTGGAGAGTAAGTATTCGGTAAGTCTCCATTTCGGGGATGTGGGGCGGAAGAGCGGTGATTTAAGTTTAAGAGATACAGGGGTGTGATCTGACCACGTGGCCATTCCGATTGTTACGTCGGTCACTAGTGGGAGGTTGTAGTGTGTGGTGTATATGTGGTCTATTCGGGAGTATGAGTTGTGCGGGTGGGAGAAGAAGGTGAAGTCTCTTACTTCTGGGTGATGGGCTCTCCAGCAATCGACCAGGCGTTGCTTGCGGAGTAGGGATTTGATGTTTTGGAGTTGTTGGTTTGGGATATGGGAGGCGCCTGATGAACTGTCCCATGATGGGTCTAATGCGACGTTAAAGTCCCCCCCCCCCCCCCCCAGTATGAGGGTCCCTTCCCTAAACTCCTGGAGTTTGCGAAGTGTCTGTTTGAGAAAGCGATAGTGCTGTGTGTTAGCGGCATATATAGTTGCGAACATGTACTGACGATCTGCAATCTTCCCCTTGAGGAATAGATAACTGCCTTCGTCATCCGACAGGCATCCCCCCTCCTGGAGCGGCACTCTCCTATGGAAAAGGATTGCTGTCCCCTTAGCTTTTCCCCCATGGTAGTCACTGTAGTATCCTTGCGTGTAGTGTCAGTCAATTTGGGTCTGGCCCCTTTCTTAAAGTGTGTTTCCTGTATCATGACTATGGAGGCCTTTTGTTTATGGAAGTATCTCAGTGCTCCCGATCTCCTCTGCGGTTTGTTTAGACCTTTAGCATTGATTGTGAGAATATACAGAGGGATGGGGTCAGTGTCATATCGTCAGGTCAGTTCTCTATTGGTAGGTACTATGTGGGTGTCCGTGTCCCAAGTCTCTGCGGTATGGGTGGTCTCGGGGTGTCTCGTGTGCCGTTGTCTGCGTGAGGTTGGGGCGTGGAGGGGTGAGGTGGGGTAACATGGAGGGGTTAGGGTACTGTGGGAGTTATGGAGGTTTCCTGGGACCTCTGGTGGTTGCGTCACGGTCTTGTGACAACTAGATGTAGACGTCGGGGAGTCTCAGTCCGTGGCACCACCAGTGATGTGCGTGGGTTGCTCACCTTCCGGGTGACATCTCGCCTGCTGGGCGTTGGTTGGGTGTCCGGGCGTCGGTGTCGGTGTCTCAGTGGTATGTCGGGTCCCGTGTCATCCTTGTGCGGCTCCTAGGTGATGACTCAGTGGGAATGTGTTAGTCTTCCCCGCCTCGGGTGTGTTTCGCCTATGTGTGCATCATTTCTGATTGCAGTGATGTAGTAAGGCATAAACAACATTAACATTTAGTTCCATATCACAACAGGTGAAAACAATTAACTGGCAGCTCAATCTCAATTCAGGGCTGTACATATTCCGCTCCCATCCCTTATTTCCCCAGGTTCCCGTTGGCCAGCCTGTCTAGTGTGTGGTGTTGTGTCCCTCGTCCCTTCGAATTGTGTTCCCTATCTCTTTCTAGATGCGATGGCACCCTTAGTGGGGGTCAAGTTGTAGGTATGCATTTTCCCAGGGTCATTGGTCTTGCTGTTGGCATTCTGGGTGTGTCCACTTTAGTGGTCCCCTATGTGCCCGTGCCTCCCTCCCACTGTCCCAGGTATTGTGTGGCTGCTCAATGGGCGGTTCTGGGCTAAGTGTCCCAGCTTCGGCTGCCTCCCCCGTCTTCGTTTGTGCAACCGGTGCCCCCACCCCGGGTGTGCCCGCCGGCGCCACCCACCGCCTGCTCCCCGAGGTTCGTCACAGGGCAGGTGGGTGTCGGCGGCCAGGTCCAGCCGGGGGGGCAGGCTCCCCCCAGTTCTCTTTGCACAAGTAAAAGGGATCAATTTATGCGTGACCCCCATTCCCCACTGCTCCCCCATGTGTTATTACTAGCAGTTCATGATCAGTCCGGTAGGCTACAGGGCTCCGCAGGGTCGGGCGTCTGTGCCTTCGTTGCGCCCCATTGTGTTTCTCTGCTATTGTAGCTAGGCGTGTCTCCCTATGGGAGATATACTTGCGGTTCAGAGGGGTCGAGTGTCTCTTGTCTCACAGGTCGGAGAGGGTAGTGTCTATCTAGTCCACAGGTGGTACCAGGTGAGTCCCTGGGATGGAAGGCAGGCAGTGCATGGTCCTTTACGTGTTGGCGCCCGAAGGGCGCATGGTCTGCTGCCTCATTCTTCTAGGCCTGGTGGACTGCTGCGTCTGGCGGTGAACATGTAGAAAGCCATCGGATCCGGCCATGATAGTTGTATATGTGGTAATTGTAGTTCTCGTACAATGTCCCTTAGGTCTCCGTCGTTCCTCACTGTGAAGGGGCCAGTGCTTGTGGTGATTTGTACTCCGGTGGGGAAGCTCCATCGATACCTGATCTTGTTGGTCTGTAGTATACGTGTGAGGGGGCTCATGGCCCGGCAGTATGCTAGAGTCGCTGGAGATAAGTCCGGGTACAGTTGTATTTCAGCGCCAAAATGTACTCTTTAGCAGCAAAACAATTAGAATGTTTACAACAGCGCTCTAAGCGCACTATTAGACGCTTCTATTTGACTCTCAGATATGAAGTGCATGGCCAAAATGTACTATTTAGCAGTTTATCAGCAAACAATTAGAATATTTACAATTGCTCTGTAACCGCAGTATTTGACGCTTCTATTTGACTCTGATATGAAGAGCAGGCCCCAAAATGTACTATTTAGCAGATAATCAGCAAAACAATTAGAATGTTTACCACTGCGCTGTAAGCGCACTATTAGATGCTTCTATTTGACTCTCAGATATGAAGTGCACCCCACTAAAATACTATTTAGCAGTTTAGCACCCAAAAGATGTTTTAAAACTGCAATGTGACAGCAGTATTTGGCGCTTCTATTTGACTCTCAGATATTAAGTGCACCCCACTAATGTACTAGTTTGCAGAATTCTTTCCTAAGCTGTCCCTCACAGCTGCAGCATCCTCTCCCTACACTAATAAGACCTCATGTGCCTGTGGCGCTACGCGACTCCAGCTTATATATAGAGGCTGGGTCACATGCTGCACTGGCCAATCACAGCCATGCCATTAGTAGGCATGGCTGTGATGTCCGTGTTCGAAAAACCGTAATGTTCGATACGATCCCGAACTTAACAGTTCAAGTTCGCTCAACTCTAAACACCTCCAGTTGCAGTCACTCAGAGTGAACCAGAGGGACTTCATGGAGGCATAATATGCCTCCATCCACTCAGATCTGCTGTCAGCAGAGCACAGGGCAGCACTGTGCACAGCATCCTGTGATTCAGTATCTCCTCCCTCTGCATGCAGACACTGAACTTTCCTCATAGAGATTCATTGATTCAACTCATCCCTATGAGGAGATGCTGTCAGTCTCAGTCAATCCTATGGGGAAGCACTGTGATTGGATCAGGCTACCACATGTCAGCAGACTGCTTGTTTTTCTGAGTCTAACAGCATGCAGATTTACAGCTTCAGGCTTGAATACAGTAAGATTTTTACTATATTTATGGAGGCATAAGGGGACCAGGGGTGCTAGATGGTGGTGTTAACACTATAGGGTCAGGAATACATGTTTGTGTTCCTGACCCTATAGTCATCCTTTAATACCCAAAAACAAACAATGTAGTCTTCCTTCCAATCAAAAATCGTATTTTAATTTTAATGTTGCTATTCAAATCGTGGAATATGAATTAATGGATAGGGCCTGTGTTTTATTTGTATTCATTTTATAGTAAGAAATTTTATGAAAATCTGATAGAGACTCTTCAAAATTTTCAAAAGATGTACATGAATTTTTAAGTATAAGGATCACATCATCTGCAAATAAACGTATTTTGTGAGTTTTATCACCTATCGTTATACATACTATGTTAGTATTAGATCTAATAGAGATGGCTAAGGACTCCATTGCGAAGACAAAAAAGATTGGTGAAAGAGGGCAGCCCTGCCGTGTACCATTTGACAAGCTGAAACTGTCTGAAATGAAACCTGAGTAATGAACTTTAGCTGAAGGGAACTATAAGGAGCAAAGATAGCCTCTATTAATAAATTAAGGAATGCCATTTGTTTTAATACCTCATGGTAAGTAGCCCCAATGGATTCTGTCGAACTCCTTCTCTGCATCTAAAGATAAGATCAGAGAAGATGTGCAAGTATGATTCACGTGGTGGATTAAATTTATAAATAGTCTGCTACTATCTGTTTTGTATAAATCCTACTTGATCGTTATTAATTCAATTTGGAATAATGTCAATTAATCTATTTGATAATATTTAAGAATAAAATTTAGTATCATTATTCATTAGGGATATAGGCCTGACATTTTGACATAAATCTGGATTTTTACATTTTTTTGGAATAGTAATAATTTGTGTTTGGGTGGCTTCTGGGGACATATTTCCATTATTTTTGTAAATGTAATATAATTTGGTGAGGTATGGTATTAGGATGTCTTTACATTGTTTTAAATAAATTGTCATAAATCCATCAGGACCTGGGGCTTTCCCAATTTGACCTTCTTTGATCACTCTTAAAATTTCCTCAGGTTCAATTTCTTTGTTCAAATTTATAATCTGGACCGTACTAATTTTGTGGATGTCAAATTTACTTAAGACATTTTTGATGCCATATAATGTTGGCTGATTAGTGGTATTATCAAATTTTAAATTTAAAGTGATTGATAATAGGCCACAAATGTATTGCTAATGTGTTTTGGATGTATTATTTTCTCTCCTAAATCATCTCTTAAATATTCAATCCTAGATTGGTTAATGATGTGTCTTAATTTGTTTGCTAACATTGAAGAGGCTCTATTGCTGATTGATTGAAAGGTCTGTTTAGTTTTATTTAACATCCATGCAGTTTGGTGTAATCTAATCAAATTAATTCATTCTTTCAAACCCTTAAGGACTGAGCCACATGTACAAGTTGCGATCAAAACAAAACGTAAACAAAAACTTGAATTTGCGCTATATGTCTGTTCAGGCGTAATTCACCTCTTTCATATTATGTGCACGCACACTTATTATATATCATTTTATTCAGGGGAAACAGGGTTTTCATTTAACATCAAGTATTTAGGTATGAAAAATAATTTTATATGAATAAAATATAAAAAAATGGGAGAAAATAAGAATTTTTAAAAAATGTTTAGTTTTACATGACATTTTAACTGAATGTCATAATACTGTTTGCTTTTACTGCAATAAAATACACATATTTGTATGCAGCAATGTCTCACGTGTAAAACAGTACCCCCTATGTATAGGTTTTATGGTGTTTTGGGAAATTACAGGGCTAAATATAGCATGTTACATTTTTAATTTTTTTCACATTGAAATTCGCCAGATTAGTTACGTTGGATTTGAGACCGTATGGTAGCCCAGGAATGAGAATTACCCCCATGATTGCGCAACATTTGCAAAAGTAGACAACCCAAGGTATTGCAAATGGGGTATGTCCAGTCTTTTTTAGTAGCCACTTGATCACAAACCAAAAAGTTAGTGTTAATATTTGATTGTGTGTGAAAAATGC
The DNA here is from genome assembly GCF_036172605.1 of Pelobates fuscus. Lineage (NCBI taxonomy): Eukaryota > Metazoa > Chordata > Amphibia > Anura > Pelobatidae > Pelobates > Pelobates fuscus. The sequence continues at coordinate 192,054,289 of NC_086319.1, read as the reverse complement.
AAAAAACTAAATTTGAACACCAATTTTGGCCTGTGCGTGTGCATACATACATTTAGATCACATAGATAATAAATATATATATATATATATATATATATATATATATTGTTGCGGTCACCGGCCCGCCGAGCCTCACGGCCGTGCCCGACCGGCACGACCGTACCGACTACACGAGCTTACCTGCTCGTCGGCGAGCCGGGAACCGCGCACTCAGTTCTTCCGGGCATCACGCCCGAATCCAATATGGCGCCGACCACGTGGTCGCGTCTATGGATAGCCCCGCCCCTGAGAGTTATACCAACGTGTGCGTGACGTCACGACGTCAACGCAAATGCACGTTTTGGGGTCAGAGGTCGCCCTCTGACCAATCATAGCCTAGAGAGGGGTATTTAAACCCCTTGCTTTTCCCAGAACTTTGCCCTGTCGTGGTTTCAGATTCCTTGTTTCCCGAGAGTGCTATTTCCGTGTTTCTGATTTCCTGGTATCCTGATCCTTGGCGTTTCCCTGGTTATTCTGATCTCTGGTTTCCCTGACTTGGCTTGTTTTATCGGTATTGAGTATTTTCTGGCTTCCTTGACCTCGGCTTTCCCTTTGACCATTCTCTGTCTCTAGCGTATTAGTCCGGCCATTCTAAGGTCCGGTTTACGCTCTATCCTGTTATTTTTCCTTTTCTTACTTATGTATATGTTTACATAGTTTCTGCGTGCTGGACCACATTACTAGCCGTGACATTACGACAGGGCCATGGATCCTGCAGAACTATGCAAACATATGATCGCCTGTGAAAATAGGGTGGAGGATATGGACCACAGGTTAGACCAATTTGCCCAGGCATTTCAGACCTTGCTCCAGAGGACTGCCTATTTAGAGGTCCCTCCTGTACCACCTGTGGTTCCGCCACCTGTAGTGGTTCCCGTACCACATAAACCACCATCCATAACCCTGTCACCTCCCCCTCGTTATGGAGGTGATTCTAAGGAATTCAGAGGTTTCTTAAACCAAATTGAATACCACTTTGAGGCCTCCCCAGGTTCATTTCCAACAGATAGATCCAAAATAGGCTATCTGATGAACCAATTAACTGGAAAAGCCTTGACCTGGGCTAACCCCTTATGGGAAAGTGGTGACTCAGTAGCCCGTGATTACAGTGTCTTTCTCACAGCTTTTAAGGCTACGTTTGAACCTAAAGGCAGGGAGAAGAACGCTGCCAAAGCCCTTATGAGAATAAAGCAAGGCAGTCGTTCTGTAGCCGATTATGCCATAGAGTTCAGGACATTAGCGTCTGAGGTCGATTGGACCAATAGTGGTCTGGTGGCTGCTTTCTCTGAAGGTCTAGCTGAGAGTATACAAGATGAGACCGCAGCTAGAGACCTTCCGGTTAATCTTAATGAGTTTATTGCCTACATGATAGACATTGATAACCGGCTCAGAGAGAGAGAGAAAAACAAACAACGTAACAGACGTTCTAATTTGTCCATAGCTCCTCGTTTCTCTAACCCAGTGGTGAGTAGCCAAGCGCCTCTTCCAGAACCTGAACCCATGCAATTGGGTAGCGCTAAACTCACTGAGGCAGAGAGACAACACAGACGTAACGAGGGGCTATGTACGTATTGTGGCAAGAAGGGACATTTAAGATCGTCATGCCCGGTTCGGCCAGAAAACTTGCACACCTAAGGCACGTACGGGGACCGACCTTAGGTGTGATGTATATGTCCCCTAAATTGACTAAGAACCGTTTCCTTGTCAAAGTTACCTTGTCTTTTAAGAAAACTACTGTTCAGTGTGAGGCTATGATTGACTCTGGGGCAGTGGAGAATTTCCTAGACAAAGAGTTCTCTGCAAAACATCTCCTGCCCTTAAGACAAAAAGAGAAACCTATAGCAGTCGAGGCCATTGATGGAAGGCCTCTTACCCAGCCTTTCATCACACACGAAACTCTGCCAATCACTGTCTCAGTGGGTATTCTCCATTCTGAAGAAATGACCTTTCAAATCATATCTTCACCTACATGTCCGATAATACTCGGTTTCCCTTGGCTCCTGAAACACAATCCACTTTTGGATTGGATTGAAGGAGATATTGTGAGTTGGGGTGAGAGATGCAAAGGTGTTTGCTTTAAGCAAATCCCACAACCTATTGGTACCATTAATGTTCCTATTGCACCTCCCTTGACCACACAAATACCGCCGCAGTATATGGATTTAAAAGAGGTATTTAACAAGGTCCAGTCAGAAGGGTTACCTCCTCATAGACCTTATGACTGTACTATAAATCTATTACCAGGGACTATGCGTCCCAAGGGAGGAGTTTATGCCTTGTCCCCCCAGGAAAATATTTGTTTAGAAGAATATATAAAAGGATGCTCTCAGAAAGGGTCATATCCGTAGATCCTCCTCACCAGCCGGGGCTGGGTTCTTCTTTGTCTCTAAAAAAAGAAGGAGAACTACGCCCCTGTATCGATTATAGGGGTTTGAATAGGATTACCATAAAAAATGCCTACCCTATTCCCCTTATATCAGAGCTGTTTGACAGATTGAAGGGAGCTTGAGTCTTTACGAAGCTCGATCTCCGAAGTGCATACAATCTAGTCAGGATTAAGGATGGTCACGAATGGATGACCGCATTTAACACCAGAATGGGACATTACGAATACCTGGTGTGACAGACCCATCCGTCCGGACTAAACCTATTGGGTTCGTCTGATTTGCCCAGTGCTTATGGTCCCTGAGAGATAATGTGAAGGGTTGTTACCTTTTGTAAATGACAATTCAGATACAGTCGAAGCTATCGAAGTGCCAAAGTTACCGAAATCATCGAGGTGACCGGCATCGGACAAAGGACCACGTGGCGGCGGCCATTTTAACTTCGAACCCGCCGACCCGTACTATCGACGGCACTTCGACACTTCGACGAAAGTCGAAGTACCGATCCACTTCGAACAGGACTTAGCCATTTTTAGGCCAGCAAGTGACCGACCGCACAGCCCGAGTCCAGGGAACTATTTTGGGCAAGCAAAGGTACCTGCGGTCGGTCATAAACGGACTTCCGAGTAACTTTTTATTCCCTGAAGGGATTGGTGTGATTTTTGAGAATGTTTATGTTTAAAGTCTGCTGAATATGAATATGTGCTTCTTATGTGAATATGATGGATGGGTTTACAGTTATGAAAGTTGTATAAAAGTATAGTCCAAACTGTATGTATAATGGGATTATGTGTCACACCAAGGGGAGGGAATGTGTGGGATGTAACATCGATGCCAGTGGTTATTTTATGCCTCCCCTTGGGTGTGGCCTGTGTGTGTAGAATGGAAATAAAAGGCAGGCTGGGTGATCCAGTCCTCAGTTCATGTTTTACCCTCATAATGGAGCTTGGTCTCGTTATTGGGGGAACCGGGATTACAAGTGACTAAAGACTGTGTATGGAGCTCGGAAGTCGGTACCGTAACAACTGGTGGCAAGCGACGGGATGATCCTCAACGCCCAAAGAGACCACTACGACCAAGAGTAAATGGAACTACAATACCAAAACCTGAGAAGAGCTACCCTAAAAGACTTATTGGAACAAAGGGGCGGACAGGCCAGTAACCTCAGGAAGAGGGACATTATTGCTTTACTGCTGGAAATGGATGGAGTACCAGCGGCAGAGGGAACCAATGGACCCAGCCCAGACGACAGAACCCCCGAAGAAGCAAGATTTGACCGGGCGGTAAGAATTAGGCTGGCCCATTATGGCCCCAACCCCTCCGCAGAGATCATCACCCAGGTTCAAGCCGCTGTGGAGGCCAACCTGCTACGCCAAAGCGGTGCTGCAGCAGCCCCAGTCACAGAGAACCCGGGGGACAAAAAGAAAGTGCCATTTGCAGCCTTCAAAGCCTTCAGTGAGACAGAAGGAGAGATTGACGGGTACCTTGCGGATTTTGAGCGGCAATGTGCCTTGCACAAGGTACCCCTGGAAGACTGGGTTGCTATACTGCCGGCAAGTTATCCGGCCGGGCCAACGACGCTTTTCGGGCCATCCCGGATGAGGAGATCGGGGATTATGTGACCGTCAGGGAAGCTTTACTTGCCCGGTATGCCGTTACACCCGAGGCATACCGGAGGAGGTTCCGAGACACTGTGAAAACAACTGGGGACTCATACGTTGAATGGGCATGTAAGGTACATCGCACAGCTGCCCACTGGATGGCAGGGTGCCAGGCGGTGTCAGGGGAAGAGGTGCTGCAGATGTTTTTATTGGAACATTGCTTCGATAAATTGCCAACAGGGGTCAGAGAGTGGGTAAGGGACCTTCCACTCTACATGAGGCGGCTCGCTTGGCCGATGAGTATACCGATGCTCGCAGACTGGACAATTCCATCAACAAGGCCCCCGCCAGAGCGGAATACCAACCAGCCGCTACCACTTATCAGCCTCCCATGAACAGACCATCCGCACCCCCTCCGTCTGCCCAGTACCAACGTCCACCCCGGTTTAACGCCCGAGAGTACTCCGAACCCATTCGGTGCTACCTATGCAATCAGCTAGGGCACAGGCGACAGGAGTGCCCGATGAACCGTGCCAACCGGAACCAGTCCAGGAGGAAACCCACAGGGGCCCCTCCCCGAGCACCTCTTCCAGCAGCCCACTGTGTAGAGGAAGAGGAATGCTGGGGCATCTTACATGAGGCAGACCCCGTGCAGGCTGCCCACCAGGACAATCGACAACACCACCGACAGAGTGTAAAGGTCGACGGAAGGGAGGTCAGTGGGCTACGAGACACTGGTGCAACCCTGACTTTGCTCCAGAAGCACCTAGTGTCCGAAGCTCAACATACCGGGGATACCGTGGCAGTACGAGTAGCCGGGGGTGCAGTATTCCGCCTACCCGTGGCCCGGGTACATTTGGATTGGGGAGTGGGCGCTAGACACGTGAATGTGGGGGTCATTAAGGATTTACCCGCTGATGTTCTCCTTGGCAACGACTTGGCTCCCCTTGTTTCAGCCTTCGCTCCCATGGGCCCCGCTGCAGTGGACGCTGTCACGACCCGTGCCCAGACCCGTGCCGCTGAGGCCGGCCCACCTGCTGCTGAGACCCAGGTAAGACTCACTACCCCGACTTGTACCTTAGACCAGGCCCCGTTAGGCTGGGATACCCCAGAGATGTACGGGAAAGAAACTAGGGAAGACCCGACGTTAGCCAAGTACAGGGCCAGGGCCGACGCTGGGGAAGAAGGAGTAGGTGGGGAACACTACGAGTGGGTGGGGGATAGGCTGTACAGGATCCCGAAACCTTCCCAGAAACCGAATGCCCCTCCGCAGAAACGACAACTAGTGGTACCTGCAAAGTATCGGCAGGAGATTCTGCGGATTGGGCATGACGTGCCGTTGGCAGGTCATCTAGGTTCCCACCGCACAGCTCATAGAATCACACAAAACTTTTTCTGGCCCAATTTTAACCGAGATGTGCGGATGTATTGTAGCACGTGCGACACTTGTCAACGGGTAGGTAAGCGGGGAGATCATCCAAAAGCTAGGCTGCAGCCGATGCCTATCATTGGAGAGCCCTTTTCCCGCATAGCCGTTGACATTGTGGGTCCACTGGCCAGGGCTAGTCCATCCGGTAAGAAATATATTCTTACTGTGGTAGACTACGCCACCCGTTACCCAGAGGCAGTAGCGCTGTCTAATATAGAGGCAGAGACGGTTGCTGATGCCCTGGTTAAAATCTTTACTAGGGTCGGGTTCCCTCAGGAGATCCTCTCTGATCAGGGAACTCAGTTTACCGCTGTGCTCACCCAGCAGCTGTGGAAGGTGTGCGGCATCAACCCGCTACGTAGTTCACCATATCACCCACAGACTAACGGTCTCTGCGAGCGATTTAATGGCACCCTCAAACAGATGCTGAGGACCTTTACTGACACTTGCAGAGACTGGGAGCGATTCCTGCCTCATCTGCTATTTGCATACAGAGAGGTGCCCCAGGAATCTACTGGGTTCTCCCCCTTTGAGTTACTCTATGGGAGAAGGGTTCGTGGACCCCTAGATCTCATTAGAGGACACTGGGAGGGGGAGACGGAGCAAGAAGGGACCCCCATAGTGCCATATGTTCTGGAACTCCGGGACCGCATGGAGAAACTATCCCTGATGGTAAGGGAAAATCTCCGGGCGGCCCAGGGGAGACAGAAGCGATGGTACGATCGGGGTGCTCGACAGCGGGTCTTCCAGGTGGGGCAGAAGGTTCTAGTGCTCAAACCTGTGAAGGCAAACAAGATGCAAGCATCTTGGCAGGGCCCGTACAAGGTGTTAGCTCAGGTATGCGATACTACCTATCTTATAGCCAGCTGTTCGGATGAAAGGGTACAACGATCCTTTCATGTGAACATGCTCAAGGAGTATCAGGAACGACCCGAGGATGTTGCAGCAGTTTGTGCCCCAGCTACTGACGACCCAGAGAACTTACCCTTACCTGACCTATTAGAAAGGGATCCCCAGACCGACCTTACTAGCCTCGTACAGCTAGGTGACCGACTAAGCCCGGCCGAGAAAACACAGGCAAGACAGCTTCTGTGGGAGAAGCAGGCGACGTTCTCCCAAGAACCCGGGTACACCCCTCTAGCTGTGCACAAGGTCGAGACACCCGGACAGAACCCCCTGCGACAACCCCCATACCGTATCCCTGAAGCAGTCCGAGAGGGAATGCGAAAGGAGATACAGGAGATGACCCGGCTGGGGGTTATTGAGCACTCCGATAGTCCGTGGGCTTCGCCCGTAGTCCTAGTACCCAAGAAAGATGGGACCACCCGGTTCTGTGTGGATTACAGGCGGCTCAATGAGCGGACTACCACTGACGCCTACCCGATGCCCCGGATAGACGAGTTATTAGACCGCATTGCCAGGGGGCGCTATCTGACCACCATTGACCTATGTAAAGGGTACTGGCAGATCCCCCTGGCCGAGGATGCTATCCCCAAGTCGGCATTCGTCACCCCGTTTGGCCTATACCAGTTTAGGGTTATGCCATTCGGATTGAAGAATGCTCCGGCTACCTTCCAGCGTATGGTGGATAGGCTCCTCGATGGCTTCCAGGGATTTGCATGTGCATACCTGGACGACATCGCGGTCTACAGTGAGTCCTGGGAAGACCACCTAGTACACGTAGGGGTAGTGCTGGACAAGATTCGGGCCGCCGGCCTGACTCTGAAACCAGACAAGTGCCATTTAGGCATGGCAGAAGTGCAGTACTTGGGTCACAGGGTGGGTTGTGGGAGCCAGAGACCCGAACCTGCTAAGGTAGAAGCAGTAGCTAACTGGCCCACACCTATCACCAAGACCCAAGTGCTAGCCTTCCTAGGGACAGCAGGGTATTATCGACGTTTTGTCCCCGACTACAGCACGATTGCCAAGCCCCTGACTGACCTGACTAAAAAGAACCTACCTAGGCAGGTCCTGTGGTCTCCAGCTTGTGAAGCCGCGTTTCAGGCCCTGAAGCAGGCTCTTGTGAATGCCCCTGTCCTGGCTGCCCCAGTCCCATACAAACGTTTTATTGTCCACACAGACGCTTCCATGTATGGACTGGGGCTGTGCTGAGCCAGGTCGGGGAGGATGGAGGAGAGCACCCTGTCGCATATCTCAGCCGAAAGTTACTACCTCGAGAAGTGAGTTATGCGGCAGTGGAGAAAGAGTGTTTAGCCCTGGTCTGGGCACTGAAGAAACTGAGCCCTTACCTATACGGACAAGAATTTTCTCTTGTAACAGACCACAACCCCCTTGTCTGGCTTAACCGGGTCTCCGGAGACAATGGCAGACTGCTGAGGTGGAGTTTGGCATTGCAGCCTTATAATTTCACTATCAGCTACCGGCCCGGTAAGCAGAATGGGAATGCGGATGGGTTATCCCGGCAAACAGACGTCCCTATTTTCCCTAAGTCCGGTCATCCCCAAGTTGACCCGCCACAGGGTCAAGCCGGGTCTGCCGGAGTGTTCCACAAGGAGGGAGCCATGTGACAGACCCATCCGTCCGGACTAAACCTATTGGGTTCGTCTGATTTGCCCAGTGCTTATGGTCCCTGAGAGATAATGTGAAGGGTTGTTACCTTTTGTAAATGACAATTCAGATACAGTCGAAGCTATCGAAGTGCCAAAGTTACCGAAATCATCGAGGTGACCGGCATCGGACAAAGGACCACGTGGCGGCGGCCATTTTAACTTCGAACCCGCCGACCCGTACTATCGACGGCACTTCGACACTTCGACAAAAGTCGAAGTACCGATCCACTTCGAACAGGACTTAGCCATTTTTAGGCCAGCAAGTGACCGACCGCACAGCCCGAGTCCAGGGAACTATTTTGGGCAAGCAAAGGTACCTGCGGTCGGTCATAAACGGACTTCCGAGTAACTTTTTATTCCCTGAAGGGATTGGTGTGATTTTTGAGAATGTTTATGTTTAAAGTCTGCTGAATATGAATATGTGCTTCTTATGTGAATATGATGGATGGGTTTACAGTTATGAAAGTTGTATAAAAGTATAGTCCAAACTGTATGTATAATGGGATTATGTGTCACACCAAGGGGAGGGAATGTGTGGGATGTAACATCGATGCCAGTGGTTATTTTATGCCTCCCCTTGGGTGTGGCCTGTGTGTGTAGAATGGAAATAAAAGGCAGGCTGGGTGATCCAGTCCTCAGTTCATGTTTTACCCTCATAATGGAGCTTGGTCTCGTTATTGGGGGAACCGGGATTACAAGTGACTAAAGACTGTGTATGGAGCTCGGAAGTCGGTACCGTAACAACTGGTGGCAAGCGACGGGATGATCCTCAACGCCCAAAGAGACCACTACGACCAAGAGTAAATGGAACTACAATACCAAAACCTGAGAAGAGCTACCCTAAAAGACTTATTGGAACAAAGGGGCGGACAGGCCAGTAACCTCAGGAAGAGGGACATTATTGCTTTACTGCTGGAAATGGATGGAGTACCAGCGGCAGAGGGAACCAATGGACCCAGCCCAGACGACAGAACCCCCGAAGAAGCAAGATTTGACCGGGCGGTAAGAATTAGGCTGGCCCATTATGGCCCCAACCCCTCCGCAGAGATCATCACCCAGGTTCAAGCCGCTGTGGAGGCCAACCTGCTACGCCAAAGCGGTGCTGCAGCAGCCCCAGTCACAGAGAACCCGGGGGACAAAAAGAAAGTGCCATTTGCAGCCTTCAAAGCCTTCAGTGAGACAGAAGGAGAGATTGACGGGTACCTTGCGGATTTTGAGCGGCAATGTGCCTTGCACAAGGTACCCCTGGAAGACTGGGTTGCTATACTGTCCGGCAAGTTATCCGGCCGGGCCAACGACGCTTTTCGGGCCATCCCGGATGAGGAGATCGGGGATTATGTGACCGTCAGGGAAGCTTTACTTGCCCGGTATGCCGTTACACCCGAGGCATACCGGAGGAGGTTCCGAGACACTGTGAAAACAACTGGGGACTCATACGTTGAATGGGCATGTAAGGTACATCGCACAGCTGCCCACTGGATGGCAGGGTGCCAGGCGGTGTCAGGGGAAGAGGTGCTGCAGATGTTTTTATTGGAACATTGCTTCGATAAATTGCCAACAGGGGTCAGAGAGTGGGTAAGGGACCTTCCACTCTACATGAGGCGGCTCGCTTGGCCGATGAGTATACCGATGCTCGCAGACTGGACAATTCCATCAACAAGGCCCCCGCCAGAGCGGAATACCAACCAGCCGCTACCACTTATCAGCCTCCCATGAACAGACCATCCGCACCCCCTCCGTCTGCCCAGTACCAACGTCCACCCCGGTTTAACGCCCGAGAGTACTCCGAACCCATTCGGTGCTACCTATGCAATCAGCTAGGGCACAGGCGACAGGAGTGCCCGATGAACCGTGCCAACCGGAACCAGTCCAGGAGGAAACCCACAGGGGCCCCTCCCCGAGCACCTCTTCCAGCAGCCCACTGTGTAGAGGAAGAGGAATGCTGGGGCATCTTACATGAGGCAGACCCCGTGCAGGCTGCCCACCAGGACAATCGACAACACCACCGACAGAGTGTAAAGGTCGACGGAAGGGAGGTCAGTGGGCTACGAGACACTGGTGCAACCCTGACTTTGCTCCAGAAGCACCTAGTGTCCGAAGCTCAACATACCGGGGATACCGTGGCAGTACGAGTAGCCGGGGGTGCAGTATTCCGCCTACCCGTGGCCCGGGTACATTTGGATTGGGGAGTGGGCGCTAGACACGTGAATGTGGGGGTCATTAAGGATTTACCCGCTGATGTTCTCCTTGGCAACGACTTGGCTCCCCTTGTTTCAGCCTTCGCTCCCATGGGCCCCGCTGCAGTGGACGCTGTCACGACCCGTGCCCAGACCCGTGCCGCTGAGGCCGGCCCACCTGCTGCTGAGACCCAGGTAAGACTCACTACCCCGACTTGTACCTTAGACCAGGCCCCGTTAGGCTGGGATACCCCAGAGATGTACGGGAAAGAAACTAGGGAAGACCCGACGTTAGCCAAGTACAGGGCCAGGGCCGACGCTGGGGAAGAAGGAGTAGGTGGGGAACACTACGAGTGGGTGGGGGATAGGCTGTACAGGATCCCGAAACCTTCCCAGAAACCGAATGCCCCTCCGCAGAAACGACAACTAGTGGTACCTGCAAAGTATCGGCAGGAGATTCTGCGGATTGGGCATGACGTGCCGTTGGCAGGTCATCTAGGTTCCCACCGCACAGCTCATAGAATCACACAAAACTTTTTCTGGCCCAATTTTAACCGAGATGTGCGGATGTATTGTAGCACGTGCGACACTTGTCAACGGGTAGGTAAGCGGGGAGATCATCCAAAAGCTAGGCTGCAGCCGATGCCTATCATTGGAGAGCCCTTTTCCCGCATAGCCGTTGACATTGTGGGTCCACTGGCCAGGGCTAGTCCATCCGGTAAGAAATATATTCTTACTGTGGTAGACTACGCCACCCGTTACCCAGAGGCAGTAGCGCTGTCTAATATAGAGGCAGAGACGGTTGCTGATGCCCTGGTTAAAATCTTTACTAGGGTCGGGTTCCCTCAGGAGATCCTCTCTGATCAGGGAACTCAGTTTACCGCTGTGCTCACCCAGCAGCTGTGGAAGGTGTGCGGCATCAACCCGCTACGTAGTTCACCATATCACCCACAGACTAACGGTCTCTGCGAGCGATTTAATGGCACCCTCAAACAGATGCTGAGGACCTTTACTGACACTTGCAGAGACTGGGAGCGATTCCTGCCTCATCTGCTATTTGCATACAGAGAGGTGCCCCAGGAATCTACTGGGTTCTCCCCCTTTGAGTTACTCTATGGGAGAAGGGTTCGTGGACCCCTAGATCTCATTAGAGGACACTGGGAGGGGGAGACGGAGCAAGAAGGGACCCCCATAGTGCCATATGTTCTGGAACTCCGGGACCGCATGGAGAAACTATCCCTGATGGTAAGGGAAAATCTCCGGGCGGCCCAGGGGAGACAGAAGCGATGGTACGATCGGGGTGCTCGACAGCGGGTCTTCCAGGTGGGGCAGAAGGTTCTAGTGCTCAAACCTGTGAAGGCAAACAAGATGCAAGCATCTTGGCAGGGCCCGTACAAGGTGTTAGCTCAGGTATGCGATACTACCTATCTTATAGCCAGCTGTTCGGATGAAAGGGTACAACGATCCTTTCATGTGAACATGCTCAAGGAGTATCAGGAACGACCCGAGGATGTTGCAGCAGTTTGTGCCCCAGCTACTGACGACCCAGAGAACTTACCCTTACCTGACCTATTAGAAAGGGATCCCCAGACCGACCTTACTAGCCTCGTACAGCTAGGTGACCGACTAAGCCCGGCCGAGAAAACACAGGCAAGACAGCTTCTGTGGGAGAAGCAGGCGACGTTCTCCCAAGAACCCGGGTACACCCCTCTAGCTGTGCACAAGGTCGAGACACCCGGACAGAACCCCCTGCGACAACCCCCATACCGTATCCCTGAAGCAGTCCGAGAGGGAATGCGAAAGGAGATACAGGAGATGACCCGGCTGGGGGTTATTGAGCACTCCGATAGTCCGTGGGCTTCGCCCGTAGTCCTAGTACCCAAGAAAGATGGGACCACCCGGTTCTGTGTGGATTACAGGCGGCTCAATGAGCGGACTACCACTGACGCCTACCCGATGCCCCGGATAGACGAGTTATTAGACCGCATTGCCAGGGGGCGCTATCTGACCACCATTGACCTATGTAAAGGGTACTGGCAGATCCCCCTGGCCGAGGATGCTATCCCCAAGTCGGCATTCGTCACCCCGTTTGGCCTATACCAGTTTAGGGTTATGCCATTCGGATTGAAGAATGCTCCGGCTACCTTCCAGCGTATGGTGGATAGGCTCCTCGATGGCTTCCAGGGATTTGCATGTGCATACCTGGACGACATCGCGGTCTACAGTGAGTCCTGGGAAGACCACCTAGTACACGTAGGGGTAGTGCTGGACAAGATTCGGGCCGCCGGCCTGACTCTGAAACCAGACAAGTGCCATTTAGGCATGGCAGAAGTGCAGTACTTGGGTCACAGGGTGGGTTGTGGGAGCCAGAGACCCGAACCTGCTAAGGTAGAAGCAGTAGCTAACTGGCCCACACCTATCACCAAGACCCAAGTGCTAGCCTTCCTAGGGACAGCAGGGTATTATCGACGTTTTGTCCCCGACTACAGCACGATTGCCAAGCCCCTGACTGACCTGACTAAAAAGAACCTACCTAGGCAGGTCCTGTGGTCTCCAGCTTGTGAAGCCGCGTTTCAGGCCCTGAAGCAGGCTCTTGTGAATGCCCCTGTCCTGGCTGCCCCAGTCCCATACAAACGTTTTATTGTCCACACAGACGCTTCCATGTATGGACTGGGGCTGTGCTGAGCCAGGTCGGGGAGGATGGAGGAGAGCACCCTGTCGCATATCTCAGCCGAAAGTTACTACCTCGAGAAGTGAGTTATGCGGCAGTGGAGAAAGAGTGTTTAGCCCTGGTCTGGGCACTGAAGAAACTGAGCCCTTACCTATACGGACAAGAATTTTCTCTTGTAACAGACCACAACCCCCTTGTCTGGCTTAACCGGGTCTCCGGAGACAATGGCAGACTGCTGAGGTGGAGTTTGGCATTGCAGCCTTATAATTTCACTATCAGCTACCGGCCCGGTAAGCAGAATGGGAATGCGGATGGGTTATCCCGGCAAACAGACGTCCCTATTTTCCCTAAGTCCGGTCATCCCCAAGTTGACCCGCCACAGGGTCAAGCCGGGTCTGCCGGAGTGTTCCACAAGGAGGGAGCCATGTGACAGACCCATCCGTCCGGACTAAACCTATTGGGTTCGTCTGATTTGCCCAGTGCTTATGGTCCCTGAGAGATAATGTGAAGGGTTGTTACCTTTTGTAAATGACAATTCAGATACAGTCGAAGCTATCGAAGTGCCAAAGTTACCGAAATCATCGAGGTGACCGGCATCGGACAAAGGACCACGTGGCGGCGGCCATTTTAACTTCGAACCCGCCGACCCGTACTATCGACGGCACTTCGACACTTCGACAAAAGTCGAAGTACCGATCCACTTCGAACAGGACTTAGCCATTTTTAGGCCAGCAAGTGACCGACCGCACAGCCCGAGTCCAGGGAACTATTTTGGGCAAGCAAAGGTACCTGCGGTCGGTCATAAACGGACTTCCGAGTAACTTTTTATTCCCTGAAGGGATTGGTGTGATTTTTGAGAATGTTTATGTTTAAAGTCTGCTGAATATGAATATGTGCTTCTTATGTGAATATGATGGATGGGTTTACAGTTATGAAAGTTGTATAAAAGTATAGTCCAAACTGTATGTATAATGGGATTATGTGTCACACCAAGGGGAGGGAATGTGTGGGATGTAACATCGATGCCAGTGGTTATTTTATGCCTCCCCTTGGGTGTGGCCTGTGTGTGTAGAATGGAAATAAAAGGCAGGCTGGGTGATCCAGTCCTCAGTTCATGTTTTACCCTCATAATGGAGCTTGGTCTCGTTATTGGGGGAACCGGGATTACAAGTGACTAAAGACTGTGTATGGAGCTCGGAAGTCGGTACCGTAACACCTGGTTATGCCGTTTGGATTATGTAACTCTCCAGCGGTATTCCAGGATTTTATTAACAATGTCCTAAGAGAGTACCTTCACATGTTCGTTCTAGTGTATCTGGACGACATTCTCATCTATTCCCCAGACCTAGAGACACATCACGAACATGTGAGAATTGTACTGAAAATCCTGTTACAGAACGGTCTTTACTGTAAACTGGAGAAATGCCAATTTGACCAAACGGAGATACAATTCCTTGGATACGTTATATCTCCGTCTGGTTTCCAGATGGATCCCCACAAAGTGGAGGCAGTCTTACAGTGGCCATTGCCCAAGGGCCTTAAAGCTACTCAACGCTTTATAGGTTTTGCGAATTACTACCGCAAATTCATAAAGGGATTTTCCTCTGTGATTTCCCCTATAACCAATTTAACCAAAAAAGGAGCAAATTGTATATCTTGGCCCAAAGAAGCAAGAGAGGCATTTGAACGGTTAAAATCTTTATTTTCCTCAGCACCTGTCCGGACCCATCCTGATCCAACCAAACCATTTATCCTAGAGGTAGATGCGTCAGAGACAGGAGTTGGAGCCATTCTGTCTCAGAGAGAAAGTCCTGATACGCCTTTACATCCCTGTGGATTTTACTCTCGCAAACTCACACCTGCCGAGAAGAATTATGACATAGGGAATAGGGAACTTTTGGCCATTGTACTTGCCCTTAAAGAATGGAGGCATCTCTTGGAAGGTTCTAAAGAGCCACTTCTGATCTTTACTGATCATAAGAATTTGGCTTATATTGGGGACGCTTAGAGACTGTCCTCTCGTCAGGCTAGATGGTCATTGTTCCTCTCCCGATTCAATTTCGTAATTACGTATAGGCCTGGTACTAAAAACACCAATGCAGATGCACTTTCTAGGCAGTTTGAGACAGAGGAAGTTCCGGAACAGGAGGTATATCCTATTATACCTCCTGAATGCCTCATTGCCACTACAGTTTCCGAAGTGTCTTCTCCACTCTTCTGTGCCATAATAGCAGACCAAACTCAGGCACCTGTGGGAAAACCTCCGGACAAACTGTATGTGTCACCTCAGTTCCGAAAAAAGGTACTAGATATGTTCCATGACAACCTCACAGCGGGCCATCCTGGAGTCCATAAAACTCTCTCTGCCGTCTCCAGGAGGTTTTGGTGGCCTGCTCTTAGAAACGATATCAAAGATTACGTTGGGGCATGTCAAATATGTGCCGTTTCTAAAGTTCCTCCTAGATCGCCTCCTGGACTGTTACAACCACTGCCCATACCTAGTGCTCCATGGACCCACTTAGCCATGGATTTCATTGTGGATCTACCCAGTTCAAACGGGTTTAATACAGTCCTTATGGTTATCGATAGATTCACAAAGATGGCACATTTTGTCCCACTTAAAAAATTACCATCTGCTCAGGATCTAGTTCAAATATTCTTGAGAGAGATCTTTCGGTTGCACGGTGTACCCAAAAGCATAGTATCTGACAGAGGTACCCAGTTTGTTTCTTGGTTTTGGCGTTCCTTTTGTAAACAATTGGGCATCGAACTCTCCTTTTCATCAGCGTATCACCCTCAAACTAATGGAGCAGCAGAGAGAGCGAATCAGTCTTTAGAAGCCTATTTACGTTGCTTTATAAATGCCAATCAGTCTAACTGGTATGAGCTCTTACCCATGGCTGAGTTCGCCAAGAACAACGCCACTCATGAATCTTCTAATCATAGTCCATTCTTTGTAAATCAGGGTTATCACCCCGCTGTTTTTCCTTCTGAATTCTCAGACACGTAAATTCCTGCTTTGAACACCCATTTAGAATCAATTCATGATACCTGGGATTCCGTCCATTCAGCTCTGCAAAAAGCCTCATTACGAGCAAAGGTCCAAGCTGACAAAAAACGGGGCACTAATCCTGTCTATCTTCCAGGTGACAGGGTGTGGCTTTCCACAAAACATATCAAGCTTAAGGTCCCGTCCATGAAATTTGCCCCTCGGTACATAGGTACCTTTCGAGTTACCCAACGTATTAATCCAGTGACCTATTCTTTGGCACTTCCGGCTCATATGAGAATCGCGAATACTTTCCATGTGTCTCTGCTCAAGCCCCTTACTTGCAATCGCTACACCAAGTTATCCACTCCTCCTCCGCCCTTGGTAGTGGGTGATCAAGAAGAATACGAAGTCCGTTCTATCATGGACTCCAAATTATCCAGAGGTGCCTTGTCCTATCTCGTTGACTGGAAGGGTTATGGTCCCGAGGAACGTTGTTGGGTTCCTGCTGACCGGGTCCATGCGCCCCGTCTTATCCGGTCATTTCACAACCGCTTTCCTCTTAAGCCGGGTCCTTCCCGCCCGGTGCGCGGTCTTCGAGTGGGGGGTACTGTTGCGGTCACCGGCCCGCCGAGCCTCACGGCCGTGCCCGACCGGCACGACCGTACCGACTACACGAGCTTACCTGCTCGTCGGCGAGCCGGGAACAGCGCACTCAGTTCTTCCGGGCATCACGCCCGAATCCAATATGGCGCCGACCACGTGGTCGCGTCTATGGATAGCCCCATCCCCGAGAGTTATACCAACGTGTGCGTGACGTCACGACGTCAACGCAACGCACGTTTTGGGGTCAGAGGTCACCCTCTGACCAATCATAGCCTAGAGAGGGGTATTTAAACCCCTAGCTTTTCCCAGAACTTTGCCCTGTCGTGGTTTCAGATTCCTGGTTTCCCGAGAGTGCTATTTCCATGTTTCTGATTTCCTGGTATCCTGATCCTTGGCGTTTCCTTGGTTATTCTGATCTCTGGTTTCCCTGACTTGGCTTGTTTTATCGGTATTGAGTATTTTCTGGCTTCCTTGACCTCGGCTTTCCCTTTGACCATTCTCTGTCTCTAGCGTATTAGTCCGGCCATTCTAAGGTCCGGTTTACGCTCTATCCTGTTATTTTTCCTTTTCTTACTTATGTATATGTTTACATAGTTTCTGCGTGCTGGACCACATTACTAGCCGTGACATATATATATATATATATATATATATATATATATATATATATATGATCTAAGTATATATAATTTAATTTTAAACTGTTTTAACGTGTGTTTTCGTTGTTTTTTTTTTGTTTGTTTGTTTTTTTACCGGCAGCAGGGGGAGTACCTGTCATTCGAGGCAGTCTCCCTGCTGCCACTGACATGGACGGCTATGTGGTCCATGGATCGCGAGGTCCTCACATGGCCCAGGAGGGCTGTAAAGGAAGGAGGGGGACTCCCTGGGCTGCCAGGTGAGTCCCCCCACCGCGATTGCCGGCAACTGGGTAAGTAGGAAGGGAGGCAGAGACATAGCACACCCGCCGTCCTTAAGGGGTTAAATCTTTAATCATTGTAGCTAATTATTTTGGTTGCCCGAATTTATTTTTTCTTGAAGATCATATACATTTTTTTTTCTAGGGTCAATATATTTTGTGTTCTTTGTTATTTTAGGTATGAAGCTCTCCGAATAAAGTGACCCCTCATTGTAGCTTTATGGGCAATCCAAATATGTTCATAAACAATACGAATATATTTGAAAAGAAAAGTGGAGGAAATAAACTCCAACTTTCATGATAGAAGGCAACCCAAAATGTTGAAAAATAATCAAAGAAAATACACTATAAAACGTAATGTTTATTAGTTATGCTAAAATAAATCCAGGAAAAGTGCAACAAATTGTTTGCACCTAAAATGTCTTAGAAAACGTTTTACAGTGTAAAATAAACACATTTCTTAATCAGATAATATGTAGCGCAAATATCTACCAAGCGTGTGAGGTGAGTATCACAGCTATGCAGTGGCATGTAACAAAGGTTAGCTACACTGACAGAATAGTAACCGTTAGATAGATAAGACATAATATTCCTATATTGCCTTCATGGGCACCCCTAAAGTACCGTATATACTCGAGTATAAGCCGACCCGAATATAAGCCGAGGCCCCTAATTTTTCCCCCAAAAACTGGGAAAACGTATTGACTCGAGTATAAGACTAGGGTGGGAAATGCAGCAGCTACTGGTAAATTTCTAAATAAAATTAGATCCTAAAAAATTATATTAATTGAATATTTATTTACAGTGTGTGTATATAATGAATGCAGTGTGTGTGTATGAATGCAATGCGTGTGTGTGTGTGTGTATGAATGCAGTGTGTGGGTGGGGGGTGGGCATTTTTATTATTATTTTTTAATTATTATTTTTATATTTTTTTATTATTAGTAATATTTTTTATTATTATAATGTTTTGTTTTTTTTTAATATTATTTAATTATTATTTATATTTATTTTCGTCCCCCCTCCCTGCTTGATACATGGCAGGGAGGGGGGGGGGGGAGATCTCATTCCCTGGTGGTCAAGTGGATGGGCTGTGTAGGAGGGGGCTGGCAGAGAGCTGTAACTTACCTCTCCTGCATCTCCTGTCAGTTCCCTTCTCCTCCGCGCCGGTCCGGTCAGCTCCCCTGTCAGCTCACAGTGTAAGTCTCGCGGCCGCACGGAGCATTGCCATGGTAACCCGTGGCAACGCTCTGACCCCGCCGCTCTCGCGAGACTTACACTGTGAGCTGACCGGACGGGCGCGGAGGAGAAGGGAGCTGACAGGAGCTGCAGGAAAGGTAAGTAAACGCTTCCTGCCAGCCCCTTGTCTGTATTATGGCAATGTAAGTTGCCATAATACACACATTGACTCGAGTATAAGTCGAGTTGGGGTTTTTCAGCACAAAAAATGTGCTGAAAAACTCGACTTATACTCGAGTATATACTGCAACTAAAATAAAGTCAGATATCGTGCTTTTGAGGGCACCCCTTAAAAAATCATAACCCCCCTTCCTAACTGCTATAACTGGATAACTAAATACTACAAAATAATAAAAAAGGAAAAAAGAAGAGTATAGCACAATTAAATAAATAAATATTAAAATATGAGGTGGCATTTAAAAGTGTCAATTGAAAGGCTGCAGCATCATCCTGTAATGAGTCTTACCTGATAGGGAGTCCAGCTCACAGTTATACGCTCACCCTTGCAAAGCAGACACAGACCAGGGTGACCAGGTAAGACACCACCTGGCCTGTGAATATGTGCACGGGTGCTTTCCAAGAAAAGTGCTCCACGTCTCAGTACAGCAGGGATTAGCAGAAGCGTAGTCAAGGAAAGCCAAAATCAGGGAAGCCAGAGATCAGAGTAATCCAGGAGGAAAGCCAAGGTCAGAAGCCGGAATCAGTAACGAAATACTGGAACACTGATACGGAGAGACAGGAACCAAACAAGGGAACCAGAGTCAATGAACTGACACCCCTCCCAGGGTGAGGCAGGCTTTTATATCCAGCCAATTAATATGGGATACAGGTGTGCTAGAGCAGCCACGGGTAAGTTCAGCTCCCAGTGCTGGAAACAAGGCGAGGACACCTACAAGGCGAGGACACCTATTAAAGCAATGCATGAATGGCTGGATAGCACAGTGGCAAAAGCCAAAGTCCAGGGTTCAAATCCCCTGCTGGGCACTCCTGGGGTGACCTCGTCTGGCAGACTGGATGTGGCGGCGAGAACCGTGACACATCTCCAGATCAAAGCCACCCTCATATATAACAGTCCTGACGCGCGTGGAACAGAATGTTTAGAATGGAGGTTTAAATTTGGCACCTGCACCTCTGATTGGTCAGTATGAAGTAAGTCCCATTGGACCAGGAGTTGAAAAGTAAAATGAGGGTTAACTCTTTCATTCGTCAAGTTAACCCATACTTGTATGTTAAATGATTGGCAAGATCTAAGAGCAAAGTAATTGACACATTGAGTCAATACCCAAATGAAAATAAATATAAATATAAATAAATCAATAGATTCCCCCTCACTAAAAGTAAGGGGAAATATCAATAAGGTATTAAATATTGCCAGATGTTGTAAGATGTTGCCGAAGAGATTTTGTACTGAGTGTACTGCTAAGAGTATTCACATAGAGATATAATCATGATTTAGTATAACACACAGTAAAGATGTGTGGTAAGTCATCAAATAATTATATGAATGAATATAAAGTGGTAAAGAATAATAGCAATGAATTTACTGTGACTGAAAATTTTACTGTAATCAGTCACACATAACCTAAACGGTTAATCCATGGAAAAAAATTTAAATGTCTTCATTACAATATATGACCTTATTATATATGTAATAAATGTCAGTAATAGAATCTGTAATATGCAAAAATGTAATTTCATAAATGGTCAATTGACATGTGAAATAAAAAAAAATATATATTTCCCTTTTGGAAAGAGGGTCTTGAAGTAATACATCCAGTGTGATTCTGATCTCAACAGGATCAGCTAATGTCACCTTTTCGATGATTGAGTGACCACTTTTATATATCTTGAAATTTTAAAACATTAGGATTGGCTGCATATATCTGTTTTACATGTCTAGTCACTGGAGTGTCTGTATTAGGATTAGTGACTGAGTTTACATGTTGTAGGTTCCTAAGGCATAATTGTTGATAAGTCTTGCCGATATATTGGGGGACACAAATGCAAGTTATTATAAGATAAATTACATTTGTGGTGCTACAATTAATAAAGCCATTGATATGAATTTATTTTGAAGTTTGTTGGCTAGCCACATATTTAGTCAGAAGTATATACGCACACGCTCTGCAGTGTCCACATTTATAAATCCCTTCAGTGGGTTAAAGTCATGATGGAGTGGATTGTTCTGGTTGCAGATGGCTGTGTGTTAAGATGTCTCCAAGGTTTTTGGCTCTACAAAAAGACATGGAAGGATGGGGCAGAATTGTATTTTTCAAGAGAGGATCATATAGAAGTATTGGCCAGTTTCTGCAAAAAAACTTTTGGGCTTTTCCCCAATGTTAATCAAAGCAGACTATAAACCTTGTGTTTATGGTTGGTGTGGAGGTGCTCTTTAGTGGTCTTTGTAGACTCTCAGACCTATCCTACCCCTTTACTCATTGATGAGCTTTTTTCAACACCCTATTGGGATAGTCTAGATTTTTGAATCTTTGTTTAAGATCCTTGGCTTCTTTTTCAAAATCCAATGGATTCGAGCAGTTTCCTTTTGCTTGCAGATATTGGCCATAAGGGATGTTCACTTTTAGATGGTAGGGATGATAGCTGGGCCAGTGCAACAAACTATTTGTGGATGTAGATTTTCTAAAGAGTTCAGTGGTTATTTCACCATCATCCAGAATATACATTTTTAGATCTAAAAAGACAAACTCCTTTTCATCTATAATGTGGGTGAGTTTTAAATTAATGTTGTTATAGTTAAGTACTTCCACTAGTTGCTCAAAAATGCTTCCAAATATGTTCAAAATAAATTTCAAGGGAAATATTATCAGTAAAATATTGTTTTTAATGACTCTTCAGCTAGTGTAATATTTTCCAGTCCATTTAACAAATGATCCCCTGACCTCCATAATCTAGTTGTTTTGTCCAAATGTAGTTCTTTTAAAATGTAGAATGATGGGTGCATGATCTGACCAATCTTTTGTCAGTATATCCATTTTTATAATAGTCTAATACATTATTATATACAATAAATCTATCAATTCTGGAATACATATTACAAGAATGTGAGTAATATGTAAAGTCTTTTACTCCAGAATTGAATACTCTCCAGCAATCGTATAGTCCAAAAGAATATAAAATCTGAGAACAGGACTGTACTGTTTTAGAGGATGAATTAGAGCCTGAACACTTTAGTTTTTCCCTAGTGGTATCCAATTCATAGTCTAGTATCCAATTCATAGTCCAATACAAAATTTGTATTACCGCAGAATATTAACTTACCTTTTTTAAACTTTTACATTTTTTAAAGAATAAATCGCAAATAAGAAACCTGGCCTGAATTGGCAAAATATAAATTAGTAATTGTAAATTGGATATTATTGATTGTACTACACCAAATCAAAAATCTACTTTTTTTTAAATCTTTTATAACTCTGTTAGTTGAACAAGCTACATTTTCACTAAACATTACAGAAACTCCCCT
This sequence comes from Pelobates fuscus, assembly GCF_036172605.1. NCBI lineage: Eukaryota > Metazoa > Chordata > Amphibia > Anura > Pelobatidae > Pelobates > Pelobates fuscus. Next base: position 192,032,187 of record NC_086319.1, on the reverse strand, counting down.
AGCGTTTTTCTTGTATACTGAGTGGAATTGAGTGGGAAATAATTTAGGTCTAAAATTAGGGATCGCATTAACTTCAAAGTGGGTTTCTTGAACAAATAAAACATCAATCTTGTAGTTTTTGGTCTCTTGAAACAAAAGTCTCTGTTTATGGGGAGTATTTAGACCCAATATAAAAATTATATTTAGATGCAAATATAAAAATTAAAAACAACAAAGGTGTGCTGTGTCTTTAAGACGTGTACTTAGTAAAATATATAAAATCTTTGTATAAATGTTACTTGCTAAAGTGCATATATCTTGAAGTGCAAAAATAAATGTGCACCAGTCCAATAAATAAATAACAATAAAGTGCTGCAATTCTTGTGTAAAAGAGCAGTGTAAAGTGCCACACTTTACTTACACACAATATACATTGGTATGAGTTGATTCCACATAGAAGGTACACATGTAAAAAAAGGAAAAAAAAAATAAAACAACAACCTCATAGGAAAATATTGCACAGTAGATTTAAAAATGTATTAAAGCTTCAGAAGGGAACACTCACAAGTGTTGAGCAGAGGAGCCTGCTCTAACTCTAAAAGCCTCAGGATCAGGGGCGGGCTGGGAAGGGGGGTAGGGAGGCAATTGCCCCCCAGGCCGTCCTAAACCCAGGGCCTCCCGCAACCAGCAAAAAAAGGAAAAATCTGAATCCCCTGCCTCTGGCTGAGGACTCAGATTTTTAAACTTACCTCTCTCCCTGCAGTCAGTGGAGTCGGCCGGCCTCTCCTGATGATGTCAGGAGGGGAGGCGTGGCTTTTACTGCTCTTCTCACAGAACCGCTGGGGAGTCTGGGAGAAGAGCAGAGGAAGTCACGCCCCCTCCTCCTGACATCATCAGGAGAGGCTGATTTCACCTCAGCCCCTGCCACCCCTCCTCAGCCCCTGTCCCCTTAGTCAGCCCGTGTCCCCCTTCCTCAGCCCTGTCCCCTTAGTCAGCCCCTGTCCCCCCTCCTCAACCCTGTCCTCTTAGTCAGCCCCTGTTCCCTCCTCAGCCCTGTCCCCTTAGTCAGCCCCTGCCCTCCTTCCTCAGCCCCTGTCCCCTTCCTCAGCCCCTGTCCCCTTCCTCAGCCCTTGTCCCCTTGCTCAGCCCGTGTCCCCCCTCATCAGCCCTGTCCCCCCTCCCCAGCCCTGTCCCCTTAGTCAGCCCCTGTCCCCCCTCCTCAGCCCTGTTCCCTTAGTCAGCCCCTGTCCCCCCTCCTCAGCCATGTTCCCTTAGTCAGCCCCTGTCCCCCCTCCTCAGCCATGTCCCCTTAGTTAGCCCCTGTCCCCTTCCTCAGTCCTGTCCCCTTAGTCAGCCCCTGTCCCCTCCTCAGCCCTGTCCCCTCCTCAGCCCTGACCCCTCCTCAGCCCTGACCCCTCCTCAGCCCTGACCCCTCCTCAGCCCTGACCCCTTAGTCAGCCCCTGTCCCCTACCTCAGCCCCTGTCACCCTTCCTCAGCCCCTGTCCCCCCTCCTCAGCCCCTGTCCGCTTAGTCAGCCCCTGTCACCCTTTCTCAGCCCTTGTCCCCTTGCTCCGCCCCATCCCCCCTCCTCAGCCCTGTCCCCTCAGACAGCTCCTGCCCCCCCTTCTCAGCCCTGTTCCCTTAGTCAGCCCCTGTCCACTCATCAGCCCTTGTCCCCTTGCTCAGCCCCTGGCCCTTTCTTCAGCCCCGTCCCCCTTCCTCAGCCCCTGTCCCCCTTCCTCAGCCCCTGTCCTCTTTTGCCCAGCCCCTGTCCTCTTTTGCCCAGCCCCTGTCCCCTTCCTCAGCCCCTATCCCCCTTCCTCAGCCCCTGCACCCCCTCTCAGCCCCTGTCCCACCCTTTCCATGCTCCTTTCCCCACTCTCAGCTCCTGCCCCCTTCCTCAGCCCCATGCCCCCCACTATAGCCCCATAACATCCCCACTACAGCTCCTCTCCGCCAATTGCAACCCATATCACCCACATCACAGCCCCTTTCCCAAATTGTAGACATCAATCTACTTCAGCCCCTACCCCCCCCTACCTTTCCTAAACCCCCAATTTCAGCTTATACCCTTCACTACAGCCCCTGCCCCCCCCCCCACTACAGCCCTGTCTCTTTACTCAGCCCCTGTCTACTGGTTTTAAAAGTGTAAAGTTTGAGTGTATGTGTGTGTCAATATGTCTGTGTGTGTGTGTGTCTGTTAGTATGTCTGTGTGTGTGTGTGTGTGTGTGTGTTAGTATGTCTGTGTGTGTGTCTGTCAGTATGTATGTGTGTGTGTGTCAGTATGTATGTGTGTGTGTGTCAGTATGTCTGTGTGTGTGTCAGTATGTCTGTGTGTGTGCGCCAGTATGTCTGTGTGTGTGCGCCAGTATGTCTGTGTGTGTGCGCCAGTATGTCTGTCTTTGTTTGTGCCAGTATGTCTGTCTGTGTGTGTGTCAGTATGTCTGTCTATGTGTGTGCCAGTTTGTGTGTGTCAGCTAGTATGCGTGTGTGTGTGTCAGTATGTCTGTCTGTCTGTCTGTGTCAGTATGCCTGTAACAGTGTGTCTTTCTGTGTGTGTCTGTGTGCCTGTCAGTGAGTGTGTGTGTTTTTTAGTGTGTGCCAAATCAGCAAGTGTGTTCCAAATCAGCAAGTGTGTGTGTGCTTGTCATTGAGTGTCTGTTTAGGTGACTGCCCCCCCCCCCCTCACCCTTTCAATCACATGGGAAAGGTGTTTTTACTCTCCTCTTGGTGCAATGGGCCACTTGACTGGATTTGCCCCCCAAGCCTAAGGCTGCCAGCCCTCCCCTGCTCAGGATATACCACTATAGTATGCAAACCTACCTGAATATGCAACCTTGCTATTCAGTTAGTTTGCATAACAGTTGAAACCGACAGGCGGCACTGCAGATAACTAGATCTTCACAACCAACAGATGGCATGGTACAGTTTTGTACGATTGTTAACAACCAAAAGGGATGCTGCACAGTATCCGCAGCCAAGTATGCCTAGTTGGTAAAAAGCATAAGCAGGACAGGATAGCACACAAAACATTTAACATATAACAATAATACACACCCTGCACCTATAATGGGCAAACGTAAGCATAAGAATCATCCGGGACCCACATAAGGTGTCCGTTTCATGCTTCCAGTGATTTTGACTACTGTCACACTTGTGTTATTTGTTTCGTAATTCTGTCACTTCGCAAGTCAGAGTTACAAAATTCAGATGATCAGCCCAAATTTGGATGAATTCAGAATGAACTGTATCTGAATTTTGACATCTAAGCAAAACATGGTTGACTTTATTTAAATCTCACTTTTAGAAGCATCTCATTCTCATTATTTTTTTCTACAATAAAAGAGCCAGGTCTGGAAAGAGGGTCCATTGAACTCACAGCCTCAATTATTTTAAGTCCTACACTGAAATTAAAACTACAGCATTTAAGCAGTTTATTTGTTTTAATTATCCACGAATGCCATTTAACTCAAATGAAGGCAATGGCTCAAGTAAAATAATATTCCCTTTTATTTAATTCTGATTGGATAAGTAAACAAAGCGATTAAGACAGCAAATCAGAAAACTAATGGAAAGCTTGAGAATGGCTTTTCCTTACTGGAGTACCATTGTACAAGTAAGAACCATGTTTAACAAATATGAGCACTGCTTTTTTACAAGGTTGCTGATTTTAGTTTTGACAAAATGCTACACATGCTTTTTTTTGTTGTAAATTTAAGTAAATTGAGAAATTGAATGATGCCTGCTGCGTTTAACCCCTTAAGACCGCAGCCAAATGTACAAGTTGTGATCAAAACAAAACGTAAACAAAACCTGGCATTTGCGCTATATGCGCTATATGTCCAACCGTAATTCACCTCTTTCATATTAAATGCACCCACACTTATTATATATAATTTTATTCATGGGACACAGGGCTTTCATTTAACATCAAATATTTAGGTATAGAACATAATTTAATATGAATAAAATATAAAAAATATGGGAGAAAATAAGATTTTTTAACATTTTCTTAGTTCTACGTGACATTTTATGTGAATGTCAAAATACTGTTTGCTTTTACTGCAATAAAATACACATTTGTATTCAGCAATGTCTCATGTGTAAAACAGTAACCCCTATGTACAGATTTTATGGTGTTTTGGGAAGTTACAGGGTCAACTATAGAACATTCCATTTTCAAATTGAAATTTGCCAGATAAGTAATGTTACCTTTGAGACGGTGTGGTAGCCCAGGAATGAGAATTACCCCCATAACGGCATACCATTTGAAAAAGTAGACAACCCAAGGTATTGAAAGTGGGGTATGTTTAGTCTTTTTAAGTAGCCACTTAGTCACAAACACTGGCCAAATATTAGTTTTTTTGCTTTTTTCACACAAAAACAAATATGAACGCTAACTTTGGCCAGTGTTAGTGACTAAGTGGCTACTAAAAAAGACTAAACATACCCCACTTTCAATACCTTGGGTTGTCTACTTTTTCAAATGGTATGCCGTTATGGGGGTAATTCTCATTCCTGGGCTACCACACCATCTCAAAGGTAACATTACTAATCTGGCAAATTTCAATTTGAAAATGGAATGTTCTATATTTGACCCTGTAACTTTCCAAAACACCATAAAACCTGTTAATGGGGGGTACTGTTGTACTCGTGAGACATTGCTGATTACAAATATGTGCATTTTTTGCAGTAATACCTAACAGTATTATGACATTCACAGCTAAAATGTCAGACGGAAATACAAATTTTAAAAAAAATCTTATTTTCTCACATTTTTTAAATTGTATTCATAATAAATGATGTTCCATATATGAATAGTTACTGTTAAATTAAAGCCCTGTTTCTCCTGAACAAAATATATATAATAAGTGATGGTGCATTTAATGTGACAGCGGTGAATTACGGTTGAACAGACATAGCGCAAATAGCGCTATTCCAGTTTTTGTTTGCATTTTGTTTTGATCAGAACGTGCACTATTGACTCTGTCCTGAAGGGGTTAAGCATGTTATTGGCACACTGTAGACACATGAAGCAATTTAGCTTATTGAAGTACTTTGTGTGTCTGTAGTTTGTCATTTCTTAAAAAAAAAAAAGTTTATAAAAGTGCAGATTTCAATAGAAATTGCCACTTTTACAAGTGGATGCCAAATGCCATTACCTCGACAGAGAATGTCTGCCTTCCCTCTTTTCAAGGAGCAATATTACACAGCTTATTGAGAAGCATCAGGAAGCCCCTATCATGTGCAATTGCAGTAGGGAGAAGTCTCTGACTGAAGTATTCACAAGAAGAGACTAGAAGTGTCTCTCTACCTGTTAACCCCCATGGTCAGGGTCTTTCTACAACTGTTAACCCCATGATCTTGGTCTCTCCACCTGTTAAACCCCTTCTGTGTGCCTCCTTCGGTTACCTCCCCATCGGTGTCTTTCTCTCCCTATTTACCCCCATATGTGTCTCTCTGCACCTGTTAACCCCCATGATCTGGGTCTCTATCCACCTGTTAACCCTCATCTGTGTGTCTCATTCTGGTAACCCCCATCCGTGTCTCTCCTCCTGTTAAACCCCATAATTTGTCTCTTCACCTGTTAACCTTATCTGTGTCTCTCTTCACATGTTAAACCCCATGAGCTGTGTCTTTCCTTGTCTCTTAGTATCCTGTCCTCACACTTCCCAACACCATACCTCACTTACCTGATATGCAATCTGTCTGCAGGCTGAAAGCTGCTGTGCACTGTGCTGCTCCCCCATGAATTCAATCAGTAGAGAGATGCAGGGAGATGATGTAACTTCCTACCCTTGCCTCTCTGCATACAGTGGCCCCTACTAGTTGGCTCCTGTATTACACTTTAATCTCAATTAGAGAAAAATATTGGCATTTGTATTGTGGGTATTTTGCCATACTGGAACTGACCAGGAAGCCTCAAAATCAAATACCAGCTGTGCTGGTACAATACCAGCCACATGGCAACACTAAATTGGGAACCCATCTGACACTGAGAAGGTTTTAATAAAGGTGGTTTGTAGAATTAATCGTATTACATATTAAATTTAAAGAAAAAAAATCACAGAGTTTATTTAAATATTGATGAATTGATAACCAAGTTAATGTCATTTTACATAGTTACATAGCCTGAAAAGAGATATGTGTCCATCAAGTTCAGTCTTCCTCACATTAGTTTTTGGAGATGACCCAAAAGAAGGCAAAAAAAAGCCCAGTTCGAAGAACTTCTAATTTTGCAACAAACTAGGAAAAAAATTCCCTCTTGACCCCAGAATGGCAGTCAGATTTATCCTTGGATCAAGAACCTATTACCCAGTTGAAAAATTATATCATTGACTGTTGTGTTTTTGCAAGTATGTATCTAGTAGCTGTTTAAACATCTGTACGGACTCTGATAAAACCACTCCTTGAGGCAGAGTATTCCACATCCATATTGTTCTTATGGTAAAAAAAAACTTTCCTTTGCCTTAGACTAAATTTTCTTTCTTCCAGTCTAAACGCATGACCTTGTGTCCTATGTAAAGTCCTGTTTGTAAATAGATGTTCACAAACATTGGCCCCGGATATATTTGTGTAAAGTTATCATATCCCCATGGAGGCAACGTTTTTCTAAACTAAAGAGGTTTAAATTTGTTAACCTTTCTTCATAGCTAAAATGTTCCATTCCTTTTATTAATTTTGTAGCCCGCCTCTGCACTTTTTCTAGTGCCATAATATCCTTCTTCAGAAGAGGTGCCCAAGGTTGTACAGCATATTCAACATATTTATAACTTAGATTTAGTTTGGGAATAGAGAAGATACAAATCAGATGGATAGTCAACTCTATTTTTTTGTAATGTGATACGAGGGAGCATCTCTGCCTAAAATCCCACTCCTCTCCAAAAAATCTTTTTTTCTTTTTATTTTTTTGATGAAGCTTATTTTAGGTAGTGAAAATGTGAAGAAAGCCATCAGGGCACAATCTGTATAGTGATGAATCTGTAATTTATTCATTTCCAAACTAAATGGAAATATTTGATTTATTCCTGACAGTTTCTTTCTAAGAAGTTTAAAATGATAATTTTAAATTATAATTTTTGCTGCTTTGAAAAAACACAACTACTTTTTATATAAATCACATACACATGGAGTTTAAAATATGCTGTCAAAAAAATGACAAAAAATAAAAAGCATTTTTAAAATTTCTGAGAAACATGAAAAAAAACTAAAACAAAAACATACTGCTTTGATATAACTACCAGTGAACCATTCCCCTTGAGCACCGTTTTTCAAAATATTAGTCAGCATTTCTCAGTGAAGCATGTAAACAGTTATTTGTGAGACACTGTGAGCAAAGCATATGTTGACATGACAATGTAAGAAATTCACTGACTTGCTGTGTCTGGGAAAAATCACATTAAGTATTCTTCCCAGCACTCGGATAACTTGAGAAAGAACATTTTAGAATAACAGTGTTTTCACTGATGGAAGGACATGCAAAACAGTGAACACAGTCAGTAAAAGAACAGTATAGCGACAATGATATTGTTTTGAAACCAGTGATATATTCCAACAAGAACTATCTGGCAGGACTTTAAAAGTGAGGGCTATATTATATAATTTAATTCATGTAATAAACTGGTGGTATTACCTGCTTTATGCCAAATATAATGAAAAATGTGAATATTATAATTGTACCGTGGGTACTATTCTTGGGAAACCTGTTAAACTTGGAGAAAACAGCAGATATTTTGTTGGTTTTCATGATGATTGTATCAAATAAGCACTTTGACTTATATGATGTCTAGTTTTGTCAGGATTGATATGGAGAGAGAGGACCTGCTTGTGGCTGTGAAGGTGGGGGGGAAGTTCTTCTCATGGGGGAAGAATAAGAAAAGGTTCAGAGAATAGTGATGTCGCGAACATGAAATTTGCCGTTCACGAACGGCGAACGCAAACTTCCACAAATGTTCGCGAACGGGCGAACCCGGCGAACCGCCATAGATTTCAATAGGCAGGCGAATTTTAAAACCCACAGGGACTCTTTCTGGCCACAATAGTGATGGGCCCCCACCCACCTGAGCGGTGGGTGGGGGCCCTAAACAAGAATAAGAGGGGGGACCTAAGGTCCTCCCCCCTGACCCCCACCCCTGAGCTCCGCAGGGCGGGTCAAGGCTTATAAAGCCTTGCCACACCCTGCAATTAGGCTTAGAACACTCTGATTGGTTGGTTTAAGCCAATCAGAGTGCTCTGTGTCATTTTACACAGCGTGGGAAAGTTCTTTTTTTTTTTTTTTAAACAGTGAGCAGCCACAGGCTGCTCACTGTTTAATAGACATGCCCCTACTCACGGTATTGCGAGTAGGGGCACAATTTACTAATACTAAGTAATTTTTACTTAGTATTAGTAAATTTGGCTGAAAGATCACAAAAAAAAAAGGGGGCAGACCGAACATCGCAAATGTTCGCCATCGATGGCGAACACGAACACGCTATGTTCGCCAGGAACTATTCGCCAGCGAACCGTTCGGGACATCACTATCAGAGAACCTAGAGTAAGTGATAGTGTCTCCAGTAATCCTGTCTACTGCAAGCAAGTCTTATCACTCTCTGTAGAGCCAGATTTATGTTTGGAAGGGTAGGTACTTGGCTGCAGGAGCATGCCTAATGGGGGAGCGGCCTGTTAAATGTCACTCAGGCAATCCACAGTGCCCAAACCATGGCTGCTGGACTTTGTGTGGAGATTGCTGTGTTTTGAGGGAACAATGATTTCTGTTTGCCCCACACAAGCTTAAAGTAATGTCAGACTCTGGATGTTGGCATGTGGAGGGAGAGTATTATGCATAGCAGGTACAGACACATTGCTACACACATACTGTTGCTCACACATTGTCATGCAATGCTGCATGTATTGAGAAACACGTGGCTACACACACTAACACAGACATACACAGACACATATGTCAGTGTGAGATATGAATCTGTGTATATCTGATATTTGTGTTAGTGTGCTTAACCATGTGTTTCTCAATATGTGGCTAGACATGTATGTGTGTAGTGTATATATATATATATATATATATATATATATATATATATATATATATATATATATAGTATTAAGTCACTATACCCTACATATATATATATATATATATATAATCTTACAAACGTGAGTACACCTTTGACATTTTTGTAAATATTTTCTTATATTTTTTCTTGTGACAACACTGAAGAAATGACACTCTGCTACAATGTAAAGTAGTAAGTGTTCAGCCTGTATAACAGTGTAAATTTGCTGTCCCATCTCCCCTCCTGATCCTGTCACTGGACGCAGAGAAAGCGTTCGACAGGGTCAGGTGGGACTTCCTCGACGCAGTCCTAAAAGTTTTTGGATTAACAGGAAATATAGGGAGAGCAATAATGGCTTTATATTCGAACCCTACAGCAAAAGTTCTGGGTGCCAGTTTTAGTTCAGATTACTTCGTATTGATAAATGGGACAAGACAGGGCTGTCCTCTGTCACCGCTTCTCTATCTAATGGTAATTGAACCCCTTGCAGCTGCAATAAGGAGTAATGAGGAAATAAAGGGCCTTAATGTCAAAAATAATTGTATTAAACTAACAATGTACGCGGATGACGTTATATTGACCCTAACTGATCCACAGAACTCCTCTACTGCTCTACTAAAATGTTTGAATGAATTCTCATTGCATTCGGGATATAAACTGAATGTTAATAAATCAACTGCTCTTGCAGTGAATATTTCCCCGGTATGCACAGGCATTCTTAAAAATCGATTTGAATTTGCGTGGGCAGATTTATCAGTTAACTATTTAGGGATCAAAATCTCAAATGAAGTGAACAGAATAATGGAACTCAACTTTTTACCACTCCTTAAATATACAGCAAAGAAATTCAAAGAATGGAAAAGACTTGAAATTTCGTGGTGGGCCCGTATGTAATCAGGTCCTATATTATACCAAAATGGGTTTACCTATTTAGAATGGTCCCTCTACCTTGTCCAGATAGTTGGTTGACATTGGCACAATCTATTATTAACAAATATATATGGCTAGATAAACCCCCAAGAATAAGCCTGAATCGGCTATCTTGAAATTAGGTGGACTGGGAGTTCCCCTCTTAAGAGACTATCAAAAAGCCTCAAGTTTTACACACGCGGTTATTACTCAATTAGACGAAGCTAAAAATGAGATGTGGCATAAATTAGAACAAGATCTAACTTATATTGAAGGTCCGTTTTCAGATTTGAGTCCACTTATTTGGACGATTAAGCCAAAAAACGATGATCCACCCAAGTTTATCTCTCATAGTGCCATTTTAATTGGCACCTTAAAAGATTGGGAGAAAATTAGACACCTAATGGGTCTACATAATAAGTTAATTCCCTCCTTACCACTAATGAATCTATCATATTATATGTCCAATGTCAATTTGCTAAGATGGACAGAAAAGGGGAATACAAGACCTACTAGATAAAAATTCTTGGATTGATTTTCAAGCCTTAAAACAGTGTTATAATATAGAGAATAAGGAGGTTTTTAATTATCTAAGGTTAAAAGGTTTCTGTCAGCATTATGTGGTCAGAGAAAGATCCAATCAAAAAATCTGGTTGGAAAATACACTCAATAAAGACTCACCAAATAAACTGTTAGCCATGGGGATAAGACTCTTATTGAAGGACCCAGATAAACCTTTAGAAGCTATAATTAAAACATGGCAGAGGGACCTCGACATCCAAATTAGCTATAAACAATGGAGAGATGCTTTAAACTTGGTTTATAAAACATACATTGCCTTAACTTAGTAGAGTGTCAGTTTAAAATTGTAAACAGATGGTATATGGTACCTAGCAGGATTAGTCAATTTTCTAACTCATACGATTCTAACTGCTGGAGATGCAATTTAGAATGTGGGAATTACTTACATGTATGGTGGGACTGCGGGCCTATTCAACTTTTTTGGAAAATGATTTTATTTACGATAAAAGCTTTAACTTCAATTAATTTAAACTTTTCACCACAGACATGTCTATTACAACTTGACATATGGCAGGTACCCAATAAACCACGCCCTTTGATAGTTCATATACTTATAGCCGCAAAAATGACTATCGCTAGGTATTGGAAAGTAACTTTGGTACCAACATGGCCAGTAGTTAAGGAACAAGTGAAATACCAATTAATAATGGAACGTGGCTTAAATAGAGGACAACAGGATAGTTATAACTTATGGCTTTCTAAGCTGGGATATTGTAGTAATGACTAAAAGTTATGTCTTCAATGATATATGATCAACCTCCCTAGAGTTCCAGCACATCTCTTTATATATATATATATATATATATATATATATATATATATATATATATGACCATTGATGTTTAATGTTTGTTCATGTTTTATGGTATGTCTGGAATGAGTCTACAGAAAAGAAAAAAAAATGGGTCGTTATGGTGAAATAAGCTGGACTTAGAGATATCATCTTAATTTAGACAAGAATTATTATTCTCTGTTAGACACATTTCAAACAATGTGTTATGTTATTGTTATTGTATTGTATTGTGAAGGGAAAAAAAAGAAAGGAAAATGAAAGAGAAATAGAAAAGAAAGGAGTGAAGGAAAAAATGTTATCAATAAAGATTATAAATAACAAAAATTTGCTGTCCCCTCAAAATAACTCAACACATTTAGCCCAATTAGCAAATGTGACTCGTTAGTGTTACAATGTGTCAGGTTTGAATGGGGAGCAGGTGTGTTAAATTTGGTGTTATCACTCTCACATTCTAATACTGGTCACTGGAAGTTCAACATGGCACCTCATGGCAAAGAACTCTCTGAGTATCTGAAAAAAAGAATTGTTGATCTACATAAAGATGGCATAGGCTATAAGAACATTGCCAAGACCCTGAAACAGAGCTGCAGCACGGTCGACAAAACCATACAGCAGTTTCACAGGACAGGTTCCACACAGAACAGGCCTTGCCATGGTCGACCAAAGAAGTTGGAGCACCATATCCAGAGGTTATGTGAAGTACTTTGCTGATCAAGCCTCAATTTAATACACTTTCCAAAATGATTAAATTCTGTTACAAAACTTTCCAAATAATTTATCCACAGAACTCATTATTAACGTCGATGGGAATCTTTTTTTTTTTCTTTTTGAATTATTTTGAAAGTTTTTCTTCATTGGTTGAATCATTTGGAAAGTTTATTAAATGGATTTAATATTTTTGATATAGAAATATATCTATATCTATTTGATATAGAAATATATATATATATATATATATATATATATATATATATAAATATGAAAATGTTAAATTATTTTTCAAAATAATATTAATTTTAAAATATTATTCAAATAGATTACATTGAGACCTAAATGTGTTAACTTATTAGTCAGTAGATTCATTTTTGTTCAGTGCTATGACATAGATTTCTTGTTAGACAGAAATCAGGTGTAAAAGACACCTTGCTAACTATGTTCAGAGGGATGTCAGCCATATCTTAATGACAAGCCAAAATGATCTTCAGCACTTCATCTCTCATGGAAAAGAAACCATTCTGGAATGTCAGGTAATTCAGCAATAAAATAGCTTAAGTTTTCTTTGCATTGTGTTTCAATGACAAAATAGAGATCTGGACTTTTTAATTAAAAATAGATGATTAAATTGGTCTGTTTCTTCAGTAGCTGATGGGATCCATTAGCTGACAATTATCTCACTTCCAAGAACTACACAATAAAATTGAGGTTAATGGTTGTATTTAGCCTTGACGCAATAGTGAAATGCATCACATAAATCCACTCACAGGAAGGTGTGCAGAAAAAATGCAATATTAGTTTATTGTGTGTAAAAGAAAACAAACAAAAAAACCTGCTGTGTAGGAAAAACTGGCAAACCAACTAGAAATAGGAAAAGAGATGGATTCTCTTCAACCATGTGACCATATAATTGTAATAAATATTAAAATTGATTATCTTTTTCTTTTCAATATCACTTCAATGTTTTCTTTAACCCCTTAAGGACCAAACTTCTGGAATAAAAGGGAATCATGACATGTCACACATGTGTCATGTGTCCTTAAGGGGTTAAACAAAAACAAAAACAAAAAAAAAGCATTTGGAACATCTAAGATGACTATTACCTTAAAACATATACCGTATATACTCGAGTATAAGACAAGTTTTTTGGCACATTTTTTGTGCTGAAAAAGCCCCACTCGTCTTATACTTAAGTCAGTGTCTGTATTATGGCAACTTACATTGCCATAATACAGACCAGGACCGCCGGGCTCATTACAAGCCCGGCGGTCCTGTTGGGGGATAGGAGCGAGCTGTTACTTACCTTTGTAGCAGCTCCTGTCAGCTCCCTTCTCCTCCGTGCCGTTCAGCTCCAGTGTAAATCTCACGAGAGCCGCGGCTGTCAGAGCGTTGCCACGGGTTACCGTGGCAACGCTCCGCATGGCACGCAGACCGCGAGATTTACCCTGGAGCTTAACGGCACGGAGGAGATGGGAGCTGACAGGAGCTGCTACAAAGGTAAGTAACAGCTCGCTCCTATCCCCCCTCCTGCACAGCCCATCCACTGGACCACCAGGAAATAATATAGCCCCCTCCCTGGTCATGTATCAAGCAGGGAGGGGGGTTGAATTTTTTTTTTTAAATAATATTATAATAAAATAAAATAAAAATGTAATAATTTAAAAATAAAATAAAAATGTAATAATATTAAAAATAAAATAATAAAATTTAATATTAAAATAATAATAGAAAAATAAAATAATAAAAATGCCCTCCCCCCACCAAGGTTACACACTCTGCATCATATACACACACTGCATTCATACACACACTGCATTCATACACAAACACACACTGCATACACACACACACACTGCATTATATACACACACACACTGCATTCATTAATTATATACACACACTACACAAACACACACTCTACATTCATTATATACACACACTAAATAAATATTCAATTAATGTAATTTTTTGGTGATCTAATTTTATTTAGAAATGTACCTGCAGCTGCTGCATTTCCCACCCTAGGCTTATACACGAGTCAATACATTTTCCCATTTTTGGGGGGTAAAATTAGGGGCCTCAACTTTTATTCCGGTCGACTTATACTCGATTATATACAGTAATCCCTGTAATTACACTGTTTGTCAGTGAATCACTATTTGTACTAGAGACAGGGAGGAGTGATACAATTTAGCATGGTGAGCAGAACTGCAGATGAGGATTTGTATATTTTCCTTGGCAGTGTGACAGAGCAGCTTAAGCCTCCACGGAACTCTGTGAAGGAGAGGACAGGGCGTGGATACCACTAAACATGACATTCCAGCCTCTCGCCACTCACCTTGCATGCTGTAGACTGCAGCAGCCCTGACATACCAAGCATGGTAATCTAAAGATTCTCATCCATATGTATGCTCAGCTGTGCTGCAATCTGGAATCAAGTACATGGGGAAAACACAAGGGGAAACACACATGAGGGTGAAGGGTAGGTGGAGACACAAAATGACGTGAAAGGGAAAATTGAGACATAACATAAGGTAATGGGATAGGAGAGACATATAAAGGGTAATTGGGGAATGGAAATGCATACAAGTGGCAAGGGATATGATATGAAAATACACAAAAAGGCATGAGGAGGTAAGGAGAGATACAAAAAAGGGGTGAGGGAATAAGGAGAGTAAGGATAGTACATCTTCTGGCAGTGGCAGAACTACAGCCGGTTGGTTGGTAGTATTGAGTCACTATACCCCACTCCCTCTAGCATGTAAGCTCATTGAGCAGGGCCCTAAACCCCTCTGTTCCTGTGTGTCCAACTTGTCTGGTTACAAATAATTGTTGGCACTTTATAAATAATAATAATAATAATAATAAGGTAGTAAGGAGGTAATACTAATAATTATACCTACAACAATAATAAGCAATAATTTCAGCCAAGCTGTAATAATAAGAGTCTTTTTTACCTTCTTTTTTGTTAAATAACGATCTTTTTATATAACACCTGCATGAAGATATGGAGACACATATCATAGGCAGCAGTGTTAAGGTTAACTGAAAGACATCCTAAAGCATCTCATGCACTTCACACTTTGCTACAGACAAACAGTAACCAAGGATAAGTAACACTTTTTTTTTTTTTTTGCTGCTGTGCGGAAGTGCCTAAGTTTAGCCTTACTGCCAAGAACACCTTTCGGTTATCTCTATATTTTGCAATTACATTGTTTAGTGTTTATAAGTCTCTGTTCAGTAAAGAAATCCCTTAAAGTGAACCTATATATATATATATATATTTCCAAAACAAAGTCATAGGACTTTAATGGTGAAACAAGACAGCATGTTTTCAATATTGCTAAAAAAAAAATGCAGCATTGTCATCTGATTGTTGTATCTACCACTGGGTCATTTTCAAGACCGAAAACCAGGTGGGATTTTAAATGTTGATTAGATGGCTATGCTGTAACTTTGTAGCACTATTAGACATTTGCTTTACCGGGAAAGTCCTGTGAGTGCAAAACATTATTGGCCAACTCGTCGGTATCAGAATGGCATAAAGTCTGTTACTCCACTCAAATATTAAAACAAAGACTCATTCGCACATAAGCTGTAGTTGTTTTGACAGACGAATAGAGCTCCATGTAGGAGGCTTTTCCTGTCACTCAGTTATTTGGATCTATGAAGTCCACAAAGATTGTGATGCTGGAAATCAAGGGAGTCACAAGCTGGGGGCTGACAAGCGTTGGAGCCCTGGGTGAGATCTTGCATAGCCATGGGCATACATTTATCACAATTGTAATGTTATATTTGACACATCTGCAATACTGACAAACAAATAACACCATGAATTACATAATTTGTAACACTACCAGTTCAATGCACCATATCTGTTGTAAATCATACAGAACTGTGTGGGGATATTGCTATGGATGCAGGATTTAATGCAGTGGAGTGAAGGGTTAATACAGCATTATGTGGAATTAACATAGTAGCTGTGTGGATAATAGAGATAGTATGAATTTGAGAAATTTAGAGTTGCATAGTATTCTGAATTCATTTAAAGATTTAATGTCACAATGTTATTTGTATAATATGTTGTAGGGTTTGACTTATGGTATGATATCGGTGCTGGTTTTAGGAAGGATTAAAGTTGGGATGTGGAAAGGGCCATCAAAATTACTGTTAAGCTGAAGGCCTGGTCTTTTTCTCACCTAGCAACTCCCCTACTCTGTATTTAATTCCTAGTAGATGAGTTGAGGAAAGTTATTATGTTTTGGAATATTGTAGTTTCACTGCAAGGTTTATTAAATGTTTCCATACTTGTGCTTTAAATTTTATTTAAACATAGGTACACTTTATTCTTATCTTATTCTTATTTCCATGCATATTTACATAATTGTTGTGCTGAAAATACATGAATTATTCCATATGTTAATCTGTCTCTAAATGATCATCGCAAGGCAGATATTTATTTATTCAATGTTGGTTGCCATTTATTACTTCAAATCTCCTGTCCAATCACAAGCCATTTATCTTACACAGGGTCTAATGATAATTATACACTGCCGATTATAATGAATCGTAATGGTGAATCATTGTGTAGTTTTTTTGTTTAAAAACTGGTATATTCCTAACATAATTTCTCTTCTCTTTTCACTTATTAAAATAATTATGATCTGGTTCATGTTCTGTGTGACACAGCATATACATTTTTTACTGTTTGACTTTTTGTATTATAACTTTTGTAAAGTAGCCTGCCCTTTCTGAAGTTTCATTCATGATCCTATCTTTCTTCCAAAGAAGAAATAATAATAATAATTAGCTGCATTATAATGTATGACATTGTAGACCTTTTAAAATGTGTACGTTTTATGAAGACGTAGGCAAGAAAGATGTTTTAAAGTATGTGTTTTATATAAAATGTTAAATAGAATGTTTTATTTCACATAGTTCTTGCTTTAAAAACTGCTATAGTATACGCAAATACAATTGAGTGTTATACACAAGATAATAAAACATCTTAATCATAGAAGTAAAATATAACAAAATGTGCATAAGTGAATATCCGTTGGATCGATAACCTACTACATAATTATATAGGGTGAAAAAATACTTGTGCCCAAGTTCAACCTTTCCCTCGTCTTTTTTGATAAAAAAAAAATAAATAGTAAAAATATGCTTTTCAACTGTGCTGCAATATAGGAAAGCATTCTTTCTCAATGACAATGTCTTATTGGATTAATAAGCTGTTACCTAGGTCCTTGAATATTCTCTTCCAAATGCAAATAGTTCTGAAAAATATTTAAATAATTAGAATCTGATAAAACTCTACAGGGTGAGAGTCTCTGAAGAACTGCCATTGGTAATAGAAACATAGAAACATAGAAACATAGAAACATAGAAACATAGAATGTGACGGCAGATAAGAACCATTCGGCCCATCTAGTCTGCCCAATTTTCTAAATACTTTCATTAGTCCCTGGCCTTATCTTATAGTTAGGATAGCCTTATGCCTATCCCACGCATGCTTAAACTCCTTTACTGTGTTAACCTCTACCACTTCAGCTGGAAGGCTATTCCATGCATCCACTACCCTCTCAGTAAAGTAATACTTCCTGATATTATTTTTAAACCTTTGTCCCTCTAATTTAAGACTATGTCCTCTTGTTGTGGTAGTTTTTCTTCTTTTAAATATAGTCTCCTCCTTTACTGTGTTGATTCCCTTTATGTAATGAAAGCATCCTTTTGTTCTACCCACTGCTAACCATGCCATGTGTAATTTAAAAATGGAAATAATAGTAGAAGGGTATTAGTTGTAGTTAATTGGATGCAGTAGTAGTTCACTAACTTGGATTATACAGGACAAGGACATGAAGCCTCCTCTGATTCAGAGACCAGTTGCTCGGTACAAACATCATTGTCCCCAGTACCGTTGCAGGGTATAGGAAATCTACTTGCGTTTTACCTGTTTAACCTGTAGAGCTGTTTTGATCAATATTGCTTGTTATTGATGTTAACATTAGGGTTATCCGATTCCAGCACTGATGTCCCTCGGTGCTGGGTTGGTGCTCTGCCTCTTCCAATGTCATCTGACATGGGGCTTTAATGTTAATGCTTCATTGCTTTCCTATGGGGATTTTACTGATGCTGGACGTCATCATGCAGAATGTGAGGATGTTCGGCGATGGTTAGTTGACCAAATATATGTCAACCAGGAAGTGGCTCTAGTGGCTGTCTGTCAGCAACTAGAGGCAGTCTTAATCTGGCAATGTAAGTTTTGCAGTTTTTCAAAAACTGCAATGATTTACATTGCAGAACTCTGTGGACTCAGACAACTTCAGCTAAGTGCATCCAGACCACTTCAATGAGATGAAGTGGATTAAGTGACTATAATGTCCCTATATGGTAGGGTCAGTGAAAAAAAAATAACACTGGCCTCAATTTAATATGCTTTACAGTTTTTTTAAAATTATTTTTTTGAAATATTAAAATATAAAAAATATATTTTATATGAAAAACAATCTCAAAAATGTCTGAAAATATTTTCAAAATATGAAATTATTTTAAACGTTTTTACACAAAAATATTAATAAAACAGCTTATACAAAAATATAAAAATTTAGGCCACTGTGTGACAAACATTGTATGTTATTATGTTAGGTTCTATGTTATGTTATTTAATATATTATCTCTCGATAGTTGAGACAAAATGCAATTTACTAGCTGATGTATATGAATTCCAATGGCAAAGAAATTATTATTAAATCTGGACAAACTGTTCTATAAGAAACCACCTCTATCGCAGTCTAAGAAGGCGCAGATGACCGGAGAGTCCAAACCAGTGACCTCCAGAAGGCCATCCAGGCAGATGTGACATATCTCTGCGCAGACCTCACAGACCTTGTAAGCCACTTTCGCCACAAGCCCTTCAGGTCCTACAGGGAGATGTGACATATATCATACCTGACCTACAGGGGATGGCTGCTCATCTGAGAACTTTGGGCATGTCATTAGGTCCACTCATGTGGCATTGTACCAACATTTAAACAACATTTAAAAAAGTTATTTATAATCACCATTTTAAATGGATTTTGTAACAAATAATGGTTCATGAAATGTAACCTCTATCATTTACTTGCTTAACCCAGCAACATTACAAATACTCAATATTGAATCAATAGGGATAAAGAAACATTATTTATTTAGGTAGTGATCTCATAAGCAATGCGTAATGGAAAATTACACAAGTAACCACGTAAACAGTTTTAATAGTACTGATTATCCTAATATACAATTACTCTCTTTACACGGTGTAGTTTATAAATCAAGAAACCAATTACTAATGTTGTACTTTGAATTGGTGTCAGGCATATGTGACTTGGAACAAAATGTAAAAAGTAATGTACTTCTTTCTCTGTAAAGTGATGTAGACGACAAGAAGTTGTCTTACAGTTTGCTAAGAATAAACCTATCCTGCTGCCATAATTCCATTGCCTAAAAAATAGAAGTACCTTAAGTGCATGTTTTTTGCAGTTGCAGGCTAATAAAAAAATATATTACTCTGAATGTAACCAAAAAAAAAAAAAAGATTGCAAGCACCAATGGAACAGAACTATGATATATACATATATATATACATATATATATTTAGATAGTGATCAGCACTCCCGGTCATCCCGGTCTACCCCCACAAGATACCCCAGCTAAGCGGTGGGAAAGCGACCACTATACCAATACTTACCGCCATAAAGCTCTCCAAAATGGCGGATGCCGCCCACACAGCCTTCCCACAAACTGCATGGCTGGAAACAGAGCTCCGACTCAATGCAATCTTCACATCCTTCTGGCAGCGGTTGAAGGCTCGCTTACAGCCTCGCCTCCGGTGCACACACCACTGACTGCTGACGGGCCACGCACCTCACCACGAGCTATCTAGCGGAGGGACGCAGGAGTTCCTCCTAATACTACACCCGCGAAAGTTAAGCTCCAGCAGGGCGCCCTCTCAAAACCACACTCGAGCCAAAGGGTGAGCACCAGCAGACTGCCCCAGGAGGGGCAAGACTAGCCTGACCCGACAAGTGAAACTGAGGGGCGCAAAACCCAGAGAGGTGACCGCATCAAGACAGCAAACACGGCACTGCCCCAGCCCAAGACAGGAAAACCCAGCTCAGCACTCAGGTGGACACTATACTCATCAGCAACCACACCTCCACAAGGCTCAGGGGCTCTGGGCTCCCGCACACCAGGGAGATGGCACTGGCTGCGATGAACAGCACTGAGTGAACGCACCCAGCCCCAACAAGGCATCAGATGACCCTACAGAGATTGAGACTTAATGTCAGGCAAAGTGCCCACTACCACCCATTTTTATATGCCTCAATTGAACTCTCACAACTATCTGCAGACACCTATTATCTCTTCTCTATTTTCTGTTCTCATATTTGCTCGCACAGGAGGGGTCTCACTCGTAGTCAAATCGTCTAAATGCTACTTCATCTCGTACCCACATGTATTGCTAGAGCGCTATAAGTTATGCTATATTAATACCACGCAAAGTTCCAACTGTCATTTTCACGTCTACATTCGCCTAACATAATTATAAAATTGTGCATGTATTTCAGAATTCCCCATTGTTATATATATGATTCACCTATGCTTGAGGATTGCAGTTGGGGTACCTCCCGCACGCATGTTATTCTAATATGCACTGCAGAAAAAATATATATATAAAAAAAATATATAAATATATAAAAAAAAGAAAACAACTAACAAAAAAAAAACAGAGAAACACATATTTATCATAATACTACACAAGTAGATGGTAGAACCATTTTTTGTTGTTTGCCGTATAACAACTGTATGTTTTTTTTTCCCCCAGTGCTCTTCATTGACTAGGAGCCCAGTCAGGAACTGCAGTCTGCAGCCCTTTAATAGCGCACTGGACAGAGCCACTATTCAAACTGCAGTTTGGTGGGAGGAAGTGAGGTGACTTGTGAAATGAGCTGAGCACATCTATGTCAGTGCCTAGTGTTCACTGCATGGTCAGTGAGAGTGCATGTGTCGGTCAGTGAGTGCATGCGTCTGTCAGTGTGTGTCCAAGTAATAGTGTTTGTGAATGTCATTGTTTGTCAGTGTATATGAGAGTGTGTGTCTGTCAATGAGTGAGCGTCTGTCAGTCAAAGTGCGGCGTTGACAGGAAGGGGTGGGGAAAATTTAAATTAGCCTAGGGCAGCACAAATCCTAAATACACCACTGTGTATACCTGCCTATTGTTTTGATTGTATGCTTATGTTCCTGGTTCCTGATCCTTGATTCCCTGATTGATTATCCTTGCCTGCTGCCAGACCTGACTCTGGATTGATCAGCTTCTTTTGTCTGCTGCCTGACTTCAGATTCCTTTTTCCACATCTCCTGCTCCTTTTCTCTTGGATTCTTTGTTTGGCTTCTTCCCATTAAAGGCCTCCTTGCTACCACAGACCCTTCAGGACCCTGTCTCCCCTTCCAGGTGCTCCTGAGGGTTGTGATTGTAAGGTATTATTCACCAGGTATTATTATGGCTACTAGCATTATATGCTTTTTGCCCTAGAAAAGTCAACTCGCCTACAGGTGTGTTATACTTTGGGCCTCCCCTAGCTAAGCATACATGACCAATTATGGATGTTTTTAATTGTCATTTCGATTTTTCCTGTATGGTTGCTTGATTACTGGAGTGGGAAGGCATCTATTGCTCATTTATCTCAGAACCAGGGTACCATATTTCTCTCGCTTTCCATGGCCATTGGTCTTCCATATTTGAACCTCCACATACAAAGCAGTTAGTTATATTAAGACTACTTGCAATATTCTCAGCCAGATCAATGAAGAGGTTTTTAACAGTGTAGGGAACTTCATCTTCAACACTCATCTCCTCATAAAATGAATGGAATACCTGATGAGTTTGGGCATCCAGGCTCTTGGTTTCAAGGCCTATACATAGGATGGCTCCTGGGTCGGTCCCTGTACCATATATTTGGAAACCGAAAAGATTCCCAAACGTATTAATACATTGCTGGGGGTTAGAAATTGTCCTATGTACAGGATAACACTCCGATAATTTACAATGAGGGGTAGTACATAACCTCTGAATTATCAGGTCTTGGTCTACTGTTTTTCCCCTGGTCACCCAACCTACACATGACCAGTATGGGCAAATGTTGAAGTCCCCATTTGGGCAATCAGGGTCAGTAGTTCTTCTACTAGGGCATAGGTATTGATCACTAAACCCATAAGTTCGTTCCCACTTAAGATTACCACATATGTTCCAAGGTTTTCCACTACCAGAAATTGCTTTGCATGCATCGAATAGCAGGATGCCTAGGGAAGAGGTGTTACTTAACAAAGTTTTATTTATCAATGCCCCCTGAGAGTAGGCATTTTGAAGAAGCAGCCAGATTGTACGGGGTTGGAATTGGGGATCAAAGCACTTGGCTTCAGCTGAAACTGTCTGACACACACTATAATCAGTGTCTAAGTATCTGCATTTAGACACAGATCCTTTATATTCATAATGCGAGTGCCAAATAAGAGTTTGGGATATCTGGTTACCGGTTTTTGTAGTCTTAATACAACTATCACAGCCTTGTATGTCATAACACACAAATAAATATATTATGATGGAAGTCTTCATCCACATTTTCAACCGTGCGACGGTAATAACTTTTATTATTAATTTTAATTTTCAGACAGTTGCTTAGTAGATAGCTCCCTAATCTGGTACCCTTATGTGGAATTACTATTTTTAAAGATTCCTAATTATGAAGCTATCTACTAAACAGTATCCACATTTGGTATCCTTTGGAATAATGGGAATAATGGAATATAAATTATGTTTTGGTTCCATTTTAGTATACATATTTGGGTACTGTGTTAATACTGCCTTGTACTGCAGAGAGCCCCAGATGGAATTTTTTACCCAAGTAAGTGGGTTAATCTCATAAGAGCCGACATTAGGCTGTTAGTGTAGGACCTGCCAAAGATGGGGTACATTGACGTTGTGGCAGGCTTATGCAATGTATGATCATATAATGTAACTAAACCCCCATTATTTTTGCCTAGATTAGGTGTTTTTAAATAAACAAATCTTTCAACATTGAAGTTGCTGTTTAGTGGATAGGTGAGTGTGCTGGATCTTGTGTAATATATATATATATATATATATATATATATGTGTGTGTGTGTGTGGGCAGGGTCAAAGACTGAGGCATCAGCTGCAGAGCTATTGTCCAATGGGTGGCAATGTGCCTTCAATGATTCGGTCAGCGTTGCGGCCCTTTAACAGAACGACTGGGCTTTAATGATTACAGCTGGCCACTTCGTTCCAGTTAACAGACAGAGCTGCATGGGACGACAAGGCGTCAACCACTGAAATAATACATAACTAGAAATCCCTACTGCTCTCTCTCCCTCTCAGCTATGACTGTGGTTTTTAGCAGTGATGTTTTTAAAGCATTGCTAAACTTTATAATTAGGAGTGCTACAAATGAAGCAGATAAACTAAATTGATAGTATTGTTTGATAGTATTACTTTTTAGCAAACAATTAATGGAAATCTGTTGTTTATTTTGGTGCAAAAAAAGTTGACACTTGGGACAATCTGTCAAGTTTCAGCCTGGAGTTGAAAGTTCATTAATCGTCCCCTTTCACGTATTGGTACAAAACAATCTCAATACACATTTCGATTATTTCATTTAATTTCACATTAAAGAGGCACTGTCATGGCCAAATCCCGATTTTTTTTTTTTTTTTTTTTTTAACCCCCCTCCCGCCTCCACTACATCCAATTGACCCCCTAGTCACCCCCAAATGCCCCATAAGCCCCCCATATTAACTATTTTTATTCAGGGTGCCGCCATCTTTGTGTGGGTAGATGAAGTCCCTGTGGGACACGTCATCTGCCCACACTAGATAGCCT
Source organism: Pelobates fuscus (assembly GCF_036172605.1). NCBI lineage: Eukaryota > Metazoa > Chordata > Amphibia > Anura > Pelobatidae > Pelobates > Pelobates fuscus. The sequence goes on along the minus strand of NC_086319.1, from coordinate 192,008,217 downwards.
GTTTAGCCTGTAAAAGTCCCGCACATGCCCAGTGAAACACCTGGACATGCGAACGGGAATTTCATCTATTCATTCATTCATCAGACAGACGAATTAATGAATTGAAAAATCATATGAACAAACTAACACTGAGTATCAGTGTTCGTTTGTTCGTCCAGTTTATTACAAGGAGGGAGCTACCGGCACATAGCTCCCTCCTTGTAATATGTAAAGACAGAAGCGGCAGGGAGCAGTGCTCCCCACCACTTCATTAGCCCCCCAGGTCCCCCTCTCACTCTATGGGGTCAATATGGGTGGGGGCCATAAATCACAATGGGGGGGACCTACTGTCCTCCCCCTCCCTGCTCCCACCCGTGAGAGTTGTGTGGGGGCCATAAAAATAATGAGGGGGGGGAACCTACTGTTCTCCCCCACTGGCCCCCACCCCTGGGCGGCGGGTGGGGGCCCTAAAACAAACCTCCCCCCAATCAAAGGTGACTAGGGGTCCCCAAGCCCCTAGTCACCCACCCCCCACCCCCAAAAAAAGTTACCCCCTATCTACCGCCCTCACCCTAAAAAATAGTGAGGGGGGAATAAAATAACTAACCTGTAAAGAAAAATTCAACTTATTTGACGTCTTCTTTTTTCTAAAATCTTCATTTTTCAGCCCCAAAATTAAAAACCATCATACCCGTCGAACTTAAAATAAAAGAAAAAACACGAGCGCAAAAGAAAATCCATACAAAAAAGAAAAAACCCGACGCTAAAAAAATTAATCCATCTTCACCCATGGAGGGCTCCGCGCAGACTGAGCTCTGCAGGGTGGGGGAAGGCTTATAAAGCCTTGCCCCGCCCTGCAATTAGGCTAAGAACACTCTGATTGGCTGGTTTAAGCAAATCAGAGTGCTCTTTGTCATTTTTCACAGCGTGGGAAAAGTCCAAAGAACTTTCCCACGCTGGGTAAAATGACACAGAGCACTGTGATTGGATAGATTTCAAGCCACCCAATCAGAGTGCTCTGTGTCATTTTACACAGCGTGGGAAAGTTCTTTGGAATGTTCCCACGCTGTGTAAAATGACACAGAGCACAGTGATTGGATGGATTTCAAGCCACCCAATCAGAGTGCTCTGTGTCATTTTACACAGCGTGGGAAAGTTCTTTGGGATTTTCCCACGCTGTGTAAAATGACACATAGCACTGTGATTGGATGGATTTCAAGCCACCCAATCAGAGTGCTCTGTGTCATTTTACACAGCGTGGGAAAGTTCTTTGGGATTTTCCCACGCTGTGTAAAATGACACAGAGCACTGTGATTGGATGGATTTCAAGCCACTGAATGAAATTCCGATCCGAACAAAGTCCCGAATTTAGAGGGCCCCCACCCGCAGCTCAGGGGTGGGGGCCGGGGGGAGGACAGTAGGTCCCCCCCATTATTCTTTTATTGAGCCCCCACCTGCCGCGTAGGGTTGGGAGCCGTGGGGAGGACAGTAGGTCCCCCCCCTTATTGTAACTTAGGGGACCCACCTGCCGCACAGGGGTGGGGGGTGGGGGAGGACAGTAGGTCCCCCCCATTATTCTTTTATAGGGCCCCCACGCACAGCTCAGGGGTGGGGGCCGGGGGTAGGACAGTAGGTCCCCCCTCCCCCTTATTGTAACTTAGGGCCCCCACCCGCAGCTCAGGGGTGGTGGGCGCGGGGGAGGACAGTAGGTCCCCCCCATTATTCTTTTATAGGGCCCCCACGAGCAGCTCAGGGGTGGGGGCCGGGGGGGAAGACAATAGCCCCCCCCTCATTATCCTTTAGCGTAATAGGGTTTTTTTGTTTCTTTTTACAGTTGCCGCGGCAATGAATAGGATCGGAGTTTCATTCATTAGAATGAAATTCCGATCCGAACAAAGTCCCGAATTGCGTTCTAACACGAATGGAGAAACTGTTAGAACGCAATTCAGAAGTTTTGCCGGCGTCCTGTATAAGTGACAGGAAGCATCGCGGGAACAGATAGGAAAGCAAAAGATCATTGGAAAATTGCTGTGACCACCTGAAATGAAGCACACTTTGCTCCTCCGCTGGTCACCACTGGTCACTGCGTAGGAAACCTCCATAAGAGAAATAGTCCCTACTTTGTCTTATGTTTTAAAGAAAACTAGAGCAGATAGGAAGAAAAGAAGAACCGATCCTGAGAGAGGGAGAGAAGAGGAATCTTTTGGGGAAAGGTAAGTGACAGTGCCGCTTTAAGTAAATAATCTACAAGGCAACCAACTGTTTGATTGATACCTTGCACAATATTACATGGTGCAAAAAACAAAACAGAGTAAATATTGTTATTTTGGCAAGTAATGATCAATTATCTTTTATTTGTTTTCATAATCCATCTTTCTATGTTTATTGTTTGATGAGTAACAGTCATTTACTAAGGTTTTTCCTTCCAATCTTTTTTTTTTATTATTGTAAATATTGATAGGAATAAACTCGGGCAAAGTCCCGGTGTTACATAAAATATTTTAAATTTTCATCATATATTATAAGATAACAGTTGAATTGTCATCGTGGTAGGCATTTGAACAATTCTATAAAAGTAGTATGAGATCGTGATGCATCATAATCATTTATAATAATCACTTTGTGTCCATGAAAAATATGTTTGTATTAATAAAAACTGGAATCCAAAAATCTCCACTTCAGGTAAAGATTATTCAATAATACGAGGGGTATCTTTTAAGGTTATACAGTAAATATCAACCAAAAGTATTTGACTAATGCTTTGCAATAAGGTTAACATTTTTGTGTATATGGACCCCAGTTCCAAAACAAAACAAGTTACCTGCAGACTTCAAGGCAATGTTGCTTGTCTAGGAAAGTTAGGCCATTTTAGCTGTAGACTTATTTGTCTTTACTTTTGACAGTTGAAATAGAACCTCTTCCTCTGTAAACTCACATGTAACAAATTACTAATTTGTATTTTTTCCTAACTGAGGCCCCTTTCCTTCATTTTCATCGGTAAATACTTTACAAAAATATTCATTGAGGCAGTCAGCTAGACCGTTATCCTCTTCTACATACCTTCCTTCTTTTGTTTTTAATCTAACTAATCCTTGTTTTACTTTCCTTTTCTCATTTATGTATCTAAAACATGTTTTGTCCCCTTTTTTTCACTGACTGTGCTATTTTCTCTTCTGTGTATGATTTGGGAGCTTTTATAACTTGCTTAGCCTCATTCTGCCTAATCTTTAGATCATTCTATCTTCCTCACCTTTTTTTTTTTAATAATTACTAAATGCTAACTTATGTCTGCTCCTGGCACAAGCAGCTATTTTGGATTTCCAGTTCACATCAGGAAGATTAAAGTCACACATGATGATAACTTCCCCATTCATTGTCATTTTAGCTATTTCCTCAACTAGTAGATTATCTAACTCTTATATTTGTCCAGGGGGGCTGTAAATCACACCTACACTTGTTACTGTGTGATCTCTAAATTCTAACGTAACCCACTCTAACGTAACAACACTCTGATTGGTGGATTGAAAGTAACCAATCATAGAGTTATGAGTCAAATTACACAGCGTGGGAAAATTCCGCCCCAAATTCTAAATGTAGTGCCCCCATCCACCACTCAGGGGTGGGGGCCGGGGGGAGGACAGTAGGTCCCCCCCCCTCATTCTTATTTTGGGCCCCCACCCACCGCTTAGGGGTGGGGCCAGGGGGGAGGACAGTAGGTCCCCCCTCATTGTTATTAAGGGCCCCCACCTGCTGCACAGGGGTGGGGGCCGGGGGGGAGGACAGTAGGTCCCCCCCCATTGTTATTTAGGGCCCCCACCCGCCACGCAGGGGTGGGGGCCAGGGGGGAGGACAGTAGGTCCCCCCCTCATTCTTATTTTGGGCCCCCACCAACTGCTTAGGGGTGGGGGCCAGGGGGGAGGACAGTAGGTCCCCCCCTCATTGTTATTTAGGGCCCCCATCTGCTGCACAGGGGTGGGAGCCAGGGGGGGAGGACAGTAGGTCCCCCCTCATTCTTATTTAGGGCCCCCACCCAACGCACAGGGGTGGGGGCTGGGGGGGAGGACAGTAGGTACCCCCCTTAATCTTATTTAGGGCCCCCACTCACCTCCCAGGCGTGGGGGCCAGGGGGGAGGAAAATAGGTCCCCCTATCCTAAATTTAGGGCCCCCACCCACCACTCAGACTGGGGGGGGACAGTGGGAGACTGGGGGGGGGACACTGGGGGGAGTCACTTTCACTGACAATATCATTGCTGTGATATGATTTACTGTTTTGAATCACTAATATTTGTGTTCAGCGAAGTCTCCCGAGTAAAACCCCCCATGTACAGGTTTTAGGGTGTCGTAGAACGTTACAGGGTAAAATACAGTGCTAACAAATTAAATTCTCTGGACTTTCGACCTGGGTTGGCAGGCAGGTCCCTTAAATTGCAATCAATAAAATTACTTAATTACGTAAAAATATTACATAAATACACATGTAGAATTTAAATCTTTATGCATATTTATATATTTGAAGTCTACGTGTATATTTATATAATTATTTATGTAATTTTGTATATGGACATATGTATATTTCGTATTCATTTTATTTATTTATACATAGATATATATAAAATTTCATTCTAAGTGTATTTTGATATAAATATATATATATATATATATATATATATATATATATATATATTAATATCAAAATACAGTTAGAATAAAATTTCATATAGAAAAATATTTTTTTTTAAATTTTTATTATTATTTTTACATTTTTTTATTTAATTTAAATTACTTATTATTTGTATTTTATAATAATATATATATATATATATATATATATATCTATACAATATATATAGTTATTATATATATTATATATATATACACGTGTGTAATTTAATTATAAGTGTATTTTTATATTAATATATGTACATATTAATATAAAAATACACTTAGTATGACATTATATATATGATACACATATATAATTATTATTTTTATTTATTAACTTTAACTTTAATTTTTTTTAGGATTTTACACTAGCAGGGAGACTGCCTGTCAGCACAGACAGTCCCCCTGCAGGCAGACACATGGACACCTACTGTGACCATGTGGTCGCCCTGTTGAGCGATCACATGGCCACAGGGGTCCTAATCCGCCATGGGGAGACTGTCTGGGCTGCAGGCAGTCTCCCCACACCGGGACCAACGGCGATCGTCGCCGGGGGAACGACGGCGATCGGGTAAGTACATTGGACCGTTAGGACGGTTCAAGACCGTCAGCGGTCGGCAAGGCAAAAATGCCGATGACGGTCCTGAACCGTCCTCGGTCCTTAAGGGGTTAAAGGCTCACTATAGGGTTAGGAACACAAACATGTATTCCTGACCCTATAGTTAGTGATGTCGCGAACATAACATTTTCGGTTCGCGAACCGCGAATGCGAATTTCCGCAAATGTTCGCGAACCGGGGGAACCGGGCGAACCTCCATAGACATCAGTAGGCAGGCAAATTTTAAAACCCACAGGGACTCTTTATGGCCACAATAGTGATTGAAGGGGGGGGGGGGGGAGACCTACTCTCCTCCCCCCCCCTGGCCCCCACCCCTGGGCGGCAGGTGGGGCCATAAAGATAATGAGGGGGGACCTACTGTCCTCCCCCCAGGCCCCCACCCCTGTGCGGTGGGTGGGGGCCATAATGATAATGAGGGGGGACCTACTGTCCTCCCCCCTGGCCCCCACCCCTGGGCGGTGGGTGGGGGCCATAAAGATAATAAGGGGGGGGCCTACTGTCCTCCCCCCGGCCCCCACCCCTGGGCGGCGGGTGGGGGACATAAAGATAATGAGGGGTGGAACTACTGTCCTCCTCCTCCTCTGCCCCAACCCCTGGTTGGTGGGTTGGGGCCATAATGATAATGGGGGGGGGACCTACTGTCCTCCCCTCCCGGCACCCACCCCTGGGCGGCGGGTGGGGTCATAAAGATAATGAGGGGGGGACCTACTGTCCTCCCCCTCTCTGGCCCCCACCCCGGGCTGGCGGCCATAATGATAATGAGGGGGGACCTACTGTCCTCCCCCCCGGCCCCCACCCCTGGGCGGCGGGTGGGGGCCATAAAGATAACAATAAGGGGAGGACTTACTGTCCCCCCCGGCCCCCACCCTTGAGCGGTGGGTGAGGGCCCTAAAAAAAACAATATGGGGGTCCTTCTTTCCACCCCCCAGCCCCCACCCCTGAGCAGTGGGTGGGGGCCCTAAAAAACAATAAGGTTGGGGGACCTACTGTCCCCCCCCAGGCCCCCACCCCTGAGCGGTGGGTGGGGCCCTAAATACTAATAAGGGGGGGACCTAACGTCCTCCCCCCTGGCCCCAACCCCTGAGCGGCAGGTGGGGGCCCTAATAAAAACAATAAGGGGGGGACCTACTGTCCCCTCCCGGCCCCCACCCCTGAGCAGCGAGTGGGGGCCCTAAATACAAATGGAGGACCCTAGTCACCCCCTCCCCCCACAAAAAAAATGTATCCCCCTACCTACCCCCCTCACCCTAAAAATAATGAGGGGGAGACCTTTAACTAAGAACCTGTCAAAAAAAAAAACTTACCATTCTATGTTTTCTTTCTTCTAAAATCTTATTTTTTCAGCCCCAAAAAAGGCCAAATAAAAAACCATAATAACCGACGCAATAAAAAAAAAAAAACGAGCGCAAAAAAAATAATCCATCTTCACCCATGGAGGGCTCCGCACAGACTTATAAAGCCTTGCCACACCCTGCAATTAGGCTAAGAACACTTAGCGAACACAGTGGCGAACGCGAACATGCTATGTTCGCCAGGAACTATTCGCCAGCGAATAGTTCGGGACATCACTACCTATAGTGTTAACACCACCATCTAGCCCCCCTGGGCCCCTCATACCTCCATAAATCTAGTAAAAATCTTACTGTATTCAAGCCTGAAGCTTTAAAGCTGCATGCTGTTAGACTCAGGAAAAACATGCAGTCTGCTGACATGTGATAGCCTGATCCAATCACAGTGCTTCACCATAGGATTGGCTGAGACTGACAAAGAGGCAGATCAGGGGCAGAGCCAGCATGATTCAAACACAGCCGTGGTCAATCAGCATCTCCTCATAAAGATGAATTAAATCAATGAATCTCTATGAGGAAAGTTCAGTGTCTGCATGCAGAGGGAGGAGATACTGAATCACAGGATGCTGTGCACAGTGCTGCCCTGTGCTCTGCTGACAGCAGATCTGAGTGGATGGAGGCATATTATGCCTCCATCAAGTCCGAAGTCCCTCTGGTTCACTCTGAGTGACTGCAACTGGAGGTGTTCCTAGCTTTCAATGTAAACACTGTATTTTCTCAGAAAATACAGTGTTTACATGAGAAAGGCTGCAGTGAGCTATATTTATCACCTGAACAACCTCATTAAGCTGAAGTTGTTCAGGTAACTATAGTGTCCCTTTAAATATAGTCTCCTCCTTTACTGTGTTGATTCCATTTATGTATTTAAATGTTTCTATCATATCCTCCCTGTCTCGTCTTTCCTCTAAGCTATACATGTTAAGATCCTTTAACCTTTCCTGGTAAGTTTTATCCTGCAATCCATAAACCAGTTTAGTAGCCCTTCTCTGAACTCTTCCCAAAGTATCAATATCCTTCTGAAGATACGGTCTCCAGTACTGCGTACAATACTCCAAGTGAGGTCTCACCAGTGTTCTGTACAATACAATGGCATGAGCACTAGACATGTGAAATTTGTTTCGGTCCGAATTTAAATTCGGAAGAAGTTCGGCTATTTGAACATTCAGATGCTTCCGAATGTCCGAATTGCCGAATTTCGGAAGTGCAGAGCCGAACCGAATTTCGCAAGTGCAGAACCAAACCGAATTTTGGAAGTGCCGAAGTACTTTGGATTTCTGTAAAAAGTCGCAAAACAGGAGATGGAGGGAAAATTAAGGGAATGATGACAGGAATCTAAACCTACCCCTAACCCTAGCCCTAACCTTAGTAACTACTAGGAGTTGGGGTTAGGGGTAGGGTCAGGGGTAGGGTTAGGGATAGTGATAGGGTCAGGGTTAGTGGTAGGGTTAGGGGATAGGGTTAGGGCTAAGAGAATTACCAAATTGCCGAAGTCCCACATTTTGGAAGTGCTGAACCGAACCAAATGTTTTGCCCATGCACATCCCTAATGAGCACTTCTCTCTTTCTACTGCTAATGCTTTATCTTGCTCATATCCACATTAAATGTCAGTTGCCACAACTCTGACCATTTTTCTAATCTACCTAAATCATTTGCCATTTGGCTTGTCCCTCCTGGAACATCAACCCGGTTACATATCTTAGTATCATCAGCAAAAAGACATACCTTACTCTCAAGACCTTCTGCAATATCACTAATAGAAATATTAAAGCGAATGGGTCCAAGTACATATCCCTGAGGTACCACACTGGTAACTACACCTTGCTTTGAATATACTCCATTGACTACAACCCTCTGTTGCCTGTCATTCAGCCACTGCCTAACCATTCAACAATATTGGAATCCAAACTTAAAGATTGCAGTTTATTATTGAGCCTTGTATGTGGAACAGTGTCCAAAGCCTTACTGAAATCTATTTAAGCAATGTCTACTGCATCACCCTGATCTATTATTTTAGTTACCCAATCAAAAAAACCAATACGATTAGTTTGGCATGATCTCCTTGAAGTAAACCCATGTTGTCTCTAATCTTGAAATCCATGTGATTTTAGATGTTCAACAATTCTGTTCTTTAACATGGTTTCCATCACTTTCCCCACTACTGAAGTAAGGCTTACTGGCCTATAGTTGCCCAACACTTCCCTACTACCTTTCTTGTGAATGGGTAAAACATTCGCTAACTTCCAATCTTCTGGAGTACTTCTGTTAACAATGATTGGTTCAATAAATCCATAAATGGTTTTGCTAGTACAGCACTAAGTTCTTTTAATAAATTTGGGTGTATCCCATCAGGCCCCATTGACTTATTTGTCTTTACTCTTGACAGTGGAAATAGAACCTCTTCCTTTATAAACTCCCATGTAACAAATTACCCATTTGTCCTTTTTCTTAACTGAAGTCCCTCTTCTTCATTTTCATCTGTATATACTGAACAAAAATATTAATTGAGGCAGCCAGCTAGACCTTTATCATCTTCTACATACCTTCCTTATTTTGTTTTTAATCTAACTGATCTTTGTTTTACTTTTCTTTTCACATTTATGTATCTAAAAAATGTTTTATCCCGCTTTTTTACTGATTGTGCTATTCTATCTTCTGTGTGTGCCTTGGAGGCTCTTAGAACTTGCTTTGCCTCTTTCTGCCTAATCTTATGGATCTGTATTTCCTCCTCACTCTTGTTTTTTTATAATTACTAAATGCTAACTTTTAGTTTTTTACTATTTTGGCCAATTTTAATTTTCTTAATTTTCCTGCGCTTCCTGACAAGCCTAATGGAATTTTCTGTTGCTTTCAGTAGTGCAACTTTTAAATAATCACAATTTCTCCTAGACTCCATGTAAACTGCTCCAGTCTGATAAGGACTCCTTTACGCATATTCTTATTTTAGAAAAGTCTATTTTTCTAAAATATAAAACTTTTGTTTTTATGTGGTGTGACTCAGTCGCTTTTCTTATATTAAACCACACTGACTGGTGATCACTAGATCCTAAACTTTCACCTACAGTGGTATCTAATACAAAATCTCCATTTGTTAATGCTAAATCTAGTATGGCATCCTTATGAGTTGGTTCCTCAATTACGTGTTTTAGAGACAATCCCAGTAGGGAGTTTAGCATATGTGTACTCCTGGCACAAGCAGCGGTTTTGGTTTTCCAGTTCACATCCAGAAGATTAAAGTCACCCATGATAATAACTTCTCTCTTCATTGTCATTTTAGCTATTTCCTCAACTACTAAATTATCTAACTCTTCTATTTGTACAGGGTGCCTGTAAATCACTAGTGATGTACCGAACTGTCCGCCGGCGAACAGTTCCCGGCGAATTTAGCGTGTTCGCGTTCGCCGCGGCGGGCGGACACATGCGCAGTTTGATCCGCCCCTATTCGTCATCATTGGGCAAACTTTGACCCTGTGCCTCTCGGTCAGCAGACACATTCCAGCCAATCAGCAGCACTCCCTCCCTTCCACACCCTCCAACCTCCCTCCCAGCATCCATTTTCGATTCATTCTGAAGCTGCATGCTTAGTGAGAGGAGGGAAAGTTTAGCTGCTGCTGATTAGATAGGGAAATTGATAGCTAGGCTAGGGTATTCAGTGTCCACTACAATCCTGAAGGACTCATCTGATCTCTGCTGTAAGGACAGCTCCCCAAAAAGCCCTTTTTAGGGCTAGAACATCAGGCTGCTTTTTTTTTTTTCCTGTGTAATGTAATTGCAGGTGCCTGCCTGCCAGCTTCTGTGTGAGGTTCACATTGGATACTGTGCCCACTTGCCCAGTGCCACCACTCATATCTGTTTTTACAATAGGTTAAGCTTTAGATTTAAAAGAAATATTTTTTTTTCACTGTAATAGAAGAGCAGTTGCCTGCCTGCCAGCTTCTGTGTCAGGTTGGATGCCTTGCCCATTTGCACAGTCAGTGCCACCACTCATATCTGTTTTTACAATAGGTTAAGCTTTAGATTTAAAAGAAATATTTTTTTTTCACTGCCATAGAAGAGCAGTTGCCTGCCTGCCAGCTTCTGTGTCAGGTTGGATGCCTTGCCCATTTGCACAGTCAGTGCCACCACTCATATCTGTTTTTACAATAGGTTAAGCTTTAGATTTAAAATAAATAATTTGTTTTCACTGTAATAGAAGAGCAGTTAGTTGTCTGCAAGCTTCTGTGTGAGGTTCACAGTGGATACTGTGCCCTCTTGCCCAGTGCCACCACTCATCTGTTTTTACAATAGCTTAAGCTTTAGATTTAAAATAAATAATTTTTTTTCACTGTAATAGAAGAGCAGTTAGTTGTCTGCAAGCGTCTGGGTGTCAGGCCTACTTCAGCGTGTGCTCTGCAGACCTGTGCCAGCGTGCTTTGACAGTTGCCAATCATATCTGGTGTCTCTTTAGCGTGCTTTTACAAAGAAAAAAGGTTTCCAGTGTAAGCTAATAGCAGCCAGTCAGTGTCCTTCAAGCGGCTCTGTCAGGCCTTCCTTCAGCGTGTGCCCTGCACAACCCTGCCAGCGTACTTTGACAGTTGCCACTCATATCTGGTGTCTCTATAGCGTGCTTTTACAAAGAAAAAAGGTTTCCAGTGTAAGCTAATAGCAGCCAGTCAGTGTCCTTCAAGCGGCTCTGTCAGGCCTTCCTTCAGCGTGTGCCCTGCACAACCCTGCCAGCGTACTTTGACAGTTGCCACTCATATCTGGTGTCTCTATAGCGTGCTTTTAAAACCAAAATTTTGTTTCCACTGTAATAGAAGAGCAGTTGCCTGCCTGCCAGCTTCTGTGTGAGGTTCACAGTGGATACTGTGCCCTCTTGCACAGTGCCACCACTCATATCTGTTTTTACAATAGCTTAAGCTTTAGATTTAAAATAAATATTATTTTTTTCACTGTAATAGAAGAGCAGTTAGTTGTCTGCAAGCGTCTGGTTGTCAGGCCTACTTCAGCGTGTGCTCTGCAGACCTGTGCCAGCGTGCTTTGACAGTTGCCAATCATATCTGGTGTCTCTTTAGCGTGCTTTTACAAAGAAAAAACGGTTTCCAGTGTAAGCTAATAGCAGCCAGTCAGTGTCCTTCAAGCGGCTCTGTCAGGCCTTCCTTCAGCGTGTGCCCTGCACAACCCTGCCAGCGTACTTTGACAGTTGCCAATCCTATCTGGTGTCTCTATAGCGTGCTTTTAAAACCAAAATTTGTTTTTCACTGTTATAGATTGAATACCAGTTACTTGTCTTCAAGTGGGTGTGTCAGGCCTACAGTGTGTGCTCTGCAGAACTGTTCAAGTGCACATTGCCAATCATATCTGGTGTCTCTATAGCGTGCTTTTACAAAGAAAAAAGGTTTCTAGTGTAAGCTAATAGCAGCCAGTCAGTGTCCTTCAAGCGGCTCTGTCAGTCCTTCCTTCAGCGTGTGCTCTCCAGAACTGTTCCAGTGCACATTGCCAATCATATCTGGTGTCTCTATAGCGTGCTTTTAAAACCAAAATTTGTTTTTCACTGTTATAGATTGAATAGCAGTTACTTGTCTTCAAGCGGGTGTGTCAGGCCTACAGTGTGTGCTCTGCAGAACTGTTCAAGTGCACATTGCCAATCATATCTGGTCTCACAGTAGCTTGCACGCATAGTACCACTAATCCCCCAAAAAATCACAGGCAGAGGCAGGCCACCCCGCAGGGGCCGTCGTGGTCGTGGTGCTGTGATTCCCTTTTGCCCTAGAATAATGCCCAGTTTTCAGAAGCCACGTACCCTGAACTTGAAAAGTTCTGAGGACATAGTTGACTGGCTAACACAGGACACCCAATCTTGTACAGCCTCCGCTCGGAACCTTGACGCACCATCCTCCTCCAGCTTAGCTTCAGGCACCTCTCAAGATACCACTCACCCGCCTGCCGCCACCACCAAAACTAGCACCACAGCCGCTTTACTTGGTATGTCAGAGGAGTTATTCACACACCCGTTTGAAGAAATGAGTGATGCGCAACCATTATTGCTAGAGAATGTAGATAACAGGGATATGTCTCAGGCAGGCAACATTAAACACATGGAGGTACGGTGTGATAATGATGATGTTGTACCCGCTGCTGCTTCCTTTTCTGAGTTGTCAGATACAAGCGAAGCGGTTGATGATGACGATGCGTCCATGGATGTCACGTGGGTGCCCGCTCGGCAAGAAGAAGAACAGGGCGAAAGTTCAGATGGGGAGACAGAGAGGAGGAGGAGACGAGTTGGAAGCAGGGGGGGGGGTCGTCGCAAGGAGCTAGTGGCACAGTCAGACAGCATGCATCGGCACCCGGGGTCAGCCCGACAGCATGCCAATCAACGCATGCTGTGTCCACCACCAGAATGCCGTCATTGCAGAGCTCAGCAGTGTGGCATTTTTTTTGTGTGTCTGCCTCTGACAACTGCGATGCCATTTGCAACCTGTGCCAAAGGAGTCATGGGAGGTCCAACACCCACCTAGGTACAACTGCTTTGCGTAGGCACATGATCTCACATCACAAACGCCTATGGGATCAACACATGAGTACAAGCAGCACGCCTACTCTAAGCCGCCATCCTCCTCCTGGTCCAGCATCTTCAGCCACGTCAACCACTGCTGTCCTTCTTGCCCCCTCTCAACCATCCGCCACTCCGTCTCCCGCCTTGAGCAGTTCCCGCTCATCTGCCCACAGTCCTGTGTTTCTGTCAAGGACATGTTTGAGCGTAAGAAGCCAATGTCACCAAGTCACCCCCTTGCCCAGCGTCTGACAGCTGGCTTGTCCGAACTATTAGCCCGCCAGCTTTTACCATACAATCTGGTTGTATGCTATTTGTAGCTATTGGGACACCGCAGTGGAAGGTACCCGGCCGGAATTTCTTTTCACAAAAGGCAATCCCCAACTTGTACTCGATTGTGCAAAAGGAAGTCATGGCATGTCTGGCACACAGTGTTGGGGCAAGGGTCCATCTGACCACTGATACCTGGTCTGCAAAGCATGGTCAGGGCAGGTATATCACCTACACTGCGTTTGGGTAAACCTGCTGACGGCTGACAAGCAAGGAATGCGTGGCATTGCAGAGGAGTTGGTGACACCGCCACGAATTGCAGGCAGTCCTGCTGCCACCTCCTCTACTCCTCCTACTCCATCCTCTTCCATAACCTCCTCGGCTGAGTCCTCTTGTGCTGCTGCATCTTGCTCCACATCAACGGCACCCCCCCAGCTCCCCAGGTACTATTCCACATCCCGGATACGGCAGTGTCACGCCGTCTTGGGTTTGACTTGCTTGAAAGCAGAGAGTCACACCGGACAAGCACTCCTGTCTGCCCTGAACGCACAGTTGGAAAAGTGGCTGACTCCGCAGCAACTGGATATCGGCAAAGTGGTGTGTGACAACGGAAAAAAATTTGATAGCGGCATTGAAGTTGGGCAAGTTGACACATGTGCCGTGCATGGCACATGTGTGTAATCTGATCGTACAACGCTTTGTGCATAAGTACACAGTATTACAGGACGTCCTGAAGCAGGCCAGGAAGGTGTGTGGCCATTTCAGGCGTTCCTACACGGCCATGGCTCACTTTGCCGATATCCAGCGGCGAAACAACATGCCAGTGAGGCGCTTGATTTGCGACAGCCCTACACGTTGGAATTCAACACTCCTAATGTTCGACCGCCTGCTCCAACAAGAAAAAGCTGTTAATGAATATTTGTATGACCGGGGTGCTAGGACAGCCTCTGGGGAGCTGGGAATTTTTTTGCCACGTTACTGGACGCTCATGCGCAATGCCTGTAGGCTCATGCGTCCTTTTGAGGAGGTGACAAACCTAGTCAGTCGCAACGAAGGCACCATCAGCGACATCATACCATTTGTTTTCTTCCTGGAGCGTGCCCTGCGAAGAGTGCTGGATCAGGCTGTAGATGAGCGTGAAGAGGAAGAGTTGTGGTCACCATCACCACCAGAAACAGCCTTATCAGCATCGCTTGCTGGACCTGCAGCAACGCTGGAAGAGGATTGTGAGGAAGAGGAGTCAGAGGAGGATTGTAGCTTTGAGGAGGAGGAGGAGGAGCAAGACCAAACACAACAGGCATCCCAGGGTGCTCGTTGTCACCTATCTGGTACCCGTGGTGTTGTACGTGGCTGGGGGGAAGAACATACCTTCAATGACATCAGTGAGGAGGAGGAACGGGAAATGAGTAGCTCGGCGTCCAACCTTGTGCAAATGGGGTCTTTCATGCTGTCCTGCCTGTTGAGGGACCCTCGTATACGCTACTAGACCCCCGGTATAAGCAGAAAGTGGCGGAAATGTTACCGAATTACAACAAGTCGGAAAGCATGCAGCATTTGCAAAATAAATTAAAAAGTATGCTTTACACAGCGTATAAGGGTGATGTCACAGCACAACGGGAATCTAACAGGGGGAGAGGTGGATGTCATCCTCCTCCTCCCACGCCGGCAAGGACAGGACGCTTTAAAGACGTGTTGTTGATGGAGGACATGCGGACCTTTTTAAGTCCTATGCATCGCCACAGCCCTTCGGGATCCACCCTCAGAGAGCGACTCGACCGACAGGTAGCAGACTACCTCGCCTTAACTGCAGATATCGACACTCTGAGGAGCGATGAACCCCTTGACTACTGGGTGTGCAGGCTTGACCTGTGGCCTGAGCTATCCCAATTTGCGATAGAACTTCTGGCCTGCCCCGCTTCAAGTGTCCTGTCAGAAAGGACCTTCAGTGCAGCAGGAGGTATTGTCACTGAGAAGAGAAGTCGCCTAGGTCAAAAAAGTCTAGATTACCTCACCTTTATTAAGATGAATGAGGGATGGATCCCGAAGGGACTGACACTGGGCGATACATTCGATTAAAAAAGACCTGATGAGATGAGCTGCCTTGGTCAACACGCTGCTGTATTTTAGCTCTGAATGACGTTTGACTTGCGTGACTTATCCGCCACAAACTAGGGTTCAAGCCGCCATGTTTTAGGGCACTTTCTGCCTGTGAAACAAACATCAATTTTTCTGGCCGCTGCTACAGCAGCGGCTGCAACAATACCAAATTTTTCAGGCATGTGTACATGCCTAATTTTTAGGCCCACTGGTGCAGCACTGTGGCTTCAAAAACCAAACCAAAAAAAAATCCTCCAAGATGGCACCAATATACCAGTGGTCTAAGCATCTTCCCACCTTGGCCTAAAAAGGGGAGGTGATTCAACAATTAAAAATCTCTGCCATTTACACGTCCACTGATAGGAGACGCGGAAGGTATTAAACTGATATGAACAATACTAAACTCACCACTCCTATCTGGTGCCCCAAATTTCAAGTAAGAGGACCGACCAAGCATCTTCTTCCATCTCCCTGTTACAGAAATCACTGCCATATCCATAGAAATTGTACATAATATACAGGATAGTTTTACAGGGCCAAATCATGTCGCCTGTTGAAAGTGGTGACCTTGCTCGGGTCCCAGGTGTGCGGTTCCTAAAATGGCTGCCATATACATGTCCACTGATAGGAGACGCGGAAGGTATTAAACTGATATGAACATTTACTAAACTCACCACTCCGAGTGCTGTTATTTATTTAATTTTTTTGTGGTGAGGCTTTACAGGACAGAGTGCTTCTCCACGGGACATGTTAACTCACGGGCAGCTGGCTCATCAAGGAACCAGAGCAGCTTGAACGAGGTGACCTTGCTCGGGTCCCAGGTGTGCGGTTCCTAAAATGGCTGCCATATACACGTCCACTGATAGGAGACGCGGAAGGTATTAAACTGATATGAATACTCCACTCCTATCAGTAGGTCCGTCCCATTGTGATTTATGCCCCCCACCCACCGCGCAGGGATGGGGGCCGGGGGGAGGAAAGTAGGCCCCCCCATTGTGATTTATGGCCCCCACCCACCGCGCAGGGGTGGGGGCCGAGGGGGGGAGGACAGTAGGTCCCCCCATTGTGATTTATGGCCCCCAGGGGTTGGGGAGGACAGTAGCTCCCCCCAGTGGCTTTGAGGTCAGGTGTCAATCCATACCTGCCAAGTGACCCTATGTAGGGGTAACAGTCCCTATTCTGCTCTGTGTCAGTGTGTATCATGGTCTCTGTGGATGGGGAACAGTCTCTATTCTGCTCTGTGTCAGTGTGTATCATGGTCTCTGTGGACGGGGAACAGTCTCTATTCTGCTCTGTGTCAGTGTGTATCATGGTCTCTGTGGACGGGGAACAGTCTCTATTCTGCTCTGTGTCAGTGTGTATCATGGACTCTGTGGACAGGGAACAGTCTCTATTCTGCTCTGTGTCAGTGTGTATCAGGGGCTTTGAGGACAGGTGTCAATCCATACCTGCCAAGTGACCCTATGTAGGGGGAACAGTCCCTATTCTGCTCTGTGTCAGTGTGTATCATGGTCTCTGTGGACGGGGAACAGTCTCTATTCTGCTCTGTGTCAGTGTGTATCATGGTCTCTGTGGACAGGGAACAGTCTCTATTCTGCTCTGTGTCAGTGTGTATCAGGGGCTTTGAGGACAGGTGTCAATCCATACCTGCCAAGTGACCCTATGTAGGGGGAACAGTCTCTATTCTGCTCTGTGTCAGTGTGTATCATGGTCTCTGTGGACGGGGAACAGTCTCTATTCTGCTCTGTGTCAGTGTGTATCATGGTCTCTGTGGACAGGGAACAGTCTCTATTCTGCTCTGTGTCAGTGTGTATCATGGACTCTGTGGACAGGGAACAGTCTCTATTCTGCTCTGTGTCAGTGTGTATCATGGTCTCTGTGGACGGGGAACAGTCTCTATTCTGCTCTGTGTCAGTGTGTATCATGGACTCTGTGGACAGGGAACAGTCCCTATTCTGCTCTGTGTCAGTGTTTATCAGGGGCTTTGAGGACAGGTGTCAATCCATACCTGCCAAGTGACCCTATGTAGGGGGAACAGTCCCTATTCTGCTCTGTGTCAGTGTGTATCATGGTCTCTGTGGACGGGGAACAGTCTCTATTCTGCTCTGTGTCAGTGTGTATCAGGGGCTTTGAGGACAGGTGTCAATCCATACCTGCCAAGTGACCCTATGTAGGGGGAACAGTCTCTATTCTGCTCTGTGTCAGTGTGTATCATGGTCTCTGTGGACGGGGAACAGTCTCTATTCTGCTCTGTGTCAGTGTGTATCATGGTCTCTGTGGACAGGATACAGTCTCTATTCTGCTCTGTGTCAGTGTGTATCAGGGGTTTTGAGGACAGGTGTCAATCCATATCTGCCAAGTGACCCTATGTAGGAGGAACATTCCCTATTCTGCTCTGTGTCAGTGTATATCAGGGGTTTTGAGGACAGGTGGCAATCCATATCTGCCAAGTGACCCTATGTAGGGGGAACAGTCCCTATTCTGCTCGGTGTCAGTGTGTATCAGGGGTTTTGAGGACAGGTGTCAATCCATATCTGCCAAGTGACCCTATGTAGGGGGAACAGTCTCTATTCTGCTCTGTGTCAGTGTGTATCAGGGATCATTAGGATAGGTGTCAATCCATATCTGCCAAGTGACCCTATGTAGGGGGAACAGTCCCTATTCTGCTCTGTGACCGTGTGTATCAGGGATTTGACTTTTTTTTATTCAGATTCCAAAATTACAATTCCAGGAAAAATTTAACAAACATTTACAAGAACATGTTATGCACATCATAGAAACAACGTGAACCTCTTTAAAGCCACAAACTTAAGACAAAAAATACGTACACACAATGTGTAAGGGTTTGAAAGAATATTCTGAATCCTTACATGTTTACTTTATCGTTTGTTTGATTTTTGTGAACCATATATAAACTACAAGCAGCGTGAAAACTATAAAAACTCAAGTGGCCATGCTGATCAAATTAAATAGTATGCTTTACACAGCGTATAAGGGTGATGTCACAGCACAACGGGAATCTAACAGGGGAAGAGGTGAAAGTCATCCTCCCCCTCCCACGACCCCGCCATATCTGCCAAGTGACCCTATGTAGGGGTAACAGTCTCTATTCTGCTCTGTGTCAGTGTGTATCAGGGGCTTTGAGGACAGGTGTCAATGTTAGGTGATTTCTGCCCTTTATGGATTAAAAGCAGACTCTGCATCAACTGTGTAATTTTCCATGGGAGTTTTGCCATGGATCCCCCTCCGGCATGCCACAGTCCAGGTGTTAGTCCCCTTGAAACAACTTTTCCATCACTTTTGTGGCCAGAAAGAGTCCCTGTTGGTTTTAAAATTCGCCTGCCCATTGAAGTCAAAATTTCGGGTTCGCGACAACACTATAAATCACACCTACATGAGTTACTGTGGGATTTTCAAATTCTAACATAACCCAAACAGACTATGTTCACCGCACTAACTTTTATTAGGTTAGATTTTATGCTATCCTTCAAATACAGGACCACTCCTCCACCTTTCTTGCCTTCTCTGTCTTTTCTATAAAAAGAGTACCCTGGTATTGCTATATCCCAGTCATTTTCTCATTATACCATGACTCAGTAACAACCACTAAATCTACCTTCTCAGTTGCCATTATTGCAACAAGTTTATGGATCTTATTTCCTAATCTGCGAGAACTGTAGACATGACTCTAAACTTATACTTTTTTTTAACACACTCGCTACAGCTACTTTCTGTCCTTGTTTTGGGGGGCAGTTGGATTTATGTTTTATCACCCTTCTGTCCCCCCCACCTCCTAGTTTAAATACATCCTAGAAATACCTCTGAACTGCTCGCTGAGAACATTTGTTCCCTTTTGAGAAAGATACAAACCATCTTTTTTGCACAGCTCATTTCTATTCCAAATAGAGCTACCATGAGAAACAAAGCCAAATCCTTGCTCCCGGCACCATTCACCAAGCCACAAATTAAAGACCCTAATACGCATCTGCCTGAATGTTATGCACAGGCAGAACTTCAGAGAATGACAGTGGTGGACACAACCTGCCGAATATCATTGGCAAGAACACAAAGCACTTCCTTTACCTCAGAAACCTCATTACAAGCCAACGCATTTGTCTCTAGATGGACAAGTACATCCGATTCCCCTTCCTGCTTTGCTTGCTTCACAATATTACAAATACGTCTCCTGTCTCTGTGAGGAAGACATCTCACAAGGCCACTATTATCCAACTCCACAATTCTTAAGATAGTATCCCCCAACAACAACTGCTTTCTATCAGGCCTCACCTTGTCCTTTTTGTCATTGGCTGCACTCTTGCTCACCTTAGGCATAGAGAATGGTGGTTCCACAAACTCAGTGCCTGAGCCTGTCTCCTGAAAGTGCAGAAAATTTACCCATATTTGTAATATAAAGTATACTAACCATCCATATTTAACAAACAATTTGATAATGCTTTTATTTCTCCTCCTCATCTGCATTGTTTGCACTGAGCTTTGCCTAGACTGCACTGAATTGTGAAAAATCTGAATTATACATTTCTAGGAAGTTTTCAACACTATGACCACTTTAGCCCACCTAGTGGTTATTGTGACTGGAGTGACCACTTTGTAAGTAGTCAAATTGTTTACTAACTATTTGACTTCTTACCTTGGGTCCACTGAGCTCTGCCCCCTGCTTCTCTGCAGTTGGAAGCTTTGTTCACTAAGCTAAACCCTACAGCAGAACTTGCATCACTGGCTGAAACTAATGATCTGATGCTCTCAACCAATGAGCTGGTAATGCACTGTAGGGCTAAGCTCAGGGAAATTAACATAAGCTTTTACTTACAGCTGCAGAGAGGAATTGAGTGGTGCCTCATGTACACAAGGTAAGAAGTCAAACTTAGCAGAGTGTTTGTTTGACTACCTACATTGGGGGGGACCACGGACACTCCTGGCACCATATTGTCTGCAGCATAATGCCATGTGCTTGGAACGTTCTTTTAAAAAAAAAAGAAAAAAAAAAGAGTATGACATGAAAAAAGGTTAACATGTTTCAGTTGATTTTCTGTTTGATCAGAGTGTAATTTCTGGAGAATAGACAGTTTTCCTTTAAAACTCATGGTGGCAGCATAGAAGGACAGAAGGATAATACTGGAGCTGGTTCGGAAATCTGGGACAACAGACAGGTATGTAACAACTGAGTATTGTAAGAGCACTGGCAATATTTCCATTGAACAAATACATGTTAAATTACTTTAACAGCTTTCTGTAAATGATTATGGTAAGAGTGACCAGATGATCACAGAGAAAACCTCGGCAGGGGCATAGTTGTCCTTCTGTTTCCTTTTAACACCTGATATTGTGAGAACAGTAAGAAGGGGTTTAGGGGTGGTGTCTGTGAGGTATATACAATATACATTTTAGAAAACAGATGGTCCTTTTATTGCAGAAAAAAAAAACATTTACAGGGTTTCATGTTCTCTGTTTTAATTCAGAGCCTTCACTTTATGCAATTTGTATCATCTAAAGTAAATGTAAATCATCAAAAAAATTAAGTACATTGGTCTAGCCGAAAGTGTACATTATGTTCTTAATTACTTTATCTTGAAGCACAGTGTTATTTACTTGCAATCTACTAATTTTCTCTAGATATCTTTAGTAAAAAATAGAGAAAATAGAAGTTCTTGATTTCATAATTGATTTAAAAGTTATTTGTTTCAAGACTGCCTTGTTTAATTTGCAGTACATCTTATTGGAAATGAGTTGGCATAGATATGAAAACTTCCAATGAAATTTAAATTATCATTTCAACATCATTTCTTTTTTTATATATATATTTTATTTTTCTTGGTTTTTTGTTCTTGGAGGTATTTCTCCACAATTCAAGAATCATGGTATAACAGTGTCTTGTAACACATGAACAAGAAATAAAAATTACAAATAAGAAAAGAAAGAACAAGGTATCACATCACCATATACAGTTAATACATTTTCAGTAACAATCGTATTTGGCCTAGGTCACATAAAACCCTCATATCAATCATGAGAAACAGTGAACATTTTCCTTTGGTGTCTGTGTTTGCGTGACTTATTCTGTATCGTGAGAATGATGTTCTACTCTTTCTGGGTATTACTCCGTTTCTCAGGCTAACATCTCTATGTTGGTTACTTGCTGGAAAAGGAAGAGAGGAAATGCCATGGTCCTCCCTGACTTATCCAACGTTACTCCCTAACACCTTTCCGAATTGCCTCCCTCCCTCTGGTCGCTCGGGATGGTTGCTAGTTTTAAGCCTGTCTTCCTCTCAGGAATTCTTTCCAAGGTTGCCATATATCTTTATTTCTATGATATTTGTCTAGTGATCCCCATCTGAGTTCCTCCATCTCATGGAATTGTTCTATTCTAATATACCAATCTTTGTTAGTGGGCTGAGTTGCCGACTTCCAGTGATTTACCAGTGAGCTCTTTGCTGCCGTCAGCATAAAGTACACTAGGGAGTGTTTAAATTTACATTGTGGTATTTTAAAATGGTAGAGGAGAAGAGCTTCTGGGCTGAAGGGTATGGACGTGTCTGTTACCAGATTGACAGTGTTCCAGAGCTCCCTCCAGAAGCCAGATATTGCACCGCATGACCACCATATGTGTTGGAAGGTGCCTTTTTCTGCATTGCACCTCCAACACATGGGGGAGGAGTTGGAGTCGAATCGGTGTACATCTACCGGGGTGGTGTACCACTTGGAAATGAATTTATAGTTAATTTCCTGTAATGGTTTGCTAGAGTGTGCGTGGAAGATCGTTCAGAAGATATTCTTCCAATCACCTTCTTCTAAGTCTTTGTCTATGTGTTCCCTCCACAGTCTGGTAAAATACGGTAATTGTGTATAAGTCCGGGTTTGCAACAGTTTGTAGCAAAGGGATGTAGGCTTAGAGGGCATTTTTTCTCCTGAGCATAGTAGTTCAAGCTTGGACTTTTCTCTTGGAGTCCAAGTTGATAGGCCTTGCGCGGACAAGAAATGTCGTAGTTGTTCATATTGAAATCTCTGCATGAGTGTGGGGTCTTTCCCTTTGGTCAAAAATGCAATTGGTGTCAGTCCCCCCTCTTTCACCACCTCAGCCAGTGTTATATGCGTCTTCCTGTGTCCCCCTCCTGTGGTGACAATAGTAGTCCTTTTTCCCTGCTATGAAAATGGGGTTATTCGTGATAGGGTAGTTCGGGGATGGTGTTGGAGCTATGTCTGGGAGATTGTGTACCTTTTTCCAGCTTCGTATGGTTAGTGTCACTGTCGGGTGTGTCACTGTCGGGTATAGCCAGTGCTATATTCGTCCAAGAGTCCTAATAGTGTGGGAAGGGACTTGAGTGGGTTAGAGAGTGTAAATAACAAGTCATCTGCAAATGCAGATTTTTTGTACTGGAGTTTACCCACCTCTATCACCTCCACGCCCGTATTGTTCCTTACTGCATTCAGTAGAGGTTCCAAACCCAGAATGAATAGCAACGGTGATAGGGGGCACCCCTGTCTCGTGCCATTTGTTATTTGGAAGGGGTCAGACAATATTCCATTTATTTTAAGCCTTGCTGAAGGGTGAGAGTGGATTGCTTGGATCCACTGCATCCACCATTTCCCGAAGCCTAATGACTCCAGCGTTGACAGGAGGAAACCCCAGTCCACCCTGTCGAATGCCTTTTTCCGCGTCAATAGCTAGCAAAATGGAGGGGGCCCGGTTCCCACGAGCTCCATGGTTTAGGTCAATAATTTTCGTAGTATTATCTTTGGCTTCCCGTGAGGGGACAAATCCTGCTTGGTCAGGATGTATTAAGGTTGGGAGCATAGGTTTTAAACGCAGTGCCAACATTTTTGTAAAAATTTTTATATCTACGTTAATTAATGAGATTGGCCTATAATTACTGCACATATCAGGGTCCTTCCCGGCCTTGTGGAGAAGAGTGATACTTCCAGGCTGGGTTTGGGGATGGGTTTGTCTGGGCCTATGGAGTTAATTGCATGTAGCAGGTGGTGGCCAAGTTCCTGTAGATACGTTTTGTAATAGGTAGCTGAATAACCATCCGGGCCTGGACTTTTGCCCGAGGGGGTTGTTTTGACTGCATGTATGAGTTCGGTGAGCGTGAAGGGTTCATCTAGGGACTTTGTCAGTGCTTGAGGTAGTACTTTGTCAAATTTGTCCAGTAAATATGCCTCTATACTGGCCTTGTCTTGAGAGGACTTCGTTATATTATAGAGTGAGTGGTAGAACTCCCTAAATGTTTTCGCAATCTCTTCGTTTGATTGTACAATATTGTGATTCACCGTTTTGATCTGGGGAATGTAAGTTCTCTCCTGCTGACGCTTTATCGCGTTGGCCAAAAGTTTCCCACACATTTTTTTAGCCTTCAATTGCAACAAGAGGGTCAGTTCAGACCTAAGGGATAAGAGTTTTCGATAGTCAGATTCAGACATAGTGTTCTTATGTGCTTCCTCTAAGTCTTTGATATCCGTCAATAACTCCGTCTGTCTCTTAATTTTCATTTTTTTAAGATAGGATACCCATTTTATTAATTCCCCTCTTACTACACATTTATGTGCTTCCCACTGGAGGAAGGGGGTTGTGTCTTGTGTGGCATTGTCTTGGAAGTATTGGGAGATGGTGTTGGCAATAGCCTGTTTCACTGTTGTGTCCTGTAAAATGGTTGTGTTTAGCTTCCACTGGCCTTTGCCCTGAGCTAAGGAAGGGATTTTAAGTTGTATATGGATCGGAGCATGGTCTGACCATGTGATATTGCCAATTGATGCTGAGGTTATTAGTGAGAGATCTCTATGTGTGGTGACGAAGAAGTCTATCCTTGTGTATGTTGAGGCTGGTCTCGAGTAAAATGTGTAGTCTTTTGTGGTGGGATGGAGTGCTCTCCAGCAGTCCACTAATTGATGGCTGTGCAATAGTCGTTTGATTTGTGTTCTAGTCGATTGTAGATGGTTGGGGTGTCTTGCAGTGCTGTCCTTTTGGGCGTCCATAGATATGTTAAAGTCACCTCCTATGATTAAGGTCCCTGTAGTGAGTTGTTGGATTTTATTTAATATTCTATGGAAGGTGTGGCATTGGCGCGTGTTAGGAAGGTATATGTTCACCAAGGGGACAGGAAAATTGCTAATCAAGCCCTGTAGAATAAAGTATCGGCCTGAGTCATCCACATAGTGGTTGCGGTATACAAATGGTAGAGTGGCCCCAATCAGAATTGCCACATCGCGAGATTTGCTATGTGTAAAGTTGTTGTAGTAAGCTTGGGGGTATTGTCTATTAGATAGTTTGGGTGCCGCCGGCCCCTTAAAGTGCGTTTCTTTCACGAATACTACGTCTGCTCGTAGTCTGTGGAAATCCCTGAGTGCTATGTTTCTCTTTTCAGGAGAATTAAGTCCCCGGACATTATATGAGAGTATTTTTATAGTGTCTATGAAAGGGGAATTTGTTTTGGAGGTAGTCATGGCAGCTACCCTCGTGGCCCTGGCCAATGTCAAGTAGTAGTGAGGCGTATGTGCTTAGCGGCGTGTGCGATACAAAGTAATGAATCAATAAGATAACTAAACTAATGCGTAGTAGAACTGGTTAACAATGAATTTAAAAAACTGTGATTTCTAAGTCTTGAAATCACATATTGCAGTTAGTATTTTCACTAACTCTATAGGAGTCGGTGCTTAATGACTTGCGCCGTGAGCCTAAATAGCTGAATCGGGACTTCGTATCCGAAATATTACTGACTTCAGTGCACCGCTCGTAACCGTGAGCGGTTACTTGGGGTGTGAGGTAATTTGTTTCGTATAAGCAAAGAATAAATTGTGGCTTCTAAATGTATTTACCTATTGGAATGTAAGTTTGTGTAACGGTTCTCCGCAACCGTTCGAATTACACTTATATTCTGGCGCCGCCAAGCGCGTAAAATAACGTATTTGGGTCTATAAGTGAGTGTCCCAGTGAAGTATACCTTTTAGGTAGGGCTGTACGTTGCATCATTCTTATTGGTATTATATATAGAAATATGTTGTTTTTTTTCTTTTTTTTTTTTCTTTTTCCTGTGTTTTTTTTTTTCCATATATGAGCGGTGTGCACGTACAGCTGAATATCTCCATCACTCTTACGCTAACGTATACCAAAATATACAAAGAAATATAAAGTAATATAAACTAATATAAAAGTTATCCCTCCTTTACCTTAACTGAGCCCCACATTCCCCTACAACTGTTGTTACCAAAGCAACATATACAGAGGGAAGTTTAGCCCTTCTGAGCTCTCTGTCCGTCCCTGATTGACCCGATCGCCCCCTCCTTTAGTATATGTAGTACTGCAGAGTGCCCCTTACAATAATGCGAAGTGAAGTACATATGCCCATTCCCCACAATATAACATTTGGTGAAAGGATATAATACTTGCGTCTTCAGGTGCATGCACCCTCTGATGTTGCTACCGATGATATTACGGTAAGTCCTTATCTGAGTCCCGGGGCTTCCCTTTGGGGAGATGAAAAAATCTGTGGAGTGAGAGAAGACTCTGCTTCGGTAGGTGTCTATGTGGGTGAATAGTGGGTAGGTCATAAGTTCCAGAGACAGAGTGTCCTATTCAAGTATCATGACCCGCCGCCCTTGGTCTGGAGGTTGGTGTGAAAGGTAGCCTTTTCCCGGGTGTCCTCCTCTTCTCCGCTGCACCTCTCCATCGAGATCGTAGTGGTAAGGCTTGCATAGCTCCTTGCGACCAGGGGTCATACCAGTCCTGGATCTCCATATGTGGGAGATCAAATGCCTTTAGGAAATCAGGCACATCTTGCATTGTTGCTATGCTGTGCTGCACCCCTTGGTGTGAGGCGTTTAGGGAAAACGGATAGCCCCAGCGGTACCGAATGTCCTTGGCCTGTAGAGCCTGGACAATAGGCCTCAGTGCTCTCCTCCCTTGGAGCGTCTGCCATGCCAGGTCCAGGAGTATTTGGATATGGGAAGCAAACATATTCAAAGCAGGTGAATTTCTTGCCTGCCTAAGTATGTCCTCTTTCGTGGTAAAGTAATGCACCCTGCATACTATGTCCCTGGGGGTCTCTTGTGGTAATCCCCTAGGTCTTGCTGCTCGGTGCGCCCTGTCCAGCAGTAATGGAGTCTCTGGGGCCCGCTGTAGAATATTATTGAATAAAGTTTGGAGTATATCTTTAACATTTTCAGAGTCACCTTGCGTCTCAGGCACGCCTCTGATACGAAGGTTATTTCTCCTGCCTCTATTATCAAGATCTTCTGTGTGGCGCATAATCTGAATTAGTTTAAACTCCTGTGCATCTTGTCTCTGTTCGATGTTATGCATCCTGAGCTGCATGTTGTCTCTATCCCCTTCTAGGTCTCCCACCCGGAGCCCCCTTGGCCTGTAGAGCCAGGACTATAGGCCTCAGTGCTCTCCTCCCTTGGAGCGGTTGCCATGCCAGGTCTGGGAGTATTTGGATATGGGAAGCAAACATATTCAAAGCAGGTGAATTTCTTGCCTGCCTAAGTATGTCCTCTTTCGTGGTAAAGTAATGCACCCTGCATACTATGTCCCTGGGGGTCTCTTGTGGTAATCCCCTAGGTCTTGCTGCTCGGTGCGCCCTGTCCAGCAGTAATGGAGTCTCTGGGGCACGCTGTAGAATATTATTGAATAAGGTTTGGAGTATATCTTTAACATTTTCAGAGTCACCTTGCGTCTCAGGCACTCCTCTGATACGAAGGTTATTTCTCCTGCCTCTATTATCAAGATCTTCTGTGTGGCGCATAATCTGAATTAGTTTAAACTCCTGTGCATCTTGTCTCTGTTCGATGTTATGCATCCTGAGCTGCATGTTGTCTCTATCCCCTTCTAGGTCTCCCACCCGGAGCCCCCTTGGCCTGTAGAGCCTGGACAATAGGCCTCAGTGCTCTCCTCCCTTGGAGCGGTTGCCATGCCAGGTCCGGGAGTATTTGGATACGGGAAGCAAACATATTCAAAGCAGGTGAATTTCTTGCCTGCCTAAGTATGTCCTCTTTCGTGGTAAAGTAATGCACCCTGCATACTATGTCCCTGGGGGTCTCTTGTGGTAATCCCCTAGGTCTTGCTGCTCGGTGCGCCCTGTCCAGCAGTAATGGAGTCTCTGGGGCCCACTGTAGAATATTATTGAATAAGGTTTGGAGTATATCTTTAACATTTTCAGAGTCACCTTGTGTCTCAGGCACTCCTCTGATACGAAGGTTATTTCTCCTGCCTCTATTATCAAGATCTTCTGTGTGGCGCATAATCTGAATTAGTTTAAATGCCTGTGCATCTTGTCTCTGTTCGATGTTATGCATCCTGAGCTGCATGTTGTCTCTATCCCCTTCTAGGTCTCCCACCCGGAGCCCCATCTGGCGTACCTCTGTGGTGACGGAGGACAGTTTCTCATGTATGGAGGATTCCAACTTCGCCAGCATGGAGGCCATGTCCTCCTTCGAAGGTAAGTTTTGTAGCAGCTCCTGAAGTGATGTGTGTCCAGTCGGGTAGAGAGAGTCGGGGGTTGCAGGGCTCGCCGGCGGGGAGACACGTGGCGAAGATGGCGGCGCCTCTGTGTCCGTCTCTGCTAGCACTTTCACTTTGTCCCGAAAATAACGATCGAG
Source organism: Pelobates fuscus (assembly GCF_036172605.1). Lineage (NCBI taxonomy): Eukaryota > Metazoa > Chordata > Amphibia > Anura > Pelobatidae > Pelobates > Pelobates fuscus. Next base: position 191,980,104 of record NC_086319.1, on the reverse strand, counting down.
GTCTCCAGGTTTTTTGTTGGTAATAGTACCTGGGGTGTCTTGTGAGGGCGGTTGCTTCTTTTTATTACCCATAGCTGGTTTAATCAGTCGCTTGGCGGCTTTAATTTGCTCGGAGGAATGGGAGCTCTGCAGAGATGCGACCGTTCACATGTAGAGTTAGGCCACGCCCCCCATTTCAACATCATTTCATCTTATTCTTAAATATGGTGATCATAAAAGGACTTGATAAAAAAAATAACCTTTTAAGGAGTTCTGAAAGCAAAAGCACCTCTCCTTTTTTCAGAAATGACCAATAATTTTCTCACCATTGGTTCTTGAGGGCCCCACCTGGAACTCCAGTCCCATCGCTCCTAACCTGACTGAGATAATTTTGCAGATGATCTCAGCCAATCCAATGCTTCTCAATAGAGGGATATTGGGGGCTAGTCTGTATGCATGTGTAACGGATCGCCCGGCACCCCGACTGGGTACCTCCGTTAATGGATGCTCCTAGCGTTTCCTGAGGACTCCAAGCACTGCAGCAGACACCACAACCACCGAATCAGAGAAGCGTATAAATCCTCTCAAGCATATGAATGCTGTAGACAGTTGAATAGGAAACCATACGAATAGGTTTACACTCCTAGTGTTATGGTACAAAACACATTCCTGGCCTCCCTGGTGGTTCAGTGGTAGAATTCTCGCCTGCCACGCGGGAGGCCAGGAATGTGTTTTGAGCCTTTTTGCCTATCATTATAATTTTAACAGGTCCATATGTATTGCATGGACAAAGGAGTATCCTCTCCTAACCAAGGATGTCAAACCCCCAGATGGTATTACCGTGTATAAAGGTAATTACACTTGCTATGCTAATTATGATGGAATTGGTAAATTCTTGGGTAACTTCTCTAAGGGGTATTGTGCTACCTACAGAAATGTCTCTATGAACTTGTTGCAGTTTCACACCAGGTCATTAGGGGATATTTACTGGTTGTGTGGGGATTTACAGCTAAGATCCAGAATGGACAAAGAGTGGTGGGGGGAGTGTACTTTGGCTAAAGCCATCATGCCTATACACATCATTTCTGACACACACCTCGTCACCCACGAGTCCAGACACACTAAGGTTAAGCGTGACGCCCCAGTGAAAGGAAGTTTTGATCCTCATGTGTATATTGATGCCATTGGAGTGCCTAGGGGGGTGCCCAATGAGTTTAAAGCAAGAGATGAAGTTGCTGCAGGATTTGAATCACTTTTTGCCATAGTTACCACAAACAAGAATTTAAATTGGATAAATTACATTTATTATAATCAACAGCGTTTTGTTAATTATACCAGAGACGCCCTCCAGGGGTTGGCCGAACAGTTGCAGGCCACATCCCAAATGGCTTTCCAGAATAGAATGGCCCTAGACATGATCTTAGCCGAAAAAGGAGGGGTTTGTAAAATTTTGCCCGACACCATGACATGTTGTACCTATATCCCAGAAAACACAGGCCCTAATGGTAAAGTTACATTAGCCATAGAGAAATTAAATGACCTGTCTGAAGAGTTAAAAAGGAATTCTGGGATAAAAGATCCCTGGGAAAGATGGTTTGGTTGGATGACAGGATGGCAAAAGGCTTTAATGCATATTGGTATGGCTATACTAATTTTTCTTTTTATCTTTGCTCTTCTCTTTTGTTGTATCCTCCCATGTCTGAGAAAATCCCTCATGAAGACTGTTGACCAAGCGGCACCCACTTTCACCCATCTCGAAGTTGATGACCAAGATTTCCAAGACATCCACTCACCCTGTCTGCCGCTGCAAACAATCCCTTTTGTTGATAAAGTGCAGGAATTCTAGGAAGGGACCAGCTTAGGGACAGCATCTGTCAGTGAATGGTAAAGGCCCCGTGTGGAGAAGTGGTGGGTTAGCCGCCATGGGACACCCATGGGTGTGACGTGTTCGAGAGCCATACTGATGGATGAGATAGCCTATTAGGGCCGAACTTAGGGACAGTCTTGCACTTTGCATTAACATCTAGCTAGCGGCCACGGGGTTTCTGTGCCTTTGGGTTAACACGTCTTCCTGGTACTAACTTAATAAAGTTTTATCTCTTAGAATCTAACATTTCATAGGGGGGACTGATGTGGGATTATTTAAAAATCCTTATTGTACTTGTATTCAATTATTGTACTAACTCCATTTTAATCTCATACCGTGAATCCTCCATTTTGTCCTCCTAACCTGACTTCTTCATTCCTCCATTTTGTCCTCATAACCTAACTTGTTCACTTTAAAACTACCTTACATGACAGAATTTCCCAGCATATCTAATACAATAGACAAAGACTGTATTTTCTATAAAGACATGAATAACACAGGAATTGCTGACTTTTCCTTAACTTGCAACATAGTATAATTTGAAGGCCATGAGAACACAGTAGTAATGAAATGTTCTATTCATAAGAGACCTTGCACCTGGCCACGAGGCCTGAGATCACCGACCGTGTAAAATGACGCTCAAGACCCCCTTGTCCCCACCCGTGTCCAGAACAATCCCACCTCTTGGTGGGTGGGCACGGGACTAACCACTTAGTTGTTGAGCCAATTAGTAATATTGATAGGTGGACACTAATCCTGACACTTAACAATTAATCCAATTAATGATGTTTAAATGTCTATCTGTTCCTGTCCAAATCAATAAAATTGAATTGCGTATATACGCTGAAGTAATTAAGTCTGACACACAAGGTTCAGGTTAAAATAACTTCGTGAAAATGTATTGGCAAGTGATTAAAAAGCGGGCGCGCAGGCCCTTTTAAGAGGCATTTTGCGTCATCATTGATTATTAGAATATCAGCAAATAAACATCATTAATTGGATTAATTGTTAAGTGTCAGGATTAGTGTCCACCTATCAATATTACTAATTGGCTCAACAACTAAGTGGTTAGTCCCGTGCCCACCCACCAAGAGGTGGGATTGTTCTGGACACGGGTGGGGACAAGGGGGTCTTGAGCGTCATTTTACACGGTCGGTGATCTCAGGCCTCGTGGCCAGGTGCAAGGTCTCTTATGAATAGAACATTTCATTACTACTGTGTTCTCATGGCCTTCAAATTATACTATGTTGCAAGTTAAGGAAAAGTCAGCAATTCCTGTGTTATTCATGTCTTTATAGAAAATACAGTCTTTGTCTATTGTATTAGATATGCTGGGAAATTCTGTCATGTAAGGTAGTTTTAAAGTGAACAAGTTAGGTTATGAGGACAAAATGGAGGAATGAAGAAGTCAGGTTAGGAGGACAAAATGGAGGATTCACGGTATGAGATTAAAATGGAGTTAGTACAATAATTGAATACAAGTACAATAAGGATTTTTAAATAATCCCACATCAGTCCCCCCTATGAAATGTTAGATTCTAAGAGATAAAACTTTATTAAGTTAGTACCAGGAAGACGTGTTAACCCAAAGGCACAGAAACCCCGTGGCCGCTAGCTAGATGTTAATGCAAAGTGCAAGACTGTCCCTAAGTTCGGCCCTAATAGGCTATCTCATCCATCAGTATGGCTCTCGAACACTTCACACCCATGGGTGTCCCATGGCGGCTAACCCACCACTTCTCCACACGGGGCCTTTACCATTCACTGACAGATGCTGTCCCTAAGCTGGTCCCTTCCTAGAATTCCTGCACTTTATCAACAAAAGGGATTGTTTGCAGCGGCAGACAGGGTGAGTGGATGTCTTGGAAATCTTGGTCATCAACTTCGAGATGGGTGAAAGTGGGTGCCGCTTGGTCAACAGTCTTCATGAGGGATTTTCTCAGACATGGGAGGATACAACAAAAGATAAGAGCAAAGATAAAAAGAAAAATTAGTATAGCCATACCAATATGCATTAAAGCCTTTTGCCATCCTGTCATCCAACCAAACCATCTTTCCCAGGGATCTTTTATCCCAGAATTCCTTTTTAACTCTTCAGACAGGTCATTTAATTTCTCTATGGCTAATGTAACTTTACCATTAGGGCCTGTGTTTTCTGGGATATAGGTACAACATGTCATGGTGTCGGGCAAAATTTTACAAACCCCTCCTTTTTCGGCTAAGATCATGTCTAGGGCCATTCTATTCTGGAAAGCCATTTGGGATGTGGCCTGCAACTGTTCGGCCAACCCCTGGAGGGCGTCTCTGGTATAATTAACAAAACGCTGTTGATTATAATTAATGTAATTTATCCAATTTAAATTCTTGTTTGTGGTAACTATGGCAAAAAGTGATTCAAATCCTGCAGCAACTTCATCTCTTGCTTTAAACTCATTGGGCACCCCCCTAGGCACTCCAATGGCATCAATATACACATGAGGATCAAAACTTCCTTTCACTGGGGCGTCACGCTTAACCTTAGTGTGTCTGGACTCGTGGGTGACGAGGTGTGTGTCAGAAATGATGTGTATAGGCATGATGGCTTTAGCCAAAGTACACTCCCCCCACCACTCTTTGTCCATTCTGGATCTTAGCTGTAAATCCCCACACAACCAGTAAATATCCCCTAATGACCTGGTGTGAAACTGCAACAAGTTCATAGAGACATTTCTGTAGGTAGCACAATACCCCTTAGAGAAGTTACCCAAGAATTTACCAATTCCATCATAATTAGCATAACAAGTGTAATTACCTTTATACACGGTAATACCATCTGGGGGTTTGACATCCTTGGTTAGGAGAGGATACTCCTTTGTCCATGCAATACATATGGACCTGTTAAAATTATAATGATAGGCAAAAAGGCTCAAAACACATTCCTCTACATCTACTGGCAGGATTAGAGGTACAGTACCCAGGTGAGGCCGGGCACCACCACACACATAGCATGCGGTCTTATTATGCTTATTAGCGTTATATTTCATCCATTCTAACCATAGGTTAACATCATTAAAACCTGTTTCGGCGGCCATGGTATCTTCAAAGGTGGGGTTAGCAATGGCCATCATGTCTTGAAAGGTCTGGATATGAGGTTTTAATGGATTAGGGACCATATGGGTAGCCCCTTGCCACTCAGAAGAGTTGCACATATCTTTGAGGAAGAAATGCCCTAATTTGCGGTAGGAACCCTTTTTCCAATACATTCCCATCACATACTGGTCTGCATCCGTTGGGCTTGGATGCTCAATGTTAAGGATTAATTTCATTGGTGTACCTCCCCCAGGCTTTCTTAAAGTCATTCTCTGGAGAAGGGATCTACCATGATCATCTACTTTAGATAAGGCACTTTTTGGTTTGTAACCCCAGGCAGGCCCGGCATTCCATCCCGCCGCCCCCCAATGGTCACAATTGTGCCCCCATTGCTTGTCAACTACACAAACATATGGGTCTTTTGAATGGGGGATATCTCTATAGATACTCTGGATTTGTGATGTGGGAAATGGGCATTCTACAATATCACAATAATCAAAGGTATAGGTAGCCACATGGGTGCATGATGAATTGTACCAGAAGGTGTACCCACTAACATCTTTGGTAATGGCTACTTGCTGGGCCTTTACAAGGCTAATTAAGGAGAAGGTGTACCAGAGGTACATGCTTGTGCGGTATCTGCTTCCTCTGGGGCAGGAGACTTCTTGCAGTGGGAAGCGTGGATCCAATTTGGCCTACCGGCCAGCTTGACGGAGGTTGCGGTAGTCAGGAGAACTTGGAATGGACCGTCAAATCTTGGTTCCAGGGTATTTTTCCGCACAAACTTCTTGACCAGAACCCAATCTCCGGGAAGCAGGTTGTGGGTACCTGTATCCAAATCAGGATCTGGAATTGAAGAGAAAACTTGGGCATGTATTTTGTTTAAGGCACTTGCAAGTTCAGTTACATAGTCTACTAAAACATCTGATTGGAGCTGTAACTGCTGCGGATAATAACAACCTAGTCTGGGTGCTGTCCCAAATAGAATCTCATATGGGGACAGTGAATGCTTCCCTCTAGGTGTGTGCCTAACACTAAATAAAGCTATTGGCAGGCTTTCTGGTCAGGGCATCTTTGTTTCTTGTGACATTCTTAACATTCTGGCTTTTAGAGTGCCATTCATGCGCTCTACTTTACCACTACTTTGTGGGTGGTAAGGGGTGTGGAAGGCTAGAGTCACCCCTAGAGCAGTCCAAATTTCTTTAGTCACTGTTGCTGTGAAAGCTGGGCCTTGATCACTTTCAATGACTTCTGGGAGTCCGAATCTACATACTATCTCTGTAAGTAGGCGTCTTGCGGTTGTTTTTGCAGTGATATTGGCCACTGGGTAGGCCTCTGGCCATCCTGAGAACATGTCCACTATAACTAGTGCATATTCATGGGGCCCACTCTTGGGCATTTGGATGTGGTCAATTTGAATTCGCTGGAAGGGGTACATGGGCTTTGCCAGGTGTTTTGCAGGCACCTTGATTGGTCTTCCTGGATTGCATTTTGCACAAATGACACAGGCCTTGCAGAAGCTATTGATCAATGTTGTAATTCCAGGTGCTTCATAATACTTCTGTATGAGGGCGGCCATCAATTCTTTTGACAGGTGTGCAGGCCCATGTGCCCATTGGACAACTGCTGGATATAAATTTCTGGGAAGACAAAATTTGAAGTTGTTGTAATATATTCCGTCCTTTTGGACAGCTCCTTTCTTTTTCCATTTCTGGATTTCTTCAGGAGTGACTGCAGCTTGCTGTTCTCGCAAAATTCGCAAATCAGTAGGAAGAGTTTGTAGAGCAAAAATAGGGACTTCTTCTTCTTCTTGTCCGGACACTTCTTCATCCACTTCCTGCAGATCCCTGGCTGCTAGCTTAGCAACCTGATCAGCCAAATGGTTGCCCTTTGCTTCATCTGTATCCAATTTCCCATGGGCCTTTACCTTCAAAACGGCCACTTCTTTAGGGAGTAAGAGGGCATCCATTAGCTCCTTGATTGCAGTACTATGCTTGACTGGTGTACCGGTGGTGGTAAGAAATCCTCTTGTCTTCCAAATTAGGCCGAAGTCATGTGCCACGCCCAGAGCATATCTTGAATCTGTATAGATGTTGGCACATTTTCCTTCGGAAATTTTGCATGCTGAAGTCAGAGCCTGTAATTCAGCTTCTTGCGCAGACATTGCTGGCGGTAAGGATGATGATTTGATAACTTCATCTGTTGTGGTTACGGCATATCCTGTATGATATCTTCCTTCTTCATCAGCATATCTCGAACCGTCCACAAACAGGGTAAAATCGGGATCTGGTAATGGATTCTCATGCACGGTTGGTAAGTGCACTGTTTCCATTTTCATCTGTTCAAAACAGTCATGAGGTGTTTCTGGGTCATATTCATTCTTTATAACCAGGTCTTGAAACTCCTTTTCCAGGAAATGGCGTGGCCATGCTTCCAGAAGGTCAGTTGTTGGGTATTTGGCAATACCATTTTCCTGTAGCTGTTCTTCATCCATGGTGGCCCATAACTTTGCCATGGGCCCAAGGTCATTCCATGACCTTGTCTTCAACTTGGTAACAGGAATATGTGGGATAGCAGTATCCCAATGGCGGTAGAGGTAGTTAAGTTGTTGAGGTAGTTGGACCAAGACCATGCTATTGCCTTCAGAGTCACAATAGAAATCTTGAGCAGTGAGCTTCACATCAGTCCAGTGGTAAAGCTCATCTTCATAGCAAGGTTCAGGAGTAATGTTTGTTTTGTACCACATGGTACAGAAGGCGTAATCCGGGCCTTCACAGAGAGGATTCTCATCTTCTTGAAATGTCAGATGTGGATGCATGGTCTTTTGAATACACCCACAGAGCAGGTAAATGTAGGTTTCATCCGTGATGAATCCATAGTAGATACCCCCCTCAGGGAGTGGAAGAAGAGTGGATGGATTGAGCACCTGACATCTCTGGATGGAAATGTTGTCAGGTAAGAGGAGATGACACTGTAGGCGCAGGTGTCTGGCTGGAGACACGTGCTTGAGCTGGACTTGGTTGACAATGGCAGAAATGTCATGAGGGGCCAAAACAACCAGAGGGTGGCCAAGGACCAGGTCTGAGGTTCTTTCTATGAGCTCTCTTGCAGCAAAAACAGCCCTGAGACAGGAAGGGGTCCCCCTGGCCACAATGTCCAGTTGACATGAGAAGTATCCAATAGGCCTCTGGCGGCCTCTTAAGTCATTAGCTTGAGTAAGAACTCCTGTTGCATGGCCTTGTCTTTCAGAGACAAATAATTTGAAAGGCTTGGTGTAGTCAGGTAGGCCCAAGGCAGGAGCAGAAGCAATGGCACGTTTTAGAGCATTGAAATTGTCCAGAGCTTCATTGGTCAGACAGAATGGGTCAGACTTAAGGGCATCATAGAGAGGTTGCATGAGCAGAGAGGCTTCTGGGATCCATGCTCTGCAGTAGGAAATGAGGCCTAGGAAGGCATGAGGAGACTTCGAAGTCCTTGGGGGTGGAATATCCAGCACAGCTTTTACCCGGTCCCAAGTAAGATGTCTGGTACCTTGAGATAGGCAATGTCCAAGGAAAATTACTGAAGGCTGGCAGAATTGTAGCTTGATGAGTGAAGCTTTGCATCCTTGATCTGCCAGATAGCAAAGGAGACTAATTGAACATTCTTCAGTAGTGGGTATATCGTCTCCACAGAGCAACAAATCATCCACATACTGGAACAAAACAACTTCTGGGTGCTCGGCTTGCCATGGGTCAAGGATGGTGGCCATGGCCTTTGCAAATTGACTTGGAGAATTTTGTGCCCCTTGGGGCATGACAGTCTAGGTATACTGTTGCATCTCATGGGTGAAAGCAAACAGGTATTGGCAGGATGGGTCCAGTGGGACACTGAAAAAGGCATTGGCCAGGTCAATGACTGTGAAAAATTTCGCAGATGGTGGAACTCCAGAGAGCAGAGTATGGGGATTTGGTACAAGAGGGGTGTCCAGGACAGTAGCTTCATTGACAGCACGGAGGTCCTGAACCATCCTGTACTTCTCTGGCTCACCCTTTGGAGTTTTCTTTTTCACAAGAAATAATGGGGTGTTGCATTCAGATTTACATTTTACTAGGGCACCCTTCTCCAAGAGTGCCTTGATTTGGGTAGAAATGGCTGCAGCCTGTGCTCGTTTTAATGGATATTGTGGTTTCCTTGGTAACTTGGCTCCTGGAATTAGCTTTACCACCACAGGGGGAACATTTAGGTGACCTATGTCCTCCGGGCCTGAGGACCATAATTTAGCGGGCACCTGTGTTTTCAATACCTCTGGGAAATTGGACCTTAATTCTGCTGCTTCCTCTCGGGGCTTTTCTAGATGCAGCATCAGAGGCAAGGAGCACAAGGCTGAGGTGTCTGATTCAGATAGGGGTGTAGACATTTCTACCTGACCATCTGGGGTGAAGGTGATAGATGCTTGCAGGCGCGAGAGAACATCAGCGCCTAACAGGTTAATTGGGCATGTGGAGGATACCACAAAGCGAGCAAGCAGGCTAGAGCCAACTCGTAGTGGAGTTGTTAGAGGGCTATGTCTTGGCTGGCCATCCACTCCAACACAAGAAACATCAATATTGGACAGGAAAGATGGGTCTGGCAGGTCTTGTTCTCGCAGAACACTACGGGCTGCACCTGTGTCAACAAGAAATGTGGTAGGGTGGCCTTCAATGGGCAAAGTCACTGTGGCAAGCGGCCCCCCCTTATCCCCTGTAGACACTGCCATGACAGGGGTTACAGACACAGGTTTGCCAATTTCCTATTCATCGGGTTCCTCAACTATCGGAACCTCTTTCTCGGCCTTAGGGGCCGGGGCAGGCCTGGATGGCTTTCTTGGCTCTCTCTTGGGTTCTGGGCAATCATTTTTAAAATGCCCCTTAGCCTTGCAATTAAAGCAATAACCATCCTCTGGTCTGACGCCCTTGGGAACAGGGGTAGAGCGGGAGACCATGAGAGGAGCTGAAGTGGGTCTTCTTGGGGTCTGAGCGGATTCCAACCCTCTGGCAACTAAGAGCAGGGTATCCAGAGGAACAACCTTATATTCTGGGCGGGCAGCAATAATTCCCTTGCGTATAGAGTCTTTAACACCTTGGACAAACGCTCCGGACAGCATTTGTGAATGAATCTTGTCAGTAAGATCAAACCCCAAATCTGTAAACATTTGATACAGTCTTGCATGAAACCTTTCCACTGATTCTCCTTTGTCTTGCATAACATCAGTAAGGCCAGCAGCCTGATCTGCAAGTTTGTCCTTAGCCCAGTCTCTTAATTGGCTGCAAAAAGTTACTCCGGAGGGGTAATCAACGTCACTGCCGAGCAGATCCGTACTGAGGTGTCGGGCCATGCTTGGCCAATATGCATCCCCTGCTTTAATAGCACAAATACTCAGTAGATCACGCCATGCGGCGGAATAAGTCTTTTGAATTTGAACTATCCCTCGGTAAAAGGGCATAGGCTGCTTTTCTGGGTCAGGGAGTGATTTAATTAAAGCACTAGCTTGAGTGGGGTTAAAAGCAACATACTTAGGAGGGGCCCGTTCTCCCCGACCCTTGTGGCCGAAGGGATCGTCAATAGAACGATGAGCTGAGACTCCCGCAGCCAGCTCCGATGAGACATGGGATACCCTGTCCTCCTCGTCATCATCGAATTCTATTATGTTGGCTCTCTTACGCGGTGCAGGGCCCGCATGAGGTGAAAGGATCGGGGGATGGGAGGGAGCCCCAGATGCAGGGGTGGCTAGCGAGTCATAACCTGGGGATAGGTAGTCACCGGGAATTACCGGCATCAGGGCTGAACTGGGGGCCGCCATATTGGAGGCGGGAAAATGAGCTGCATCAGGATTAAGGGAAGAAGTGGCGGCCATGTTGGATGTGGGCACATCCGGGGCAGACTGAGCCGGACTGGGCATGACCGGAACCTGGGGAGTGGCCTGGGGAAGGGGTGGGTAACCGGGGTAGGGCAGGGCCATGGGATATGGGAAGGGGTAGGGCCAGGCAGGGGAGGGCAGAAGAGTAGAGTGGGTGGTTACATTTAAGGAGGTGGGGTATTGGACTGGGTAGGAGCCGGTTATGGGAGGAGACAGGACGGGATTGGTAGGGATGGGTGCAGAAGGAGGAGTCGGAGCAAGGGAAGGAGGGGTAGTTAGTTGGGCAGATGCTGATGGGAGGGGATTAGCAACGGAGAGGGATTGCAGGGAGGAAATGGCAGATGAGATGTTAGGATTAGGTACAGGAGGTAGCGTGGGGATGGATGAGGATGATGGGAATGTTAGAGACGGGGAGGGGGTAAAGAAAGATCCATCAGAATTCAGGACCGGGCAGACAGGGGAGGTGATGGGATGGGCGTCGGGAGGATTGGGAGTGGGGAACATAGTCAGCTGGCTATCACCTATTGCTGACTGAACCTTGGGGATAGACATCCCCTGGGCGTCATTTTGGGGCGCTGGCTGAGGGTAAACCCCAGCAACACAATTATTATGATACACAAACAATTTCACACCTTTGTGATTTATTTCTTCCTCAACCCAACCTTCTAGCTGAATAGCCTTCGCTACTCTGTACCATGCTTCAGCAGTCTTTAATAAATCATTATCTGTAAGCTTGCCTTTCTTTTCTGTCAATAACCTACGCCAACTTTCTGGTTGCAATCTTCCACATGTCGGTACAGCAATTTTACATACTTTTGCAATCTTTTCAACACCTTTAACCATTTCCTCACCCTCTCTGTCTTCAACTAAATCACATGCTAACCAGCCCTTACTGGGCTTGCTTAAATCCTGCCCCATGATCCCTCTTCCCCTATACCAGCGTCCTAGATATAGAGAGAGAGAAGGAAAACTGAACAGGAACGTCTACAATGCTCGACTGCCACCCGAGAACTGTGGGACTTTCTCAGGTGCGTCTTCCCAAAACGTAGACTAGTCACTGAATCCGCCTACCCGGGGTGGTAGACACGGATTGGAGCGAGGTGAGAAGTGTGTGACCAATCACTTCTCTTTTAAGAGAAATGGGAGTGGATAGTATAATAATATAGAAAGTGTAGAAAAGATGAGAGGTAAGGAAAATCCTTAGAGACAGACACAGGAGTTCATGAGACTCCTCATTAAACAAACAAGACAACAATACAGTTGAAATACAGTGCATGCATCACAGTTCAAATGAAATCAACAGTAATTCCTTTCCTTTACTCGTGTGCTTACTCCAAAGTCACCTCCCTCAATCCCGTAGTATCTTACTACCAGTGGCCAAGGATAACAGCTAACACCGGTCCGAAATCCATATGCCTCCCTCGACACAGCAGCCCACTAATAGTGTCTGCGCTACCCTCACCCTTGTAGTGCCCCTATAAAAACCCACTTTATAAGTCTCACTACACCGTGGTGATGAAGACAGCAATGCCTGCCCGAATTCACACACCACAAATAAAAAATTGGAATGGCTCCAGCTCAGCGCTCAAAGCTGGAGGGTACCACCACTCTGCAAGCAGAGTAACGTGCACAGAGAAGCTAGCTAGGCTATCAAAGTGACACCAGAAGGATCCCCAGGAAACTATGAGTCTACACAATCTCCACAGATCCAACACACCTCTTTTTCCCTACAGCCCCAGCCACGAGGCTCCTAAAAGAGTTAAACAGGAAAAGATGACCCCCAGGAACACATCCACAGGTCAACCCCCCTTTTTCCCTACAACCACAGCACCGTGGTTCCTAAAAGGGGTAAAACAGGCAACAGAAGACCCAGGCAAATCCCCTCAGGTCCACCCCCCTTTATCCCAAAAGGGGTAAAATACAAACAGATAGACAGACAAACTGAAGACCCAGGCAAGTCCCCTCAGGTCCACCCCCCTTTATCCCAAAAAGGGGAAAACAAGCAAGACAGAGAACCCCAGGCAAATCCCCTGCAGGTCCACCCCCCTTTATCTCAAAATGGGGAAACAGGCAGACAATTCAAACACACCCAGGCAACAGATAGACTAAAATGCAGGTAAACAAGTGAGTAACGAGGCACCGGGCAAGATATTACCTGTCTTTGATGTCCTCCCGGGAAGCAGTCACAGACACGTGGACGGGTCAATCAAAGGGGCCGGAACATACCGGTGGCTCTGCAGAAGTCTCTACCGTGTACCTGGAGGTGATCAATCTCCTTTCCTTCCCCCCGGATTCCTCCGTCCAACTGCGTCTTCCTTAGGACGGCTCACCGGCCGGACATAGCCCGATGCCCCACGTTGGGCGCCAAGTTGTTATGGTACTTTTTAGCAGTAAACCAAAATGTTTAAATGTCTATCTGTTCCTGTCCAAATCAATAAAATTGAATTGCGTATATACGCTGAAGTAATTAAGTCTGACACACAAGGTTCAGGTTAAAATAACTTCGTGAAAATTTATTGGCAAGTGATTAAAAAGCGGGCGCGCAGGCCCTTTTAAGAGGCATTTTGCGTCATCATTGATTATTAGAATATCAGCAAATAAACATCATTAATTGGATTAATTGTTAAGTGTCAGGATTAGTGTCCACCTATCAATATTACTAATTGGCTCAACAACTAAGTGGTTAGTCCCGTGCCCACCCACCAAGAGGTGGGATTGTTCTGGACACGGGTGGGGACAAGGGGGTCTTGAGCGTCATTTTACACGGTCGGTGATCTCAGGCCTCATGGCCAGGTGCAAGGTCTCTTATGAATAGAACATTTCATTACTACTGTGTTCTCATGGCCTTCAAATTATACTATGTTGCAAGTTAAGGAAAAGTCAGCAATTCCTGTGTTATTCATGTCTTTATAGAAAATACAGTCTTTGTCTATTGTATTAGATATGCTGGGAAATTCTGTCATGTAAGGTAGTTTTAAAGTGAACAAGTTAGGTTATGAGGACAAAATGGAGGAATGAAGAAGTCAGGTTAGGAGGACAAAATGGAGGATTCACGGTATGAGATTAAAATGGAGTTAGTACAATAATTGAATACAAGTACAATAAGGATTTTTAAATAATCCCACATCAGTCCCCCCTATGAAATGTTAGATTCTAAGAGATAAAACTTTATTAAGTTAGTACCAGGAAGACGTGTTAACCCAAAGGCACAGAAACCCCGTGGCCGCTAGCTAGATGTTAATGCAAAGTGCAAGACTGTCCCTAAGTTCGGCCCTAATAGGCTATCTCATCCATCAGTATGGCTCTCGAACACTTCACACCCATGGGTGTCCCATGGCGGCTAACCCACCACTTCTCCACACGGGGCCTTTACCATTCACTGACAGATGCTGTCCCTAAGCTGGTCCCTTCCTAGAATTCCTGCACTTTATCAACAAAAGGGATTGTTTGCAGCGGCAGACAGGGTGAGTGGATGTCTTGGAAATCTTGGTCATCAACTTCGAGATGGGTGAAAGTGGGTGCCGCTTGGTCAACAGTCTTCATGAGGGATTTTCTCAGACATGGGAGGATACAACAAAAGAGAAGAGCAAAGATAAAAAGAAAAATTAGTATAGCCATACCAATATGCATTAAAGCCTTTTGCCATCCTGTCATCCAACCAAACCATCTTTCCCAGGGATCTTTTATCCCAGAATTCCTTTTTAACTCTTCAGACAGGTCATTTAATTTCTCTATGGCTAATGTAACTTTATAGGTTATGAGGACAAAATGGAGGAATGAAGAAGTCAGGTTAGGAGGACAAAATGGAGGATTCACGGTATGAGATTAAAATGGAGTTAGTACAATAATTGAATACAAGTACAATAAGGATTTTTAAATAATCCCACATCACTAGCAGTCAAACTGGAACAGCATACAATAAATCCTCCCACAATAATGAGACGACACTTCACTTTGAGGGTTAAGCAGGAACTGAGGTGCTGGCACACCCAGCCTGTTTTTTATTGCAGTTGTTACAAATACAGGTCCGCCCACAGGGAGGTATAAAACAACCACTCACACATCAGTTACATCCCACATATTCCCTCCCCTTATCCTGAGATAAACTCAATTATACATACAGTTAAAACATACTTTCTACCCAACTTTCATAACTCTAAAACCATACATCCATATAAAAATACATATCCACAATCAATCCATTCAGGGGAACAACATATTAAAAAATGGCATGAATCAGACCAGGGGTTCAAAAGTTAGTAAAGTATCTTTTAAAACCCCTGCCAGCATGGCTTTCCGGCTCAGACCGGTTTTACAGAGCTTTCTCTCCTGGAGAAGTAATCCAATTACCTCCCAGGACAGAGACAGACTCCATTGAGCACATGGGGACACAAAGACAGTAAAACACTTTAAAATACATAAAGTCACCTTTACACATAACACACAGACATTTCACATATCCCCAGATAGCTGGGATCTGAGCGCACAAAACTACCGAATAGCGCGCAGATCCTATTCACACAGTTCAATTACCATAGAGCCAAAGTCTTTAACTACACGAATAGGCTCCATGGCATAGCTATCTGGGTTAACACATTCACATAAAGTCTGGTCCATAGTCCAAAGGCAAGAGGCGGGCAAGCAACTCCCTCCAAGGACACGTGGCGAGGTCGGTTTCGCCACAGCATGGCAATCACTGCGCTGCACCAATCAGTATCTCCTCATAAAGGTGAATTGGTTCTGCACTACACCAAAAAGGGCCCCTAGTGTCTGTCTGAGTGACAGTCATTATAGGTGACTTTAGTGGAAAATATAAACACTGCCTTTTCTTAGAAAAATGGTAGTGTTCACAATTGTCAGCCTGCAGAGTTAGGCTCTTTACACCAGCATCTCTACATTACATTGTAGTGGTTCTGGTGCTTAGAGTGTCTCTTTTAACCAGTGGTGGTGAAAAAGCTAATTGTCACCTATTTTGGACCTAACATTTGTCAGACTTAAGGCAATGCATCATGGTATTTGTAGTCCGTCAACAGCCAGGGGTCTTTTGGCTACCTCGTCTTCAACGCATATGTGGCAGAACATTATAATAAATTGAATTTCCATCTGTTCCACAAAAATCATAAACCTAAGTAAGCTAAATCTTAAACTACAGTAATTATTTCCATGATAAATTGCTCTCAGGGTGGACATGCTTTATCTATCATGACTCATATATAAATAACCACCAGAGGTCATTTATTAGTGTCATGTTATGTGAAAATAGAATTTGTTGTGCTATGTTCCTACTGATTTATGTAGCATAGCAAACAGCTATCTTTAGGTAGTTTATTCTCATACCAAGTTTAATCAAAGTTTATTCATTAGAGAGTGAATTGTAGTGAGTAAAAATACATTTTGGCCTCTAATATTCATTTTGAAAACTCTCTTCAATGTAACAATATCGCTGAGTTGCCTTTCTTGACTTAAATTTAGCAAATACGTATTAGTTGAGCATTTAGTCAATAAACCCCTTAATGGATTCACACAATTACATTGAAGATTAGAAGGAGTAATTATTGTAATAAACTGCGGAAACTAAAAACTGCATCCTTCGAAGAGAATAGATTATTTTTTCTCTTATAAATATGGATGTATTAATAATCACTCATCATATCGTTTGACTGCATGCTTAAACCAAATTCATTGTAATCATTTTATGACATTTTATTTTAAATTTGCATATATGTAGCTTGATTGACTGACTATGTTTTTAATTAAAAAAGGATAAGACAAAAGAACATTGTATTGCAAACCTTGGTGAAAGCGGGTGTTAAAAAGAAAGTATGATCATACACTTGGGGACCCTCATATCCATCCCCCCGCTAAACATGAGGTGGCCTCACACCTTGGATTTCTACCTGCCTGACATGATGGGACCACCAGTCTTGCCCCAGAGGGATCGGCGACCGTGCCAAGCGGCCAGCCATGCTGCAGGAGTCCCTTCATAATGAAGACTTTGACCTTATAGTCCTTTCCGCATGGAGCTCACCACCCTGGACCTGCTATGGATGATTCATCAGCCTGACTGCCCTCACCCACTGTGACGACGACTGTGAACGCCAGCTGATGACCGGTACCTGAGAACCGTACAATACCTCTCCTCCCCTTCCCCCTCCTTTCTACCCCCTCTGTCCCTTCTCTCCCCCCTTCCTTCCCTCCCCATCCCTTCTCTCCCCCACTCCCTTCCCCCTACCCTCCTCTCCACCTTCCTTCCCTCCCTCCCTCCCTCCCCATCCCATCTCCCCTTCCTCCCTCTGTCCCTTCCTCCCCCCTTCCTTCTCCCCTTCCCCTCTACCTTCTCCCCCTCCCTCCCTTCCTTCCCTCCTCCCCTTCTCTCCTCTCTCCCCTTCTCTCCCCCCATTTCCCCCTTACTCTCCCCCTTCTTCCTCCTCTCTTCCCAACCCCATCCCCCTTCTCTTCTCTACCTCCTCACCCTTCTCTCTCCTGCCCCCTACCTCTTCTAACCCCTCCATCCTTTCCCCCTCTCCATCCCTACCTTCCCGAACCAAGATGGTTTGGTCCGGGGAATTTCCCAACCTCAGTCACTCTAGCGGGAGCAATAAATGCTCGCTACTCCACGCACAACAAGTAGACCTGCAACGGAAAAAAGGTGGACAGATTACCAAGCCCCTCCCCCGCCTATTAAATCCATACTAACCTTGCTACCACACTACTCCCAACCCCTTGGCTAGTAGAAGTTGCGCAGATTTTCAAAACATCTTGACATATAGCCAACAGAGGGAAGAAATGGGGAATGGGGAAAGTGACACCTCAGCCCTGACTCAATCTTAGACATAGACAAGAACCTTGGGTCGCTGGTTCACTTAAGCTGGGGAATGTCACGCCTCTACCCTGGCACAACGCTTACGCCCGGAAGATGGGAGATAGAGGCGGGGATGAGGGCAAACACAGGAACCAACCAGGCGGGAAATACCAGTGAGCAGGGGGCAGACAGGGAGGATGGAAACGGAGGCCACACCGCTGACCATAATATCATCTATATCTACACACAGTTCACTGCTATTATTATTATTATTATTATTATTGCCATTTATATAGCGCCTACAGATTCCGTAGCACTTTACAATATTTTGAGAGGGGGGATGTAACAATAAATAGGAACAATTACAAGAAAACTTACAGGAACAATAGGTTGAAGAGGACCCTGCTCAAACAAGCTTACAGACTATAGGAGGTGGGGTATTAGAAACATTAGGACAGGAAATATCAAGTAGGAGTGAAGCAGAGCTGGAGGAGAGAGCAAAGCACTGTTCCATAGGAGAGAGCAAGAGACAGGTATGTAAGGTAGAGATTACTCTGGGAGGCCATAGGCTTTCCTGAAGAGATGGGTTTTGTGTTAAATTGTTTATATTAAGTTCACTTATGTTAAGCGTACACATAGCATATATAGACTTTTGTTGCATCATTGCCTACACAGAGGCTCTGCTTGTATATCAAAGGTACTTGGAAATGCGCCTACGCAGAGCCTCTGCTTGTATAACAAAGGTAATCGAGAATACGCCTACGCAGAGGCTAACTTGTAGCAATACTTCTCAGTTTCGTATCGTTGTGTGTGTTATCAGCGAATCGGCTTGGTTGTTTGCAACATTGATAGAAATAACATTTGGTTACCTGCGCAGAGGCAGAGATATCAAAATAAACAGGCATTGAAGTGAATGTAAGGTATCTAAACTTTGCGAGAGGAAAGGCGCTGTATGTCAACCATTATAACTATACATAGGCCATTAGTAGCATTTATCAGGTTAATTACTCTGGCAACAACTAGAAGATGTGTGCTTGCAGGATCCAGTAAGCAATCGGTAAGCAGTATAAACATAACATTAAGTCCTAGCTGCCTGGTCCGGTTCTAGCATTGTTCAAACTTTATAGTATCTAATAACCATTCGGCATTAAATGATAACATATCGGCAGGACCTTGCTGTCTGACCTGATTCTCATTGGTTATCTTTATATTTTTATATTATATATATATATATATATATTCTTTTTTTTATATTTATTGCCAAACATAATGCTTAGTAACATGTAAGCGTGTAAGCATGTAGGTATTCATTGAAATAGCTTATAACGCATGGTCTAGTGCAGTACTGGTAGAGGGTAGATAAACGGACTCCCTATATAAAATGCTGTTGTCTGGTATAGTACACGTGCATTAACTTATATTAGTCTGGCATCTTGAGGCATCAATATATCCTGTTTACATCATTGCAGCCGCTAGTTAAGGACAATATGGGCGTGCCTCGCACTGTGTGCAGTAATTAGTGGAGCTACGAAAGCAGTGTACATGCTTTACTGGGCTTATTAACGGCCCCTGGATTCGTGAAGGACCTGCACATTGATGCTAATTGCTTAAATTGGAAATACAAGCGTGGAAATAATAAAATAAAAAAAAAAAAAAATAAAATAAACAATAAAAGAGGATATGAAAAATTGTGAACTATCGAACGGCCGCAAGGCCTTGTCAGACCGCTTAGCCGTCTGGGGGGCGTGGGCACTGTGCTGTGGGCACTCAGGAGTAGTAGCTGTCTGTCGAACCCCACCACAAAAGTCCTCGGGGCATCCGCTCCCTGCACCTCCCCAGCTCCTCGTGGGCCTCCTGAAGTGTCTCGCCCGGTGTCGGCCGCATGCTTGGGGCCGGTGCTCCACCTCCGTGACCACCGGTCCGTCGGGAGGGTGGCACAATCCCGCCCCACCGGGCTCACGGCATCGGGGACATGGCTCTACGGGGACCACCCAGACCCAGAAGCCCGGGTATCCACTTCTCCGGCGGTCAGGGACTCAGCACGGGGGATCTGTCTAGCGCTTGGTTCTACCAGGGCCCTTTCGAGCCGCCCATGGTTTTCTCCCCATTGAATGTCTGAGGCAAATCTTCGGGCGGGCTCCATTCCGGTTGCCTTTGCCCGTGCAGGCGGTCTGCTCGAACCCCTCGCGGTATCTTTCGCCGGGGCGCGTCACTGCCATGTGGCCGGGTCTGTCTCCCCCCCCGGCCGGTGGGGGGGGAGCGGGGTCAGGCCGCCTCTTGTAACGGCATGGTCCTCCGTGTAGGTAGTGTAGCTGGCAGTCCGCCGTCTCACTGGCTGCCAGTCAGTGATCAATGTGTCGTTGGGAGCCGCCATTTTCCATGTCTGTGATTTGCGGTGTTCCTGACTCGGTACCCATCCCTGTTTGGGATCTCCCTGAAGCTTGGATGCTGCTTGTTAGGGATGTGTCGGCCATTTCTGTATTGAGTCCGTTTATATGCAGAGTTTTAGCGTTTAGGCCGGGAGGCATAGTGTTATGCTGCCTCTCAGCTCGGCGGCCCGGCCCCGCCCCCCAAGAGATGGGTTTTAAGGCCCTTCTTAAATGATTGAAGACTAGGGGAGAGTATGATGGTGGTAGGCAGGCTATTCCATAGGAGAGGAGCCGCCCGCGAGAGGTCCTGCAAGCGCGAGTTGGCCGTACGGGTGCGAGCAGCGGTCAGGAGGTGGTCACGGGCAGAGCGGAGGGTACGAGGAAGGGCATACCCATGGATTAGTGAACAGATATAAGAGGGGCTAGAATTGTTCAGTGCTTTAAATGTATGGGTTAGCACTTTGAATTGACTCCTATAGGATACAGGGAGCCAATGTAAGGACTGGCAGAAGGGTGACGTGTGAGAGGACCGACTAGAGAGGAAAATCAGTCTAGCTGCAGCATTCATTACAGACTGTAGTGGGGCAATACAGCTTTTGGGGAGACCAATCAGGAGAGGGTTACAGTAATCCATGCGGGAAATTACTAGAGCATGGACAAGCTCCTTGGTAGCATCTTGCGTAAGAAAGGGGCGGATGCGGGCTATGTTTTTGAGTTGGAACCTACAGGACTTGGCAACAAACTGGATGTGAGACTCAAAGGTGAGACCAGAGTCAAGTATGACGCCAAGACAGCGCGCTTGCAGGGATGGACTTATGTGGATATCACTGACTTGAAGGGAGAGCGAGAGAGGAGGATCAGTATTAGGAGGAGGAAAGACAAGGAGTTCAGTTTTAAAGAGATTAGGTTTCAGAAAGCGTGAGGACATCCAGTCAGAGATGGAAGAAAGGCAAGCAGTGACTTCGGTTAAGGCAAGCCAAAACTTCGGTTAAGTTGTCTTGCTCTGCATTATACACAGTCTTGCCACTTCTCAGAGATTTATGATATATGAAATTGTTTGTTTCCTATAACCGTTTGCTTTACATATCGAAGACCTGCGAGGCTGGTACTTTGGAAACTCATTTCCATGCAAAGGACCTGCGAGTCCTAACTCCATCTGGCAAGCTAAACTGTGATGCCACACTGAATTTCAAATGATAATATAAACGAAACTTGCAACAAACAACAAAAAACAAACCAACAACCTCACAATATTAGCATACGCAAACTGATAGCGATACACCATCACAAAAGCAAACAAGTCAACAAATTCATGAACCTACACTCATAGGGAAAAAACACAAACCACAAGATCACTTGATAATATCTGTCGATATGGTTATAAGTTGTATATTACGGGACCTGCATGTCCTTCTTTTTCCAATATGTTTCCAGACCTACGCAATTGCAACTTTAGAACTTAAAGGACCACTATAGGCACCCAGACCAATTCAGCTCAATTAAGTGGTCTGGGTGCCGGGTCCATCTAGGGTTAACCCTGCCTGCTGTAAACATAGCAGTTTCAGAGAAACTGTTATGTTTACAAATGGGTTAATCCAGCCTCTAGTGGCTGTCTCATTGACAGCAGCTAGACGCGCTTCCGCGATTCTCACTGTGATTTTCACAGTGAGAAGACTACAGCGTCCATAGGAAAGCATTGAGAATGATTTCCTATGGACTGGCTGAATGCCGATGACCAGTGGCGTACTAAGGGGGGAGAGGGCGGGGGGTGCGGTCCGCCCCGGGTGCCACCAGTTAGGGGGGTGCCACCAGGTAGGGGGGTGCCTCCAGGGCTTGTGACTCTGTGAGCTGTGTGGCTGCACAGGGCGCCGGGAGCCACACAGCTCACACACGCATGGCCTGGGAATTCAGCAGTACAGTGTACTGCATGGAGAATTGGGGGCGGAGCCAAACTGGATGCGGGGGCGGAGCTACAGCCAGCCTCCATTTGCTGCCTTTCACTGCAGCACACTGAGGGGAAGCAGGAAGGAGTCCCTGCTTCCCCAACTCCAACACACTAGGGACTCACTGACTCCACTCCTCCACCAGTAAGTAAGTAAGAGAGAGATAGTGTGTGTGTGTGTGTGAAACTGCTTGTGACTGTCTGTGTGTGTGTGTGAATCCCTGCCTTTTACTGTCTGTGACTGTGTGTGTGAATGTCTGCCTGTGACTGTGTCTGTGACTGTCTGCCCTTTGACTCTCTGTGTGTGTGTGAATGTCTGCCTGTGACTATCTGTGACTGTGTGTGAATGTCTGCCTGTGACTATCTGTGACTGTGTGTGAATGTCTGCCTGTGACTATCTGTGAATGTGTGTGAATGTCTGCCTGTGACTATCTGTGACTGTGTGTGAATGTCTGCCTGTGGCTATCTGTGACTGTGTGAATGTCTGCCTGTGGCTATCTGTGACTCTGTGTGTGAATGTCTGCCTGTGGCTGTCTACCTGTGACTGTGTCTGTGACTGTCTGCCTGTGACTGTGCGTGAGACTGACTTTTGGTGACTGTGTGTGTGACTGTCTGCCTGTGCCAGTATGTATGAATGTCTGCCTGTGATTGTCTACCTGGGACTGTCTGCATGTCACTGAGTGTGTGTGTGACTGTGTGCTGCCTGTAACTATGTTACAGTCTGCCTGTAATTGTGTGTGTGTGTGTGTGTGTGTGAGAGAGAGACTGTGTGTGTGTGACTGTCTGCCTGTAGCTGTGTGTGTGTGACTGTCGGCCTGTAACTGTGTGTGTTACTGTCTGCCTGCAGCTGTGCGTTTTACAGTGTGCAAGTGACTATGTGTTTGGTACGGTGTGCATGTGGCTGTATTTGACAGTATATGCATATAACTGTGTACATCTGACTGTATCTGATTGTCTTCGCCCTGCAGTGAGTCGGCACATAACATCATCCAAGCATCAGCGTCATATTACAGGATGTGCAAGGGACGTGTGCATGAAGAGCACAGAGATCCCAGCAGCAACCACTGACTACCAGGGACTGAGGATCCACTCTAGCCCTCCCAGAGCAAGGTAGGGAGGCTGGGTGGACCTCTTAATTATTAAATGTGTGCATGTATGTGATGTTTGCGTGTGTATATCTAATTATGTGTGTTTGTAATTGTATGTGTGTGGGTCTGTGATTGTGTATGTATGTGTTTATGTGTGTAGTTGTGTGTGTATCTCTGTAGTTAAGTGTGTGTGTGTGTGTATATATATATATATATATATATATATATATACACACACACACACACACACACACACTTAACTACGTTGTGTGTGTATCTCTGTAGTTAAGTGTGTGTGTGTGTGTGTGTGTGTGTGTGTGTATATATATATATATATATATATATACACACACACACACACACACACACACACACACACACACACTTAACTACAGAGATACACACACAAACACAGACATACACAATCACAGACCCACACACATACAATTGCAAACACACATAATTAGATATACACACGCAAACATCACATACATACACACGTGTATATATATACATACACACACACACAATCACAGATATATACACACACAGAAATACACCTATTGTGTTATTGTGTGTGTATATAAATGGCAGCACATTACCCCATCCCTTAGTGAAAAGTTTTAGTGCCCCCCCAGGTTGGATTGTGGTATCTTACCCCCTATATATTGTTCCTATGTGTCTATGTATCTGCATGTGTGTCAGTGTGTATTTAGGTGTGTGTATGTGTATATGTGCATACATCTCAGAATCTCGCCAACACTACACACAAATACACCCCTGCATTTCAACATCACCATTATATATAACCACACCACTGCCTTCAGAAACCACACTACTTAAAAATGCATGACTGCATTCAAACGCCAACACAACATACAGACACACATCCTACATTCACTCAAACATACTCCATACAAAAACATGCTTACATTTAAAAGCATAAACACTGCTTAGTGCTAAATACATAAAAAAAAAAAAAAAAAAATGTGGTTGCTTTTTACATTTTAAAGTTAGGGGTGGAGGTGGGGGGTGCCAAAAATAGGACCCGCCCCGGGTGCCAAATGCTCTAGGTACGCCCCTGCCGATGACGACTGAAAGAGTAGGAGAGTCCCCAGCACCGAGGGAGCCCGGCGCTGGAGAAAGGTGAGTGTTTAACCCCCTTCGTCCCCCTTCGGCCCGGCGGGAGTGGGACCCTGAGGGTGGGGGCACCCTAAGGGCACTATAGTGCCAGGAAAACGATTTTGTTTTCCTGGCACTATAGTGGTCCTTTAAAGTTAAGTTATTTATCACATTGGATACGTGCGAGACCTGCGAGTCTCACCCTTTTTCCATGATATATGAATCTATGTTAAACCAATAAAAATATATTCATAAAAAAAAAAGAAGAAATTATGATATCATGTGAAATGCTTTATCTCATGTAACAAAGGGGTTTATAAAAAGAATTGCAGGGCATAATTCCACTTAAAGAGATTTTGCCATGGAAATCAGTTCCTCCTGATTGTTCTACTTTTATGACTTTTCATACAACCTTGTCATCATTTCACTCCCACCTTCCCACCCAAAGTTCCTATCTCTCTGCATCACATGTCACCATCTCCACCTCTCTTTTCAAGTGTCATCAATTTCACTCCCCAGTCCAGTGTCACCAATTCTCCCTTACATCTTAACCCAAAAATCATCTCCACACTATTGAGCCAGTTTGGTGTCAGTACCTTTCCATTGACCACACATGCTATAATCTGAAATGCCATGCCCTAGTGATAGTTGCTATACTGAATGTGCTTTATCACCAGAATATTATTTAGTTTTCTTGATAATACCACATAATGTGATGAAGTAAGAAATGTTTGCCTTAGCTGACTCCCCTATTGATTTTAGTAGATCAATATAATCAACTGTGAGCTAAAAACTACATTGATTCACATTGTGCAAGAGGGCATATTTAATGATCTATAGAATTTTATTAGACTACTGCTGTTTGAAACTACTGCTGTTTACAACATTTCTTTTACTATTTTATTAATTTATTATTATTTTGTGCACCTATTTGTTGTGTGCGGATAATTGCAAGTTTATGAAAAGCAAGACCGGATTCTGGTTCTGATTGCCTAAATGCTTTCTTTTGATTATTTTTTTTCCTGTGGATGAATAAGGATTCACAGTATTCAATGCACAGTGACATATTATCTGTATTGTTTAAAAAAAACACAGTCACTATGTGGTATGCCTTTTAAATTGAAAATGGCTGTCTATAATCTGGTAGAGCATTCATGGTTCTCTTGATATTTTCTCAATAAAGCACCGATCTAGTCCAGTGCATTATGTGAAATCCAGCCATGTAGATCTAAGATTAATTAAAAATTAAATGTTCATTAATCAGAAATTGAATATTTAGAACCCTTGTGTGCATTCTAAAAACTGATTGCCACAACGTAACAGAGGACAACTGTAAAACCACCAGATTTATTTAAAAAAAACACATAATATTGTTTAGCGTTTCATTAGAATTCGCACAAGTGGATGCCTAGATTAGCCGACATCTTATAGATTGTAAACTTTCAGCCAAGGCTCTTGAAAACCAATGCAGATTTGTTTTTCTTTGTCAATTTTTTTTTGTTATACCCTCCACTTTATAGTACTAAATAAATCACCCTGCAATATAAAATACATGTTAATTTAGACAGAGATGACTAATAGCGTACAAGTTTATTCTGTTTAAAAATAAGGATATTAGTATATATGGTTAGGAAACACAGAACACTTTCTGGCGGAGATTTTGATGCATGCTTAAGAAGGTCTTATCAGGAAGTGGGATCTGAATGTATTAGTCACAGCTGTTCCAGATGGAGAGACAAAGACCTAAATAAAAGAGATGGCTCGAATCCATCATTGAAGGGGGTTAGAAATTTAAAGCATCAGTTCAGAAGCATGGGTAGCAAGTATCTAACCAAAATGCAAAAAAAAAGTCTTGCGCTCAAAATCCCATCACTCCCGGCCGGCAGCAACGACCATAGTACACATCAGCCCCAATATCTAGATGATGGAG
Organism: Pelobates fuscus; assembly: GCF_036172605.1. NCBI lineage: Eukaryota > Metazoa > Chordata > Amphibia > Anura > Pelobatidae > Pelobates > Pelobates fuscus. The sequence goes on along the minus strand of NC_086319.1, from coordinate 191,954,058 downwards.
ACATTCAGAGAATATCATTTTGTTGGCAAACCTTGTTTCAGAGGATGATTTATGAGCTAACAAGTTATGGTCTTATTCACTAAACTGGGAACTCTGAAGAACTGACAAGAGAATGTTTTTGTTTCTTAAAGGGACACTCCACTTTTTAAAATGAACCTTGTTTACACCTCCCTGGCTGTCAGACAACCAATCCTGTTACTTACTGATTTGGTTAGCACAGTAGAGCTAAACTCAAAAGACAGCAATTGCTCAGAGCCCCTGCCTTGCAAAGACTTCTCATTGAGCTGCATTGGGAAAGCTATGATTGGACAGCCACAGAAAGTCTGGGCTAGGTTTAAAGGGGAGGACTGGCAAAGGCAGCAGATAAGAGTTTCACAACTTCTGAAAGATGTGTGTAACATATATATATATATATATATATATATATATAAACACATATATAATACCTTGCACTCAAGCTGTCCTTCAGTTCTTGCAATGAACCGGGTGCATTACTTTCATCATATCCTGATGAAAGTCCACAGGCTGGACTGAAACGTCGATTTTTATGCGATTTCATTAAAAGTTATATTTTAAACTGAAGAAATTCCGTGAGTGCAGCCATTCTATTTTGTATTTATATATATATATATATATATATTGGGGACGTGTCCTGGACTTGAACGGGAGCGGTCAAATGTGTTGTTAGCTCTGCGGAATATCAGCCCTCCCGTAGACCCAAAAAGATGGAAAATGCTACCCTAAACATGTCCCATCGTAAGGGCAAGAGGGTGACCAAAAAGTAGGACAAATTTATATATTTTGGCACAAAATAAGGGCACACAAAATGCCTTCAATAATTTGAAGACTCCCAAGATGGCGCCGAAATGGACCAAGATCAGACCAGGAGGAGCATGCGGTGGCCCACAACAATCTCACCACTAACATGGAGGACTTATTGGAATGGATGGACAAGTAGAAAGCAAAATTTGCCGACATGGAGGACCAAGCACGCCTCAACAATTTACGTTTGAGAAATGTGCCCGAATAAATAGGCCTTCAAGATCTACAAGCCTATGCTAACGCTCTGTTCCGTCTGTTGGCGCCAGATCTACCAAAGATATGTTACTGGTAGACCGCATTCACAGAGTAGCCAAACCACAGTAGTTACCCAGAGTCATTGTACTTAAAATGCACTATAACGACGCCAATGAGCTGATCCTTAAATCCAGCAGGACGAACAAGGACTTGCCTCCCACCTACCAGAAAATAAAAATATTTGCGGACATCTCCACCTCTATGCTTAAAAAGAGGAAAATGTTCAACGCAGTTACTGAACTGCTCCAAAACAACAACATGGCGTACAGGTGGGGTTATCCGACCAAACTCTTGGTCCAACGCAATGGAACCATCAATGCTCTCAATACCCCTGAGGATGGCATACGGTGCTGAATGAAAGGGGAAACAACCAGGGATTTACACAAATGTCCGCCTGCCTCAAGAATGGAAGAAGGCACACAAAGGAAAAGGACTCTCCATGGCACATCATAGCGAATTACTTTCCAGAGTTTTGCAAGTATAAGTTGTAATTGAGTAGACAGGGATGGACTATGAGTCCTAATAGGGAGAGTAACACAAATTATAAGGAAGGGGAGCCCTACCTTTAATAGACCTAAGGAGAAATGGAAATATAAACAGAAAAGGGAGAGACAAAAAGGTATATATATAATGTGTGTACTTATGTACATATACACATACACAAATACCTATAGATATCCAGCTAGGTTAGCTAACAAAAACATAGCTACTAGTGAGGTCTAAGCCTACACTGAACAATTTCCCAGCTAAAAGACAAAAAACAGGTATATCCAAAGGTGACGGACACTAGGGCTAAGATAAGGAGCTACCAAGTGAGATAAGTGTTAAAACAAAAAAATTGCTCGAAGTTGTAATTGATGATCTGTTATGTACATTTTTTATAGTCATGGTTTATAACCCCATCTCGAACATGAGTCACTAAGGGGCCACACCACTACCTCATACAATTTAAAAAAAAAAAAAACAATACAAAGCACCATGACATTCTATATGCAGCCTTCTGGGACTGCCAACACAAGGGTCTAAATATCCAATCTACATGTTAAATGAGGGCCGGCCCCGATGCCGCCTATTATGGGTGCATAGCCATATTTTTGGCTTTTTTGGTTATAAGACATAAGACAGATCCAGGGCTTGAAAGACAAACATAGGGACATTGGATATTAAGGTGTCAACACACCCCATCCTAGACAAGTCCCCTATGCAATGTAGTGCAATGCTCTGCAATGCTGTCCCATAAAAGTACTATACACCCCTCCGTTCTTCAGGAGCTGTAAAGCCTGAGCCATAATCAGCAACACCAATTGGACACAGAGTTGTCTGCTACCGCTAGATGACATCCACAGAATTACCCACTTGTATATAAATTAATCCCCCCCCCCCTAGCTCAGTACTGATTTGATAAATCCATGCATGTCCTACAGAAGCACCCATGCGATGCCCACCCAGGGAACAAAATGTTGACTCTTATGATAGCATGCTGATGACCTGTTGATGGATACAAGTGTAAAATACTGCATTGAAACATACTGTACTATACATCAATTTACCTTCAACCCCACTAACCCCCCTTTTTTTTGTATCCCTGAAAAATATAAAAACAATATAAATTGTCAAATTGGAAAAAGAAAATGCATACATGTATTGATTGGAGGTATATCTACTAAGCAGTTATATATATATATATATATATATATATATATATATATATATATATATATTAATTTTTTTTTGACAGTGGTGAGTCCCTTTAAGATGTCAAAATTGTATTAAATATTCTAGGCTTTTCAATGCATAATATATAAAACCAGTCTATTATGTCAAACAATATACAGGGTTATTTACTAAAGTGAGAATTGTCAGAAATTCAAAGTGAATAAAAGGACACGAGAACAACTACAGCTTAATGTCATTGTTGTGGTGTCTATTGTCCCTGCAGGCATTTTGCTGTAAACACTGCATTTTCAGAGAATTGATTGATTGCATTGATTCAATGCGTCTGTATGAGGAGATGGCCAGGGCGGCATTTAGCTCCTATGGGAAAGCATTGGATTGCCTGAGATTATCAATTATGATAATCTCAGCCAAAAAGGTTTATCAGGGTGGGGCCAGCAGCAGAGGAACCACATGGTGCTGGAACTAAAGGGACACTATAGACACCAGAACAACTACAACTTATTGAATTTGTTCTGGTGTGTAGAATCATTACCTTCAGGCCTTTTGCTGTAAACACTGTATTTTCAGAGAAAAAGCAGTGTTTACATTACAGCCTATTGATAACTTCACTGGCCACTCCTCAGATTGCTGTTAGAGATCCTTCCTGGGTCATGGCTGCCTAAAATGCATCCAAACATTCAGTGTCTCCACCCTCTGCATGCAGACACTGAACTTTCCTCATAGAGATTCATTGATTCAATTAATCTCTATGAGGAGATGCTGATTGGCCAGGGCTGTGTTTGAATCACGCTGGCTCTGCCCCTGATCTGCCTCTTTGTCAGTCTCAGCCAATCCTATGGGGAATCATTGTGATTGGTTCAGGCTACAACTTCTGATGATGTCAGCAGACTGCTTGTTTTTTTTAATGCAAACAGCATGAAGATCTACAGCTTCTGGCTTGAATACAGTAAGATTTTTACTATATTTATGGAGGCATGAGGGGCCCACGGGGACTAGATGGTGGTTTTAACACTACAGGGTCAGGAATACATGTTTGTGTTCCTGACCCTATAGTGATCCTTTAAGGTACACTTTATTTAAGGGGGTAAGGGAGGGCAGCTAAAATGTTTTTTTAACACTATAGGGTCATGAATACACGTTTGTATTCCTGACCCTATAGTCTTTCTTTAAATTTAAAGTTAAAGTTGTCAAACTGGAAGCGTAGCTGACTGTGAGTACATTTCCCGGTTGGCTGCTTACGCCTTAATTCTGAATTTCACTTTGGATTCCCAACAATTCTCACTTTTGTTATTAACCCTGATAGTGTGGTTTTATGCTTCCTAATGATGCTGGGCACAGTTTTAAGGGTTTTTGTCTCTTGAAATAAAAACTATTTTAAAAAATGGCCACAAGAACAAATTTTGTGATTACGCCCCTGACAGCAAAAGGGTTCCATTTGGGGAGGGGGGGAGGTGGGGGGGAGGGGGTGGGAGGGAGAGTGTTGTTTCACATTGCTGGAAGATGGCTGCATAATGAGCATGCTCCTCAGATCTTGAGCCACAATACAGCAAATAGTCAAGACCCACTGAAGCACATATCCACTGAAATTACAGCCCCACAATCCCAGATATCAAGGGACAACTTTTATCAAAGTTATGACGCTGACAGCGCCGCACCAGCGGGCCCAAGAGGGTGGTGATGATTTGCTATAGCCCGCATATGTGGCATATCAAGATACTGATTAGACGGCATGATTATTGCAAAGGCGTGCCACAGACTGGCCACAATAAAAGCCCACTCTAAAATGTACAGTTTTATCACACAGCACAATGCCACAGACCTGGTAAGTTTTGAGGGAGCGTGCGATTGGCATGCTGGCTGCATGAATATCCACCAGAGCTTTTGCCCATTAATGAATTGTTCATTTCTCTACCATAAGCCGTCTCCAAAGTCATTTCAGAGAAATTGGCAGTACATCCAACCGACAACACAACCGCAGACCACGTGTAACCACACTAGCCCAGGACCTCCACATCCAGTATCTTCATTTCCAAGATCGTCTGAGACCAGCCACCCGGACAGCTGCTGCAACAATCCGTTTGCATAACAAAATAATTTCTGCACAAATTGTCAGAAACCATCTCAGGGAAGCTCATCTGTATGAGATATGTCCACGGCCATCACCTCATGTTGCAGCATGATAATGCACGGCCCCATGTTGCAAGGATCTGTACACAATTCCTGGAAGCTGAAAACATCCCTGTTCTTGCATGGCCAGCATACTCACCAAACATGTCACTCATTGAACATGTTTGGGATGCTCTGGATCGGTGTATACGGCAGCTTGTTCCAGGTCCTGCCAATATCCAGCAACTTCGCACAGCCAATGAAGTGGAGTGGACAAACCTTCCACAGGCCAAAATCAACAACTTGATCAACTCTATGTGAAGGAGATGTGTTGCACTGTGTGAGGCAAATGGTGGTCACACCAGATACTGACTGGTTTTCGGACTCACCCGGACTCCCCAATAAAGTAAAACTGCACATATTAGAGTGGCCTTTTATTGTGGCCAGCCTAAGGCACACCTGTGCAATAATCATGCTGTCTAATCAGCATCTTGAAATTACACACCTGTGAGGTGGATGGATTACCTCAGCAAAGGAGAAGTGCTAACTAACACAGATTTAGACAGTTTTGTGAACAATTTTTGAGAGAAATAGGCCTTTTGTGTACATAGAAAAATGTTCAGCTCATGTGAAAAATGGGGTCAAAAACAAAAGTGTTGCATTTATAATTTTGTTCAGTGTTGTATGCTGCAGGACATAAAATCCTCCCTTCAAGGAGAATTTGCTAAACTTGCAAGAGACACAAGGGCTTATATCCAAGCTATTGGTGAGAGAGCTCGGCTAGAAGAGAAAATGGAAGCTGATTAGAGCTCATAATTCTCTGGCAGATGCCTACACAGAGCTCAGTAGCAAGGTAGAGTCACTGGCCTATAAGGTAGCAGACCACAAAGAACGAGATAGACGGAGCAATATCCACCTTCACAGAGTTCCCAAAGATATCAAATCATAAGAGTTCCAGACTAACGCTGTGGATCTCTTCTATTCCTTGGACCCAGAGCTGACACTTCAAGAGTGTTGAAGTACTAATTGACAGAATCCAAAATTGACGAAGTTCTCTAAATTACCTACATCAGTACTTAATATTAGTATTATAGCTATTACTATGGTTATATTTTTATCTATAATATGCACCAATTTTTGCATCTCCTTTTTATTTGTATTTTTTTAAATATATTTTTGTTTCTCTTTTTTGTCTCTGTTTTAATGTGTTTCTTATTTTGTGGGTTTTATGTGCTTTCCCTTTTTGTCCTGTTTCTTCTTTTTGTATCCTATACAAACAAAAAATAATAAATGGTAAAACACTTACCTACATCAGTCCCAAGAGATAGCATAGCAAAGTTCCAGTATTTTACCTCAAAAGAGAAAGTACTTTGCGTATCCCCACTATGCCAGTCTCTAACAGGACACTTCACTGGGATCTACACTGACTTCTCCACGTCCACCAAGAGAAAAAATCCCAGCACCATTGACCAAAGCCCTGCAAGATGTTAACATTACCTATAGATGGGGATTTCCGGCCCACCTAAACATCCGGCACAATGCAGCTGACCACCATGTCTACACTCAGGAGGAGAGATGCCACTCAGGAGGAGAGATGTGGAAAAACCCAGTACCAATACCTGTGACAACATCAGACCAGAAACACACGCAACACTCTCCTACGAGAATCACCAGAGACTGGTCCTCCATGGCTACAGCTAAGTGACTGTACCGAGTTGCCTTAGGCCAAAATATTTATATGAGTTTCATGCTTTCAGTTGTTTGTGGGATATTTTTCCCTTTCCTAACCATATAGAATAGGGCCTGTGTCTTATTCTGCAACCTTAATGTTGCACTCACAAGTAAACTTACACAGTTGTATATTCATCACTAATGGTCATTAAAAAAACAACGTATCAATAGCAGAAAAAAACATTAGATTACACACCTGATCCATTGGAACCCACTCCCTATAACTGCATAACAAGTAAACTTACACAGTTGTATATTCATCACTAATGATCATTAAAAAAAAAAACAACGTATCAATAGCAGAAAAAAACATTAGATTACACTCCTGATCCATTGGAACCCACTCCCTATGACTGCATAACTATACATTTGTCTGCCTTCTTAGGTGGATCCCTGCTGCATATAGGTGGATCCCTGTGTATCCTTTACTCTTCATTTTCCTTGGCCTGCCACAAATATCTCTACAACTTACCCAGTGGTTTGCCAGGTTGTTTTGCTTACCAATATGCCAATCTGACAGATCACATTTGAATTGCACACCAAATTGCTATTCTTGCTATATCTACGGTTGCTCTGCTGAAATTCTTCACCAACTACACAATGTGAGATCTGTTTTGGATATCCAGACAACTCTTAAGCCTGATCTCCCCTACATCCCACAATGAAGGGGCACTGATGGAGAAGGAGATGTTATCAGATATAATTATGTGCAGCAATTGTCGCACTCAACTGGTGCTATATATCTGCTTCAACCCCACTTTCTCACACTTAACGACCCAGGCACACCAAGGCCAATATCCTCCAAACTGGTGTTTGTCTGGGTGGTTTAAAATTTACCCACTTTGACATCCCTGCATACCGCTTTCACCACCCAAATTGCTATAACCTTTCTATCCCTTAATTCTAATGGTCTAAACTCCCCCAACAAATGCAAACTTCCCCTGGTTGAAGAGATAAAAACAACGCCCAAGTGGCATTCTTCCAGGAAGCGCACTTCAGGTGGAGTCATAGACCAACATTTAACTCTAAACATTAAAGAGTTGACAAAGCCCTAATAACTCTTCCCTACTGGGGAATAACCCACGATAATAATTGGAAAAAGACAGAAAATATGGAACCTAAGGTTCCTAAGGAAGGTTTCTGTCTAACTCTAAACATTACCCCTATGATTTCCATTCCTGTTATAAATAAAAAAAAAAAAAGCATGGAGCATCCACTCTTAGTGGGAATGTTTGCTTATCCCTCATTAAAAATATTGGGAACAAAAAGGACAGTTACTTGCTGATTCAATGTCCTCTTAATTAGAACTCATATACACTAAATCATATATTTGGCCCCCATGGCAACACAATTGCCTTCTTTGAAAAAATTGCTCTGGTATCTCTAAATACATCATCATTGGAAGAGATACTAAGTTTATCTAAGATAGCAACCACTGTCCATGCCTCTACAGCCAAGAAGCAATTGGCTTTGGTACATAAGTACATAAACTATATCACTTAATATTCCAACATAACTTCCTTGACCCAAGGCAGGTCCTACACCCCTCTGAAACCGACTATACCTACCACTCAGCTGACCATAATACCTACACTAGAATTGATAGATTCCTTATTTCTATAGGTATTTTACACAAAATACAAAGCACTACAATAGGATTGATCTCCTGGTTTGACTATGCACCCATTACAATGACTCTTCCTGAGCACTTCCTCAGTAGGGGACAGGGTCCATGGAGACTAAAGACAGCTTACTATGAGAACCCAAAGGGATCACCGCTATCACAGAAGAACTCAATTCCCACTTTACTCTCAACTTCCCATCTGACACAACCACAACCATGTATGGCAAGCACACAAAGCAGTTATATGAGGCTCATTCATTAAAGCTGCTTGATACATCCACACACAGAGAACCCAAAATACACTACACTAATACAAGAATTAACACAACTGATCCATCTACTAACACATTGCCCAGAATCTTAACTCTACAACATGACCTATAACACCTAGAATTCAAAAAAATCTATGCAAATACTTTGAAAACGTAAATATAACTTTTTCGCACATGGTAATAAAACAGGGGCATTATTAGTCTCTCAGTTGAAATCCTGTACTCATAACACTAAAATAGCCTTCCTTACCTCTCCAACAAAGGTAAAGATTCTCAACCCGTAAGATATTATAGACGAGTTTGCCACTTACTACTCCACTCTTTACAATTTAGGTGACGATCCCAATACACCCCACCACCCATTCAAGCAATAAATGACTTTCTAGTAGGCATAAATCCCCCCAACAGGATTGATATTGATATACAACAGGAAGATATTGACAATATTGCACAACCCTTTACCATAGAAGACGTACAAAATGAAGCCCATGGAACAGCGAAGTCAGAGGAGTGGGCCTTGACAGAGCCAGGGAGTAGGCAGGGGAGTTATTAATTAGGGGTGGGGTGGTTTTTAATTTGAAAAAGGGGCCATTTTAGAAAGTGGCCATTTTAACAGAACCTTCACTTACCTGTTAGTTGTCCCTCCCACCCTCCCTGTGATTGAGGAGTTCCCGTTTGGTCACAGCTGCGGGATAGGGCTTGGGTAATTGGGATGTAGGAGGAGTATCAAGTGGCTAGGCTAAGGTTAGGGTGGATTATACCGGAGTGTTAAGTGGTCTTTAGGTTCAAGCTCATCGGTGGCTCCAAACCTGGTGGTGTAGGGGTGTCTCGGTACACCCCTACAGTTAAAAACTTATGGATATGGGGCCTCTTTGGTATTCCATGTGTTATGTATTATTTGTTATCTATAATGTTATATATTGTTACTGGTATGGGGTCATTGCCAGGGGTAATTATGTACAGTGGGGGATGGTAGTAAATTAACATTATGTGGCAATGACCCCAATTTGTTATCTTGTTTATTACTATAAAATAAAGCTGTGGACTTTTATATTTCCAACAGAAATATGGTGTCTGTGGTTATTGGGGGTTGGAGTAAAAAAAATGACACATGCCGAATAACGACTGTGCGCATGTCAAGCCATTCATACACTTCCTGCATGCAAAGCACCTGGCCCACGTGTCTTTACAAACCTTTATTACCAAACATTCATAGAGCAACTTTCACCCCACCTCACAAACTTATTTAACAAATGCTATTGCAAAGGAGAGATGCCCAGCAACATGCTCTGTGCTCATATATCTTTGCTACCCAAACCAGGTAAACCGCCCACTCCCCCTCTTAAATACCGATTTAAAATTGTATGCTAAACTCTTCAAGCAAATTACAGGAAATTGCTAAATATATTACCTTAGATAGACAAAAACAACACAGTGAGGCTTCTCCTGGCACTCGATGCAGAGAAGAGCTTCTACAGGCTGTTGTCAATTGTCAATACAGGGAGCAAGTTCAGCTTACCTACTGATTCCCATCACATTTTATTTAAGTGATTAAGGCACTCTACACCAGTCCGATGGCATGCATGTCTAATGCAGGTTTTCTTTCAAAGCCAAAATGGTCCTGACAAGGATGCGCGCTCCTTTTTATCTTATCATTAGAACCACTAGCTTGTGAAATCACACAGCATGACCAAATAATGGGCATACATATAGGAAGAAAACAATACAAATTGTCCATGTTCACAGACTATATATTGATCACCATAGGGAATTAATCCAGATCTGTGCCTGCATTATTCTGCTAGTTACATGATTATGGTCGCATATCTTATTACAAACTCAAAGATGCATTTAAATTTGATTGGAGGACTAATAACATCCAATATTTGGGCGTGAAACTTACCCCCTCCACACAGAGTATTTTCAACATGAATTATAAACTATTGCTTAACCAATGCAGATCAGAAACACTCAAATGGGAATCTGTCCACTTAACATGGTTGGAAAGGCTCAACACCATAAAGATGGTAACCTTACCTAAAATTCTGCATATCTTTCTGCATATCTTTCAACTGGTCCTTTTGTAAACAACTACAAAGTATATGCTCCTCATTTATTTAAAATACAAAAATGTCCCTGCTACAAAAACAACCTACTAAAGGTAGTGTTGGTTTGTCTATCATCTTCCTATACTATAGAGCCTCCTTACTTGAGACAGCCATAAAACGTCATACCCCAAGGAACAAAGCCGAATGGGTAGATATAGAAAGGGACAAATCTCCATACGACTTATTGGCAAACATTTTTTGGATGCCTAAGACACTACAACAACAACTACCTCCACTTTTTGACACTATGGCAGGAACACTACAACAATAGGAAAAGTTTCAATTCCTCAAAGGCACATGCACCAAATTTCATGCACACGCATCATTAACTGCATTACACACCATTTCACTGTGGTTATCAATACGTTCCTGGATTAAACTTGGCATCTCTATGATAGAGGGCATGTACTGTAATGGTAAATATGATACCCTTCCCCGGTCTACAGAAGAAATACCAATTGCCCAACTCTATTATATTCCAGTACCTCCAATTTAAAGGTATTCTCACCACATAGGTTGATAAATTATTGAACTCCATTGAGGCTCAACTCACAAACACACAAACAATATATTATTGCTGCTGGCAAACACCAAACAGATCAAAAACCCTCTCCACTATACCATGCCTGATTCTTTCGTTTTTGTCTCACAATGGAAAACAAATTGAGAAGGCCCCTACTAGCACTTATCATTTTGGCTGCCCATAACTTAATTGCAGTACACTAGAAACAAACCACATCCCCCACGAAAGGTTCAACTGATGTAAAAAAAAAAAAAACACCAATATTATACTTACGAGCGCATGCTTGCCACTTCTGCAAAAGACCACAAAACACTCACTGACATGTGGAATATGTGGACAACACTATATCCTACCCTGTGATAATTAGATTCATTTTCTTTATTAGTAGAGAAAAAAAATACTCCTCTATGAAAGTTGTATACCAGCACTTTCAGCTGTGAAAACAACATACCCCTACATGTAGCCACTCTGGAGACACTCCAATATGACCCCATCCTGGTCTTAACTGATAAAGGTACAACCTAGGCAGCATCCCAATACCAATATCATGGCCACTTCCTACCGAGGACCAAGCTAATTATTTGGTTGTCCTTTTCTTTCTTCATTGTTTTCCTGCTTCCCACTTTCCTCTTTATATTGTTACAGCATGAAGTTGCATTATATGTGATTGCCACATCAGTTGTATCTATTTGCCTCACTGCACCTGTTTCGTTGTACCACCATCTATGCAGAGTTTACACTATAATTCCTATGCTACCATGTACAAGTTCTGCGATACGTGATCAACTCATATTATGTAATGTGACAATCCTATTTTGCCTTTTTTGTTGAAAACTAATAAAAAATACAGAGGTATAATTTAATTGCTGATGTTTTTCAGCATTGAAGTGATTATGCTCTCTGTAGTACCTGTCACGATTCGGGGAACCCAACACGCTAACACACACACACACACACACACACAGAAAAGGTGCAGTACCGGACCTTAGAGTGGCCGGGCTAAGCACACACAGAATAGTCAGGAGACAAGCTGAGTAAGGGGAACCAGAAGACAGGATAACGAGAAACAAGCCGAGGTCAAAGGGTAGGAGAAAGTCACAAAGTCAGATTAACAAGCCAGAGAGTACGTAACCAGAAAACACAAGTTCAGTATCAATACTAGCAAGCAAAGACCACAACAGGGCAGGGAGGAACAGGAAAGGTAAGTATATAAACCATCAGGTTAATTCTGATTGGATAATTTCCAATCAGAATTAACAATCACACGTGGGAGATATCTAAACCTCCCACTGTGATTGAGGCACTGTGCCTTTAACGCCGGGTCAGGTGACTGACCCCGGCGTGTCATATCTTGGGCGGTCTCCCAGCGTGCAGCGTCATGCATGCTGCCGCTGGGGGACGTGGAGGAAGACGCGGGCGGCATCCGAGGCTGGAGGGATGCCGCTCGCCGAACCCACATGGAGGAGGGGACCGCGGACGGCTGGAGGGTGAGTACTGCGAGCGGAGTGCAGCCTCCCCTCGCAGCCGCCCGCGGGATCCCGACATTACCCCCCCTCGAAGACCGCCCGGAGGGCAGGAAGCAGAAGGCTTCAAAGGAAACCGGGCATGAAAGGAGCGGACCAAAGAGGGAGCGTGCAGATCAGAGCACGAAACCCAAGACCGCTCCTCAGGGCCGTACCCCCTTCCAATCCACCAGATATTGCAGCCGACCCCTAGAAACACGAGAGTCGAGAAGGGCAGCCACTTCGTACACGTCACTAGAGACAGTGCGAGGGGAAACGGGCCGTCCAAGGGGACGAGAGAACCGGTTACACAGCAAGGGCTTCAAAAGCGAGACGTGAACCGTGTTCGGAATACGCATGGAAGGAGGCAGGTCAAGGGAGTAGGAAACGGGGTTAACCCTACATAACACCTTGTAGAGATCAAGAAATCTGGGAGCAAATTTCATCGAGGGAACCTTGAGACGGAGGTTCCTGGAGGACAACCATACCCTATCACCCGGAACATAAGAAGGGTACGCAACCCTACGGCAATCAGCGAACTTCTTCTGAGCAGCTGCTGAACGAGACAGCGCAACATGGACCTGATCCCACATCTTCCGCAAAGAGGCGAAGTGCTGGTCCAAAGCGGGCATTCCCCTGTCGGAGAACGCACCGGGAAGGACAGAAGGCCGAAACCCATAAGCAACCTCAAAAGGACTTAAGCCAGTAGACGAATGAGACACCGTATTCCTGGCAAATTCAGCCCACGGAAGGAGGCGAGACCAGTCGTCCTGGTGCGCATTAGTGAAGCAGCGCAGATACAATTCCACAGACTGATTAGCACTTCGGCTGCACCATTAGATTGCGGGTGATAGGAGGAAGTGAACGACAAGGAGACCCCCATCTCAGCACAAAAGCCCCTCCAAAACCGAGAGACAAATTGAGGGCCCCTGTCAGATATGATATCCTGAGGTACCCCATGCAAGCGGAACACTTCTTTGGCAAACACCTGAGCCAGCTGAACCGCAGAAGGCAGTTTCTTAAGCGGAATAAAGTGTGCCATTTTAGAGAACCTATCCGTCACAGTCAATATCACTGTCTGACCGTCAGAAAGAGGAAGGTCTACAATGAAATCCATGGATAAGTGGGTCCATTGTTTCTTGGGTTTCATGGGTTACCAGAGGTTTCTCAAGCGGTCTACCATCTATGGCCTCAACGGCTAAGGGTTTGGCCTTTTGGATCAAAGTCAAGGTTGCGGTTTTGGCAAAATTCTCATCCATAAGGTTGTCTGCCGCACCTGAATCGATCAAGGCTTTAGTTGTTATAGTGGTTTTATTGACCAAAAGAGAAACCGTAATAAACGGTCTGGAGATGGACACATGAGGGGACAAAGTCATAACACCTGAGGCCGACCCCTCTCTAGGCCTTAGGTGCTGTAGTTTCTCTGTACCTTAGAGCAGGCATTACAGTGGTGCCCCCTTTTTCCACAATAAAGGCATAACCCCTCCCTTCTACGGTACGCTCTTTCAGCCTCAGTTAACCCCGTAGCACCCAATTGCATGGGTTCAGGGGATGGAGGCCTAGGAGCGGGTAATGCTAGTAATGCAGTACTTGGTAGAGCAGGTAACACCCGTGTATCCAGCCGTCTTTGACTACGCCTCTCTCTAATACGGTTATCAATAAGAATCATATAGTCTATAACATCATCCAGAAGAACAGGCAATTCCCTGGATGCTATTTCATCCAGTATGTAAGCGGCCAAACCCTCCTGAAAGGCTGTAACGAGGGCGTCATTGTTCCAAACCACTTCAGCTGCTAGAGTGCGGAATTCGATAGTGTAATCCGCTACAGATCTGTTACCCTGTCGGACCCTAAGCAGAGCTTTGCCAGCAGAAGCAACCCTACCGGGTTGATCAAACGTACGTTTGAAAGCTGTCAGAAAATCTGCAAAGGACATAGGAGACGTATTCTCTCACATGGGGTTGGCCCATGCTAAAGCTCTCCCTGACAAGTGGTTTATCATAAAGGCTATTTTAGATCTGTCAGTGGGATAGGAACGTTGATTCATCACCAAATGGATGTCGATTTGGTTGAGGAAACCACGACACAATGCTGGGTCACCGCTGTAGCGCTGTGGCGGCGTCATATGCACTACATGAGCAGGAAAGGGTACTGGAGTGGGAATGGGTTCGGGCACAGCAGCAGCAGCCTCCTGAACGGCAGGCTGCAAGTGTGCAGTACGAGCCAGTATGGTGTCAGGGTACCTGTGGTCTCTACCTCCGAAAGAGGTAGAGACTTAGCTGTTCCTCCATGCAGACGGTCTGATGGCTCCCTTCCCCGCGGTCTATCCGGTCATGCTAGGCCGGCCGCGAGGGAGTGACTGCCTTTTACAGCATCTAGGCAGGAAGTAGTCATCAGGACACTCCCCCGGAACGACCTGTCAGTCAATTGCTGCAGGACCAATCAGGACGCCTCGGAGGCGTGGTTACTGCTCTGAACAGGGTATTTAACAGAGCTTCTTTCATTAGCTCATTGCCCTGTCGTGGTTCTAGCTTGTTCTAGTCACTCAGTGCTTGTGTATTCTATTATCCCTTTTGGTTTTGACCCGGCTTGTTTACCTTACTCTGCTTATCTCTGTTACCCTTGATTCGGCTTGTCTCTCGCTTACCTGTCTTCTGTTACCCTCGACCTCGGCTTGTCTTTGACCATTCTATACTGTACTACTTACGTTAGTCCGGCCATTCTAAGGTCCGGTATACGTATCTGGCTACTGTTTGTACTCTGCGTGTTGGATCCCTGTCCCGATCCTGACATTACGACAGGGCCAATGGATCCTGCAAGTACAAACAGTCAGCTGGCTGCTCCTGATCCTAGGTTTGAAGCCATGGATCACAGAATGGATCAGATGGCGCTTGCGCTACAGGCTCTATTAGCTGGTGCCAATAACCCACCAGAGGAGATACGTAATACCCCTGTTTCTCCTGTCGGTTCAGGTCTAGAGGTAGCCACAGTGGGTGCTTCTTCTCACATTACCCCCCCAGTACGCTATGGTGGGGCTCCTGAGAAGTGTCGTGGTTTTTTAAACCAAATTAGTATCCACTTTGAATTGCAACCTCGCTCTTATCCTACAGATAGGGCAAAAGTAGGATTTATTATCACCCTACTATGGGAGAACGATAATCCATTAGTTTATAACTATAACGCATTTGTAGCTGCTTTTAGAAGAACATTTGACCCTCCAGGTAGAAAGGTTAATGCAGCCAGATTACTGTTGCGCCTGAGACAGGAGAACCAAACACTGGTGGATTATGCACTAGAGTTCAGGTCTCTGGCGGCAGAAATCAAGTGGAATGAGCAGGCGTATATGGATGTATTTTTGAATGGCCTATCTGATGTAATCCTTGATGAGGTTGCTACCAGAGAACTCCCTGAGAATTTAGAGGATTTAATTTCGTTCATCTCTCGTATAGATGAACGTCTAAGAGAGAGACAGAACACTCGAGAGAGGAACCAGAGACCTTCTTTTAGGTTAGCTCCCGCTGTTCCAAGTCCTGACTCCACGATATCTTTGCTTACTGAACCTATGCAGATAGGGTATACCCGCCTCTCTGAGGAGGAAAGACAGCACAGGAGAAGAGAGGGTTTGTGTATGTATTGTGGAGCCAAGGGTCATTTACTCTCGAACTGTTCTAACCGCCCGGGAAACGCTCGCACCTAAGTCTCTCTAGAGGACAGGCCTTGGGTGTTTCTATTTTGTCCTCTACTCCTGATTATAAAGATCACAGGCTTCTGCTACCAGTTTCCTTAACTTGGGGGAAGGAAGTAGTAAGGGCTATGGCATTGATAGATTCCGGTGCTGCTGAGAATTTTATCGACCAAGCCTTTGCTAGTAAGAACAATTTCCCATCCCAGCTAAGGGAGACACCTTTGGCCGTTGAGGCCATAGATGGTAGACCACTACTAGACCCTGTTATCTTTCGTGAGACCATACCCATTAATTTAAATGTTGGTATCCTACACGTGGAGAATTTATCTCTTCTGCTCATTTCGTCTCCTTCCGTTCCCATAGTTCTGGGGTACCCATGGTTGAAAAAACATAACCCTATTATCGATTGGGAGTTAGGAGAGATACTCTCGTGGGGCCAGGGCTGCCAGGATCGGTGTTTGTGCAAGGTTTCTCCATTAGCTAATATTAACATACCGGAGAATCCTACTCAGTCCACAGAAAGACAAAGACCAGACCTTTACCTAGACTTAAGGGCAGTGTTTGACAAGAAGAATGCCGATTCTTTGCCTCCACACAGGTCATTTGACTGTAAGATTAAGCTTCTACCCGGCACTATGCCTCCGAGGGGCCATGTATATCCTTTGTCTGTTCAGGAAAACTCGGTTCTAGAGGAGTATATTCGGGAGAATTTAGAAAAGGGATTCATCAGGAGGTCTTCTTCTCCGGCCGGGGCTGGGTTCTTTTTCATTAAGAAGAAGGATGGCACGCTGAGACCTTGTATCGATTACCGAGGCTTGAATAAAATAACTGTCAGAAATGCCTATCCTATCCCACTGATTACCGAGTTATTTGATCGTCTTAAGGGCTCCAAAATCTTCACCAAGTTAGATCTCAGAGGGGCTTACAATTTGGTGAGAATCCAGCAAGGTCACGAGTGGATGACGGCATTCAATACCCGGTATGGCCATTACGAATACACTGTGATGCCATTTGGACTATGCAATGCTCCCGCAGTATTTCAAGATTTGATTAATGAGGTACTTAGGGAGTTTCAGCATGATTGTGTTATCGTTTACCTGGACGACATACTAACACACTCTAAGGAGATTGAGACTCACCATAGACAGGTCAGAAAGGTATTACACAAGCTGCTGCAACATGGTCTATATTGCAAATTGGAGAAGTGCAGTTTTGATCAGTCTCAGGTAGACTTTCTTGGATACGTGATTTCTGGGGAAGGTTTTAAAATGGATCCTGTAAAACTTCAATCTATTTTAGACTGGCCCTTGCCCAAAGGACTCAAGGCTATCCAAAGGTTTATTGGTTTTTCCAACTACTATAGGCGCTTCATTAAAGGATACTCCTCTATCATTGCGCCTATTACCAATATGACCAAACAAGGGGCTGATACTAAGTTCTGGTCTAAGGAGGCTCTGGGTGCTTTCAAGACTCTCAAGGAACTTTTTGCCTCGGCTCCCATTCTAGTCCATCCTGATACGACTCTGCCTTTCTTGCTCGAGGTCGATGCCTCTGAGACAGCAGTTGGGGCTGTTCTGTCTCAAAGGTTATGGGTGGATAAACCGTTACACCCTTGTGGTTTCTTCTCTAAGAAATTTTCTGGGCCTGAGAGCAGATATGACATCGGGGAAAGGGAACTGTTAGCAGTCATTAAAGCCTTAAAGGAGTGGAGACATTTGTTGGAGGGGACCCTACACCCTATTACGATTTTGACGGACCACAAAAACTTGTCCTATATTGGGGAGGCTAAGCGCTTATCCTCTAGACAAGCTCGTTGGTCCTTATTCCTGACTCACTTCAATTATGTACTGACTTACAGACCTGGTTCTAAAAACTCTAAAGCCGATGCATTATCTCGCCAATATGAACCTTCTACTGTACCTGAACCAGTTCTTTCTTCTATAGTTCCGAAATGCAATATCATTGCTAATACGAATCTCAGGATTCATTCTCCATTATTGGCCGAGATCATTAAGTTGCAACATCTAGCACCTAAACAGACTCCTGCGGGCCGTCATTTCGTTCCTCCTGCTCTTCAACTGGAACTTTTACAGTGTTTACATAATAGCAAGATGGCGGGACATCCTGGTATTCGCAAGACTTACGCGTTGATCTCTAAGGACTTCTGGTGGCCTGCTTTACGGAGGGATATTGAGGAGTTCATCGCTGCATGTGAAGTTTGTACTAAAACCAAACAACCCCATACGCTTCCATGTGGATTCCTGCAACCCTTGGAGGTTCCAGAAAGACCATGGTCCTGTTTGGCCATGGACTTTATTGTCGATCTACCTATCTCTAAAAGACAGACTGTTATCCTCACCGTGGTTGACAGGTTTACTAAGATGGCACACTTCATTCCCCTGCCTAAACTCCCGTCTTCTCCCGAATTGGCAGAGATATTCGCTAAGGAGATTTTTCGCCTACATGGGATACCCTCTCAAATTGTATCGGACAGAGGCTCCCAATTTGTTTCCCGCTTTTGGAGGTCCTTCTGCTCTCAACTTGGTATTAAATTAAACTTTTCTTCTGCCTATCATCCTCAGTCTAACGGAGCTGCTGAACGTACCAACCAGAAAATTGAACAATATTTACGATGCTTTGTTTCTGAACACCAGGATGATTGGGTCGGTTTGATTCCTTGGGCGGAGTTTGCACACAACAATCTCGTTTGCGATTCTACTCATTCAAGCCCCTTCTTCATGAATTATGGTTTTCATCCGTCTATTCTTCCTTCGGATTCTCCTTCCCAGGGGGTACCGTCGGTTGATGTTCATGTTGCCAATTTGAGGAAGTTGTGGGATCAAACTCGACAAATCCTTGTGCACAACTCTATGTTGGTCAAGAAACACGCTGATAAACGTAGAAGGGCGGCTCCGGTCTTTGTTCCTGGTGATAGGGTATGGCTGAGCACGAGGAACATCCGTTTAAAAGTGCCCTCCATGAAGTTCGCTCCTCGTTATATTGGACCCTACAGGGTGCTGACCCGTATCAATCCAGTTGCGTATCGTTTAGCTCTTCCTAATACCTTACGCATCCCGAACTCGTTTCACGTTTCATTGCTGAAACCACTCATATGTAACAGATTTTCCTCCACAATAGCCCCTCCTCGCTCCGTTCAGGTGGAGGGTCAGGAGGAGTATGAGGTTAACTCTATTATTGATTCTCGAATCTCCCGGGGGAGAGTACAATATCTGGTTGATTGGAAGGGATATGGTCCTGAGGAGAGGAGTTGGGTACCTCAGGAGGATGTTCATGCTCCCCGTCTCCGCAGGGCGTATCACTCTCGCTTACCATCTCGTCCCGGTTCATTCCGCCCGGTGGGCGTATCTGAGAGGGGGGGTACTGTCAGGGTACCTGTGGTCTCTACCTCCGAAAGAGGTAGAGACTTAGCTGTTCCTCCATGCAGACGGTCTGATGGCTCCCTTCCCCGCGGTCTATCCGGTCATGCTAGGCCGGCCGCGAGGGAGTGACTGCCTTTTACAGCATCTAGGCAGGAAGTAGTCATCAGGACACTCCCCCGGAACGACCTGTCAGTCAATTGCTGCAGGACCAATCAGGACGCCTCGGAGGCGAGCTTCTTTCATTAGCTCATTGCCCTGTCGTGGTTCTAGCTTGTTCTAGTCACTCAGTGCTTGTGTATTCTATTATCCCTTTTGGTTTTGACCCGGCTTGTTTACCTTACTCTGCTTATCTCTGTTACCCTTGATTCGGCTTGTCTCTCGCTTACCTGTCTTCTGTTACCCTCGACCTCGGCTTGTCTTTGACCATTCTATACTGTACTACTTACGTTAGTCCGGCCATTCTAAGGTCCGGTATACGTATCTGGCTACTGTTTGTACTCTGCGTGTTGGATCCCTGTCCCGATCCTGACATATGGTTTGCAAAGCTTGAGTAAACTGATCCATACGGTGGTCCAAGCCATCCATTCTAGCTTCCTGATTAACTAGGAGCTGTGGTATGTCAGCAGGTTCCATTATGGCCCTGTTGTAATGTCACGATTCGGGGAAGCCAACACGCTAACACACACACACACACACAGACACACACACACACACAGAAAAGGTGCAGTACCGGACCTTAGAGTGGCCGGGCTAAGCACACACAGAATAGTCGGGAGACAAGCCGAGTAAGGGGAACCAGAAGACAGGATAACGAGAAACAAGCCGAGGTCAAAGGGTAAGAGAAAGTCACAAAGTCAGATTAACAAGCCAGAGAGTACGTAACCAGAAAACACAAGTTCAGTATCAATACTAGCAAGCAAAGACCACAACAGGGCAGGGAGGAACAGGAAAGGTAAGTATATAAACCATCAGGTTAATTCTGATTGGATAATTTCCAATCAGAATTAACAATCACACGTGGGAGATATCTAAACCTCCCACTGTGATTGAGGCACTGTGCCTTTAACGCCGGGTCAGGTGACTGACCCCGGCGTGTCATATCTTGGGCGGTCTCCCAGCGTGCAGCGTCATGCATGCTGCCGCTGGGGGACGTGGAGGAAGACACGGGCGGCATCCGAGGCTGGAGGGATGCCGCTCACCGAACCCACGTGGAGGAGGGGACCGCGGACAGCTGGAGGGTGAGTACTGCGAGCGGAGTGCAGCCTCCCCTCGCAGTACCCGACAGTACCAGCTTGAGCACCTTAGTGATAAGAATAGTAAAAGAAGAGACATTTCAGGAACAGAAGAAACCTATGGGGATTTCATTCAATCTTAGCTGACAAGTCTGTACAGATCACTTTATTAGTGATTAGGGAACTCCCATGGTTTGGTTTTTAAAATATCTCAAAGAGCTGTAGAGTATATGTAGAGTCTGTGAGAAGTAGTTATAAGCAGAGCTTCAAAGGCTACTTCAAGGATAATAATTATGTATGAAATATCTATCGTATGACTTCTGTGATCCTTGGCGTTTGCAACATTAAAGACTCACTCAAAGCACTTTGAAAAGTTAGCATCATTGCAAATGAGATGGTTCAGCATGTCCCCTGCACAGGGTGACTTAGAGCTGTGAACTACAAAATTCACTGCACCTAAAAAAACAGCCCTGGTTTAGTGATGTTAAAGGGATCCTCTAAGCACCAAACAACTTAGCTCAAAGAAGCTGTTTTGTGTATAGAGCATGCCCTTGCAGTCTCGTTGCTCCATTCTTTGCCATTTAGGGGTTCAATACCTTTTATTATTATGCATGCAGTCCTAGCTAATCTTTCCCTGACTGTGATTCACACAGCCAACACAGATCTTAGCACACCGTTTAACTACTTTAGAAATTTGTATTTCCTTCTGTGTTAATTTAATCCCTTAATGACTTTAGGATGTTTCATTACATCCAACAAAGCATAGGGTTTAACAACTCCAGGGCATAATGAGACTTCCTAATGTTTTGGTAATAGCAGGGTTAAATCCTTGCTCGCCACAGGGACTCCCAGTTATCAGTCAATACCTGGCAATGCCCTTCTCAGATTGGATCATATGTAGTATCCCCAGCCTGACAGATGAGGTGGATACAGTCCTTAAAGTAGTTGCTGAATACAGCCCTTTAAAATGGATTTAAATCCCTGTGAATGCACATGGTATGAGCAGGGTTAAATCCTTGCTCACACCAAGGACATTCAGGTAGCATACATATTTTGTGACCCCAGACTGACCAATGAGCTTCATGCAGCACTCAAACTTTTCCAGCTGCTCAGCCACCAATCACAATGTGATTGCCAGGGAAAGCATGCTAAAAGTTCACTCTCTCTGTGTCTTGCTGTCAGTAGATGGTGCTCACTGATCAGCTGATATCATTGATGTTAGTAGAGAGGCTAGGGTACATTTTCGTTAGTGCAGAGTTAGAATTAGTGTACGGTTAGTATTAGGGTAAGGCAAGGGTTAATGCAAGATTAGGGTTAATAATATTGTAGGGCTAAGATAAGGTGTAAAGTTAAGTTAGATATACGGTTAGAGTTGGTGTAAGCATTGGGTTAGGGGTAGGGTTGGCAAGGTGTTGTTGGTATAAGGTTAGCATTAACCACTAAAAATTAATTTAAAGTCTAGACTTATGAATAACCAGTATTGATATGTAAATCTATTTTGAGTTATTTTTCATTAGTTTCTTTAGTTGCACTGTATGTCTAACAATTATAAGTAAGAATGTAAAAAAAAAAATGTTAGAAAGTCATGTTTTTTACAGTGTTCCAATTTTTCACATTTTATTTACACTTAACATTGTGTTAGGTATGCATATAGGGTATTAAAAGTAATTTCTGTCCTTTAAGAAATAATATGTATATAGTTGTGTATAGGTCACTTACTTTCTATGTTTCTAACTACCTTACCTTAACTTAACTTATCTAATTAACATTTTTGTGGATGACAAAGTCCCCTTAAGCAGGTCCTATTTTCATTGTTTTTAGAGACAGAAACGTATGTTTGCACAATGTGCCATGCACCAAAAGAAAAGTGTAACATTAGTTGAACCCAAATATTGTTTTTATTTTTTTTATTTTTTAGGTGAAGATTAACTGATACTGATGAGTGTAGTTTCACACACACAAAAAAAACTTATATGTGATCACATGTGTTGTATACAGCACTCTGGGGTTAAGAAGCTGCTCAAAAGAGACTATATATTCATGATTCATTGATCTAATGAAATATTTATTTTTTTTACTTATAACAACCAATTTATTTTCACTTTTACCATAGTAAACAAAATGTTGATGAAGATAAATCATCAACTGGTTTTTGTTCAGTTGACAGAATGGAACTTTGATGCTATATTCTTGATTTGTAATTTAAATAGGTAATGTAAGGTCCAATACTACTTCAACATGACTGTACTTTCTTAAAACATCAGAATGATATTTTGGCAAACACTCTCTTGCAGTAAGATAAATTCAGTAGACAGATCAAATGAACAAAGTACTTATGGGTCTTTATCCCCTTAAGGACCAAACTTCTGGAATAAAAGGGAATCATGACATGTCACACATGTCATGTGTCCTTAAGGGGTTATAAGAGTAAGCATGTCCCACTACCTTAAAGCAGTGAGGATGATGTATATGGATGTGTATGGATAACATCAATGTTTCAGTCCTTCTTGCAGATGTTTATCAAGATAACTTGAATAAAGGTAAGGTAGACCAAAACCTAGACTAAAATGTAATCAAAAAACAACAGCCCTCAAAAGGATACCAGAGAGAAGTAAATCACATTTCTTACATGGTGGTTGAATATTGACACAGTTTTAAGTCAACAGTTTCTCAAAAGGAATATATAGAAGCTCAAAAATATCATATAGAGATACTCCAAATCTTAATCCCTTCTAGCATTTAGGTAAAAAATTAATCTTCTGCACTGATCATGAAATCTAATATGATTCCAATCTAGTGAGCACTAACCACTTGTAATGAAAATTATCTGTTCCTTAGCACATCTTAAAATTAGATAAATACAAAGTCAGACGGACAACACATTAAATATTACACAGTGTCATGATTTATTTAACAAAAATAAAGCCAACATAGAGAAGCCATGTATGAAAAACTAAGTACACCTTAAAACTTGTAAAATCAACTTTAGCAGCAATAACTTGTTAAGTAATATTTTCTGTATGACTTTATCAGTCTTTCACATTGTTGTGAAGGAGGAATTTTGGCCTGCTCTTCTTTACAACATTGCTTCAGTTCGTTGAGGTTTGCTGGCATTTGTTTATGCATAGCTCTCACCATAGCATTTCAATCAGATTGAGGTCTGGACTTTGAAAAAGAAAAGGATCAAGGTGTTACAATGGCCCGGTTAGCCATTCTGTTGTAGATCTGCTGGTGTGTTCTGTTGCATGACCCTATTTCAGCCAAGCTTTTGCTGTCGGACAGATGGCCACACATTTGACTCTATAATAGTTTTGTACAAAGGAGTTAATGTAGGACTCTATGACTGCAAAGTTCTAAGGTCCTGTGGCTGCAGAACAAGCCCATATCATCAGCCCTGCACTACCATATTTGACATTTGATATGAGGCGTTTGTGCTGGTATGCTGTTTTTGGTTTTCAGCAAACATGGTGCTGTGCATTATGGCCAAGCATCTCCAATTTGGCCTTGTTTGTTCAAAGGACATTGTTCTAGAAGGCTTGTGGTTTGTTCAGATGCAACTTTGCAAACCTGAGCCATGCTGCCATGTTTTTTTTTCCTTTAGAGAGAAAGGTTTTGTTCTGGCAACCCTTCAAAACAAAACATACATTTTCAGTCTTTTTCTAATTGTACTGTCATGAACTTTATTATTTAACATGCTAACTGATGCCTTTAGAGTGCAAGATGGTTTTTTTTTGCTAATTCTTCACTGTCTTGAATGTTTTCCACTTTTGAATAATCTTTCTCAGTGTAGAATGACAGACTTTAAATTGTTTGCAAATGGCTTTATAACCCTTCCCAAACTGATTGCCATCAACAATTGCTTCTCTAAGATTATTGCTGATGTCTTTCCTCCTTAGCATTGAGTTAACACGTCTGAATGCTCCAGAACAGCAAACTGCTAAATCTTTGGCTTTTATACAGGTGCCCCCCTATGCTGATGATCAATTAATTAAGGGTATTTGATTAGAAACACTTTTCTGCTGCTTAGCCTCATACTTCCTATGGAACCAGTAAGGGTATACTTTGTTTTTCGCACATGGCTTCTCCATTTTGGCTTTATTTTAGTTAAATAAATCATGACATGGTATAATATATCATGTGATGTTGTTCACCTGGGGTTGTATGTACCTAATTTTAAGACCTTCTAATGAACAGAGTAATGCTAATGTTATATATATATACATACACACACACACACACATATATATATATATACATACACACACACACACACACACACACACACACACACACACATATATATATATATATATATATATATATATATATATATATATATATATATATATATATATATATATATAACACTATACATCAATGGAAAGTAAACAGCAGGTGAATATACTATACAATACATCCTTACATAAACTGTCTAATAATTGTAACAAAGTGTGTTAAACTGGATAGTTTTCACTCCACTTAGAAAATAATTTGGTTCTTAATCTGTTCTACTCCAAGATAAATACAATTAATCACACTGTAGTACATTGTTTTACTATTGACAGAACCAGTCAATTAAATCAATTTTTATGTTGATATTTATTGCATGTGCTATTTTTTCCAACAGTTGGACAGTACAGATTAGTATATATTGCATAATCAATGAGTGAATGAGCCCAGAGAAATTGGATATTGAGATTATTAAATTAATTTACTGTCAGTTTTATGGGGAAAAAAGACATATGCTTCTATTTGACAAAGAATGTAAGTAAGTATGTTGACCAGAGCAGCCTGTAAACTGATCTTGCTTTTATTGGATGCTAATTTATGAACTGTATGTTTCTTTGTCTTTGTGTTACACATTTTTCATGTTATCCTTTCTGTTCCACAAAATGAAAATCACTGGGCACGGCTTGCTAGCTGTGCTGTATTTACTCCATGCTGGTATGCGATTTGGTTTTAGATATCCCATTGGCCAGAACACTAAATTAAATTGCTATCCAAGCACTACAGATGGAAGAAACAATCTTCCATGTGAGAAAGGATAAAGTCTTTGCCATAAAATGAGCTAACCAATTTACTATTTGCAATGTGCCCTGGGAAAAAAAAACAAATGTTCCTTAGAACCTATTAATTGCAAGTAACTATAAAGCTTTCTTAATATTGAGAAATAGATTGAGTGTGCATGTCACACAAATAAAGCAAAAAAGCTAAAAACTCTTGAATATAATAAATAACATATTTTGGTTATTAACAAACTCTCTGCCTAAACTGCTGATAAAAGCGACACCCACACCTAGAAAATTATTTGTAACATAAAAACATGTATTTTAACACAAAAGTGGGATTTGTTTTTTATTTTTGTAAAGTATTCACAGATACAGCATGAAATGTTCTTACTCAAACAAATTCCCACCCAACATATAACAGTAACATGAACTAAATGTTATACAAATATATAAACAAAATATACAAAAATGGCCTATACAAGCCAGGATAACACACCACTTTATTGCTTGGCATGTTGCAAAATAAGGATTTGTTTAATGGGAGCAACTGAGAGAAAAGGCCACATCACCAGTAGCCCCAGTGATTACGGTAGTAGAAAGAAATTAACCAAACAACCGATTTTACAGTTAAAAGTTAAAGTTTTATACCATCTACATCATCTTGAAAATATCTCACAAAAAAGAGCAGTCTAGATTTAACTTTGCATTCTGAAGCTTTCTCCATTATCTAAATTGATAGATTTATTTACCTTGTTTGAAAATAATTGGCAAATACACTGTAAGTTAGAGATTAATTTCTCTTTGTCTTTCTTCCAAGAAGGTGAAAATATTATTTGATGTTATTGGAAGTCACATGATACTGTACTGCTCAACAGTAGTCCATGGTGCAGGCTTGCTGTCTGGTGTCACTGGATATGATTCTGCCAGTTGGGCTGGTCGCTAAAAAGTGGAGATGAGCATGCTCAGGTTGTTCCCCAACAGCACTTTGGCTGGCAAGTTCTGCATTGTCCCCACTTCCACCATTCCGATCCCGCACTCCAATTCAAGTAAACCGGGGAAATTGGAGAGCAAAAAACAAGTCTTTTTGCTCTCCAAACTGGGCCATGGGTATTCGGTAGATGGCACCACCGCTACCCGAATAGCCATGGAGCTTCCCGTCTGGGCTGGCTCTGGTACTAGAGTGAGTGTAGCCCCAGTGTCTTGTATACGTTGGACTTCCTTGTAGCAGTACGGACTGCCAGTGCTGCTGTCGGTTGTCTGCAGACGCTTGTATAGGGTCAGTTTTGTGGTGGATTCCCCAACTTTCCTCCAGTTGTTCGGGAGTCGAACGGTAAGTGTCTGTCTCCATCTGGTAACAGTTAGCGGCTGCCCGGTTCGGTGGAGTGGGTCTGAAGTGAATCCTCTGTGCCCACTCACGGTTCTGTGGGCTGTCTCTACTCATATGCCCCATTCTTTTGCATAGGTGGCACTAAGTATTGTTTTGGTACCTAAACAGGAGTGGCACAGAGTTGTAAATGCCCCCACCTTGAGGTTGTACCACTGGTGCTGGAGGGGGTAGAGTTGGCCTGGTAAATACTTTTTGCAGTATTGATCTCTGGAGTTGGCTGTAACGGAGCTCCCTGTAAACCTGTCTGGGTACCTCCGCCAAGGACCGCTTCCTAGCTGGAACATGGGACAAACTGCTGCACTTCTGCCCACAGACGCTATGGCTTGATTTGGTTCCTGGAACCGCCACCTCCTTCCTGGAGCTGAATGGGAAATTAGCTCTAGACACCCCCAGGCACTGGAAGACACTCAGTCCTGGGAAGTCTAGTCCTTACAAGGACTTTCCCCGTTGAATCCCCTGCAACCTGGAACAGCAGACACAGGTGTTAAATCTTATTTCCCTCCAATAACAGGACGACACACAGTTTTGGAGTGTAAGCTGGAATAGATTTTAAAGGTGCCCCACTTGGCCTTATATGACAATCCCCATGCAAGAGGTACGCCCACATGGACTTTGTTGGGGACAGGGACACAAACTTACAAACCAATAATAACACATTTACAATGTAACAGATCGACGGGCACCCCGACTGGGTACCTCTGTTGAAGGATGCTCCTAGCGCTTCCTGAGGACTCCAAGCACTGCAGCAGACACCACAACCACTGAACCGGAGAAGCATGGGGATCTGGGCCGACTGCCCAGCATCCCTTTAGCTCACTCTGCCGCTGGGGAGGGAGGACGCTACTCTCCTCTCCCTGCAAGGTACACTGGCGCTGGGGAGGGGAAACGATGCTCTCTACTCCCTGCACTTCACACTGCCGCTGGGGATCTGGGCCAACTGCCCAGCATCCCTGTAGGGCCGGTAGAGAGACCGCCATCCCATCTCCACCTGCCATCTGTGGGTCTTCCCAGGACCAGTCTGTGAGGTCTCAACATTTGCGAGTAAGGACCACCTGCTTCCGCACCTCGCAACTACAGCTAATGCTGGGGATCTGGGCCGGCTGCCCAGCATCCCAGTGGGCCCGGTGGAGAGACCTCGGTCCCATCTCCACCTGCCTGTTGTGGTTCCTCACAGGACCCCTACTTCGGGTTCCTCCGGCCGCCTCAGGTGAAGACGGCTAACCTCCTCGGATGCAGCCTCTACTCAGCTGCTGTGACACTCCTTCCGCTGAGCATACTCTCTCTTTTTCACCAGCCGGAATTCTTGGTCCAGCCTTGTGTTTTGTTCGGCTGTGACCTGGTTCCAGATCACCCGGCGTATCTCCATGGGTACATCATCCCCATACTGGGCCACTTACTGCCTCACCTCGGCCAGCCAATCATCTTCAGAGTCAGAGCCTTCCATACCTGTCTGCTCCAAGTCGCTGGATACCTCTGCTCCCACGAGTGCTAGCATTGCCCTCAATTTGTAACTCCACGAATGGTGTTTCTGAGCTGCTTTACCTCGCACTAGGACGCCATCCCACCGCTTGCCACCAATTGTAACGGACCGTTTTGCACACAAGAGGTTAAAAACCGTTTAGGCGATATTCCCCTTTTCAGATGCACAGGCAGCTACTGCAATCACCAATCTCCTGAATTGTACACATGAATACTCAAACTCCCGAACTGCAAACACATGAATTCACCAATCTCCCAAACTGGAACCAGGGAAATGCTCCAAACTCCCGAACAGGAAACACACGAATGCTCTCAAGCATATGAATGCTGAAAACTGCTGAACAGGAAAAGCATACAATCAGCTTACACTCCTGGCAATCAGCATACAATCTAATTCCTCCAATAACGAGACAACACTTTGTTTTGAGGTCAAGCAGAACTGACTGTACTGGCACATACAGCCTCTTTTATTCCCAATCCACAAACATAGTACTGCCCACAGGGTTTTACAGAACAACCAATCAATCCGTACAATACACACAGACACTCCCACACAAAATCCTCCCCTCTGCCTGTGATATGATTACTGAACACAATGGTTAATATAATTATCACAGGCAGAGAAATACAGTTTTTACCAAATATTAATAACTTCCAAAATATACATGCCACAAACATAAAACACTTTAATTATAAAACATAATTAAGTCAAAATTCAGCCAATTCCATCCAGGGGTTAAAAAGTTAAGGGAAAGTCCTATTTGACCAAATGAAGCATGGCTTTTCTGCCTGAAACCAGTTCCACAGAGTCTTCTATCCTGGAGATAATTGGGAAGTAATCCAATTATCTCCAAGGACAGAGGCAAAACTCAATAAAATACATAAAAGTATATAACTGTGCAGCTATTACATAAAACATATACATTATATATATATACATTAATTCTAATCCAATTATCTCCAAGCACAGAAAAAAACATACTTTTTCAAAACACCCCTAAAGTACCCTAAAAATACATAAACCCAACAAATGTTACATCCCCCGATAGCCCTGATCTGGGTGACCAACATATCCAAAAATCACCCAGATCAGTTCAGGGGTTCAGGAATTTCCTGGAAGTGATAATTTTGACTGACCTTGCACATGGTCCTATGCCCAAAACAGTTCCATGAAATCAGTGCTAACGGTCGGTCAAGTTTGGTAGTCTTTTACAGGTTTCCCAGGAACTCGTGCCAAACTCACTTGGAGAGGGGAGTTTGTCACAGGCAGACATCTGCATATTCATCCGCCAGCCTAGATGCTTCTGTGAGGTTGGTGGGGTTTCGATCTCTCACCCACTATTGGATGTTAGGGGATAGATCATTGTAAAATTGTTCCAGGAGCACAAATTGTAATAGTCATTCCATTGTGCTCACTTGGTGGGCTTGTACCCATCACATGGCAGCCCTGTGGATCCGGCATGCTAATTCTGTATGGCATCCTTCTTGACCTTACTTAGGACCCTGAATCTGGTACCAGGTACCAGGTGTCAACATACTAGAGTGAGTGTAGCCCTGATGTCTAGTATCCCTTGGACTTTCTTCCCTTGTAGCAGTACGGACTGCCAGGGCTGCTGTTCCTTGTCCGAAGCCGCTTGTATCGGGTCAGCTTCATGGAGGATTCCCCAACTTTCCTCTAGTTGTTCGGAAGCTGAATGGTAGGCAGCTGTCTCAGTCTGGTAGTCTGGTAGCAGGAGCACAAATTGTAACAGGCCTTCCATTGTGCTCACTTGGTGGGCTTCTACCCATTTCATGGCAGCCCTGTGGAGCCGGCATGCTAATTCTGTATAGGATCCTCTTTACCTTCCTTAGATCCCTGAATTGCCTCCGGGAGTTATGGCATAGTTAGCTAATATCATAGCCTTGACCCAGGCATAGCTCTGTATGTCCTCGTTCGGGACTGCCCGATATGCCTCCGCGGCTCTACCCATCAGTCTGCCAGCTAGGAGAGGGACCCAATCCTCTTCGCTAACCTGGTGAAAATGACACAGCCACTCAAAGTCCTGAAGGAAGACATCTATATCCTCATTTGCCTCTACATAGTCTTTAAATGCCCCATACGGTACTTTGGCTTTACTTTCCTGGATCACTGTTACTGCTTGGGGTCTTTTGTGCATTGGTTGTTTGGTGGTGGACAGTACATACGCTTGTACTTCGGACAATAATTCATGTCAATATTTCCACCAAAGGGTTTTCGCCATAAGTGTGATTCCATTGCGTTTCCCTCCATTGTGAGTGGTTCAAGGTTAACAAACATTCGGTTGCCTTCCATTCATTCAGCAATAATGGTGGCTGCTATAGCTCTCGCCTTCAGGAGATCCTTCAGATTAGACTGTTTTAGGATGATATAATCAATCTCCATCCACAGTCCATTCAGTATTACTATCCACTGACTGTGGCTCTGGATCTCGATGCTGCCAACCAATGTCCTGACAAGGACTTTTCCTCCGCTGGATCCTTGAAGACTGGAACTCAGGAACAAGGTGCTGAAATTTGAATAGCTCTATCCCTCCCCAGTAAATGGACGACACACAGTTCTGGTAGTGCAACTGATTTATTCCACACAAACTCAGCCTTTTATGCAAAGACCCCCAGCATGGGCTCTCCATTCAAAAAGTACACAAGCCCCTCCCAAGCGTCCCATTGTCTGAGAGATAATTGAGTCCAAAATTAGTAACTCAATTATCTCTCAGCTACAGGAAAATATATAACATATCTACAAAATACCCCCAAAACACAGTCATAATTCACAGGAACCCCACAATAAGTACATCTATGAATAGCTCTGATCTGAGCACCCAACATATCCAAAAAGCGCTCAGATCTGTGTGGTAGCTATTAGGTGATTGGCCAAAACAGTTCCATAAAAAATATGGTGACAGCCAGTCGGTTTTCGGGGGTTCCTGTGCGAACACCGACAAACGTTTCCCATGACTTTTATTGAGCGAATGCTCCCCCAAATCGTTAGTTAATTTCTCCTGAATGTCGGTCGTCTAGTTGGTCTGGAAGTAGAAGGGCAGCTGTGCAAGCTCCGCCCGGGTAAAATTGTTCCAGGCGTTCAACGACCATATACCGCTGCCTGTGTTTGGGAGACAAAATGGCTTCCATGCTTTGGACTATGTGCGTTTAGTTATACGAATGGCAGGGAAAGCAATTGAGTTAATGTGTCAAGGTTTTAATTTGTGGGTAACAGCCAGGGGAGGTTGTGTTCGATGAGTTATAAAAAGGGGGACCACACACTATCAATTCGGGAGAACGAGCAAGGGAGTACGGACAACCGAACACAAGGGAATGAAGTCTGCTACAATATTGTAGTGGCATAAGTTGTTGTTTTTCTAACAATTATTCATCAATGTGGTTTGTGATAAGTAATACAAGTGTGAATTCTCAAAATCAAAGACGGTGACTCCTTAGATTCAGATTGTTTGCCAATCTTTTTCCAATTACAATAAATTACTCGCTGTCATTAATTGTATGAAACACTACATAGTTCAAGAACGCTTTCTCTAGTGGTAAATAGTCAATTAAGTTCATAACACACACTTGTCAGAAGAAGCTTTGCACTTCTAGTGAACATTCCTTGAACTGTCAAATAGATATACACAAACCATTTCTTGTAAGTTCATATTCCAGTCATATAACTATTTTGGCAAACGCCAAACTGCAACTGCAATTGTGAAATCAAACAACTAATTGTTTAAAAAAATAATTAATAGCTAGTGGAGCTTTCCCCTTTTCACCCATTGTATTTCTCGCACATTTGCTTAATAATCTAAAATGAGCCTAAGAATCTTCATGACAATTCAGTGAATGGGCTACTAGACATAAAGCCACTTGCACTCAGAACTCCAAAACTCCAAAAGTATCAAAGAACTCTAGTTCAGTAAGATCAAGCAGCTTAAATATAAAATGTTCAGCCACAACATTAAAACCACATTCATACGTCCCGACGCTGGAAGTACAACGTCATCACACGGATATGCAGGCAGGCAGAAGCTCCTGGTATATAGTCAGAGAAAAGTTGTATGTAGTGAGTGTGGAAGAAAGGGAACATGCCACAGTGTTAGAGAGACCAAAGTCAGCATTACTATAGGATCAATATAGGATCACAAGCATGAATTCCTGACCCTATAGTGTTAACACCACCATCTAGACCCCCTGGGCCCCTCATGCCTTTATAAATATAGAAAAATCTTGCTGTATTCAAGCCTGAAGCTTTAACTCTGCATGCTGTTAGACTCAGAAAAACAAGCAGTCTGCTGACATCATTAGAAGTGGTGGCCTGATCCAATCACAGTGCTTCCTCATAGGATTGGCTGAGACTGACAAGGAGGCAGATCACAGGCAAAGCCAGCATGATTCAAACACAGCCCTGGCCAATCAGCATCTCCTCATAGAGATGAATTAAATCAATGAATCTCTATGAGGAAAGTTCAGTGTCTGCATGCAGAGGGAGGAGACACTGAATGTTTGGATGCATTTTAGGCAGCCATGACCCAGGAAGGATCTCTAACAGCCATCTAAGGAGTAGCCAGTGAAGTAATCACTAGGCTGTAATGTAAACACTGCATTTTCTCTGAAAAGACAGTGTTTACAGCAAAAAGCCTGACGGTAATGATTCTACTCACCAGGACAAATTCAATATGCTGTAGTTGTTCTGGTGACTATAGTGTCCCTTTAACTATATTCATCGTCAGCCAGTCCACACACGTTTTGTTCCCATACATCCCTCTTAAGTTTCCATACTTAAAGGACCACTATAGTGCCAGGAAAACATACTCCATAGCGACGTCATCGGCTGAATGCGCATGCGCGGCAGGAGCCGCGCGCACATTCAGCCAGTCCATAGGAAAGCATTCTCAAAGCTTTCCTATGGACGCTGGCGTCTTCTCACTGTGAAAATCACAGTGAGAAGCGCGGAAGCGCCTCTAGCGGCTGTCAATGAGACAGCCACTAGAGGCTGGATTAACCCTATTATAAACATAGCCGTTTCTCTGAAACGGCTATGTTTATAGAAAAAAGGGTTAATCCTAGCTGGACCTGGCACCCAGACCACTTCATTAAGCTGAAGTGGTCTGGGTGCCTATAGTGGTCCTTTAAGTAAGAGTATGTGAAAAGTAGTTAGGGCCACCTTTCTTGGAAAAAACATACGGCCTTACTAATTTGCATAATTAAATATGTATGGGTGACATCACATGATGTAAATCACAAGGAGTGACATAAGAGAAAATGCTGTAAAATCACCAAAAAACTACTTAGTTTGATTCTGCTGTATAGATGGATTCCTCCCAGTGCCCCCATGTCTCCCAGTGCCCCCATGTGTTGATTACTCCAGGTCTCAGTGTTCCTATGTATCAGTGTCTCAGTGCCCCATGTCTCCCAGTGTCCCCTAGTGTCGTGTCCCCAGGTCTCCCAGTGACCCTATGTATCACAGTGTCTCAATGCCCCATGTCTCCCTGTGTCCTCCAGTATTCCCATGTGTCCCTATGTCCCTATGTCCCCATATATCCCAGGGTCCCCATGTCACTAGACACTAGGAAGACGGGGAGACCTAGGGACACAGAGACACCAGTGACACTGGAAGACTAGGGGACACTGGCTGTGACACATGGGAACACTGGGAAAATAGAGGACACTTGAAGACATGGGGACACAGACACCAGGGACACAGACACTGGCTGGGGGACAAGGGGACATTAAGACATGGGGGCACTGGGAGACATGGAGGCACTAGGAGACATGGGGACAGTGAGACACTAGGGACACTAGCTTGGAGACATGGGGACATTGAGACACTTGAGGCACTAGGAGACATGGAGGCACTATGAGACATGGGGACAGTGAGACACTGGCAGGCTGGGGGCACTGGGAGACTAGGGGGCACTGAGACACCAGGGACACTGGCTGGGAGACATGGGGACACTGTGTCCCCATGTGTCTGTGTCATAAAGTCTCCCAATGTCCCTTAGTGTCTCAGTGTCTGCCATAATGTCTCCCAGTGTCTCAGTTTATGTCTCCTTGCAGCCTTTCCCCCCATAGCTTACTTCCCTGAGCTGTAGGCGGTCTATGCAAGGTGGGAGTTGCTGTCTGGACTCTCTGTAGCTGCACCCCTGCAGATCAGTGAGTAGAGATAGGCAGGGAGGGATTTGCTGTAACTTCCTATCCCTGCCTGTCTCCACACACAGCGACCCCTACTGGTCAGTGCTGGTATTGCATAGTAATCTCTTGTTTATACTGAGAAAATCACCAGCATTTGTATTGCCAGTATCACTGCAATATTGGCACCAGCCAGGCAGCCTCAAATACTGGCTGTGCCAATAAAATAAAAGCCAGGTGGAATTCCTAAGAGTAGTGTGTGGAAAAAAAATGTAACATTTTTTATTTTTTATTTTTTAAATCAATGGGCCTATTCCATGGGCCTGGGCCTGGAGCTGCAGCTCCATCAGCCTCTATGTTAATCCGGCCCTGGGACACTGACACTGTGATACATAGGGACACTGAGACACTGGGTGACTTGCGAGACTGAGACACTGGGAGCAATCCATCTATACAGCAGAATCAAACTGTGAGTAGTTTGTTGGTGATTTTACAGAATTTGCTCTGATGTCACTCCTTGTGATTATACAAATGATTAACGCTGGTATTTTTTTCCAAGAAAGGTGGCAACCCTAACTACTCTTCACATACTCTTGCTTAAAGGAGCACTATAGGGTCAGGAACACAATCATGTATTTCTGACCCTATTATGTTAAAACCACCACCCTGGCCCCTTCTTGCCTCCCGCTGCTGGCTCTGCCTCTGAACTGACTGTCTGCTGACATCATCAGAAGTGGTGGTCTGAGCAAATTACAATACTTCCCCATAGGATTGGCTGAGACTGTCAACTAGGCAGATAGGGGGCAGAGCCACCACAAGTCCAACATAGCCCTGGCCAATCAGCATCTCCTCATGAAGATAAATTGAATCAATGCA
Organism: Pelobates fuscus; assembly: GCF_036172605.1. Lineage (NCBI taxonomy): Eukaryota > Metazoa > Chordata > Amphibia > Anura > Pelobatidae > Pelobates > Pelobates fuscus. The sequence continues at coordinate 191,918,255 of NC_086319.1, read as the reverse complement.
TCTGTATGAGGAAAGTTCAGTGTTTGCATGCAGAGGGTGGCGACACTGAATGGCAGTGCTGCACACTAGACAGTACTGCCCCAGGAAGCACCTCTAGCAGCCATCTAAGGAGTGGCCAGTGGAGTTATTTTCTCTGAAAAGACAGTGTAAAAGGCCTGAAAGGAATGATTCTACTTACTAGAACAAATACAATAAGCTGTAGTTGTTATGGTGACTATAGTGTCCCTTTAAGTTTGGAAGCTTAAGAGGGATGTATGGGAACAAAACTTGTGTGGACTGGCTGACAATAAAATTGTAGTGAGTGTATTACGAACACGTTTCACGTCTCGCTTTTGAAGCCCTTGCTGTGTAACCAGTTCTCTCGTCCCCTCGGGCGGCCCGTTTCCCCTCGCGCTGTCCCTAGTGACGTGTCTGAAGTGGCTGCCCTCCTCGACTCTCGTGTTTCTAGGGGTCGGCTGCAATATCTGGTGGATTGGAAGGGGTACGGCCCTGAGGAGCGGTCTTGGGTTTCGAGCTCTGATCTGCACGCTCCCTCTTTGGTCCGCTCCTTTCATGCCCGGTTTCCTTTGAAGCCTTCTGCTTCCCACCCTCCGGGTGGTCTTCGAAGGGGGGGGGGGGTAATGTCAGGACCCCGCGGGCGGCTGCGAGGGGAGGCCGCACTCCGCTCACGGCACTCACCCTCCAGCCGTCCGCGGTTCCCTCCTCCTCGTGCGCTCGGCGAGTGGCATCCCCCAAGCCTCGGATGCCGCCCGCGTCTTCCTCTGCGTCCCCCAGCAGCAGCATGCATGACGCTGCATGCTGGGAGACCACCCACTTTATTACACGCCGGGGTAAGCCACCTGACCCGGCGTTAAAGGCACAGTGCATCAATCACAGTGGGAGGTATAGATACCTCCCACGTGTGATTGTTAATTCTGATTGGAAATTATCCAATCAGAATTAACCTTCTGGTTTAAATACTTACCTATCCTGTTCCTCCCTGCCCTGTTGTGGTATTTGCTTGCTAGCATTGCTACTGAACTTGGGTTTCTGGTTACGTACTCTCTGGCTTGTTTATCTGACTTTGTGACTTTCTCCTACCCTTTGACCTCGGCTTGTTTCTCGTTATTCTGTCTTCTGGTTCCCCTTACTCGGCTTGTCTCCTGACTATTCTTTGTGTGCTTAGCCCGGCCACTCTAAGGTCCGGTACAGCACCTTTTCTGTGTGTGCGTTAGCGTGTTTGGTTCCCCGAATCGTGACAGTGAGTGCTAGGGGACAGTCCTTAGAAAGCATGGAGTGAGCACATCATTAGACACATTTATGTCAAGCTCAGGGTGCTGCCTGCATAGTATGCTCTTAGTTGGACAGCCTGCAGGATTGGCGGGCAGCCTGACATGCATTCATGCCAGGCTGTCCTTCAAATTCTTTGTTCAGACATGCCCCCTTTTTGGGCATGTTCTCCCCTTTTGGCAGGTCTGGTCACGTGATTCGCACCAGTGGCCCACCCTTTTACCCCGCCCATTGACTTCCTGCTTCACTGGACACTGCTGTTAGGGGTTATGGATTTACTTGAAAGATGAAAGCATAAATTAGAGAGAGATTAGCATAGAGTATGTGTTTTCTTATAGGCTCATCCTATGAGTTTTCCTCCAGCACCATCTCCATCAGATACATGACCCTTGGGAGGTATGACCGTTTTAGTGTTTTTGGTCAATAAGATTCAGTAATTAGGCCCATCATAATTGTCAGCACCAGGCCCAGTGTGCTCTTAATCCGGCCCTGCTTATAATATATATCATTTTATTCCGGGGAAACAGGGCATTAATTTAACATCAAATATTTAGCTATGAAACATATTTTAATATGAATAATATATAAAAAAAATGGGAGAAAATAAGAAATGTTTTTTTTTTTTTAGTTCTACGTGACATTTTAACTGTGAATGTCATAATACTGTTTTCTTTTACTGCAATAAAATACACATATTTGTATTCAACAATGTATCTCGTGTAAGACGGTACCCCTATGTACAGGTTTTATGGTGTTTTGGTTACAGGGTCAAATCTAGTATGTTACTTTTTTTAAAAATTTTCACATTGAAATTCGCCAGATTGGTTACATTGCCTTTGAGACCGTATGGTAGCCCAGGAATGAGAATTAACCCCATGATGGCATACCATTTGCAATAGTAGACAACCGAAGGTATTGCACATGGGGTATGTCCAGTCTTTTTTAGTATCCACTTGGTTACAAACACTGGCGAAAGTTAGTGTTAATATTTGTTTGTGTGTGAAAATTGCAAAAAACTAATTTAAATGCCAATTTTGGCCAGTGTTTGTGACTAAGTGGCTTCTAAAAAAGACTGGACATATCCCATTTGCAATTTGTCTACTATTGCACATTTTATGCCTTCATGGGGGTAATTTTCTTTCCTGGGCTACCATACGGTCTCAAAGGCTGTTCACATTGTATCTATTTTTAGCCAGAGTCTGGCTCTGATGGTAAACACTTAGGGCTCCATGCCAAAATGGTTTCCAAAAAGCAGTCATAAGTTGTTATTAGTAACAGCCAGTAGATATTTGAAAAAAACAAAATTATTGGTTTCCAATCCTTTAATGTCTGTACTAGAATAACAACTCCCTCACCTCAAACAGGCATCTGCAGACAAGTAATTTCTTCAATGTGGGTCCAGTTTTCAACACCAGAGTGACAGTTATTAATTTTAGGAAATATAATCTGCAGCTACAATGTACAGTATTGCTGTAAGAAAGCTGTCAATGTTTAAAGCTTGTTTACTTTCTCGTGAATTCACAGGCACTTCTTGCAGTCATTATTTTATTTTATTTACATTTTCAGTCGAAATATGATTGCTAATTGTTGACCTATCTCTAAGAAGCATGTATAACTACTTTTCTCTTAATAAATAAACATTCACAATGTAAACCTCATACTTTCTCTTCTAAAGTCTCAAGAACAGTGTTGCTAAGGAACATCCCAAGGGCAAGATCAGCTGTCTGAATAGCAGTCAATCAGGGTCAGGACATATCACACAAATAAGCCTTGTCATCAGGCATTCAGCCTAATAATCAGAATCTATTCAAAAAGTGGGAGTACTGATGTCTACAGCTTGTGTAAGACAAGTGATTCTACTTAGTCATTTATTTGACCAGAATACCATTGTGTTTATACTATCTGCATTGTAATGAATGTTATATGGCAATAACCCTGTATAGAATCTGCAAATTCACAATTTTTAAACTAAAGCAGTGATCTCCTGTGTATGTATTCACATAATGACTTGTTTTCCTTACCTATATAACCTTAAAGGGAAACTACAGTGCCAGGAAAACAATCCTCCCATCCCCCGGTAGCTGAACGGGTGAAAACCCCTTCAGGTCACTTACCTGAGACCCCGCCGATGTCCCTCGGCGGTGGTTTCTTCTTGCCGCCGCTCCTCCCAGTCATTCCGTCAGCCGGTGGGCGAGACTGATCCCGCCCGCCAGCTGAGGAAACCTAATTGAATGCTTTTCAATGCTTTCCTATTTGGAATTGAGCGATGCTGGAGGTCCTCACACAGCGTCTAGAGGTGGAGTTAACCATGCAGGGTAATTATTGCAGTTTATAAAAAACTGCAATAATTACACTTGCAGGGTTAAGAGTAGTGGGAGTTGGCACCCAGACCACTCCAAAGGGCAGAAGTGGTCTGGGTGCCTACAGTGTCCCTTTAAAGGACCACTCTAGTGCCAGGAAAGCATACTCGTTTTCCTGGCACTAGAGTGCCCTGAGGGTGCCCCCACCCTCAGGGACCCCCTCCCGCCCGGCTCTGGAAAGGGGAAAAGGGGTAAAACTTACCTTTTCCCAGCGCTGGGCGGGGAGCTCTCCTCCTCCTCTCCGCCTCCGTTCCTCCCAGTCGGCTGAATGCGCACGCGCGGCAAGAGCTGCGCGCGCATTCAGCCGGTCACATAGGAAAGCATTCATAATGCTTTCCTATGGACGCTTGCGTGCTCTCACTGTGATTTTCACAGTGAGAATCACGCAAGCGCCTCTAGCGGCTGTCAGTGAGACAGCCACTAGAGGAAATAGGGGAAGGCTTAACTAATTGATAAACATAGCAGTTTCTCTGAAACTGCTATGTTTATAAAACAATTAGTTAACCCTAGCTGGACCTGGCACCCAGACCACTTCATTAAGCTGAAGTGGTCTGGGTGCCTAGAGTGGTCCTTTAAGAGCAGCCTAACTGCAGTAAATTCAACTGGTGTAGGAGAGTGTGACCTTTCATAGAACTATTATAGACTTGTCTTAGGTCGGAGGAGAATGTTAGAACTTGTTGCCTTGTTACAGATTCTAATTCTAAATAGCTGTGAGGAAGCTGGGTAGAAAGATCTACTGCATAATTTTTCTTCATAAGAAGTATACAATAGGTAGCGCTCCCAGAGTATAGTGCCATATCAGGCTCTTATTTCACTGCTGTACTAAATCAGGCCCCTAGATAAAATACTTCTTAAATTGTATCTGTATGTTAAAAGAAACTTTATTTCACCTCAGAGGGCAATAAAAATAGCAAAAAGCATACAAAGTAAAGAACAAAAACAAATTCACTAAGATATAGTCGCAGCAGAACACTGGTACCAAAGGGAACAACTACGAATTTTGTTTAAAAAAAAATAATAGTTATCAAGACCAATCCCACAGAGGCAAATGCCAAGTTTAAATATGAGTGACCCATACTATAGATTAATGTAATAAAAGTTTTATTGGTAGAATGAACAACTCCAGGGAGTTCAGAAAGAACTGACTCACAAAGGTGATGGGACACAGTCAAAGAAGCAGAGGTTTTAAAGCTTTTGATATAACAATATAAAAAAAGCGGAGAGACCTATAGCTAGGATTATTATAGAGTCTATCTTTGTTTATTTGTACCCTCCCCCCTTTGGACAGGTGGGGGTTAACCTGATCCCCTCTACTAAGGCAACCAATTAGTCAGAGAGACCAGCAGCCTACAAGGCCTATACAGCCAGCCCACACTGGTCTTATAAGATGGCCACCATCAGACACGCATCAGAGTCAAAGAGGAGTGGGAGATCTGGGATGACTCTTGCAGACAGCCTAGTACTTTGTGCACAAATACTCTGCTTTGTGCACAATGTTGGGCAAAAAGTAATGATTTTTATGAATTCTACTTGGAACCTAGCATATAGCAGAAAATAGTAAAGTACAAATACTTAAAGTAAAATACCTACCAGGCCAGTGAGTGGATTTGAGGACTCCCAAATTGTGACATATTTTTCCCAGCACCTTTATCAACTAGCAAGACCCTGCTGGCAGGAAGATGCAGAGAGGTGGCCTAAAAGAGATTTACCCGGGTCTGTTAAGCAGTCTGTTTTTATGTTGGTCATAGGTTCCGTATTTTACATAATCAAGTCTCTGGAATGGGAGTGGGGTGAAGAGGACTCTGGCACATTTGTCAGGCAGAATTGACAGACCGAGTTTCACTGTGTTTCATATATTCTCTTACAATATTGGCTTTGTTAGGGTTTCTTCCCGCATTATTAATCTATATGATGTAATAGTTTTCTTTCTTTTTTGTATCCAAAAACAAAACCTCTCACATTGCATTTCTATTCTCTATTGTTCCTTATTGCCTGACTTGATTATACAAAGGTATAATCAATCCCAAAATTATTAAGAATATGTATCCACTTAATGGAAACCTGTGAAGTCTGTCAGGTTATAAACAAGCATAATTTTAAAAGCATAATTCTAAAAGCAACACCCCCACCTATTAGAATGCTTATTAAATCAACTACACATATGTGGCACTCCTAAATATTGTAATTCTTATTAGATAAAACTACAGATATGCCATCCAATAGGCATCATAATTAAAGGGGCACTATAGACCTACGTTGCTTTTAAAACCTTTTGGCAGGCCACAAATTAAAATAAACCCCATCATGCTTTAATGTTTACAAAAGAAGACAAGCCAAGGTTTTCAACATGTGGTTTGTCCCATTTTTTGTAGTATCAGCTTAGTCCCAAACCCTGTCCAAATGTAGCATTCATATTAGTTTTTTTGCATTTCTCACAAAAAAAACTGCACTTTCACTGATGTTATAAATAACATTATATGTTTACTGCTCTAAAATGCTCATATTTGTGTTCAGCGATGTCTCACAACTTGTACAACAGTATCCCCATATACAGGTTTTATGGTATTTTAGAAAGTTACAGCGTGAAATAAAAGGCTTGCCTATTTTAGTTTTTACACATTGAAATTTGCCAGATTGATTATGTTGCATTTGAGACTGTATAGCAGCCCAGGAATTAAAATTAAACACATTATAGCATACCATTTGCAAAAGTAGACAACCAAGTGTATATAAAATGGGGTATCTCCTGTCATTTTAGTAGCCACTTAGTCACAAACCTTAGCTAAAGTTAGTGTTCATATTTTAATCTTTTTGCATTTTCACACAAAAACACCCTTTTCACTGATGATAACATTGTCATTATGCATTTTAATGTTTTAACCCCTTCAGGACGGAGTCAATAGTACACGTTCTGATCAAAACAAAACGTAAACAAAAACTGGAATTTGCGCTATATGTCTGTTCAACCGTAATTCACCTCTTTCATATTAAATGAACGCACACTTATTATATATAATTTTGTTCAGGAGAAACAGGGCTTTCATTTCATATCAAATATTTATATATGAAACATAATTTATTATGAATAAAATTAAAAAAACTGAGAAATGTAAAAAAAAATTTTTTTAAATGTGTAGTTCCGCCTCACATTTTAGCTGTAAATGTCATAATACTGTTTTACTGCAAAAAAATGCACATATTTGTAATCAGCGATGTCTCACGAGTACAACAGTACCCCTCATTAACAGGTTTTATGGTGTTTTGGAAAGTTACAGGGTCAAATATAGAACGTTCCATTTTTAAATTGAAATTTGCCAGATTAGTAATGTTACCTTTGAGACGGTGTGGTAGCCCAGGAATGAGAATTACCCCTATAATGGCATACCATTTGAAAAAGTAGACAACCCAAGGTATTGAACGTGGGGTATGTTTAGTCTTTTTTAGTAGCCACTTAGTCACAAACACTGGCCAAAGTTAGCGTTCCTATTTGTTTTTGTGTGAAAAAAGCAAAAAACTAATATTTGGCCAGTGTTTGTGACTAAGTGGCTACTAAAAATTACTGGACATACCCCATTTGCAATACCTTGGGTTGTCTACTTTTGCAAATGGTATGCCATCATGGGGGTAATTCTTATTCCTGGGCTACCATACGGTCTCAACGGCAACATAACTAATCTGGCAAATTTCAATGTCAAAAAAATGAAATGCAAGCCTTATATATGACTCTCTAACTTTCCAAAACACCATAAAACCTGTACATGGGGGTACTGTTATTCTCGGGAGACTTCACTAAACACAAATATTAGTGTTTTAAAACATTAAAACATATTACAACAATAATATAGTCCATAAAAGTGCAGTTTGTTTGTAAAAAATGCAAATAATTTCACTTTTACTTAAAATATCATCGTTGTAATACAATTTAACAGTTTTAAACACTAATATTTGAGTTCAGCAAAGTCTCCTGAGTACAAGAGTACCCCCTATGTACAGGTTTTATGGTGTCTTGGAGAGTTACAGGGTCAAATATAGTGCTTGCGAATTAAATTTTCTGCACTTTCTCCCTGTGTTTTCAGGCATGTCAATCAAATTGTAATTAATCCAATGACATAATTATGTTAAAAAATTACTTAAATATACACGTAGAATTTTAATATATATGCATTTATAGGTATTTAAAATCTACGTGTATACTAATGTAATCTTTTATGTAATTATATGTATTTATCTATATATATATATATATATTTGCGGTTATTTGTATTTTATATATAGATAGATATACATAGAATGTCATTCTAAGTGTATTTTGTTACCAATATATATATATATTAATAACAAAATACAGTTAGAATGAAATTACATATGAATATATAACTTATTTTAAATTTTGTTTCAATATTTTATTTATTTATTTATTTGTTGTATTTATTTATTATTGTAATTATACGTATATATATATATATATATATATATGTGTGTATATATATATTATATATATATAATATATATACACATATATGTAACGTCATTCTAAGTGTATTTTAATACTAATATATATATATATATAATATTAATATTAAAATACATTACGTATGACGTTACATATATATAATATGTATATATACTATATATACATATATTATATATATAAAAATACTTTTAATTTAATTTTATACTTGTCTAATATATTTTTGTTACACTACCTACCAGCAGGGGGACTGTCTAATATTTTAGACAGTCCCCCTGCTGGCAGATCCACAGCCAGCTATAGGGGGCCATGTGATCGCTCTTTGAGAGCGATCACATGGCCCCCGGGGGCCTGATTTGTCGGGGGAGGGCTGCCTGGGCTGTCAGGCAGCCCTCCAGAAGAGTATCGCGGCGGAGGTCAGTAGATCTCTCCTCCAGGGGCTGCAAGCCATTACGGTGTTCTATGCCGCTGCAACGGCTTTAAAGCCCTTTAAAGCCGCGACGGCATAGAATGCCGTAACGGTGTTAAGGGTTAAAACACTCATATTTGTGTTAAAATATGGAAGTCTTGCCTGCATATTTCATGCCACATTCACGTGTAAATAGATAGACTAGCCCAGCAGTGATACAATTAAAAAACATTTTAGTTTGAAAAATGTTGAGGGCCAGTTTAGAATCTGTCTTAATATGTTTACAAGCCACACACCTCCCACATATAATTATGTCCACACGAGTATAATACAGCTACTTGATTTTAGTGGTCCTCACTTGGTTGTGGTCAGGGATAAGCATGTTGCGCAAGTTTTTAACGTGCAGGCCATAATGCTGGTGTGTTCTTACCACCTTCTTTAGATGTGGATCATTAATAAGCAGGGGTCAAAACCGCTGCAACGTACGATGCATAACTTTTTTTCTTTGGTTTTTACAGTATGTATTGGGGTTGATGTGTACTATGGTCGTTGCTGCCGCCCAAGAGTAGTGGGAATTTGAGCGCAGGACTTGTTTTATTGTATTTGTATTCACTTTTGTATCACACAGCTATGTTACAATGCTGCCACCCATCCCATGTGTTCCCTATTAAGGGTTTATACGGGTTAATAAATGTGTAGGGGTGTATATTGTGATAGAATTTATCTTGATTCCAAGGCTCAAGCTTATAGGTGTCATATAATGATATCCTATATTAAAATTGGCTAACTTGGAATTAGGATTGATTGCTTGATGCTTGAACAACACTTAAGACCATATATGTCTAAGTCCTGGGAGCAGAGAACCCCCACCTAAGATGTCTCTACTCTAATCTTGTTGTTCTCTCTTACCCAGAAACTTATTTGTTATGTATACATGGCGCTCATTCCTATGTCTTATCTGTATTCCCTTGCTATTTTTGTTCTAAGAGTATTTGCACGTAAGCACTTACTTTTTAATGTATAAAACCCAGCTGATGAATAAAAAAGGTCAGAGGCTTATTTTGAATACCAACAGGTGTCTGGTGTCTAATTCTCACTTCTCCAAGTGCACTTGTAACAACAATTTGGGTTTCCTCTGAATATAACAAAGATCAACATTCTGATCCACAACAATTTGGTGCCGAAACCCGGGATCAGACAAATCCAGTTCATCCGGACCCAGAAGGGTTGGCTCGGAGCCCAGACGGTTAATCAGCTGCAGCGGGTAAGAAAAAGCTTTTATTTTTCTACCTATAAATGATTTTGACTCTCTGGTGCTCTTTGAGACTCCTGTCCTGGTGGGTAAGGATTTTAAAAACGTCTGATCTAAAGAACTTGTTTTCTGTGGTATTATGGTTATATTCAGGTGGAGGTTGTGTTATGTCTTGTGAAAGGAATCTTGAGATAGTGGAATAGAACTGTGGGTTGTAAGTTATTTTTATTGATTGCCTTGTCATTTGTTTTATAATTTGAGTTAGAATCCTCCAAGGGCTGATCTCCTGATCTGTGTGTAGAAGACAGAACTGTGAAAATTCCACTGCAGCGGTCATAAGTGTTTAAATACACTGTTATTGTACAGTTTGTCTTGGTAAGGAAGTAATTAGCCCTTACAAGTTTTAAGATGGGTAGCTCTGAAAGTACCCAAGGGGGATTTACGGCTTTGACTATTGTCAAGCATCACAAAGGACAAGGAGCAATTAAGAATGTTAAGAGGTTACTTAAGAAAGCTGGCATGCCCTCAGAGGGCACTCTAGACCCACATATATGGAGTGAATTTATGGCAAATTACAGAGGTTGGTTAGAAGATAATAACTTAGTAGAAGTTGCACAAAAATGGCATGATACTGCTGTTGAATTAACTAAATGTGGTTGTAGAGAAACCACCAGGAAAGGTGTACCATATTATCAATGTTTTGGACCTCTAGGGTCCCAGAGTAGGCAGGATCCTGGGAAAAATCTTGTAAACCCACCCCTTTACCAGGATAATGCAGGGACTCCTTTGGTCCCTAAAGGACAGGCGCTTTCCCTTTTACGGAGATCAAAACCTCTCTTTCCAGTAATATTACGCAGTGGGACTTCATATGGTCCCCTAGCAGCCCCTGTAAGACCTATGGGTTCATTAGAGCAGGCAGATAGTCCAGACTTAAAGGAACCCCTAGTTGCCACCATAGACACCCCAGTGGGGCCATTAGCTCAGCAATTTTCTACTCCAATGATACCCAAAGTTGAGAGCGTATACCATGAGAACAGACAGCCTAGCTCAGGTATCCAATACTGGGAAGAATATAAGCCCTGGACACCCAGTGAACAACTGGCAATAATACAGCAGCTGGCAGATGTTGAAAAGGCCTCCTTAGCTCTAGTCCAGTCTCTATCCACAATTCAAGCTACTTACTAGTGTACTTGGATGGATTTAAAACAGATTGTGGCACTAAAAGCTGGCCCCATTTTGGCTAGAATAATTGCTAAATATACTGATGCCCATGAAGATAACCTCATAAAAAGCAACATGCAAACAGATGAATGGTTTAGAACCAAGTCTGCATCTGGAGCATGCTATGTCACTGCAATGAGAGAATGGGCTAAAGTAAAGACAGAGGAACTAGCCAATAAATTAGGAGATATATTAAAAGGGAAAGATGAACCTGTAGAAACATTCTTCACCAGACTACATATGGCTTGGGAGGCATTGGGTTACACAGATATTGAAACCACTTCGACCAGACTGCTTATTAACTGCTTCATGGATGGTATCCACATACCCATAAGGACTGGTCTCCAAAATGCTAGACCTGAGTGGAGAAGTTTAACCTATGGTGATCTGGTGAATTTGGCTAGGGGAGTGGAAGCTAATCTAAATACTAGAAAGAGGAGCACACCTCTAATGGCTGTAACTGTCCCTAGAGCTGATGGAGAGAGAAGGCAGGTAGACTGCTGGAATTGTGGCAGGAAAGGACACATTAAACGTAACTGCAAGTGTCCTCCTAAAAATAGAAAACCCCAGGATTCTAATGATAACTCCCAAGACAGCCAACCACCTCCACCACCTCCCCCTCCCCAATAGGAAATTGGCAAACCAGTGCCCCTACATATTATAAATATCCCTGACTCTGCAGGACCCTCACCCATTATCAATGTTACACTACCCGGGGGCCGAATAGTCCCTTTCCTGTTGGACACTGGCGCTGCTAAATCGATGTTACAGGAAAAATATGTGTTCCCGTATGAGAAATCTAATGATGTATTATCATGTGTAGGGGTGGATGGTATCGAAAATGACATTCCCCTTACCCACAAGCTGAAATTGAAGCTACACGACTCTACTGCCCTTGTAACAAGGCTACTTGTTAGCCCTCATGCCCCTGTTAATCTACTAGGCAGTGATGTACTGTCTGCTCTTAGTGCAAATATCCAGTATAGCCCCACTGGAAAAGTAACATTGTCTGTGCCTTTGGAGGACAAACAAATGATATCTCTTTCAAATGTTCTGGCAACTCTCACTATGCCCAGCCATGTGCCAGAACCTACCATTGACTTGTCCTCAGTCCCTGATTCCTTATGGGCTACAGGGAAGACAGATACAGGCAGACTCTCTGTGCCCCCAGTCAAGGTGAATCTCCTGCCCGGAGCCAAACCTCCCTACCAAAAACAACTAAGCCCAGCACAGGAAGATGCTATTTCTCAATCTGTGCAAGAGTTTCTGCAGGCAGGGGTAGTTGTCCAGACCACCTCCCCTTGTAACACACCATTGTACCCAATTAAGAAAAAGCAAGAGAAAGGTAAACCTGTGGTATACCGTATGGTACATGATTTGAGGGCAATTAATGCTGTAACTGAACTGATTGCCCTTAATGTTCCCAACCCACACACCTTGTTGGCACAAATACCACCTTCCTCTAAGGTATTTACTGTTATTGACTTGGCAAATGCATTTTTCAGTGCCCCCCTGGATCTCGAAGTCAGTTTTTATTTGCATTAACACATAAACACAAGCAGTACACAGGGCGCACAAAACTCACCCACTATGTACAGCATGGCAATGGCCCAGATTCTTGAAGAATGGGAAAGGCCAAATAATGTAATTTTATTGCAGTATATCGATGACCTACTCCTATGTTGCGATAATTTGGAATCTTGTATTGTAAACACTCTTTCCTTGCTAAATTTCTTAGCAAAAGCAGGCTGTAAAGCGTCAAAAACGAAACTGCAAGCTTGTGTAGAGAAAGTTATTTTCCTAGGACATTGCATTTCCCAGGGCATAAAACATCTCACAGAGAGTAGAAAGACTGCAGTTCAAAATATTAAACCCCCCCGCAGCTTAGCCCAGCTTCGTACATTTCTCGGTTTGGTATCTTACTGCCGTCCTTGGCTGCGTTCTGTAGCTATCTACATGCAACCACTGTATGATTGTCTTGCCAACAAAAACAAACCATTTAAATTAAACCATGCGGCAGAAAATGCCTTCTATACACTTAAGGTACTGGTAACGTCAGCTCCAGCACTGGGTCTCCCAGATTACAGAAATAATTTTAACCTGTTCTGTACTGAGCAATCAGGTTATGCTACATCTGTCCTTACACAGGACTATGGTGGTAAACAAAGACCAATAGCTTACTACTCCACCAGATTGGACCCTGTTGCCAGGGGTGCCCCCTCATGTGTTAGGGCAGTGGGGCTGTTACTGCCCTCCTGGACAAAGCCACTGATATTGTTTTAGATAATCCGGTGACCATATACACACCGCATGATATCAACAGCATACTGTCACAAGTTCAACCAAAACACATACATACTGCAAGGCATTTCAGAATGCAATGTGCCTTGCTTATGCCACCTAATGTTACTCTTAAAAGGTGTATGGTGATAAATCCATCTACATTACTTCCCCTGGATTTAAAAGAGGGGAGTGGGAATGGTACTTGTACTTCTGATCTTTTTGTAAATTCACTTTCATCAGATGAGTTAGCTGATGCCCAGGTACCCCATGATTGTGCAGCACTAATGGCACAAGAAACAGCAGGTTTTTTGCATGTAACTGATTCTCCATTATCTAATGCAGATTTTGAGTTTTTTGTAGATGGTTCCAGATATGCTGATGAGAAGGGTAATTTCCACACTGGATATGCTGTAGTCTCTGCACATGAGATAATAAAAGCTGAACCACTCGCTCCTCACTGCTCTGCACAGGAGGCAGAGCTGAAGGCACTCGCTGAAGCGTGCAAAATGGCTTCTGGTAAGACTGCTAATATTTTTACAGACTCTCGCTATGCTTTTGGTATAGCCCATGATTTTGGCCCTATTTGGCGGGCTCGTGATTTTCTCACCTCAGCAGGAACTCCAATCATGAATTCTGAAGCCGTGAGTGCACTTATGGACGCTATCCTGTTACCCACTCAAGTAGGCATCATCAAGGTGGCAGCTCACGTGAAGATCACAGATGAAATTTCAAGAGGAAACCACAGAGCAGACGAAGCTGCCAAGCAAGCAGCAATTCAAGTTCATCCCTCTAAAGGTAAAACCTTCCTACAAGTTGTTCTTACAGATGACGCCGTTGACTACAATATACTGTTGAGCTTACAAAGACAGGCAAGCAAGGAAGAACATGACCTCTGGAGGAAACAAGATGCAGAACCTGATGATGACAAAATGTGGAGGAAAGGTAAAAGACTGTGTTTGCCACGAGTATTGTACCCCATGATGGCCCAGATTGCCCATGGACCTACACATCTATCCAAGATGCACATGAACAGCTTAGTAAACACCCATTGGGTAGCATCCGGATTTACTGTTGTAGCAGCTAAACACACCCAAGCTTGCATGATTTGTGCTAGAAACAATCCAGGACAGGCTGTCAAAACACCGAGTAAGCACACACCAAGGCCACTTTACCCGTTTCAAAGACTGCAGATAGACTATATTCAACTACCTAAGGTAGGAGTGTATGAATATGTGTTGGTGTGCATTGATCTCTTTTCAGGTTGGCCAGAGGCCTACCCAGTGTCGAAAGCCACAACAAAGATAACAGCGAGTAAGCTTCTGAAGGAACTGGTATGTAGATATGGAGTACCTGAAGTGATTGAAAGTGACAGAGGTAGCCATTTCACTGGGGAAATAATGCAAGAAATTATGAAAGCCTTAGGGATCAGTCAGGCCTTCCACACCCCTTATCACCCCCAGAGTAGTGGGAAAGTAGAAAGGGCAAATGGCACCTTAAAGAACAAGATTGCAAAAGTCATGCAAGACACAGGGAAGCCCTGGACTGAATGCCTTCCCCTAGCACTCTTTTCTATGAGATTCACCCCCAATTCCAGACATGGCCTATCCCCTTTTGAGATCCTGTTTGGATGTTCCCCAAAGACAGGCCTCTATTTTCCCCAAACCCTCCAGATGCAGCATGGTAGTATGACTGCCTATGTTCAGGCCCTACAACAAAGATTAGAAAAGGTGCATAAACAAGTCTTTGATTCTATTCCAGAGACTCTGACTCTGCAACTCACAAACTGCAGCCTGGTGATTGGGTGGTGATAAAGAGGCATGTGAGGAAAGGACTTGAACCACGCTTTGACGGTCCATTCCAAGTGCTCTTGACTACGGCTACATCGGTAAAACTAGAAGGAAAAGCCACGTGGATACACGCCAGTCACTGTAAACAAGTCACTCCGACTGATCCACCAACATGAAGCTGTTCATATCCTTTACCATATTATGCTCTGTTCAGATATGCTACTCTGACTTGAGACCAGAAAATAATAATGCATGGCAGGAAAATATATGGTTGCAGATAGCAAAGGCTTTCAATTTAACCTCCTTTTGCCTCAACCCTCTCCTTAGTACTGAAAACACCATAGAATCTTGTCTTATAGCTGTCCCCACACCAATCTCACTGTTGAGGAAGTACCTACATACCCATAGACCCCATAAATCTCTACAACTATATTCTTATGCCTTCAAACCACTGGTAGGCATGCCCCCCCCCCTATCCCTGAAGACAATTAATGTGACAGGCGCTGAACTATGTTGGTCTTTTTCATGTAATTGTTCAAGAGACCCTAATACTGAATCCCTGTTTTGCCCCACATGGTGGAAAAATACCACGAATTGTAGAGCCCTGAGCACCACTATGAATTGTACCAAAACTCACCAAGTTATGAGTTACCACTACAATGTCTATCTTCCTAAAGGATGGACTTTCTCCTGTGGAAATATTACTTATGCTTATGTCCCAGGTAACATTACAGGAGGTCCCTGTGCAATTTCTCGCCTAACCATGACCATGTTTTCCAAATCTGACCTGATCACTAAAACCACCCAGCTACACAAACTGCTGAGAGACAGGAGAGATGTTAAAAACACCCTTACTTCTGATTGTAACTCTGAAATCACTCTCTTATCCAAAGCCGAATACTCTGCCCTAGCATACACCTTGGTAGGAGTCCCAGGCTTAGCACTGTATAATACCCGAGTAGTTAATGCTGTAGCCTGTTCCCTTGCAAAAGGTTTAAATGCCACTTCACAGGCCCTAGAAGAGCTACTTATGGACAACCAGGCAAGTAAGAAGGCAATCCTTGAGAATAGAGCAGCCATTGACTACTTACTAATGAAACATGACTTAGGATGTGAAGCTATTGAAGGTATATGCTGTTTTAACCTATCTGACCATGGCACTATGATCCATAAACATATAAAAGATTTACATGACTTAGTACAGGATATCAAACAGGATAACGGCTTCTTTGAGGACTGGGATTGGACATTTGGGCTAGGAACATGGTTGACTTTACTAATTAAGAAAATTTTGTACTTTTTGCTATTAGCTGTATTTGTCATTATGGCTATTTTTCTAACCTTTTTTTCATGTCTACTAACCTCTCTATGTAAAAGCCAACCTACTGTTGGTCGGACCTTAACTTACATTCCAGCTCTGACTTCGGAAAGGTTTTATGATGTTACCTCACCTAACAAATGAAGGAACTCTCCTCTGCTGATTCTGGTGGTCTTTCAGTCCAAGGGAACCGTGGTGAAGCAATAAATGAAAGTCCCACAGGCTTTGGCTAGCAGGCCTGGATATACCTTGGACATTTGGGTGACCCTTGGATCAAAAGAGGGGATTGTGATAGAATTTATCTTGATTCCAAGGCTCAAGCTTATAGGTGTCATATAATGATATCCTATATTAAAATTGGCTAACTTGGAATTAGGATTGATTGCTTGATGCTTGAACAACACTTAAGACCATATATGTCTAAGTCCTGGGAGCAGAGAGCCCCCACCTAAGATGTCTCTACTCTAATCTTGTTGTTCTCTCTTACCCAGAAACTTATTTGTTATGTATACATGGCGCTCATTCCTATGTCTTATCTGTATTCCCTTGCTATTTTTGTTCTAAGAGTATTTGCACGTAAGCACTTACTTTTTAATGTATAAAACCCAGCTGATGAATAAAAAAGGTCAGAGGCTTATTTTGAATACCAACAGGTGTCTGGTGTCTAATTCTCGCTTCTCCAAGTGCACTTGTAACAACAATTTGGGTTTCCTCTGAATATAACAAAGATCAACATTCTGATCCACAACAATATAAAATATATGCAATATAGCTTTTTCTAAACACTATTTGTATGAACCCTGAAATTAAGGGAATAGACGTGCACACCACCTTTTTGAAAATATTGGTTTATGCTCATGATTTATTATTTTCTATTGCTGACCCTTCCCACTCCTTACCACATTTGATGTCAGTATTTGATGTATATTCAAAACTATAGAACTTTAGCATAAATTATAACAAGAGTGAAACATTCCACATCTCAGTACCCATTCAATTACTTAAAATTTAAAAAAACGTCTGTCCCCTTTGAATTTGCCACAACAGATATAAAATATCTTGGAGTTAGCCTTACTCTAGATCACAAGTACCTACTCACCTGTAAGTATTCCCTATTGGCTGTCCTACCGTGGCATGGAGGGCATCTTTTCTTAGCAGTCATTTTGTCAGTCAGATCTCACTATTTTGATTTCACAGAATCCTTGTTTCTCTCTAGGATATAGATGGTGGCATGTCACCTGTTACTATATGTTCTTAGGGGACAGGGCCGCCATCAGGGCATGACAACCATGACGGTTGTCATGGGCCTGGAGGTCCTGGGGCCCGGACTGCTCTTGGAGTTCTGGGCCCCACTAAGTACACATATATCTATAGCAATTTTTGCTATAGATATATTTGTACTTGTGGGCCCCTGGCTACCTGTTCATTGCAAAGAGGGTCCGCAATACTCTCACTTCCTTTACCAGCAGCTCCGATGTCTAAATCGCAGGAGCACTTCAACTGTCAGAGCGTTGCCACAGGTTACCATGGCAAAGCTCCGCACGAGACGCAAGCCGTGAGAGTTAGAAAGGGGAACTGCTGGAACTGGTGCTCAGAGCACCATGCCACTAGACCACCAGGGAATGCGATCTCCCCCCTTCCTTGTCAGGTAAGAAGCAAGGAGGGGGGTCTAAAATAAAGTGTAAAAAAAAAAAAATTATATTTAAAAAGTAGGTTTAAAGGTTCAAAAATTTAAAATGCCCCTCACCCATTTTACACACATTACATACCTACACACACATCATTCACTATACACACACTACTGAAACACACACTCTGCATTCATTAAGCACGCTACATCCACTATACACAAACACACTACATGCACTATACAAACTTACTTACTTATACTTATGATGGTAGTGATATTGTTAATGTGATACACAGATGACTTCCTTTTAGAAAAGTAGAAGCAACTAGAGATGTCGCGAACATAAAAGTTTCCGTTCGCGAACGGTGAACGCGAATTTCCGCAAATGTTTGCAAACGGGCGAACCGGGCGAACCGCCATAGACTTCAATAGGCAGGCGAATTTTAAAACCCACAGGGACTCTTTCTGGCCACAATAGGGATGGAAAAGTTTTTCAAGGGGACTAACACCTGGACTGTGGCATGCCAGAGGGAGATCAATGGCAAAACTCCCATGGAAAATTACATAGTTGATGCAGAGTCTGGTTTTAATCCATAAAGGGCATAAATCACCTAACATTCCTAAATTGTTTGGAATAACATGCTTTAAAACATCAGGTATGATGTTGTATCGAACAGGTAGTGTAAGGGTTACGCCCGCTTCACAGTGACAGACCAAACTCCCCATTTAACGCACCGCAAACAACCGCAAACAGTCCATTTACACAACCGCAAACTCCCCATTTGCACAAGGTTGGATACCAAGCTAGCCATGTCCCGTTCCTTGTCCTCACTGATGTCATTGAAGGTCTCTTCCTCCACCCACAACAAGCCCCCTGGGACGCCTGCTGTGTTTGGTCTTCCACCTCCTCAAAGCCACCTTCCTCCTCTGACTCCTCTTCTTCAGACTCCTCTCTCTGCATTGCCTCTCTCTGCATTATTATAAGTTGTGTTAAGGAGGGTGGAGGGTGGAGGGTGGACCCCGAAGGGCTGTGGCGATGCGTAGGACTTATAAAGCTCCGCATGTCCTCCATCAACAACACGTCTGTAAAGCGTCCTGTCCTTGCCGGCATGGTCGTGGGAGGATGAGGATTACTTTCACCTCTTCCCCTGTTAGATTCCCGTTGTGCTGTGACATCACCCTTATATGCTGTGTACAGCATACTTTTTAATTTATTTTGGAACTGCTGCATCCTTTCCAACTTGCGGTAATTCGGTAACATTTCAGGCACTTTCTGCTTATACCGGGGGTCTAGTAGCGTGGACACCCAGAACAGGTCCTTCTCCTTCAGCCTTTTTATACGAGGGTCCCTCAACAGGCACGACAGCATGAAAGACGCCATTTGCACAAGGTTGGATGTCCAGCTACTCATGTCCCGTTCCTCGTCCTCAGTGATCTCACTGAAGGTATGTTCTTCCCCCCAGCCACGTACAACACCACGGGTACCAGATAGGTGACAACGAGCACCCTGGGATGCCTGTTGTGGTTGGTCTTCCTCCTCCTCCTCAAAGCCACATTCCTCCTCT
Source organism: Pelobates fuscus (assembly GCF_036172605.1). Taxonomy (NCBI): domain Eukaryota; kingdom Metazoa; phylum Chordata; class Amphibia; order Anura; family Pelobatidae; genus Pelobates; species Pelobates fuscus. The sequence goes on along the minus strand of NC_086319.1, from coordinate 191,898,690 downwards.
GACTCCTCTTCCTCACAATCCTCTTCCAGCGTTGCCGCAGGTCCAGCAAGCGATGCTGATAAGGCTGTTTCTGGTGGTGATGGTGACCACAACTCCTCCTCTTCCTCTTCACGCTCATCTACGGCCTCTTCCTCTTCACGCTCATCTACGTGCCATGCACGGCACATGTGTCAACTTGCCCAAATTCAATGCCGCCAACAAATTTCTTTCGTTGTCACAAACCACTTTGCCGATCTCCAGTTGGTGCAGAGTCAGTCACTGATCCACCTGTGCGTTCAGGGTGGACAGGAGTGCTTGTCCGGTGTGACTCTCTGCTTTCAGGCAAGTCAACCCCAAGACGGCGTGACACTGCCGTATCCGGGATGTAGAATAGTACCTGGGGAGCTGGGGGGTGCCGTTGATGTGGAGCAAGACACAGCAGCAGAAGAGGACTCAGCCGAGGAGGTTATGGAAGAGGATGGAGTAGGAGGAGTAGAGGAGGTGACAGCAGGCATGCCTGCAAGTCGTGGCGGTGTCACCAACTACTCTGCAGAGCCACGCATTCCATGCTTGGCAGCCGTCAGCAGGTTTACCCAATGCGCAGTGTAGTTGAAATACCTGCCCTGTTCATGCTTTGCAGACCAGGTATCAGTGGTCAGATGGACCCTTGCCCCAACACTGTGTGCCAGATATGCCATTACTTCCTTTTGCATCGAGTGGCAGGCCCTGAAACGCAAATGTGTGAAGGAAACTGACTGCTATTATTTCACAGTCAAATTTCTATTTTGTTTTTTTAATGTACACTACTGTTACACCAGATATGAGTTGCACTGGTGTGACACTGTGCCCTGGCAGGCCCTGAAACGCACACGTGTGAAGGAAACTGACTGCTATTATATTACAGTCAAAACATTTTTTTTTTTTTAATGAAAGCTATTGTGACACCAGATATGAGTGGTGGCACTGGGCAAGTGGGCACAGTATACGCTGTGAGCCTGACACACACGCTGGCAGGCAGGCAACTGCAATTAAATTACACAGGAAAAAAAAAAAAGCAGACTGATAAAAAGGGCTTTTTGGGGTGCTGTCCTTACAGCAGAGATCAGATGAGTCCTTCAGGACTGTAGTGGACACTGAATACACTAGCCTAGCTATCGATTTCCCTATTAAATCAGCAGCAGCTACACTGTCCCTCCTCTCACTAAGAATGCAGCTTCCGAATGAATCTAAAATGGATGCTGTCCAGGAGGTGGGAGGATCTGGGAGGGAGGGTCTGCTGCTGATTGGCTGGAATGTGTCTGCTGACTGTGAGGTACAGGGTCAAAGTTTACTCAATGATGACGAATAGGGGGCGGACCGAAACATCGCATATGTTCGCCCGCCGTGGCGAACGCGAACAAGCTATGTTCGCCAGGAACTATTCGCCAGCGAACTATTCGGGACATCTCTAGAAGCAAACTTAATATTGATGTTCTGGTCCAATTAAAACATTAAAATTAATATGTAGATTCATGGTTTCATGAACAATGTGAAACCAAACACTTCTCAAATGTAAAAAAAAAAATCTTAAAAAGAAGCTTAAAGTGACCCCCCGTTTCATTTTTTTTGTGTTATTATAATGCATTACATGTAAAAAATATGTATTCAATGTCGGCTTATAAAAAATAAAAATAAATACCATTAAAAAAATCTCATATGAAAGGCCTTGACTTCTGACCCAGTACCAAAACCTGTTACCACCCCTATTAACGACATGACACCTGAGTGTTGGGTAAGGGCAACGGCCACAGCTTTATTTAAACTTTAACACAGCCAGAATTTCCACCTGTCAGCTGTTGGGGTGACTACCCAACAGACAGATAGTCCAAGTCTCTATCCAGAGTTTGTATAGCCTGCCTTCGGCCATCAGCCCTAGCAGGCTGAGACTCCCCAAATCCATTCCGTGCATTACATGCGCAGGCCAGGAACTCCGCCACCACGATGCCGGCCCTCCCTCTCCTTTACCGGAATCGTGCCCCCCCAGACAGCGCCTTCTCTATACCCGATTGAAGACCCAAATTGAAAATGTCCAACCCGATTTGATTCAAGTCTGCCCTCATCAAGTTCAGATTGTCCCCCTCCAGCTCCACATGCTGAACCGCCACACCACCAAGCCGCCGCACAAACTGGGAGATCGTCATGTTGAGCTTGCACCTGCTCCGCTCCAAACCCTTGGCATGTGGCAAGGCCTGCCAGGATGGACGGGGAACAATCTCAGACCAAAAGGATATTTCATCTAAGGCAAAAAAAAGTTTTTTTTTACAGTATGAGCAATAAGGATATGGAATTCATTGCCGGAAGAGGTGGTTTTGTCAGAGTTTATACAGGTGTTTAAATTGCAATTGGATAAATACTTGCAAAAACATAACATACAGGGATACAATTTCTAATTAGTGGGCTAATAGCTGCTTGATCCAAGGAGACATCTGACTGCTATTTTGGGGTCAAGAAGGAATTTTTTCCTAGTTTGTTGCAAAATTGGAAGCGCTTCAGACTGGGTTTTTTGCCTTCTTTTGGATCAACAGCAAAAGCATATGTGAGGAAGGCTGAACTTGATGGACGCAAGTCTCTTTTCAGCTATGTAACTATGTAACTATGTAACTATGTAAATCAGAGTACAGTCTGAGAATAGAGCCAAACACCGGGCCAAGTCATGCTTGACAAAGTGCATCAGATCCACCGTTCTAACACTCCCTAAATCATTACCCCCGCATGAATCAAAATAGTGACCGCTCCCGACACGAACCTGCTAGGGGCCACGCACTCCGGATAGACTTGCCTCCAGGACAGACCCCGAATACCCCTGCAGCGTACCCTTGCTATGTCCGAAATCCTGAGGTTCCGTCCATAGGAACGAGACTCTGCCCGTTGAGCTGCCCAATATATAAATGAATGCCCCAGGATCCGTACGTAACAGGGGGCACATCCTGAAACAAATCATAACAGATGCGGGAGCCTATTCATATAACTCAACGTCACTTTGAACCGGGCTGTCTCCGATGACATCCGAACAGACCCCTCCACACACGACAGCCAACCTACCCATACCGACCTGTATGCCTTCCACTTAGCAACCGACAACGATTCCGACACCAAGAACATCAGACCTCCGAAACCAGGTCCCATAAGTATGCCGGGCAGTGAAGACCCTCCTGCTCTGCTCCCGGAGCCGACTCCCGAAACCGGTCCCACTGAAACCGAGAAGGAGAGTCAGCCACCACATTCAAGACCCCTCGGTACGTGCCGAGCCTGCAACAACACATTAAACTATAAGCTCAGCAGCACTATGTGTCACAAGAGGGCCAGAACTGGAGGAGACGCAGACGATAATCGGATAATCACATGGACCACACTCAGATCATCCGTGTGAAAAACCACCACCAACCGGTTCCGCAAGTCATCCCCCCACAGTGCCAATGCTACCACTATGGGGAACAACTCCAAGAACGTAAGGTTCTGAATCACGTCCAGCCCACGCAATTCCGACGGCCAAGCAGCCGCAAAGCATTTGCCCTGAAAGAAAGCCCCAAATCCAACTGACCCCGATTCATCCGTATATAGGTCGAGTTCGGCATTGGGAACCGCTTCCCGCAACCAGCATGACCAGCCGTTATACTTACCTAGGAAGACACTCCATACCTGCAGGTCGGCCCGCAGATTGGCCGTCACCCGTATGTAATAGTGAGCCTCCCTGATCCCAACCATCGCCAAGGACAAGCGCGGCAAAAAGCCCGACCTATAGGCAAAACTCTGCAAGTAAAGGCTAGATTACCCAGCAGTACTTGCATCGTGCGCAACTGGACCTTCCGAGACAATTTGACCAAGTCAATCTGCTTCAGCAGCACCATAAGCTTTTCGGCAGGTAAACGAAAAACCATGTCCTCCGTGTCAATCTCGACAGTCGATCTCTCTCCCCAGCAGCCAAGTGTGTCACAGGGAGAGGAGAGTGTCGTCCTCCATCCCCAGCAGCCGAGTGAGTTATTGGGAGAAGAGACAGTCGGTCTCTTTTCCCAGCAGCAGTGTGCCTTACCGGAAGGGGAGACGGTTGGTCTCAGGAGTTATTGGGAGAAGAGACAGTTGGTCTCTCTCCCCAGTGGCAGAGTGCCTTAAAAGGAGGGAAGACGGCCGATCCAGATCCCCAATCACCCTCACAGGAATGCCAAGAGGAGGAGGCAAAATATTCCTCCTCTCCACAGCCAATCCACAACCTGGTCCTGGGGGTAGCACTGGCTGACCCCATCCCAGCAAAAGGGCTGGCATCTGGGCAGAGCGCAGGTAGCCTCTGCCCTCCCTACCTCTTTGTTTTGGGGCCTGACGAACCACCAACCAAACCAGTGGAACCGCTGACAACAGGGCAGAGCACTGCTGGCCTCTACCCACCAGGTCCGGAGGGGGGAAACAGCACCCGCCGTCCCCAGCAGCCACTGTGTCCAACCAGGGGAGAGGGCATCCTGGTTAGCTTCTCACAAGACACTGGATCTACAACTGGGCACATGTTGCAGAAGGCCATCTGTACAACTACACCTTGTGAGACAGGCCAGTCGACTATCAGAGCACCAGACCGATTGGAGGTCTGGAGTCTGGATAGTCTCAATGGGAAAGGGGAGATATGTATCAAACTCACCCCTTTAAGGGAGTTTGCCATGAGCTTTTGGAGGGGTCTGCTTGCCCGCCTCCTGCCATGTGACTATGGACCTGGGGGTATTGCCCTTTAAAGACAGTATTTGGGCATATTGTATTTTACTGAACTGTTTCTGGCCCTTTAAGTACTTTGGGAAAAGACCTGCAGTTTTGGCTTGGCACTTCGGATGCCGCCGAAGTGCCGAAGTAGTCAAAGTGGCCGCCATTCGAAAACCGAACACATGGCGGCAGCCATTTTGATTAATTCGAACGTGGTCAGCGGTGTGCGGTCAAATCTATGGAACTGTTTTCGGTTAACCAATTGCGAACACCGCTGACCTGTACCTTCTCCTCCACTTCGACACTGCGCCATTTTTCAGTGAGAAATTGACCGACCGCACAGCCCAAATCTATAGAACTGTTTTGGGCAGGAAAATGTGCTTGTGGTCGGTCATAAAGGGACCTCCACCTAACTTTTTAACCCCTGGACGGATTCATGTGATTTTTACATATGTTGCTCCCCAAGTTATGCTGATCACAGAAATATAATACTCTATTGGATTATTTTATTTATTACTGTGGAGGTTTCTCCTGGGTTAACTACTTGTTCCTGAGCCACACTAGGACTACCAGTGGAAATAGTCTGTGAGAGATCAGCATTCCGCTACATCCCGTGTCTCCACTGGGACATGCATGCCCAAGGGGGACAATTCACAACCAGGCAGGGAGGGGCGAAACTCCCCCGCCCTCCATGCCTGGGCCCTGTTGGCCTGAGCCTCCTCCAGCAGCTTGCGTGCGGCACTTGTTTGGCTATGCGCGGACCCTGGTAACCTATCTACCACTGCCCTAAGCAAGTGCAATAATTCCCCTTGTGCAGCCTGATCCTGCCCTAGGGAGCCCCCTAAACCGCTCTGCCCCTCTACTAGGCTACCCCAAGCGCTAGCACAGGCCAACTCACCGCATACTGGAGCTGCCACGGTAGTCTGCTCTGGTTGGTAAGCTCTGGGAACAGACCTCTGGTCCAAGTCTTCCTCTTCTTCCTCCTCTTCTTCCTCCTGCAATCCGGATTCTGTGTCCTCTGGCTGCTGGCTCTCCTCAGTGGTGGACTCCGTACCGGCAGTCCCAGATTCCTGGGCTCCACTTGCTGCAGGGCCCCTGCCCCCAGCCCTCTCCAGGGCTGTACAGCCCTCCGATCCCTGTCTTGTGCAACTCCACGGCTCCCCCTGGGCTCCAGCACTGAATGTGCACTTACATCCAGGTTCTCCGGTGGGGCCTGTGACGTCCGCACTATGTGCCGTGCGTCCATTATGCACGCGCCCCTCGTGACTTCCGGCGTCTCCACGCTCCACCCGGACATCCGACATCGATGCGCCACTTCCTCACGGACTGGAAGAGATGGTGGAATTTGAGAACGCTCTTCCTGCGCTCTGCTATCTTGGTCCCTCGTCACCGCTGATCTCACCGCCCGGGGCTGCCTCCTGGAAGCCCGGGATCCGCCACCTTGCTCCGGCGCCGCCTGCCGCCTGCTGGTCCCGGCCTCCGATCCGCCTCCTCTCCGTACCGGACTGGGGGAAAGGCGAGAAGGAGCCCTAGAATGCCTCGGCCTCCTCCCGCGGGCCAGAGAAGGCATCTCTCCCTCCGGCTGCTCCTCTTCCACCCGGGCATGGGGAAGACCGGCCATCAGCTCTTCTAATAAACCAGAGCCATTTGATGGCAGCATCTCCAGCAGTGCCTCCCTTGACAAATCCGCCATCTTGCAGGGAATGCCTGAATGAAATTTGTCATTCAAATTTATAATCCTCTCTCTTTCTTCTTCTTCTTCTTCTTTTTTTTTTTTTTTTTTTTTTAAGATAGCAGAAGGTTAAATGCTCTGAAACGGTTCCAGACTGCTCCTTCTGCACTGGTGAGTACCCTCCCCTCTGCACTCCTTCTTATATCCCCCCATCTTGGCAACTAAGTATTCATCTTTCTCCCACCCCCTTACTGCAGGGCAGCAGTCATGCCTCCCCTTCCTTGCAGTCCAGGGGATATCTTTCTTCTGAACAAAATTCTTAGAACGTGATCCACTTCCTCTGATTGTCTGCTACAATCAGGAAGTGTAGTCTCCCATGGATTGCAAAGGGAAAGCAGTTCTGAAGTGAGAGTACAATGCAGGAGAAAAGTGGTTTCTTGGGGAAAACATTAAAGGACCACTATAGGCACCCAGACCACTTCAGCTTAATGAAGTGGTCTGGGTGCCAGGTCTACCTAGGTTTAACCCTTTTTCATTAAACATAGCAGTTTCAGAGAAACTGCTATGTTTACCTATGGGTTAATCCAGCCTCTAGTGGCTGTCTCATTGACAGCCGCTAGAGGCGCTTCCGCGCTTCTCACTGTGATTTTCACAGTGAGAAGACGCCAGTGTCCATAGGAAAGCATCGATAATGCTTTCTTATGTGACTGGCTGAATGCGCGCGCGGCTCTTGCAGCACATGCGCATTTAGTCAATGACGGAAGAAGAGGGAGGAGAGTACCAGTGCCGAGGGAGCCCGGCGCTGGAAGAAAGTTAAGGAAGGTACCCCTTCCTCCCCCTTCAGCGCCACGGGAGTGGGACCCTGAGGGTGGGGGCACCCTCAGGGCACTATAGTGCCAGGAAAACTAGTATGTTTTCCTGGCACTACAGTGGTCCTTCAAATGGATGGGATGTCCCAGCCACATTCAGATTGTCACAGACATGTGGTTGGGCTGATTAAAACCCCGAGTAGCAATATTGATTTTGCCTATGCACCTTGCTCTGTTGCTTATGCCCTGTGTTTTAGATCGAATTTAATGACAAGCTTGCTCATCTGATTTCTTGACTCTGGTATTCCAATAAATGGAACACCATAGGACAAGAACGACAGGGCTGGGAGATGGTGTTATGTAAGCTGCATATAGTAGTGTGAGTTTGTAGGGTTATTGTTCATGATGTTGCATGTCTGTGATTACATGTGTGGAGACACAAACTGCTTTTGGTACTGCATATTTGTGGTTGGTTGGATGCTGTTTGTAGTGTTTCATGTGTGTGGACACACATAAATGGAGATATGCTCTATGGGTTACATGGGTGGAGGCTGCTTGTGGTATGGCATATTTATGTGGACGATTGTGGTGTAGCATGTTTATAGGGACACAGCTTGTTGGATTGAGTTGTGGGGTAGGCTGCTAGTGAGGTGTTGTGTGTGGCTGGGGCTGTTTGTGTTGTAATGTGTGTGGTGCAGGCTATGTATGAGTAGGGGATGTAGTCTCTGTGTGTGTGCATAGGAGTTGTAGTGCATGTGTAGTGGGAAAACAGGCCATAAGTGTATGGAGAGGTAAGTAGTGTGCATGTGATAGGATAGGAGTTCTAGTATGTTGGGGTGGGGGCTGTGCTGTGTGTGTTTGTTGAGGATGGGGTGAGTGGAAACTAATGGCAGTAGTGTGCTGTAGTGTAGGTAGGGATGAGGGCTATTGTGTTGAGAAGATAGTCTGTTGTGTAGAGAGAATAGAGGTTGTAGTGAGTTGAGGTTTGAGTGTGGGGGTGGGAGGTAGGGGCTGTAGTGTATGGTGTGAGTGAGGCAGTTGTGAGGAGCATGTTAAAAAATATAAAAAATAATAAAAGTCTTTTAGTGCGGGTGATAAGAGCAGTATTGTGGGGGATATAGGTGCTTTAGTCAGGGTGAGAAGGGGCAGCATTGTGGAATGATTGGAGCTTTAGTATGGTGTGGTAGGGAAAACATTAGGTGGTGGAGCCTTTACTTTTGGTAGATAGGGGCAGTGTTGTGTGGGTTATGGACAGCATTGGTATTTACTGTGGGAGATAAGGTCTTTGCTTTGGTGGAATAAGAAGGTCCCTTTTTGATCCCTGATACTTTGGTGGGATGAATAGTTTGTCTGCACCCCAGCAGGTGCAGTGCTACAGACAGCATGCAGGACTCCTTCAGGACATCATGCAGTAAGGAATCACAACAACAAGTTACCTGCGCTCTCTCCTTAATCCCAATGTATTTTTAAACAAATGGAGGTTTTTAGTTACCTCCAATGGCCATGAGAGGGTAAGCCCACCTGCCTAAGTCAAGGCAGACCCCCCTAGGTGGGTCCTAACCCACCTTGCTTCCTTGAGCTTCTGGCAAAAACATCTCTAATGAGACAGAAGGGGGTATTTTTTTTTATATACACCCCTATACATTTATTAACCCTTACTAGGGAACACATGGGATGGGCATTGTAACAAAGCTTTGTGATACAAAAAGTGGATACAAATGCAAAAAGATAAGTCATGCGCTCACTCCCATCACTACTGGGCTGCAGCAATACCCCCTTCTGTCTCATTAGAGATGTTTTTGCCAGAAGCTCAAGGTAAACCTCAATAGACAAGACCACCCACTTTTCTTATTTAAGTCGCACACGCCTTTCACTCTTCACTCAGTTGAACTTTGCTCCTGTATAAAGACCTTCAGTATCTGATCTTTGACCCTTGCCTGAACCATCACCTTTGAACCTGTGCCGCCTGTCCTAACCTCTGACTTCCCCAACTACTCTCTTCATCTGATCCCCTTTGTATTGCAAACTTGGTCCATTGCTTTCAGCACTACTCTGCATCTTGTGCTCTGTCTACTAAACAACGAACCCGACATCCCCTAAAAAAAAAAACAATTGACTTTCCAATAAAGTAATGTGTGAGATCAGTGTACCTGAGATGTGATGTCAGTGTATCTCTTTTTCTAATTATAAATAGATTTTTCTAACACCTGTCTTTTTGATGCTACCTGTCTTTTGAAATCTATCTTCATAGTCTCATGCAAATGTGATATGCCACTGCACATTAAGGATGTGTCAAGCTAGCACCAGCACGGTGCCATGTGATGGGCTCAGTGCTAACTTTCTTAATGAGGGAAAGCAGCCATCAAAAATATCATACAGTGCATAGATTCTTGGACGTCACTATCCATATTTTTATATACGCTTTAATTGGCACTGATTTGGTTCTGGATTCACTATACAGGTTGTTATCAAAGTTTAAGAGCTGTATGATATTAACCCTCTTATCACTAAACAATTGGAAAAAAAAATCCATACATTTTCCCTTTTTTACCACATGGATAATCAAACAAATAAAGCTGGAACACCAGATGATAACAAAAGGATGGCTCTTTATTGCAAGAAGTTTGGACATTTAAATGACCTTTATCATATCCAATCATATTTAGTTTCACCTAAATTACCTCTCATTGTTAAAAGATTGTACACCATTTCAAGGGACACTACGCATCAAACAACTTTAATAAGGTGTTTTTGGTGTATAGATCATTCCCCTCTAGTCTCAATCACTTGGGTCTTAGCTACACCATCCCTGGTTAGAACTCACACAGCCACCCTACACACTTTCTGAAAACATTTCGACATTTTTTAAGCTTTGCTTATTGCACACTGTTTCATGCAGAATCCCTTATCTCGTACTTTGTGAATTGCCTGTTATACTCTACACAAACTTTTTGAATGTGATTAAAGTTTAATTAACAGAACAAGAGGTTTAAAACAAAAAAAAACTTCTAAAGTAATCACACTTTGCTATGATGTCTGATTGAAAAGTACACTTTATTTCTGCTATGGAGGCTCCATTAGTCTCACCTAGGAAAAGTGTGGCTAGCGCTGCAGAAACAGAAACAAAAGTTATTTAACTCCTGAATGTCAGAGAATTGAGCAATTAGATGGAAACGTCATAGTCTATACACTAAAAATATGCCATTAAGACAGGGGCAGATCCAGTGCATATGCTTGGGAGAGGCACTGCCAGCAGCAGTCTATAGGGGGCTGAATTCTGCTCCATTTCTTAAAATAATTCTGTAAAATCAGGGCTCAACACCAGATGGAGTAATATAGAAAGGCCCTTTGTTTCCTTGTGTTTCCATGTTCAGAGCAACTCATGGCACAAACTAATCAAAGACATTGTGAGAGGTAACATTCCTCATGTTCTGCAACCACAAGTCTGTGAAAATACAGATCAAGGCTCAGCCAAAGACAGCCTGAGTCTCGATCTGCATTTTCACAGACTTGTGGTTGCAGAACACGAGGAATGTTACCTCTCACGATAAGCAAAACAAAAAACTACCCACATAAAGGTCAGTGGCAATAATGAGGGATAGGTGGGAATGACTTAAGTACAAGTATGGGAAGTGATATGAGAATGGGCAAGGAAAGGTATGAATGGGAATGATATTAGAGGACATAATGGCTAAGAATGTTATGAGGTTGCTAGAAAGTGAGGGATTTTTGTGAGTGATAGCTTGCAAAGAGAGGCAGAAATGTAGGGGCGTGTCAATAGGATGGAGATAGAGGGAGTGATGGGTGAGAGTAATAGGAGAATGAGGAGAGTCAGAGGGAGGGATGGGTAAGAGTGATAGGATTTGGGCAGAGGATTGGTGGGAGAGAGGAGGAAAAGAGATATAGGGATGGGTGGGGGAACTAGAGAGAGTGGAAAGATGAGTGAAAGTCAAAAGAGGATGTCAAAGAGAGGATGGCATGAGTGAGAGTTACATTGGTGAGAGGATGTGTATAAGAGGAAGAGAGGGGGTAGCTTCCCAGCAATAAAACACAAAGATTCAAAAAAATTAAATAAAAAGAATAAGACAGTGCCATGTTCAGATTACATATTTTCATACTAAAGATATTACTGCCCATCATTGGTGGTATAAATGCAAGAGGCATGAGATGTATTCTGTAGCTGCTCTCCATGCAGTATTTTTCTAGAGAGTGTGGCTGGATTTAGCAGCGGAAGGGATGTGATGACACATTCCCCCATGCACTACAAACTCTGAAGCGTCTAGAAAAAGATGGAGAGCAGTGGCAGGCATGTGCTTAACATGTCACTGCACTAACACTTATACCACCAATGGTAGGCAGTATGTATTGCAAGCGGCCCTCTAGCCTGGGACTGCACCCTATAAATAAATACAATAAATTATGCCAGTCAAATCATCACCATGCTTAAAAATGTTTATATATATAATCTTGTGGCTGCCATTGGCTGGTAGGTTCCTCGAAGGGAGCATTTAACCTTGTGCGTCCCCTCTTATTCCACCAATGAAGTAACCTAAAGTTGTTTTGGTGTCCAGTGTGTCCCTTTCAAGCCACCAATCCTGGAGCTTTTGAATATACTAAAAATGCACTTTTGTTAGAACAATTACAACAATTTATATACCCAGACATAATTCAATATAGAAGAATTGTACTTGTCTGTCCTTTTGTCTTTGAAAATCATTCTTGCTAACCTCAAATTTCTTTCATAGCTGTAGTTGAGCAATTGCCAAAGCTTACACTTTCAACTGCAGTACTAAATAAGTGTTATCAGAAATGCAGCTAATTTTATAAATTTAGTATAAATTTTTCTTTATTAGAATAAATGTTCTTTCCATTTTCAAAAAGACATTCATAATTACATAGATATACATATACTATTATCAGTGTAAATACAATACTTAATAGATAATAATAATACATGTTAAAACACACCAATAAAATTCTTAGGGAATGGCGCCCTTTGTAAATTTATTGGTGGGGAAGAGTTAACACAATAAAAGCATATGTTATCCCCAAATGGACATGTTTGTTCAATATGATCCCACTTAAAGTTCCAAAACCTTGGCTGGACATGCTCCAACATTCATATTCTAACTTTATTTGGAACGGGAAAACACCTAGAATAAACTCTCAAGTTTTAACAAAGAAAATTAACCAAGGAGGAATGGCCTTTCCACTAATAAAAGACATATATAGTGCTAATATAATTTCCCATATACATACATTTTATATCTCTGAGTCAAGAAAACAACCCTGGTATCAGATTGAATCAATAAAAACAAAAGAGAAAGATGTATCGCTTATAATCTGGGATGATAAGACCAATTATAATAGGCATTTAATGCAAGCTAATTCTATAATTGTATCTCATCTTATTGAAGAATGGCAACGAATTAAAAAAATTACTTAACATAACAACAAAGATAATTGAAGGAGCAAATATACGAGCTATTGAAAGAGCTATTCCAGACCTAAACCTCTCCAAATGGAGATTTGAAAGAGAGATTTATATTAAAGATCTCCTTCAAAACAATAATATGATGCCATTTAATAATCTTAAATCTAAATTTAATCTTTCTGATACTGAAATATTTTCCTATATGAGAGTAAGAGGCGTTTTAAATGATTCCTTGTTAAGAAAGGATTGAAGTATAAATAATTTGGTTTATAAGATTTTTGAGAAAAAAAAACACAAAATCAATATGTTCTATTGCAACTGATTTGATTAGACACATTTATTCAGATATCTATCCTACTGCTAAAAAACAATGGGAAAAATAACTCAATATTATATTAACTGATAAGAATTGGGGCACACCTATGAAATTACTTAGAAAATATATACATTGTTTAAATTTAATTGAAACTTTTCTTAAAGTCCTTCATAGGTGGTACCTAGTACCAACGAGATTAGCTAAAATATCTACATCTAATTCCTCCTTATGTTGGAGATGCCTAATGCATGAGGGAGATATGTTACACATTTGGTGGAGTTGCCCAAAAATTTCCAGTTTATTGGACTCAATATATAGTTTTCTAGAGCTATTTAATATTAAAATAAAAAAATGTCCACAAATAGGCTTACTCTATCTCAATTGGGATAGACTCCCGAAAGATCAATTAATATTGACCATCCATTCTCTTATTGCAGTGAAGATATTAATTGCAAGAACTTGGAAACAAATTAATACACCAGACAGGAAACAATTTATAACTCAATTATTGTTCCAGCTTGAAATGGAAAGAGGAGTTGCATATTTTAATAATGATGGAAAATATATTCATCATTTTGATAACTTGATATCTAAGATTAAAGAACGTTTTAATTGATTTAGTTCTTTTTTTTCCCATCTAAATACTTCAACCAAATATTGTTAATGTTTGTTATAATTTTATAAATTTAAATCTGCTCTGTCACCTGAAAGAGGCAGTATGTCATCAAAAGACTAAATAATGTCAATAAATTGTGCTAAAGTCATATTAATAGATAAAACCACTTTAAGATGCTCAACACATAATTCAATGTAAGAAGCTCTCTGATTTACACAATGCGCTTAGTGCCCATAATATCTATTTTGAAATACAATTACTAAAATTAAATGAAAAATGCATCAGTCACAATGGGTGTAAAGAAACAATGGACTAAGAAAACAAAATAGAGTAGTATGTGAAAACAATGTAATTTTTTATTAAATAATAATAAAATCTCAGTATTAGTATTACATTTATATGTACTTTGAAATCAAGCATTCACACATACTTGAGTGGAAATAGTTATTTACATTAAGGCAATACAAAATGCAATTCTGTATCTGGTTTATCAGATACATTTGATATTAGGGACATGATAGTTAAGATGCATTGTGTGGATAGCTTGAGGTACCAAAGAGTAATGTAACAACCACTTTAAGGTCGAGAAAGGAATTTTTCCCTTTGTGTATTTCAATCAGAAATCAAAGGCTGTTTTACTAGCTTTCCTAACACCTTAGTGACCAGACCGTTTTTAAATGTTCTTACCGTTAAGGACCAGGGATCTTTTTACATTTCTGGGGTGTTTGAGTTTAGCTGTAATTTTCTGCTTACTCATTTACTGTACCCACACATAGTATACACTGTTTTTCTCGCCATTAGTCTTTCTAAAGATACCATTATTTTCATCATATATAATCTACTATAAAAATTTTTATAAAATATGATGAAAAATGTAAAAAAAAAAAAAAACTTTTTCTAACTTTGACCCTCAAAATCTGTTACGCATCTACAACGGCCAAAAAACACCCATGCAAAGTAGTTTCTACATTTTGTCCTAGGTTTAGAAATATCCAATGTAAACATGTTCTTAGCTTTTTTTGAAAAGTTATAGGGCAATAAGTACAAGTAGCACTTTGCTATTTCCAAACCATTTAAAAAAAAAAAATAACCCAAGTTACATTGTAACACTAATATCTGTCAGGTATAACTGAATAACCCTTCACATGTATATATTTTTTAAAAGAAGACATGCAACCATTTTACCACCAATCTATGCCAAAAGAAAATAATAATAATAATAATAATAATAATAATAATAATAATAATAATAATCACTTGTGATTTTTTTGACACACATAGCAATTTAAGAATACATGTACGAAGAACTTTAAGGGTTACTGTCAAAGAACACCCCAATATGTGTTCACCAACATCTCCTGGATACAGTGATACCCCCCATGTATAGGTGTGTCAGGTTCTCTGGGGGCTAAAATACCTTATATGGAGGGTGCGCATTCCAGTTTTCCAACGTGGAATTTTCACAGATGGTCATCATGCACCCATGTTCTATTTGGGACATTTTTGAGGCCAGCCAATGTAATTTACCCCATTAACCATATAAGTTTGAAAAGAAGACACCCTAGGGTATTTCAAATGGTGGAACTTTAACATTTTCAATGCACTAATTCTACCACCAGTCTTTGTCAAACTTTTGGGTAGTCATTTTTTGTGTTATTTTTCTCTCACATTGTACTTTAGGCATGGATTCTCAGTTCCTGTTATGTGTTACTGACAAAGATTACTAGATTACTGGTGACTTCATCGTCGGGATAAGTTTTACTGTTATAAACACTCATTTGTGTTCAGAAAGGTCTCTCGAGTATAACATTACCCCCCCATGTACAGGTTTTATGGTGTTTTGGAAAGTTACAGGGTCAATTGGAGCTATACAGTAACTTTTTTTTACAAATTCTATTTGTATTTGTTTTTATACTGTATTTTCTTGCTGACACTAAGATGATCCATCTTCTCATCACCTGGTTCCACATATGCCCAGATTTGCTACTTGTTTGTAAGTGCAACTTTAAAAAATTTCTTGTGATTTTACTGTACTTCAACATATGTGGCTCTCTTTCTGCATTTATCAGAGGAATTTATGAAGATCCATGTAGCTGATATCTACTGGCCCCAATAATTGTTTTAACCCCTGGTGGGGGTGAGAAGCCTATATTTCACTTATGTTTGTGAGTGCAATACTTACCAGCACTATTTTCACTTTATTATAATTATATCACACTATGTAGTGTTTATTCCTATTATAGGTTCACATTGATTTTATCATCCTGGTTCCCATTACCAGGTTGTATTGTATATTATTACTTATTCTATATGTGTACTGGGTTCTTCCCAATTTTCTCTTTACCTTGGTTAATTGGGTGTCTGTGAGGTACACCTGGGAACACCTAGATTTCACGTACCTATTTTACTTTAGTGTGTATTGTTACAGAGATCTCCTCTGTTGGACATATACAGATACTTTGTTTTAATCCCTTTCGTTACTTTGTTTTCCCCACAAACTTCACTTGCCAGCCATTCGTATATACGAACGATCGACCACCCGGCCCTTGGCGTGTGTCGCCAATTAACCTTTGACCTCAGATCTACCGAATAAATACACGTAATACACGTAATACACAAATACCTCCATGCAGACGTGTGCCAATAATTAACTGCCGTGAGGATGCAGTCTGAGGTTAACCTCCACTTAGCGCGACATGGAGACAAATTCTCTGGAACTCTAATCGGCGACTGAACAGCACGAATCCCGCTTAAGGGACGGGCGTTCCCCCCAAAAAGCCAGAGACTGCTGAACAGACTTTTAAAGCAGAATTCTGGCACACCGTTCGTGAGATCTGAGCGTAATTCGTGTAACTTGTGTGCTCAGATCTGAGCTATCTGGCGAATGGTCGCATGAACATTTTTTGTATTAAAATACCAAAGTATAAAAATGGGGTATTTTCATGCGCTTGGAGATAATTAGGTTATTGTAACCAATTATCGCCAAGTTAGGCGGGAACATCAGGTCCAGAGCGGGCTGTCCGTTGGCCTGAAAATTGCATAAATTGCCGTGCATGAGTGCCAGTAAAGCAGTTCGTGTTACTCTCAAATCGCAGCCTCGACTCGTTTTGTAGGGGAAAGGGTATCCTGGCTGTGCTATAACTAGTGGGATGATTCTACACTTGCAGGATTTTGCAGGATTTTGCCGATTGAAGCAGCGTTCGTCTCTCAAAGCGGTCCAACCCCCAACAAGCCCAGGGCAACCGTAACATGTATATATTGTATATTTTCAAAATAGGGCTTGTCCGATTCAGGTTGCCAGATTGGTTTGCTGGGCCTATGTTGCCTTTTAAAACCATATGGTAGCCCAGGAATGTGAAATAACCCCATCAGGGCATACCATTTTCAAATGTAGTCAACCCAGGGTATTCAAAGGGGGTACGTACAGTCTATTGTAGTAGCCACTTAGTCACGAACGGTTGCGAAAGTTAGTGTATTTGAAAGAGAGAGAGAAAGAGAGAGAGAAAGATAGAGAGAGAGAGAGAGAAAGAAAGAGTGAATGAAAGAGAGAGAGAGAGAGAGAGAGAGAGAGAAAGAGAGAGAGAGAAAGAGAGAGAGAGAAAGAGAGAGAGAAAGAAAGAGAGAAAGAGAGAGACAGAGACAGAGAGACAGAGAGAGAGAGAGAGAGAGAGAGAGAGAGAGAGATCCATCCAAGAGGGATGAACTCACCTGAAAATGCATACATTATAGGGTGCTGCTGGGGCCAAAATATACCAAATACAGAATCCAGCGCACTCGCTTATTTCCTAAACAATGATTTCAAATCTTAGAGATTATAATTGTTTGATTTAAAAACACCTCACCTAGGCAAAAAATAATAGGGGTTTAGTTACATTATATGATCATATGTTGCATGAGCCTGCCACAATGTCTTTCTTGGCAGGTCCTACGCTAGCAGCCTAATGCTTGCTCTTATGAGATTAACCCACTTACTTGGGAAATACTTCCTTACTGGGACTTTCTGCAAGTCAAGGCTAAATAGGGTCCTGGAATGAGGCACCTGTGACAGGGAGGGGTGCAAAACCAAAACCTGGCTCCTCCGATAGCGCTTGAAGTGGTATAAACCCCACTCAAGGATACAGGTGTAAATATACATTTTTCCGTCCGTGTATATGTGGAGATAAACAAACAGAACCACAATAGTGTTCACCGTAAAAAGGAGTGTAAGCAAAAATAAATAAGTTAAACCTACTAACATGCTAAAGAGCAAGTTCCAGTTTGCTCAATCCAAAGTGCTTGGAAGGTATGATCCCCACAAGGGATATAGCTCCAAACAATCAGAGATCTTAGAAAATTAGAAAATTTTAATGAACAAGCAGATATTTTAAAGAAAAAATTGATTGAAAAAAATTATTCAGAGACAGACCTATTAGAAAATATCAATGAGATCAAACACAAAAATAAGGATGAACTTCTAATATACAAAACAAAAACTAACAATGAATCTATATATCTCCCTATTACTTTTAACTATAATAATAAGAGTAGTGAAATTAAAAAGATTATTAAAAAACATTGGCACATTTTAAAACATGACGACAAACTTAGTAAAATTATTCCCAAAAAGCCAAATATAGTTTTTAGAGGAGCTCCCAATTTTAAATCAATTTTAACCACAAATTTTACTAAAACAATTCCACTGAAAAATCCAGCATCCTTTTTTCCCACAAACTAAGGGTTCTACAAATGTAAAACATGTATTGTATGCAAGACTACTGGTTCCACATTACCATCTAAGCTGACGCAATTTACTTCAAAATAGGACTAGAATTATGTACAATATTAAGGAGCTCATAAGTTGAAATACTAAAAATTTAATTTATCTGCTCGAATGCCCATGTGGCTTCCAGTACGTTGGAATGACCACAAGGTGCTTAAAAATTAGATTGAGCGAACATTGCAGAAACATCAAAAATGGATACTTAAATCACTCAGTATCCAAACATTTTATTAACCACAATAAAGACCCTAAAATGTTAAAATGTATTGGAATAAAAAAAAAAAAGTCCTAGGAAGAACTGAAATGGAATGGGTCTACAAGTTACAGACCCTCACACCTCATTGTTTAAATGCAGATTTTGATATGTATAACATTTTATGAGTATGCATACTATTAATACTATATGTCACATTTTCTTGTTATGAAACTCATTTTGTTTTAATATTTCAATTATTATTTGAGCATTTTATAACATCTATTTAAAAATAGCACCCAATGATATATTCATATCATTATGTTTTTATTAATTGAGAATACTTTTCCCCTCTGTCTATAACAATTATGTATATCATAATTTACCTATTGGGGCAATAATTAGAGCCTTTAATTTTACAGTCATTCATCTATATCAACGGCATTAATTTTTATTTTTCCGTCAGGTATTTTGGCCTTTTATGCCTCCCTTACTCAGTTTCCTCCCCTATGGGATTGGCTCACTACTATCACCAAGAGTGATCCACTCGCCGCCCCCTCCTGCGTGCGCACGCCGACCGGCATGACTACATTTCCCATGGAGCTTAGCTCCAAAATATGCCGGTCACGTGCTGCCTCGCAGGGAGTGGTTAAACATTATTGGGCAGAGCAAGCCGCTAATCGCGTGCCGCCCTCCCTAAACTAGCTACATTTCCCATGGAGCCGAGGTCCAGACATGTGATTTTAAGATTTTATAAATATAAAAAATAAGCCTTGTTTTTCATATATAGCTATATTATATAGTTCATATTAGTCTACTCTTTAAAAATGTATATTTATTATTTTATTTTAATAAGTTTTAAAAATGTTTCTTAAATATGTGTTTGCAATTGGTTAATTCGTTTTTTGGCGCCAATTTTAATTATCACATACTCTTATAAATACTGTTTCTTGACAGGTACAATGTTATACTACCATTTTGATAAAGCCTTATAGGTGAAACGCGTTAATGGTTTTAAATTGTGGTTACCTTTTTTATAGGACCAATCCTTATTTTATTGTATTTTATATGCACTCTTTTATTTACTGTTCCTGGCATTTTTTATTTGTATCCTGAATCAAGAAATCCTACGTGGGGATCATTCCACCAGCGCTGTATCAATAGAGCAGTATGTTTTGCTCTATACTTGTAAGTATATTTTATTTTAACTTATTTTAAATATATTTTTTCCAATTGAGAGCACTATTGCTGTTTTTTTATATATTTTGTAGTACGACAAAACCAAGGTCTGATTGACGGACGCAACTTTCCAGTATATCCCGTAGCGGGGATTATACCGCTAAACGCCCTTCATCCTAGAGCTGGTCCAAGCTCCTCCAAATGTTAGTGTATTATCCTCTTTTCCTTTTATTTATTTTATCCTTGGATCCGCAATACTTCACCATTGGCAGTTTGTCGTGTTTCCAATTTTGTCTTCACATATACGGATTATTTTACAACCCGGACGGATCAACTCCTGAGGACTGTACACATATCCCATCCAGCTATATCAGTGAGACGTTTCATTTATTTATTTTTATGCAATAGTTTTGCCACTTAGAAAAACTCTTATTTTATAGAGACTTTTTTATAGACCTATTTTGTGGTTACCTATTCATTGTGACCATTTGGTCTGGTTTTTACTCTTATTAATTACTGTATTTTAGTTCCTAGCGCAGCCCTTACCCCCTTTTATCCCTTTCAATCAGATATCTGCCTTGGGGGATTCTGACTCACTATAAAACTATAAAGCAAATGACATGGCAGACAAACTTGAGCCCCTCAGATATATTCTACTATCTCAAGATTCCAAGATTTCTTTCACAAGACATTCCACCTCAACATAACTAACCACAGAAAACAAGTTCTTTAGGAGGATACCTATTTAAATCCCTACTCACCTGGACACAGGACTCAGAGAGCTCAATAGAGAGTGAATCTAGATAGGTAGAAAAGGAAACATTTTTCTCACCTGCTGCAGCTTTTAAGATTCACTGTCTACAACCCTGGGCTTCCCAGTATTTCATCTGGATGGAATGGATTGTTTCCTCCCGGGTTTCGGCACCATTAAATTGTCATGGATAAATAATCCAAAGATATGTTCAGGGGAAACCAAATTGTTAGTTCAAGCGCGCTAGGTGAAGCAATCAGACACACCAGACACTTATGAATTGAAAATTATTTCTCTTTTTAATCAGAGTTTACAGTTTATATAGCTTTATGACTTGCGTGACAAAAAAACAGGATGCTAAAAAACAGGATGCTAAAAGGCACTTCGTACCCTAAAAGGAATTTACAGAACTAAGCATATTTCAACGGAGAAAACGGAGAAAATATCATATATATATATATATATATATATATATATATATAAATGTAGTTAGTTAGGACAAAAGAAGTGGGGCTGAGGGTAAAGCTGCAATTGTCTCCTCACAGAATGTCAGGAGACTGTCACAAGTAAAGAAATTATGCTACTTGTCAGACACTGAAACTAGGGAAAAAGTTCAAAGCATATCATGATCTAAGTTAGCGAATTTAGTAAAAACAGACTGGTCATCTGTAGCTTGAGTCTTGGGTCAAGATGCATTCCATCACATGTGTATATATCTCAAAGTACACTTATAATAAAATCATATAAATGCATTATATATGTATAAAATATAAAGTGCTTGAATTATTGCATAATATATTCTACATATATAATACAGACACTCCTCACTTACCGACCGGGTTCCGTTCCTATGACCCGGTCGTAGAACAAAATCGCTCGGTAAGTGAGGAGTTAAGGGATTCCCTGCTCTAGTACGTTCAGGGGAGTTTCTCCGAACATAGACATATGCACCAGAGCAGGGAATCCCCATGACGGCTCGCACTTACTCATTGTCGTATGTGCGAGCAGTCGTAAAACAGGTAGGTCGCTAAATGAGGACCACCTGTATTTGTAGAATATATCTATTTTATTATTTTTTTTTGGAGGGCCGGGGTGGCCGGAGCTGCTGCAGGGGGACTGCTGGGGTTCCTGGCAGTTTCCTCCAACTGTGATCGCTGCGGATCACCTGTCCAGCTAAGTCCAGGGCTCCCATTTGCCACGGATGTACTTCATATCCAAACTTCTTTGTCTTTTTCCACATTTCCGACACGACGGCCATAGATTATCCATAGATGTTCAGGCCACAGCAGACCTTCACATGTGGAAGGAATTCTTAACCACCTGGAATGGTAAAAGCTTGTTCTATATGGTCAGACACGGCATCTACCATGGGTTTCGCAGCAATCTTTGGGAACGAATGGCTTTGGGGTAGTTAGCCTGAGGAAGTCCAAGTCTTGGAAGTTTTTTTTACGACCTCAGCTCTTTTTGAGATCTACCCAATTGTAGTGGCTGCTGTGGCATGGGGGCATTTTTGGTGAAGGTCATCAGTTCGTTGCTACTCAGACAACCAGGCCACATGTCACATCATCAACAATGTCCGCTCATCATCTCTAACAATCATGAGACTTCTCAGGAAACTTACTTGGTTGGCAGCATGTCACAATTTCTTCTTGGTTTGCTTTCATGTACCAGGCATTTGTAACCTAGCCGCTGCTAGTTTGTCTAGATTCAATTTTCAGGCTTTTCATCAAGCACTTCCGTCAACTGCTCAAGCAGCCACAGCCACTCCTCCGTTTCAGAGGCTAATCATGGATTAGCATTAATTATGCAACACAGCAGGGATCTGTCCACATTAGCACTATAATCCAACACTCACAAAACATACAACAGATCCTTCACACTGTTTAAAAGATTTATATTGGAATATGACTCATCCCAACCTTTTGTCATGACATCTATCCTAACCGTCGCTTCTTTTTGCCACCTTAAACTACCCTTATCTTACAACACAATTAAATTATATCTTACAGGCATTTAACATCACATGCTAACACTCTGGCCTAACACACATAGCTTCATGTCATCATATCAGATAAAGACCATACTAAGAGGTATTCAGAAATCCGTTCCTCCACACCCCCCTTAGAGATTACCTATAGACAACACACTTTTCCAATCACTATCTAACCTATTAGACTCCAAACCTTTCCATTCTACCACCAATTCAGTCTTCAAAGCAGCTATGTACATAGCCTTCTATGGTTTCCTCAGACTAAGAGAATTCACGACTATCACCACCACTCAGACAGACAGATGTCTTTTACGGGGACACCTACGCAAACATATGGACCACTACATACTGACACTACCCCAGTCCAAAACAAGCCAACACGCACCTCCAGTGGAAGTCACTTATTATCCTACCCACAACAGATGGTGTCCAGTGGCGGCTCTAGATTCCTACCTTCTACATACTACATCACGACCATCACAAAATTTATTCGCACTACAAGGCTCTGTACTCACTACCAGTACTTTCATGAAATACATCAGATCCATGTTAACCATGCTAGGCTTTAACCCTTCTTCCTACTCAGGTCACTCCTTTTGCATAGTGGCGACCTCCACAGCTACAAGCCCTAACATAACAGTGCATATCATAAAATCACTGTATTATTTTTTAAATGTACACTACTGTTACACCAGATATGAGTTGCACTGGTGTGACACTGTGCCCTGGCAGGCCCTGAAACGCACACGTGTAAAGGAAATTGACTGCTATTATTTCTATATTATTACAGTCAAATTTCTAGTTTTTTTTTTAATGTACACTACTGTTACACCAGTGATTGGCCCACGTCATGCCTACGCCCCCAACGCGTTCATGTGTGGGGGTGCTGGAATGACGTGGGCCAATGGGAGCCTGAATCAACTTCTACCCCTTTAAGAGCGAGCTCGTGACTCGAGCCGTGCTCCTAGTGCCAGGCGGGCCACGTGACCGATCACTGCGGTCAGTGCACGTGGCTAAGTCAGAAGAGGAGATCAAGCCGCATGCGGCTCGTGTGGAGGCAGGAGTGATCCAGCCACGCGCGGCTCAAGCTTAGGTCCCAGGATAAGGTAAATACAGCCACAACCACTTATCCCAATCACACACCTTTCCTAATGTCCTACCGCATATTTAATAAAACAGATAGACCCCCTACTTCATCCAGGTTACCGATCGATAGTTCGATATTCTGAGCCCTCTCTGATTTACTGTACACGACTATTCGATATTCCCACAAATTTTATATAGCATTTTATTTTTGTTTGAGACCACCTTAAAAATATTGGATATCGCTAAAAATCATGATCACTATATACTTTCTCTACAAACCTCTAAAACTAACCAAACTACTCATCCATCCGCTATACCACTTTATCCCACCTAGAACTAGTGCCCAGTTAAAATACTTGACTCTTACTTACCCACACTCAGTCATGCCACACACATTTCACCACTACTCTCACTGAATCCCTCTGACTACGGCTAAATTCATCTTCTACATCAGAACACTACTCCTAAGATTGGGTTGTTTCCATGTCTTGGGTCTTTCATTTAGAATAGGGGCAGCTTCGGTCTCCTTCAACACTGACACTCCAGTTCAAATTATTAAAAGATTGGGCAGATGGAAATCCTCAGTCTACAACCGATATATTCCTCATCCCGAGAAAGAAATAAGGAAAGCTTTTAAAAGTTTGGCTTTGTAAATTTGTTGCAATACGTGTGTTTTTCTTTAATACCTTTTCACCCTCTTTGCATGAACCCAATTTACATATATTACTAATATGTTTCTGAACATATATATTATATTATTCACTCACTCACTCTCAGCCTAAGACATCATGCTGCCTAGGTCCAACGATAAATGACTATGGGGGATAATGTATAATAAACACAGGTTACTGGCTATGGGGGGGGGGGGGATAATGTATAATAAACACAGGTTACTGGCTATGGGGGGGATAATGTATAATAAGCACAGGTTACTGGCTATGGGAGGATAATGTATAATAAACACAGGTTACTGGCTATGGGAGGATAATGTATAATAAACACAGGTTACTGGCTATGGATGGATAATGTATAATAAACACAGGTTACTGGCTATGGGGAGGATAATGTATAATAAACACAGGTTACTGGTTGTGGGGGGATAATGTATAATAAACACAGGTTACTGGCTATGGGGGGATAATGTATAATAAACACAGGTTACTGGCTATGGGAGGATAATGTATAATAAACACATGTTAATGGCTATGGAGGATAATGTATAATAAACACAAAAAAAAAGAAAAAAAAGAATGCAGCTTCAGAATTAATCTAAATTGTATGCTGTCTAGGAGGTGGGATGGTTTGGGAGGGAGGGTCTGCTGCTGATTGGCTGGAATGTGTCTGCTGACCGTGAGGTACAGGGTCAAAGTTTACTCAATGATGACGAATAGGGGGCGGACCGAACATCGCATATGTTCGCCATCCGTGGCGAACGCGAACAAGCTATGTTCGCCAGGAACTATTCCGGACATCACTAATATACACATATACACACACACACATATATATATATATATATATATATATATATATATATATACACACACACACACACACACAAACACATACATATACATATATACACACACACAAAAAATTCATTCTAAGTGTATTTTGAGCTATATATAAAATATATACATGTATTAGTATATATATATACACACACACACACACACACACACTATAAAATTTAACAATGAATGAAAAATAAACTGTAAAAATAATAAATATATATAATTTTATTCTATCTGTATTTTGAGATATATATATATATATATATATATATATCTCAAAATACAGATAGAATAAAATTAAAATATATATATATTTATATATATATAATTTTACTCTAAGTGTATTTTTTATATTAATACATGTATATATTTTAATAAAAAATACACATCATTATTATTATTATGATATTTATATAGCGCCATCAAATTCTGCAGCGCTTTACAATGGGTGGACGAACAGACATGTAGTTGTACTAGACAAGTTGGACACACAGGAACAGAGGGGTTGAGGGCCCTGCTCAATGAGCTTACATGCTAGAGGGAGTGGGGTAAAATGACACAAAAAGGTAAGGATAGTATTAGACTAGTGACAGTTGCAGTTATTTTATATATAAGAGAGAAATTTATATATATATATATATATATATATATATATATATATACACATATATACATACATACATACATACATACATACACACACACACATACATACATTCATTTTGGCCATGAGCGATCATATGGCCTCTGGGGGTCCTAAATTGCGGAGGGGGGACTGTCTGGGCTGAGCCCAGATGGTCCCCCCTATGAAGAAGAGAAGACCGGGGAATGGCAGCAATCAATAAGTAGCAGTTGGGGGGGATCAAATTTACCTTAAGGACCTTTTTTTGTCGGACATACCTCATACGTCCGTGATCCTTACCATGCCGGCGATCGCGGTCGGGGGGATTCTCAGGGAGCCTGTAATGACAGGTAGTCCCCCTGCTGGCTGAAATCAAATAAAAAAATGTTAAAAAAGGGTATAAAAAAATAATATACTTAGATCATATATATATATATATATATATATATATATATATATATATTATATATATATATATATGATCTAAGTATATATATACACATATACATACACACACATACACTGTCTAGGTGTATTTTAATATTAATATATATATAGTTATATATATATATATATATATATATATATATATATATATATTAATATCAAATTACACGTAGACTGATACTGATTAAATATATATATATATATATATAATTATTGTTATATATATATTTATATATAATATACAAAAATATGTAAATACGTAAAAAAATAAAATTAAAAAAATAATTAAAAATAAATTATTAAAAAATATATAGATGTGTTTTATTTTGTTCTAACTGTATTGTGATATTAATATATATTTATATCAAAATACACGTAGAACGAAATAATATATATATCTATATTCATAAATATATACGTATATATCACTATATATACCTATATATAAATACAAATATAAAAAAAAATATATATATATATATAATGCTGTCCTGATGAAAGCACACAAGAGGTGTATGCTGTCCTGATGAAAGCACACAAGAGGTGCTGAAACGTTGACTACGGAGTAAAGTAATATTTTTGCTTATTTGAAAATCCTGGGAGTGCTGGTCTTTTTTTGGCTTTATATATATATACGTATATATACACATATGTATATATATATATATATATATATATATATATATATATATATATATATATATATATATACATATATTAATTCTACACATATATTTATGTAATATTTTTACATAATTAGGTATCCTAATTAATTACAATTAGCGGGACCTGCCTGACAACCCAATGCCGAAAGTATAGGGAATTTAATTTGCTAGCACTATATTTAACCCTATAACTTTCCAAGACACCATAAAACCTGTACATGGGGGGTACTGTTGTACTCGGGAGACTTTGCTGAACACAAATATTAGTGTTTCAAAACAGTAAAATGTATTACAACGATGATATCACCAGTAAAAGTGACATTTTTTGCATTTGTCACGCACAAACAGCACTTACACGGATGATATTATTGCTGCAATACTTTTTACTGTTTTGAAATACAAATATTTGTGTTCAGCAAAGTCTCCCGAGTACAACAGTACCCCTCATGTACAGGTTTTATGGTGTTTTCAAAAATTACAGCGTCAAATATAAGGCTTGTGTTTCATTTTTTTGACATTATTTTTCGCCAGATTGCTTACGGTGCCTTTGTGACTCTATGGTAGCCCAAGAATGAAAATTACCCCTATGATGGCACACCATTTGCAATAGTAGACAACCCAAGGTATTGCAAATGGGGTATGTCCAGTCTTTTTTAGTAGCCACGTAGTCACAAACACTGGCCAAAATTGAAGTTTTTTGCATTTTTCACACACAAACAAATACTAACGCTAACTTTGGCCAGTGTTTGTGACCAAATGGCTACTAAAAAAGTCTGGACATACCCCATTTGCAATACCTTGGGTTGTCTACTATTGCAAATGGTATGCCATTATGGGTGTAAATTTATTTCCTGAGTACTGTTTTACACGTGAGACTTTGCTGAATATAAATATGTGTATTTTATTGCAGTAAAAGCAAACAGTATTATGACATTGACAGTTAAAATGTCATGTAGAACTAAGAAAATAACAAAATTTCTTATTTTCTCCCATTTTTTTCATATTCAATTATGTTTCATAGCTAAATATTTGATATTAAAGGAAAGCCCTGTTTCCCCTGAATAAAATGATATATAATAAGGGGGGTGCATTTAATATGAAAGAGGTGAATTACGGTTTGGAAGACATATGGCGCAAATGCCAGGTTTTGTTTACATTTTGTTTCGTTCACAACTTGTACATTTGGCTGCAGTCTTAAGGGGTTAAGGGGTTAAGAAACCATTGCAAAACAATGAAGTGTGAAAGTGTAAACATGATGGACATGAACCCTTTTGCCTATAATAGTAAATATATAGCTATATGTGCAGAAGTGCGGCATTTAATTATTTTGAGTGTGTTTGGAAGCAGTAGTAATCGCAGCATAATAACTTAGACTAAAAATAAGTGAAAGTTCAACCTTTCACACATCATTCCTACTGCTGTTAATCCAATGATCAATAACTTAACCCCTTAAGGACCAAACTTCTGGAATAAAAGGGAATCATGACATGTCACACATGTCATGTGTCCTTAAGGGGTTAAAGGGACACTATAGTCAACAAAACAACTTGTTGACTATAGTTTTATGAAGCAGTTTTTTGTATAAATCATGCCTCTGTAGTCTCACTGCTCAGTTATCTGCCATTTGGGAGTTAAATCCCTTTGTTTATGCATTCTAGGCACAGCTCCCTGCATGTGACTTCCTGGAAAGACTCATGTAATGTTTACACTCCTTTATTACAAATTCTATGTATTTAGAATTTATTAAATCCTGCTCTCTTGATAGCTTGTTAGACCTTGCAGGAGCCTCTTGTGTGTGATTAAAGTTCAATTTACAGAGCAAGAGATAAAAACTTCTGAACTAAGCTAGCATCTGACTGAAAATAAAAAACACTTTTTATACAGGATGTGTCAGTTACAGTCAGGGGAGTTGTGCTAGGGCTGCATAAACAGAAACAAAAGTGATTTAACTCCTAAATGGCAGAAAATTGAGTAGTGAGATTGCATGGGGCATTATCTACATACAAAAACTGCTTCATAAAGTGGTTTGTTTTTGTGACTGTAGTGTCCCTTTAAGTTATTTCTATATTTAACCCCTTAAGGACTGGACTTTTTTTGCGATGTTGTACATTTGCGACCAGGCATCTTTTTGACACTTTTGTGGTGTTTGTGTTTAGCTGTAATTTTCCGCTCTCTCATTTACTGTTCCCATACAAATTATATATTGTTTTTTCAGGACAAAAGGGTCTTTCTTTACATACCATTATTTATATAATCTCATGTAATTTAATTTTAAAAAAATGAAAAAATATGATGAAAAATTGAAAAAAATACAAGTTTTTTGAATTTTATGTGAAAAATCTTTTACTCATCTACAAAAGCGAATGAAAAAAACTGCTAAATAGATTCAAAATGTTGTCCTGAGTTCAAAAATACCCAGTGTTTACATGCTTTTTGTTATTTTTTTGCATGTTATAGGGCTATAAGTACAAGTAGGATATTGCGGTTTCAAAACATACATTTTTAAAATGTATCAATAGTGACATTGTAACACTATTATCTGTCATAAATTGCTAAATAACACCCCACATGTACATATTTTTTTAAAAGTAGACAACCCAGGGTATTCAATATGGGGTATGTCCAGACTTTTTTTAGTAGCCACTTAGTCGCAAGTAAAAAACTAAATTGAACGCTAATTTTGGCCAGTGTTTGTGACTAAGTGGTTACTAAAAAAGACTGGACATACCCCATTTGCAATACCTTGGGTTGTCTTCTTTTGCAAATGGTATGCCATCATGGGGGTAATTCTCATTCCTGGGCTACGCTCTCAAAGGCAACGTAACCAACCTGGCCATTTTCAATGTAAAAATATTTGACCCATATATTTGACCCTGTAACTTTCAAAAACGCTATAAAACCTGTACATGGGGGTCCTGTTCTACTCAGGAGACTTTGCTGAACACAAATATTAGTGTTTCAAAATGGAAAATGTATCACAACAATTATATCATCAGTAAAAGTGCTGTTTGTGTGTGAAAAATGCAAAAAAAGTCACTTTCACTGACAATATCATCGCTGTGATATGTTTTACTGTTTTGAATCACTAATATTTGTGTTCAGTGAAGTCTCCCGAGTAAAACAGTACCCCCCATGTACAGGTTTTAGGGTGTCGTAGAACGTTACAGGGTAAAATACAGTGATAGCAAATTAAATTCTCTGGACTTTCGGCCTGGGTTGGCAGGCAGGTCCCTTAAATTGCAATCAATAAAATAACTTAATTATGTAAAAATATTACATAAATACGCACGTAGAATTTAAATATATATGCATATTTATATATTTGTAGTCTACGTGTATATTTATATAATTATTTATGTAATTTTGTATATGGACATATGAATAGTTTGCATTCTTTTTATTTATTTATATATACATAGATATATATACAATTTCATTCTAAGTGTATTTTGATATAAATATATATATATTAATATCAAAATACAGTTAGAATAAAATTTTGTATAGATATATAATTTTTTTATTATTTTTAATTTTTTTAATTTAATTTAAATGATTTATTATTCGTATTTTATAATAATATATATATACAATATATATAGTTATTATATATATATATATATATATATATATATACGTGTGTAAATTAATTATAAGTGTATTTTTATATTAATATATGTACATATTAATATAAAAATACACTTAGCATGACATTTAGTGATGTACCGAACTGTCCGCCGGCGAACAGTTCCCGGCGAACTTAGCGTGTTCGCGTTTGCCGCGGCGGGCGGACACATGCGCAGTTCGATCCGCCCCCTATTCGTCATCATTGGGCAAACTTTGACCCTGTGCCTCTCGGTCAGCAGACACATTCCAGCCAATCAGCAGCACTCCTTCCCTTCCACACCCTCCAACCTCCCTCCCAGCATCCATTTTCGATTCATTCTGAAGCTGCATGCTTAGTGAGAGGAGGGAAAGTTTAGCTGCTGCTGATTAGATAGGGAAATTGATAGCTAGGCTAGGGTATTCAGTGTCCACTACAATCCTGAAGGACTCATCTGATCTCTGCTGTAAGGACAGCACCCCAAAAAGCCCTTTTTAGGGCTATAACATCAGGCTGCTTTTTTTTTTTTTTTTTCCTGTGTAATGTAATTGCAGGTGCCTGCCTGCCAGCTTCTGTGTGAGGTTCACATTGGATACTGTGCCTACTTGCCCAGTGCCACCACTCATATCTGTTTTAACAATAGGTTAAGCTTTACATTTAAAATAAATATTTTTTTTTCACTGTAATAGAAGAGCAGTTGCCTGCCTGCAAGTAGTGATGTACCGAACTGTCCGCTGGCGAACAGTTCCCGGCGAAATTAGCGTGTTCGCCGCGGCGGGCGGACACATGCGCAGTTCGATCCGCCCCCTATTCGTCATCATTGGGCAAACTTACACCCTGTGCCTCTCGGTCAGCAGACACATTCCAGCCAATCAGCAGCACTCCCTCCCTTCCACACCCTCCAACCTCCCTCCCAGCATCCATTTTCGATTCATTCGGAAGATGCATGCTTAGTGAGAGGAGGGAAAGTTTAGCTGCTGCTGATTAGATAGGGAAATTGATAGCTAGGCTAGGGTATTCAGTGTCCACTACAATCCTGAAGGACTCATCTGATCTCTGCTGTAAGGACAGCACCCCAAAAAGCCCTTTTTAGGGCTAGAACATCTGGCTGCTTTTTTTTTTTTTTTCCTGTGTAACGTAATTGCAGGTGCCTGCCTGCCAGCTTCTGTGTGAGGTTCACATTGGATACTGTGCCTATTTGCCCAGTGCCACCACTCATATCTGTTTTAACAATAGGTTAAGCTTTACATTTAAAATAAATATTTTTTTTTCACTGTAATAGAAGAGCAGTTGCCTGCCTGCCAGCTTCTGTGTCAGGTTGGATGCCTTGCCCATTTGCACAGTCAGTGCCACCACTCATATCTGTTTTAACAATTGGTTAAGCTTTAGATTTTAAATAAATATTTTTTTTCACTGTAATAGAAGAGCAGTTGCCTGCCTGCCAGCTTCTGTGCGAGGTTCACATTGGATACTGTGCCCACTAGCCCAGTGCCACCACTCATATCTGTTTTAACAATTGGTTAAGCTTTAGATTTAAAATAAATAAAACATTTTCACTGTAATAGAAGAGCAGTTGCCTGCCTGCCAGCTTCTGTGTCAGGTTGGATGCCTTGCCCATTTGCACAGTCAGTGCCACCACTCATATCTGTTTTAACAATAGCTTAAGCTTTAGATTTTAAAGAAATCATTTTTTTTCACTGTAATAGAAGATCAGTTAGTTGTCTGCAAGCGTCTGGGTGTCAGGCCTACTTCAGCGTGTGCTCTGCAGACCTGTGCCAGCGTGCTTTGACAGTTGCCAATCATATCTGGTGTCTCTTTAGCATGCTTTTACAAAGAAAAAAGGTTTCCAGTGTAAGCTAATAGCAGACAGTCAGTGTCCTTCAAGCGGCTCTGTCAGGCCTTCCTTCAGCGTGTGCCCTGCACAACCCTGCCAGCGTGCTTTGACAGTAGCCACTCATATCTTGTGTCTCTATAGCGTGCTTTTACAACCAAAATTTTGTTTCCACTGTAATAGAAGAGCAGTTGCCTGCCTGCCAGCTTCTGTGTGAGGTTCACATTGGATACTGTGCCCACTAGCCCAGTGCCACCACTCATATCTGTTTTAACAATTGGTTAAGCTTTAGATTTAAAATAAATATTTTTTTTTCACTGTAATAGAAGAGCAGTTGCCTGCCTTCCAGCTTCTGTGTGAGGTTCACATTGGATACTGTGCCCACTAGCCCAGTGCCACCACTCATATCTGTTTTAACAATTGGTTAAGCTTTAGATTTTAAAGAAATCATTTTTTTCACTGTAATAGAAGATCAGTTAGTTGTCTGCAAGCATCTGGGTGTCAGGCCTACTTCAGCGTGTGCTCTGCAGACCTGTGCCAGCGTGCTTTGACAGTTGCCAATCATATCTGGTGTCTCTATAGCGTGCTTTTACAACCAAAATTTTGTTTCCACTGTAATAGAAGAGCAGTTGCCTGCCTGCCAGCTTCTGTGTGAGGTTCACATTGGATACTGTGCCTACTTGCCCAGTGCCACCACTCATATCTGTTTTAACAATTGGTTAAGCTTTACATTTAAAATAAATATTTTTGTTTCACTGTAATAGAAGAGCAGTGAGTTGTCTGCAAGCGTCTGGGTGTCAGGACTACTTCAGCGTGTGCTCTGAAGACCTGTGCCAGCGTGCTTTGACAGTTGCCAATCATATCTGGTGTCTCTTTAGCGTGCTTTTACAAAGAAAAAAGGTTTCCAGTGTAAGCTAATAGCAGACAGTCAGTGTCCTTCAAGCGGCTCTGTCAGGCCTTCCTTCAGCGTGTGCCCTGCACAACCCTGCCAGCGTGCTTTGACAGTTGCCACTCATATCTTGTGTCTCTATAGCATGCTTTTACAACCAAAATTTTGTTTCCACTGTAATAGAAGAGCAGTTGCCTGCCTGCCAGCTTCTGTGTGAGGTTCACATTGGATACTGTGCCCACTAGCCCAGTGCCACCACTCATATCTGTTTTAACAATAGCTTAAGCTTTAGATTTTAAAGAAATCATTTTTTTTCACTGTAATAGAAGATCAGTTAGTTGTCTGCAAGCATCTGGGTGTCAGGCCTACTTCAGCGTGTGCTCTGCAGACCTGTGCCAGCGTGCTTTGACAGTTGCCAATCATATCTGGTGTCTCTATAGCGTGCTTTTACAACCAAAATGTTGTTTCCACTGTAATAGAAGAGCAGTTGCCTGTCTGCCAGCTTCTGTGTGAGGTTCACATTGGATACTGTGCCTACTTGCCCAGTGCCACCACTCATATCTGTTTTAACAATTGGTTAAGCTTTACATTTAAAATAAAAAAAAAAAATTCACTGTAATAGAAGAGCAGTTAGTTGTCTGCAAGCGTCTGGGTGTCAGGCCTACTTCAGCGTGTGCTCTGCAGACCTGTGCCAGCGTGCTTTGACAGTTGCCAATCATATCTGGTGTCTCTTTAGCGTGCTTTTACAAAGAAAAAAGGTTTCCAGTGTAAGCTAATAGCAGACAGTCAGTGTCCTTCAAGCGGCTCTGTCAGGCCTTCCTTCAGCGTGTGCCCTGCACAACCCTGCCAGCGTGCTTTGACAGTTGCCACTCATATCTTGTGTCTCTATAGCGTGCTTTTACAACCAAAATTTTGTTTCCACTGTAATAGAAGAGCAGTTGCCTGCCTGCCAGCTTCTGTGTGAGGTTCACATTGGATACTGTGCCCACTAGCCCAGTGCCACCACTCATATCTGTTTTAACAATTGGTTAAGCTTTAGATTCTAAAGAAATCATTTTTTTTTTCACTGTAATAGAAGAGCAGTTGCCTGCCTGCCAGCTTCTGTGTCAGGTTGGATGCCTTGCCCATTTGCACAGTCAGTGCCACCACTCATATCTGTTTTAACAATTGGTTAAGCTTTAGATTTTAAATAAATATTTTTTTTCACTGTAATAGAAGAGCAGTTGCCTGCCTGCCAGCTTCTGTGTGAGGTTCACATTGGATACTGTGCCCACTAGCCCAGTGCCACCACTCATATCTGTTTTAACAATTGGTTAAGCTTTAGATTTAAAATAAATAAAACATTTTCACTGTAATAGAAGAGCAGTTGCCTGCCTGCCAGCTTCTGTGTCAGGTTGGATGCCTTGCCCATTTGCACAGTCAGTGCCACCACTCATATCTGTTTTAACAATAGCTTAAGCTTTAGATTTTAAAGAAATCATTTTTTTTCACTGTAATAGAAGATCAGTTAGTTGTCTGCAAGCGTCTGGGTGTCAGGCCTACTTCAGCGTGTGCTCTGCAGACCTGTGCCAGCGTGCTTTGACAGTTGCCAATCATATCTGGTGTCTCTTTAGCATGCTTTTACAAAGAAAAAAGGTTTCCAGTGTAAGCTAATAGCAGACAGTCAGTGTCCTTCAAGCAGCTCTGTCAGGCCTTCCTTCAGCGTGTGCCCTGCACAACCCTGCCAGCGTGCTTTGACAGTAGCCACTCATATCTTGTGTCTCTATAGCGTGCTTTTACAACCAAAATTTTGTTTCCACTGTAATAGAAGAGCAGTTGCCTGCCTGCCAGCTTCTGTGTGAGGTTCACATTGGATACTGTGCCCACTAGCCCAGTGCCACCACTCATATCTGTTTTAACAATTGGTTAAGCTTTAGATTTAAAATAAATATTTTTTTTTCACTGTAATAGAAGAGCAGTTGCCTGCCTTCCAGCTTCTGTGTGAGGTTCACATTGGATACTGTGCCCACTAGCCCAGTGCCACCACTCATATCTGTTTTAACAATTGGTTAAGCTTTAGATTTTAAAGAAATCATTTTTTTCACTGTAATAGAAGATCAGTTAGTTGTCTGCAAGCATCTGGGTGTCAGGCCTACTTCAGCGTGTGCTCTGCAGACCTGTGCCAGCGTGCTTTGACAGTTGCCAATCATATCTGGTGTCTCTATAGCGTGCTTTTACAACCAAAATTTTGTTTCCACTGTAATAGAAGAGCAGTTGCCTGCCTGCCAGCTTCTGTGTGAGGTTCACATTGGATACTGTGCCTACTTGCCCAGTGCCACCACTCATATCTGTTTTAACAATTGGTTAAGCATTACATTTAAAATAAAAAAAAAATTTCACTGTAATAGAAGAGCAGTTAGTTGTCTGCAAGCGTCTGGGTGTCAGGCCTACTTCAGCGTGTGCTCTGCAGACCTGTGCCAGCGTGCTTTGACAGTTGCCAATCATATCTGGTGTCTCTTTAGCGTGCTTTTACAAAGAAAAAAGGTTTCCAGTGTAAGCTAATAGCAGACAGTCAGTGTCCTTCAAGCGGCTCTGTCAGGCCTTCCTTCAGCGTGTGCCCTGCACAACCCTGCCAGCGTGCTTTGACAGTTGCCACTCATATCTTGTGTCTCTATAGCGTGCTTTTACAACCAAAATTTTGTTTCCACTGTAATAGAAGAGCAGTTGCCTGCCTGCCAGCTTCTGTGTGAGGTTCACATTGGATACTGTGCCCACTAGCCCAGTGCCACCACTCATATCTGTTTTAACAATAGCTTAAGCTTTAGATTTTAAAGAAATCATTTTTTTTCACTGTAATAGAAGATCAGTTAGTTGTCTGCAAGCATCTGGGTGTCAGGCCTACTTCAGCGTGTGCTCTGCAGACCTGTGCCAGCGTGCTTTGACAGTTGCCAATCATATCTGGTGTCTCTATAGCGTGCTTTTACAACCAAAATTTTGTTTCCACTGTAATAGAAGAGCAGTTGCCTGTCTGCCAGCTTCTGTGTGAGGTTCACATTGGATACTGTGCCTACTTGCCCAGTGCCACCACTCATATCTGTTTTAACAATTGGTTAAGCTTTACATTTAAAATAAATAATTTGTTTTCACTGTAATAGAAGAGCAGTTGCCTGCCTGCCAGCTTCTGTGTCAGGTTGGATGCCTTGCCCATTTGCACAGTCAGTGCCACCACTCATATCTGTTTTAACAATAGCTTAAGCTTTAGATATTAAAGAAATATTTTTTTTTCACTGTAATAGAAGATCAGTTAGTTGTCTGCAAGCGTCTGGGTGTCAGGCCTACTTCAGCGTGTGCTCTGTAAACCTGTTCCAGCGTGCTTTGACAGTTGCCAATCATATTTGGTGTCTCTATAGCGTGCTTTTAAAACCAAAATTTGTTTTTCACTGTTATAGATTGAATAGCAGTTACTTGTCTTCAAGCGGGTGTCTCAGGCCTACAGTGTGTGCTCTGCAGAACTGTTCCAGTGCACATTGCCAATCATATCTGGTGTCTCTATAGCGTGCTTTTAAAACCAAAATTTGTTTTTCACTGTTATAGATTGAATAGCAGTTACTTGTCTTCAAACGGCTCTGTCAGTCCTTCCTTCAGCGTCTGCTCTGCAGAACTGTTCCAGTGCACATTACCAATCATATCTGGTCTCACAGTAGCTTGCACGCATAGTACCACTAATCCCCCAAAAAATGACAGGCAGAGGCAGGCCACCCCACAGGGGTCGTCGTGGTCGTGGTGCTGTGATTCCCTTTTGCCCTAGAATAATGCCCAGTTTTCAGAAGCCACGTACCCTGAACTTGAAAAGTTCTGAGGACTTAGTTGACTGGTTAACACAGGACACCCAATCTTGTACAGCCTCCGCTCGGAACCTTGACGCACCATCCTCCTCCAGCTTAGCTTCAGGCACCTCTCAAGATACCACTCACCCGCCTGCCGCCTCCACCAAAACTAGCACCACAGCCGCTTTACTTGGTATGTCAGAGGAGTTATTCACACACCCGTTTGAAGAAATGAGTGATGCGCAACCATTATTGCTAGAGGATGTA
Source organism: Pelobates fuscus (assembly GCF_036172605.1). Classification (NCBI taxonomy): domain Eukaryota; kingdom Metazoa; phylum Chordata; class Amphibia; order Anura; family Pelobatidae; genus Pelobates; species Pelobates fuscus. The sequence continues at coordinate 191,861,542 of NC_086319.1, read as the reverse complement.
GATAACAGGGATATGTCTCAGGCAGGCAGCATTAAACACATGGAGGTACGGTGTGATGATGATGATGTTGTACCCGCTGCTGCTTCCTTTTCTGAGTTGTCAGATACAAGCGAAGCGGTTGATGATGACGATGCGTCCATGGATGTCACGTGGGTGCCCGCTCGGCAAGAAGAAGAACAGGGCGAAAGTTCAGATGGGGAGACAGAGAGGAGGAGGAGGAGACGAGTTGGAAGCAGGGGGGGGTCGTCGCAAGGAGCTAGTGGCACAGTCAGACAGCATGCATCGGCACCCGGGGTCAGCCCGACAGCACGCCAATCAACGCATGCTGTGTCCACCACCAGAATGCCGTCATTGCAGAGCTCAGCAGTGTGGCATTTTTTTTTGTGTGTCTGCCTCTGACAACAGCGATGCCATTTGCAACCTGTGCCAAAGGAAACTGAGTCGTGGGAGGTCCAACACCCACCTAGGTACAACTGCTTTGCGTAGGCACATGATCTCACATCACAAACGCCTATGGGATCAACACATGAGTACAAGCAGCACGCCTACTCTAAGCCGCCATCCTCCTCCTGGTCCAGCATCTTCAGCCACGTCAACCACTGCTGTCCTTCTTGCCCCCTCTCAACCATCCGCCACTCCGTCTCCCGCCTTGAGCAGTTCCCGCTCATCTGCCCACAGTCATGTGTGTCAAGGACATGTTTGAGCGTAAGAAGCCAATGTCACCAAGTCACCCCCTTGCCCAGCGTCTGACAGCTGGCTTGTCCGAACTATTAGCCCGCCAGCTTTTACCATACAATCTGGTTGAGTCTGAGGCGGTCAAAAAATTTGTAGCTATTGGGACACCGCAGTGGAAGGTACCCGGACGGAATTTCTTTTCACAAAAGGCAATCCCCAACTTGTACTCGATTGTGCAAAAGGAAGTCATGGCATGTCTGGCACACAGTGTTGGGGCAAGGGTCCATCTGACCACTGATACCTGGTCTGCAAAGCATGGTAAGGGCAGGTATATCACCTACACTGCGCATTGGGTAAACCTGCTGACGGCTGACAAGCAAGGAATGCGTGGCATTGCAGAGGAGTTGGTGACACCGCCACGAATTGCAGGCAGTCCTGCTGCCACCTCCTCTACTCCTCCTACTCCATCCTCTTCCATAACCTCCTCGGCTGAGTCCTCTTGTGCCGCTGCTTCTTGCTCCACATCAACGGCACCCCCCCAGCTCCCCAGGTACTATTCCACATCCCGGATACGGCAGTGTCACGCCGTCTTGGGTTTGACTTGCTTGAAAGCAGAGAGTCACACCGGACAAGCACTCCTGTCCGCCCTGAACGCACAGGTAGAAAAGTGGCTGACTCCGCAGCAACTGGATATCGGCAAAGTGGTGTGTGACAACGGAAAAAATTTGATAGCGGCATTGAAGTTGGGCAAGTTGACACATGTGCCGTGCATGGCACATGTGTGTAATCTGATCGTACAACGTTTTGTGCATAAGTACACAGGCTTACAGGACGTCCTGAAGCAGGCCAGGAAGGTGTGTGGCCATTTCAGGCGTTCCTACACGGCCATAGCTCACTTTGCCGATATCCAGCGGCGAAACAACATGCCAGTGAGGCGCTTGATTTGCGACAGCCCTACACGTTGGAATTCAACACTCCTAATGTTCGACCGCCTGCTCCAACAAGAAAAAGCTGTTAATGAATATTTGTATGACCGGGGTGCTAGGACAGCCTCTGGGGAGCTGGGAATTTTTTTGCCACGTTACTGGACGCTCATGCGCAATGCCTGTAGGCTCATGCGTCCTTTTGAGGAGGTGACAAACCTAGTCAGTCGCAACGAAGGCACCATCAGCGACATCATACCATTTGTTTTCTTCATGGAGCGTGCCCTGCGAAGAGTGCTGGATCAGGCTGTAGATGAGCGTGAAGAGTAAGAGGAAGAGTTGTGGTCACCATCACCACCAGAAACAGCCTTATCAGCATCGCTTGCTGGACCTGCGGCAACGCTGGAAGAGGATTGTGAGGAAGAGGAGTCAGAGGAGGATTGTAGCTTTGAGGAGGAGGAGGAGGAGGAGGAGCAAGACCAAACACAACAGGCATCCCAGGGTGCTCGTTGTCACCTATCTGGTACCCGTGGTGTTGTACGTGGCTGGGGGGAAGAACATACCTTCAATGACATCAGTGAGGAGGAGGAACGGGAAATGAGTAGCTCGGCATCCAACCTTGTGCAAATGGGGTCTTTCATGCTGTCTTGCCTGTTGAGGGACCCTCGTATCAAAAGGCTGAAGGAGAACGACCTGTACTGGGTGTCCACGCTACTAGACCCCCGGTATAAGCAGAAAGTGGCGGAAATGTTACCCAATTACAACAAGTCGGAAAGGATGCAGCATTTGCAAAATAAATTAAAAAGTATGCTTTACACAGCGTATAAGGGTGATGTCACAGCACAACGGGAATCTAACAGGGGGAGAGGTGGAAGTCATCCTCCTCCTCCTCCTCCCACGACCACGCCGGCAAGGACAGGACGCTTTAAAGACGTGTTGTTGATGGAGGACATGCGGACCTTTTTAAGTCCTATGCATCGCCACAGCCCTTCGGGATCCACCCTCAGAGAGCGACTCGACCGACAGGTAGCAGACTACCTCGCCTTAACTGCAGATATCGACACTCTGAGGAGCGATGAACCCCTTGACTACTGGGTGTGCAGGCTTGACCTGTGGCCTGAGCTATCCCAATTTGCGATAGAACTTCTGGCCTGCCCCGCTTCAAGTGACCCGATGTAGGGGGAACAGTCTCTATTCTGCTCTGTGTCAGTGTGTATCAGGGATCATTAGGATAGGTGTCAATCCATATCTGCCAAGTGACCCTATGTAGGGGGAACAGTCTCTATTCTGCTCTGTGTCAGTGTGTATCAGGGGTTTTGAGGACAGGTGTCAATCCATATCTGCCAAGTGACCCTATGTAGGGGGAACAGTCTCTATTCTGCTCTGTGTCAGTGTGTATCAGGGATCATTAGGATAGGTGTCAATCCATATCTGCCAAGTGACCCTATGTAGGGGGAACAGTCCCTATTCTGCTCTGTGTCAGTGTGTATCAGGGGTTTTGAGGACAGGTGTCAATCCATATCTGCCAAGTGACCCTATGTAGGGAGAACAGTCTCTATTCTGCTCTGTGTCAGTGTGTATCAGGGGTTTTGAGGACAGGTGTCAATCCATATCTGCCAAGTGACCCTATGTAGGGGGAACAGTCCCTATTCTGCTCTGTGTCAGTGTGTATCAGGGGTTTTGAGGACAGGTGTCAATCCATATCTGCCAAGTGACCCTATGTAGGGAGAACAGTCTCTATTCTGCTCTGTGTCAGTGTGTATCAGGGGTTTTGAGGACAGGTGTCAATCCATATCTGCCAAGTGACCCTATGTAGGGGGAACAGTCCCTATTCTGCTCTGTGTCAGTGTGTATCAGGGGTTTTGAGGACAGGTGTCAATCCATATCTGCCAAGTGACCCTATGTAGGGGGAACAGTTTCTATTCTGCTCTGTGTCAGTGTGTATCAGGGGTTTTGAGGACAGGTGTCAATCCATATCTGCCAAGTGACCCTACGTAGGGGGAACAGTCTCTATTCTGCTCTGTGTCAGTGTGTATCAGGGGTTTTGAGGACAGGTGTCAATCCATATCTGCCAAGTGACCCTATGTAGGGGGAACAGTCTCTATTCTGCTCTGTGTCAGTGTTTATCAGGGGTTTTGAGGACAGGTGTCAATCCCTATCTGCCAAGTGACCCTATGTAGGGGGAACAGTCCCTATTCTGCTCTGTTTCAGTGTGTATCAGGGGTTTTGAGGACAGGTGTCAATCCATATCTGCCAAGTGACCCTATGTAGGGGGAACAGTCCCTATTCTGCTCTGTGTCAGTGTGTATCATGGTCTCTGTGGACGGTGAACAGTCTCTATTCTGTTCTGTGTCAGTGTGTATCATGGTCTCTGTGGACAGGGAACAGTCTCTATTCTGCTCTGTGTCAGTGTGTATCAGGGGTTTTGAGGACAGGTGTCAATCCATATCTGCCAAGTGACCCTATGTAGGGGGAACAGTCCCTATTCTGCTCTGTGTCAGTGTGTATCAGGGGTTTTGAGGACAGGTGTCAATCCATATCTGCCAAGTGACCCTATGTAGGGGGAACAGTCCCTATTCTGCTCTGTGTCAGTGTGTATCAGGGGTTTTGAGGACAGGTGTCAATCCATATCTGCCAAGTGACCCTATGTAGGAGGAACAGTCTCTATTCTGCTCTGTGTCAGTGTGTATCAGGGGTTTTGAGGACAGGTGTCAATCCATATCTGCCAAGTGACCCTATGTAGGGGGAACAGTCCCTATTCTGCTCTGTGTCAGTGTGTATCAGGGGTTTTGAGGACAGGTGTCAATCCATATCTGCCAAGTGACCCTATGTAGGGGGGACAGTCCCTATTCTGCTCTGTGTCAGTGTGTATCAGGGGTTTTGAGGACAGGTGTCAATCCATATCTGCCAAGTGACCCTATGTAGGGGGAACAGTCTCTATTCTGCTCTGTGTCAGTGTGTATCAGGGATCATTAGGATAGGTGTCAATCCATATCTGCCAAGTGACCCTATGTAGGGGGAACAGTCCCTATTCTGCTCTGTGTCAGTGTGTATCAGGGATTTGACTATCTTTATTCAGATTCAAAAATTACAATTCCAGGAAAAATTTAACAAACATTTACAAGAACATGTTATGCACATCATAGAAACAACGTGAACCTCTTTAAAGCCACAAACTTAAGACAAAAAATACGTACACACAATGTGTAAGGGTTTGAAAGAATATTCTGAATCCTTACATGTTTACTTTATCGTTTGTTTGATTTTTGTGAACCATATATAAACTACAAGCAGCGTGAAAACTATAAAAACTCAAGTGGCCATGCTGATCAAATTAAATAGTATGCTTTACACAGCGTATAAGGGTGATGTCACAGCACAACAGGAATGTAACAGGGGAAGAGGTGAAAGTCATCCTCCCCCTCCCACGACCCCGCAATATCAGCCAAGTGACCCTGTGTAGGGGTAACAGTCTCTATTCTGCTCTGTGTCAGTGTGTATCATGGTCTCTGAGGACGGGGAACAGTCTCTATTCTGCTCTGTGTCAGTGTGTATCAGGGCAGGGCTTTGAGGACAGGTGTCAATGTTAGGTGATTTCTGCCCTTTATGGATTAAAAGCAGACTCTGCATCAACTGTGCAATTTTCCATGGGAGTTTTGCCATGGATCCCCCTCCGGCATGCCACAGTCCAGGTGTTAGTCCCCTTGAAACAACTTTTCCATCACTTTTGTGGCCAGAAAGAGTCCCTGTTGGTTTTAAAATTCGCCTGCCCATTGAAGAACATTTGCGTAAGTTCGCATTCGCCGTTCGCGAACCGAAAATTTCGGGTTTGCGACAACACTAATGACATTATATATATGATATATATGATATATAGACATATATTATATAGGTATAATATATGTCTATATATCATATATATACACATATATAATAATATATTTTTTTTTAATTAACTTTCACTTTAAATTTTTTTCTGATTTTACAGTTGCAGGGAGACTGCCTGTCAGCACAGACAGTCCCCCTGCAGGCAGAGACTAGGACACCTATTGTGACCATGTGGTCGCCCTGTTGGGCGATCACATGGCCACAGGGGTCCTAAACCGCCATGGGGAGACTGTCTGGGCTGCAGGCAGTCTCCCCACACCTGGAGCACCGCCGATCGCCGCCGGGGGAACGACGGCGATCGGGTAAGTACATTGGACGGTTAGGATGGTTCAGGACCGTCACCGGTCGGCAACGCAAAAATGCCGATGACGGTCCTGAACCGTCCTCCGTCCTTAAGGGGTTAAAAATGTTTTCCCCACAAAAGGATATTATTTGTTTACTTAAGGAACACTATAATGTTAGGAATACAAATATGCATTCTTAATGCTATAGTGTTCAACTGCCTTTAGTAGGTGTCACCTGCTGTGAGGATTTAAAAGGTGAGTTTATTTCAGAAATCTTGTATCCATGCCAGAGCACCACCTTCTTGGCTTAAATTGTTAATCTTGATGATCTCAGCCAATCCAATGCTTTCCCATATGCTTGACAAAATGCTGTGTGCTGTGCCAATCACATGGTCTCCATGAGAATATCTAATTGAAATAGCCAAGTTTTACTCAGCTGTTTTGGTGGAAGTACCTCCAGTGACTGTCTGAGTGCAGCCACTAGAGGCATTTAAACCCTGCAATGTAAAATGTTGTATCTGAAGAATGACAATGTTTTCAGCTGCAAAGTTAAAATGCCTCTAGTGTCTGCACAGCATGTCATTTTCAGCCTTGATCAATACATTATTAACAATATATTTCTTTACACGTTGTAAATGCACTTTAGGATAGATCATGTTTTTAAATGAATCTGCCAGACGCTTTGTTTAGCTAGAAAACTAATTTCTTCTTATAGGTGTGAACTGAGGTGACCATGAAATCCTAACTGCTGTGAAATTAAAAAGGCTGATTTTCTGTTGTCTATTGTAAAGGCGCACCTACCCTTCTTTTCACTGTGCTCAGGACAGTGTTGCCTACATTGTTAAGAACCACGGTTTATTCTATTTATTCTCCTTGCTTATTCCCTTTCATTCCTGATCAGGTCCCGCTAATGTGACATTGTTTTCAAACAGCATCTGTGAACATAGTACTGTAGCCCCATTTAGCCAAAGCACAGCTTAGCGGAAAAGGGCCTTCACAGGGGTTAGGAGGCAGGCTTAGGAGGAAGCAAGCAGGGATTGGTGTTTTGTGGGTATGGGGTTTGGCTATTTAAATAGGCAGCCATCTTGGAATGAGTCACTTTTAATTACCTACCTGGCTGAGTTTGTGTGCACTCCTGGTGTCCACAGATTTGGCCTGGTGTTTTTTTATTTTTTCTTTCTGCAGGGCAATGGACGAAGTGGAGAGACTCCTGGAGGGGATCCGGTCAGCAGCGCGGCAACAAGGTGCTGACTGGGATGGCGGTGGCGTACGTCCTGCTCGAGTCAAGAGGCCTCCTCGACAGCTGAGCCCGGGCGCGGGGTCCGGTGAAGACAGGCCCGGTGGCCACAAGGTGACTGGAGTAGGCCCTGGTCCTGGCAGCAGGCCCGGCGGCCGCTTGTTTGATGCCCCGACTCCCAGTATGCGGCTGGGAGGTAGACGAGGTCACTCTTGATGGGCGGCTGCCCTGGACGTAAGCAGCGTGACCCCCAGGTCAGATGGGGCTGCGCTAGGAGTGGGGGCCCCAGCAGTGGACCAGCTGGAATGGCTGGTCAGATGCGGTCGCGACCCAGGAGGGCGCCCCCCTAGCGTAGAGGTCGGGTGCGGCAAGCCGGCCCCAGGATGGCATGGAGCAAGCCCTTGTCAAAGCAGGCAAGTACAGAGGGCCCTGCCAGGGGCTCCTTTGGCGAGAGCTTTGGGGAGGGAGGCAGGGTTTGCAGAGTGTGCAGGTTTCACCTGGGGCCCCAGTGGGGATAAGGGGGGATACCCAGGAGTCTTGGGGGGTCAGGGTATGGGCACAGGGGTCAGGGGTCACGGGGTCCCATTAAGGGGGTTCTGCGGGGACTGGCTTGGGCGGGGATGTCAGGGCTATGGTTGTAGCGGCTGATGCAGGGAGCGAGCAGACGGAGTTGACAGGGGATCCCGGATGTGGCGCGGCAGAATGCGTACATGTCGTTCGTGGGTTCGCTAGGGGTTCACCTGAAGCAAGAGGTGAAGGAGAAGATAAGGAAAGGGGAGTTCTGTGATATATTTTCGTTTCTTACCTTGGGGGACTTTATTGACCCCAAAGAGGAGGATAAGAAGGACGAGAAAAATGAGGAGGAGGAAAAAGGGAAAAGGTATCGTAAGATACCGAAGTCCTTCAGTAACTGGTTGCGGGCGTTCTGCGTACTGGCCAGCGTACTGGGCGAGAATTTGCCAGGGTTATGCTTGTCGCTTTTTGGCTACCTGGATGGGGATTTGGGAAGCATACCGCACTTATGGCTGGCTGGCATGGTGCCAGTATGACGAGCAGTTCCGTCAACGGCTATCAGCCAATCCGGGTATGAGGTGGGATCAAATTGAACTGACTCTCTGGATGAAGCTAATGATGGCACAGAAGGTGCAGCCCTTTCAGCAAATGGCCGGTGCAAGGGGGAAGTCTGCTTCGTCGGCCGCCTTCCAAAAGGGCTTATGCTGACTTTTCAATGAAGGCCAGTGCAAGTGTGGAACTTCCTGTTGCTTCAAACACGAATGTTCGGGCTGTGGGGGCTCCCATGGGCTTAGCCGATGCTTCAAGAAGGGAAAGACGGTGGGAGCACCCTCTGCCCCGAGACCTAACCCCTGTGAAGCTAGATGCGATGGAGCCATGGCTAAGCCGCTACGGTAATAGGGCGGATGCCAAATTGCTCTGGGTGGGTTTCTTTCGTTCCTTCCGAGATATGGGCGGGACACGGGGGCTGTGCAATCTCAAGTCGGTGGCGGGGGTGGTGCGGGAAAAGCTGGATAAAGAAGTGCTGTTGGGCAGGATGGTGGGCCCATTCCTGGTGCCCCCTTTGACAGGCCTACAGGTCTCCCCTCTCGGGGTGGTCCCCAAAAAGGATTTGGGAAAGTTTAGGCTCAGTCACCACCTCTCCTACCCAAAAGGAGCGTCAGTGAATGATGACATTGACAAAGAATTGTGCTCGGTCTCTTACGCATCATTCGACCAGGCGGTTGAGTTGGTAAAAGGGGCCGGGCGTGGGGCTTTGATGGCTAAGGTTGATGTGGAGGCTGCGTTTCGTCTGCTTCCGGTTCACCTACTGGGGTGCTTCTTTGAAGAGGGGTACTTTGTTGACTCCCAATGGGCTGTTCCATTTCTTGCTCCTACTTCAAGAAGTTTAGTTCATTTCTGGAGTGGGTGGTGCGGGTTGAGGTGGGGAGCAAAGTGGTGATGCACTACCTGGACGATTTCCTCTGTGTAGGGCTAGCTTACTCCCCCACTTGCCTGAACCTGCTTCGGACCATTGAATGGATGGCGGGCCAATTTGGAGTACCGCTGGCGGTTGATAAGACGGGGGGCATGATGGAATGCCTTAGTTTCCTGGGCCTAGAGATAGATTCGGTGCTCCGGGAGTGTCGGTGGCCTCTAGCAAAGCTAGACCCTTCGGCAATTGCAATCGCTGATTGGGAAGCTCAATTTTGCCTGCAGGGTAATTCCAATCGGAAGGGTTTTCAGCCACAGCCTGTCTGCAGCTACAGCGGGTGTGCGATCCATGCACCATTTCATCCGGGTGTCGTTGTCCATGCATGCTGACTTGGGGGTATGGGATGCCTTCTGGCGGGATTTCAATGTGACAGTGTATTTCTGGCAGGCGGGCATGTCGGTTGCGGAGCTTGAGCTCTTTACCGATGCGTCGGGTAGCGTGGGTTTTGGGGCCTACTTTGGCAGGAGCTGGTGTGCGGAAAGGTGGCCGGATGCATTCGTAACCTGGCTTTCCTGGAATTGTTCCTATTGGTGGTGGCGCTGGCCCTTTGGGGCGATAGACTGCGGGACCAGAAGGTGGTCCTCTTCTCGGACAACATGTCCGTGGTACATGCAGTCAATAATCTGTCGGCTTCATCGAAGCCAATGGTGAGGCCATTGTGGCCCTTTGTTTTACTATGCATGTCCCTTAATGTAGTTTTTCCTGCAGGCCATGTGCCTGGGTACTTTAACATAGTGTCTAACGGTTTGTCTCATTTTCAGTGGTCCCGGTTTCGGTCGGTGGCATCAGGGGCTGGACCGAGTGCTGGTGGGATAATCGCTTCTCAATGCTTTTCTTTTTTTTATAAATTCTTTATTTTGGATTTTTCAATAAAAGTTGGGGTAGGGTACAGAAAGTACAATTGGGAGATGAGGTTAGGTTCACAGAATTCATGGTTTGTAACATCTTTTTCCTAAGCATTTATACAGAGGAAGTGATCAGACAATGAATAGCCTATCTTTGTTGTTACAGTCGTTTGCTGTCGCTCTATGATTCTGTTTCTGTTGGGGAGGTGGTTCTAAAGCGTTCCTTTAGAGGGGGGAAACTTTATTTAACAAAACATCGGTGTATGTTAACAGTAACAATAACAAGGTTGGTTGTCGTTCAAAAGTGGCTCGTTTTCGTGTTCTTTGGGTGATCGGTCGGTGTGTGTGTTTGTGGGGTTCTCTGCATGGGGGTACTAGGGTGTCTGAGGGGGTGGGTGTTGGAAGTGATGGGGTGGGATGGAGGGAGAGTATTGGTAGGAGTTCTGGTTCCGTTGTCTTGCGTGTGATCCTAATGTCTTGTAGATTCCCGTGGCATAATATGAGTATCATTAGCGATTGCTTCCTCGAGGTCGGGTGCATTTGATCCGAGCTCGTCTTTCGCCCTTCCTATACTCTGTGTGTGTGTGTACGTTTCGATGGAGGCCATCTCTTAGAATAGGGCGTATTGGTTTGGGCCTCTGTGGGTGTTATATGGTCGTTGGTGTGAGGTTGGTCGTCTGCCGTTTTCGTTAGTAGTCTGGGTTTGGTGGGTTCACTGCGGCCTCCAGGGGTCATTGGTTTTGGTGCCGCAAGGGGGCACGTGTTGTGAGGTCTGTAGGAGTTTGTGTAAGTGTGTTTGCCGGGTGTATCTGAAGTGAGCGGTTGGGGTGTTTTGTGTTAGGAATGTGGTGTGGGGGAAGGTTCGTAGTATGAAGCGTCCCGGTTGGTAGGGCGTGGGGCCATCTATGAGTTTCAGAGTCTATACTCCTTGAGTTTGTCCACCCGCCTGGTCCGTCCCGGGAGGGGGAGTGCCCTATATGGTGGGGAATTCGAAGATCCATGGCTCCCAAATTTTGTCGAAGTGTTTGGTGTTGTCGTGTACAAGGGCGGTGAGTTTGTCCATGGACATAGTTTCGTTGATTTTCCGCTTTATGAGTGACATGGTTGGGGGGTCTGGGCTCCCCCATTTCTCTGCGATTGCCCTCCTGGTTGCTAGGGCTAGCTTGGCTATTAATTTATTTTGTGCCCTTGGGGTGTCTCTGAGTGGTCTGGAAAGGAGCCATAACCATGGGTCCATTGGGATGGTGGTATGTAGTGCTTGTGCTGCTAATTGTGCTATTTGTTGCCATAGTGTGGCCACCTGGGGGCATTCCCACCACATGTGTAGGAAAGTGCCCCGATTCCCGCATCTCTTCCAGCAGAGGAGGCCATCTCTTAGAATAGGGCGTATTGGTTTGGGCCTCTGTGGGTGTTATATGGTTGTTGGTGTGAGGTTGGTCGTCTGCCGTTTTCGTTAGTAGTCTGGGTTTGGTGGGTTCACTGCGGCCTCCAGGGGTCATTGGTTTTGGTGCCGCAAGGGGGCACGTGTTGTGAGGTCTGTAGGAGTTTGTGTAAGTGTGTTTGCCGGGTGTATCTGAAGTGAGCGGTTGGGGTGTTTTGTGTTAGGAATGTGGTGTGGGGGAAGGTTCGTAGTATGAAGCGTCCCGGTTGGTAGGGCGTGGGGCCATCTATGAGTTTCAGAGTCTATACTCCTTGAGTTTGTCCACCCGCCTGGTCCGTCCCGGGAGGGGGAGTGCCCTATATGGTGGGGAATTCGAAGATCCATGGCTCCCAAATTTTGTCGAAGTGTTTGGTGTTGTCGTGTACAAGGGCGGTGAGTTTGTCCATGGACATAGTTTCGTTGATTTTCCGCTTTATGAGTGACATGGTTGGGGGGTCTGGGCTCCCCCATTTCTCTGCGATTGCCCTCCTGGTTGCTAGGGCTAGCTTGGCTATTAATTTATTTTGTGCCCTTGGGGTGTCTCTGAGTGGTCTGGAAAGGAGCTATAACCATGGGTCCATTGGGATGGTGGTATGTAGTGCTTGTGCTGCTAATTGTGCTATTTGTTGCCATAGTGTGGCCACCTGGGGGCATTCCCACCACATGTGTAGGAAAGTGCCCCGATTCCCGCATCTCTTCCAGCAGAGGTCGTCGTCAGTTTGTCTCATTTGTTTGAGGCGCAACGGGGTAAGGTACCATCTGAGAAGCGTTTTGTACGCTTGCTCTTTGTGGTTGACATAAATCGATACCGTTGCTGTAGCCTCCCAGATGTCTGCCCAGTTACTTTGATCCCCGATGGGGCTCAAGTCCCTCTCCCATGCTGCGATATAGGGCATGGAACCTTCCTGTGTTTTTTTACTGAGAAGGGAATATATTGCCGATATTTGCCCTCTGTTGAGTGGGTGGTTGTTACATGCTTTTTCGAGCGGGGTGATGGGTGTGGTTCCAGCTGTCTGTATGGCAGGTTGGCTAATAAAGCTGCGTATTTGTAAGTATCGGAAAAAGTCTCGGGTGGTGAAAGGGCTCTGTTGGGGGAGATCCATGAATGGAATGTTACTTTGATTGTTATAGAATTGATGTATGCGTGTCAGGTCATTGTCCTCGAAGTGAGTGAAGTCCCTCGGGGACATGCCTGGTGCGAATTTTGTATTCCTAAGGATGGGCATTAGCGGGGAGGGATGGGAAAGGAGTTCGTGCTTTTCTGTGATTTTATCCCATATTTTGATCGTGGTAAGAACTGCTGGGGAGGTCGAGGGGGCCGGTGGCCTGGCTTCGTTTGGGAGCCATATGTAGAGAGAGGGGAAGTCGAATCCGAACATATTGTGTTCCAGATCGACCCATCTTTTGAGGCCAGGGGCTGTGTGGAGCTGGATTGCCTGCGTTATGTGTGCTGCTTGGAAGTATTGGGTGAAAATGGGGAGTCCCAGCCCTCCCATTCTATTTGGTATGTACAGTGTGTGGCGGGCAATCCTTGCCCTCTTTCCGGCCCAGATGAATTTGTCTATATGTGTTTGCAGTTGTTTGAAGTCAGAGGCGATTATTGGGATTGGAAGGGTTTGGAAGAGGTATAAGAACCTCGGAAGGAGGTTCATTTTTATTGAGTTCATTCTGCCTATCCACGATATGGACATATCTTTCCATTTGTCTAGGTCTTTTGTGGCCGTGGTTATTAAGGGTGTATAGTTTAAGCGGTAGGTATGTGTGAGGTCTGCCGGGAGGGTGACGCACAGATATTTGATAGCCGTTGGTTGGTAGACGAACGAGTGTTTTGTCTGTAGTGTACCTAGGGTAGGTTGGTCTATCCGTATCGGTAGGGCTTCTGTTTTTTCCAAGTTAAGTTTATATCCGTAAATGTTTGCATAGTTCGTTATTTCTGTGAACAGCGGTGGGAGAGAGTTGAGTGGGTCCGTGATTGTGAGGAGGATATCATCCGCGTACGCCGCGATCTTGTAAACATCATCCCTTATACGGACTCCTTGTATGTTGTTGTGGCTTCGGAGGACCTGGAGTAGTGGTTCCAGCGATAGGGCGAACAGTATTGGTGAGAGTGGGCATCCCTGTCGTGTGCCATTCTTAATTTGGAAGGAAGGGGGCGTAGTTGAGTGCAGGAGGAGGGTGGCTGTGGGAGAGGAGTATAGAGTTCTTAAGGCGTTGGTGAAGGGTATTGGAAAGCCGAATTTCTGTAGTGTTGCAAATAGGAAGGGCCATAGTAGTCTGTTGAATGCTTTTTCCGCGTCAAGGGAGAGGATCAGGGTTGGGATGCGTCTGCAGTCTGCGTACCAGATGAGGTCAAAGGTTCGTCTAGTGTTATCACTGGCCTGTCTATTCGGGATGAATCCCACTTGGTCTGGGTGAATGAGTCGGGGCAGGAGGGGATTGAGTCTTTCCGCCATTATTTTGGTGAATAGTTTAATGTCGACATTTAGTAGGGAGATCGGTCTATAATGTTCGGGGTCCAAGTGGGATTTGCCCGGTTTTGGTAGGAGGCATATGTTTGCCCGCAGCATGTCTGGGGGGAGGGGGTCCCCCTGTAGTAGCGAGTTAAAAAGATTACTGAGGTATGGGAGTAGAGCTGTTGCGAAGGTTTTATAATATAAACCCGAAAAGCCATCTGGGCCCGGGCATTTATTCGGTTTCAGTGTTTTGAGCGCAGCAGCTATTTCTTCTGGGGTGATTTCTTCTGACAGTCGGCTAGCTCCGTCTGGCGTCAGTGAGGGCAAGCTGACAGAGTCAAGGTACACGTTGATTTTGATCGTCAGCGGTGTGGGATCGTGTCTGTGTTGGGGGCTATGGTCGTACAGCTCTGAAAAATATTCATGGAATACAGTTGCTATCTGATCTGGTGATTCCTGGGGTTTCCCGTCCTTCGAGTGGATTGTAGTGATCTTTTTGTGAGCGGCTCTGCGGTTGAGTTTACAAGCTAGTAATGTGTCAGCTTTGTTAGATTTTTCATAGAAAAGCTGGCGGGTCCATTGGAGGGCCTTGGTTGTGTCGGCTGACATGAAATCTTTTATAGCTGTCTGATGTTGTTGTATTTTGGCATTAAGGTCCGGCGTGGGTTGTTTTTTGAAGGCTACCTCTAACAGGCGGAGTTCTTTTAAATTGTGTTCTAGGTTTGCCAAGCGCTGTTTTTTGTGGTAGGCAGCTTGGCTTATCAGGGTGCCCCTAATTACCGTTTTATGTGCCGCCCAGAGCATACCCGGCGAGGTGACGGAGTTGTTGTTTAGGGAGAAATAGTCTGTGATGGCCTGGGAGGTGGATTCTCGGATGGCAGGGTTATGTATTAGTGTGGGGTTCAGACGCCAGGACCATTGGCGAGTTGTGTCTGGTGGGTCTAGGATGAGTGATATTTCAGCGTGGTCCGACCATGTGATCGATCCTATGGCTGTGGATTTAATCATGGGCAGCACGGCTGGGGAAATCAGGAATAAGTCTATGCACGAGTGAGACTGGTGTGGGTGAGAGTAGAATGTGTAGTCCCGGGAAGCCGGGTGTTGGGTTCTCCATAAGTCTACGAGGCGAGTTCGCAAAAGAAAGGATTGGAGAAGTTTATCGGCTTTCGCATTGTGTGGCCGCTGGATTTCCTTTGTGATCCCGCTTTGTGTCTGTCCATTGCTGGGGATGAAGTGGCATTGCAGTCCCCTCCCACCACTAGGTGGTGTGAGGAGAATAGTGCCAGGTGTGCTTGTAGTGTCTGCCAGAAGGCGGCTGAAGGTGCGTTAGGGGCATAGATCGAGGAGAAGGCGTATTTCTGAGCGCCTATCTTCCCTGCTACTGTTACGTATCTCCCTTGGGGATCTGCGTCTATTTTGTCCACTGTGAGGGGGCATGCCTTATGTAATAGGATCGCCACTCCGCTTTGTTTGCCTGCTGGTGAGGTGGCTAAGAAGTACCTGTTGAAGTTTCGGTTTTGTAACGGGAACGTCCTATTTTGTTGGAAGTGGGTTTCTTGTAATAAAATGATTTGGGCCTGGGTTCTACTTGCCCAGCGCATGGTTTGGTGGCGTTTGAGAGGGTTATTGAGGCCCTTACAGTTAATTGAGATACACTTCAAGGTGGGCGCCATGGATCTTCCCCCCCTGTATTGCTTTTCAGGTAGTAGCACCCCTAGGTGGCGTTTAGTGGGGCCAGGCGGGTGAGAGGGGGAAGTGGTGGGGACGAGGGTGGTGGGGAGACGGGCTTGTTGTGTGAGGGTGTGGTGTGGCGGCTGACGTGAGAGTTAGTATGGGCTGTGGGTGGCAAGCAGACTTGGTCTTACCAATAAATAGCCAAGGTTGTCGGGGGCGGAGGTTTGCCCCGCCTTTGCGCTGGGACAATGAACGGTCAAGGGTTAGGTGTGGAATATGAGGTTGAAAGTGGTGGGGTCAAGAAGGTCGGTGTGTCCCGTGCCTCCCCCCGAGCCTGTAATGCATCTAAAGGCGTGTGGATGGGTTGTTGTGATAGTTGTGTGAATGCATGAGTGGTGGGGTTATTGTCTCACAGTGTTCCTTGGGGGTTTGGATCTACCTGTAGGTTTGTTTGTGGGCCCGAGTCGGCCTTCTGGTCATGTATTTGGGTCAGTCACTGTCCGCTATGGTCCATTGTGGGTTGTATTGTCCGTTGTTTGGTCTGGAGGTAGTTCCTGGTAGTTTGGGTGGGCCAGGTTTGTATAATTGTGGCACTGGTGGCCTCCTATAGTGGGTGTGGCCTATATGGCGGCTCATTGGGGTCCTGTGGGGTGCCAGTCCTGTGTAGTCGGGATCCATGAGGAGGGGGGGCTTTTCCTCGTCGAGGACGATGCTCTTTATCTGTGTTTTTTGCTTGGGAGAGGGCCGATGGATGCTGGTCAGTGAGGGTGGGGCGTTGTGTCAACATGGGGGGCGGCTCGGGTACGGTCAACTCCCCTATGTTATCCGTCAATCACAGTTGTGTTGTGTGAAGCCCTAGTTGTCTTTTCCCGCCAGTTTGGGGTGCGAGAGCAAATTTCGCGCCCATGCGCCATCAGTTGCATATAGTATTAAGCAAAACATTGCAGCATAACATGTAGCATGGAACATAATATTTAGCATGGAACATAACATTTAGCATAGTCCGTCTCTAGAAGTCTTAGTAGGTAGTTAGTGTGGCTGAGAGCTGGCTCTGTTGTCCCTCCTCCCTCCCTCCCTTGGTGTCTAATCCTTATGTTGCCTGTGAAATTGTGTTGTGTCGTGCTCTAGTTGTTTTCCCTCCCCCCCCTGTCAGTTTGGGGGGTGGAAGTAGGTTTCGCGCCTATGCGCGGTCAGTAGCATAATATATGAAATAAGGTATAACAGCCTAATATTGAGCATGAGACATAACATTTGGTGTAGTCCTTCTCCGGGAACCTTAGTGGGTAGATGGTGTGGCTGGTAGCTGTTACTATTGTACATCCTCCCTCCCTCCCTTGGTGTCTACCCATTTTGTCGCCTAGGGAATCGTGTTACCACGCACTAGTTATTTCCCCCCCCCCTGTTTGTTTGGGGGGTGAGAATAAACTTTGCACCATCAGTAGCACGTAACATTAAACCTGGCGTAACAGTAAAACATTGAGCATGGTATATAACGTCTAACGTGGTCCCCCTCTGGGAGTCCCAGTGGGTAGGTGGTGTGGCTGATAGCGGACACTCCCGTACTTCACCCTCCCTCCCTCCCTTGGTGTCAATCGGTACCTTTGAAGTGTGCACCAGTGCGTCCATATTTTTATGTTTATGTTTTCCCTCCCTTTTATTTAATAAGTTATTTATCCGTCCATTCATCTATTTAGGGGGGACTCCGGGAGGTACAGTGATGCACAGTACAGTGATGCACGTGGGTGAGGCCCTCTTGGGTCTATCTACACCATATCTCCCTGGGCCGCCTTGCAACTGTTTTTGTTAAGCTTTGCGTTGAGTGGATTCTGGCCACCCCAGTGAGAGGTGTTAGGGGCATGGTAGGGCTGGGGAGCGGGTCTCCATTCCTCTCTGTATGCTATCTTGCCATGCCTTCCCCGTGACCGGGCCCGTTCGGCTTGTCAAAGTGTTGGTGTCTGAGCCCCTGAGGGACACCACTCAATGCTTTTCTATGGTTCACTTTCCGGTTTTTAGTGAAAGGCGCGTCCTCGGCGGTGGTAGACAGGACCATGGTGGCGATGACTTTCTAGGGGGTGTGGTAATGCAGCACGGGGAGTTGGAGGTCGGGTTGCCCGGATATTACCACTCGGATGGAGTTCACCTCTCCGCTGTGGGGTGGGACCTCCTGAACCTGAGTTGGCAAGAAGGGATGCAGAAAACTCTGTTTCTTTGTGTCATGGGTGGCGGTACGGAAACTGGGACCCCTGAGTGCCTTATGAGAAGTTGGAGTCTTCAGTGTGGAAGTGGACTATCAGGGCCTGGTGCAGGGCAACCACACGCCCTCTGGTGTTTAGCACCAGCGTTTGTGCAGCCACAAACCAGAACCCTGATGCAGCTTATGCAGATCCCAGGAACTAGGAGCTTGGAATTAAGCAGACCTCCCAGGAGCTGAATAGGGAGGTTCTGCAGCAGGAGTGTATCCAGTACAGAAACAAGGCAAGACTAGAACAGACACCAAACATGAAAACAAGACAGAACTAGCAGAACCCAGAACCAGAGAAGGATAGGAAACTAAACCCAGAACATGTACACAATACATAAGGGAACATTAACTAAACAGGGGCAGGACAGGACAGGACTGTACATGGACTGGGATTACAAAATAAAACAAGACAAGATATAATAGGCAAAACAAGAGGAGACATAACTAAGCACTATATATGAAAAGTATGGGGATTTAGTTACATTACATGATCATACATTGCATAAGCCTGCCAACAACGCCAATGTACCGTATATACTCGAGTATAAGCCGAGTTTTTCAGCACATTTTTTGTGCTGAAAAACCCCAACTCGGCTTATACTCGAGTCAATGTCTGTATTATGGCAATAATGGCCATAATACAGACTGGGGGCTGTGGGGGCTGTGGGGGCTGTGTGCGTTTACTTACCTCTCCTGCAGCTCCTGTCAGCTCCCTTCTCCTCCGCGCCCGTCCGTTCAGCACCTCTGTCAGCTCCCAGTGTAAATCTCACGAGAGCCGCGGGGTCATAGTGCAGCTCTCGCGAGACTTACAGTGTCAGCTGACAGAGGAGCTGCGCGGAGGAGAAGGGAGCTGACAGGAGCTGCAGGAGAGGTAAGTGCTTCCTGCCAGCCCCCCTCCCCCCCACTGAACTGCCAATGCCACTGGACCACCAGGGAGTGAGAGCCCCCCTCCCTGCCATGTATCAAGCAGAGAGGGGGATGAAAAAAAAATAACAATAATAAAATAAAATATTAAAAATAATAATATTACAAAATAAATAAAATAAAAATAATAATAAAAAAATGTCATATAACAAAAAATTACAATTATTATAATTAAAAAATAATAATAAAAATGCCCAACCCCCACCAAGGCTCTGCATCACACACACACACACTGCACTCATACACACACACACAAACTGCATTCACACACACACACTGCACTCATATAAACACAATGCACTCATACACACACACACTGCATTCACACACACACACACTGCACTCATATACACACTGCACTCATATACACACTGCACTCATCCACACACACACATTGAATTCATACACACACTGCATTCACACACCCACACTGCATTCACACACACTGCACTCATATACACACTGCACTCATACACACACACTGCATTCATACACACACACTGCACTCATACACACATTGCACTCATACACATACACACTGCACTCATACACATACACACTGCATTAACACACACACACTGCACTCATACATACGCACTGCACTCATACACACACTGCACTCATACACACACTGCACTCATACACACACACACACTGCACTCATACACACACACTGCACTTATACACACACTGCACTCATACACACACAGTGCACTCATACACACACACTGCATTCATATACACAAACACTGCATTCATACACACACACTGCATTCATTATATACACACACTGTAAATATAAATTCAATTAATATAATTTTTTTAGGATCTAATTTTATTTAGAAATTTACCAGTAGCTGCTGCATTACCCACCCTAGTCTTATACTTGAGTCAATAAGTTTGGGTCGGCTTATACTCGAGTATATACGGTACCCCATATCTGGCAGGTCCTACACTGCCTAATGTTCGCTAAAAGAACCATACTAAACCACAATAGCACTTACCTGCAAGAAAGGGCAGAGACTTGAAACACTGCTGCAGGTCCAGGCTGAAACAAAAGGAATGATGGAAAACCAACGGGTGTGGCAACATAAAACAAACATTTAAATTAAACCAAGAGACTGGGAATTTCAGGGACAGAATAATGGAATGAACCCAGAAAACGCATCATAAGGAAATCCAGACATGGAATAGAAAACCAGAAAAAACAAGAAAAACTAAGCAAGGATAGTAAAAAGAAGCCAAGGCCAGACATCTCCACAGAACAGAGCAGGATGTGACACTTTGGAGTGGTGGAGCTCGGACGGCTTAAGGGTTCAAGGTCTGAGCCTGTGGCAGGATAGGGAGCTGAAGGAGAGGAAATAGGCTCCCCTTTAGAAAGATTATGGAAATGGAAAATTGTGGTTATTGGAAAGTTGGTAGATTTCGAGTTTTGTCGGTGACTCAGAACCTGGTGGGGTAGGGGTATCGGGGTATACCCCTACCATGGATAATTTATGTTTGTCACTTTAAGTTATGTTCATGTTGGAATAATGTTGGAAGAATGTGTTATATATTTATATATATATATATATATATGTATACATATGTGTGGCGGAACCAACCTCGCCACTATGCACTGGAGAAGCCTGGTTGCTCGCCTGCTCCCTTTAGACTATGGCCCTGCAGTTAAAACCTGTTATTTTCCCTGCTGAAAGGTCTATTCGTGCCTTTCTGCCTGGGTGTTCGGTAGATTCAATCTGCCGAACAAAGTACCGAACGATGGACCACCTGGGAACTGAAGTGTGCCGTCAATTAACCACCCAGAAGCTGCGGTTTACCGCAGCTTAATTGATGAACGCTGGGTGGCCTTTGTTCGTTTGCCGAACACGTGGCAGCGGCCATTTTTAACTCCCGAACGGCCAGCGGTGTTCTGCGCCCAAACTATGGAACTGAAAACGGACACTTAATTGCGCGAACACCGCTGAGCCGCCAGCCTCCTTACCTCTGCATTCGGTAGTGGAACCGACGGACTGTTCATTCGGTAGTTTAACCGTATGAACAGCATCACACCAGATAGCCATGCCATGGAGCCTATTCGTGTAACGAAAAACTATGGGAAAGACTTTGGCTCCATGGCGATTGAACTGTATGTATGTGATCTGAGCGCCATTCGGTATTAATGTGCGCTCAGATCTAAGCTATCTGGGGATATGTAGAATGTGTGGGTTTTATGTGATAAAAGCAACCGTGTGTAATTTTATGTCTTTTTACCAACATGTGGGTAATGGAGTTTTGCCTCTGTCCTTGAAGATAATTTGATTACTTCCCAATTATCTCCAGGCCAGAGAGGAGGGATTGTGATGCATTGTGGGATTGCTGAAATGTGTAAGTCTGTGATTGGTTCTTTTACCATTTGTATCCCAGTCTTCCATCTGGTACCCTAGGGGAGTGTCCACCAGGTGG
Organism: Pelobates fuscus; assembly: GCF_036172605.1. Classification (NCBI taxonomy): domain Eukaryota; kingdom Metazoa; phylum Chordata; class Amphibia; order Anura; family Pelobatidae; genus Pelobates; species Pelobates fuscus. The sequence continues at coordinate 191,840,545 of NC_086319.1, read as the reverse complement.
GAGACCTGCATAAAAGCAGGGCAGTTAGCCCCAGTAAACCAGATTCTGCTTGACCCTCAAAACGAAGTGTCGTCTCGTTATTGGGGGATTTGGATTGTATGCTGATTGCCAGGAGTGTAAACTGATTGTATGCTTTTCCTGTTCGGCTGTTTCCAGAGTTTGTGTGTTTCCTGTTCGGGAGTTGGGGGATTCATGTAGTTTGCAGTTCGGGAGATTGGTGCTTACAGTAGCTGCCTGTACATCTGGAAAAGGGGAATATCGCCTAAATGGTTTTTTAACCTCTTGTGCAAAACGGTCCGTTACAGTATGTATATGTGGTATTTACATTTGGGTCATTGTCTTTTATATTAACAGAAGGATATGGATGTGAGGGCGGAGTATGGGCCAATGACCCGTGTTTTCTATGTTAAGTTATTATTATTATATTATGATTATTTAATAAAAGCTGTGGACAATTTGACCCATATACCCTAGTATCAGTGTTTTAAAGGTATGTGGGGTGGTTGTCCAAGGTTCCGACTGCCCATATAGTGACTATACACCAGTCATGTATACTGCAGTCACTCTGCCTGCCTTCTAAGAAGATTTTATATGGGAGCAAGTACTTCTCTGTTGATTTCTATATTGGAAAGGGACACAAAGGATAATGTAGCCCCCTTGGAACAAGCACAGTTTAATAGAAAGGGGCCCTGACAGGGATAGGAGGCGGGCATAGGTGGAGCAGTACCAGGATTGATAGATTGGGATTAAGGGGTGGGGACATATTTATAGGGGCAGTCATCTTAGGATAGACAGTTTTAATGTACTCACTGTGGAAAAAGTGACCTCGCCACCTGTGCTTGGAGGGGCCTGCTTGCCAGCCTCTTGCCCTGTGACTATGGCCCCTGGGATGTATTGCCTTTCAAAAGCTCTGTTTGGGTATATTGGACCTTAAACTACTCTTTCTGCCACTTTAAGTTACATTGGAGCAGTTCTGCAACTTTGAAGTGGCACTTCGGATTAAGCCAAAGTGCCGAAGTAGTCGAAGTGGCCGCCATTCGACAAATGAACACGTGGCCATTTTAATTCAGTCTAACGCATTCAGCGGTGTTTGGTCGTCGAGTTCATGGAACTAAAATCGGACATGCGATGGCACGAACACCACTGAACTTGACCTTCTCCAGAGTTCGACAATTTGAATGACACTTTAACTTTGACGGTTTGCACGAACGGTTGCCGTTCATCAATTTGAAATATATTTAACGTGGGAAATAGACCGGCCGTACAGCCTAATTCTCTTGAACTGTTTTGGGCATGAAAATGTGCGTGCGGTCGGTCAAATGTGACTTCCAGGAATTTCCTGAACACCTGCTCTGATCTGGGTGATTTTTGGATATGTTGTTCACCCAGATCAGGGCTATCCAGGAATGTTTTTGGGGATATGTTGTGTTTTGGGGTGGTTTCTATACTTTGGGGAAAATGTGTGCTTTTCTGCCTGTGGATAATTAAGTTACTGTGTTAGCTGCTTTAATTATATCCTAGGCAGAAGGGATGGCTTGTGTTTTGTATGTGGGAGTGTCGGACATTGTTGCATTGTTCAGTTTGGTTTGTGTGCCTGTGTTCCATCCGGCCCAGGGGGTGTGCATCTGGCCTGAGGAATTGTATAAATTGTGAGTGCTTGCTTACATTAAACAGACCTGCTTGACCCCTTCTTGAAGCCTTGGCTCATGTTTGGGGGATGGGATAACTACACTCTTGGGGATTGCCCTAATCACAATACTCCCCTGAGTATAAGCTCATGTAAGAGCTTGTTCCTGCCACACTCTCTGAAGTAGGAGAGGTCTACACACTGGAAGCTGGATCCTGGTCTTGGGTCCAGGGTGGGTGGAGGATGGCGAGACTCTGGTGCAGCTACAATGCTGGAAGTGGGGTCTGCAGTGCATATGGTGTCTGGTGGAGTGCTTGGAGTCCTCGGCAAGCACTAGCAGCATCAATGTTAAAGATAAATCTGCACACCGGTCAAGCTATAAGACTTGCTTTTCTCACAGTGATGTTACTACCGCAAAGGATTCTGGGTGGGCATATGCAAATTAGTTTTACAAAGAATCACATTTTTGCCTCTATCAGTTTTAAACATCCTTTGAGTGTGTGTTTGCTGTACACAACAGATTTGAAACACAACTTAGGAAAAGATGCAAAGCCAGTGAACCACTCATGGACAGCTGTTTTGATGTTAATGCAAATCATCAGCATGGGATTCGTTACTGGTTTGCGGTAGTAACATCACATCAGGTTTGTGATTTCTGTGGGAAAAGCAAGTCTTATGGCTTGACTGATGTGCAGATTTTTATTTAACATTGTATTAACTATCCACAGACTTCAGGTGGAAGGGGTTTTCAATCACAATTTTTTCCCCACCATAACTGTGAAGGAATATCCCCATCACTTTCGGCTCCTTTCGTTTATTTTGTTCGTGTCTACATTCATTTTGTTTATTTTGTTCGGTTCCTGAACCGAGATCACCCCGGAAACCAATTAGAACATGGAACGTTATGTATCTGTACGAAAACCGCAAAGGAAATCATTAATAGAATGCTCCACTAGGTGGCCACCATTTTGTACATGCGAATGCACGTGGCTGAAACAATGGATGGCGGCCCTCTTGTCTCTCAAACGCTGGCAGCGGGGATTGGTCGTCACGTGCCTGGAACTTATTTCGGCCAGTCACTCTCACTCTCACCGGTCACCATGGACCTAAGGCTCATTCCAGTTCACCTATACGAATGGCGTTCAGGAGTTACAGACTAGCGAACATGGGGAGCACTCTACATGAACCAGTTTTCCTCTATATTATGTGGTTTTCGTACAAAACCCCACGAACGGAGACCGGCTCTTGCCACCATTTTCATGAAACTATTTTAGGCCTTATCTTAAGTCTAGGATAGCCTTGTGCCTATCCCACGCATGACACACAAACACATGCACGCATTCTGACAGACATACACTGACAGGCACGCACTTTCTGACTGAGACACACACCGACTGAGACACAGACACTCTGAGAAACATACACACACACACTGACAGACACTCACATTTTCTCACACACTCATAAATTGCTATTTTTCTTTTAATTTAAATCCACCCAGCGTCCCTACCTTTCGGAGAGTTGAATGGATCTTTCACTGGCATCCAGTGGGGCTTTTTTTTAATCTTCCTGCAGTTTCTCTCTGCTCCCCTGCGCACTCTCTCTAGGGATGCTGGGGGCCGGAGTGATGTCATGTCACTAAACTGCGTGAGGGAGCAGAGAGGAACTGCAGGAAGATTACTGCTCCCCACGGCAGCCAGCTTCAAAGCTCCCCAAGGTGGCCAGTTCCAATGTTTCCTGTGAGGTTTAGCAAAGGGCTGACAAATCCTAGGAGCCAAGGTGAAATTTCTAGTCGCCATGGCGCCTGGGATTTGTCAAGCCCTGTGTATATGTGTATGTATATATATATATATATATATATATATATATATATATATATATATGTACACACACACACACACCTATATACACGTTTTAGAACTGTCCCCCTACTTTTTTCTCTGGCCGCCTATGTGCTCCCCCTAAATATGAATCCTGGAGACGCCGCTGTGTGCAAACTCTGATAAAACCACCACTCTTTAGGCAGATAATTCCACATCCATATTGTTTTTACTGTAAAAAAACAAAACCTTTTATTTATTTATGTGTATTCAAATCTAAAATGCCACAAATTTTATGACTGTTTTCCTGCTTCCCTTTTTGCAGAGCTGTAAAATACATTGGTACTTTATAAATAAACACAATATAACATTTTTGGTGTGCACCTTGCCTTTCAGTCAGCTTTCTTCATTTTTTCCTATCTAGCTGGAATTGCAGTTAAATGCCCAGATTTTCCTCAAGCTTTGCAAAGGGACAAATAATTAATTTGATTAAAATACAGATTGATTTAATCTGGTTAATTGAACTCCATGGACATGAACCATCATGAATAGTGTTTACCATTCAAGTCGATGTAGCGTTAGCACACAGAATTACTGTTTGCTGACTATAAATGAGTAGTTTAAGAGGTGCAGTGCTGACAATGTTAAACTAATGGATTTTTGTATTGCCAGCTAGGATTTATTCAATTTCTATTACATTTCATTTACACCAGTTTAATAACAGTTAACACTAATGATGATAATAATAATAATAATAATAATAATAATAATAATAATAATAATAATAAAAAAATGTATATATATATATAATTTTTTTTTTCTTTTCAGTAAACTCAAATCCTGTGTATAATATTTTACATCCAGAAGTGGCATCACTAGAAATACTAGTGTTTTTAGGGTCAAATGTTGAAGGCACTTAAAGTCACCCACACATTAGTTAGTGCAATGTGTAGTTTACAAAAATAGATGCTGACTGATTTTTTTTCCCTGTTAATCATTAGGTTGCTTGATTTTTCCATGAAAAAAACAATATTAATAATAGTCAGTTTTGCTCCATATGTTCACCATGTCACACATGTCATGTGTCCTTAAGGGATAACCGGGCAGAGCAAAAGGGCTGGAGGCAACCAAAAGAGTAAGTATGCACTGATTCATAGACAGTTTGACATTTTAGAATGGAGTGACTCCTTTATGGCCCATAGAGTATCCTTTAAAGAAAAAGAAAAAATGCACTTCAGCCTTTAGTGTTCCTTAAACTGATAGACTACCTATAAATAGGATATCTATAGTAGGAGCCACTTATCTTCCATCATAAACATCCTAAATACACTTGCTACTCCTAAGATGGCAGTTGATACATTCAGACGTCTCAGTGAGTTATTCAAGCTATACTTCTTTAAATAATTTATTCATTTGTGACTGACCTGTGACCCCTCACTTTTCTTATTGATATGTTTGTTTTTATTTGAATATCCATCTCTTCATCTCTGTACCTAGATACATTTCCCCCTCCCTTACCTTTATTGCAAGCTCTCTGACCCTCACATCTATTTATTCAACAGCCTGATTCCCCAACTATGCAAGCCCATTCCTTCAGAGAGTAAGCCTGATGCCCACCCACCCCATGCTCATCATTACATTTATAGATTGTCTGTCACATCTACATTTTAGTTAGGTCAAAAAAACCTGCCTCTTATTAGTACACTCCTGCACTTTCTTAACCCTTAAAACACATTTTTCCTACCTTCACCTGCTCTTGATATTCCAATTATCTCCAATTTTTATTTTTCACAGATAAGCAATGATCTGTTTTCTCCTCTTTATTCCTTCAGTCTCCCTCAGTATAAAATCTCTCCTTACACTCACTTCACTCATCCCCCCATCCACATTTACATATACCCTTCTCTGCTACACTCCCCCCTTCTCTCATCTCATGCCTTACACTCATTTTTCTACTCTCTCACTCCAACCCACAATCGATCTCATCCTAGACCCCATGCATACAAAACCCATTCACACCTCCTGTAGCCCCATGTAGCCAAAAGCGCAGCTTAAGCGGAACAGGGCCTTGACAGGGGTTAGGAGGCGGGCCCAGGATGAACAGACAGGACAGGTGGGTTATGGGATATGTGGGCTTGGCTATTTAAGGGGGAAGCCATTTTGTGATGTTCACTTTTAATTTCCTACCCGGTTTAGTTTGTGCATCCCGGTGCTCTCTAAACTTGCTGGGTAGGGCTTTTCTCTTTTGTCTCCTCTGCAGGGCCATGGATGTCGTGGAGAAGCTTCTGGAGGGGATCCGGACAGCGGCGCGGCAACTGGGAGTGGAATGGGTGCAGGCCCAGCTGGGCCCGGTCCTTGCTGCGACGGCCAGACGAGATGCTGGAGATTCGCGCCCGGCGCGGGCCAGGAGGCCCCCGAGGCGTTTGAGCCCAGGTGGAGAACCGGAGGTCGGTGGCACGGGAGTGCAGGAAGCAGCCGGTGGAAGTCGCAGCAGGCCCAGGAGCTGCCTGGTCGAGGCTCTGCCTCCCAGTGTGCGGCCGGGGCTTCGGCGCAGTGAGTCTAGACGGGCGGCTGCCCTGGACATCGCTGACGCACCCCCTAACATGGATGGGGCCGTGCACTGCAATAACTACTCCACTCACTGGGAGCGGGGGGTGGTACACAGGGTAGCGTAGGGCAGGTGTGGGCACAAGGGGGGGGGAGGCGGGGTCCGGTCTAGGGACCCCGGCGGCGGTTGCGGGCGGGGAAGCCGTGTCGGCTTCCAGCGTGGGCGAGGCGGGAAGTGAACGGGCGGAGTTGACAGGTGGGGTGTCGGAAGCGGCGAGGCAGCATGCGTATGTGTCCTTCGCGGGCCCGCTGGGGGTGCACCTCAAGCAGGAGGTGAAAGATAAAATCTGGAAAGGGGAATTTTGCGAGATCTTCTCTCTTCTTCCCTTGGAGGACTTTCTTGACCTCAAGGAGGAGGACAAGAAGGACGAGAAGAAGGAGGAGGAAAAACGGCGGAGGTATCGCAAGATACCGAAGTCTTTTGGTAACTGGTTAAGGGCATTCTGTATCCTGGCCAGCGTAATCGGGGAGAAGTCGCCGGGCTCCTGCTCGTCCCTGTTTTGCTACTTGGACGGCATATGGGAGGCATACCGCACCTATGGCGGACTGGCATGGTGGCGGTATGATGAGCAGTTCCGGCAGCGGCTGGCGGCGAATCCCGGCATGAGGTGGGACCAAATGGACCTGCCTCTATGGATGAAGCTCATGATGGCGCAGAAGGCGCAGCCCTTTCAGCATGCGGCTGGCGCTAAGGGTCAGTCCTCCTCGTCGGCCGCCTCGCAGAAGGGCTTATGCTGGCTCTTTAATGAGGGTCAGTGCAAGTGGGGCGCTGTGAGGAACTGACTCTGCTGGGTTTCAAACCCTGGTTTACATGCTGCTAAACCTCATCCTTACCACTACACCACCCTGCCTTTTGCAAATGTACCTGAGATCTGGTAACCTTGACTCTATAAGCATTGGTATCAGTGACAAGTCTCTTCAGCTGTGTCTGGTCATGTGTCTGGTTCTTGGCCTATAAAAGCCACTTCCTGTCTCTGTACCTTTGCCAGATTATTGTGGTTCCTGTACTCTCTAATCAAGCTTGTTCCTGTTTCTCCTACCTGTTGCTGATTTTGGACCGTTTTGACTTTGCTGCTTCTCCTTCCCACTGACCTCGGCTTGCCTCACTACGATTATCATCTCTCTGTTCCAGTCTCCCATCTCTGCTTAAGACCAGAAGGCCACTCAAGGCTCAGGGGCTCAACCACCTGGGTAACGAGTGGCTATCTCTGGCAGAAAACATTGCTGATCTGGCTACTGGACTCCAAAACTTTGTAACATCAATATCATTACAGGCGCAGCCTGCCGCTTCAAGCACGAGTGCTCGGGCTGCGGTGGGGCTCATGGGCTCCAACGATGTTTTAAGAAAGGAAAGTCTGGGGGGGCGGGAGCCTCTGCCGCGGCTGGCGGCGGGGGGTCTCCTGCTACCCCGGGGGCTAACCCCTGTGAAACTAGACGCGATGGAGCCCTGGCTAAGCCACTACGGTAACAGGGCAGATGTGGAGCTGCTTCGGGCGGGGTTTGGGCAAGGGTTTGTCATTCCTTTTAGGGAGAGGGGCGGCACGGCGTGCCCTCGTAATCTCAAGTCGGTGGCGGAGTTTCCGGAGGTGGTTCGGGAGAAGCTAGACAAGGAGGTGGGGTTGGGTAGGATGGCGGGGCCTTTCTCGGCCCCGCCGCTGGAGGGCCTTAGGGTTTCTCTCCTCGGGGTGGTCCCAAAGAAAGAAACAGGGAAGTTTCGGCTCATTCACCATCTTTCCTATCCTAAAGGGGAGTCGGTGAACGACGACATTGATAGGGACCTATGCTCGGTCTCTTATGCATCATTTGACCAGGCGGTCGAGCTGGTGAGGAGGGCCGGGCGTGGTGCGTTGATGGCCAAGGTGGATATCGAGGCCGCTTTTAGATTGCTCCCGGTACACCCGGCGTGTCACCACCTGTTAGGGTGCTTATTCGAAGGGGGCTACTTTGTGGATTTGTGCCTCCCCATGGGGTGTTCCATTTCGTGCTCTTACTTTGAGAAGTTTAGTTCATTTCTCGAATGGGTGGTGCGGGTGGAAGCGGGAGATAGAGCGGTGGTGCACTATCTGGATGATTTCCTGTGTGTGGGGCCGGCCGGCTCTCCCGCGTGCCGGCACTTGTTGGGGACTATTCAATGGGTGGCGGGCTGCTTTGGGGTGCCACTGGCGGCGGATAAAACGGAGGGCCCGACCGAGTGCCTTAGTTTCTTGGGTCTGGAGATCGATCCAGTGCGGGGGGAATGTCGGCTACCACTGGCGAAACTGGAAGGGTTGCGCGGCGTGGTGGCCGAGGTGCGTCGGGCACGGAAAGTGACCCTGCACCGCCTACAGTCGCTGGTTGGCATGCTTAATTTCGCCTGTAGGGTGATACCCATGGGTAGGGTGTTTAGCCGCAGCTTGTCGGCGGCTACCGCGGGGATTCGTTCCCCTCACCATTTCGTACGGGTATCTTCGTCCATGCGGGCAGACTTGGGGGTGTGGGATACCTTCCTACGGGACTTTAACGGGACGGTGTTCTTTCGGCAAGGGGGCGTGTCGACAACCGAGCTGGAGCTGTATACCGACGCGTCGGGTAGCGTGGGTTTTGGGGCCTACTTCAGCGGGAGCTGGTGTGCGGAGAAGTGGCCCCTCATACATAACCTGGCTTTTCTAGAGCTGTTCCCGCTGGTGGTGGCATTGGCTCTGTGGGGGGACCGGTTGAGGGACCGGAAGCTAGTTTTCTTCTCGGACAACATGTCCGTGGTGCACGCGGTTAATAATCTGTCTGCGGCATCTAAGCCGGTGGTAACACTGCTGCGTTGCTTTGTTTTGTTGTGCATGTCCCTGAATGTGGTCTTTCGCGCGCGCCATGTGCCAGGGTACTTGAACGAGGTAGCTGACGCTCTGTCTCGTTTTCAGTGGTCCCGGTTTCGGATGATGGCTCCGGAGGCTCAGGACGTGGGTCAACCGTGCCCGGTCGAGATGTGGCAGCTAGGAGCGTCCTGCTTGGCGGACTCGTGAAGGCTTCGCTGGCGCCGGCCACATGGGCCGCCTACAGTAAGGTCTGGAGTTCATGGGAACGTTCCTGGGGTGGGCTGGGCCAAGGGGTGCGAGGGGAGCCGCCTCTGGAGGACCTTCTTGTGGTTCACCTTTCAATTACTGGCGGGGGGCGCCTACCCGGCGGTGATTGACAGGAACATGGCAGCAATGGCGTTTTGGTTCAAGCTCCATGGGGGCGCGGACCTTACCAAGGCGTTCATTGTTAGGCAAGCGCTCAAGGGGTATCGGAGGGCTTGGAGGATCCCCGATGCTAGGCGCCCAGTGTCGGTGCATGTGCTGGAGGGGCTTGTTCAGGTGCTGCCCGACATTTGTTTCAATGAATTCGAGGTGTCGCTATTCCGTGTGGCATTTCTTTTGGCTTTCTTTGGGGCGTTCCGCGTCGGGGAGTTGGTGAACGACACCCGGGAGGCCACGGGGGGCCTACAGGTGTCGGGGGTACGTATGCTGGGTGGGAAGCTGGTGGTACACTTGGCTAGGTCCAAGACGGATGTGGAAGGTAAGGGCCGGGACGTTACGCTGGGGGCTTTGCCGGGCTCGGCACTGTGCCCAGTAGCTGCGGTGTCGGAGTATTTGGATCGGAGACCCGCGGTTGGCGGGTCCCTGTTGGTTCACGTGGATGGCTCGTCGCTTTCTCGCTTCCAATTTCAGAAAGTTTTCAGTCTGGGTCTGGGTCGGATGGGACTGGATGCCAGCACATACGGTACCCATTCCTTTCGTATTGGGGCGGCCACGGAGGCCACGCGTCTGGGTTTGGGGGATGAGGTAGTCAAGCGGATTGGGAGGTGGGAATCTGTTAGGTTCCGCTCATATGTACGTTTGGGTCTATTGGATCACTAAGGGGCCTTGGGGCGGCCTTGGGGGTACGGGTGTTTTTTTATCCTGTGTTTTTCTTTCTTCCCCAGGCCGGGTCGCTTGGATCGTGGGTCATTCCTTCATTTTCTGGGCTGGAAGGAGGGCTGCAGCTCGAGCTCAAGGCCAGCAGCTGGGCTTTCCGGAAGGCCAGCTTGTGGTGCGCTGGTGGGGGTATCGGGGCTTCTGCTGGGGGGACGTCTGCGGGGCAATATTCAGAATGGTCGCAGGCGGGGGGTGGCCGGACATGCTAGTCTTACATGCAGGCGGTAATGACCTGGGCCTCACCCCGCAACGGAGGTTGGTAAAATGGATGAAGCAGGATCTTAATAGGTTGGTTGATCTGCTTCCCGGGGTGATGCTGGTATGGTCAGAGATTGTTCCGAGGCGGCGGTGGCGGTACGCACGGGACCCGGTAGCCATTGACAGATGCAGGGGTAAGGTGAACAACCTGATGGCGAGTTTTCTGATGGCGAGTTTTGTCAGGAATCTGGGGGGGGGGGGGGGGGGGTGGTAAGGCACCAGGAGCTGGAGGAGGGGTTGGCTGGGTATTACCGCTCGGACGGTGTACACCTTTCGGCGGTGGGTTACGACCTGCTGAACTGGGTCTGCAGGAGGGGATGCAGAGGGCGTTCCTTCTCCGGGGTGGCGGAGCTCAGACAGCTTAAGGGGTCAAGGTCTGAGCTTGTGGCGGGATAGGGAGCTGAGAGAGAGGCTCCCTATGAGGAACGTGAGGAACATGGAGAATTTGGAATTATGGTCAATGGTGGTTTCGAGTCCTGGAGGTGGCTCAGAACCTGGTGGGGCAGGGGTATCCGGGTATACCCCTGCCATGGTTACTTATGGTTGGCACTTGTTCGGTTCAAGTTGGCGAGGTTGGAAAATGTCGTTATATATTTGTATTTGTTATGTTGGGGGTCATTGCCCTTTATTAAAAAGAAGGATACGGATGAGAGGGGCGGAAGGTGGGGGCAATGACCCATGTTTATATGTTAATTTATTATTAAAGCAATATTATCGTTATATATTATATAATTATTTAATAAAGCTGTGGACAAATTTTCCCATATACCAGAGTGTCAGTGTGTTATTGGGTTAGGTATGTGGGGTTTTTTTTGTCCAAGGTTCCGACAGCCCATATGGCGACTATACACCGGTCATGTCACTTTCTCTCCTCCTATTTCTATCAGCTGGTGATGTCTCTCCCAATCCAGGGCCCTTCACCTTCTCTACACACACTAAGACAACCAGAAATCCCACAAACCTCTCATCACAATACCCTGCCCTTTACCCTCACTTACCAAAATTCAGTGTGCACTCTGGAATGCCCGCTCCATCTGCAGTAATTTAAAATCAACAACCATACACGACTTTTTCATCTCAAACTCACTCACACTGCTTGCACTTACAGAGACCTGGCTGTCTACATTGGCTTCCTGTAAAATATAGAGCTCAATTTAAAATTCTGGTTCTTGCTGTCAAATCTCTACATAATGCTGCTCCCACCTATCTATCCTCCCTTATACACAAGTATGTCCCGTCTAGGCCCTTACGATCTTCTGAAGACTTACGTCTATCTTCTGTCCGTACTCCCACCTCTGATGCTCGCCTTCAAGACTTCTCGAGGGCTGCACCGTTCCTGTGGAACTCGCTTCCCTCCTCCGTTAGATGCTCACCCAGTCTCCACTCCTTCAAAAAATCATTAAAAACCCACTTCTTCATAAAAGTGTATCAATTAAACTGTTAATAGCTCCCAACTGATTCCTCTTCTACAACTGTCACTAGTCTAATACTATCCTTACCTTTTTGTGTCATTTTACCCCACTCCCTCTAGCATGTAAGCTCATTGAGCAGGGCCCCCAACCCCTCTGTTCCTGTGTCCAACTTGTCTGGTTACAACTACATGTCTGTTCGTCCACCCATTGTAAAGCGCTGCGGAATTTGACGGCGCTCTATAAATATCATAATAATAATAATTCTAAATACTGTGGTGCTCTTAATAGTGATATTGGGGTTTTGTTTAAACATTTTTGCATTCTTTTTTTAAAATGTTTAAGTACAAAACTTTACTCTTTATATAACTTTATGGTAACTTTTTTATGTTTTTTATGTAATGTGTCAAAAAAAATCCATCTTAATAACCAGACCTTGAAGGAGAATGTCTAGTGCAACTAACTAATATAATTTCAATACTGCTGTATACACCTATTATTAAGAGTTTAAACATTGTGACCACCGTATGCCTATCAAACTGAAAAACTTGAATAACTATTTAGCAACATTCTCAGCCCCTGTTCCCCATTTTAAGCCCCCGGTCTCCCATCCTCAGCCTCTGTCCCCCTTCGTCAGCCCCTGTCCCTTTGCTCAGCCCCTGTCCCCTTGCTCAGCTCCTGTCCCCCTTCTCCTGTCCACTTCCTCAGCCCCTGCACCCCTTCCTCAACCCCTGCCCCCCTTCCTCAGCCACTGTCCCCCATGCTCAGTCCATGTCCCTCTTCCTCACTCCCTGTACCACTTCCCCTGTCCCTTTATTCAGCCCTGCCCCCTTCCTCAGCCCTGTCTTTCTTCCCCTTTCTCAGCCCTTTTTCCCTTCCTCAGACCCTATCCCCTTCCTCAGCTCTGCCCCCTTCATCAGCCCCTGCCCCCCTTCTTTAGCATCTGTACCACTTCCTCTATACCCTTCCTCAGCCCCTGTCCCCCTTCCACTGTCCCCTTCCTCAGCCCCTGTCCCCCATACTCGGTGCCTGCCTCCATACTCAGGCCCTGTCCCCTTTACTCATTCCCTGTCCCCCTTACTCAGCCCCTTTCCACCTACTTATCCCCTGTCCCTCTTCCCTGTCCTCTTTCTCAGCCCTGCCCCCTTCCTTAGCCCATGTTCCCTTCCTCACTCCTGTCCCCCATACTCAGTCCCTGTCCCCTTGCTCAGCCCTGTCTCCCTTACTCTGTCCCTTTCCTTAGACCTGTCCCCTTTCTCAGCCTCATCCCCTTCCTCAGCCCCTGTTCCACTTCCTCAGTCCCTTGTCTCCCTTCCTCAGCCCCTATCCCTTTGCTCAGCCCTGTTCCCTTTGCTCAGCACCTGCCCCCTTTCTCCAGTCCCCCTTCCTCAACCCCTGTTTCCCTTCCTCATCTCCTGTCCCCCTTCCTCATCCCCTGCCCCCTTCTTTAGCCCACTTCCCTTGCCCCTTTCCCCAGCCCTGCCCCCTTACTCAGCCCATGTCCCCCTTTCTCAGCCCATCACCCCCTTTCTCAGCCCATCTCCCCCTTCTTCAGCCCCTATCCCCTTCCTCAGCCCATGTCCTCCTTCCTTACCGCTGCCCCCTTCCTCAGCCCTGTCCCTTTGTTCAGCCCTGTCCATTTGTACAGCCCTGTCCCCCTACTCAGCCCCTGTCCCTTTGTCCCAGCCCCTGTCCCCAATCTCCCCCTTCCTCAGCCCATTTCTCCCTTCCACAGCCCTGTTTCTGCTCCTGTCCCCTTGCTCAGCCCTGTTCCCCTTTCCCGTCCCTTTCCTGAGCCCTGTCCCCTTTCTCAGCCCATATCCCTTTCCTCATACCCTGTTCCCCTTCCTCAGCCCCTGTTCCCCTTCCTCAGCATCTGTCCCACTTCCTCAGTCCCTTGTCTCCCTTCCTCAGCCCCTGTCCCTTTGTTCAGCCCCTGTCCATTTGCTTAGCCCTGTCCCCCTTCCTCAACCCCTGTCCCCCTTCCTCAGCCCCTGTTTCCCTTCCTCACCCTCTGTCACACTTACCCAGCCCTGTCACCCTACTCAGCCCTACTTAACCCCTGTCCCTCTTCCCCTGTACCCTTCCTCAACTCTGTCCCCTTCCTCAGCCCTTGTCCCCCTTCTTTAGCCCCATGTACCACTTCCCCTGTCCCTTTCCTCAGCCCTGCCCCCTTCCTCATCCCCTGTTCCCCTTCCTCATCCCCTGTTCCCCTTCCTCAGCCCCTGTTCCCCTTCATCAGACTCTGTCCCCCTTCCTCAGCCTCAGCCCCTCTTCCTCAGCCTCTGTCCCTCTTTCTCAGCCCCTGTCCCTTTGCTTAGCCCCTGATCCCTTCATCAACCCCTGTCCCCCTTCCCCTGTCCTTTTCCTTAGCCCTGCCCCCTTCCTCAACCCCTGTCCCCCTTCCTCAGCCCTGTCCCTTTCTTCAGCCCTGTCCCCCTACTCAGCCCCTGTCCCCCTACTCAGCCCCTGTCCCCCTACTCAGCCCCTGTCCCCCTACTCAGCCCCTGCTCCCTTCCTCAGCCCATGTCTCCATTTCTCAGCCCATTTCCCCTTCCTCAGCCCCCTTCCTCAGCCCATGTCCCCTTTCCTCAGCCCTGTCCCCTTGCTCTGCCCCTGTCCCCTTGCTCAGCCATGTTCCCCTTCCCCTGTCCATTTCCTCAGCCCTGCCCCCTTTCTCAGCCAATATCCCTTTTCTCAGCCCCTGTTCCACTTCCTCAGCCCCTGTTCCCCTTCCTCAGCCTCTGTCTCCCTTCCTCAGCCTCAGTTCACCTTCCTCAGCCTCTGTCCCCCTTTCTCAGACCCTGTCCCTTTGCTCAGCCATTGTCCCCTACTCACCCCTGTCCCCCTTGCCCTGTCCCCTTCTTCAGCCCCTACCCTTCCTCAGCCCCTTTCCTCAGCCCTGTCCCCTTTCTCAGTCCCTATCCCCCTTCCTCAGCCCCTGTTCTCTTGCTCAGCCCCTGTCCCTCTTGTTCGTCCCTTGTCCCTTTGCTCAGTCCCTGTCCCCCTTCCTCAGCCCCTGTCCCCCATACTCAGTCCCCATCCCCCTTACTCAGCTCCTGTCCGCCGTACTCAGCCTTTGTCCCTTTGCTCAGCCCTGTCCCTTTGCATAGCCTCTGTCCCCTTGCTCAGCCCCTGATCCCTTGCTCAGCCCTGTCCCACTTCCTTGTCCATGTCCCCTTCCTCAGCCCCTGTCCCCCTTCCTCAGCCCCTATTCCCCTTACTCAGCCTGTGTCCCTCTTACTCAGCCCCTTTCCCTTTCTCAGCCCCTGTCTCCTTACTCAGCCCCAGTCTCCTTACTCAGCCCAAGTCCCCTCACTCAGCCCCTGTCCCCTCACTCACCCCTGTCACTTTCCTCAGCCCTGCACCCCCTCAGCTCCTGCTCCACTTACCACAGCCAATGACATCCCCACTACAGCTCCTCTCCCCCAATTGCAACCCATATCACCCACACCACAGCCCCTTTCCTATCAACCTACTTCAGCCTCTATCCCTACACTACATTTCCTAACCCACCAATTACAGCTCACACCCTCCACTACAACCCTTGTCCCCCACTACATCCCCTAGCCCCCTACTACATGCCCTAACTTTTTAATTACAGCCACTACAACCCACTACCAGGGGCGTACCTAGAGCATTTGGCACCCGGGGCGGACTCTGAGTGTGGCACCCCCCCACCCCTCCATAACACCCCCCCATGATAAAAATGTAAGAAAACACCCACATTTTTTTCAATGTTTTCAATAATATTTATTGCACAAATTTGTAAACTGCTTGTAACATTTGTAAAATGCGCCAGTTCTGTAGAAGGGGGAAGACCAGTGCTTTTGTAGAAAGGGGCTGGTGAGAACCTTCTAGAAAACTCCTGCCCTGCCCCTTTCTACAAAGCCCCTTGTCTCGCCCTTCACATAAAAACCCTGCACCCCGATCACATAAATTTCATACACTCCCTACACATAAAAACCCTGCACCCCGATCCCATAAATTTCATTCACTCTCTACACATAAAAATCCTGCACACCCCCTTAATAAAAAACCCTGCACACCCCCTTAATAAAAAACAAAAACGTGCACAACCCCTCTTAATAACAAAAAACCTGCACACCCCCCTTATAAAAACCCTGCACACACCCTTAACAAAAAACAAAAATCTGCAGTGCACATCCTCCCTTAATAAATAGAATACTGCAACCCCCTTAATCAAAAAAACCCTGCACCCCCATTATTTAAACCTCCCCCTTTAATTCTTTAATCCACAGCCCCCTTTAATTAATCCACACCCCCTTCAATTAATACACCCCCCTTAATTAATACACACCCCCCTTAATTAATACACACACCCCTTAATACACCGCCCTTAATTAATACACAGCCCTTAATTAATACACACCCCTTAATTAATCCACACCCCCTTAATTAATACACCCCCTCAATTAATCCACACACCCCTTAATTAATCCTCACTCCCCCTTAATTAATACACCCCCCTTAATTAATACACCCCCTTAATTTATACACCCCTTTAATTAATCCTCACTCCCCTTAATTAATACTCCCCCTTAATTAATACACCCCCTTAATTAATCCTCACTCCCCTTAATTAATACACCCCCCTTAATTAATCCACACCCCCTTAATTAATACACCCCCTTAATTAATCCTCACTCCCCCTTAATTAATACACCCCCTTAATTAGTCCACACACCCCTTAATTAATATACCCCCCTTAATTAATCCACACCTCCCTTAATAAATACACCACCCTTAATTAATCCACACTCCCCCTTAATTAATACACCCCCCATAATTAATCCACACCCCCTTAATTAATACTCCCCCTAATTAATCCTCACTCCCCCTTAATTAATACACCCCCCCTTAATTAATACACCCCCCTTAATTAATACACACACCCTTAATTAATGCACCCCCTTAATTAATCCACACACCCCTTAATTAATCCACCCACGTTAATTAATCCTCACCCCCTTAATTAATACACCCCCCTTAATTAATACACCCCCCTTATTTAATCCACACCCCCCTTAATTAATACACCCCCTTAATTAATCATCACTCCCCCTTAATTAATACACCCCCATAATTAATCCACACCCCCTTAATTAATACTCCCCCTAATTAATCCTCACTCCCCCTTAATTAATACACCCCCCTTAATTAATACACACACCCTTAATTAATACACACACCCTTAATTAATACACCCCCTTAATTAATCCACACACCCCTTAATTAATCCACCCCCGTTAATTAATCCTCACCCCCTTAATTAATACACCCCCTTAATTAATACACCCCCCTTATTTAATCCACACCCCCTTAATTAATACACCCCCTTAATTAATCCACCCCATTAATTAATCCACAACCCCCTTAATTAATACACCCCCCTTATTTAATCCACACCCCCCTTAATTAATACACCCCCTTAATTAATCCTCACTCCCCCTTAATTAATACACCACCCTTAATTAATACACCACCCTTAATTAATCCTCACTCCCCCTTAATTAATACACCCCCCATAATTAATCCACACCCCCCATTATTAATACTCCCCCTAATTAATCCTCACTTCCCCTTAATTAATACACCCCCCTTAATTAATACACCCCCTTAATTAATACACACACCCTTAATTAATGCACCCCCTTAATTAATACACACACCCTTAATTAATGCACCCCCTTAATTAATCCACACACCCCTTAATTAATCCACCCCGTTAATTAATCCTCACCCCCTTAATTAATACACCCCCCTTAATTAATACACCCCCTTATTTAATCCACACCCCCCTTAATTAATACACCCCCTTAATTAATCCTCACTCCCCCTTAATTAATACACCCCCCTTAATTAATACACCCCCCTTAATTAATCCACTACCCCCTTAATTAATACACCCACCTTAATTAATCCTCACTCCCCCTTAATTAATACACCCCCCTTAATTAATCTTCACTCCCCTTAATTAATACACCCCCCTAAATTAATACACCCCCTTAATTAATCCTCACTTCCACCTTAATTAATACAAGCCCCGTAATTAATCCACACACCCCTTAATTAATACACCCCCTTAATTAATCCTCACACACTCTTAATTAGTCCTCACTCCCCCTTAATTAATACAACCCCCTTAATTAATCCTCACCCTCCTTAATTAATACACCCCCTTAATTAATCCTCACCCCCCTTAATTAATACACCCCCCTTAATTAATACACCCCCCTTAATTAATACACCCCCCTTATTTAATCCTCACCCCCCTTAATTAATCCTCACCCTCCTTAATTAATACACCCCCTTAATTAATCCTCACCCCCCTTAATTAATACATCCCCCTTAATTAATACACCCCCCTTATTTAATCCTCACCCCCCTTAATACACCCCCCTTAATTAATACAGCCCCCTTAATTAAACCACAACCCCCTTAATTAATACACCCCCTTAATTAATCCTCACCCCCTTAATACACCCCCTTAATTAATCCACTCCCCCTTAATACACCCCCTTAATTAATCCTCACTCCCCCCTTAATTAATACAGCCCCCTTAATTAATCCACACACCCCTTAATACACCCCCTTAATTAATCCTCACTCCCCCTTAATTAATACACCCCCTGAATTAATCCTCACCCCCCTTAATACACCCCCTTAATTAATCCACACACCCCTTTATACACCCCCTTAATTAATCCTCACTCCCCCCTTAATTAATATAGCCCCCTTAATTAATCCACACCCCCTTAATACACCCCCTTAATACACCCCCTTAATTAATCCACACCTTCCCCTTAATATACCCCCTTAATTAATCCACACCCCTTAATTAAACCTCCCTCCCCTTTAATTCTTTAATCAATCCATTATCCACCCCCCCTTTAATTAATTTAGCCCCATCACATAATGACTACTCACATTTTGATGATGCCTTGACCGACTGGGTACCTCACCGCCCGGATATTGGATCCTTCCACTGAATATCCATGAAGGCGTGCTGACGGCGCTGCGCACGACGTCATCACGTTGTGCGACGCCGCGGCCCGCAACACTCCTCCCCCTTCTCCTTGAAGTAAGTCCCGCCGGGCCGCAAAGGTGCTGCGGCTGTGCGTGGCTGCCGCAGCGTAATGTTGGGGGGTGACACATGACACTGGACGTCATGGCACCCCCCTAGTCAGTGGCACCCGGGGCGAGCCGCCACTCCCTTAGTACGCCACTGCCCACTACCAGTGCTATTCCCGAGATTAGGCTCTGGATCCGCCCCTGCTCTGTATGTCTATAACTGTATGACTATAAGCCTGTGTATGTATATCTGTGTATGTCTGTGTCTGTATGACAGTATCTGAATGTCTCTGTCTGTGTCTTTATGTCTGTGTTTGTATGACATTGTACCTGTATGTGTAGATTGCATGGCTGCGTGCCTGTATTTGTTTGATTGTGTGCCTGCATATCTCTGTGACTGAGTGCCTGTATGGTTGTGTGTTGCTATATATCTGTCTATATCGCATGGAAAAAGACACAAAATGTGCTTAGAGAGAGCCACTGAAAGAAGCTGAGGGGGTGAGAAAGAGACACGCAAAAAAAATGGAGGGGGTGACACACAAAGGGGCTAGGGAAAGAAAGAGATACACAAGGGTAAGAGGATGTAAGATATACTAAACGGGGGATAAAATACACTAAAGAGGGTAAGAAAATCAAAAGGGGGATTACAAGACACACAGGTAAAGATGCATTTTTTTTTAAAGATGGTGGCAAAATGCATCTTTGCCTGTGTAGCCGAAAATCCTTGCACCGGCCCTGGGTAGAAGGGTAGGTCTTGCAAAGGCTTTAGTAAAGAAAACTGCAACACTCCTATACAAAATAGGTCAACCCCTCCCCTATGCCTGGGAGATAATTGAGTCAGCACTGCATTAAACTCAACTATCTCCAGGTACAGAAAACATAAATTTTTACAAAACCCCCAAAATGCCTTTAAAACAAAAAATCTTGACAATAGTTACATCCCCTAATACCCCCGATCTGGGTGGCCAACATATCCAAAATTCACCCAGGTCTGTTCAGGGGTTCAGGAATATCCTGGAAGACATAATTTGACCGACCGCACGCATGGTCCCATGCCCAAAACAGTTCCAGAGAATCAGGGCTTGCGGTCGGTCTAGTTTAAAAATGAACAAACTTCCGAACATAGTCAATAGTCTTACCCTGGATAGTGATGTCCCGAACGGTTCGCTGGCGAATAGTTCCTGGCGAACATAGCTTGTTCGCGTTCGCCACGGATGGCGAATATATGCGATGTTCGGTCCGCCCCCTATTCGTCATCATTAAGGGAACTTTGACCCTGTACCTCACAGTCAGCAGACACATTCCAGCCAATCAGCAGCAGACCCTCCCACCTCCTGGACAGCATCCATTTTAGATTCATTTTGAAGCTGCATTCTTAGTGAGAGGAGTGTGCTGCTGCTGATTTAATAGGGACATTGATAGCTAGGCTAGTGTATTCAGTGTCCACTACAGTCCTGAAGGACTCATCTGATCTCTGCTGTAAGGACAGCACCCCAAAAAGCCCTTTTTAGGGCTAGAACATCAGTCTGCTTTTTTTTTTTCCTGTGTAATCTAATTCCAGTTGCCTGCCTGCCAGCGTGTGTGTCAGGCTCACAGCGTATACTGTGCCCACTTTCCCAGTGCCACCACTCATATCTGGTGTCACAATAGCTTGCATTTAACAAAAAAAAACTCTTTTGACTGTAATATAATAGCAGTCAGTTTCCTTCACACGTGTGCGTTTCAGGGTCTGCCAGGGCACAGTGTCACACCAGTGCAACTCATATCTAGTGTAACAGTAGTGTACATTAAAAAAAAATACAATGTTGACTGTAATAAATTGAATAGCAGTTATTTGTCTGCCAGCGTGTGTCAGGCTCACAGCGTATTCTGTGCCCACTTGCCCAGTGCCACCACTCATATCTGGTGTCACAATAGCTTGCTTTTATCAAAAAAAAAAACTTTTTGGACTGTAATATAATAGCAGTCAGTTTCCTTCACACGCGTGCGTTTAAGGGCCTGCCAGGGCACAGTGTCACACCAGTGCAACTCATATCTGGTGTAACAGTAGTGTACATTTAAAAAAAAAAAATACAATTTTGACTGTAATAGATTGAATAGCAGTTAGTTGTCTGCCAGCATGTGTGTCAGGCTCACAGCGTATACTGTGCCCACTTGCCCAGTGCCACCACTCATATCTGGTGTCACAATAGCTTACATTTAACAAAAAAATTACTTTTTTGACTGTAATATAATAGCAGTCAGTTTCCTTCCCACGTGTGCGTTTCAGGGCCTGCCAGGGCACAGTGTCACACCAGTGCAACTCATATCTGGTGTAACAGTAGTGTACATTTAAAAAAAAATAAAAAATTTGACTGTAATAGATTGAATAGAAGTTAGTTGTCTGCAAGCGCGTGTGTCAGGCCTACAGCGTCTACTCTGCCAACTTCTGCCAGTGCACAGTGCCACTCATATCTGTTGTCACAGTAGCTTGCACGCATAGTACCACTAATCAAAAAAAAATGACAGGCAGAGGCAGGCCACCCCGCAGGGCCCGTCGTGGTCGTGGTGCTGTGATTCCCTTTGGCCCTAGAATAATGCCCAGTGTTCAAAGGCCACGTACCCTGAACTCGAAAAGTTCTGAGGACATAGTTGACTGGCTAACACAGGACACCCAATCTTCTACAGCTTCCGCTCGGAACCTTGACGCTTCATCCTCCTCCAGCTTAGCTTCGGGCACCTCTCATGTTACCACTCACCCGCCTGCCACCACCACCAACACTTGCACCAAAGCCACTTCACTTGGTATGTCAGAGGAGTTATTTACACATCAGTTGGTAGAAATGAGTGATGCACAAGCATTATTGCCAGAGGAAGTAGATAACAGGGATATGTCTCAGTCAGGCAGCATTACACACATGGACGTATGGTGTGATGTTGATGATGTTGTACCCGCTGCTGCTTCGTTTGCTGAGTTGTCAGATACAAGTGAAGCGGTTGATGATGACAATGCGTCGGTGCCCGCTAGAAGAGAATAAGAACAGGGGGAAAGTTCAGATGGGGAGACAGAGAGGAGGAGGAGGAGACGAGTTGGAAGCATTCAGAGGTCGTCGCAAGGAGCTAGTGGCACAGTCAGACAGGCAGTGTGGCATTTTTTTGTGTGTCTGCCTCTGAAAACAGCGATGCCATTTGTAACCTGTGCCAAAAGAAACTGAGTCGTGGGAAGTCCAACACCCACCTAGGTACAACTGCTTTGCGAAGGCACATGATCCCACATCACAAACGCCTATGGTATCAACACATGAGTACAAGCAGCACGCAAACTCAAAGCCGCCATCCTCCTCCTGGTCCAGCATCTTCAGCCACGTCAACCACTTCCTTGCCCCCTCTCAACCATCCACCACTCCGTCTCTCGCCTTGAGCAGTTCCTGCTCATCTGCCCACAGTCAGGTGTCTGTCAAGAACATGTTTGAGCGTAAGAAGCCAATGTTACAAAGTCACCCCCTTGCCCGGCGTCTGACAGCTGGCTTGACTGAACTCTTAGCCCGCCAGCTTTTACCATACAAGCTGGTGGAGTCTGAGGCGTTTAAAAAATTTGTAGCTATTGGGACACCGCAGTGGAAGGTACCCGGACGAAATTTCTTTGCACAAAAGGCAATCCCCAACCTGTACTCGATTGTGCAAAAGGAAGTAATGGCATGTCTGGCACACAGTGTTGGGGCAAGGGTCCATCTGACCACTGATACCTGGTCTGCAAAGCATGGTCAGGGCAGGTATATCACCTACACTGCGCATTGGGTAAACCTGCTGACGGCTGCCAGGCATGGAATGCGTGGCTCTGCAGAGGAGTTGGTGACACCGCCACGACTTGCAGGCAGGCCTGCTGCCACCTCCTCTACTCCTCCTACTCCATCCTCTTCCATAACCTCCTCGGCTGAGTCCTCTTTTGCTGTTGCGTCTTGCTCCACATCAACGGCACCCCCCCAGCTCCCCAGGTACTATTCCACATCCCGGATACGGCAGTGTCACGCCGTCTTGGGGTTGACTTGCCTGAAAGCAGAGAGTCACACTGGACCAGCACTCCTGTCGGCCCTGAACGCACAGGTGGATCGGAGGCTGACTCCGCACCAACTGGAGATCGGCCAAGTGGTTTGTGACAACGGAAGAAATTTGCTGGCGGCATTGAATTTGGGCAAGTTGACACATGTGCCGTGCATGGCACATGTGTGTAATCTGATCGTACAACGCTTTGTGCTTAAGTACCCAGGCTTACAGGACGTCCTGAAGCAGGCCAGGAAGGTGTGTGGACATTTCAGGCATTCCTACACGGCCATGGCGCACTTTTCAGATATTCAGTGGCGAAACAACATGCCAGTGAGGCGCTTGATTTGCGACAGCCCGACATGTTGGAATTCAACACTCCTAATGTTCGACCTCCTGCGCCAACAAGAAAAAGCCGTTAACGAGTATTTGTATGACCGGGGTGCTAGGACAGCCTCTGCGGAGCTTGGAATTTTTTTGCCACGTTACTGGACGCTCATGCGCAATGCCTGTAGGCTCATGCGTCCTTTTGAGGAGGTGACAAACCTAGTCAGTCGCACCGAAGGCACCATCAGCGACATCATACCATTTGTTTTCTTCCTGTAGCATGCCCTGCGAAGAGTGCTGGATCAGGCCGTAGATGAGCGTGAAGAGGAAGAGTTGTGGTCACCATCACCACCAGAAACAGCCTTATCAGCATTGCTTGCTGGACCTGCGGCAACGCTGGAAGAGGATTGTGAGTAAGAGGAGTCAGAGGAGGAATGTGGCTTTGAGGAGGAGGAGGAAGACCAAGCACAACAGGCATCCCAGGGTGCTCGTTGTCACCTATCTGTTACCCGTGGTGTTGTACGTGGCTGGGGGGAAGAACATACTTTCAGTGCGATCACTGAGGACGAGGAACGGGACATGAGTAGCTCGGCATCCAACCTTGTGCAAATGGGGTCTTTCATGCTGTCCTGTCCTGTCGTGTCCTGTCAGAAAGGACCTACATTGCAGCAGGAGGTATTGTCACTGAGAAGAGAAGTTGCCTAGGTCAAATAAGTCTAGATTATCTCACCTTTATTAAGATGAATGAGGGATGGATCCCGAAGGGACTGACAGTGGACAATACATTTGACTAAAAAAGGCCTGATGATGGGTCTACTTAACACACCACTCCTATCTGGTGGCACATTAGATTACACGCGCTGTGCCCCAAATTTGAAGTAGGAGGACCAACTGATAGGAATAGTACTACTTAACACACCTTGATAACGCAGAGAGAGGCAATGCAGAGAGAGGAATCTGAAGAAGAGGAGTCAGAGGAGGAAGGTGGCTTTGAGGTGGTGGAAAACCAAACACAGCAGGCGTCCCAAGGCCTTGTTGTCACTTTTCGGGGAACCTTGGTGTTGTACGTGGCTGGGTGGAGGAAGAGACCTTCAATGACATCAGTGAGGACAAGGAACAGGACATGGCTAGCTTGGTATCCAACCTTGTGCAAATGGGGAGTTTGCGGTTGTGCAAATGGACTGTTTGCGGTTGTTTGCGGTGCGTTAAACGGGGAGTTTGGTCTGTCACTGTGAAGCAGGCATAACCCTTACACTACCTCATCGATACAACATTATACCTGATGTTTTAAAGCACGTTATTCCAAACAATTTAGGAATGTTAGGTGATTTATGCCTTTTATGGATTAAAACCAGACTCTGCATCAACTATGTAATTTTCCATGGGAGTTTTGCCATAGATCCCCCTCCGGCATGCCACAGTCCAGGTGTTAGTCCCCTTGAAACAACTTTTCCATCACTATTGTGGCCATAAAGAGTCCCTGTGGGTTTTAAAGCTCGCCTGCCTATTGAAGTCTATGGCGGTTCGCCCGTTCGCGAACATTTGCGGAAATTCGCGTTCGCCGCTCGTGAACGGAAAATTTTATGTTCGCGACATCACTAACCCTGGAGCTTGTTCCCCTTGTTCGTGGGAATGTTTCCACCGAACAGTGTCTTCCTAAGTGCTATAAAACCAAACCAAGTGATCATGGAAGTCCAGCGGTGTTCGGGAGTTTCAGTTTCGGAAAATAGTTCAATGAACTCGACAACCAAACACCACTGCCTGTTTTCATGCGAACAAGATGGCTGCCACCTCGTGGTCGTCCATAGGAATTGCGGCCACACAGACGAGCACTTAAAAAAAATGCGGTGGAAATTGCTACAAATTAGCAAATTGTCTCCAGGTCGTGCGGCTGTTCGGTTCCTGAACCAAATATAAAATCCCACGAACCAAGTCTGTTCACATAGTTTTTTTAAAGGGCCCGTAGTCTTTTGGTAAAAGGCTGGCAAGTAGGCCCCTCCAAGCACCCGTGACAAGGTTCAGTTTGTCACATATCTCTAAAGAAAAGAATGTATAATTAAATGCAGGTTTTCATTGTGACTATTTCTACTAAATAGTGATTTTTATGAGGGGAGGGGATAGTGTCTTTTTAATATTCATGGAAGTTATGGCCAATATGACCCAGTAGATACTAGTGAACTATGAATGCAACAATGTTTAAATATTAATGGATATGTAATGCTTTTATATATAGCTGAAGATATTGTTAGCATGCTCAAGTGCTTAATGTATTGTGGCAAAAGTAACCTCACCACTGGTTTTTGGAGGGGGCTTTTTGCCAGTCTCCTGCCCTGTGACTATGGCCCTGGGATGTATTGCCCTTTAAGGAACTGAGTTGGGGCTTATGGACTGATATTATACTGTTACTGACCCTTTAAGAACTGTATTTGGGCATAATGGATTTTTATAATGCTGTTCCTGGCCCTTTAATTACTTTGGAGCAGTGTTGCAACTTTAAATTGGCACTTCGGATACAGCCGAAGTGCCGAAGTAGTCAAAGTGGCCGCCATTCAACAAACGAACACGTGGCGGCGGTGGCTCGTTCTTTGTTCATTCGAACGTAGTCAGCAGTATGTGTAGCCAAATCCATTGAACTGAAATCGGCTACACATTTCAACGAACACCGCTTTTTAACCACAGAGACTAAGTCCCGTTTGAAGATTCGAACGCACATTCGAATGGGACTTAGTCATTTTTTCAGTGTGAAATTGACCGACCGCACAGCCCAAATCTATGGAACTGTTTTGGGCAGGAAAATGTGCCTGCGCTCGGTCACAAAGGACTTCCGACTAACTTTTGAACTAATGGAAGGATTTGCATGATTTTTGAGTATGTTCATATTTCAAGTATGCTGATTAATAATATGTGGTTTTTATGAAGACTGAATGTATAGTTTTAAAGTTATAAAAATGCATAAAAAAATATATAAGTTTTAGCTTGGAGATAATTGAGTAGATACTGTAAGAAACTCAATTATCTCCCAAGCAGAGGGTGGGTAGGTGATGGCGAGACCGCAACCATGCTGCGGCGGTTCGTGGGGTCTGCAGTGATTGTGGTGTCTGTGGAGCGCTTGGAGCCCTCTGTAAGTGCTAGGAGCATCCTTCAGCGGAGGTACCTAGTCGGGGTGCCAGGCGATCCGTTACATGTATGAAGAGTGTGTGCCCTCTTATCATTGCAAGAAAGTGCTGATTTATAAAGATATAAATGTATTCTGTTACACCTGTTAGACAGCTATGAGTTGTTTCTCACACCTACTTGCCTAGAGTACTTACCTGCCTGCTTGCCTTGAAACGACTTCTCAATAAGTTATAATACAGCTATGAAACAGTTATGAAACTTAAAAAAAACACTGAACAGTACATATTACCACCTCAAACTTACTTTTCCATCTACATTTTATATGATATAAATATAGTGATTTCAAGGGTCACTAATAGCACCATAACCACTACCTCTGTAGTGGTTGTGATGTGAGGAGTAGCATGGTACCATTTCCTAGTAATGGGGCAAATGATTTAGCAACATTGTCCCATTTTACAAAATTGAACTGTGCAAAAGGCACTTATATTACTATATAATATATTTAAGCAGCTACTACACTCTTGAAAGTACCCTTAACGCCATACCAAATGTAACCAAACAGAGTGAACTAAGTGGAATCAATCCATTATTATAACCCAGTGGATTATTATATACACTTACCCTTATAAATAAGGGAGAAGAATGGAAGAAACTGTAGAGATAACACTAGGACAAGGAAAATATAAAACAAAATAGTGTAATATGTTTACAATTTTGAGTGGTATGTGTAGATATGAAACACACTCACATGGAAAAGAGCCCTCTGAGGATAGGCTCAAATCACATCAGCATGGGTATATTTCGGAAATACTAGACCTCTTCTGTCTTTACCCAAAATATTCTCTGAAAAAGAGATAAATAGGAAGCAAACTCTCCTAGTGAAGTGCCTTCTATAAATGTGCAAATATACAGATAAAGTGCAAATGTCTGCTCACCTTATTGAGAGCCAGTTATACTAGGCTCTCAGTATGAACGTAGATGTGTCTTTCAGGGGACAAAACCCTCCTTGAGGTAGAAGTAGGAAAATTAAAGAAACCAGTGGACTTAGATAAGGCTTATACTCTTTATTCCATAAACAAACAAAAATAAAGATTAACAAACTTTAAATGAATGTAAAAAATCCAAAATATCAAAAAGTAATGTTTAGTACTGCTCCCATATGTTAAAGATGTGTTTTGCCTGTTACAAAGGCTTTTTCAATAGAAATGGTTTGCCCTCTTACCTGTGTCCCCACATGGTTTGAAGGTCATCTATGGCTGATGACATGCATCTGGATTATGCAGAGTTGCAGTAGCTGTTTGCTTTTAGCCAATAAATGGCAGTGTGTGCATAGAAATAAGCACAGGATTGACACAGAACTCTTGTTCCGGGCTGCTTAATGACGCCTCAAAGATTCTACCAGAGGTGGAGTTACACCTCTGGCAACAAAGGGGTTAAATCCAGCTCCAAATCACTGCAGTAATCATGGTGGTTGGAGTAAACCTTTGAAAAAAAAAAAGTGAATCCTCTAGTCCCTGACAAATTGTCACTATACTTACGGTTACTGCTTTTTGAGTCCCATTTATTGCTAGGTCTCCCCCTCCCTCAACCCCATTCTTTTTTCTTGAAAGCACAAAAAGGAGAAACATAATATTTACAAATTTCATTAAAGGTACTTTTTATTTCAACCACATTAAAACATATCTATGTCCTCTATTAATACAACTGTTTAATTTTAGCTGAATGTTTTATTTTCCTGGAGAAAGCCATTTATAGATAGTATGTGCCTAAACATAAAGTTTGTAACAAATGTGCATTTATACATTTCATCCTCCTGCTCTACTATCTGTTCCCCTACTGAATCCCCAATCTGGAAAATAATTGTCTTTCAGACATAAGAAAGAGACATAGCTTTGCAGTGGGAATACCTTAACTTGATTCAGCAGAAAAAGATCTGCGATGCGAGTAGTTTTTCCATAATTATTGATACACCCCTCTTTAATTACTAATCCATAGAGAAATCAGATATTATACAAACACAGTAAAAACTTTCACCTCTTGCATGGAGTCATCATAACTACAAGGTCTCTTTGTATTCATCTCAGCAAAACAAGATCATTAGCTAATTAACAGAGATTTTAAATAATTGTCCCATGAGTCCTTTCTTCTAATATATAAAAAAAGAATTCCCAAAACCTCTGAGTGAGCTTTCTCGTCCAAGAAATAATAGCAAACATGGAAATTAATCAAATTACTATACGCAAATTACCGTATATACTCGAGTACAAGTCGACCCGAATATAAGTCGAGGCCCCTAATTTTACCCCCCAAAAATGGGAAAACGTATTGACTCGAGTATAAGACTAGGGTGGGAAATGCAGCAGCTACTGGTAAATTTCTAAATAAAATTAGATCCCCAAAAAATGATATTAATTGAATATTTATTTACAGTGTGTATGTAATGAATGCAGTGTGTGTAATGAGTGCAGTGTGTGTGTGTGTAATGAGTGCAGTGTGTGTATGAGTGCAGTGTGTGTATGAGTGCAGTGTGTGTATGAGTGCAGTGTGTAATGAGTGCAGTGTGTGTGTGAGTGCAGTGTGTGTGAGTGCAGTGTGTGTATGAATGCAGTGTGTGTGTTTGTGAGTGCAGTGTGTGTGTGTATGAATATGTGATGCAGAGCCTTGGTGGGGGGTGGGCATTTTTATTATTATTTTTTATATTATTATTATTATATTTTTTTATATTATTATTTTAATATTTTTTTATATTATTATTTTTTTTTTACATATTATTTAAATTTTATTTATTTATTTTCAGCCCCCCTCCCTGCTTGATTCATGGCAGGGAGGGGGGCTCTCACTCCCTGGTGGTCCGGTGGCATTGGCAGTTCAGTGGAAGGGGCTGGCAGAGAGCTGTTACTTACCTTTCCTGCAGCTCCCTTCTCTCACCTCCAGTCCGGTCAGCTCCCTCTGCAAGTCTCGCGGTGAGTGCTGCACGGAGCTCTGACCCCGCGGCTCTCGCGAGACTTGCAGTGGGAGCTGACCGGAACCGGCGCGGAGGAGGAGGGAGCTGACAGGAGCTGCAGGAAAGGTAAGTAACAGCTCTCTGCCAGCCCCCAACAGCCCCTTGTCTGTATTATGGCAATGTAAATTGCCATAATACAGACACTCACTCGAGTATAAGACGAGTGGGGGGTTTTCAGCACAAAAAATGTCTTATACTCGAGTATATACGGTACTATAAGCAAACTGTGAATTGGAGGCGTTTTTTCTCACAAGTAGAGCATATCATTTAGGTTCCCTCTTGATATGTCTTTTGTTTTCTGTACAATTGGGAAATTAGGTGCATTGCCTTTTTGAAGCGCAACAGTTCTTTAAGGTGTCTATACAATTGTCTCTTAACAAGAAATCTAAATGAGGAGATGCTTTTAGTTGTTACAATTATTATTTTAATGAAAGAATATTTTTTTAATTTTGTCTTGAAAGTTCATTTGATCATTAGGGTGTATGACATCTATGTACGTAGCGGGGAATGTGGTGCAACTAAGAGTAAAGAGACTACCCCACTTATCCCCCCAATAACGACAGACAACGAATATTGGATGAAACAGGCCACAGCATTTATTAAACTTACAACTGTAGGACTAATCCGAACTTTATTCTTTTTCCTTTAATTCAAATATTAACAGACACATAAATATATATATATATACATACCATAATTGACATATAATAACCGTCCTTGCCAATGAACTTAACCAGGTGCCTATGCACCAAAAACGTTACCCACTGGTGTCTCGCCTCCCCCTCGTCCAAAGCAAAATTTCCATCATCTTAAATGCTCTACCACCAGCCGGCTTTTAGCTCGGTGGGCACGTCCTATTCGGTAACTTAAAAGTTTAGGTTGAGACCCACCTTGTCCATCTCCTGACATTCCATCTGCTCCCCAACCCTGTTGGCAAGGACACGCTCCCCGCTAGCTGTGACAGAACAAAACATAAAATTAGGGTGGGAGGGAGGGAAGTTGTTTGCTGGCCAGAATCCCAAAAGGCCCTGAGGTAAGATGATCCCTGCCCCCCCTACAAACACATAACCACTCCCCTAAACACATACAGCCCATTACTAGCACCATCCACACACTCATACATGTGCCCTTGTCCGTTTAGCTATGCTGACTCCCCAGGACCTGAGACCTTACCTTCTAGCTGCACCCAGTGTAATGGTTCTACGAGATTCTGTCAAAGGATAAAGCCTTTGCCCACATTAAAGATGGCGCTTACGTGCGTGCAACGTCACGTCATAAACGTACACACACATTTTGGGGTCAGAGGCCACATACAGCCAATTACAGCTTCAAGAGGGTTATTTAAACCCAAATTGAGTTTTGATCAGTGCCCTGTCGTGGTTTCCCTTTGATGGTTATCCGAGAGTGTGTTCCTGGTTTTTTTTGCGCTTTGACTTTGGCCCCATTTGACTTCCCTGATTTCTGGTATCCTTGACTTTTGGCTTTTCCTAATCGTTGTGTCTCATTCTGTGTCCCTGCCCTCGGCAAGTATTTAGACTATTCTCATATACGTTAAGCCATTCTCAGGTTCGGTTAGACATTATCTTTAGTGATAGGTGTGATGCTATTTCTGCGTGCTGACTCAACAATAATCCTGACACCCAGGATCTGAGACTAAGATTGTTGAAAATGGCTGCTCCATATGATATCCAAGCGTAGAGATTGGTGATGCCTCTGCAATTGGATCCTTGTTTATCTGAGGCTAGTATAAGTGAAGAAGCAATGGATGGAAATATCATATGCAAGGGTGCAAGATCCACAATGATGTAGGGAGAAATCATTGCTCACATTTGTTTCTTTAGAACTTCAATAATTATTTAATTGATTTCCCTACTGCATAGCTAAAATTCTACTAACTGCATGGTAACACCTTTCTAGCATAACCCTACAGTGTATGAAAGTGATAGAAGCCCAGGAAAACATAGATCTGAACAATGTTTTAATTGATTTCCCTTCTGCATAACCTAAATTCCACTAACTGCATGGCAACAGCTTTCTTGCATAACCCTACAGTGTATGAAAGTGATAGAAGACCAGGAAAACATAGCCAAAATGGTCATCTTAGCTTATTGCGAAGTCTCATCCAGATCAATTGGAGGTTTCGGTATTATGAAAATTGTATATTTCCACTACATCTGAGACACCTGAAGGTATAGAATTGTAATCCATTAGTTTACCATTATTTGTGTGTGAACTTTTTGGCTAAAAACCCTGTTCGTGCCTTTTCCCTTCTATGGTGCAGTATATGTTGCTTACCAAATGGATTAGGCTAAAGGTGTGCGTTTACAAACTGTCCAACAGCCAGACCACCCGCAAGTGAGGAACTCGCAGACTTGGCGGAAATCAAGCAGAACATGATCCGCCAGATGGGGTTACTTGGTCAATCCATTCAGAACCTCCAGCATGGTCAAGTCCAGCTGCATTTCCAGATTCGGAAACTCCATGCCACACCCTCTTCTGGTCCTATGTCCGTGGCCTCGCTGATGACCCTCATGTCCCTGAACCTGCTGTACCAATGCCAGAATGTTTCTCTGGTGATCGTTCACTGTATCAGGGGTTTATGATGAACTGCATGCTAATATTTACTGTGAAACCACGTACTTATCACAACGGCGTTGTTAAGGTCAGAACTGTTATTGCACTGTTGGCTGGAGAACCACTCACATGGGCACATAATCTATTGCGCACCCAAGATTCTGTTCTGCAAAATGGTCCTTCTTTTCTGCAGCATTGGATGCCCTCTATGACGATCCCAACCATCTTGTCAATGCCCAAGCTGCCATCAGGGCCCTCAGACAAGGGAAAAGAATGGTTGAAGCTTACGCCACAGCATTTAAAAACATCGCAGTAGAAACTTGTTGGAATGAAATCACTCTGCAAAACCAGTTCAGAATTGGCCTCAATGAAGCCTTGAAGGATGAGTTTCCCAGAGTGGGTATCCCTAAAACCCTGAAGAATACAGTTGGCTTTACAATTGGATCGGCGATTCCATGAACACAGACTGGAAAGAGCCACAACCATGTCTTCCTATGGTAAACTACCTTCTTCCTCATCCACTGTGGAGGTACCTGCTATGACCACAGACAAACCTTTGCAATTGGTCCTAGTAAAGGGTCATCTTCACCCCGATGTACTAACCAGAAGATGAATCAATGGGCTGTGTCTTTACTGCGACAAACCCAACCACACGGTCAGGAACTGTCTGAAAAAGGGTACCAATCGCAACGGTAAGCCACAGTTCTGTCTTCTTGCCATGTTCTTGTAATATGGCACCCAGCTTATCTATTCCTATTTTATTACAGTGGAACAAGAAGAAGGTGACGGTGAATGCCATGATCGATTTTAGGGCCAGTGGTTGTTTTTGGATATCTCTTTTGCTTCCTCTCAATATATACCCTGTCGCAATAAAGAATATCCCATGTGCATAAATGTTGTGGATGGTAGTCCTGTAAAATTAGGGTTTTTTACCAAAGACCTCTCCCTAGGTTGAAGAAATCTGTACCATTACAAAGAATGCCTACAGTTTGACCTAGTGGCTTCTCCTTTGCTTCCTGTCATATTGGGGTTGCTATGGTTGAGAATACACAATCCAGTCATCTGTTGTACTAAAGGCACGGTGTCATTTACTTCACCCTACTGTGAACAGAACTGTATGCCCTGTGATACATATCAACACTGTCTTAGATAACAATGAAAAGAGCCTGTTGTCTGTCTTCCTTCTGCCTACCTGGACTACAGTGATATGTTTGATAAAAAAAGGGGTTGACTCACTACCTCTGCATCAGACATATGATTGTCCCATCGACCTATTACCCGGAGCTCCTATTCCTTTTGGACGTATTTACCCGTTGTCGGTACCTGTATTGGTAATACTATTGAAATATATCAGAAAGAATCTGGAGAAAGGCTTTATTTCCCCTTATATTTCCCCTGCTGGTGCTGGCAGATTTTTTGTGGGGAAAATGGATGGTGGCCTATGCCCTTGCGTGGATTACAAAGACTTAAACAATATCACAGTAAAAAATAGATCCCCTTTACCTCTCATATCTGAACTCATGGAACGTCTTGAAACGGCTTCGGTTTACACCAAATTGGACTTACGTGGGGCCCATAACCTACTCAGAGTAAGAAGTGGAGATCAATGGAAAACCACCTTTAGAACCAGATATGGTCATCTTCGAATACCTGGTTATGTCTTATGGACTGTGTAATGCCTCTGCCACCTTCCAGCACTTTGTCAATGATATCTTCCAAGACCTATTGGATCTGGATGATATCCTGGTGTATCTGGATGACCTGACCTAGAATCCCATCGTAAACATGTATGTGCAGTTCTTGGTCGTCTACTCTACGGCAATATCACCTTTTTGACAAACTCGAAAAATGCATATTTGAATCATCCAGAATAGAATTCCTTGGTTATGTTTTCTATCCTGGGCACCTTAAAATGGATAAAATCACTGACACCATAACAAATTGGCCAACCCCGTGAAATAAAAAGGAAGTACAACGATTCTTGGGGTTTGCAAATTTCTACAGGAAATGTATCCACAACTTCTCATGTCTGGTCCACCCCTTGCCCTTTCTCACAAAACTTCATACCACCTTTACCTGGTCCACAGAGGCCAAAAAAGCCTTTGATGACCTCAAGCATCAGTTTTCCACTGCACCGTTCCTCTCTTTGCCTGATCCTACAAAGCCGTATTACTCGGAAGAGGATTCTTTAGATCTAGCCACCGGTGCCATATTGTCACAGCGAGGAAAGAAAAATGATCACTTACACCCATTTACCTTTTACTCAAAGAGACTGCCGAAATGAATTATGATATTGGAGACAAATAACTACTTGCGATCAAACGTGCTTTAGAAGAATGGAGACATCTATTGGAGGGCACCCCTAATACAATCACTAGATACACGGGTCATCGTAACTTGGATTATCTCAGAGCAGTACGTCGACTCCATCCCCGACAAGCAAGGCGGGCCTTGTTCTTTTCACACTTTCAGTTCTACATCACATTTCGTCCAGGCTCCAGGAACACAAAGGCTGATGCCTTATCTCGTATTCCTTGTCCATCAAGTGTTCCAGTAGAGAATCCTGAAACCGTCTTACGAGAAGGACACATTTTAGCCACTCTACTTGAAAAATAAAAAGACTGTCTCAGAACTCTGCCATTCCTGACCCCCCATCACATGTACATACTCTCTATGTTCCCATAGCAGCAAGAACTGAAGTGTTGTAACTATGCCATGATTCTCCAATGTCAGGTCATAAGGGTCAGAGACAAATCTTATTTAACGATCTTTTTGGTGGCCATCCATGTGAAAAGATATTAACAAATACGTGAAGATATGCTCTATTTGTTCCAGATCTAAAGTTCCTCCTACCCATCTGGTTGGCTTGTTACAACCATCCCTTCTCGTCCCTGGTCACAGGTCTCCATTGATTTTATAGTTGAGTTATTAGCCTCCAACAGATATACCACAATAATGGTGGTAGTTGACAGACTTACTAAAATTGCCCATTTCATCACAGCCAAAGGTAACCCTACCATCAAAGAAACCACTCTTCTATTCCACAGACACGTATTCAGGCCACGTGGTGTTCCAGAAGCCATCCTCTCTGACAGGGGTCCCCAATTTTCCCCAAGTTCTGGGGTTCTTTTTGTAAACTCTTGCAAATCCAAGTGCTGTTATCTACCGCTTTTCACCCACAGACAAACGGTCAAACAGAACGAACCAACCAGACACTGGAACAATACATCAGGCGCTACAACACTCATCTACAAAATGACTGTTTTGACCTACTAGCAACGGAATTCACCTATAATAACTACTTACACAGCTCCCTTCACAAGTCACCTTTCTATGGAAATTATGGTTTCCATCCACTCATGCTTCCTGACCAGTACTTATTGTGTCCTCTGCCCGATGTTGAAGAGCACCTCCACAATCTTCAGACGAGTCCATCCTAGCTCCTATAACAGTTCAACTACGGCTGCCTTCCTCTCTACGCATCCATCTTGTGTTTCACGTATCCTTACTAAAGCTTTTCCTGCCTGACACCTTTGCCACCCGAAATCCTCCTCCTCCTAGTCCTATCCAAGTCAATGACGAGGAAGAATATGAAGTGGCTAAAGTTCTCGATTCTTGCATACATCGTGGCAAATTGCAGTATCTTATTCACTGGAGAGGGTATGGTCCGTAAGAGTGTTTTTGTGAACCGTCTTTAAATGTCCAGGCACCCAGCTTAGTTCAGAGCTATCATCTATGCCATTCTGGACGACCTGCCCCCTTACACTTCCGGACGATGTGTTATAGGAGGGGGGTATTGTCAAGACTTACCTTTATTCCCTCACTGCTGCAGTGGTGATCCCGAGCCGCGGTTGCCCGAGCGCGCTCATGCGCAAACACGAGGGGCGGATCGCAACCTCCAAACGTAGGTCGCGTCACGTCTTCCAGGCAACGGTAGACGCCTGGGTGACATGCGCAATTGTTCCATGCCACTGGACTGATACATAACACGGCTGGAACATATATAATCAATCTCACTCCTCCATGGCAACCCAGTGACAGACAGCTCCATACACCAATAGGGTGGTATGGGGCTTAATCAGATAAGTATGTCTCAAGATCTAGCACCCTATTTAAACATAGAATAGCTGAGCCTTCATTGCTCAGTTCTGTGCTACTCTCCCTGTTACCTTGCTGTGTTGAACCTGCTCTCCTTTATTTATCTGACATCTGGCTTGTCTATCATTTGTGAACCTCTGCTGCCTGGAATTTGACCTTGGATTAACGGACCTTGCATCTGCCTTATCGGACTTTGTTTTCCTTGGACTTTGTTTATTATTTTCTGCTTATTACAAGTTCTGCATTATGGGTTGCATTACCCCATACGTGACATCCTTCCGACTGTACCACCAGCCTTAAACAGACTAACCAACTACCCAGAGAGGTCCTGGAACAAGCAGGATGTTCTCACAGGCAAGATGTGCCTGACAGAGAGCGACCCAAGAATGTTCTGTAACTCTAGATTGGATTATAGGATAGCCGCAGTCTGATAAAACTTCACCACATAACTCTCTGCCCCCATACCATCAATTGGAGGGGTGATTGATTAGGTGTGTCAGGCATTCAAACACACTTTGGACTTGAGGGAGCTCCGTGTACCAGCTTCACAAACAGTCATCAGATGTGACCAGGACCTTTCATCCAGCACTCTGGAACTCTGCACTAGATCGGAGGATGTTTGCGACCCAGTCAAACGTCTTAGGACTACTCAGGCTAGACACCTCCATCAAACAGGGTGCTAATTGGAGGAGTGATTGATTAGGTGTGTCAGGCATTCAAACTTCTTGGGACTACTCAGGCTAAACACCTTCAATCTGGGTGCACTATTGACTGAGTACCCTCCTAGGGGAGAGCATTCTGGGTGTGGCAAATGTTTGAGGGTATTGGTAGATGAAAGTATTGTTTTAGGAGATCTTATTGTTAGGTGCCCAGGTGTATGACTGTTACTAAAGTTATGTCCGAGACACTGTTAGGAATCTCTGTATAAAAAGGGGACTGTCGCTCAATGTTCATGTAGTACCCTGACATCAAACCTCGGCTGAAGATTAGGGGGGAGCTATAATCACTCTGGGGTTTTCATGAAGTGCAAAGTGAATCCCTGGCAGTGATGCTACTACTGTCAAGGAGAGGACTGCCACAATATTTATATATGCAAGGATGTTTAAAATACCAGATTCGAGAACATAATGTCAAATAATAATAGTCCCTTACCTACTAGAGATACATTTTTATATGTTGGGACTAGGGATTTATACCAGGTGGCTCACAATTCCAAATCTTGGAACATCTGCATTTATATCGGACAAATAAACTATATTTAAGTCAGCAAATACACATTATATATATATATATATATATATATATATATATATATATATATATAAAAAGTAATAAATGTAGGCTTGCACTCACGGTCTTGTAGGTGGATAAAATTTCCTGTTTATTTCAATTCATTAAAATATGGTTGCTGCCATTATCGTCAACGTTTCAGCCACTCCTGTGGCTTTCATCAGGACCAATTCAGCATAAAAACATTTCATTTACAAGTTGCTTCTTATATACAGCTAACTAAACTTAAAAACAATGCTTACCACCTGTGTTCTCGAGTACCCGGCGTCTATCACGATCCTGTGCGCATGTGCGAGCACGTCAAACCGGAAATGACGTGCCCGCGTCATCAACTCGTTGCCATGGTAACCCGAAACATAAACAGACACCACGGCAACGATATACTGCAGCACAGAGCCAGGGTATCCACAGAGTGGGGAAATTTACAACATAAAATCACACAATCAATACATATTTTATCTCTGCCTGGTGCAACATACTTTTACCTAACACAATTATTCCCAAACATTATGAATCATATAGTCTAATGGGACGGGCTTGTCAAACATGATGATCTACTGTTTTAAAGTATCATCATGGCTCTCACTATTCATATGGCTATTTATTATGCACTCTATTTTACTTATTTACATATATTTTAACACTTAAATCCATAAAGCAATAATTTCATTATGCTAAACAAGTGTTGCCTAGATATAACTAGGTGAAATTCACTGTACTAAAACTTCATGCAGTGTAAAAAGTGCTCACATCTTCTCCCAACTCAATCCCTACCACTACTCCTCCATATTATTTAAAGTGATACTAATGCATTTATATATACATTAAAGTGAAACAAATTGCATTTATATACATAAAAGTGCTCACCGTATTTGATAAAGTGAAACTCTGTGCTATTAAAGGCAGACATATGTGATCTGCCGATCTTATTTAAAGTGATACTTGTTGCAATTATGTACATGAAAGTGTTACTTATTGCATTTATATACATTAAAGTGCTCTTTATACTTAATAAAGTGAAACCTCACTACCACCATATCGTGGATCTTATTTAAAGTGGTACTTAATGCATTTATGTACATGAAAGTGTTACTTATTGCATTTATATACATTAAAGTGCTCTTTATACTTAATAAAGTGAAACCTCACTACCACCATATCGTGGTTGCCCACCAATATCTACCAATCCGCATCTTATATTAAAGTGATACTAATTGCTTTTATGTATATTAAAGTGGTATTCATTGCAATCATATACACCAACGTGTACTCTGTAATTAATAAAGTGAGACTACGTGTTTGTATGTGCCTAACCATGTGCCTGTACTCTATTGCCCTCAGAGAAAAAACATATATATATTAAAACATCGCTTTACTCAAGAAGATATTAAGCTTCTACAGCCTTAATTCAAATAAAGGGGGCATATGATAACTGCTCGTTTAAGCCCCTTGGTGCAACCGTGTCCAGTTCATGAATCCAGAAGGCTTCCTTGCGTATCAACATATTACCCCTGTTGCCACCTCTTGTTGGTATGGGGACGTGGTCGATTGCCACGAATTTTAAGGTAATTAGGGCGTGTCCATTGTCCAAAAAATGTTTGGCCACCGGCTTATCTGAGGTTCCATCCCTATATGCCGTTCTGATGTTGGACCTATGTCCCCTGATCCGCTCACAGAGTTGGGTTTCCGTCTTCCCAATATAGCACAGTCCACAGGGACATGATAGTTTATATATAATAAACGTAGACCTACAGGTAATAGTATATCTGATCTTGTATGTCTTATTACTGTGGGGATGCGTAAATGTGCGTGCCGGTGCCATGTGGCCACATGTTACGCATCCCAAACAGCGCACACTCCCCCGTATCTGCACTTTCTGGGGTGTCATGTAACTTTGTACCGGGTCTGTACGTATCAGCATGTCTTTCAGATTCCTATTCCTACGAAAACAAATTCTTGGCGGTTGTCTAAATTCCCTGGGTAAGGATTCCTCAAGTGCCAGCATATTCCAATTCCTTTTAACGATATTGGATAATTTCTGCGCCTTATTGTGGAATGTGATGGGGAAGACCAGTCTCGGTTCTTCTATGGGGTCCTGTGGCTTGGTCGCTCTCTCTTGTGCTTTTTCCAATGCCCAATCTAGGACTCTCCCATCATATCCACGTTCCAAGAATTTACCTCTCATTTGTACCAGTTGTCTTTGTCTGGCTTCGTCTGTCGAATTATTTCTTATAACCCTAAGAAATTGTGCTTGCGGAATGGAATTTTTCAGGTTTCTGGGGTGTGCGCTGGTGTAATGTAGGATTGTATTGCGATCCGTAGGTTTCGAATATAAACTAAATTCGACTTGTTGATTTACTATAGAGAGTTCTACGTCCAAAAAATGGACTTTCTCCTTGCTGATGTCCGCCGTCATCCTAACAGGTGTGGGTAGCATGTTAATTGATTCCACCATCTGTTGAGCTTGCTGGACTGTCCCCCTCCACAGGATCAGCACATCATCGATAAAACGGAAATATTTGATGATATGGTGTTGATATGGTTTCAGTATATGTTCCTCTTCAAATTTATACATGTATGTATTAGCATACATGGGCGCCATAGGCGCGCCCATCGAGGTTCCCGAAACTTGCATAAACCACTGTTGCTCAAATCTGAAGTAGTTATTCTTCAGTACCATTTCCAGTATCCCCAACGTGTACTCAACCGGTGGACCTTTGTAAAGTGATGAAGTGCTTAGGACCTGTCTCATAGCCTCTATACCATCATCATGAGGGATGATGGTATAGAGGCTACTCACATCCATAGTGATTAGGACCGGATCAAGTGTATCAATCTGCAGATGTCGCAGAGATTCCAAAAGTGACGGGGTATCCTTTACACACGTGTGTAGATTCACTACTGTCTCCTTGAATTGTGCATCCAGCCACTTGCCTAGAGGTTCAAGCACTCCCCCAACTGCCGATACTATCGGTCTTCCCGGTGGTGCGGTTAGATCCTTATGAATTTTGGGTATCGTATACATGACTGGAGTCCTTGGTGATTTTTGTATGAGATAGGCATATAGCCTTAAGTCTATATAATTAGCTCTTAATCCCATATCCAATATCTCTTCTATTTTGACTTGTATCCTAGTGGTGGGATCCCCCTCCAGTTCTTTATATGTATTCCTGTCTCTCAGTTGTTTTTTAATTTCATTGGCATATTTGTCGTAGTCCATTACGACTATACCGCCGCCTTTGTCGGCTGGACGTATAACTATGGATGCGTCCCGTGCAAGGTTTCTTGTGAGTGTGTGTTGCTTCTTACTGAAATTACTATATGGCAGTTGAGGTTGTTGCAGAAGTTTCGCAGATTCCGCCTGTACTGTTGATAGAAAAGTTTTAATATTAGCTTGGTGGCACTGTGGATCAAAATTAGATTTTGGTCTAAATTTCATTGTCACATCTTCTGGGTTGGATTGTTGTAGACATAAATTGTTAAAGTGGTTTTTTAGCCGCATCGTTCTTCCAAACTTAAAAAGCTCCACATTCCAGGAAAACAGATTAGGAGTTGTCCCAGGAACAAAGGTTAAACCTAATTGGAGGATTTCGATTTCTTCCTTCACAAGTGTTCTCTGGGATAAATTGAACACCGGTACTATCGTCTCAGTGGAGGTCTTCCACGGACAATGAATTTTCCCCTTGTTGCCTCTCCTTGTTCTGCGCCGTTTGCGCCTCTGCCCCTGCTTCTCGTTGTTGTTCCTGATGGTGTGGTCTCTAAAAAATTCCCACTTTCAACGTGTGTCTCTGTGTCTGAAGCAGACTCTCCAGAGGTGACATCCATGGTGTATACTTTTGGTCGTACAATTTTCTTACGGAATCTCCTCGGTTTCTGTTGGTGCGACCCACTCAGCCATTTATAAACCCGATGCTCCGTGTAATCTTGTTGTACATAATCAAACTTTTGTCTCTTGAATCTGATCAGGTCATTTTTGTACTTGAGCATTTCCTCCCTTAGTTTGTCCAACATTTTAATACCATCTGGGGTGGCTAGTAGGATCGCATGTTCAGTCTCAATCTCCACAATTTTTCGTGAAACTATTTCCATTTCTGCCCTCACATCTTGAA
The DNA here is from genome assembly GCF_036172605.1 of Pelobates fuscus. Taxonomy (NCBI): domain Eukaryota; kingdom Metazoa; phylum Chordata; class Amphibia; order Anura; family Pelobatidae; genus Pelobates; species Pelobates fuscus. The sequence continues at coordinate 191,799,258 of NC_086319.1, read as the reverse complement.
TTATAATTAGCATCAGGTCTAATGACGCTTTATTGAGCACACCAATCCAGTCTCGACAAACCTTAGCCTTTAATCTCCCTATAGTAGGTACATTCATAATACGGAAGCCCCTGGGGATTCTTTTTACTTTATAATAGTCAGACAGAAATAGTCCATGCAAATCCAAATCAATACGTTTACGTTGCAATCTCAATAGTTGAAAGTATACATCTTTAGTTGTTATATTGCAAGGAAATTCATTACTGGATTGCACCCAAAGTATGGCCTCAGCTTCTTCTTGGGTAAAATGCAGGGTTTCTGCTGTCTCAGCATAACCCCCTGCTTGTAGCATAAAATCATCTGTATGATCCATGTTGAACAAAAAAGTTCCTTATTGGTTTTAAATCAACCTGTTAGCTCTGCTCCAAATTTAGCAGTTTAGGTGATATATCATTAGTTGGTGCTTGGGTTTAGGAATTGGCTATTAATAGACTTCCTTGGTATATTATATGCAGTATTTCCCAGCACACACACTCAACGTTTTATAAGGTGCCGGGTGCTCACAAAGCCATAGCCAAAAAATATAAAAAGTAATAAATGTAGGCTTGCACTCACGGTCTTGTAGGTGGATAAAATTTCCTGTTTATTTCAATTACTATTATTATACTGAAACCATATCAACACCATATCATCAAATATTTCCGTTTTATCGATGATGTGCTGATCCTGTGGAGGGGGACAGTCCAGCAAGCTCAACAGATGGTGGAATCAATTAACATGCTACCCACACCTGTTAGGATGACGGCGGACATCAGCAAGGAGAAAGTCCATTTTTTGGACGTAGAACTCTCTATAGTAAATCAACAAGTCGAATTTAGTTTATATTCGAAACCTACGGATCGCAATACAATCCTACATTACACCAGCGCACACCCCAGAAACCTGAAAAATTCCATTCCGCAAGCACAATTTCTTAGGGTTATAAGAAATAATTCGACAGACGAAGCCAGACAAAGACAACTGGTACAAATGAGAGGTAAATTCTTGGAACGTGGATATGATGGGAGAGTCCTAGATTGGGCATTGGAAAAAGCACAAGAGAGAGCGACCAAGCCACAGGACCCCATAGAAGAACCGAGACTGGTCTTCCCCATCACATTCCACAATAAGGCGCAGAAATTATCCAATATCGTTAAAAGGAATTGGAATATGCTGGCACTTGAGGAATCCTTACCCAGGGAATTTAGACAACCGCCAAGAATTTGTTTTCGTAGGAATAGGAATCTGAAAGACATGCTGATACGTACAGACCCGGTACAAAGTTACATGACACCCCAGAAAGTGCAGATACGGGGGAGTGTGCGCTGTTTGGGATGCGTAACATGTGGCCACATGGCACCGGCACGCACATTTATGCATCCCCACAGTAATAAGACATACAAGATCAGATATACTATTACCTGTAGGTCTACGTTTATTATATATAAACTATCATGTCCCTGTGGACTGTGCTATATTGGGAAGACGGAAACCCAACTCTGTGAGCGGATCAGGGGACATAGGTCCAACATCAGAACGGCATATAGGGATGGAACCTCAGATAAGCCGGTGGCCAAACATTTTTTGGACAATGGACACGCCCTAATTACCTTAAAATTCGTGGCAATCGACCACGTCCCCATACCAACAAGAGGTGGCAACAGGGGTAATATGTTGATACGCAAGGAAGCCTTCTGGATTCATGAACTGGACACGGTTGCACCAAGGGGCTTAAACGAGCAGTTATCATATGCCCCCTTTATTTGAATTAAGGCTGTAGAAGCTTAATATCTTCTTGAGTAAAGCGATGTTTTAATATATATATGTTTTTTCTCTGAGGGCAATAGAGTACAGGCACATGGTTAGGCACATACAAACACGTAGTCTCACTTTATTAATTACAGAGTACACGTTGGTGTATATGATTGCAATGAATACCACTTTAATATACATAAAAGCAATTAGTATCACTTTAATATAAGATGCGGATTGGTAGATATTGGTGGGCAACCACGATATGGTGGTAGTGAGGTTTCACTTTATTAAGTATAAAGAGCACTTTAATGTATATAAATGCAATAAGTAACACTTTCATGTACATAAATGCATTAAGTACCACTTTAAATAAGATCCACGATATGGTGGTAGTGAGGTTTCACTTTATTAAGTATAAAGAGCACTTTAATGTATATAAATGCAATAAGTAACACTTTCATGTACATAATTGCAACAAGTATCACTTTAAATAAGATCGGCAGATCACATATGTCTGCCTTTAATAGCACAGAGTTTCACTTTATCAAATACGGTGAGCACTTTTATGTATATAAATGCAATTAGTATCACTTTAATGTATATAAATGCAATTTGTTTCACTTTAATGTATATATAAATGCATTAGTATCACTTTAAATAATATGGAGGAGTAGTGGTAGGGATTGAGTTGGGAGAAGATGTGAGCACTTTTTACACTGCATGAAGTTTTAGTACAGTGAATTTCACCTAGTTATATCTAGGCAACACTTGTTTAGCATAATGAAATTATTGCTTTATGGATTTAAGTGTTAAAATATATGTAAATAAGTAAAATAGAGTGCGTAATAAATAGCCATATGAATAGTGAGAGCCATGATGATACTTTAAAACAGTAGATCATCATGTTTGACAAGCCCGTCCCATTAGACTATATGATTCATAATGTTTGGGAATAATTGTGTTAGGTAAAAGTATGTTGCACCAGGCAGAGATAAAATATGTATTGATTGTGTGATTTTATGTTGTAAATTTCCCCACTCTGTGGATACCCTGGCTCTGTGCTGCAGTATATCGTTGCCGTGGTGTCTGTTTATGTTTCGGGTTACCATGGCAACGAGTTGATGACGCGGGCACGTCATTTCCGGTTTGACGTGCTCGCACATGCGCACAGGATCGTGATAGACGCCGGGTACTCGAGAACACAGGTGGTAAGCATTGTTTTTAAGTTTAGTTAGCTGTATATAAGAAGCAACTTGTAAATGAAATGTTTTTATGCTGAATTGGTCCTGATGAAAGCCACAGGAGTGGCTGAAACGTTGACGATAATGGCAGCAACCATATTTTAATGAATTGAAATAAACAGGAAATTTTATCCACCTACAAGACCGTGAGTGCAAGCCTACATTTATTACTTTTTATATTTTTTGGCTATGGCTTTGTGAGCACCCGGCACCTTATAAAACGTTGAGTGTGTGTGCTGGGAAATACTGCATATTATATATATATATACAGCAAAATATGAAGCAGGCTGTATACAATACAAATGTACTCACAGTTACGTTCTGGTCAGGTCTTGTATACAAGTATAGACATTAGTCACCTGGAAGATGATCTCTTTTACTGGAAATAGTATCTACTCTGTCCTGAAGACTGTAATATACAGACAGACTTCCATGAAATGGAACCCTTAGTCCTGTTATTGTCCTATGTTCTCAGGACTGTGATTTACAGGCAGACTGCACATGAACTATAACGCTTAGAAATGGTATTGGTCTTCTGTGTCTCAAGGGCTGTAGTATACTGGCAGACTTCCCATTAAGTATAACCAATATCCCCGGCATCACTTCCTCTGTCTTCAGGGCTGTAGTATACAGGGCAGACTTCCCATGGAGTATAGACAATAGCACCAGTATAATTTCCTCTGTCCTCAGGGCTGTAGTATACAGGCAGACTTCCCATAAAGTATAGCCATTAGCTGCACTCTTGTATCCAGCTCCAATACTGGAAATACACAATTTACCTAGATGCTCACCAACAACCTCCTAAATGTGATCCATTTGTTATAGGAAAGTATCAATGGAAGTATTAAGGACTGCAGAAATACCAGAACCCCCATACGTGTACTAGTTAATAATCTAAACTACTGATGTACTTACCTGAGGAGGAAACACAAACTAAATAGGGGCGGATGATCTGTTGCATTAGATTAGCAAATGGGGATTTTACAAACTGACATCCTAATCTGTTAAAATGAGAGACTCCCTTGTGCACCTCATAAACAGGGCCGGACTAGCCCACCGGGAAACCGGGAAATTTCCCGGTGGGCCGTGGCACCTGGGGGGCTGGAGAGAGAGAGGGAGCCCTGCTCCCTATATTTTAATAATATCGCGGCCGCTAGCCGCATGTCGGTGGCCGGGAGGCCGGTCCGGCGGCACACTCTGAGGTGATTACTCACCTTGCGGCCGGCGGCCCCATCTCCTGTGCTGACAGCTATGCTGCTGTCGGTATCAGTGAGTGTGCCAGGTGGCCGCCTAACCGGTCCAGCAGCACACTCACTGATACTGACAGCAGCATAGCTGTCAGCACAGGAGGACTGAGGGATGGGGCGCAGCTAACTACCATGCTCCTTCGCGGTTCCCATAATTCCCAGCATGGACACATCACAGAGTAGGGATTACTCTATGATGTGTAGATGCTGGGAATTATGTGAACCACAAGGGAGCATGGTGGTTAGCTCCGTCCCCTCCCTCAGTCCTCCACAGCAGGCACACAGAAAAATAGGGCAAGGGGAAGGGGGGGGACAAAAAGAGAGGAAGGGGGGGACAAAAAGGGTTGAAAGGGGGACAAATAGAGGGGAAGGGGGGACAAATAGAGGGGAAGGGGACAAATAGAGGGGTAATAGAAACACAGGGGAAGGGGGGACACAGAGACTGAGGGGTAATAGAGAGACATAGGGCAAGGGGGGACACATAGACAGATGGGGTAATAGAGAGACAGGGGATGGGGGGGACAAAGAGAGGGGTAATAGAGAGACACCAGGGAAGGGGGGGACCAATAGACAGAGGGGCAATAGAAAGACAAGGGATGGGGGGGCAAATAGAGGGGTAATAGAGAGACACCAGGGAAGTGGGGGACAAAGAGACAGAGGGGTAATAGAGAGACAGGGGATGATGGGGGGGGGGAAAGAGAGGGGTAATAGAGAGACACCAGGGAAGGGGGGGACCAAAAGATAGAGGGGTAATAGAGAGACAAGGGATGGGGGGGCAAAGAGAGGGGTAATAGAGAGACACCAGGGAAGGGGGGGGGGCAAAGAGACAGAGGGGTAATAGAGAGACAGGGGATGGGGGGGACAAAGAGAGGGGTAATAGAGAGACACCAGGGAAGGGGGGGACAAAGAGACAGAGGGGTAATAGAGCGACAGGGTATGGGGGGACAAAGAGAGGGTTAATACAGAGACAGCAGGGAAGGGGGGCAAAGAGACACAGGGGTAATAGAGAGACACAGGGGTTGGGGGGACAAAGAGATGGGTGATAGAGAGACACAGGAGAAGGGGGGACAAAGACACAGAGGGGTAATAGAGAGACACAGGGGATGGGGGTACAAAGAGACAGAGGGGTAAGAGAGAGACACAGGGAGGAGATGGGGAAGAGAGACACAGGGAGGAGAAGGGGAAGAGAGACAGGGAGTAAAGGGGAGAAAGACACACAGAAGGTTTGTTGGGGGGACAAAGAGACATACAGTAGGGAAGGGGAACAAAGTGACACAAGATTTGTGGGAGGCAACGCTGGGCTGGGGAAAAAGAGACAGAGAGTGGCTGGGAGAAGAGAAAGAGGCACACAGAGTCTGGAGTTAGAAAGAGACACACAGATGAGATTTGGAAGGGGAGAAAGTGACAAAGTGGCTGGGGCTAAGAACAACACAAAAGGGGCTGGGGGAAAGAGAAATACAGAGGCTGGAGAAGGGTAAAAAGAAACACACAGGTACTGGGATGAAGTAAAAGATGCACAAGGGTCCCTGTAAGAGAAAAAAAGGAGACAATTGGAGACAAGATACACTAAACGAGGTAATAGACGTAAATTGATGTGATCCTGACAGTAATACACACACATATATATATATATATATATATATATATATATATATATATATTGATGTGTGTATTAGTAACATATAATTATGCCTACAATATTTACACATATAGTAATATACATTTATATATGCATAATACACACATAAATGTCATTAATATATATATATATATATATGTAATGAGCACGTATTGGCCTTGTCTTGTTGCTAGTTGCATACTCATGCACAATAACATATTCAAAGTGAAGAGCGCACCCATAGAACTTCAAAATAAACAAGATCACTTCATTTTTTTTTAGTTGTGCAACTGCAGACATTCAGCATTTCAGTACCATTACTAACATGTTCTTAAAGGGAAACTCCAGTGCCAGGAAAACGATCCGTTTTCCTGGCACTGGAGGGTCCCTCTCCCTCCCACCCCCCAATCCCCAGTTGCTGAAGGGGTGAAAACCCCTTCAGTGACTTACCAGAGGCAGCGACATGTCCCACGTCGCTGCTTCCTCCTCCCCCGCCGCTCCTCCTTCTGCTTACGTCGGCCGGTGGGCGAGACTGATCTCGCCCGCCGGCCGAGGAGACCTAATGCGCATGCGCGGCATTGCCACACCCCATAAGAAAGCATTGAAAATGAATTTCAATGCTTCCCTATGGGGAATAGAGCGACGCTGGAGGTCCTCACACAGCGTGAGGACGTCCAGAAAACCTGTGCTATAGAGGAGGAAGTTCCCTCTAGTGGCTGTCTAATAGACAGCCACTAGGGGAGGACTTAACCCTGCAAGGTAATTATTGCAGTTTAAAAAAAACTGCAATAATTACACTTGCAGGGTTAAGGGTAGTGGGAGTTGGCACCCAGACCAGTCCAATGAGCAGAAGTGGTCTGGGTGCCTGGAGTGTCCCTTTAATAGGCCAAAGTAGTTGTACTGAAACATTGATTACATGCAAATGTACGTCTACTTAAAATAAAGGCGCTCTTTTGTTTATTTTGAAGCCCTATATGCGTTCTTTTGTTGGAGTAAGAGTTTTCAATTTAAAGTTATTTTTTCACCCTCTATATCAGCACACTATGCTGGCACGATGCATCATTGGCCTGGTATAGAATTTTTTTCCAGGGCTGCTTTTAGTTCCCAGTCCGGCCTTGCTCATAAACCACATCATCTTCTCAGAGAGAAAACTAGGTCAGACCCCCAGTCACTGAAAGGGGTACACCCAGGAAATCACTTTTGCATAGGTGCTGTTTAGTTTACTGGGTCCTCAGGAATTAGAAACTGATCATTGTCTGGGCCTGTAAAAATATTGGCCTGGTAAGCATAAAATAAAATCTAGGCCAGCTAAAGCAGACTCTTTTTAAACTGCTGTGATGGACAGGGAAGGAAGGGGAAAAAAATCTAAAAACTACCTGACAGACAGTGTGCGGTAAAATTTATACTACGTTCACAGTTCTATTTCCTGTCCTTTCAGCTGTGAGGAGAGAAACTAACCCATAAGTCAGTCCTGCCATGGCTTAATCAGGAAAGCAGTTTTTGAAGACCTCCATTGTTATTTAGAGATGGTATAGGCCCCAGGGAGAGTGCGCAGCTTAGCGGAAAGGGGCACATGTATGAGTGTGGGATGGATAATGCATGATTGGCTATATGCTACATGTGGGAGTGTGAGATGTGAGGAAGTGGGTGGTGACAGATCAGACTGACCTCAGTGCTACTTAGGAGTCGGGCCAGCAACAAGTTTCCCGCCCACCCTCCCTTTGCTGCTTTGGGCCCGGGGGGTTGTCACAGCGAGGCAGGGGTGTGTACTTGCCAAATAAGGGATGGTTTGGTAGATTAGAGGAAAAAGGGGGATAATGGCCGGGTCTCCTCCTTCCCCTGTCTCTTATGGTGAACCTGGAGGAGGTACCAGGTTGGACGTGTCCCCACTGGGTTGTAAGTCAACAGTGGGGAGCATTATGGTTGGGCCCCACCGAGTTGGTGGGGAGCCCTGAAAAGGAAGATGTTTTTATTATGCCAAGGGGGGAAGGTGAGAGCCTTGGGGAAGTTAGATTGGCAAGGACGGTTTCTTTGGTTACTGTATGACTATATGCAAATTGTTTATGTTAATTTATAATATTTATTATTTCATTATATGTTAAAGGAGTTATACAGTATTTGGTTGTGTTAATAAATGCCATGGCCTGTTTTCTCCAAGAAGTTGTCTGTCGTTATTTGAAGGGGTAAGTTATGGTTTTATGGGGGATGAAGGGAATGCTATCCAATGCCCACTACGCACATACAAGTGTAGTAAAATCTTGATATGATATCTTGCACAAATTCCTATACAAATGTTCTGATTTACTCCATTATATTTATACTAAAACTCAATAAACTACAAGTACCCCAAACATACCTGTGCCGGTGGAGCATATTTCAGCTGACGTCTACACTGTCAATCCCACCTTGGCTTTGCAAATGAGATGAGGAAACAGCTAAATATTATTGTGAGGGTAAGCTTGTGAATCTGTTGTTAGAAATATTATTCCTGAGCAGTTGTGCATCTACATTATACAGAAATTAGTGAAGAGGATATTTGGAAAGCTAGGTACATACATATACCAATGAGAAAACATTTGCAATCTAAGTAGAAAATTATATATATTCTAAGAAATCCTTCCTTTTAATGGATTTCTGCTGAGAAAGAAAAGAGAGAAAGTAAATGTGTTTTTACAATTTTAGTTTAGAAAGTACAGTTTTGGATTCATATAGCAATGATAATTTTTTTTAACAAAATTTACAAGAGAAGAAGATTTCATCTCAACAAGAAAGGTACTTCATAGCTAGATGGAAATTTGATAGAAGATTTAGAGATTTTGATGAGAAATATCAGAGTGTAAGGGTCAAAACAGAGTTCAGTGAATAGAAAGATGACTGATTCCAAAAACAGATAACTTTTCAAATTAAGTAAGAACAATCTCCTCATTGCACAGTATCTAATTTAACATAGGCATGTAGGTTAAAAAGTACATTAAGTTAAAAAGTAGATTAAGTTAAAAAGTAGATTAAGTTCAAGTAATTTACACATTCATTTCACTGCTGGTAATCTGAAAGAAGGCAAATGCCCTACAGTGAATCTTTTTATGAATCTGTCTCAAGACATGTGGAAGGCCTTTTTTTATTTAAAAATTGTAGTTGCTGCACATGTGCCATGTGTCCTCAGTCCTTCTCTGCCGAAAGAAGATTATTCTAACTCTGGTATATGTTTCATAGATTTGGGTACCTTTTCTTTTTAACAGGGGGGACCCATGAAGCTAAAAATGAACACTTAAAAGCAGCAAATATGTTTTGTTTTTGTTTTTAATTTTGACGTGCTCAGTTATAGAAAATAATAGGAAATCCTCAGTTTACACTATGTTTTCACTTAAAAGAACTTGTGTATGCATTGCTGCTTTATAAACATTCCAATAAAAGAACAATCAATTTAAACACACTTGCAACTATTAACAGACCACAGATCACATCAATATCAATGTCTGTTGCATCAGCTCATACTTTTTAAACGTTTCAATAAGAGTCAATGATTTTTTTTTTTCACTTTCCTTATATATTTCATGGTTCATCATGAGCAATCTAAGATACATTCACATTACAAATGGAAAGAATGGCTAGCCTTATTGTCAACTTGTTCGAGTCTGGTAGTCACAACTCACTAGACCTTTTTCACTTTAGAGCCATTACAGTGATCAACTTAATTTAGGAAGAACTAAATGCAGGTATATATGACCTATAATTTGGATATATAGGAAAACCTCAGCGCTTCTGCCACCGTTCAGGTTTCAGTGGTTCAAAAACTTTGTCCAGGAACTGCACAGTCACCGCATGCTGAAAACAGTTCCATGACATTCGCGGCTAAGTATCGGTGAGGTGACTGGGAACCCACAACGTCCTCATGCTAAAATTAGTTCCATAGTGATCGTGGCTAAGTACCATTGAGGACCATTCGTCGGTTTGGTTCATGCATTTGGTTCCATTCGTGAGAAGGGAAAGTGCAGTACCAGGGGCACTGAATGGTAACTGGGCAGGGTAACGCCCAAACAGTGTCTCAGACCTGGACCATAGTCTGTGGGCAGGAGGCCGGCTTCCACAATCCTCCAGGAATCTGTGGCAAACATTCGTGGGAAGGAGTGTTTGTCACAATATGTATCATTTTTAAAGAAAACATGAGTGAGCAGGCAAAACACATTTATTTTGTTTTTTTTTATGGGATTCAAATTCAAATGTAGGTAATTCCAGAATGGCACAATCATAAAACAAAGCATGGCAACAAAGAAAAAGATGAAATGACCCCTGTTCAAAAGTCTGCATATCCTTAGTCCTTAATACTGTGTATTGCCTCCTTTAGCATCAATGCAGTCTTTTGTAATAGTTGTCTATGAGGCCCCTAATTATTGCAGATTGGCTCCATGATATTAAGGTCAGGAGACTGTGATGGCCACTCCAGGACCTTCATCTTTTTCTGCTGTAACCACTGGAGGGTCAACTTGGCTTTGTGCTTAGGGTCATTGTCATGCTGGAAAGTCCAAGAGCATCCCATGTGCAGCCTTCGTGCAGAAGAATGTAAATTGTCTGCAAGCATTTTCTGATAACATAAAGCAGTCATCTTGCCATCAATATTCTTAAGATTCCCATGACTTTAGAGCTCACACAACTCCAAAACATCACTGAGCCACCACCATGCTTTACAGTGCAGATGTTATTCTTTTCACTATAGGTCTTGTTGACATCTACCCAAACATAGCGCCTATGGTTGTGACCATAAAACTCAATTTTGGTCTCCTCACTCCAATATTGTATTGTAACTGGGCTTTTTTTGTGGCATTGGCGCAGTAAAAGCTTCTTTCTGGCAACTCGACCAAGCAGCTTATTTTTGTTCAAGTATCGTCGTATTGTGCTCCTTGAAACAACCTTTTTCCAGAGCAGTATTTCTCTTGAGGTTACCTGTGGGTTTTTCTTTGAATCCTGAACAATTGTTCTGGCAGTTGTGGCTGAAATCTTTCTTGGTCTACCTGACCTTGCTTGGTATTAAGAGATCCGCACATTTTCCACTTCTTAATAAGTGATTGTCAAATACTGACTGGCATTTTCAAGGCTTTGAATATATTTTTATATCCTTTCCATCTTTCTAAAGTTCCATTACCTTGTTATGCAGGTCTTTTTACAGTTATTTTCTGCTACTCATGGCTCAGTATCTAGCCTGCTCAGTGCATCCACGTGAGAGCTAACAAACTCATTGACTATTTACACACATACACTAATTGCAATTTAAAAAGCCACAGGTGTGGGAAACTAACCTTTAATTGACATATTAACCTGTGTGTGTCACCTTGCGTGTCTGTAACAATGCCAAACATTCAAGAGTATGTAAAATTTTGATCAGGGCCATTTGGGTGATTTCTGTTATCATTTTGATTTAAAAAGGAGCTAAACAACTATGTGATAATAAATGGGTTAATATGATCACTATCTTTTAATAAAATAAATTTTTGTGCATGATCAGTTATATTTTCAAAATCAATGCCAAAATTGCACAATTTCTGCCAGGGTATGCAAACTTTTGAGCAGTGGTGTATCCTGGTTTTGTGCTGCCCTAGGCAGGACAAAACTCAGGTGCCCCCCCCCCCCCCCCCCCCCCCGCGCGCCACCCCCACCCAACCTTTACCCCGCCCCACATTCTAAATACACACACACACACACACACACATTCACTGACAGATACGCATACACTAGCTAACAGAAACACACACTCGCTAACAGAAACACACACACACTAACAGACACACTCACACTCACAGACACACTCACAGACACACTCACAGACACACTCACAGACACACTCACAGACACACTCACAGACACACTCACAGACACACTCACAGACACACTCACAGGCAGACACACACACTCACAGGCAGACACACACACTCACTAACAGACACTCACACTCACTAACAGACACTCACACTCACTCACTCACATTAACACTTTTTTTTTTTTTACTTTAACCCCCCCCCAGCCTCCTTACCTTTGGGAATGCTGGGGGGGGGGGAGGTCATCTCCCTGGTGGTCCAGTGGCTGCTGGGCGGTCGGGCGGCGCTGGTGGGCAGGCGGCGAGGGAGCACTTCCTCTGAGCTGTTTGCTCAGCTCCCTCGCGCGCCGCACAGTGAGGCTGGGAGGCGGAGCCGGAATATGACGTCATATTCCGGGTCCCAGCCTCACTCTGCGGCGCGCGAGGGAGCTGAGCAAACAGCTCAGAGGAAGTGCTCCCTCGCCGCCTGCCCACCAGCGCCGCCCGACCGCCCAGCAGCAGCCCAGCAGGTCTGTTAGCCGCAAGGCTAACAAGACATTTGCCTTGGGCATTTGGGGGCGGCTTTTTTTGCCGCCCCCTGGAAAATGCCGCCCAAGGCAAATGCCTTGTTTGCCTTGCGGCTAATACGCCCCTGCTTTTGAGCACAAATGTATATACAGTATTAGGTTTTGTCACATTCCAGGATTTGTAATATTATATCACTTGTTCTGTCTATAATATATATATATATATATATATATATATGACTCTGGATTGAAAAATAAAATTAAGTTAGAAATCATCACTGATATAGTTACCTTAATCCTGGAACTGCGTTTTTCTATCTTTGGCTCCTTTCAGTGATTGTTTTAAGCTCTGCTTTTTCTGTCACTCAAAGGGACCCTATAGTCACCAGAACAGCTACATCTCATTGTAGTTGTTCTGGTGACTATAGTCAGTCCCTGCAGTAATTTTCATGCAAACACTGTCTTTTCATAGAATAGGCAGTGTTTACATTAAAACCTAGCGACAACTTCAGTGGACACTTTTCAGATGGCCACTGGGGGTGTTTCATGGGGCAGTGTTGCATAGTGTGCAGCACTCCCATTCAGAGTCTCCACACTCTGCATGGAGATGCTGAACTTTCCCCATAGAGATGCATTCATTCAATACATCTCTATGAAGAGATGCTGACTGTCCTAGTCAGCATTAGCCCCCCACCCCGCCTCCTTGGTGATCTCAGCCAATTTAATGCTTTCCCTATGGAAACGCATCGGTGGCTGTGATGATCAATTCGGATTATGTCAGCCATAGAGGCAAACCAGGGACGGGGCCAGTGCCAGCGCACGCATGCGGTGCTGGAAAAAAGGTAAGTATTAACCCTTTTTAACAACCTAACTTGTGGTTTTAATACTATAGGGTCAGGAATTCATGTTTATATTCCTGATATTATAGTGTTCCTTTATCAATGCAATAAGTGTCTTGATTTTGCCAGAACTGAATTGGATTTTGATGTCAACACTGTATTTTTAACAAACAGTTAAAATAAAATAGAATATTGGAATATTGAAAAACAATCGTCAGCGTTTTATTCAATGGTATTATTTCCAAAGAGTGATGGTTTAACTGTAATATTTTTTCTGAACAATTAACTTTTAAAGGACAATCTAAAATAATAACTAAATATTGAAATTCTGAGCACTTATGAATATATCCTTCAATATCACAAAATGTTCTTAACAACATGAATGACAAAATAAATTAGTAAAATGTTTGCTTTATAAAGAAATGCAGCAAGTTTTTGTTTTATTGTCACGTTATTTTGCTTGCTACTCAATTAATTTGTGAACATGACTCACTATAAGCTTTGATTACATCTGTTGCTCTTTGTTTAAATCTCAGTTTTTTAATTATATCGCAATTCTCATCCCTATCCCCTTCTTAATAGGGTAATAGAAAAAGACAATCAATGTATCCAGGAATCAGTAAGGAAGAGATAAAAGGGAATAAAATTGGCTGAGTATCCTCCAACAATGTGCAGCCATTAGTCTTGCAGTTACACTAGCCACATCTAGTCAAGACAGACATTTAATAGTACAATAAGATAAAATATTTTTGCTCCTGCTTACTGAAATACCTTATGCCTTTCAGACCATGGTTCATTTATATGTATGAATCACAAGGTGTATTTTAATATAAGATGGTATCTAACAGAGGAGCCATATTTTGCTGCATAAACTTAAATCTAAAAGGCTGACAAGGACTTCAGGTCAGATTGATATATGAATAGTTAGTGCTCTGGATCTATACAAAAAACTGCAAACATACTGCTGGCATGTCAGGTTCACTTAAAAATAAAATAAACACTGTAACATATCTAAAAGACCTAACTAATGTAAACTTACAATTTAATGAAATTCTCTCATAACAAAAACCCAATAAGTGAACAGAATGCACTAAAACACGTGGCCCTACAGGGATCCAGATCTGTTCCAGATCCCCAGACCAGCATCTGAAAATGTATGATGAGGGTGTGCAGTTATATGATGTTATACCCCCCCACCTCTCACTCACATTGAACTTTAGAAATATGTTGTGTAAAAATAAGTTTGTGGATGGGACTGTGCATGAGTCAGTGTGTGTCTCTAGGTTGCATCAGAGTGTGTATGTAAGTGAGTGGGGAGATACAATGGAGGACATGAGGAAATGAATTGGAGGGCACAGGGAATTTTACCTTGCAATATGGAAAATTCTCTGGAAGGGATGTGAGGACATTAGAAGGGAAGATTTTGATAGTGGGGAGATGGGACAATTATCAGTCCTTGGACCCAGGCAGCGTGTCTCTTTGGCTAACCCTATAACAAATGAATGTCAGTATTGTGTAGAGAATATTTGTATATAACAGTTTACTTTTTTCTTCCTGAACACCAACACATAGTCTTAACAGATGTCCATTTACCTCATATAGCAAAAAACACATGCTGTCCTGAGGAATCTTCAACTTTTTGCATCACATTATGCACTTAACCTTGTGCAAATTTTATCTATGAGGAAATAAACACTACGTTTTATTCTTAAACCCGTGAGTGCAGACCACAATACTATATAAATATATATTTTATATATATATATATATATATATATATATATATATATATATATATATATATATATATATTCAGCAAACAGAAGTGGACACGCATTTATTAGTGTTGCATTAATGTTTTGGATCTATTCTCAATCCTTTCTCAAGACAAAATACACCAGTAAAATAAATGTATATAATATAAACAATAAAATAAGGAAGATGAGCCTCACCACCGCATTCATTATAGACTGTAATAGGGCAAGTTGGGAACACGTAAGACCACTGAGAAGCGGATTACAGTAGTCAAGGCGAGAGAGGACAGTGGCATGGACAAGCACCTTTGCCGTATCAGGCATTAAATAGGGTCAGATGCACGCAATATTTTTGAGATGGAAGCCGCAGGATGTGGTGATTGATTGGGTAAAGGAGAGGCCGGAATCAAAGAGAACTCCTAGGCAACGAGCCTTAGAGGTAGAGCGGATGGTAGCACCATTGACTTGGAGGGACACACACAAGAGAGTAACAACACTTGAGGGAGTGAAGACCAGAATTTCTGTTTTGGACAGGTTCAGTTTAAGGAAATGATCAGCCATCCAGTTGGAAATAGCAGAGAGACAGTAAGAGACACGAGTCAAGAGGAGTGGTGAGAAATCAGGGGAGGACAGATCAATTTGCATGTCATCCACGTAGAAATGATACTAGATGCCAAAGGAGCTGATGAGTTTACCAAGGGAGGCAGTGTAGATTGAGAACAATAGGAGGCTAAGGACAGACCCTTGGGGAACATCAACAGAGAGGGATTGGGGAGAAGAGGCAGATAAATTAACACTGAATGAGCCCTGGGAGAGGTAGGAAGAGCACCAGGAGAGAGTGATATCTCGTAGACCGTGATTAAGGAGGATGAGAAGAAGCTGTTGATGACATTAGATTACCTGTTAGCATCATAAAGAATGGTATTTGAAGTAGTAAGTGACCAATGTTGTACACACATAACAGATGGGACAAGTGTTATTCATCATGACCTATGACAGCTCAAGCTGATCAAAGACAGAAAACAAGGTTTAGGTTTACTTTTGACTTGACTTGGAGCCTAGGTTCCTTATTAGGTAAAATGGAAATATTATATTTTGGTATCTTTATAGTAATCATCGTTATTTTCATTTACATGTTTACTAATTTTGCTAGGTGTTTAATGTAATTAATGTTTATTTTCTGTCTAGTTGAAATTCCAACTGTGCTGTTGGTTTCTCTCAATTAAACTCACACCTCCTAGATGCATTGACCTTTATTGCTCATATCCTGATGAGGCTATTCCCACTTACTGATTTATGTTTATATAATGGAATTACCATAGTACTTGAAGGGGACTGCAGGTCTGCTTCCTTATCACCGACTATGGACCCTGGCCTGGAATGGGCTTCTGTTTTGGGGAGGTAGGGTCACTGCGATCATTTGAACTGCTTTCCCCCAGGTTTAAGTTTGTGAGGTTGGGGTATCCTTTTTTTTAAAAGGGGCTTTTTTTCAGGCTCTCTATTGCACTGTGTTGGTGGAAGCTGGTAAATACATTGATTTGTATAAGTACAATATGCACTCTGTTGGTGGAAGCTGGAAAATGCATTGATTTGTATAATTACAATATGCAAATTAGTAAAAATGACAATGTCCATCTATATCTCTGTTTCCACATAGTTTGGAAAGTTGTAATCCCCCTAGATAAATGTTAGAGCTATGATTTGTTATATGCTTTCATTTGTTAAATTCTGTTTGCATGAGCTTGTTCATGATGTTAGTTAATAGTTGTCAATATTTGATTGGTAATCAATGATACTGTCCATAGACTCCATAGACTCTCCTAATTGGGTGTTATTATAAAACTTTTGTTCTATAATAAAGATCGGACATTTTCTGAAGAGACATTTTCTCTCAAGAGTGTCCCCCCCAAGTACTGGACAGGACTGTACTTGAATTCCATGGCAGAGGTCTGGTGATCACCTAGGAGTATTGTTCCAACATTATAACTGCTGGATATTCTTCCACTGGCAAAACGTGGTAGTGAATTGCTGTCCACACGGTTCATTGGAAACTACTTTTTAATTTTCTTTTTAAATAACCAAAAGCCACTGAGAACTAGTGTTGTCGCGAACCAGAAATTTTCAGTTCGCGAACGGCGAACGCGAACTTCCGCAAATGTGACTTCAATGGGCAGGCGAATTTTAAAACCAACAGGGACTCTTTCTGGCCACAATAGTGATGGAAAAGCTGTTTCAAGGGGACTAACACCTGGACTGTGGCATGCCAGAGGGGGATCCATGGCAAAACTCCCATGGAAAATTGCACAGTTGATGCAGAGTCTGCTTTTAATCCATAAAGGGCAGAAATCACCTAACATTGACACCTGTCCTCAAAGCCCAGCCCTGATACACACTGACACAGAGCAGAATAGAGACTGTTCCCCCTACATAGGGTCACTTGGCAGATATGGATTGACACCTGTCCTCAAAACCCCTGATACACACTGACACAGAGCAGAATAGGGACTGTTCCCCCTACATAGGGTCACTTGTCAGATATGGATTGACACCTGTCCTCAAAACCCCTGATACACACTGACACAGAGCAGAATAGAGACTGTTCCCTGTCCACAGAGACCATGATACACACTGACACAGAGCAGAATAGGGACTGTTACCCCTACATAGGGTCACTTGGCAGATATGGATTGACACCTGTCCACAAAACCCCTGATACACACTGACACAGAGCAGAATAGGGACTGTTCCCCCTACATAGGGTCACTTGGCAGATATGGATTGACACCTATCCTAATGATCCCTGATACACACTGACACAGAGCAGAATAGAGACTGTTCCCCCTACATAGGGTCACTTGGCAGATATGGATTGACACCTGTCCTCAAAACCCCTGATACACACTGACACAGAGCAGAATAGAGACTGTTCCCCCTACATAGGGTCACTTGGCAGATATGGAATGACACCTATCCTAATGATCCCTGATACACACTGACACAGAGCAGAATAGAGACTGTTCCCCCTACATAGGGTCACTTGGCAGATATGGATTGACACCTGTCCTCAAAACCCCTGATACACACTGACACAGAGCATAATAGGGACTGTTCCCCCTACATAGGGTCACTTGGCAGATATGGATTGACACCTATCCTAATGATCCCTGATACACACTGACACAGAGCAGAATAGAGACTGTTCCCTGTCCACAGAGACCATGATACACACTGACACAGAGCAGAATAGAGACTGTTCACCGTCCACAGAGACCATGATACACACTGACACAGAGCAGAATAGGGACTGTTCCCCCTACATAGGGTCACTTGGCAGATATGGATTGACACCTGTCCTCAAAACCCCTGATACACACTGACACAGAGCAGAATAGGGACTGTTCCCCCTACATAGGGACACTTGGCAGATATGGATTGACACCTATCCTAATGATCCCTGATACACACTGACACAGAGCAGAATAGGGACTGTTCCCCCTACATAGGGTCACTTGGCAGATATGGATTTACACCTGTCCTCAAAACCCCTGATACACACTGACACAGAGCAGAATAGAGACTGTTCCCCCTACATAGGGTCACTTGGCAGATATGGATTGACACCTATCCTAATGATCCCTGATACACACTGACACAGAGCAGAATAGGGACTGTTCCTCCTACATAGGGTCACTTGGCAGATATGGATTGACACCTGTCCTCAAAACCCCTGATACACACTGACACAGAGCAGAATAGGGACTGTTCCCCCTACATAGGGTCACTTGGCAGATATGGATTGACACCTATCCTAATGATCCCTGATACACACTGACACAGAGCAGAATAGAGACTGTTCCCTGTCCACAGAGACCAAGATACACACTGACACAGAGCAAAATAGAGACTGTTCACCGTCCACAGAGACCATGATACACACTGACACAGAGCAGAATAGGGACTGTTCCCCCTACATAGGGTCACTTGGCAGATATGGATTGACACCTGTCCTCAAAACCCCTGATACACACTGACAAAGAGCAGAATAGAGACTGTTCACCGTCCACAGAGACCATGATACACACTGACACAGAGCAGAATAGAGACTGTTCCCTGTCCACAGACACCATGATACACACTGACACAGAGTGTCCGCGTGAAATAGGGCCGTGAGTAATGACGTCACGGGTAGCCTGCCCATAGTATCGCATAGGGTGGAAGAGCTGATAGGACATCTGAAACGTATTGGGATGGAGATGCTTAATTGTTCTCCAAAATGCTTGACACCACCCCATAGTGAATCTCTGCAAACTTTAATACCATCAGAGGAGGAAGAATGTGGCAGCCCACTGGGATTATTCGAAAAATTTCAAATTGATGATTTTCCAGACCCTGGGGTTGACATTAGTCCAGATTTACATCTTGTGACCCATGAGGATGTTCCAGGCACTACTTAAATAAAAATAAAGACAGATAATAAAGTGAATGATCCTTCTCCTTGGGACTTGCACCCTGTCGTTGAAGGTGGAGTAGGCAATGGCAAGAGCATGCTGTGGGTAGTCAGTGCAAACACTTTCTTCCCGGTGAATAATGAGGAGACTAACTATGATGACGTTATTTGCGTTGAAAGTAATGATGCCAGAGATCTTTTGAAACCATATGGAAGGAACGAATTGGTTAAAAGAAAGGCAAGAGACCACCTGCATATAGACAAGAATACGCATAAGAGAAAGAAGAGAACAGGTGAAAGAGAAGCTGCAGACTGCCTATCTGCAAATAGTTGAGTTATGTCCTGAAGATGTCCGTGTTACCACAGTGCAGACTCTGTTTGATACACTACTGAGGAGAGTCAGAGAAACCCCAGATCTTCACGTATTGGATGAGTCGGTGCGTGGAGTTGCAGAGAACGTAGAACAAGAAATATTTAAACTTTTCCTGTGTACTGACAGCAGATATACATAGGGTCACTTGGCAGATATGGATTGACACCTGTCCTCAAAACCCCTGATACACACAGAGACTGTTCCCTGTCCACAGAGACCATGATACACACTGACACAGAGCAGAATAGAGACTGTTCACCGTCCACAGAGACCATGATACACACTGACACAGAGCAGAATAGAGACTGTTACCCCTACATAGGGTCACTCTGCAGATATGGATTGACAAATCCCTGACAAACAGCTACCACATGCAAGGAAGGCAGCAGGGGCGCAAATGACCCACTCCTGACGCGGGAAGGTAGTGACGACAAATAACAATACAGGACTCTTTAGAGGCCCTGTAATTGTAATCAGTCCACTTGAAATCCTTTAACTTTGATCAATTGGAGGGAAGTATGGTGCAGAGCCACTGACCCATGCGCAGGGCCAGCCTTAGGCCTTTGGGCGCCCTGTGCAAGAAATCTTCACCCTGTCACACCCATGTGCAAGAAATCTTCACCCTGTCACACACACACACACAGGCAGACAGCCATACACACACACACACAACTGCGACTGACTAGGTTTGTCACCTCCTCAAAAGGATATACAAAAAGAAAGGGGGAGGGGGAGGGGAGAGAAAAGACCTGTTCCTGAATTAGAGTGTGCACCAAAATCTCAAAGAGAATAGTTAAAAGAAATACTTTATTAATAGATATACATCAAAATAGCTATCCCGGCTATAGTTGTCTGACTGGGTACAAAACAAATAGTCGCAGTCAACTAGCCGAGAACCAACAACATAATATACAGTAAAGAAATACAAGTTCAAAAGTAAGGGGGGAAAAAAGAAAAGAATACACTGGTTGGAATATCGAGTGTATGGTGTGCTGGGCTGGGTGACGGACCCTCTCTGTAGGAATTAATGAGAAAGGGGGCGGTAAGGGATTTTCCGTAGACAGGTACTGAGGTAAATAAACTTTCTCAGTATTCTAATCCACCAGTCACCCGTGGGTTAAAACCCAAAACCCAGCTCAATGAGCAGTAAGTTAATTTCCCTATAGTCTTGTTGTGGCCACCAGGGGGCGAGACTCCTAGTAGTTATAGCGATACGGCCCTTAATATCAACATGTCTCTGCTAATCAAAATATAATACTGAGAATGTCGAATGTAGCAAGAGAGTCAATCTGATACTATATGACATATGCCCATACATGCAAACACAACCCTGGTCGTGGTTCCCAGACAACTTTGTTGTTGTGATCTGCAGTCGGATTTAAGGAAACCATATGTCTGGTTGCGTATTTTGGTGAAGTAGTAGGGCGGGTGGCCAGTTCCCTCTGTCTACCTTAGCCAATGTCTCCTATAAAAACCTGAGGTGCCTCCAATGGCCAATGCCATCTACTTTAAATGCAGGGGAAGGTTAACTTCAGTCCTGCATAGTAGTGGGTAGCCATAGGAGGCCCAGTATACCTAGGTCGGCTGGAGAGCTTGCGTGCCCCGGTTAGGTCGTTGCCGTCCAATCTTAGTGCTAACATATAAGTTATACAGCAATCTAACGAGTGTCATAAAAGGGCACTCAGAGTATCGTGTCCCAGTTTGACGGGTGTATATAGAGAGCAACAAAGTTGGAAAGGTGCCTTCGAGGGCACCCGGGGATAGGAAAGGTAGTAACGTAGATAAAGGAGGAGTACAGAGTTTGTTATAGGTATTTTAGCTTAAATCCACAAAATCCTGCTCATAGATGATAAATAAAAGGCTATTAGTTTATCAGCAGATGGACATGAAAGTCTATTTTGGTGCTAGATTGTTCATTGACACAGAACTAGTGGTTCACTGGTACGTGTAATGGTGAACTGTAATGACTAGTCTGTGTACACAGCAGAACAACTTTTAGAAGGCACGTCAAAGAGACAATCAATTTTGTCTACATCAATTTGCAGGACATGCGGGAAAAATATATCTGTCCCACGTCCCGCTGTTATACCCTGGTCGGTAAAGTCTGGAGTGCCCCAAATGGCAAGTACCGTCTACTCTAAGTGCAGGGAAAGATTAAATAACGTCCTGCATATTAGTGAGTAGCGGTAGGGAGCACCGTATGCCTAGGTCGGCTGGAGAGCTTGCGTGCCCCGGTTAGGTTATTGCCGTCCACTCTTAGTGCTGAACAATAGGTTTACACAGCAATCTGACGAGTAGCATAGAGGAGCACTCAGAGTATCGCGCCCCGACGCGCGTTTCGCCTGACTCACAGGCTCATCAGGGGGAACTGATTCGTCAGTTTGTCAGGACTAAATAGCCCGCCCTTAACGTTCATTGGTTCCCTGTAGTTTGAAACCAAAAAGGGGTTGTACGGTGGCCGGTATGGTTCAGAAAGGTGTCTAGAGTTAGATGGGAGAAATTCTCCGGTTGCATTATCATGCCAGGAGCCCATGGTTCCATATAATGGAAAAATACACATGTCTTGTGGGTGACATTAGTTTATGCTGAGACCTTGGAGGAGGAGAAGCCTTTGAGGGGGAGAGACCAAAAGATGGTTTACTCCCATGGCTCCTATCCTACTAGTGGGTCACCGCAGGAAAAGTCTGGTGTTGTATGGTCCATGAAAGGAGGGTTAATTCGTGTCTATAGACCAAAATCCCGAAAAAATCAATTGGGATAGATATGTTGATGAGACAATGGAGTACTATAGTTAGAGGTTAGGCGAGGTCCATTAGGACCTATGGTAAAGCCCTAAGGGTCTGCCAGTTGAAGTCCAAGGTAGACTGGATATTTATGTTATACTGTACTGAAGCCAATCCTCAGGGCAATACAGGACAGTAGGTGTGTGAATGGATTCATGGTTTCATGAATCAATTACCTGTGTAGAAATGGTGCGTAGTTAAACTCCTCATTCAGACCTAGAGGGGCTAAGGTCTTGAATGAGAAGATCCACTGAGATTCTTTCCTGAGCAGACTTTTATTGAAATCTCCCTTTCTAGGGTTCGGTAGTAGTTTCTCAATTGCCTGGAAACTTAGGTTCTCCGGATTACCCGCGTGGAAATTGATAATGTGTCTAGCTACAGGAGTCGGGGTGGTGGTGTTCTTAACGGAGGAGATATGTTGCAGGATCCTACGGCGAAACTGTTGAAAGGTCTTGCCAATATACTGGGTCCCACAGCTACACGTGATCAGGTAGATTATTCGTACAGAGCTGCAATTGATCAGGGCATTTGTCTCAACTCTGATGTGGGTTTGGGTAGATGTGGTGAATTTAGAGGGTGTGATATATTGGCAAGCCTTGCAGTGCCCACATCTATAGGTTCCTTTTGTGCTTGATAGCCAGTTGGTTGGTGGTTGTGGTGATGCCAAGTGGCTATGAACCAGTAGGTCTTGTAGGTTGCAGGGTCTGCGTGCAGTAAGAGGTGGGTATTCTGGGAGGACCCGTTGGAGTTCTGGATTCGATAGGAGTATTGGCCAGTTTTTCTTGAGGGCTTGGGACATGGGACCCCAACCCTGGTCAAATGTTGCAATGCAGCGTGGAGTCTTCGATTCTTGTTTAGGTCGTGTAAGTTTAAGGCTGGAATTTCTATCGATACCACAGACTCGGTGAAAGGCATGTTTTAAGATCCGGTTGGGGTATCCTAGTTCCCTAAAGCGTAATTTTAAGGCTTTGCACTCGTTGTAGAAAGTCTGGTCCACCGAGCAGTTCCATCTAGCTCTCAAGTACTGGCTATAAGGGATGGAAGCCTTTAGTCTGAAGGGGTGGTGACTTTCCCAATGCAGGAGACTATTGGTAGATGTGGTTTCTCTGAATAATTCCGTTTGGATGGTCCCATCCTGTTCTAGCAGTATTTTCAGGTCCAGGAACACCAATTCGTGTTCGTGTATGACATGTGTCAGCTTGAGGTTGATGTCATTTTCATTAAGGGTTGTGACAAATTCTTCAAACATGGGGACGGAACCTGTCCACAGGAGCAACATATCGTCAATATATCTGTGCCAGCTGAGAATATATTCATGGAAGCGGCTAAATGTAGGTGTGGTGACGACATGTTGCTCCCACCACCCAAGGAAGAGGTTGGCATAGGTGGGTGCACAGGCCGTCCCCATGGCTGTACCAGAGACCTGTAGATAATAATTGCCATTAAACATGAAATAGTTGTGTGTTAAGATGAACTCCAGGCTGGCCAATATAAAGTTTTTCTGTGGGTCCTTATATGATGTTTTGTTCAAAAAGAACTTGCATGCACGTATCCCTATTTCATGGGGGATATTGGTATATAGTGCCACGACATCCACGCTCGCCAGTTGGGTGTAAGGTGGAACTGTGAGATTCTGTAATGCCAGAAGAGTAGATTTAGTGTCCTGGAGGTAGGATGGTAAGGACAATACCAAGGGGTGCAAAATTCTATCGATGAACTTGCTCAAAGATTCGGTCAGACAGTTGTTCCCTGATACGATAAGTCTGCCGGGAGGGGGTCTTGTGCCCTTGTGAATTTTGGGCAAGCAATAAAATGTTGCAATAGTGGGATTCCTGTGGGGTTGTAGGAATCTAAATTCATCTTTGCTGATAATCTGTTGGTCTAGGGCATCATTTAGTAGAGCCGCCAAGTCCCCTGTGAAGTTCGAGGTGGGGTCCGAGGGGAGAATCCTGTAATAGGTGTTATCGTCAAGGTGTGCCATGCACATATTAACATATTCAGATCTATTCATCAAGACAATATTGCCCCCTTTGTCGGCCGGTTTGATTACGACCTCAGTTAGTTGTTTTAGTTCTCTTAGAGCTTGTCGTTCACTGAAAGTTAAGTTCATGGAGTCAGGAGATGTATTCGCCATGTTTTCAACTTCTTTTAGTGAAAATTGTACAAACAGGTCGACGTGGGGGGTGTCCGTGAAGTTCGGAGTGAATAGGCTCTGAGGTTTGAAATCTGTCATGGGTTTGTTAGGGTTATTCTCATCTGCAAGGCTGTCTAAGGTCTTTACTATTTCGTAGTCCTGTAGAGAGAGACCTAGATCGTTAGCCATAGTCTGATCTTTTTTGGCATGCATTATGTTGAGGGCAAGCTTCCTACCAAACAGATTAAGGTCTTTCGACCAATCAAATTTATTACAGGACGGGGTTGGGACAAAGGATAAGCCTCTGTTTAGCAAGGTGATGTGATGGGTTGTTAGATGGAAGTCCGATAAGTTAATTATCTTGTTGGAGGCTGGGGCCTCTGAGTCCGACTCTGGTTCTTGTAGGCCCATTGGTCTCTGTCCCTCAATCGTCCCCTCTGTTGTCGGGGTTGATCCTGTTCTAAAAAAGGATTCGTCAGGTTAGTAGTATTGGTCTGGGAATTGTTAGTGTCTGACGGAATTGGTATGTCCAAAAATGAGACTGCCTTGTCCACCTGTTTCAGGATACTCCTATTTTGACCAGGTTGGAAGCCCAAATCTTTTTGGTGTCCAATATTGATATTGGATGGGGGTCTGCGTCTGGTTTGTGGGGGTTGATCCTGGTCTGACTAGTCCGTTTCCCCGGAGGAGGAGCCCCTACTACTGTTCTTACGTCTCGAATATTTACTGGTTTGTCTGAAGATCTTCCCGTATTGAAAATCTTTAAAGTCTCTTTGAAACTTAGTGTGCTTTTTTACCTTCAGATAGTGTTTGAAATTAATTATATTTTGTTGTAGTTTAGTTTCCATTTGAACAAATAGGGCGTCTGATTTGTGTTTTTTAATAGTGGTAATATCATTTTTTAATTTAGTGTTTACTAGTTCAAAGTTGGTTGTTTCCAGTGTTACCAGAAAATCCATTAACTTGAAGGAGCAGTCCAGTAAAATGGAATTCCATTGACTCAACTGCTCCTCCGTTTGGATTTTATCTGGTACTAGAATATCCGGGCGAAGTCCTCTAGGGACAAGTTTTTGTTCTAGGTACTGCCTGAGGCTAGTAAGTTCCCAGAAGCTTCTGATCTGGTCTTGGTAGGATTTTTGGATTTCAAAGAAGGCAGTGTTAATATTGCTGTCAGTAACGTTATGTAACGTTAGAGGATTAATGGAGAAAACATTGATTATTTCCTCTTGACCTGTACTGGAGTCAATCAGTCTATCAAGTAAGTCTGTCATCTGATATGTGGACCGTATAATTTATATGTCCAGAGGTAGTACTCTATGCTACTCGTCAGATTGCTGTGTAAACCTATTGTTCAGCACTAAGAGTGGACGGCAATAACCTAACCGGGGCACGCAAGCTCTCCAGCCGACCTAGGCATACGGTGCTCCCTACCGCTACTCACTAATATGCAGGACGTTATTTAATCTTTCCCTGCACTTAGAGTAGACGGTACTTGCCATTTGGGGCACTCCAGACTTTACCGACCAGGGTATAACAGCGGGACGTGGGACAGATATATTTTTCCCGCATGTCCCGCAAATTGATGTAGACAAAATTGATTGTCTCTTTGACGTGCCTTCTAAAAGTTGTTCTGCTGTGTACACAGACTAGTCATTACAGTTCACCATTACACGTACCAGTGAACCACTAGTTCTGTGTCAATGAACAATCTAGCACCAAAATAGACTTTCATGTCCATCTGCTGATAAACTAATAGCCTTTTATTTATCATCTATGAGCAGGATTTTGTGGATTTAAGCTAAAATACCTATAACAAACTCTGTACTCCTCCTTTATCTACGTTACTACCTTTCCTATCCCCGGGTGCCCTCGAAGGCACCTTTCCAACTTTGTTGCTCTCTATATACACCCGTCAAACTGGGACACGATACTCTGAGTGCCCTTTTATGACACTCGTTAGATTGCTGTATAACTTATATGTTAGCACTAAGATTGGACGGCAACGACCTAACCGGGGCACGCAAGCTCTCCAGCCGACCTAGGTATACTGGGCCTCCTATGGCTACCCACTACTATGCAGGACTGAAGTTAACCTTCCCCTGCATTTAAAGTAGATGGCATTGGCCATTGGAGGCACCTCAGGTTTTTATAGGAGACATTGGCTAAGGTAGACAGAGGGAACTGGCCACCCGCCCTACTACTTCACCAAAATACGCAACCAGACATATGGTTTCCTTAAATCCGACTGCAGATCACAACAACAAAGTTGTCTGGGAACCACAACCAGGGTTGTGTTTGCATGTATGGGCATATGTCATATAGTATCAGATTGACTCTCTTGCTACATTCGACATTCTCAGTATTATATTTTGATTAGCAGAGACATGTTGATATTAAGGGCCGTATCGCTATAACTACTAGGAGTCTCGCCCCCTGGTGGCCACAACAAGACTATAGGGAAATTAACTTACTGCTCATTGAGCTGGGTTTTGGGTTTTAACCCACGGGTGACTGGTGGATTAGAATACTGAGAAAGTTTATTTACCTCAGTACCTGTCTACGGAAAATCCCTTACCGCCCCCTTTCTCATTAATTCCTACAGAGAGGGTCCGTCACCCAGCCCAGCACACCATACACTCGATATTCCAACCAGTGTATTCTTTTCTTTTTTTCCCCCTTACTTTTGAACTTGTATTTCTTTACTGTATATTATGTTGTTGGTTCTCGGCTAGTTGACTGCGACTATTTGTTTTGTACCCAGTCAGACAACTATAGCCGGGATAGCTATTTTGATGTATATCTATTAATAAAGTATTTCTTTTAACTATTCTCTTTGAGATTTTGGTGCACACTCTAATTCAGGAACAGGTCTTTTCTCTCCCCTCCCCCTCCCCCTTTCTTTTTGTATATTCAACAAATTGGGTTACCCCCATCTCTGTTCCCGGACCTCTTCTTTTTGTAAGACCTCCAACTTGGCCAATTCTTCATTATTACCTCCTCAAAAGGACGTATGAGCCTACAGGCATTGCGCATGAGCGTCCAGTAACGTGGCAAAAAAAATCCCAGCTCCCCAGAGGCTGTCCTAGAACCCCGGTCATACAAATATTCATTAACAGCTTTTTCTTGTTGGAGCAGGCGGTCGAACATTAGGAGTGTTGAATTCCAACGTGTAGGGCTGTCGCGAATCAAGCGCCTCACTGGCATGTTGTTTCGCCGCTGGATATCGGCAAAGTTAGCCATGGCCGTGTAGGAACGCCTGAAATGGCCACACACCTTCCTGGCCTGCTTCAGGATGTCCTGTAAGCCTGTGTACTTATGCACAAAGCGTTGTACGATCAGATTACACACATGTGCCATGCACGGCACATGTGTCAACTTGCCCAACTTCAATGCCGCTATCAAATTTTTTCCATTGTCACACACCACTTTGCCGATATCCAGTTGCTGCGGAGTCAGCCACTTTTCCACCTGTGCGTTCAGGGCGGACAGGAGTGCTTGTCCGGTGTGACTCTCTGCTTTCAAGCAAGTCAAACCCAAGACGGCGTGACACTGCCGTATCCGGGATGTGGAATAGTACCTGGGGAGCTGGGGGGGTGCCGTTGATGTGGAGCAAGAAGCAGCGGCACAAGAGGACTCAGCCGAGGAGGTTATGGAAGAGGATGGAGTAGTAGGAGTAGAGGAGGTGGCAGCAGGACTGCCTGCAATTCGTGGCGGTGTCACCAACTCCTCTGCAATGCCACGCATTCCTTGCTTGTCAGCCGTCAGCAGGTTTACCCAATGCGCAGTGTAGGTGATATACCTGCCCTGACCATGCTTTGCAGACCAGGTATCAGTGGTCAGATGGGCCCTTGCCCCAACACTGTGTGCCAGACATGCCATGACTTCCTTTTGCACAATCGAGTACAAGTTGGGGATTGCCTTTTGTGAAAAGAAATTCCGGCCGGGTACCTTCCACTGCGGTGTCCCAATAGCTACAAATTTTTTGAACGCCTCAGACTCAACCAGATTGTATGGTAAAAGCTGGCGGGCTAATAGTTCGGACAAGCCAGCTGTCAGACGCTGGGCAAGGGGGTGACTTGGTGACATTGGCTTCTTACGCTCAAACATGTCCTTGACAGAAACACATGACTGTGGGCAGATGAGCGGGAACTGCTCAAGGCGGGAGACGGAGTGGCGGATGGTTGAGAGGGGGCAAGAAGGACAGCAGTGGTTGACGTGGCTGAAGATGCTGGAATAGGAGGAGGATGGCGGCTTAGAGTAGGCGTGCTGCTTGTACTCATGTGTTGATCCCATAGGCGTTTGTGATGTGAGATCATGTGCCTACGCAAAGCAGTTGTACCTAGGTGGGTGTTGGACCTCCCACGACTCAGTTTCCTTTGGCACAGGTTGCAAATGGCATCGCTGTTGTCCGAGGCAGACACACACAAAAAAATGCCACACTGCTGAGCTCTGCAATGACGGCATTCTGGTGGTGGACACAGCATGCGTTGATTGGCGTGCTGTCGGGCTGACCCCGGGTGCCGATGCATGCTGTCTGACTGTGCCACTAGCTCCTTGCGACGACCCCCCCTGCTTCCAACTCGTCTCCTCCTCCTCCTCTCTGTCTCCCCATCTGAACTTTCGCCCTGTTCTTCTTCTTGCCGAGCGGGCACCCACATGACATCCATGGACGCATCGTCATCATCAACCGCTTCGCTTGTATCTGACAACTCAGAAAAGGAAGCAGCAGCAGGTACAACATCATCATCATCACACCGTACCTCCATGTGTTTAATGCTGCCTGCCTGAGACATATCCCTGTTATCTACATCCTCTAGCAATAATGGTTGCGCATCACTCATTTCTTCAAACGGGTGTGTGAATAACTCCTCTGACATACCAAGTAAAGCGGCTGTGGTGCTAGTTTTGGTTGTGGCGGCAGGCGGGTGAGTGCTATCTTGAGAGGTGCCTGAAGCTAAGCTGGAGGAGGATGGTGCGTCAAGGTTCCGAGCGGAGGCTGTACAAGATTGGGTGTCCTGTGTTAGCCAGTCAACTAAGTCCTCAGAACTTTTCAAGTTCAGGGTACGTGGCTTCTGAAAACTGGGCATTATTCTAGGGCAAAAGGGAATCACAGCACCACGACCACGACGGCCCCTGCGGGGTGGCCTGCCTCTGCCTGTCATTTTTGGGGGGATTAGTGGTACTATGCGTGCAAGCTACTGTGAGACCAGATATGATTGGCAATGTGAACTGTAACAGTTCTGCAGAGCACACACTGTAGGCCTGAGACACCCGCTTGAAGACAAGTAACTGCTATTCAATCTATAACAGTGAAAAACTAATTTTGGTTTTAAAAGCACGCTATAGAGACACCAAATATGATTGGCAACTGTCAAAGCACGCTGGAACAGGTCTACAGAGCACACGCTGAAGTAGGCCTGTCACCCAGACGCTTGCAGACAACTAACTGATCTTCTATTACAGTGAAAAAAAAATATTTATTTGAAATCTAAAGCTTAACCAATTGTTAAAACAGATATGAGTGGTGGCACTGGGCAAATAGGCACAGTATCCAATGTGAACCTCACACAGAAGCTGGCAGGCAGGCAACTGCTCTTCTATTACAGTGAAAAAAAAATATTTATTTTAAATGTAAAGCTTAACCTATTGTTAAAACAGATATGAGTGGTGGCACTGGGCAAATAGGCACAGTATCCAATGTGAACCTCACACAGAAGCTGGCAGGCAGGCAACTGCTCTTCTATTACAGTGAAAAAATAATATTTATTTTAAATGTAAAGCTTAACCTATTGTTAAAACAGATATGAGTGGTGGCACTGGGCAAATAGGCACAGTATCCAATGTGAACCTCACACAGAAGCTGGCAGGCAGGCAACTGCTCTTCTATTACAGTGGAAACAAAATTTTGGTTGTAAAAGCACGCTATAGAGACACAAGATATGAGTGGCAACTGTCAAAGCACGCTGGCACAGGTCTGCAGAGCACACGCTGAAGTAGGCCTGAAACACAGACGCTTGCAGACAACTAACTGCTCTTCTATTACCGTGAAAAAAAAATATTTATTTTAAATGTAAAGCTTAACCTATTGTTAAAACAGATATGAGTGGTGGCACTGGGCAAATAGGCACAGTATCCAATGTGAACCTCACACAGAAGTTGGCAGGCAGGCAACTGCTCTTCTATTACAGTGGAAACAAAATTTTGGTTGTAAAAGCACGCTATAGAGACACAAGATATGAGTGGCAACTGTCAAAGCACGCTGGCACAGGTCTGCAGAGCACACGCTGAAGTAGGCCTGAAACACAGACGCTTGCAGACAACTAACTGCTCTTCTGTTACAGTGAAAAAAAAATATTTATTTTAAATCTAAAGCTTAACCAATTGTTAAAACAGATATGAGTGGTGGCACTGGGCAAATAGGCACAGTATCCAATGTGAACCTCACACAGAAGTTGTCAGGCAGGCAACTGCTCTTCTATTACAGTGGAAACAAAATTTTGGTTGTAAAAGCACGCTATAGAGACACAAGATATGAGTGGCAACTGTCAAAGCACGCTGGCACAGGTCTGCAGAGCACACGCTGAAGTAGGCCTGAAACAAAGACGCTTGCAGACAACTAACTGCTCTTCTGTTACAGTGAAAAAAAAATATTTATTTTAAATCTAAAGCTTAACCAATTGTTAAAACAGATATGAGTGGTGGCACTG
Source organism: Pelobates fuscus (assembly GCF_036172605.1). Classification (NCBI taxonomy): domain Eukaryota; kingdom Metazoa; phylum Chordata; class Amphibia; order Anura; family Pelobatidae; genus Pelobates; species Pelobates fuscus. The sequence continues at coordinate 191,768,027 of NC_086319.1, read as the reverse complement.
GGCAAATAGGCACAGTATCCAATGTGAACCTCACACAGAAGTTGTCAGGCAGGCAATTGCTCTTCTATTACAGTGGAAACAAAATTTTGGTTGTAAAAGCACGCTATAGAGACACAAGATATGAGTGGCAACTGTCAAAGCACGCTGGCACAGGTCTGCAGAGCACACGCTGAAGTAGGCCTGAAACACAGACGCTTGCAGACAACTAACTGCTCTTCTATTACAGTGAAAAAAAATATTTATTTTAAATCTAAAGCTTAACCAATTGTTAAAACAGATATGAGTGGTGGCACTGGGCTAGTGGGCACAGTATCCAATGTGAACCTCACACAGAAGCTGGCAGGCAGGCAACTGCTCTTCTATTACAGTGGAAACTAAATTTTGGTTGTAAAAGCACGCTATAGAGACCCAAGATATGAGTGGCAACTGTCAAAGCACGCTGGCAGGATTGTGCAGGGCACATGCTGAAGGAAGGCCTGACAGAGCCGCTTGAAGGACACTGACTGTCTGCTATTAGCTTACACTGGAAACCTTTTTTCTTTGTAAAAGCACGCTAAAGAGACACCAGATATGAGTGGCAACTGTCAAAGCACGCTGGCACAGGTCTGCAGAGCACACGCTGAAGTAGGCCTGACACCCAGACGCTTGCAGACAACTAACTGATCTTCTATTACAGTGAAAAAAAATGATTTCTTTAAAATCTAAAGCTTAAGCTATTGTTAAAACAGATATGAGTGGTGGCACTGACTGTGCAAATGGGCAAGGCATCCAACCTGACACAGAAGCTGGCAGGCAGGCAACTGCTCTTCTATTACAGTAAAAAAAAATATTTATTTTAAATCTAAAGCTTAACCAATTGTTAAAACAGATATGAGTGGTGGCACTGGGCTAGTGGGCACAGTATCCAATGTGAACCTCACACAGAAGCTGGCAGGCAGGCAACTGCTCTTCTATTACAGTGAAAAAAATGATTTATTTAAAATCTAAAGCTTAACCAATTGTTAATACAGATATGAGTAGTGGCACTGACTGTGCAAATGGGCAAGGCATCCAACCTCACACAGAAGCTGGCAGGCAGGCAACTGCTCTTCTATTACAGTGAAAAAAATTATTTATTTAAAATCTAAAGCTTAACCAATTGTTAAAACAGATATGAGTGGTGGCACTGACTGTGCAAATGGGCAAGGCATCCAACCTCACACAGAAGCTGGCAGGCAGGCAACTGCTCTTCTATTACAGTGAAAAAAAATTATTTCTTTTAAATCTAAAGCTTAACCAATTGTTAAAACAGATATGAGTGGTGGCACTGACTGTGCAAATGGGCAAGGCATCCAACCTCACACAGAAGCTGGCAGGCAGGCAACTGCTCTTCTATTACAGTGAAAAAAAATATTTATTTTAAATCTAAAGCTTAACCAATTGTTAAAACAGATATGAGTGGTGGCACTGACTGTTCAAATGGGCAAGGCATCCAACCTCACACAGAAGCTGGCAGGCAGGCAACTGCTCTTCTATTACAGTGAAAAAAATGATTTATTTAAAATCTAAAGCTTAACCAATTGTTAAAACAGATATGAGTGGTGGCACTGACTGTGCAAATGGGCAAGGCATCCAACCTCACACAGAAGCTGGCAGGCAGGCAACTGCTCTTCTATTACAGTGAAAAAAAAATATTTCTTTTAAATCTAAAGCTTAACCAATTGTTAAAACAGATATGAGTGGTGGCACTGACTGTGCAAATGGGCAAGGCATCCAACCTCACACAGAAGCTGGCAGGCAGGCAACTGCTCTTCTATTACAGTGAAAAAAAAATATTTATTTTAAATCTAAAGCTTAACCAATTGTTAAAACAGATATGAGTGGTGGCACTGACTGTGCAAATGGGCAAGGCATCCAACCTCACACAGAAGCTGGCAGGCAGGCAACTGCTCTTCTATTACAGTGAAAAAAAAATATTTCTTTTAAATCTAAAGCTTAACCAATTGTTAAAACAGATATGAGTGGTGGCACTGACTGTGCAAATGGGCAAGGCATCCAACCTCACACAGAAGCTGGCAGGCAGGCAGGCAACTGCTCTTCTATTACAGTGAAAAAAATATATTTATTTTAAATGTAAAGCTTAACCTATTGTTAAAACAGATATGAGTGGTGGCACTGGGCAAATAGGCACAGTATCCAATGTGAACCTCACACAGAAGCTAGCAGGCAGGCACCTGCAATTACATTACACAGGAAAAAAAAAAAAAAGCAGCCTGATGTTATAGCCCTAAAAAGGGCTTTTTGGGGTGCTGTCCTTACAGCAGAGATCAGATGAGTCCTTCAGGATTGTAGTGGACACTGAATACCCTAGCCTGGCTATCAGTTTCCCTATCTAATCAGCAGCAGCTAAACTTTCCCTCCTCTCACTAAGCATGCATCTTCCGAATGAATCGAAAATGGATGCTGGGAGGGAGGTTGGAGGGTGTGGAAGGGAGGGAGTGCTGCTGATTGGCTGGAATGTGTCTGCTGACCGAGAGGCACAGGATCAAAGTTTGCCCAATGATGATGAATAGGGGGCGGATCGAACTGCGCATGTGTCCGCCCGCCGCGGCGAACGCGAACACGCCAAGTTCGCCGGGAACTGTTCGCCGGCGGTCAGTTCGGTACATCACTACTGAGAACTAAAGCCACTGAGAACTCATATGAGATGAATATATGAAGAGTCTCTACTATTCTAAATCTTTAGCAATTCACCCTGACATTGCTCAGTTAAAATCAATTAGAATATTTATTTTGTTTTAATTTGTTTTAATTTTTTTTTGTGAATACATTCACTTATTCTTTAGTTTTATCAACAAATGAGCCTTTTAATTTGTAAAAGTTTTTCTCATACATACTGGATATGTTTCAGAAATACAACGTTTTTGCCATTTATTTTTCTTGATTTGGCAAACACGCTAAATATTAGTCATGGGCACAGCAAAAAAAAGTTTTTCGTAATTCATCCTAATTTTTATATAAAATGTATTAGATCAGTTCAGTTAATCAGAATTTCTCTTAATAAATTAATTTAGAAAACACACATTGGATGATTTAATTATTTATGGCATCTAAGGGGTTTAAAAAAAGAAAAAAGTGGTCACTGCAGATTTTTTCCCCATTAGGATGCCCATAGATCTTCCCATGAAACTAAGCACCACAATTCCCAAAGCCCAGGGAATTATGTGAGAAAGCAGTGGGCAACTCATCTGCCAGAATCTTCCATCATTATCATATTATCTGCCAGCAATAGGCGAAGTACATGGGAGTCCTTGTCCTTGTTACCTATCATTTTAAATTAATAAGAAAGATAATGGGGATAAAACTTCCATAGCAGCTAACTGCTCATTACAAGGAAAAAGCCTCCAGCTTTCTCTTTTAAATAATAATAATAATAATAATAATAATAATAATAATAATAAAATAAAATAAAAATACAAATAAACAAATTGCATGGACAGTTTGTAATCTTGAAGCAATTAATGTTTGTTTAATTAATTTTAAGGTGAATCATTCATTTGCCTTATGAAAGAAGGAATGACCCATTTGAGTCCTAAAAAAACAAATGCCTGTGTTTGGTAAATATTGCTGGTCCAAACAAGCTTCAATGACATGAGTAACAGCAAATAATTGCACAATATGGGTATTGCTCCGATGTGAACAAATTTTTAAATCTTCCCATCATTTATATGTGGTGTTCATTTTGAAGAAAACTGCAAAACTGTAATCAAATAATAAAGTATTTGAATAAATTGTAAATATTACTGAGAGAAAATTATATTTTAGGGAAGCTGGAGGATTAAGTATTAGAGATTATAAATATATTCAGTCACTTTGAATTACAACAATAATTGAGAAATCCGTTCAAGTCAAAATATGTATTTAACATTAATGTTAAAAAAAAAAATGTCAGAAAGTGAACTCGGTGACTACTTTCAAAATACATTCTTCATCAATCTATATATTGTATGTATTTCTGTCTTTCTATCAAAAAGAGAAATTACATCAACAGTGAAAAATAAAGCAAAAGCACACATGATGGGGACAGAGGATGTTTGTATTGATAAGTTGAAGGTCTATATTGCCTTATGTGTTATCAGAAGACATATTACAAGACACCTTTCTTTGTAAAGGCGTCTTTCTTTCTCAAGTGCCATCAACATTTAAAGTGAAAAAGCAGACAACCAAAATTATTTTCCATGCCTTTGACTTGCATTATTCCTGGTGGTTGAAGGTTATAATTAGTGATGTACCGAACTGTTCGCCGGCGAATAATTCCTGGCGAACATATCGTGTTCGCGTTCGCCACGGCGGGCGAACACATGCGCGGTTCGATCTGCCCCCTATTCGTCATCATTGAGCAAATTTTGACCCTGTGCCTCACGGTCAGCAGACACATTCCAGCAAATTAGCAGCAGACCCTCCCTTCCATACACTCCCACCTCCTGTACAGCATCCATTTTAGATTCATTCTGAAGCTGCATTCTTAGATAGAGGAGGGAAAGTGTAGCTGCTGCTCATTTGATAGGGAAATTGATAGCAAGGCTAGGGTATTCAGTGTCCACTACAGTCCTGAAGGACTCATCTGATCTCTGCTGTAAGAACAGCACCCCAAAAAGCCCTTTTTAGGGCTAGAACATCAGTCTGCTTTTTTTTTTTCTGTGTAATGTAATTGTAGTTTCCTGCCTGCCTGCCAGCCTCTGTGTCAGGCTCACAGTGGATACTGTGCCCACTTGCCCAGTGCCACCACTCATATCTGGTGTCACAATAGCTTAAGCTTGACATTTAAAAACAAACAAAAAAATGTCACTGTAATAGATTGAATAGCAGTTAGTTGTCTGCCAGCGTCTGTGTCAGGCTCACAGTGGATACTGTGCCCACTTGCCCAGTGCCACCACTCATATCTGGTGTCACAATAGCTTAAGCTTGCATTTAAAAACAAAAAAAAAATTCACTGTAATAGATTGAATAGCAGTTAGTTGTCTGCAAGCGTCTGGGTGTCAGGCCTTCAGCGTGTACTCTTCCAACCTCTGCAAGTGCACTTTGCCACTCATATCTGGTGTGACTATAGCGTGCCTTTAAAAAGTAAAAACGTTTTTCACTGTAAGCTAATAGCAGTCAGTGTCCTTAAAGCGGGTGTCAGACCTTCAGCGTGTACTCAGCCAACCTCTGCCAGTCCACTTTGCCACTCATATCTGGTGTCACAATAGCGTGCATTTAAAAACAAAAAACTTTTTTCACTGTTATAGATTGAATAGCAGTTAGTTGTCTTCAAGCGGGTGTTAGGCCTTCAGCGTGTACTCTTCCAACCTCTTCAAGTGCTCTTTGCCACTCATATCTGGTGTGACTATAGTGTGCCTTTAAAAAGAAAAAAAGTGTTTCACTGTAAGCTAATAGCAGTCAGTGTCCTTCAAGCTGGTGTGTCAGGCCTTCAGCGTGTACTCTGCCAACCTCTGCAAGTGCACTTTGCCACTCATATCAGGTGTGACAATAGCGTGCCTTTAAAAATAAAAAAGTTTTTCACTGTAAACTAATAGCAGTCAGTGTCCTTCAAGCTGGTGTGTCAGGACTTCAGCGTGTACTCTGCCAACCTCTGCCAGTCCACTTTGCCACTCATATCAGGTGTGACAATAGCGTGTATATAAAAAGAAAAAACGTTTTTCACTGTAAGCTAATTGCAGTCAGTGTCCTTAAAGCGGGTGTCAGGCCTTCAGCGTGTACTCTGCAAGTGCACTTTGCCACTCATATTAGGTGTGACAATAGCGTGCCTTTAAAAAGAAAAAATATTTTTCACTGTAAGCTAATAGCAGTCACTGTCCTTCAAGCTGGTGTGTCAGGCCTTCAGCGTGTACTCTGCCAACCTCTGCCAGTCCACTTTGCCACTCTTATCAGGTGTGACAATAGCGTGCCTTTAAAAATAAAAAAGTTTTTCACTGTAAACTAATAGCAGTCAGTGTCCTTCAAGCTGGTGTGTCAGGCCTTCAGCGTGTACTCTGCCAACCTCTGCAAGTGCACTTTGCCACTCATATCTGGTGTGACTATAGCGTGCCTTTAAAAAGAAAAACGTTTTTCACTGTAAGCTAATAGCAGTCAGTGTCCTTAAATCGGGTGTCAGACCTTCAGCGTGTACTCTGCCAACCTCTGCCAGTCCACATTGCCACTCATATCTGGTGTCACAATAGCGTGCATTTAAAACCAAAAAACTTTTTTCACTGTTATAGATTGAATAGCAGTTACTTGTCTTCAAGCGGGTGTGTCAGGCCTTCAGCGTGTACTCTGCCAACCTCTGCCAGTGCACATTGCCACTCATATCTGGTGTGACTATAGCGTGCATTTAAAACCAAAAAACTTTTTTCACTGTTATAGATTGAATAGCAGTTAGTTGTCTTCAAGCGGGTGTGTCAGGCCTACAGCGTGTACTCTTCCAACCTCTGCCATATTTGGTCTCACAGTAGCTTGCACGCATAGTACCACTAATCCCCCCAAAAATGACAGGCAGAGGCAGACCACCCCGCAGGGGCCATCGTGGTCGTGCTGCTGTGATTCCCTTTGGCCCTAGAATAATGCCCAGTTTTCAGAGGTCACATACCCTGAACTTGAAAAGTTCTGAGGACATAGTTGACTGGCTAACACAGGACACCCAATCTTCTACAGCTTCCGCTCGGAACCTTGAAGCACCATCCTCCTCCAGCTTAGCTTCGGGCACCTCTCAAGATACCACTCACCCGCCTGCCACCACCACCAACACTAGCACCACAGCCGCTTCACTTGGTATGTCAGAGGAGTTATTCACACATACGTTTGAAGAAATGAGTGTTGCGCAACCATTATTGCCAGAGGATGTAGATAACAGGGATATGTCTCAGGCAGGCAGCATTACACACAAGGACGTACGGTGTGATGATGATGATGCTTCCTTTGCTGAGTTGTCAGATACAAGTGAAGCAGTTGATGATGACGATGCGTCCATGGATGTCACGTGGGTGCCCCCTCGGCAAGAAGAAGAACAGGACGAAAGTTCAGATGGGGAGACAGAGAGGAGGAGGAGGAGACGAGTTGGAAGCAGGGGGAGGTCGTCGCAAGGAGCTAGTGGCACAGTCAGACAACATGCATTGGCATCCGGGGTCAGCCCGACAGCACGCCAATCAAAGCATGCTGTGTCCACCACCAGAATGCCGTCATTGCAAAGCTCAGCAGTGTGGCATTTTTTGTGTGTGTCTGCCTCTTACAACAGCGATGCCATTTGCAACCTGTGCCAAAAGAAACTGAGTCGTGGGAAGTCCAACACCCACTTAGGTACAACTGCTTTGCGTAGGCACATGATCGCACATCACAAACGCCTATGGGATCAACACATGAGTACAAGCAGCACGCAAACTCAAAGCCGCCATCCTCCGCCTGGTCCAGCATCTTTAGCCACGTCAACCACTGCTGTACTCCTTGCCCCCTCTCAAACATCCGCCACTCCGTCTCTCTCCTTGAGCAGTTCCCGCTCATCTGCCCACAGTCAGGTGTCTGTCAAGGACATGTTTGAGCGTAAGAAGCCAATGTCAGAAAGTCACCCTTTTGCCCGGCGTCTGACAGCTGGCTTGTCCGAACTATTAGCCCGCCAGCTTTTACCATACAAGCTTGTGGAGTCTGAGGCGTTCAAAACATTTGTAGCTATTGGGACACCGCATTGGAAGGTACCAGGACGAAATTTATTTTCACAAAAGGCAATCCCCAACCTGTACTCGATTGTGCAAAAGGAAGTAATGGCATGTCTGGCACACAGTGTTGGGGCAAGGGTCCATCTGACCACTGATACCTTGTCTGCAAAGCATGGTCAGGGCAGGTATATCACCTACACTGCGCATTGGGTAAACCTGCTGACGGCTGCCAAGCATGAAATGCGTGGCTCTGCAGAAGAGTTGGTGACACCGCCACGACTTGCAGGCAGGCCTGCTGCCACCTCCTCTACTCCTCCTACTCCATCCTCTTCCATAACTTCCTCGGCTGAGTCCTCTTCTGCTGCTGCATCTTGCTCCACATCAACGGCACCCCCCCAGCTCCCCAGGTACTATTCCACAACCCAGATACTGCAGTGTCATGCCGTCTTGGGTTTGACTTGCTTGAAAGCAGAGAGTCACACCGGACAAGCACTCCTGTCTGCCCTGAACGCACAGGTGGAAAAGTGGCTGACTCCGCAGCAACTGGATATCGGCAAAGTGGTTTGTGACAACTTAACAAATTTGTTGGCGGCATTGAAGTTGGGTAAGTTGACACATGTGCCGTGCATGGCACATGTGTGTAATCTGATCGTACAATGCTTTGTGCATAAGTACACAGGCTTACAGGACGTCCTGAAGCAGGCCAGGAAGGTGTGTGGCCATTTCAGGCATTCCTACACGGCCATGGCAGATATCCAGTGGCGAAACAACATGCCAGTGAGGCGCTTGATTTGCGACAGCCCGACACGTTGGAATTCAAAACTCCTAATGTTCGACCGCCTGCTCCAACAAGAAAAAGCCATTAATGAATATTTGTATGACCGGGGTGCTAGGACAGCCTCTGGGGAGCTGGGAATTTTTTTGCCACATTACTGGACGCTCATGCGTAATGCCTGTAGGCTAATGCGTCCTTTTGAGGAGGTGACAAACCTAGTCAGTCGCACCGAAGGCACCATCAGCGACATCATACCATTTGTTTTCTTCCTGGAGCATGCCCTGCGAAGCGTGCTGGATCAGGCCATAGATGAGCGTGAAGAGGAAGAGGAAGAGTTGTGGTCACCATCACCACCAGAAACAGCCTTATTAGCATCGCTTGCTGGACCTGCGGCAACGCTGGAAGACAATTTTGAGGAAGAGGAGTCAGAGGAGGAATGTGGCTTTGAGGAGGAGGAGGAAGACCAACCACAACAGGCATCCCAGGGTGCTCGTTGTCACCTATCTGGTACCCGTGGTGTTGTACGTGGCTGGGGGGAAGAACATACCTTCATTGAGATCACTGAGGAGGAGGAACGGGAAATGAATGGATCGGCATCCAACCTTGTGCAAATGGGGTCTTTCATGCTGTCGTGCCTGTTGAGGGACCCTCGTATAAAAAGGCTGAAGGAGAACGACCTGTACTGGGTGTCCACGCTGTTATGGACAGAAGAATTAAACCAAAATGGCTATTTACTAATGTCTATTTATTCTGTGTTCACTATGTTAAAACTGGCTGCTAGAGTAAATATTCCCTTCCCCCCCAATGTGTTCAGTCACTATTTTCTCTGCAAGTTTCTTGTTACACATTCCTGTGTTAACAGCTTCCTTTACTAACTCCTCCCCCACTTCCTTTGTGCCAGTTAACAGCTAAATATGTCACGTGTAACAAAATGGAGAATCACAGTTAAAGTAACAAAGAAACTACTCACTTCCCCTCCCATCATGTATCCAGGACGGAGCTGGAATAGATGGGGGAGAATTCTGTAATGATGACATCACATCCTGTAGGGTGGGTTTAGACAAGACCCTTTAGAATGTTAACCAATTGTTGAATGTATACTGTATGTTTAAACTGTGACGTATTTTTGCTTTAAGAAGGAGCCGCCCACTTCGGGGAATAAAGCATTCCTTAGTATTTCACTGATCAGAAACTTTGTCTCCGGTGTGAATTACTTCTAGGGAAAGCGTGCACGCATTCAATCAATTTGGAAGGTGTAGAAAGACAACTAATCAAAGTTTTCTTTGGTCTAAAACAATTTGGCGCTTTCCGAACAGGGACTAATAGGTTGTGTTTCTACGGAAGCCGCAGTGAAGAACGGAGGGGGATATCCAGAGACTGGAAAAGAAACAAAGAGTCTGATCACCTCTGCATATGGTAAATTAATAAATTACCTATATTTTCCTGTCTTTGGACTTCACTCCGTGTCTGCGGCCAGCTTCCAGTGGATACCTTCAGACAGGTATTTAATTTTATTTAATTTACCTAATTGTCCCCTTTTATATAATTAGAAGAACCTGTCACTTGTCTATCTACAGCCTAAAGCCTAAATGTGAGTTTTATGTGTGAAAGTGTCTGTTTGAGACTCTGTTTTACTTCTTTTGTTTATTTTGAGTTCAGGGTGTTAAACCTGGCATTTGTGGCCGGATTATATTAATTTTGAATCCTGGCGTTGTTTTTATTTTGAGTTCAGGGTGATAAAACCTGGTGTTTGTGGCCGGATTATATTAATTTTAAATCCTGGCGTTGTTTTTATTTTGAGTTTAGGGTGATAAAACCTGGCGTTTGTGGCCGGATTATATTAATTTTAAATCCTGGCGTTGTTTTTATTTTGAGTTTTTATTTTAAGACAATATGTAATGGGAATGTACTGGAAGGGAGTAGGTTCATACAATAAACAGGGGACCTTTTACTTACGGGACATGTATGACTCACCTGAATGGGTAGGTGCCACGCACATGACTATTAATCCTCTTAAGCCACATATCAAAACTCTAAAAGAGATGATAGCTTTAGCTAACCCCACGTATGAGGACACTATGGCTGTAGAGACGGGTTTCTCTGACACTAACTTATGGCTTGAGTGGATGAAATATAACGCTAACAAACACAACAGATCTAACTGCTATGTCTGTGGAGGAGCGAGGCCTCACTTAGGTACTGTCCCTTTGAACATACCTCCGGAGATAGAGATGTGTTTCCTAAGTCTCTATACTATACTTAAAACCGACCGGACGGAATGTGAATCATGGATAAAGGAATACCCAATTGTCCTTAAAGATGTTAAAGCCAGATAAAGGTATCACTATATATCCAGGGAACTACACTTGTTATGGTATATATGATGGGGTAGGCCAATTCTTTGGTAATTTCACTGGTAAGTACTGTGCCACATATAGCCCAATTCCAGCCGCCTTTATCCAGCAACACATAAGATCCCTTGGAGACATATATTGGATTTGTGGGGATATGCAGATTAGAACCAGATTGGAAGGCGTATGGTGGGGAGAATGTGCTCTAGCTAAGGTAATTAAGCCTATACACATAATCTCTGAAGGACACCAAGATACCCCAGGTACGTTACACCAATACTCTAGAATAAATAGAGATACTCCTGTAAAAGGCAGTTTTGATCCCCATATTTATATAGATGCCATAGGAGTGCCAAGGGGGGTGCCGAATGAATTTAAAGCAAGAGATGAAGTGTCCGCAGGGTTTGAATCTATTTTTCCAATCATCACGGCCAATAAAAATTTAAATTGGATTAATTACATCTATTATAACCAACAACATTTTGTAAATTATACAAGAGATGCCCTCCAGGGTTTGGCGGAACAATTACAAGCTACTTCCCAGATGACCTTCCAGAATAGAATGGCCTTAGACATGATTCTGGCAGAGAAGGGGGGAGTATGTAAAATACTCCCAGACACCATGACATGCTGTACCTACATCCCAGGTAATACAGGCCCTAATGGTAAGGTAACGTTGGCAATAGAAAAGTTAAAACGTTTATCCAATGAACTGAAAAGGAATTCTGGGGCCACAGATCCATGGGAAAGATGGTTTGGATGGATGTCTGGATGGCAAGGTGTTCTGGCCCAAATAGGTGTTGCCATTTTAATAACGATAATCATCCACGCTCTTCTTGTTTGTTGTGTGTTACCTTGTCTTAAGAAATGCCTACAAAAGACAGTTGATCAGACAATCGACCAGACCACCCCGACCTTCCTTCACCAAGAGATTGATGACATAGACCGTGATACACCACATACACCCTTACATTCCCACCGCACTAAATCAATAGCTACTTCCTCTTACGGACATTCAGGGATAGCGTCAGTCTCTACAGGCAGAAGTCTGTCGCGGGAGAAGTAGTGGACAAGCTGCTATGGGTCACCCGCACAGTGAAGCGTTTGAGGCCTGTTCAGACAGATGTGCAAGATAGCCTTTTTGTTATTTTTCTATAGGGACAGTATTAGAGTTAGAGATAGTAGTTATTAGTAAAATAGTCATTTTAAGGGGGGACTGTTATGGACAGAAGAATTAAACCAAAATGGCTATTTACTAATGTCTATTTATTCTGTGTTCACTATGTTAAAACTGGCTGCTAGAGTAAATATTCCCTCCCCCCCCCCCCAATGTGTTCAGTCACTTTTTTCTCTGCAAGTTTCTTGTTACACATTCCTGTGTTAACAGCTTCCTTTACTAACTCCTCCCCCACTTCCTTTGTGCCAGTTAACAGCTAAATATGCCACGTGTAACAAAATGGAGAATCACTGTTAAAGTAACAAAGAAACTACACACTTCCCCTCCCATCATGTATCCAGGACGGAGCTGGAATATATGGGGGATAATTCTGTAATGATGACATCACATCCTGTAGGGTGGGTTTAGACAAGACCCTTTAGACTGTTAACCAATTGTTGAATGTATACTGTATGTTTAAACTGTGACATATTTTTGCTTTAAGAAGGAGCCCCCCACTTCGGGGAATAAAGCATTCCTTAGTATTTCACTGATCAGAAACTTTGTCTCCGGTGTGAATTACTTCTAGGGAAAGCGTGCACGCATTCAATCAATTTGGAAGGTGTAGATAGACAACTAATCAAAGTTTTCTTTGGTCTAAAACAACGCTACTAGACCCCCGGTATAAGCAGAAAGTGGCGGAAATGTTACCAAATGACAACAAGTCGGAAAGGATGCAGCATTTGCAAAATAAATTAAAAAGTATGCTTTACACAGCGTATAAGGGTGATGTCACAGCATAACGGGAATCTAACAGGGGAAGAGGTGAAAGTCATCCTCCTCCTCCCACGACCACGTCGGCAAGGACAGGACGCTTTAAAGACGTGTTGTTGATGGAGGACATGCAGAGATTTTTAAGTCCTACGCATCTCCACAGCCCTTCGGGATCCACCCTCAGAGAACGACTCGACCGACAGGTAGCAGACTACCTCGCCTTAACTGCAGATATCGACACTCTGAGGAGCGATGAACCCCTTGACTACTGGGTGTGCAGGCTTGACCTGTGGCCTGAGCTATCCCAATTTGCGATATAACTTCTGGCCTGCCCCGCTTCAAGTGTCCTGTCAGAAAGGGCCTTCAGTGCAGCAGGAGGTATTGTCACTGAGAAGAGAAGTCGCCTAGGTCAAAAAAGTCTAGGTTACCTCACCTTTATTAAGATGAATGAGGGATGGATCCCGAAGGGACTGACAGTGGGCGATACATTCGACTAAAAAAGGCCTGATGAGATGAGCTGCCTTGGGCTAAAAATGGTCCACATGCTGCTGTATTTTAGCTCTGAATGCCGGTTGACTTGCGTGACTTATCAGCCACCAACTAGGTTTCAAGCCGCAATGTTTTAGGGCACTTTCTGCCTGGGAAACAAACATCAATTTTTCTGGCCGCTGCTACAGCAGCGGCTGCAACAATACCTAATTTTTCAGGCATGTGTACATGCCTAATTTTTCGGGCCTCTGGTGCTGCACTGTGGCTTCAAAAACCAAACCAAAAAAAAGGCACATAACAGGGATTAAACTGATAGGAATAGTACTACTTAACACACCACTCCTATCTGGTGGCACATTAGATTGCACGCGCAGTGCCCCAAATTTGAAGTAGGAGGACCGACCAAGCATCTTTTTCCATCTCCCGGTTCCTAAAATTGATGCCATATACACGTCTCCTGATAGGGCGCCAGCTCGTTATTCTCTTGGGCGCCAGCTCTTTATTCTCTTTTTCACTTCACTAGGGACACTTTACTGCACTATGGGCACTTTAGACCCACTCTTTGTCTTGCACAGTGTTATTCCTAGCCAGCATCTGTGATGGGAAATCAGGCTGTCATCAAAACGTTTAGATTGAGCTTTTGCTTAGAACACCCTTGAAGGTGTTTAAGGAGATTAGGGCTAGTTTAGAGGATTCTTCTTAGACCTCTCTGAGTCTTTATAGCCCTTCTACCTATCCAGCATTTCTGGAAACTAGCTAAGAGAAAGGGTGGCTGTGTGTCTGTGATACATTTAACTTTATATCAGCTTATTGACACTTTATCACTCCGGTCTCCATACTCTCTGCCTATACCCATCTATTTAGAGGGAATTTCCTTGCCCCTGCCAATATTATATAATAGGTAATAGTATTACCATTATTACACAATTAGGTCTCTGAGGACAGGTGTCAATCCATATCTGCCAAGTGACCCTATGTAGGGGAACAGTCCCTATTCTGCTCTGTGTCAGTGTGTATCAGGGGCTCTGAGGACAGGTGTCAATCCATATCTGCCAAGTGACCCTATGTAGGGGGAACAGTCTCTATTCTGCTCTGTGTCAGTGTGTATCATGGTCTCTGAGGACAGGTGTCAATCCATATCTGCCTAGTGACCCTATATAGGGGGAACAGTCTCTATTTTGCTCTGTGTCAGTGTGTATCATGGTGTCTGAGGACAGGTGTCAATCCATACCTGCCAAGTGACCCTATGTAGGGGGAACAGTCTCTATTCTGCTCTGTGTCAGTGTGTATCATGATCTCTGAGGACAGGTGTCAATCCATATCTGCCAAGTGACCCTATGTAGGGGGAACAGTCCCTATTCTGCTCTGTGTCAGTGTGTATCAGGTATCCTTAGGAAAGGTGTCAATCCATATCTGCCAAGTGACCCTTTGTAGGGGGAACAGTCTCTGTTCTGCTCTGTGTCAGTGTGTATCAGGGTCTCTGAGGACAGGTGTCAATCCATATCTGCCAAGTGACCCTATGTAGGGGGAACAGTCTCTATTCTGCTCTGTGTCAGTGTGTATCAGGGATCATTTGGATATGTGTCAATCCATATCTGCCAAGTGACCCTATGTAGGTGGAACAGTCTCTATTCTGCTCTGTGTCAGTGTGTATCATGATCTCTGAGGACATGTGTCAATCCATATCTGCCAAGTGACCCTATGTAGGGGGAACAGTCCCTATTCTGCTCTGTGTCAGTGTGTATCATGATCTCTGAGGATAGGTGTCAATCCATATCTGCCAAGTGACCCTATGTAGGGGGAACAGTCTCTATTCTGCTCTGTGTCAGTGTGTATCATGGTCTCTGAGGACAGGTGTCAATCCATATCTGCCAAGTGACCCTATGTAGGGGGAACAGTCTCTATTCTGCTCTGTGTCAGTGTGTATCAGGGGCTCTGAGGACAGGTGTCAATCCATATCTGCCAATTGACCCTATGTAGGGGGAACAGTCTCTATTCTGCTCTGTGTCAGTGTGTATCATGGTCTCTGAGGACAGGTGTCAATCCATACCTGCCAAGTGACCCTATGTAGGGGGAATAGTCTCTATTCTGCTCTGTGTCAGTGTGTATCATGGTCTCCGAGGACAGGTGTCAATCCATATCTGTCAAGTGACCCTATGTAGGGGGAACAGTCTCTATTTTGCTCTGTGTCAGTGTGTATCATGGTCTCTGAGGACAGGTGTCAATCCATATCTGCCAAGTGACCCTATGTAGGGGGAACAGTCCCTATTCTGCTCTGTGTCAGTGTGTATCAGGGATCCTTAGGACAGATGTCAATCCATATCTGCCAAGTGACCCTATGTAGGGGGAACAGTCTCTGTTCTGCTCTGTGTCAGTGTGTATAAGGGTCTCTGAGGACAGGTGTCAATCCATATCTGCCAAGTGACCCTATGTAGGGGGAACAGTCTCTATTCTGCTCTGTGTCAGTGTGTATCAGGGATCCCTTGGATAGGTGCCAATCCATATCTGCCAAGTGACCCTATGTAGGAGGAACAGTCCCTATTCTTTTATAATTTGATCTGTTTTTTTTTTTTTGTAATTCAAAGATTATTTGTTTTTTCCAAAATCAGGTAGAATTAACATTATGGAATTGGGGTACAGAAATAAGAAAAGGGGTGGGGTGGGAGGGGAAAGGACAAATTACAGGCGAACACAGTTGTACGTATGCTACAAGGTACTCTGTCCATTGGTTTACACGTTTTTCTGCTGACTCAAGGTCTACAACGTTCAGAACTCATAAGATTACAACTCTGTACAGATTAACACATAAGTCCCTTTTAACTGGCTGCGTTGGGTTTACATTTATGGCTATGTGGTTTTCATGTTTTCCCTTGTTTTTCTCTAGGGTTATACACTTCTATTACCTCGTCTCTTTTCATTTTGTGTACCTTCCTAACTGGTGTATTTACCCTCACACCTGGGTGTTACTGTCGATACCACTCACGGTATCCTTTTTCTGGTGGCGTATCCTCTATCTTACATTCCTCCTAGCGTCTTTTTGTTCCTAAACTCTGGGTTTGACACATGTAATCCACGTTTCATGTGCCTTGTGAATTCCCTCCGAATTGCTGCACCGCCATAAGTTCGTACTCCCAGTTTTGGTCTATCTGTTTAACTAAACCCTCCACCGAGGGAGGTGTTGTTTTTTTCCACATTCTAGATATCAGTAAGTTTGCTGATACAATGGTGTGGTATATTATCGTTTTAATGTGTTTCGGTGCGCCACTCGGTATCATGAATAGAACACAAGTTTGTGGGTTGTCCAGTCTTGGTGTTGGTAAAACCTTACTTATTAGTTGGGCTACCCCCTTCCAGAATTTGTCAAGTATTGTGCACGACCACCACATGTGCAACATCGTTCCCACCGCACTCCCACATCTCCAACATGTGTTACTTGAGTTTGGCCATATGTTGTGGAGTTTATCTGGCACTAGGTACCAGCGGTACATGATTTTGCGTTGTAGCTCCAAGTGTGAGTTACATGCTGTCAGCCCCTTATGTGCTGTATATGCGGCCTCCCATGCGTCGTCCGGGATTATCACTCCCAACTCTAAGTGCCATGCTTTTTTTATCCTGTGTAATGAATGTGATTGTGCCCTGATTAGCTCCTGGTAGCCCCAGGATAGTGTTTTCTTGAGGTTTGTAGTGCCCACACAATGTTGCTCAAACTTAGTCATTGTCCCTGTGTCCTCTATATTTTTTCTTTCCCCCAATTTGTCTGCCACGTATGACTTTAGTTGTAGGTACGAGAACGTGGTATTGCTAGGTAATGTGTACTCCATCCGTATTTCCGGGAGTGTTTTCAAGCGCCCCCTATCTATAACCTGGTATAGATGGCGTATCCCCCCCGTACCCACGTCTCCCATGGGAAGGTTGGTATTTCTAACCCTATTGTCTGTAATGGTGTGGCTAGGGGGAGTGATTGTCTTGACACCATCTCATTTCTCATTTTATTCCACACTTGTAGTAGGGTCTGAGTGCTAGGCAGTAGTTTGTCGTGTGTACGTCTAGGGCATTTCCCTTGCCATAGGACTGCTCTCAGGTCTGTTTTTGGGGCCCAATGAGATTCAATAGCTACCCACTGTGGTGCTGTCGTGTGGTGGTTTATTTGTGCTATATTGTGGAGATACGCTGCCCTGTAGTATGCTGTCAGGTTCGGGAGGCCCAGCCCTCCCTTCTGTACTTTCTGTTGTAGGGTTCCCATTGCCACTCTAGCTTTTTTACCTTCCCATATGAAGGTGTTAATGGCATGTTGCATATTTTTAAGAAATTGTTTCGGGATGGGTATTTGTAGTGTGCGGAAAAGGTATTGGATTTTGGGGATAAGAGACATTTTCACCGCTGCTATTCGGCCAGTCCACGATAGGAACTTCCCCTTCCATGCCTGCATGGAGTCCATGAATTCCCTGTGTAGGCGTGCGTAATTATGGTGAAATAGTTGGGATCGTGTTTTTGTAAGTTTAAGGCCCAAGAATGTCAGGTAGTCGTGTCTCCAGTCCAGAGGGAACGCTGTGGTTAGTCTCGTCATCAAGTCTCCCGCAATGTGCATCCCCAACGCTTGCGTCTTAGTTACATTTAGCTTGTAGTAGGAGACCGCTCCATATGCGTGCACGTGCGCCATCAGGTTTGGTAGGGATATCATGGGTTGTGTTAATGTGATCAGAATGTCATCGGCGAAGAGGTTAAGCTTATACTCTCTACCGCCTATGGTGATGCCATGAATAGCTGGTTCTGCTCGGATGGATGCCGCCAGCGGCTCCAGTGCCAGAATATACAGTAGTGGGGATAAGGGGCATCCCTGCCTAGAACCGTTTGTTATCGTGATCTGTTCGGATACGAACCCCGCGTTAAGTACTTTCGCCGTTGGGCGGGAGTATAATGCTCTCACTGCATTTGTGAATTGCCAGGGGAATTTGTATTTCTGGAGTACTGTTTCTAGAAAAGGCCAGTTGAGGCGATCAAAGGCCTTTTCCGCGTCCAAAGACAGTCGCCTGAATCTTAGCATATAGTTTCGTGTCGGTGTTGAGCAGCGATATTGGCCTGAAATTTGGACTGCATGTGGGAGGTTTCCCTGGTTTGGGAAGCGTTATTATGTGGGCCCCCAGCATATCTGCCGGGGCTTCTGCTGTGTGGGTTATGGAGTTAAATAGATTTGCTAGGTGTGGTG
Source organism: Pelobates fuscus (assembly GCF_036172605.1). Lineage (NCBI taxonomy): Eukaryota > Metazoa > Chordata > Amphibia > Anura > Pelobatidae > Pelobates > Pelobates fuscus. The sequence continues at coordinate 191,749,609 of NC_086319.1, read as the reverse complement.
CGAGTATAGCCGCAAATTGTTTGTAGTATATGTTGGTGAACCCGTCCGGTCCTGGCGCCTTCCCGTTCGGGAGGTGCGCAATGGCTTGTAGGACTTCTTCCTTCGTGATGGGGGCTTGTAGGCTCCCTATCTGCGTCTCGTCTAAGCAAGGCAAATTTACACCCTCTAGGTATTGTTCTATAGCTAATCGTGACGGTTGGGGGGTGGCCGGGTCTTTACCTAAGTTATACAACGTCTCGTAGTACTCAGCGAAGACATCGCTGATGTCCTTGGGCGTGACTTTTTTTTCTCCTTTTGAATTTATAATGAATGGGATTTTTGATTGTGCGTTCCTATGAGATAGTCTTCTTGCTAGTAATTTGCTTGCTCTATTCCCTTGGGCGTATTGCGTTGCGTTCAGCTTCCGCATAGCAAATCCCACCTTCACTAAGTCGTGCTTTTTAATTTCTTCCATTACTGCTCTAATTTGTTCTTTAAGTTGTGGGGTTGGTGTCAGTTGGTTCTGTCTATTTAGATTGTACAGAGTTGTTAGGCAATCTTTCATCTTAGTTTGGGTTGCCCGTTTTTGAGCGCTGGCTTTCCCTATAATTATTCCCCTGATTACCGGCTTATGGGCCTGCCATAGTGTTTCCGGAGAGATGTCAGGAGTTTGGTTAGCGGTGAAATAGTGGTTCATGTCATCTTTAAGTTTAGTATTAAATAGGGGATCTGAGAGCAGAGACTCGTTAAGTCTCCACGGGCTACGGTGTTTGTAGTCGTACGCATTCCGTAGTTCTAGTGTGGTCGGTGCATGGTCCGACCACGTTATGTTACCGATGGTGCATGTTAGGAGTTGGTTTAGGGATGTCCCGTTTAAGTAGAACCCGTCTATCCGCGAGTATGAGTTGTGCACCTGAGAGAAGAAGGTATAATCCCTCTCTCCCGGGTGCAGCACTCTCCAAGCGTCGTAGAAGTTATATTCCCCCAGTAGTCGCGTCAGGGGTTTGCATTCCCTCTTTAGGGTAGCTGATCTGGGAGTGTTTGGTTGTACCGTAGTGTCCCACTGGGGGTCTAGTATGTGGTTTAGGTCCCCGCACATGAGTGTGACGCCCCTCTGGACTGGTTGAAGCAGTGTGATTATTTTGTGCAAGAAATTCCTCTGGTTTGTGTTTGGTGCGTAGATGTTGACTATCGTGTGTTCCACATTATTGATTTCGCATACTAATATTATATATCTTCCCTCTATGTCTACGGATTCGTATATCAGGTTGAAGGACACATCCTTGCTAATGAGAATAGAGACCCCTTTGGTTTTGGATGCCGAGGTGCTATGGAATTGCGTGGTGTATTGCGCCTGCGCTAAAGTAGTCACCTTTTTGAAGTGGGTTTCCTGCAGACACACTACATCAGGATGCTCCCTGCGCAAGTCTCTTGTGAGGCAATATCGCTTTACCGGGGTGTTTAGACCCTTTACATTATGACAATATATTTTCATACTTTATGGCATTATATTTGGGTTTTGCATTTGGGGGGACGAACATGTCTATCTCACAATCTGTGAATCTCGATTTTCTGCTTGTGTGCCCTGTTTTTTTTCGACTCACGTCGCTTGGTTTCTCCTGGCGATGTGCCAGCCTGTCCTGATACCCAAATACCCCATCTATGAGGTTTCCCTCGCTAGACCGTACCTGCTTCGGGTGATAGGGTGGGGGAGGGGGATGTAAGGGTAAACAAAAAACATTTGCGCCTTCAAGGTATATAACTTGAAGAGCCAACAACATAACAAATATGACAACTATGATATCAGCAATACAATTGAACATTCCCCACTGAAGGGTAAGGCACCTATTGCTCGGTGCCAGTGGGTGCGTGGTAAACTCTGTTATTATGTATATCATAACTAAGTGAGCACGCTAAGCCCTTGTCTCGTTGTGGATGATTTTGTGTGCGTCTATATGCCGGAGTGTATCGGCTGTGGTGAATGATGATGCGAACCCGTGTGAAGTGAGCAGTTTATTGTGGTCGCCCCCTTTTTTTTTTTTTTTTTTTTTTTTTTTTTTTATAAATATGTTAGTAGTTCCCTTATGGTGCGTTTGTCTCCCTGCATGTGGGTCTCGGATTGCAAGGCATGATCATATGCCATTTGTATAGTTAGTGTGCGTGTTGTTGTCTGCTTGTGTGTCTGCGTGCAGGTGCAGTGTATGTGTCTGGTATACTTGCAGCTCGAGCTCGCTCCACTCCGTTGGGGTCTCTGCCTTTCACAACTCAAACATTAAGTCCTCAGCACAGTTCATTTTTTGGTTCTTTTCCATTCCGGGGACAGTCTGTATTGGGCCGTCGCCGTCTTTCCCTCCTGTGTATTTTGGATGCCCCAGTTGCGTAGTAGTTTGCGGCCTTCCTCTGGGGTGTTGACTACCGTGATCGTGCCATTCCTCCTGACCAACAGACGTATTGGGTATCCCCAGCGGTACTGGATGCTGTTATTGCGCAGGGTTTCCGTGGTGTCTTTAAATTCTTTTCTCTTTTGTAGTGTGGCTGCCGACAGATCAGTGAAAATTTTTATTTGCCGGAATTTCTGAGGCAATTCTCTGCCCGCCCTTGTTGCCTGAAGGATCGCCTCCTTCACGTGAAAATAGTGTAGGTGGGTGAGTATGTCCCTAGGTGTGTCCTGTGGCAGGAACGATGGTTTTTGGACCCTGTGGTACCTGTCCAGGATCAGAACCTCCGCCGGGAGATCTGGGACCAGCGCCTGGAAATATTCAATTAGGAAGGCATGTATATCAGGTTGTTTCACCTCCTCCGGGATGCCCCGGAGTCTCAAGTTCTGTCTCCTTGAACGGTCTTCCAGATCCATGACTTTGCGTTGAGTTTGGCCCAGTTGTTGCTGCAGGTTTTGCATTTGATCCGCCATTTCGTTGTGAGCGGATGCTTGCTCCTCCACGCGCTGTTCCAATCGCGCGGTCCTGTCTCCCAGCTCCTGCATGTCCTTCTGGATCTCCCTCAGAGTGCCATGGATGGACGCCAGGATTTTGCTGGACATATCCTCCAGGCAGTTCTGAAGGAAGTCTTGTGTAACTGGCAGGTTATGTGAGCCAGGGGAGATCTGCAGCGGCAGTGTATCATTCCCGCCGTCGCCATCTTGGTCCTGGTCTGTCAGGCCTGCAGCTTTTGGCGTCGACGATCGGGTAGTAAAAAACCCCGATCTGTCAGGTTTGTCCGCCTGTTTCTTCTGCTTGGATTGAGACATATTGTTGCTGGTCGTAGATACCGGTTTTGTCCCGTTGGATATGCTTTTTCGTAGCTTTCTGGGCTAGCGTTGAGCGGAGCTCAGAACAGTGCGACCATCCGCGTTGCTCGCTAAGCCACGCCCCGGAACAGTCCCTATTCTGCTCTGTGTCACTGTGTATCAGGGATCCTTAGGATAGGTGTCAATCCATATCTGCCAAGTGACCCTATGTAGGGGGAACAGTCTTTATTCTTCTCTGTGTCAGTGTGTATCATGGTCTCTGAGGACAGGTGACAATCCATATCTGCCAAGTGACCCTATGTAGGGGGAACAGTCTCTATTCTGCTCTGTGTCAGTGTGTATCAGGGGCTCTGTGGACAGGTGTCAATCCATATCTGCCAAGTGACCCTATGTAGGGGGAACAGTCTCAATTCTGCTCTGTGTCAGTGTGTATCAGGGGCTCTGAGGACCGGTGTAAATCCATATCTGCCAAGTGACCCAATGTAAGGGGAACAGTCTCTATTCTGCTCTGTGTCAGTGTGTATCATGATCTCTGAGGACAGGTGTCAATCCATATCTGCCAAGTGACCCTATGTAGGGGGAACAGTCTCTATTCTGCTCTGTGTCAGTGTGTATCATGGTCTCTGAGGACAGGTGTCAATCCATATCTGCCTAGTGACCCTATGTAGGAGGAACAGTCTCTATTCTGCTCTGTGTCAGTGTGTATCAGGGGCTCTGAGGACAGGTGTCAATCCATATCTGCCAAGTGACCCTATGTAGGGGGAACAGTCTCTATTCTGCTCTGTGCCAGTGTGTATCATGATCTCTGAGGACAGGTGTCAATCCATATCTGCCAAGTGACCCTATGTAGGGGGAACAGTCCCAATTCTGCTCTGTGTCAGTGTGTACCAGGGATCCTTAGGAAAGGTGTCAATCCATATCTGCCAAGTGACCCTATGTAGGGGGAACAGTCTCTGTTCTGCTCTGTGTCAGTGTGTATCAGGGATCCTTAGGAGAGGTGTCAATCCATATCTGCCAAGTGACCCTATGTAGGGGGAACAGTCCCTATTCTGCTCTTTGTCAGTGTTTATCAGGGATCCTTAGGATAGGTGTCAATCCATATCTGCCAAGTGACCCTATGTAGGGGGAAAAGTCCCTATTCTGCTCTGTGTCAGTGTGCATCATGGTCTCTGAGGACAGGTGTCAATCCATATCTGCCAAGTGACCCTATGTAGGGGGAACAGTCTCTATTCTGCTCTGTGTCAGTGTGTATCATGATCTCTGAGGACAGGTGTCAATCCATATCTGCCAAGTGACCCTATGTAGGGGGAACAGTCCCTATTCTGCTCTGTGTCAGTGTGTATCAGGGATCCTTAGGAAAGGTGTCAATCCATATCTGCCAAGTGACCCTATGTAGGGGGAACAGTCTCTGTTCTGCTCTGTGTCAGTGTGTATCATGGTTTCTGAGGACAGGTGTCAATCCATACCTGCCAAGTGACCCTATGTAGGGGGAACAGTCTCTATTCTGCTCTGTGCCAGTGTGTATCATGATCTCTGAGGACAGGTGTCAATCCATATCTGCCAAGTGACCCTATGTAGGGGGAACAGTCCCAATTCTGCTCTGTGTCAGTGTGTATCAGGGATCCTTAGGAAATGTGTCAATCCATATCTGCCAAGTGACCCTATGTAGGGGGAACAGTCTCTGTTCTGCTCTGTGTCAGTGTGTATCAGGGTCTCTGAGGACAGGTGTCAATCCATATCTGCCAAGTGACCCTATGTAGGGGGAACAGTCTCTATTCTGCTCTGTGTCAGTGTGTATCAGGGATCCTTTGGATATGTGTCAATCCATATCTGCCAAGTGACCCTATGTAGGGGGAACCGTCTCTATTCTGCTCTGTGTCAGTGTGTATCATGATCTCTGAGGACATGTGTCAATCCATATCTGCCAAGTGACCCTATGTAGGGGGAACAGTCCCTATTCTGCTCTGTGTCAGTGTGTATCATGATCTCTGAGGATAGGTGTCAATCCATATCTGCCAAGTGACCCTATGTAGGGGGAACAGTCTCTATTCTGCTCTGTGTCAGTGTGTATCATGGTCTCTGAGGACAGGTGTCAATCCATATCTGCCAAGTGACCCAATGTAGGGGGAACAGTCTCTATTCTGCTCTGTGTCAGTGTGTATCAGGGGCTCTGAGGACAGGTGTCAATCCATATCTGCCAATTGACCCTATGTAGGGTGAACAGTCTCTATTCTGCTCTGTGTCAGTGTGTATCATGGTCTCCGAGGACAGGTGTCAATCCATATCTGCCAAGTGACCCTATGTAGGGGGAACAGTCTCTATTTTCCTCTGTGTCAGTGTGTATCATGGTCTCTGAGGACAGGTGTCAATCCATATCTGCCAAGTGACCCTATGTATGGGGAACAGTCTCTATTCTGCTCTGTGTCAGTGTGTATAAGGGATCCCTTGGATAGGTGCCAATCCATATCTGCCAATTGACCCTATGTAGGAGGAACAGTCCCTATTCTGCTCTGTGTCACTGTGTATCAGGGATCCTTAGGATAGGTGTCAATCCATATCTGCCAAGTGACCCAATGTAGGGGGAACAGTCTTTATTCTTCTCTGTGTCAGTGTGTATCATGGTCTCTGAGGACAGGTGACAATCCATATCTGCCAAGTGACCCTATGTAGGGGGAACATTCTCTATTCTGCTCTGTGTCAGTGTGTATCAGGGGCTCTGTGGACAGGTGTCAATCCATATCTGCCAAGTGACCCTATGTAGTGGGAACAGTCTCAATTCTACTCTGTGTCAGTGTGTATCAGGGGCTCTGAGGACCGGTGTCAATCCATAACTGCCAAGTGACCCTATGTAAGGGGAACAGTCTCTATTCTGCTCTGTGTCAGTGTGTATCATGATCTCTGAGGACAGGTGTCAATCCATATCTGCCAAGTGACCCTATGTAGGGGGAACAGTCTCTATTCTGCTCTGTGTCAGTGTGTATCATGGTCTCTGAGGACAGGTGTCAATCCATATCTGCCTAGTGACCCTATGTAGGAGGAACAGTCTCTATTCTGCTCTGTGTCAGTGTGTATCAGGGGCTCTGAGGACAGGTGTCAATCCATATCTGCCAAGTGACCCTATGTAGGGGGAACAGTCTCTATTCTGCTCTGTGTCAGTGTGTATCAGGGATCGTTAGGATAGGTGTCAATCCATATCTGCCAAGTGACCCTATGTAGGAGGAACAGTCCCTATTCTGCTCTGTGTCAGTGTGTATCAGGGATCCTTAGGATAGGTGTCAATCCATATCTGCCAAGTGACCCTATGTAGGGGGAACAGTCCCTATTCTGCTCTTTGTCAGTGTTTATCAGGGATCCTTAGGATAGGTGTCAATACATATCTGCCAAGTGACCCTATGTAGGGGGAACAGTCCCTATTCTGCTCTTTGTCAGTGTTTATCAGGGATCCTTAGGATAGGTGTCAATCCATATCTGCCAAGTGACCCTATGTAGGGGGAACAGTCCCTATTCTGCTCTGTGTCAGTGTGTATCACGGTCTCTGAGGACAGGTGTCAATCCATATGTCAAGGTGTCAATATGTCACATGGCAGGTGTCAATCCATATCCATTGTGATTTAGGAATGTTAGGTGATTTCTGCCCTTTATGGATTAAATCCAGACTCTGCATCAACTGTGTAATTTTCCATGGGAGTTTTGCCATGGATCCCCCTCCGGCATGCCACAGTCCAGGTGTTAGTCCCCTTGAAACAACTTTTCCATCACTTTTGTGGCCAGAAAGAGTCCCTTTGGGTTTTAAAATTCGCCTGCCCATTGAAGTCAATGGCGGTTCGCCCGGTTCGCCAGTTCGCGAACGTTTGCAGAAGTTCCCGTTCGCGAATCGAAAATTTTGTGTTCGCGACATCACTAGTTATAATCAATTCCAAACAATTTGCCATTTGTCAAAAGAATATGCATGTTGACAAAATGGTTTCATAGCCAGTGTTGCTTCTAGTAATAAACATGTTATAATTATATGTGACCATCTAGTTGATGAACCGAAATACCAAGATGGATGGCACAGAGGTGGTCATGCTCTGCTCCTCAGCCTGGTCTATCAAGTGATCTTTAAGGTCACAGTGTGCAGTGTGAACAGAGAGGATAGACGGATAGATTATGGCATAATATTGTGTCCATTGATCAAATATAATAAGGATACACACCACAATTTCTATTAGCAACAAAATATAAACAAAATAAAACAGAAACAAAAAAAGTGACAAGTCTTATGCAATGACATATACCAACAAATCAATATGTGAAATATATTACAAGCTTACCAGAGAGCAACACAGAACGTGCCAAGCATCCTACCCCCAACATAGAGAGAGAGAGAGAGAGAGAGAGAGAGAGGCCAGATATGTTGGTGCTATATCAATGTTAATATTACACAGTTCAAACCAGAGGTTCCTGTAGAAATGTACACTGTGGTTTGGGCTGTATAGTGTATATGACGTAGCTGTTATACATTTCTAAAAAACTTTGACCTCAACCAGTGGTAGGCAAACTTTGACACTCCAGATATTTTGGACTACATCTCCATAATGCTTTTAAAGCTACAATGCCGGCAAAGCATCTGGATTATTGTAGTTCACAATATATAGTGTGCCAAATGTTGTCTACCCCTGACCTAGTCCCTAACCCAATTTAAACAATGGACTCATTGATATAATATGCTCAGATAGGGATTGCTAATCTAAAACACATATAGTGGTAGATCATATTAGCATGGCAGCTAAAAATTGGATCTCATATCAATAAAGTTTTTACGATATGAGATTCTGGATAAATCAACAGAGATATGTGCATATAACTGTTAAAACAGTTTTCCATATAGCCTTCCATATAGAAAAACACAAACTTTATGTTAGTGCTAGAGTATGTTTTATGGATTGAAAAAAGGTCATTAGTTATGCAGCCTAATGTGCAACTTGTTAGACTAAGTCCAGGTCTGCTTCACCCAAACAACTGCCTTCTACCTTATGTCTGTAAGCTACAAGAAAATACTTAAAGGGAAACTCCAGTGCCAGAAAAACGATCCGTTTTTCTGGCACTGGAGGGTCCCTCTCCCTCCCACCCACCAATCCCCGGTTACTGAAGGGGTGAAAACCCCTTCAGTCACTTACCTGGGACAGCGGCGATGTCCCTCGCCGCTGTCTCCGCCTCCGCGACGCTCCTCCCAGTGATTGCGTCGGCCGGTGGGCGAGACTGATCTCGCCCACCGGCCGAGGAGACGTAATGCGCATGCGCGGAAATGCCGCGCATGCGCATTACGTCTCCCCATAGGAAAGCATTGAAAAATCATTTCAATGCTTTCCTATGGGGTTTTGAGCGACGCTGGAGGTCCTCACACAGCGTGAGGACGTCCAGCGACGCTCTAGCACAGGTTTCCTGTGCTAGAACCCAGGAAGTGACCTCTAGTGGCTGTCTAGTAGACAGCCACTAGAGGTGGAGTTAACCCTGCAATGTAATTATTGCAGTTTATGAAAAACTGCAATAATTACACTTGCAGGGTTAAGGGTAGTGGGAGTTGGCACCCAGACCACTCCAATGAGCAGAAGTGGTCTGGGTGCCTAGAGTGTCCCTTTAATTATGCTATGCAGGCTTTGTCAGTTTTCTAATCTGCTGTTCTCTTTGTGGACTTGACTAGGCTTTGGCACTAAAGTTGTGTGGGTGGATGTACTCAACGACATCCTAATGACAGTGGCATCACTGGGTGGGCAGAGGGGGCCATGGCCCCCCTACATCGTGAAGTGCCACCCCTTGTGTCCCCCAATTGAGATTGAAGTCAGGAGCACTATCACTGGTGGAACTGTGTTCCACACTTTTCCCACAAACTGCCAGAGGGGGCACTGTGCTGGGAGGACTTCCTCTTGCGTCATAGAGAGCAGCGCAGAGGAGAGATAGGGAGAGGAAATTCAGCTCCGCACAGAGGCATCCATTCAGCTGGTAAGTGGGTGTCAGTGTGTGTGGTTCAGTCTGTGTGTGTGGGTGTGTGTGTGTGTGGGGGTCAGTCTGTGTATATGTATGGGTCAGTCTGTGTGTGTGTGTGTAAGGGTCGGTCAGCCTGTGCGTGGGGCTGGGGGTTTAGTCTGTGTGTGGGGGGTTCAGTTTGTGTGTATGGGTCAGTCTGTGTGTGTATGGGTCAGTCTGTGTGTGGGGGTGGGGGTTCAGTCTGTGTAGGGGTCAATTTGTGTGGGGGGCAGTCTGTGTGTGCATGGCTGTGGGGGGGCAGTGTGTGTTGGGACCAATCTGTCTGTGGGGGTCAGTCTGTGTGGGGTGGGTCAGTCTGTGTGTGTCTGGGTCAGTCTGGTTGTGTATGGGTGTGGGGGGTCAGTCTGTTTTTGTGGGAATCAGTCTGTGTGGGGGTGGGGGGTTCAGTCTGTTTTTGTGGGAATCAGTCTGTGTGTGGGGGTGGGGGGTTCAGTCTCTGTGTGTGGGGGTTAGTTTGTGTGTATGGGTCATTTTGTGTGGGCCCCTTGTGCCCCCCAATTGAAATTGAAGTCAGGAGCACTATCTCCCTTCACAAGCTGCAGCAGCACTATCACTGGTGGAACTGTGTTCCACACTTTTCCCACAAGCTGCCAGGGGCACTGTGCTGGGAGGACTTCCTCTTTGGTCATAGAGAGCAGCGCAGAGGAGAGACAGGGAGAGGAAACTCAGCTCCACACAGAGGCATCCAGGCAGCTGGTAAGTGGGTGTCAGTGTGTGTGGTTCTGTCTCTGTGTGTGTGTGTGTGGGGGGGGGGGTGTCTGTGTATATGTATGGGTCAGTCTGTGTGTGTGTGTATGGGTCAGTCTGTATGTGGGGGTGGGGGTTCAGTCTGTGTGTGTAGGGGTCAATTTGTGTGGGGTGGATCAGTCTGTGTGTGTATGGGCCAGTCTGTGTGTGTATGGGTGTGGAAGGTGTGGGGGGCAGTTTGCATGTGTGGGGATCAGTCTGTGTATGGGGGTGGGGGTTCAGTCTGTATGGGGGTGGGTCAGTTTGTGTGTCTGGGTCAGTCTGTGTGGGGTTGCTCAGTCTGTGTGTGCATGACTGTGGGGGCAGTGTGTGTTGGGATCAATCTGTCTGTGGGGGTCAGTATGTGTGGGGTGGGTCAGTCTGTGTGTGTCTGGGTCAGTCTAGTTGTGTATGAGTGTGGGTGTCAGTCTGTTTTTGTGAGAATCAGTCTGTGTGTGGGGGTGGGGGTTCAGTCTGTGTGTGTGGGGGTCAGTGTATGTGTGTATGGGTCATTTTGTGTGGGGTGGGTCAATCTGTGTGTGTATGGGTCAGTCTGTGTATGGGGGGTCAGTATTTGTGTGTATGGGTCAGTCTGTTGGTGTAGGGGTCAGTGTATGTGTGTGTGTGTGTGTGTGTGTGTGCATGGGTCAGTCTGTTGGTGGAGGGGTCAGTCTGTGTGTTTGGGGGGTCAGTCTATGTGTTTGTGTGCATGGGTCAGTCTGTGTTTGTGCCTGGGTCAGTCTGTGTGTGTGAGGAGGTCAGTCTGTGTATGTATGGGTTAGTCTGTGTGGGGGAGCAGTCTGTGTGTGTGTGTGTGTGTGTTTGTGTGTGTGTGTGTGGGTCAGTCTGTGGGTGAGGGGCAGTGTGTGTGTGTGGGAGGGAGGGGGTTTCTGTTTGTGTATGTGTATGGGTCAGTCTGTGGGTTTGTAAGGGTCAGTCTGGGATTGTATGTGTCAGTCTCTGTAAGTGCTTGCGCTCCAAGAGAGATACCTCTCATCTCGTGACCTCCCCTGTACCAGATGGATAGGCACCACGGATCTGATTGTGCCATCCCCTACCTGCAAGGTAAGATGAGGGAAAGGGGAATACTCTTTTTTATTTTATTTTTAAACAATTATTAAAGTAAAAATTGCAAAGATCTTCCTTATGCCATTCTCTACACCCCCTGAACACAGTGCACCCTCACAGACAGTGAACCCCCTACATACAGTACACTCCCACCAACACAGAGTACAACTTTGCATACACACACAGTGTACCACTCACACACATCATCTCTTCACCCACATACACACTTCTTCCCCTCTAACCTTCACCCCCAACAGACATGCGGATGTCACAAGTGCTTTCATCTCAGGACCCTATTTAGCCTTGTACTGCAGAGAACTCGAGATGGAAGGATTTCCCCAAGTGAGGAGCTCATTTAGTAGACAGTTGGTTGTAAGAGTGGGACCTGCCAAAGATGGGGTACATCGACGTTGTGGCAGGCTTATACAATATATGATCTTATAATGTAACTAAACCCCCATTATTTTTGCCTAGATTAGGTATTTTTAATAAAACTAGCAAAATCTGTCAGCACCAAAGTAGCTGTTTAGTAGATAAGGGAGAGCGCTGGATTTTCATTTTTTACTGTACGTACGTACGTACGTACTTACTTACATTCATACATACATACTGTTACGGTTGCCTCCAGGCTGGCTGGAAGTTGGACCGTAGGAAAGGATGCCCCTAGCGCTCACACAAGGACCATCAGCACCGTAGCCACCATAAGCACTGCGAACTCCACGAACCACCGCTGCTGGGCTACCTACGACCAGGCTCCAGGTTCCAATAGGTGAACCTCTCCCTTCTGTAGAGCGAAGCAGGATCAGGAACAAGAGCTCTTACAAGAGCTCAACAGCTAAGGGAGTATGAAGAGCATAGCAATCCCTGTAGTGATTATAGCTGTCCCCTACAAACATGAGTCGAGGCTGCAAGTTAGAGGGTCAGAAGAGGTCTGAAGTGCTGGCACACCCAACCTGGCTTTTATTGAGGTACAGGCAAACAGGACACTCCCAGGGGGAGGCATAAAATCACCAATAACAGCAAAGTACAGCCCACAGGTTCCCTCCCCTCAGCTTGGGAGATAATTGAGTTTCCTACTGTATCTACTCAATTATCTCCAAGCTAAAACTTACACATTTTTATACATTTCTATAACTTTCCCATTTTACATGATACATTAATAAAACTTAAATTTTATGAACAACATAAATTGGGGAACAACATACTCAAAATTCGTGAGAATCTGTCCAGTGGTTCCAGAGATATTAAAAAGTATCTTTGGACCGACCGCACGCCTGTTTGCATGCCCACAAACAGTTCCACAGATTCAGGCTGTGTGGTCGGTCTATCTCTGCCCTGAAAACCAGTAAAGTCCCATCCGAAGACGGTGTTCGAATAGTCGAACGCACTTCGACATCTGTCGAAGTGCCGAAGTAAACCGCGGTTAAAACCTCCTCGGGGGTCGCTAGTCGAGGACGATCGGTTTCCCATAAAAAGATGATGAAGTCCCATTCGAACGGGTGTTCGGACGTTCGAACGGGACTTAGTCTCTGGCTGTGGTGTCGAAGGATACGGGAAGGTACAGGTCACCGCGGACCGCGTTCGACTGTTTTAAAATGGCCGCTGCCACGTGTTCGAATGTAATGGCGGCCACTTCGACTACTTCGGCGACTTCGGTACTTCGGCGGCTTCGGTACTTCGATTGTATCCGAAGTTCAGTATCGAAGTACCAAACAGTTAAAGGGCCCAGAACAGCATACCAGAATCCTTGGTGCCCGAAGGTAAGTCTCAAAAGGTAATATATTCCAGGGCCATAGTCACAAGGAAGGAGGCTGGCCATTAGGCTTCTCCACAATCCAGGGAAGCAGGGCAATGTTCTATTTAAAAGGACAGTTACAAATAACGATTTGTAACACATACATATATGCTCCACCCCGTTACCCACCAAATCATATATATATATATATATATTGTAGCGGAACCCCTTTTTGGCTGTCACATTTATCATTTTATTTGTTGGCACTGCTGAGGTTTTACATGCCTGGATTATACAGATTGACATTGCACCAGCTATGGACATACTTTGTTCGGTATACGAACAAAGTACCGAACAAACGGACCACCCTGATGTACATTAATCATGCAATTGACCTCCCTGTTCGTTTCTCTCATTCTCTTGGTGTATACGAATTCACTGCTGTATCCCCTGAGTGGCCGCCATTTCGGCAGCCGAACACGTGGCGGCGGCCATCTTAACCCCACGAACAGCAGTGTTTGGTCGTCGAGTGTCTGGAACTGAAAACGGACACTTGACTAGCCAAACACCGCTAAGACCTCCAGGACGACAGAAAGTACCGAAACCAACTCACGAACGGCCCGGCATTCGGTAGGATGAATCCCACGAACTAGGGGATTCATCCGGTTACTGACTCAATTATGTGTGGCATAGCCTTTCGGGAGTTTTGGGGACACGAATAGAGACCGACCGCATGGCCAGATTTCATGGAACTAATTTCGGCATCTTTACCCATGCGGTCGGGCAAAACTTTACCTTCTCATAACTCCCGAACCCCTGGTCTGATCTGGGTGATTTTTTGATATGTTGCTCACCCAGATCAGGGCTACCAGGGGGTACCATTTTTAAAGGTATATACATATTTCGGGTACATCTGGAAAGTGGGGAAAAGTATGTACAGTATAATCGTATTATCTGTTAAGCTAAGGGGAGGAGATGTGTCGGAGGTAACGTCTGTATGATTGGTGCAAAGTGTAATTAATGTGAATCCCTCCCTTGCATGGGAGAATCTCATAAAAGCAGGAATGTTGCCATTAAACTTGACTTCTACTCCTGATACTGTGTGTCGTCCAGTTATTGGGAGAGGTGAAGGGATATCCTTGGATTATATTGCTGATTGTGCTGGCTACCCTGTTGGATTTATTACTTGTTCCTGCATCCTCTGGAAATATTGGTGGAGTTAAGCTGTGGGAAATCAGCTCTCCGCTATATATATATATATATATATATATATATATATATATATATATATATATATATATATATATATATATATATATATATATATATATATATATACACACACACACATATATATACACACATTTTAAAACTGCCCCCTTCTTTTGTCCTTGGTCCCTTATGTATATATACACGCACACACACATATATGCACACGTTTTAAAACTGCCACCCTACTTTTGTCCCTGGCCCCTTATGTGCCCCCCCCTAAGTATGAATCCTGGACACGCCACTGCCTAATGATGACCAATCTGTCCCCACTGTCCCCTGTATAATTCTCCATGGGCACTTTGGCATGATTTCGGAAAAATGTCCATTTTAGTTTTTGAACAAAAAAAGCATGACTTTAGATTGTAAGCGCTTTTGAGCAATTCCCTCATTACCTATTGGTCCTGTAAGTCTGACTTGTGTGTTAAACATATTTGTATTATTTTGAACTCCAATATGTTGGTGATTTATAAATAATAGCAGTAATAATGACTGTCTCTATTCATACCTGGTTTTCTCAAGATTGTAATTATTAATACTTTTAAGTACTATTTAGTTGGTAATTTTATATTGGAACACATCCTAAGATAACATGCTGTGCATGACTATTGATCTCTTTACATATTACATATACTTGCAGGCAATGGGGTTTTAGAATATTCCAGGGATGCAAATAGAGCAAACTGTAATATTTCCATTAGACAAGAGAGTTAGACAAGAATTTCTTCTATTTTATAAATAACAGAAAAAACATCTCTTATAAATCACACAAATTAACCCCTGCAACGTGTCTATTTCACTTGATATTTAGCTCATTACTGCAGGCAGCGAGTGGGACGTGTGCTTTGGGTTGGAATATCAAATGCACTTTAATATTAAATATACTTACTTCATTTGGCCTTTTCCATTATGATCTGCAGATTTTTTTTATGTGTAAAGTGATTTCACCGCATGGTGTAAGGGAGGCAGGAACATGCTGTACAGAGCTGTACGTGAAACGTGGGCAAGATCTGGATATAATTCTAAATATAATAATGAGAGTGCCATGCTACATTACTGTTCCACTTTACATTCCATTTATTAATTCTTCAAATCATTTATATAAATATAGATCTGGTTATTTTTTTCTGCCTGACACCATAACCACTGCAGACCCCACGAACTGCCGCAGCTTGGTTGGGGTCTTGCTGTCACCACCCACTCTGGACCCAAGACCAGGGTCCAGCTTCCAGTAGGTGGACCTCTCCGAATTCCAGAGAGCAGGAACAAGAACAAGCTCTTAGCAGAGCTTAGTGATTATACCCTGGGGAGTATAGTGATTATAGAAATCCCCAGAGTGTAGTTCTCCAATCCCCCAAACATGAGCCAAAACTTCATGAAGGTCCAAGATGATCTGTACTTTTAATGACCACACACTGGCTTTCATGCAAGTCCCCATGCCAGGGGACATCCCACAGGGTGGGACACAGTACAACCAATCATTTACAGGAAAAACGTAAAACACACCCAACACAAACATACAATCCCTCCCCTCTGCCTGTGATAGAATTACTGAACACAATGGGTTAATGTAATTTGTCACAGACAGGAAAAATACACGTTATATACATATACTGTAACTTTAAAAATATGCATCATATTCACATAAAAATACATATTCAGAATCACCATACTTTAAATATAAACATAACCAAACATATGCATAACATATAAAGTTAGGTGGAAGTCCTTTATGACTGACCGCCAGCACATTTTCCTGCCCAAAACAGTTCCATAGATTTGGGCTGTGCGGCCGGTCAATTTTATGCAGAAAAATGACTAAGTCCTATTCGAACGTGCGTTCGAATCTTCAAACAGGATTTAGTCTCTGCTGCTGAAAATTCAGTTTAGGAGAAGGTAAGGGCTCGTTCGAATGAACAAAGATGGCCGCCTCCACGTGTTCGTTTGCACGAACTGCGGCCACCCAGCGGTCGGCAATTTATCTACAGCAGGCTCCCAGCCTTGGAGGTAAATTGCCTGCACACTTCGCCTTCTGGGTGGTCCGCCTGTGTGGTACCTTGTTCAGTAAGCCCCATTTACTGAACCAAGTGTAAAATAGCAATGAAAAAATATTTTAACTAAATCTGGGGATACTGGGGACACCGTCTTAAAGGGGCATTGTCACACAAAGTCTCAATATGACCCCAGGCGGTTCTTAAAGGGCCAGCATGGTCCAATACAAGTCAATAAGCTACAATGCAGTTCTTGAAGGGACAGCAGCAGCACAATATAAATCCATTAGCCCAAATAATGTTTTTAAAGGGCCATACAACCCAGGGCAGGAGGCTGGCAATCAGGCTCCTCCAACAGCCAGGGGAAAAGGGCAGCTTGTCACCTAAAAATCCGGCAAAAGGCATTTCGTCACAGCATGTTCACACGATGATGTCACGTCACACCGATCACACTGTTGGAATGTAAGTCACTTTTTCAAAGATTTGGTAACATTACAATGAATTATACTTCTAAATATTTGTTTATTTGTGACTGTATGTATTTTGATAAATCTTGATCTTATTGGTTTAAAGCTCTGAAATTCCATAGTTTGCTCTCGTCTTGGACCTTTGCTATATTTAGTGTGAGGAAGTACCCAGGTGGTCTATGTTATTTTTTTATTTATATATATATATATATATATATATATATATATATTATTTAAAATCCCCCTATATTATGGCCACAAAGGGGAGGGGCTAAGGGAGAAGGAAATGTGGCAACAGCCATCCAAGCCCTTCTGGTTTTACATGGTGCTGGGATGAATAGAATGCTATCCATCACAGCTCGGTCAAAAACAAGATTTTTCTGCACATAAAGGCTTGCTTTTGGGGGAGAGGGGCACTTGCACTGTTAGGGGCACAGAGGGGCACATTTACACCAAACATTATTGCTTAAGAAATTGTTAAAGGACCAGTATAGTACCAGGAAAACAAACTCATTTTCCTGGCACTATAGTGTTAATAGGTCCCGCTGGAGACTCTCCTCCTCCTTCTGACGTAAGAGCCGCGCGCACATTCAGTCAGTCCATAGGAAAGTAAACTCCTCCGGACAAAGCAAACCTATTACGCACTGGCTAATAGATGTGGGCGCCTACTGGCACAAGCCCTCAAACAAACACATGGAACAACATATATCGCTAAAATTAAACACCACAATAAAGGATCACATACCTTACCAGACATAATAGAGGCCTTCCACAAATTCTATTCTGATCTATATGATCTAAGAGATACCCCGCCAACACAGACGGAAATAGAGAACTTCCTAGAGCCCAGACTTAAAAAGAAAGTCCCTCAATCCATTAGACAATCACTAGACACACCCCTCACAGAGGAAGAATTCCACAGGAAAGTACGCACGCTCCCACTAAACAAGAGCCCGGGACCTGATGGGTACACAGCCAAGTACTATAAAACATTCACCGAAACATTAGCGGGCCCCTTCATTAACGCGTTCGATTCACTAACAGCACATCACTCTCTACCAAACTCAGCATTAGAAGCGCACATCACTACCCTTCCTAAACCAGGGAAGGATCCCACAGCATGTGGTAGCTATCGGACAATTTCCCTTAATGTGGATCTAAAAAAAATTTTCACGAAGATTCTCGCAAACCAGACTGAAGCCCTTGCTTAAAGTATCAGGATTACAGAATGATCCAGCACGTATAATTGTGTGAAACAGAGGACTGATAGGAAATGTATACCGGACCTTAGAATGGCCGGATTAACGTACCAAAGAATAATCAAGAATAGCCGAGGTCAAGGGAAACAGAAAGAGAGACAACGATAAGGAAAAGCCAGGAGTCAGGGATGCCAGAAAACAGGGAAGTCAAAAACAATGCCAAAGTCAAATAACCAGAATTATCAGAATCAATAACGCGCTCTCAGACAACCACAAGGGAAACCACGACAGGGTACTGAGCAGGATGAGAACTGGGCCTAAATACCCCTCCTCTAGATCTGATAGGCTGTAACCAGCCTTTGACCCCAAAGGCAGTTACCAGGATCCCATTTGCATAATTGCTGCTGAGCATTAACCCTTCTGTGGATTTGGTTGCTGCTCGGCACAACTTTTCCTGTGTGGACAGTAAATGCCATTAACCCCATTTTTATAAGCGGATGAATACGTGACATAAAGATCTCATTCACACAGACCAATCGGGCTTTGTCCCAGATAGGGAGGCGAAACACAATACCACCAAACTGCTTAGCCTGATCCACCTCTCAGGCTAAAAGGCGAAAAGGCCTTTGACCGGGTGGATTGGGCTTTTCTAAAACATACCATGCAAGTATTAGGCTTTGGACCGAATTGGTCCAGCTGGCTAGACACCATCTATGCCACGCCAACAGCCAGGCTGAAAATAAACGGGCAACTGTCGGATCCAGTGTGTATAACTAACAGGACTAGAAAGGGCTGCCCATTATCCCCGCTGCTTTTCATCCTCACCATGGAACCCTTCCTACAAGGGATCAGGGAAAACAAAGAAATAAGTGGCTTCAATATCAACCAGCTTATGCTGACGACCTCCTCTTCACATTGACATCCCCGGACAGATCCCTGGCACCTTTAATGACCGAAATAGACACTTATCACAGGGTATCCAACTTCAAAGTAAATTTTTCTAAAAGTGAGATACTACCACAAAAAATGTCTAAACACGACAAGGAAATCCTAAAAGAACAATACCCATTCGCCTGGGCCCCATCCTATATCACATACTTAGAAATACGCCTATCCTCTGACACTCGACAACTAATGCCATTAAACTACACCCCTATACTCCAAACGATCTCAGGTGACTTAACACGGTGGCATAAGCCTCAATTCAGCTGGCTGGGACGGATTAACATCATTAAAATGAATATCCTTCCAAGGCTGTTGTATCTTTTCCAGACTCTCCACATTCACATACCAAGACAGTTCTTTACCAGACTTAAACAAATATTCACCAAATACATATGGGCGAATAAGCGACCGAGAATTTCATATGAATTTCATATGATGAAAAGCACAGAGCGGTCTCGCCATGCCCAACATGTACCAATATTACAAAGCAGTCATGCTCACTAGGGTCTATGACTGGACAAATCCGAAACCCCGCTTACAGTGGATCATACTATAAAACCACTTCTTCCAAACTCCGCTCCATAAAATCTCATGACACCATCAAGGGACAACTTTCCTGGGGACCAAACACACCACCCACCCGACCATAATACCCACACTGCGAATGTGGAGACAAATTAGGGTAATGACAGATATATCGCCCCTATATCCATTAACCAGAAATCCCCTCTTCCCCCCAGGCTTACAACCCAAGACGTATGACTTCATACAAATACCCAACCCGTTAACAGGCCTAAAATTAATGAATATAGTAGAGGGGACTCGGATCAATCCTCCAGACTCGGTGGCAACCAATCGACTCTCCACGGCACTCCAGACCTACCACTACCACCAACTCACACATTTCCTCCAAATTAATAACAAACTCCTCAAAGGAAGCCGCACTTTAACCACATTTGAAATATACTGTGAATCACGCATGCTAAAAAACAAACAGCTCTCCATGATGTATAAACTCTTGCAGGAAACAACAAATCACACAACACTGGCAACATGAACTCCATATAACAATTATGGAAGCAGAATGGCATACAATATTTCAAACGGCTCACAAGTCGACAACACAAGCACCCAAGAGAGTCCTTATTAAAGAATATAGAGGGGGCAGAGTCTGACCGCCAAGCAAAGCAGACGTGGGCGCCATGAGCTCCTGCTCGACGGGCATTAAACGGGGACAAAACGGCAGCAACGACACTGGCAGACACAACTGGATGCACTACCCATGCTGGGGAGGCACCACTGAAGCGGCAGACACAATCCCGAGGCTCGTCGGCCAAGGGGGCGCTGGACACCATATGCGGCCTACTAGTGCCGAAGCTGGGGCGGGAAGGCCGCTCTCCCTGGCCCAGATGAAACCAGGCACACACACCAGCACCCTACCCCCCTGTCAGGATTCACGCCTTGACCTCCAGACTGCCAGACGGGGTCGCCCTTTTATTGCCCGAAGAGGGATTTGAACCTGTATGCTTGGCAGTTCTGAACCTGCTCTTTAACATCTGAGCCATTTCAGGACTTGGGATAACTCCTGTTTTATCTTGTATTGCCTGCAGCACTAAGGGGCTGGACTTCACCTGGCTCAGACCTGTCGATCACTCTCCAGCTGAACCTGATATACTAATCATCAAGGTATAAGACACTGCTCCTCCCTAAGGGCAGTGTCAGTTCAATGACTCTGGTTAGAGAGTTGCTACTCCACGTGCTAAGTATTCTCCTGACCTTGGATTGTGACTCGTATCTCCTGAATTCTGGCATCCTTTGACCTTGGCTTGTTACTCGTATCCCCTGATTTCCGGCACCCTCTGACCATTGGCTTACCTACGACGATTCTCCTGGATTTCCTTGTCTGTACTGCGACTACAAGCATTCAGCTGCACAGCCCCCGTGCACAGATTCACAGGCCAGGTGAGTTCTACCTTGACCACCTCGGCCTGTGTCTAAATGCAAGGGTGAGCTTTTATCTCTGCATGTTGGACTCCCAGCAAGGTAAGCCTGACATATTGAACTGACCCTTATGGAGTCCACAGAGATAATGCTCACCTCCCTTGCTCAGCAAGTGTCCAGCCTGACCCAGACTGTTTCGGAACTGCAGCAAGAACTTTTATCTCTTAAAGGCACAGTACGCCCAGTTCCAGAACCGTTTGTTGTGATGCCTGACCGCTTTGATGGTTCCCGTACCTCCTTCACAGCATTCAGACTGGATTGTGAACTTCTTTTTGCTCTCAAGCCTAAAACTTACAACAGTGACTTTGTCAAGGTCCGTTCGGCCATCAACTTACTTGTCGGACGGATCAAGGAGTGGGCATACCGGAAGCTACAGGAGAAAAGCACTGTCTTGGACAGTTGGGAGTCATTTATGTCCGCAATGGACTCTCAGAGCTCTACCTCCAGGAAAGCTACTCCCAAGCCTGCTCCATCTAACCGCAGATCGCTGTTACCTAAAGAAAAGGACTCCTACCAAGTCCCCATAAGGTCACAACGCAAACCCTCCTCCAGTAAACCTCCTTGTACCCCTGTTTTCCCTCAAGCTAGCTATGAAACTCCAATGGACATAGAGGAACCGCCTTGTGACCCTGGTTTTCCTCTAGCTAGCTGTGAATCTCCAGTGGACAGGGAGGAACCCATGGAGATAGGCTTCGTCCGCTCTAAAACAAGACTGCCATCTAGAGAAAGAGATCGAAGGAGGGCGCGTTGTCTCTGTTTTTATTGTGGTGAAGAAGGGCACTTTATCTCTCACTGCCCTATTCGCCCAACTCGGCCTGAACCTCTTCAAGTGGGTACAATTCAGCTGCACCCTGTTATTCCGGCAACACGACCTAAAAAATGTCAAAGGTGCTGTCGGATATTTCCACGTTCCGTGATGCAGAAGAGTACCCAGACTACGATGGCTGCTGATGCCAGTGGATCTCAAGACCACAAGAAATCACTACTTCCAGAAAACTCACCTATGGGAAATAGTTCAGATAAAATGGTTTGTGGGACTAAGTTTATTTCCGCCTGCACCAGGTCTCTGAATGGCCCAGACCTTTCTCCACCAGTACCCAAAACTGATACCCCAAGGTCCCCGACTGAGGGACTCCACTCTGGATACTTCGATTACAAGGACTTCCTCAGTGATACGGAGTCCGAAGACGAGGAATACAGTTCCCAAAAGGAACCTGTTCACGCCCAGAGTGCGTTCTTAAGGGGAGGGTACTGTCAGGATTCACGCCTTGACCTCCAGACTGCCAGACGGGGTCGCCCTTTTATTGCCCGAAGAGGGATTTGAACCTGTATGCTTGGCAGTTCTGAACCTGCTCTTTAACATCTGAGCCATTTCAGGACTTGGGATAACTCCTGTTTTATCTTGTATTGCCTGCAGCACTAAGGGGCTGGACTTCACCTGGCTCAGACCTGTCGATCACTCTCCAGCTGAACCTGATATACTAATCATCAAGGTATAAGACACTGCTCCTCCCTAAGGGCAGTGTCAGTTCAATGACTCTGGTTAGAGAGTTGCTACTCCACGTGCTAAGTATTCTCCTGACCTTGGATTGTGACTCGTATCTCCTGAATTCTGGCATCCTTTGACCTTGGCTTGTTACTCGTATCCCCTGATTTCCGGCACCCTCTGACCATTGGCTTACCTACGACGATTCTCCTGGATTTCCTTGTCTGTACTGCGACTACAAGCATTCAGCTGCACAGCCCCCGTGCACAGATTCACAGGCCAGGTGAGTTCTACCTTGACCACCTCGGCCTGTGTCTAAATGCAAGGGTGAGCTTTTATCTCTGCATGTTGGACTCCCAGCAAGGTAAGCCTGACACCCCCCCACCTTTGGACCAGTGGGGGTTATCCTGGTCCACACGGGAAAGGCACACCAAAGCAGACGACAATCTCACAGGCCTAACCGCCAGCGAGGAAAACGCGCCGCCAGGACCCTACCAAGATGGTGGCTCAGCAGCAACCCGACCCAAGAATCTCACACAAGCCCAGACCAACGACAAGGCCCCTGGAGGCTTTTGACAAACACTGCAGGAGCTTCTGGACTCTGCTCTGTCGCGGGGGGCTCACCCTCAGGCAAGCGGTGAGAACGGTGGCCCCCTGGATCCGCCCTGTGATCCGGCGCCGACACTATGGGGCCCTGCCACGTGCTCCAAGAGCACACGCCCGGCGATGTAACCGCCAGCATCTGCTTGGGCGGACGGGTAAGATGACTCAAAACACCCGACATGCTTACACCCCGACGGCCCCTGAGAATCTCAACCAGCAAGACGCCGCCCCGCATATGGGACCATACAAAGCCTCCCATGACGCTGACCCAGACACAGAGCGACTGCACACCGGTGGGCAGGACCGGCGGAGAACCCAGCCACGACCCGCCGGGGATGGAACCCCGAGGAGGCACCTACCATGCCGCGCAGGCGACTCCAGCACGCACCAGCAACTGCATGAACTGTCCTCATATAGAGGCTTACTGCCCAGCAGGGGGATAGGCTGACGGATGGCTTAACGGTGCTGGCATACCAGGCTACCTGCCATGACAGATGCATGGCTGTGTTACCCGTTTATCTCTGCCACCTGTTGAAATTTACATGTTTTTGCTAACTCAAGCTCTGTGTGTTATATTAATTTAGACCTACTGTTAGTATCTACAACGCAGTCCTCTCACCCATGCACAATCAAGGCTAACAGGGCTGTAGTTTTTAGCATAGTTTAGCATGTTTAAAATCTCTTATTTCAAAAATCTCTAGCGACACGAACAGATATTGATGCAAGCACTTACGATTAGACAATGTTGGAAATATTTATGTTATATGCATTTGTTATATCGCTAGCAAGTCACACAATCATAACCTCAAGCGCCAACAGCATTACTATAAGCGACTTTACTTTTATCCTATATAAGCAAACTATTAAGCATTTATTGGGCACATATGCACTAGTTAAGAGTTGTATCTAGCATTTTAAAACTGCAATACTTGCGTCGGTTGAACATCCAGGACTTACCTACAATAATCGTGAGCTCCATGTTGTGCAGTATATGGAACCACGAGATGCAATGCTTTAGCATTGTTTATGTCTATGCACTCACCTTTTACCATCAGAACGGGCCTGTCCCCTGAGTAATTAAGCGACAAAATGGCTTTGAAAATGATCATTTTCTCTTACCTGTAGCCTACAATAACTATAGGGCTAAATGTGACGCAATTTACTATTGTCTATATTTTTACTCTCCCTGAATCCTGCTGCTGAGACCAGAATAGCGAGGGAATAGAATTGTTAACAGGCCTTTGCATTGCTCTGGCAAATATACCAGCTTATACATTGCATTTGTGTTTAACAGGAGTTTCTCATTCTGACAACTTAATATATGTATTTGGGTTCTGGTAGCCCAAATGTTCATCGCATGGTTAGCTAGACAGGGCAAATCGCCTCAACACTGTACCAGCGTACGTGAAGCTCTAAAATTAAGCCTGACCTAGCGATATATAGTCTAAGCATGTACACTAATACTCATACGCTTATCTCTTGAATCATTACCCGTTAATCTTTTTTTTTTTTAATGTATGCAAATCTCTCATGCCACAACACTGTTATGTTACTTATGATACTGGAGCCTGCTGACGCCGTTGTGGCCATACAGGCACTGTTGTACTCACCTGCATATCAAAAATAAAGAATTAAAAAAGAATATAGAGGTGGCACTATTCGCCAACCAAAATACAGAACATATACCCGAATGTAGAAGGCAACTGCTGGAGATGCCAGCAACCCAATGGCACCACAGCACACATCTGGTGGCAATGCCCGGAGATTCAGAGTTTCTGGACTAGAATTGTTAAAATGGTTAAAACAATAACCGGGGCAGATATACCACTTACCCCGAACTCACTATTGTTTTTGATAGTGCCCACTAAAGTGCCCAAACACACTAAAATCTTGATAATCCACTTACTGACAGCAGCCAACATACTGATCCTGACCAAATGGAAAAACATGTACCCCCCTTAAATGAGAGAATGGATCCAGAAAATAGAATCAATTAGACTGATGGAGGAGATCCACGCCTCCCTTTCACACAAATATGACAGCTATTACTCAATATGGATGACCTTTTTTACAAAGGCCAGAAGACTCATAGGGACAAACACCTATAGGGGCATCCTCCCCCCTGATCCACTCAAGACATCCCTAGGCTAAGGGCTATGAATCTCCCATAGGGGAGTGTGATAACTTAAGTTACGTTAAATTAGATCAAATTTCATTAAATTAATTGAATTTAAGCAAGACAAATTAAGGAAGGTAGGAAACCCCCTAACAGGAAATGTAGATCTCTTCATAAGTCTCACAGAGCCACCCACAAGTCGAAACACACTTCTCCCTGGTTTTTATTGTTTCTTTTTTAAATGTTTCTTTTTCATTGTCAAACTTTATCCATTACTGAACGAAAAGGTACCGTTAATTGTTATGATTGTAACTCAGTATAGACAGATATGATGGAATAATATGCTTAAATGTATTACATTGTCGTAATCTGTTAATGTACATGCTATCTGACAAGAAATGTATCTAAACCTAAATGTACATGTACTTACCTGTTGTGAAAATTAATAAAAACAAATAATACAAAATAAAAAAAGTCAAGGGGTGAATACTTTTGCAAGGCACTGTACATTACATAAATTAAACGATTCACAGTTATGCATCAAAACAAAATAGTACACTGACCACAGTTCATGTTGCTAGACCCCAATCTATCTTTTGGCCTCCGTATTGAAAACCTGTAAGGAAACAGATAGTGCAACTAATTCTAATGCGGGCCATTGAATGTGGGGATATAATGTATGTAAAATTATTTTTACATTTAGTTTTTTTTTTTTGTAATCTTTTTTATTTCTGTCATAACTAGCATTTGGAAAGAGACCATTTGGCCTTACATCATATTTAGTGGGAAAAAGATCACATTTTGTCTTAAAGACAAATAACATGTTTGTCAATAATTCCCTAATTATCAATTCCTACACCATTGATCTCTCTTTCAATAGAATTTTTCATGAAGAATTACTTTTTTCTTTCTTTCTTTCTTTCTTTTTTTCTTTATAAAAGATATTATTCTAAGCATATTTTCTTTTAAATATATTTTGATCAACATTCATTTTAATATGGTTCAAACTAATACTTGGTGTAAATGTTAAGCCTTTTTTTAAAAAACCTTCTTCTGTTGACAAACTAAAAAAAAAACCTTTAAAATAGGTTTGAATTAGTGTCTTTTCTATTAGTGTAATAAGTGAATAACCACCATGTTCAGTGAAGAGTTTTAGAGATCATGCGAAGAAACTACGATCACAGTGAGACCTTAGCAAGCAAAGTCTAACAAGGTAATAAAGGAAAGAGTTTTTATTTAAGGTTAAGGCACCATTAAAAGTTACAAAATCTCTCCTGGGCATGTACAACTGAACAAATATGTTTAGAGATTTAATCCCTTCATGTCTATACTGGACTTCTAAACTAACCAATGCCCAATTTAACAAGGTCTGCTCATTTTCCAGTACTCCTTAGCCTCCCGAGACCACTACTGTAGACTCAAAATATTGGGCTTACACGAAAACCACACATCTTTTACCCAATCCTGCACCTGTCCCTAGGTCTGCTAATACTTCCTCTCTGTTACTAACTCTGCAAGAAACATTCTTACAAACTACTTCAGAATAGTGCAGAAAAAATAAAAAATCAGAAAAACAAAAGGTTGTACTCCATAGGTTATATTCCATATAATTACTTACAGCAGCAAGATGGCTGACAGCAAGACAATATCAGGTTCCACATATTATCATTCATTTTTTTATTTGTTGTATGAATGTCCCTCCTCTGGTGCCTCTCTCTCGGAGGAGCTCCCTTTTATGTACATAGATGGACTCCATTCTAAATTGTGCTCATTTCTCTCTCTCATTTGACTCTTCCCCAAAAAACTCATCCTTTTTCAATTCCCTATAAAGATTGGTAACAGTTATACAAATCTATGGGTCTTTCTCTTTTTTCCTTATAATAAAATATTGTTTTATGGTTTTTAAGTGAGTCTTCTCCTCCATTATGATGATCATATTTACTCGAATTTCTTTGGAAGTATCTATGTTTGTATTCTTATAATTTTTTTTTTAAATGGTGAATGTGCTCTCCTATAAATCAAATGGCTCTCTGGTCTCATTTTATGAAGCAGTTTAGACTTATCCTTTTTCTCAATATTTTTGTCTATTTAACTGTTTTGATAGATTATCTTCCCTTATTTCTTCAAATGTTTTCTTATATATTTGACTCTGATAAAATATTGTATCATCTTTCTTTTGAAATATCACTCTTTCGTTATTTATTATATCCTCTTTTTGGATTTTATATTTGTGGCGAAACCAACCTCGCCACTGGGCCCTGGAGAAGCCTGTTTGCTAGCCTCCTACCTACTGACTATGGCCCCTGGGTTATTTGGGGCATATTGTACTGTATATTGCTGCTACTGGCCCTTTTAACAGCATCAATGGACACATTGGGACTTTTGGGACTACTGTCCCTTTAAGACTGTGATACATATTCTAGTGTACTGCCTGTAATATTATATGTGTATTGGTGTGTTAAGTTTTTCCTGGGTGATTTGTATGCAGCATTCATGTGATTGTTCGGTAGAATCACTCCATTCAGTATATTGAGTGAAACTACCGAACAACCAGACCACCCAGGAATGAGTGTGCCTCCAATTACCGTTTGCAACAATGTTGCAAACGGGTAATTGGCAATCAGTGCAGTGTGGTCTGTGTCCTCTGGGTGGCCGCCATTCGGGAGCCGAACACGTGGCGGCGGCCATCTTAAACTACCGAACAGCGGTGTTTTGCCGTCGAGTGTCTGGAACTGAAATCGGACACTCGACTAGGCAAACACCGCTGAGACCTCCAGACTTCCAGGATTTCGTGGGGATTTCGATTTCTACCGCCGTTCGGTAGAAAGAAACTCACGAACTAGGGGATTCATGCGAATCCCCCTTAGTCTCTATAACACCAGTAATTTGTCTGTTTCATTCCCTTTTCTGTGACCGACCGCAGGGCCAAAATGCATGGAACTGTTTTCGGATACTTTACCCATGCGGTCGGTCAAATCTTTGGAACCCCATATCTCCCGAACTGTTCATCCGAATGACTTGAATTTTGGATATGTTGTCCCCCTGAATAAAGGTGTACCCCCTGGTTTTGGGGTACATCCAGAACTTGGCTGGAAAAGTGTACCGGATAATTGTGTTTAATGTTATCTGAGGGGAGGGGATGTGTGGGCTGAACCATGTATGTGATTGGTTATTTTATGCCTCCCCCTGGGTGTGGCCTGTATGTGTATTATTGTAATAAAAGCCAGGCTGGATGAGACAGTCCAGAGTTCCTGCTTAACCCTCAAAGTGAAGTGTCGTCTCATTATTGGGGGAAGGATTTATTGCATGCTGTTCCAGTTGACTGCTAGGAGTACAAGCCTATTCGTATGGTTCCTATTCAAT
This sequence comes from Pelobates fuscus, assembly GCF_036172605.1. Classification (NCBI taxonomy): domain Eukaryota; kingdom Metazoa; phylum Chordata; class Amphibia; order Anura; family Pelobatidae; genus Pelobates; species Pelobates fuscus. The sequence goes on along the minus strand of NC_086319.1, from coordinate 191,721,387 downwards.
GGTCTACAGCATTCATATGCTTGGGAGAATTTAAAGGTTTCTTGGATTCGGTGATTGTGGTGTCTGCCAGAGTGCTTGGAGTCCTCAGGAAGCACTAGGAGCATCCATTAACGGAGGTACCAAGTCGGGGTGCCAGGCGATCCGTTACAATATTTATCAAAGGATCTTACTTGATCTTACTTATTGTTATAGTCATCAGTATCTCTGAAGTATTTTCCCTTTTAGATATCAATCACTTCTCTCTCCATTTTTCCAAATTCCTCTTGATTCTATGGGTCGCTGTCAGGGTACCTGTAGTCTCTACCCCTGAGACGGGTAGAGACTTAGACGTTTTTCCATCCAGACGGCATGATTCTCCCGTTCCTCGCGGTCCCCTCGCGCATGTAAACGCCGTCCGCGAGAGAACTATGCCTTTTTGTAACGTGACGCTCAATAGTCGACGTCATGACGCTATTCTAGCCCGACCTGTCAGTCAAATCCCGGACACGAATCAGGTCTCGGCGGAGGCGTGATTAGTCTCTAGAACCAGGGTATTTAAGGGAGCTCTCAGCATTTGCTCATTGCCCTGTCGTGGTTCTAGCCAGCCTAGTCACACAGTGCTCTTGTATACTCCTGTCTTTTGGTTCTGACCCGGCTTTGTTATTACTTACCTGTCTTCTCTGTTATCCTTGACCCGGCTTGTCTATCGCTTACCTGTCTTCTCGTTCCCTCGACCTCGGCTTGTCCCTGACCATTCTATACGTAGTATTACGTTAAGTCCGGCCATTCTAAGGTCCGGTATACGTATCTGCTACTCTTTGTACTGTGCGTGTTGGATCCCTGTCCCGATCCTGACATTACGACAGGGCCAATGGATCCTGCAGGTACAAACTGTCAGCTTGGTTCTCCTGATCCTAGGTTTGACGCCATGGATCATAGAATGGATCAGATGGCACTAGCACTACAGGCGTTACTATCACGTCCTAATAATTCACCTGAGGAGATGCGTAACACTTCTATTCCTCCTGTGAGTTCAGGGCTAGAGGTAGCCACTGTAGGTGCTTCTTCCCGAGTTACCCCACCTGTACGTTATGCTGGTTCTCCTGAAAGGTGTCGTGGCTTTTTGAACCAGATCAGTATCCATTTCGAGCTACAACCCCGTTCCTACCCTACTGATAGGGCAAAGGTGGGATTTATTATCACCTTACTCATTGAGAAGGCTCTGAGATGGGCTAATCCGTTGTGGGAGAATGATAATCCGTTAGTCTATAACTATAATGCCTTTGTAGCTGCTTTTAGAAGAACTTTTGACCCCCCTGGCAGAAAGGTCAATGCAGCTAGATTACTGTTGCGCCTTAGACAAGAGAACCGAACACTTGTGGATTACGCACTAGAGTTCAGGTCTTTGGCGGCAGAGGTTAAGTGGAATGAACAGGCTTATATAGACGTATTTTTAAACGGATTATCCGATGTAATACTTGACGAGGTAGCGACGAGAGAGCTTCCCGAGAATTTGGAGGACTTAATTTCCTTTATCTCTCGCATTGACGAACGTCTAAGAGAGAGGCAGAACACTCGAGATAGAACCGGTAGACCTTCCTTTAGACTAGCTCCTTCATTTCAAAGTCCTGAAACCAAAACTCCACTGTTTCCAGAACCTATGCAGATAGGCCTTACTCGCCTCTCAGAAGAGGAGAGACAGTACAGGAGAAGGGAGGGACTGTGTATGTATTGTGGAGTCAGAGGTCACTTACGTTTGAATTGTCCCAAGCGCCCGGGAAACGCTCGCACCTAAGTTTCTCTAGAGGACAGGCCTTGGGTGTTTCTATTTTGTCCTCTACTCATAACTACAAAGAACACAGGCTTCTATTACCCGTCTCTTTAACTTGGGAGAAGGGAACTTTAGAGACTGTGGCATTGATAGACTCCGGAGCTGCTGAGAGCTTTATCGACCAAGTTTTTCTCACCAAACACGCTATCCCATCCCAGTTAAGGAAGACACCTTTGGCTGTTGAGGCCATAGATGGTAGACCTTTAGTTGAGCCTGTGATTTTCCGGGAGACTACACCTCTTAACTTAACTACTGGTATTCTACACAAGGAGGAGATATCTCTACTACTCATTTCATCTCCTTCTGTTCCCATAGTCCTGGGATACTCCTGGCTGAAGAGACATAACCCCAAAGTAGATTGGAAATCAGGGGAAATAGTCTCGTGGGGTCAGGGTTGTCAAGAGAGATGTTTAAAGAGAGTGTCACCCCTTTGTATTGTTAACACACTTAATAACTCTACCGACTCTACCAAAGTACAGATACCGTCCTTGTATCTAGATTTAAAGGCGGTATTTGACAAAGGAAAGGCTGATACCTTACCACCACACAGGCCTTTTGATTGCAAAATTAATTTACTTCCTGATACTATGCCTCCCAGGGGCCATGTATACCCTTTGTCTACGAATGAGAACTTAGTCTTAGAGGAGTATATTCGTGAAAACCTAGACAAAGGGTTCATTAGGAGATCCTCCTCTCCTGCTGGGGCTGGATTTTTTTTTGTTAAAAAGAAGGATGGTTCTTTAAGACCTTGCATTGACTACCGAGGTTTGAACAAGATAACCATTAGAAATGCCTATCCGATCCCCTTGATCACTGAGCTTTTTGATCGATTAAAGGGTTCCAAGATTTTCACTAAGTTAGACCTCAGAGGTGCTTATAACTTGGTGAGAATTCAGCAGGGACACGAGTGGAAGACTGCGTTCAATACTCGTTATGGGCACTATGAGTATACTGTAATGCCTTTTGGTCTCTGTAATGCCCCGGCGGTATTTCAGGATCTAATTAATGAAGTTCTTAGGGAGTTTCAACATGACTGTGTTATTGTATACCTCGATGATATACTTATACATTCCAGGGAGATTGAGATTCACCACGCACAGGTCAGAAGGGTTTTGCACAAACTTCTTCAACATGGCTTGTACTGCAAATTAGAGAAATGTGGCTTTGACCAATCCCAGACTACCTTTCTTGGTTACGTGATTTCTGGAGAGGGGTTTGAAATGGATCCGGAGAAACTCCAATCCATTTTAGATTGGCCTTTACCTAAGGGTCTCAAGGCCATTCAGAGATTTATTGGTTTCTCTAATTATTACAGACGTTTCATTAAGGGTTACTCCTCTATTATTGCTCCTATCACCAATATGACCAGACAACGGGCTGACACCAAGAATTGGTCTACTGAAGCACTTCTGGCTTTTAAGACTCTCAAGGAGCTGTTTGCTTCCGCACCAATTTTAGTTCACCCTGATACTACTCTGCCTTTCCTACTCGAAGTTGACGCTTCTGAGACGGGTATAGGTGCCATCCTGTCCCAAAGGTTGGGTGTGGATAAACCATTACATCCATGTGGGTATTTTTCCAAAAAATTATCGGGCACTGAGAGCAGATATGACATTGGTGACAGGGAACTCCTAGCGGTTATCATGGCTTTAAAGGAGTGGAGACATCTATTGGAGGGGACTTTGCATCCTGTTACCATTTTGACGGATCATAAAAACTTATCCTATATTGGGGAGGCTAAACGATTATCATCGAGACAGGCCCGTTGGTCTATATTCCTCACTCACTTCAATTACATACTCACATATAGGCCTGGTTCTAAGAATTCTAAAGCTGATGCCTTGTCTCGCCAACATGAACCTTCTGCCATATCTGAGCCGGTGTTATCCTCTATAGTACCTAAGTGTAACATCATCGCTAACACAACTCTCAAAATCCATTCTCCGCTTCTGGATCAGATCAGGAGCTTGCAGCATCTGGCACCTAGACTGACTCCTGCGTCTAGACACTTCGTTCCTCCTGAACTCCAACTGGAGCTCTTACAGTGTCTTCACGAGAGTAAGGTGGCTGGTCATCCGGGCGTTCGCAAAACATATTCCTTGATCTCTAAGGATTTCTGGTGGCCTTCTTTACGGAGGGATATTAAGGATTTTATCGGAGCCTGTGAGGTCTGTACTAAGACTAAACTACCTCATTCGCTTCCTTGTGGTTTCTTACATCCCCTGGAAGTTCCAGAAAAACCTTGGTCCTGTTTGGCGATGGATTTTATTGTGGATTTGCCTGTTTCAAAAAAGCACACTGTTATTCTCACAGTGGTGGATAGGTTTACCAAGATGGCTCATTTCGTGCCTTTACCTAAACTTCCGACCTCACCTGAATTAGCGGAGATTTTTGCTAAAGAGATCTTTCGCTTACATGGGATACCTTCCGAGATTACTTCTGATAGAGGTTCCCAGTTTGTTTCACGTTTCTGGAGATCATTCTGTTCTCAACTAGGCATTAAATTGAATTTTTCTTCTGCTTATCACCCTCAGTCTAACGGAGCCGCTGAACGTACCAATCAAAAGATTGAACAATATCTGCGTTGTTTTGTTTCTGAACACCAGGACGATTGGGTCGCTCTGATTCCTTGGGCAGAGATCACACACAATAATCTTGTGGCGAAACCAACCTCGCCACGTGTCCTTGGAGGGGGCTGATTGCCCGCCTCTTGCCTTTGGACTATGGACCAGACTTTATGGGAATGTGATACCCCAGATAGCCATACCATGGAGCCTATTCATATAATGAAAGACTATGGGAAAGACTTTAGCTCCATGGCAATTGTGCTGTGTGAGTAGGATCTGCGCGCTATTCGGTAGTTTTGTGCGCTCAGATCCCAGCTATCTGGGGATAGGTGAAATGTCTGTGTGTTATGTGTAAATGTGACTTTATGTATTTTAAAGTGTTTTATGTTGTTTTGCAACCATGTGGTTAATGGAGTCTGCCTTTAGTCCTGGGTAATTGGATTACTTCTCCAATTAACTCCAGGGCAGAAGGGAGGAAACCAGGGTGCATTGTGGGGATGTTTTTCTGCCAGCCAGAAAGGAACAAAAGATACTTTTAGTAACTTTTAAACCCCTGGTCGGATTCATGCCATTTTTTAATATGTTGTTCCCCTGAATGGATTGATTGTGGATATGTATTTTTATGTGAATGTGATGTATGGTTTTAAAGTTATGAAAGTTGTGTAAAAGTATATTTTACTCTGTATGCATAATGGGATTATGTGTCACACTAAGGGGAGGGGATGTGTGGGAGGTAACATCTATGTCATTGGTTATTTTATGCCTCCCCCTGGGTGTGGCCTGTATGTGTGAGTTGGAAATAAAAGCCAGACTGGATGAGCCAGTCCAGAGTTCCTGTTTTACCCTCAAAGTGATGTGTCGTCTCATTATTGGGGGAAGGATTTAATGTATGCTGTTCCAGTTGACTGCTAGGAGTACAAGCCTATTCGTATGGTTCCTATTCAATGGTCTACAGCATTCATACGCTTGGGAGAATTTAAAGGTTTCTCGGATTCGGTGATTATGGTGTCTGCCAGAGTGCTTGGAGTCCTCAGGAAGCGCTAGGAGCATCCATTAACGGAGGTACCAAGTCGGGGTGCCAGGCGATCCGTTACATTGGTGGCAAGCGGTGGGATGGCGTCCTAGTGCGAGGTAAAGCAGCTCAGAGACACTGTTTGGATTTACAAATTGAGGGCAACGCTAGCACTCGTGCAGCGCCCCTGGGAGCAGACAAGTATGGAAGGTTCTGGCTCTGGAGATGATTGGCTGGCCGAGGTGAGGCAGCGAGTGGCCGAGTATGGGGATGATATACCCATGGAGACACGCCGGGTGATCTGGAACCAGGTCATGGCTGAGCGAAACACAAGGCTGGACCGAGAATTCCGGTTGGCAAAAGAGAGGAAGTATGCTCAGCAGCAGGAGCGGTACAGCAGCCGAGTAGAGGCTGCATCCGAGGAGGTTAGCCGTCTTTCCCTGAGGCGGCGGGAGGAACCCGAAGTGGGGGTCCTCATAGACTGGTCCTGTGAGGAACCACAACAGGCAGGTAGAGATGGGACCAAGGTCTCTCCACCGGGCCCTTACTCACAAATGTTGCGGGGCCTCACGGATTGGTCCTGGGAAGACCCACAGATGGCAGGTGGAGATGGGACTGCGGTCTCTCTACCGGCCCTACAGGGATGCTGGGCAGTCGGCCCAGATCCCCAGCGGCAGTGTGCGTTACAGGGAGCTGAAGGAGATGTCCTTGCTCCCCAGTGGCAGTCTACGGTTCAGGGAGAGGAGGTTGTTATTCCCTCTCCCCACCGACAACCTAACCCACCAAGGGGAGACAGTAAACCCCTCACCAGCGCAGATGGGACCGTGGTCTCTGCGCCCTGCCTACAGGGAGTACAGAGGGTCAGCCCTGCTCCCCAGCTGCTGAAAGTGTGTAAGGGAGAGGAGTTTGTTACCCCCTCTCCCCAGCGGCAGCTTAGCACACCAAGGGGAGACAGTAAGCCCCACACCAGTGCAGATGGGACCGTGGTCTCTGCGCCCAAGTTACAGGGAGCTGAAGGGGCCGTCATCCCTCCCCAGCGGCAGTGTGATTTGTTGGGGATTGGGAGCCCAGTCTCCATTCCCCAGCGGCAGAGTATCCAGCAGGGAATGGAGAGCCCAGCCCCCTTTCCCCCACAGCAGGACTCTGTGCTGGGAGGAGAGACAGTCGGTCTCCCTCCGCAGAGACGGGAAGTATGCATGGGAGAGGAGATTGTTACCTCCTCTCCCCAGCGGCGGATCATTAATGTACAGGGAATAGAGAGCCCAGTCTCCATTCCCCAGCGGCAGAGTGTTCTAATGGGAGAGGAGCTGGTTACCACCTCTCCCCAGCGGCAGCTTAATGTACCAGGGGGAGACTGTAAGCCCCACACCTGTGCAGATGGGACCGTGGTCTCTGCACTTCCAGCACAGGGGGTAGGGACGGTCGGTCCTGCCCCCCCACAACAGGGCTGTTTAGCCAAAGGGGAGACAGTCTGTCTCCAGCAGCAGAGCTGTGTAACTAAAGGGGAGACAGTCGGTCTCCAGCAGCAGAGTTGTGTAACTCAAGGGGAGACAGTCGGTCTCCAGCAGCAGAGCGGTGTAACTCAAGGGGAGACAGTCGGTCTCCAGCAGCAGAGCGGTGTATTTAAAGGGGAGACAGTCGGTCTCCAGCAACCAGGCTCCAACCAGACTACTCCCGTGGTAGTGCTGGCAACAGGACAGAGTACCGCTGGTCTCTGCCCCCTCAGCAACCTACCAAGGCAGCCTACCAGTCCCCCACACAGCCGTGGTGAGGCACCTGAACCTGGACAAGATTTTCCCTCACCCAGGTGTAGTAACTGTTTATTGTGGGTGGGCTGCTCTGCTGTTTCTGTCTTGTGGGTGGGCTGCTGGACTAACAAGGGCACTGACCGGCAGGAGGTCAAGTACCCTGTTAGTCTGGGGGGTAAAGGGGAGAAGTGTGGCGAAACCGACCTCGCCACGTGTCCTTGGAGGGGGCTGATTGCCCGCCTCTTGCCTTTGGACTATGGACCAGACTTTATGGGAATGTGATACCCCAGATAGCCATACCATGGAGCCTATTCATATAATGAAAGACTATGGGAAAGACTTTAGCTCCATGGCAATTGTGCTGTGTGAGTAGGATCTGCGCGCTATTCGGTAGTTTTGTGCGCTCAGATCCCAGCTATCTGGGGATAGGTGAAATGTCTGTGTGTTATGTGTAAATGTGACTTTATGTATTTTAAAGTGTTTTATGTTGTTTTGCAACCATGTGGTTAATGGAGTCTGCCTTTAGTCCTGGGTAATTGGATTACTTCTCCAATTAACTCCAGGGCAGAAGGGAGGAAACCAGGGTGCATTGTGGGGATGTTTTTCTGCCAGCCAGAAAGGAACAAAAGATACTTTTAGTAACTTTTAAACCCCTGATCGGATTCATGCCATTTTTTAATATGTTGTTCCCCTGAATGGATTGATTGTGGATATGTATTTTTATGTGAATGTGATGTATGGTTTTAAAGTTATGAAAGTTGTGTAAAAGTATATTTTACTCTGTATGCATAATGGGATTATGTGTCACACTAAGGGGAGGGGATGTGTGGGAGGTAACATCTATGTCATTGGTTATTTTATGCCTCCCCCTGGGTGTGGCCTGTATGTGTGAGTTGGAAATAAAAGCCAGACTGGATGAGCCAGTCCAGAGTTCCTGTTTTACCCTCAAAGTGATGTGTCGTCTCATTATTGGGGGAAGGATTTAATGTATGCTGTTCCAGTTGACTGCTAGGAGTACAAGCCTATTCGTATGGTTCCTATTCAATGGTCTACAGCATTCATACGCTTGGGAGAATTTAAAGGTTTCTCGGATTCGGTGATTATGGTGTCTGCCAGAGTGCTTGGAGTCCTCAGGAAGCGCTAGGAGCATCCATTAACGGAGGTACCAAGTCGGGGTGCCAGGCGATCCGTTACAAATCTTGTTTGCGATTCAACTCACTCTAGCCCCTTTTTCATGAATTATGGTTTTCATCCTTCCATTCTTCCGTCGGTTCCTTCTTCCCAGGGGGTACCGTCGGTTGATACTCATGTTGCCAATCTGAAGAAGTTGTGGGATCAGACTCGACAAATTCTCCTACATAATTCTATACTGTATAAAAAACACGCTGACAAACGCAGAAGGCCGGCTCCTAGTTTTGTCCCTGGTGATAGGGTATGGTTGAGTACTAGAAACATTCGTTTGAAAGTACCGTCTATGAAATTCGCTCCTTGCTACATTGGACCCTATAGGATCCTGAATCGAATTAATCCTGTTGCGTATCGCCTAGCGCTCCCCTCTGCCTTACGTATTCCTAATTCCTTTCATTTTTCCTTGCTAAAACCCCTGATCTGTAACAGATTCTCCTCCAAGGTCTCCTCTCCTCACTCTGTTCAGGTTGAGGGTCAGGAGGAGTACGAAATCAACTCCATCATCGATTCTCGAATCTCCCGGGGGAAAATTCAATACCTGGTTGACTGGAAGGGATATGGTCCAGAAGAGAGGACCTGGGTACCACAGGAGGATGTCCATGCTCCTCGTCTTCGCAGGGCTTTTCATTCCCGCTTTCCATCTCGTCCCGGTTCCTTCCGCCCGGTGGGCGTTTCTGAGAGGGGGGGTACTGTCAGGGTACCTGTAGTCTCTACCCCTGAGACGGGTAGAGACTTAGACGTTTTTCCATCCAGACGGCATGATTCTCCCGTTCCTCGCGGTCCCCTCGCGCATGTAAACGCCGGCCGCGAGAGAACTATGCCTTTTTGTAACGTGACGCTCAATAGTCGACGTCATGACGCTATTCTAGCCCGACCTGTCAGTCAAATCCCGGACACGAATCAGGTCTCGGCGGAGGCGTGATTAGTCTCTAGAACCAGGGTATTTAAGGGAGCTCTCAGCATTTGCTCATTGCCCTGTCGTGGTTCTAGCCAGCCTAGTCACACAGTGCTCTTGTATACTCCTGTCTTTTGGTTCTGACCCGGCTTTGTTATTACTTACCTGTCTTCTCTGTTATCCTTGACCCGGCTTGTCTCTCGCTTACCTGTCTTCTCGTTCCCTCGACCTTACCTGTCTTCTCGTTCCCTCGACCTCGGCTTGTCCCTGACCATTCTATACGTAGTATTACGTTAAGTCCGGCCATTCTAAGGTCCGGTATACGTATCTGCTACTCTTTGTACTCTGCGTGTTGGATCCCTGTCCCGATCCTGACAGTCGCATCATGAACTTCTTCTTGGTTTAAACTATTAAGCAATTATTAATCTCCATATCCACATCCCTAAGATTTTCTTTGTGTTTTGATGATAAGACTAATTGAAGCAAAAGTGAAACCTTCTGACTCAATATACTATTCTTACATAAATTGAGTTACTTATTTATCAAAAGTAGACATTTTAGAAAGAATGTAAGCCTCTTGTGTCATTTTTTTTCCTTTTAAGTACTTCTGTAATATGACTATCTCCCATTTTATCTTTAATTATTTTTGAAAATGTTTTCAAAACCCAATTTTAACATTAATACATAGTGTAAGGGAACTTCCATTAAACAGGCAGAGTGTGCAAAGTTCCCCCTGTAACGGACCGTTTTGCACACATTAGGTTAAAAACCGTTTAGGCGATATTACCCTTTCAGATGCACAGGCAGCTACTGCAAGCACCAATCTGCCGAACTGCAAACAACACGAATCCTCCAACTCCCAAACAGGAAACACACAAACACTGGAAACAGCCGAACAGGAAAAGCATACAATCAGCTTACACTCTTGGCAATCAGCATACAATCCAATTCCCCCAATAACGAGAGGACACTTCGTTTTGAGGTTCAAGCTGAATCTGGTTTACTAGTTTAATGGGGCTACCTGCCCGGCTTTTATGCAGGTCTCCCACCTGGTGGACACTCCCCCAGAGGACCAGATGGAAGACTGGGATACATATTGGACATTGACCAATCACAAGCTTACAATCCCACAATGTATCACAATCCCTCTTCTCTGCCCTGGAGATAATTGGGAAGTAATCCAATTATCTCCAAGGACAGAGGCAAAACTCCATTAACCACATGGCAGACAAAGGACAATAAAATACATTCAAATATCCAATGTTACACTTACTAAACAAAACATATACATTCTACCTATCTCCAGATAGCTTAGACCTGAGTGCACATTATTACCGAATTGCGCTCAGATCACATGCATACAGTTCAATCGCCATGGAGCCAAAGTCTTTCGTTACACGAATAGGCTCCATGGCATGGCTGGGGTGATGCTGTTCATAGGGTTAAACTACATTACTTGAAAGCAGTCTCTATTAAGTAGACTCTTTCAAGTAGGAGTTAGAAAACCAGGAGTTGCTTGGAGTGGTTTGTAAACTGTGGAGAGTGGTTTGTATTTTATTTTTGTTTAATTGGTTCAGTTGGTAAAGTTGAAAAAAAAAAAAGTTTTTTTTTTTTTTTTAATTCTGTGTTCTGGTTTTTCCCCCTCTTTTGTGCTGTTGCTTGATTGATTGGGGGGAGTGTTGATTAATTGCACCTGTGTGGGATTTGCATCCCCATAAAGGCACATCCTTAACTCACTGAGCTTACTCACATTACTTGAAAGTAGACTCTTTCAAGTAGGAGTTAGAAAATCAGGAGTTCAAACTAACAAGGGGTTTGAACTAACAAGGTAATTGTTTTATTGTTCTATACCTGGGGAAATGAGTGTTAGCAAGATTGCTGGTTTGACTCAATGCACATCTTGTTGCATGTATGGATGCCTGGATGTCCCCGTCCAGGGTCCATACCTCTGTGGCGGTTGTGTGCGAGTGGCTTCTCTGCAAGCTCAGATTAGAGATCTTGAGAAGCAAATCACAACTTTGAGGGAGATTGACAATCTTGAGAGGGGTCTGCTGCTCACTGAGCAGAGTTTAGTGGGGACAGGTAGTGGAGAGGGAGGAGATAAGACAGATGGGGAACAGGCATGTAGCTGGGTGACAGTGGGGTGAGGAAGCAGGGGGGGAGGGAAGAGGCAAGGGCTAGCTAGTCTTGATTTGGTGCAACCTAGCAGATTTGCCCGTTTGAGTGAAGATGTTGGGAGCTTCAGCTCAGGAGTAGCTGTATTAGAGGAAGCCAAGGTAACAGCCCCCCTAGTATCGGTGGGGATAAAAATGTAAGGAAGGCAAGACAGGTTGTGGTGGTAGGGGACTCTATCATTAGGAGAGCAGATAGGCAATCTACCGCTCTGATCGGCTCAACCGGACAGTTTGCTGTCTCCCGGGTGCTCGGTTCCGGCATGTTGCTGACAGAGAGGATGGATTATTGGGAGGGGCTGGGGATGACCCAGCGGTCATGGTCCATGTTGATACCAATGACAAAGTAAAAGGAAGATGGAAGGTCCTAAAGAATGATTTCAGGGAATTAGGTAGCAAACTTAAGAAAAGGACATCCAAGGTGGTATTCTCTGAGATATTACCTGTGCCACGCGCTACAGTGGAAAGGCAGCGGGAGATTAGAGAGGTCAATGCGTGGCTTAAGTCTTGGTGCAGGAAGGAGGGTTTGGGGTTTTTAGAGCACTGGGACGACTTTGCGATTGGGTACAACCTTTATAGTAGTGATGGATTGCACCTAAACGGGAGATGGTCTGCAGTGCTGGGTGATAGGATGGCTAGAAGGTTGGAGGAGATTTTAAACTAGTAGTAGGGGGGAAGGTTATAGCAATCTACAAAATGAAGATAGGACAGAAAGGAGATGGGCTTTAGCACAGTATAAGGGGGGTGGAGACGGGGGGAGGGGCAAGCTCAGAACAGAGAAGCTATGTAATGTTTATAATTCACAAAATATACAAGTGACGCATGATATTAAATGCATGTTTACTAATGCAAGGAGCCTAAATAACAAAATGGGGGAACTAGAGGCATGCGTATACACTAAACAATATGATATAATAGGCATAACTGAAACATGCTGGGATGACACACATGACTGGACAGTTAACTTAAATGGGTACATGTTATTTAGGAAGGATAAAAACAAGAAGGGTGGTGGGGTATGTTTGTATGTCAACCATGATTTAAAGCCAAATCTTAAGCAAATGGAATGCGATGAGGAAAATGTGGAAACTTTATGGGTAAATATCTGCTTGGGGGAAAAGAAGGGAAAACAACTATTGGTTGGGATATGCTATAAACCACCTAATGTTAATATTGACGAGGAACAACAGCTGTTTGAGCAAATTGAGAAAGCTGCAAATCTGGGTAACACGTTAATTATTGGAGATTTTAATTACCCAGACATAAATCGGGACAGAGGGACTAGTAGCTCAGCAAAGGGAATTAGGTTTTTAAACTTGTTAAATGACACCTTCATGTCACAACTTGTACAATCACCAACTAGAATGGACGCTTGTCTATACCTGGTTTTAACAAACAACGTTGATCTTTTGACCAACATTCAAGTAGGTGAGCACTTGGGAAATAGTGATCACAATATAGTGTCCTTTGAAATAAACTCAAAAAAACAAAAGCACATGGGGTATACTAAAACATATAATTTTAAAAAGGCCAATTTCAATAAGTTAAGGGAAGCTTTACAATATATTGCCTGGCATAAACTCTTTAGTGAAAAGAACACTGGGGATAAATGGATCATCTTCCAACAAATATTAGAAAGGTACATTTCTCAGTATGTACCATTGGGAAATAAATATAAAAGAAACAAATTAAAACCAATGTGGCTTAGTAGAGAAGTAAAACAAAAGATTAAAAATAAGAAAAGGGCATTTAAAGCATTTAAATCGGACAAATCAGATGCATCTTATAAAAGATATAAGGAAGCAAATAATGCGTGCAAAAAGGCAATTAGACTTGCTAAACTTCAAAATGAAAAAATGATAGCTAAAGAGAGCAAAACCAACCCCAAAGCATTTTTTAAGTACATAAATTCTAAAAAACCCAAACATGAAGTGTAGGTACACTAAAAACTGAAACGGGGGTGTTAGTTAATGAAGACCAGGAAAAGGCAGGAATTTTAAATAACTATTTCTCCTCCATATATATTAAGGAAGAACCCATGGCAATAGATGTGCAAATGATTGCTGCTAAAAACTTACAGAATAATTTTAATTGGTTAACTCAAGACAAGGTGCTGCAGCAACTAAAGAAAGTTAATATAAACAAAGCTCCAGGGCCTGACGGTATCCATCCACGTGTACTTAAGGAATTAAGTGTAGAAATAAGTGAACCTCTGTTTTTAATCTTTCAAGATTCTTTTCTTTCAGGAAGTGTTCCGGAGGATTGGAGGAAGGCAGATGTGGTTCCTATATTCAAAAAGAGTTCAAAATCCTTGCCTGGAAATTATATACCTGTGAGCTTAACTTCTGTGGCTGGTAAAATATTTGAAAGGTTATTAACCCCTTAAGGACAGAGCTTCAGAAGCTTGTCTTTCACTTAATAACAACGGCATTTTTTGCATTTTTTGCATTTTTTGCTATTTGCGTTTAACTGCAATTTGCATTTTACTAATTTATTGCACAGACACATATTATATACCGTTTTTTAAAGGACAGAAAGGGCTTTAATTTGATGTAACACACACACACATATATATATATATATATATATATATATATATATATATATGTATAAATGCTTATTTATTATAAAAAAATACAGAAATATGCAAAAAAATGAATTTTTGTGTGGTTTTTTTTACAGTTTTTGCAATAATAATGTGTACATAATTAGTGCAGGTTAAGGAAAGTAATTAAAAATAAATTCATTTAGTTGTTCTGAATTACAGAATATATAATGTGTCTGGGATTTTAAGTTTTTTTTTGGTAGTTACAGGTCACAAAGCACAAGGAGTAAAATAAACTTTTTATGTGGAGCGATTTTAGAATTTGGTATGTTTGTCTTGTAAGCCTAATAGCCATAAAAGAAAACAAAATTGCCACACAAAAGTATATATTTATATAAAGTAGACACCACAGGCTATTTACCTAAGGTTGTTTTGACACTTTCTACGTAGCCATTTTACCGCCAACCTCTGCTAAATATTGGAGTAAAATTGTGTTTTTTGGAGGTTTTCGCACACAAACTTATAACAAAGAACTTCTCATGTGTATTTTGTAAAGTTGGTGTGTGCTATTCCTGTACAAAGTTTTATTATGTGTTCAGTTACTTCTGCTGAGTACAACGGTACCCCCATTGTATGTCTTTGGCACTATTTCGTGAAGCTACAGTGCCATATAGGAGACCTGTCCTTTTCAGTATTCACAGTAGAATTTTGAGAGACGGATTTAATGAGCCTATGCTTCCATTTGGGGTATTATAGTAGTTTGACTGTTCAAAAAACCCCCACAAAGGCCTACCATTTGTAAAAGTAGACACTCCAGGGTATCTCATAAGGTGCATATTGTGCCTTAACATGCCCCCATTTTTTTACCATTACATGCCAAAGTATGTGGTAAAAAATAATTTTGTGCATTTTTTACATATGGATTGCATTTTTGCTGGGCATTTTGTATATTTCATGTGTGCCACTAAGTTCAAACCCCCCAAATTATGCTCAGCTAAGTCTTCTGAGTAAAAGGACACCCCCATTGTATGTCTATGGCACTATTTCGTGAAGCTACAGTGCCATATAGGAGACCAAGCCATATCAGTTTTGACCGAACTTTGAATTTTGACGCCGGGCCTATGTGCAATTTCCAAGCATCTTTGCAGGTTTTAAATTCAAACTACCCCACAAAGGCCTACCATTTCTTAAAGTAGACACCCCAGGGTATTTCAAAGGGCATATTTTGAACCTTAGCGTGGGATCATTTTTCCGCTAGCTTGTACCAGGTGTAGTGGTAATAAGCGTTTTTTCTGCCTTTTTGACACACAAAGTGAGTTTGCACAGTATATTTTGCAAACCTTATGTGTACTACCACTGTATAATACTTCATATGTTGCTCAGCTATGTCTGCTGAGTACAAAAATACCCCGTATGTACCTTTGCCAGGTATATGTGGACATCGGAGGGGCACATTTGGGACACAGCCATTCAATTTTTTTCAAACTTTCAATTTTTACGCTGTGCCCATGTCCCATTTTAGAGTATTTTACCAGGCTATATAAACCAAATACCCCATAAAGCCATACCATTTCTTAAAGAAGACATCCCAGGGTATTTCAAAAGGCATATTTTGAACCTTAGCGTGGGATCATTTTTCCGCTAGCTTGTACCAGGTGTAGTGGTAATGAGCGTTATTAAATGTATTTTTTTACTTTTTAAAACTTTTTTTACTTTTTAAAATCATTTTTTAAACTTTTGTTTTGATTATTCATTTTTTTAAAGTTTCCTAAACTTTCGTAAAACTTTTTTTTACAGATTTACATTTTTCTAAGCTTTTTTTTTTACGTTAACCCCTAACTAGCAGTAAGCAGCACTAACAGTAAATTCCCCATTTTCCCATAACTCCCACCCACCCCAGCTAGCAAAATATTTAATTATACAATATTTAAATTAGTTAATTAAATAAATTTAACCCCTGAGGGTTAAAAAATAAATAAAAGTTAATCGTCAGGGGTTAAAAAAAATTAGATCACAGTATAATACTGTGATCTGTATTTTGATCACTGTAGGCAGTGATCGACTGGCAGGGAAGGGGTTAATTTTTATTTGGACTGGGTAAAGGGTTTATTTTTTTAATTTTTTTACTTAAACGTTATTAAAACTTTTTTTTTTACTTAATTTTTTAACTTTTTAAAGCTTATTTTGAAACTTTTTTTAACGTTAACCCCTAGTTAGCGTAATACTAAATCCCCCAATTCCCCACTAACTTCCACCCTGCCCAGCTAGCTAAATTTATAATTTTAAAATATTTAAATTAATTAATAAAATAAATTGAACCCCTGAGGGTTAAAAAAAAAAAGAATTAACCCTCAGGGGTTAAAAAAAAAATCAGATCTTAGTAAAATGTAATCCCTGCCAATTGATCACTGTAGGCAGTGATCAATTGGCAGGGAAGGGGTTAATTTTTTATTAAAATGGGTAAAGGGGGGGTAAAGGGGGGTGGGATTTTAATTTTACTATTTTTTTTTTCACCAGGGGGCAGGATCACTGAAGATCCGTATCCCTGCACTTCACACAGAACCAGGAAGTGCAGGGAGGCGGAGGTGAGTATAGAGAGCACATGTGCCCGCTCAGACATGCTGTCAGAGCGGGCACATGTACTGGGGCAGCCCGATCCAGTGCTCCCGGTCTGCCTCTAATGCAGAGGCAGACCGGAGCACCATTAACCCCACGATCGCCGCGATTGCGGCGATCTGGGGTTAATTTTAACGGGTGACGGACGAGGTCCGTCACTCGTCATTAACGCATTCCCCTGAGTGACGGACCTCGTCCGTCACTCGTCATTAAGGGGTTAAGGGATAATATTTAAGAATTCCTTGAGAAGAACATGGTTATCAGCAACAATCAGCACTGTTTTATGAAGCACAGGTCATGTCAAACTAACTTGATTGCGTTCTACGAAGAAGTAAGTTGAAGTATAGCTCAGGGTGTTGCAGTGGATGTGATCTATTTGGATTTTGCTAAGGCATTTGATACAGTTCCACACAATAGATTAGTGTTCAAACTCAAGGAAATCGATCTTGATGAAAATGCTTGTTCTTGGGTAAAACATTGGCTTAAAAACAGAGTACAAAGAGTTGTCATTAATGGTAAATTTTCAAGCTGCACAGAGGTGGCAAGTGGTGTCCCTCAGGGGTCTGTTCTGGGACTCCTTCTATTTAACATGTTTATAAATGATCTTGAAGACAGCATTGAAAGTCATGTTTCAGTGTTTGCAGATGAGACAAAACTTTGTAAAATAATACAATGTGAGCAAGATATTACTTTGCTGCAGAGGGATTTAGATAGAATGGGGGACTGGACACTCAAATGGCAGATTAAATGTAATGTTGAAAAATGCAAAGTTATGCACTTCGGCGTAAAGAATACACAAGCAACGTATACCCTTAATGGAAGCGAATTAGGGATAACAACACACTAAAAGGACTTGGGAATTGTTATAGACAACAAACTATGCAACAATGTGCAATGTCAATCAGCAGTGGCCAAAGCTAGTAGGTATGTCATGCATGAAAAAGGGCATTCATTCTCGGGATGAGAATATCATTTTGCCTCTTTATAAATCACTGGTAAGACCGACCACAAATTCAATATGCTGAGCAATTTTGGGCACCTGTTCTAAAGAAGGATATTATGGCACTAGAAAAAGTGCAGAGGCGGGCTACAAAATTGATAAAAGGAATGGAACATATCAGCTATCAAGAAAGGTTAACAAATTTAAACCCATTTAGTTTAGAAAAACGTCGCCTGAGAGGGGATATGATAACGTTATACAAATATATTCAGGGCCAATACAAACCATTGTGTGGAAATCTATTCACAAACAGGACTTTACATAGGACACAAGGCCATGCGTTTAGACTGGAAGAAAGAAGATTTCGTCTAAGGCAAAGGAAAGGTTTTTTTTTACTGTAAGAACAATCAGGATGTGGAATTCTCTGCCTGAAGAGGTGGTTTTATCAGAGTCCATACAGATGTTCAAACAGCTACTTGATGCATACTTGCAAAAACAGAATATTCAAGGATATAATCTTTCAATATAGGGTAATAACTGCTTGATCCAAGGATAAATCTGACTGCCATTCTGGGGTCAAGAAGGAATTGTTTTTCCTAGCTTGTTGCAAAATTGTGCTTCAAACTGTTTTTTTTTTGCCTTCTTTTGGATCAACAGCAAAAAACAAATGTGAGGAAGGCTGAACTTGATGGACGCAAGTCTCTTTTCAGCTATGTAACTATGTAACTATGTAACTATGTAGCAGGCATTCGGTTACACTACCAAATGCAGAGGTAAGGAGGCTGGCGGCTCAGCGGTGTTCACGCAAATAAGTGTCCGTTTCCCGTTCCATAGTTTGAGCGCTAAACACCGCTGGCCGTTCGGGAGTTAAAATGGCTGCTGCCAAGTGTTCGGCAAACGAACAAAGGCCAACCAGCATTCGTCAATTAAGCTGCGGTTAACCACAGCTTCTGGGCGGTCAATCGACGGCACACTCCAGTTCCCAGGTTGTCGATCGTTCTGTACTTTGTTCGGTAGATTGAATCTACCGAACACCCCGGCAGAAAGGCATGAATAAGCCTTTCTGCAGGGAAAATAAATGGTTTTAAATGCTGGGCCATAGTCTAAAGGGAGCAGGCGAGCAACCAGGTTCCTCCAGTGGACAGTGGCGAAGTTGGTTCGGCAACACCCCCCACCCCCCAAAAAATAAAAAAAATACTAACAATCCAAACCCCATGTGTTCAATTAAATGCACATGTAATGCAGAAATGTGCCAGAATGATCATTATGAATATATTGATTCCCTTATCTTAATCATGATGACAGGTTTATTTTGCAATCAATACTACTGTAAAGTGCTGATTGTAAAGTGAAAACCTGTAATAATGATTACATATGATCATTATTTAATTGAAACTGGCACATAAAATACAGGTACATGGATTTGGAAGGATGGGATTGGGATGTACATGATGTACATGAAATACACAGATAGAGAGAAAGACAGATTACATTTATATACTTACTATGTAAATATAATGTTGAGAGCAGGCATAGTGGTCAATACATGCTAGACAGAAGGTGTGTGAAGAGGAATAGCCTTGGGTGGGCCAAACACTAGACAGCTTATGCAGTTGCCTAGGGCGCGCCATCCCAGGGGACACAGTCTCCGGGTGACCGTCATGGGGGGGGGGGGGGGGGGAATGGGAGCGCATAGCACAGATCTCCACTCCTGCCAGTCACTGAAAAAAGAGCGGCTCAGCCATGGACCTTGGTGGATGATCTTCTTTTTCCACTCCCTGGTCTGACAGCACTAAGCCATCTCCAAAGAGGCACACAGAGGGCTGGGGGAGAGGCAAAATTGGGCTGGGGTGAGGAAAGATGCACACAGAGAGCTTGGGGGGAGAGGCTCACAGAGGCTGTGGGGTGGAGAGGCTCACAGAGGGCTGGGATGTGAAAGAGGCACACAGAGGGTTGGAGGGGAAAGAGGCACCCAGATGGCTGAGTGAAAAAGGGACACAGAAGGCTGGGTGGAGAGGCACACAGAGGGCTGGGAGGGGAACACTCACAGAGAGGGCTGGAAGGGGGAGACACACATAGAGGTGGAGGGGAAGAGGCACACAGAGTGCTGGTACAGAGTGCTGGTAGGGGAAGAGGCACAAAAAGGACTGTGGAGGAGAGGCACACAGAGTGCTTGAGGGGAAGAGGCACACAGAGGGCTAAGGGATAAAATAGACACACAGAGGGCTGGGGAGAAAGAGTCACACAGAGGGCTGTGAGGGGGAGTCACTCAAAGGGCTGTGGAGGATAGGCACACAGAGTGCTGGGAGGGGAAGATGTACTCAAAGAGCTGTGGAGGATAGGCACATAGAGTGCTGGGGTAAAGAGGCATACAGAGGGCTGGGGGGGGCAAAGAGGCACACAGAGGTCTGAGGGAAAAGAGGCACACACACAGCTGGGAGGGGAAGAGCCACACAGAGGGATTGGGGGAAAGAGGAACACAGAAACCTGGGGGGAAAGAGGCACAGAAAGGGCTGGGGAGGAAAGGCACACAGAGGGCTAGGGGGTAAAAGAGGGACATAGAGGGCTGGGGGAAAGAGTCATATAGAGGGATTGGAGGAGGAGGCACACAAAGGGCTGTGGAGGATAGGCACATGGAGTGCTGGGAGGGGAAGAGGCACACAAAGGGCTGTGAAGGATAGACACACAGAGTGCTGGTGGAAAGAGGAAAACAGAGGGCTAGGGGGGAAAGGGACAAACAGAGGGCTAGAGTGGAAAAGAGGCAAACAGAGGGCTAGGGGAAACGAGGCACACAGACAGCTGGGAGGGGAAGAGGTACACAGTGTGCTGGTAGAGGAAGAGGCAAACAAAGGGCTGGGGAGGAGAGGCACACAGAGTGTTGGGGGAAAGAGGCACACAAATGGGTGTGGAGGAGAGGCACACAGAGGGCTAAGCAGTAAAAGAAGCACTCTGTGGGAAAGAGTCACCTAGAGTACTGGGAGGGGGAGACACACAAATGGCTGTGGAGGATAGGCACACAGAGTGCTGGGAGGGGAAGAGGTACACAAAGGGTTGTGGAGAATAGGTACACAGAGTGCTGGGGAAAAGAGGCACACAGAGGGCTAGAGTGGAAAAGAGGCACACAGAGGGCTTGTGGGAAAGAAGAACACAGACAGCTTGGGGGGAAGAGGCACACAGAGGGCTGGGGGAAAGAGGCACACAGAAAGCTGGGAGGGGAAAGAGTTACACAGAGGGCAGGGAGGGGTGGCACACAAAGGCTGCAGGGGATAGGCACACAGAGTGCTGGGAGGGGAAGAGGTAGACAAAGGGCTGTGGAGGATAGGCACACAGAGTGCTGGGGGGAAGAGGAACACAGAGGGCTAAGGGGAAAGAGGCACACACAGGGCTGGGGAAAAGAGGCACATAGAGGGCTAGAGTGGAAAAGAGGCACACAAAGGGCTGGGGGAAAGATGCACACAGAGGGCTTGAGTGGAAAAGAGGCACACAGAGGACTGGGGGAAAGACAGCTGGGAGGGGAAGAGGCACACAGTGTGCTGGTAGAGGAAGAGGCACACAAAGGTTGAATAGGGGTTAATGTCAGAGTTAGATTACATATTTTAGTTAGATTAAGGGGAGTTAAACATAGCATTATGGTAAATAAATAGGATTATTTTCAAGTTTAGGCTTTGAGTGTTGGAGTTTGAAGTTGTGACGAGACCAATCTCGCCACTCTGCATTGGAGGAGCCTGGTTGCCTGCCTGCTGCCTTTTGACTATGGACCGGCATTTAAATACTTTATTTTCCTATGCAGAAAGGTCTATTCATGTGTAGCGGTACTTACCTTATCCGGGGGCCGGCAGAGGTCCTCTATTCCCGCCGCACGCGGTCCTGCAATGTTCTGACGAAGGCGGGCACTGACCGCGAGATGTGTTCACGTGTCCCGCCTAGCTCTAAGAGCGCGTCGCACGTCTCGGGCGCGCTCTTAAAGGGACAGTGGGAGCCGAAATGTAAAACGGTCTCCCATTGGCCCCTGTCATCCCACATTGCCCATACACTCATGTTTTGGGGGCATGGATATGACAGGGACCAATCAAATTAAATACTAGGGTATTTATACTTACCTCTTCCTTAACTCCCTGCCCTATCATGGTTTCTGATTCAGTTCCCTTTAGCGCTTGTATTGTTTAGTTGTGTTTTTTCGTGTTTGACCTTGGCTTTGTAATTGACTCCGTTTTTCTCTTTATCCCTGTTTTGTCTTGTTTGCCGGCTTACTGATTCCTGTGTACCAGACCTTGGCTAGTTCTTGTTTTCGCAGTCTCTTTGTTCCCTTGACCTCGGCTCGTTCTAAGGTTCGGTAAGACGTATCTGCTTTATATTGTCAATTGTTGGACTAAATCTTGCGTGTTGGGGTAAACTACCGTGACATCATGTATTTCTGCTCTGGCGTTCGGTAGATTCTCGGATTTACTGAATGAACTCATTTAACCTAATTAGCTATGCCATGGAGCCTATTCATGTAATAAAAGACTTTGGCTCCATGGCAATTGAACTGTATGTGTGTGGTCTAAGAGACATTCAGTAATAATGTGCGCTCAGACCTAAGCTACCTGGGGATATGTTGCATGTCTGTATTTTATGTAAATGTAACCTTGTGTATTTTATTGTATTTTACTGTCTTTTTACTGCCATGTGCTTAATGGAGTTTTGCCTCTGTCCTTGGAGATAATTCGATTACTTCCCAATTATCTCCAGGATAGAAGACTCTGTGGAACTGGTTTTGGGCAGAAAAGCCATGCTTCGTTTGGTCACAAAGAACTTCGATCTATCTTTTGAACCAATGGACCAATGTGGATGATTTTGACATATGTTCGTATTTGGAGTATGTTGATTCTGGAAATGTAAGTAATGTGAATGTGATGCATACTTTTAAAGTTATGAATAATGTGGAAAAACTGTATTTCTCTGCCTCTGATAATTGCATTACCCATTGTGTAAGGTAATTGTATCACAGGCAGAGGGGAGGATTTTGTGTGGGAGTCTCGGAGTGCATTGTACGTGTTGTGACAGAGTCTATGGGAGGGTAATAGAAGGAAGGTATCTAGGACCCAGAATCCTCCATAGTCTATACTCATTCACCTGCTGTCAGGGTACCTGTGGTCTCTACCTCCGAAAGAGGTAGAGACTTAGCTGTTCCTCCATCCAGACGGTCTGATGGCTCCCTTCCCCGCGGTCTATCCGGTCATGCTAGGCTGGCCGCGAGGGAGTGACTGCCTTTTACAGCATCTAGGCAGGAAGTAGTCATCAGGACACTCCCCCGGAACGACCTGTCAGTCAATTGCTGCAGGACCAATCAGGACGCCTCGGAGGCGTGGTTACTGCTCTGAACAGGGTATTTAACAGAGCTTCTTTCATTAGCTCATTGCCCTGTCGTGGTTCTAGCTTGTTCTAGTCACTCAGTGCTTGTGTATTCTATTATCCCTTTTGGTTTTGACCCGGCTTGTTTACCTTACTCTGCTTATCTCTGTTACCCTTGATTCGGCTTGTCTCTCGCTTACCTGTCTTCTGTTACCCTCGACCTCGGCTTGTCTTTGACCATTCTATACTGTACTACTTACGTTAGTCCGGCCATTCTAAGGTCCGGTATACGTATCTGGCTACTGTTTGTACTCTGCGTGTTGGATCCCTGTCCCGATCCTGACATTACGACAGGGCCAATGGATCCTGCAAGTACAAACAGTAAGCTGGCTGCTCCTGATCCTAGGTTTGAAGCCATGGATCACAGAATGGATCAGATGGCGCTTGCGCTACAGGCTCTATTAGCTTGTGCCAATAACCCACCAGAGGAGATACGTAATACCCCTGTTTCTCCTGTCGGTTCAGGTCTAGAGGTAGCCACAGTGGGTGCTTCTTCTCACATTACCCCCCCAGTACGCTATGGTGGGGCTCCTGAGAAGTGTCGTGGTTTTTTAAACCAAATTAGTATCCACTTTGAATTGCAACCTCGCTCTTATCCTACAGATAGGGCAAAAGTAGGATTTATTATCACTCTACTCATTGAGAAAGCTCTGAGATGGGCCAACCCACTATGGGAGAACGATAACCCATTAGTTTATAACTATAACGCATTTGTAGCTGCTTTTAGAAGAACATTTGACCCTCCAGGTAGAAAGGTTAATGCAGCCAGATTACTGTTGCGCCTGAGGCAGGAGAACCGAACACTGGTGGATTATGCACTAGAGTTCAGGTCTCTGGCGGCAGAAATCAAGTGGAATGAGCAGGCGTATATGGATGTATTTTTGAATGGCCTATCTGATGTAATCCTTGATGAGGTTGCTACCAGAGAACTCCCTGAGAATTTAGAGGATTTAATTTCGTTCATCTCTCGTATAGATGAACGTCTAAGAGAGAGACAGAACACTCGAGAGAGGAACCAGAGACCTTCTTTTAGGTTAGCTCCCGCTTTTCCAAGTCCTGACTCCACGATATCTTTGCTTACTGAACCTATGCAGATAGGGTATACCCGCCTCTCTGAGGAGGAAAGACAGCACAGGAGAAGAGAGGGTTTGTGTATGTATTGTGGAGCCAAGGGTCATTTACTCTCGAACTGTTCTAACCGCCCGGGAAACGCTCGCACCTAAGTCTCTCTAGAGGACAGGCCTTGGGTGTTTCTATTTTGTCCTCTACTCCTAATTATAAAGATCACAGGCTTCTGCTACCAGTTTCCTTAACTTGGGGGAAGGAAGTAGTAAGGGCTATGGCATTGATAGATTCCGGTGCTGCTGAGAATTTTATCGACCAAGCCTTTGCTAGTAAGAACAATTTCCCATCCCAGCTAACGGAGACACCTTTGGCCGTTGAGGCCATAGATGGTAGACCACTACTAGACCCTGTTATCTTTCGTGAGACCTTACCCATTGATTTAAATGTTGGTATCCTACACGTGGAGAATATATCTCTTATGCTCATTTCGTCTCCTTCCGTTCCCATAGTTCTGGGGTACCCATGGTTGAAAAAACATAACCCTATTATCGATTGGGAGTTAGGAGAGATACTCTCGTGGGGCCAGGGCTGCCAGGATCGGTGTTTGTGCAAGGTTTCTCCATTAGCTAATATTAACATACCAGAGAATCCTACTCAGTCCACAGAAAGACAAATACCAGACCTTTACCTAGACTTAAGGGCAGTGTTTGACAAGAAGAATGCCGATTCTTTGCCTCCACACAGGTCATTTGACTGTAAGATTAAGCTTCTACCCGGCACTATGCCTCCGAGGGGCCATGTATATCCTTTGTCTGTTCAGGAAAACTCGGTTCTAGAGGAGTATATTCAGGAGAATTTAGAAAAGGGATTCATCAGGAGGTCTTCTTCTCCGGCCGGGGCTGGGTTCTTTTTCATTAAGAAGAAGGATGGCACGCTGAGACCTTGTATCGATTACCGAGGCTTGAATAAAATAACTGTCAGAAATGCCTATACTATCCCACTGATTACCGAGTTATTTGATCGTCTTAAGGGCTCCAAAATCTTCACCAAGTTAGATCTCAGAGGGGCTTACAATTTGGTGAGAATCCAGCAAGGTCACGAGTGGATGACGGCATTCAATACCCGGTATGGCCATTACGAATACACTGTTATGCCATTTGGACTATGCAATGCGCCTGCAGTATTTCAAGATTTGATTAATGAGGTACTTAGGGAGTTTCAGCATGATTGTGTTATTGTTTACCTGGACGACATACTAATACACTCTAAGGAGATTGAGACTCACCATAGACAGGTCAGAAAGGTATTACACAAGCTGCTGCAACATGGCCTATATTGCAAATTGGAGAAGTGCAGTTTTGATCAGTCTCAGGTAGACTTTCTTGGATACGTGATTTCTGGGGAAGGTTTTAAAATGGATCCTGTAAAACTCCAATCTATTTTAGACTGGCCCTTGCCCAAAGGACTCAAGGCTATCCAAAGGTTTATTGGTTTTTCCAACTACTATAGGCGCTTCATTAAAGGATACTCCTCTATCATTGCGCCTATTACCAATATGACCAAACAAGGGGCTGATACTAAGTTCTGGTCTAAGGAAGCTCTTGGTGCTTTCAAGACTCTCAAGGAACTTTTTGCCTCGGCTCCCATTCTAGTCCATCCTGATACGACTCTGCCTTTCTTGCTTGAGGTCGATGCCTCTGAGACAGCAGTTGGGGCTGTTCTGTCTCAAAGGTTAGGGGTGGATAAACCGTTACACCCTTGTGGTTTCTTCTCTAAGAAATTTTCTGGGCCTGAGAGCAGATATGACATCGGGGAAAGGGAACTGTTAGCAGTCATTAAAGCCTTAAAGGAGTGGAGACATTTGTTGGAGGGGACCCTACACCCTATTACGATTTTGACGGACCACAAAAACTTGTCCTATATTGGGGAGGCTAAGCGCTTATCCTCTAGACAAGCTCGTTGGTCCTTATTCCTGACTCACTTCAATTATGTACTGACTTACAGACCTGGTTCTAAAAACTCTAAAGCCGATGCATTATCTCGCCAATATGAACCTTCTACTGTACCTGAACCAGTTCTTTCTTCTATAGTTCCGAAATGCAATATCATTGCTAATACGAATCTCAGGATTCATTCTCCATTACTGGCCGAGATCATCAAGTTGCAACATCTAGCACCTAAACAGACTCCTGCGGGCCGTCATTTCGTTCCTCCTGCTCTTCAACTGGAACTTTTACAGTGTTTACATAATAGCAAGATGGCGGGACATCCTGGTATTCGCAAAACTTACGCGTTGATCTCTAAGGACTTCTGGTGGCCTGCTTTACGGAGGGATATTAAGGAGTTCATCGCTGCATGTGAAGTTTGTACTAAAACCAAACAACCCCATACGCTTCCATGTGGATTCCTGCACCCCTTGGAGGTTCCAGAAAAACCATGGTCCTGTTTGGCCATGGACTTTATTGTCGATCTACCTATCTCTAAAAGACAGACTGTTATCCTCACTGTGGGTGACAGGTTTACTAAGATGGCACACTTCATTCCCCTGCCTAAACTCCCGTCTTCTCCCGAATTGGCAGAGATATTCGCTAAGGAGATTTTTCGCCTACATGGGATACCCTCTCAAATTGTATCGGACAGAGGCTCCCAATTTGTTTCCCGCTTTTGGAGGTCCTTCTGCTCTCAACTTGGTATTAAATTAAACTTTTCTTCTGCCTATCATCCTCAGTCTAACGGAGCTGCTGAACGTACCAACCAGAAAATTGAACAATATTTACGATGCTTTGTTTCTGAACACCAGGATGATTGGGTCGGTTTGATTCCTTGGGCGGAGTTTGCACACAACAATCTCGTTTGCGATTCTACTCATTCAAGCCCCTTCTTCATGAATTATGGTTTTCATCCGTCTATTCTTCCTTCGGATTCTCCTTCCCAGGGGGTGCCGTCGGTTGATGTTCATGTTGCCAATTTGAGGAAGTTGTGGGATCAAACTCGACAAATCCTTGTGCACAACTCTATGTTGGTCAAGAAACACGCTGATAAACGTAGAAGGGCGGCTCCGGTCTTTGTTCCAGGTGATAGGGTATGGCTGAGCACGAGGAACATCCGTTTAAAAGTGCCCTCCATGAAGTTCGCTCCTCGTTATATTGGACCCTACAGGGTGCTGACCCGTATCAATCCAGTTGCGTATCGTTTAGCTCTTCCTAATACCTTACGCATCCCGAACTCGTTTCACGTTTCATTGCTGAAACCACTCATATGTAACAGATTTTCCTCCACAATAGCCCCTCCTCGCTCCGTTCAGGTGGAGGGTCAGGAGGAGTATGAGGTTAACTCTATTATTGATTCTCGAATCTCCCGGGGGAGAGTACAATATCTGGTTGATTGGAAGGGATATGGTCCTGAGGAGAGGAGTTGGGTACCTCAGGAGGATGTTCATGCTCCCCGTCTCCGCAGGGCGTATCACTCTCGCTTCCCATCTCGTCCCGGTTCATTCCGCCCGGTGGGCGTATCTGAGAGGGGGGGTACTGTCAGGGTACCTGTGGTCTCTACCTCCGAAAGAGGTAGAGCCTTAGCTGTTCCTCCATCCAGACGGTCTGATGGCTCCTTCCCCGCGGTCTATCCGGTCATGCTAGGCCGGCCGCGAGGGAGTGACTGCCTTTTACAGCATCTAGGCAGGAAGTAGTCATCAGGACACTCCCCCGGAACGACCTGTTAGTCAATTGCTGCAGGACCAATCAGGACGCCTCGGAGGCGTGGTTACTGCTCTGAACAGGGTATTTAACAGAGCTTCTTTCATTAGCTCATTGCCCTGTCGTGGTTCTAGCTTGTTCTAGTCACTCAGTGCTTGTGTATTCTATTATCCCTTTTGGTTTTGACCCGGCTTGTTTACCTTACTCTGCTTATCTCTGTTACCCTTGATTCGGCTTGTCTCTCGCTTACCTGTCTTCTGTTACCCTCGACCTCGGCTTGTCTTTGACCATTCTATACTGTACTACTTACGTTAGTCCGGCCATTCTAAGGTCCGGTATACGTATCTGGCTACTTTTTGTACTCTGCGTGTTGGATCCCTGTCCCGATCCTGACACCTGCCCAATTAGCAACTGCTGAGGCTTTAATTAGCAGGTCTCAGAGCAGAAAGAGTCAGATACAATCTGACCTGCAGAGAGAGAGAGCAGGTCTGTGCAGAGCAGCATCTAAACAATGTGCTAAAGGTTGGTGAAACCAATGCTTATTTTTTGATTTGTGTAGTTTATTACCCTGGTTAGTAAGGGACATTTCTTTATGTTTAGTTAGTGCTCAAATTTGAGCTAGGATTTATTTTGTAGATTTTCCTTTCTGTTGTGCTGCAGTTTTTGAACAAACTGATTGCTGTATGGATTTTGTGCACGCTCTAAATAAACCACACCATTTTTGCACCAGAGACTGTTGTTCTATGCCTGTTACCCTAGAGGACTGTGTTGCTTTGCCCATAAAGGTCACAAGATGGTGGAGGATGCGGGCATTTAAAGCACATTTATACAGTCTGTGGGTATAGAGGCCTAAGGTACTGCGACTCTTCAAACTGAGACTGGTTGTTTGAAACAGAGGCCTGCATGTGTGGTGTGTGTGGTATTTACCAAGTGGCTGAAAGAATAAAAAAAAAAACAACAAGCAAGATGGAAGAGTTAGTAAAAGCCTTGGTACAGGCTACTACTAGCAAGACACAAACCGTGTAACAGCGGCGCAGATCAGTAGCCTCATGGAGACACAGCGACAGGCTGTTGTGGTCCAACAGGAGACAAACCGCTTATTGGCCACACAAATAGACTGCATTATGGAAACTCAGCGGGAAGACAGAGACAGACTAACAAGTGCTTTGCAAATACCATGCTGTCAAGTGTAACTACCCCTACTACAGATTAGATTAGATTAGAGTTACTGACTTTTTACATAAAGTGAGTGAGGTTGATGACATGGAGGCTTACCTGACAACCTTTGAAAGGATTGCTACCCGAGAAGGATGGCCTCCAGGTCAGTGGGCAGGATTATTAGCCCCTTGCCTCAGTGGAGGATCACAAAAAGCGTATGATGATTTGCCTCTCAGCCAAGCACAAGACTATGACCGATTGAAAGCGGAAATACTAACACGCCTGCAGTGCGAGCCCAAAGATGTAATGCTTGGGTTTATGATACCGAGAAACCTACTAGGTCACAAATGTATGACCTCTTGAGACTTGCCCAGAAGTGGCTACAGCCAGAAATCAACTCTGCTGCAGTAATCATTGAAAAGGTGGTTATGGATCGCTTCCTCAGGAGTCTGCCGATAGCGCTACGGAAATGGGTCAGTCAAGCGGATCCAAAGGACCCTGAAGAAAGGATGAACTTGACAAAGAGATACCGGTTTGCTAATGAAACTCAGAGTAAAGAACCTTACCTCAACGCCAAATTGCAAGGTAACAGGATACCTTCAAAGAAGTCTGGTGGGTTTAAAGAAACCAAAGGAAAAAACGATTCTGTACAGACCCATAGACAGACTGACTACCTGGAAAATTGGGTACCCAGGTTCCCAACCCGGCCACAAGGCCAGACTGAGAAAGAGATAAAGTGTTATAGATGTCAGGAGATTGGACATATTGCACGTAACTGTCCACAGACTGATGAACCTATGGAATGTAATTTGGGGAGGGGGGAGAAACATGGTGCAATGTTAGTATACACACACATGTCTGCTTTAACAAGTACTGGTGGTATTAATCATGTCAAATCTGTAAATATGGAGGGGAGGAGTGTGCAAGCACTCTTAGATTCTGGGAGTGAGGTTTCATTGGTAAAGAGATCTTTACTTCAGAGTGAGCAAGTAGATAAAATTCACGTGTTGGATATAATATGCATACATGGTGACACCCACATGTATCCCATGGCCGAGGTGGAATTTGCTACCGCGGTAGGGGTGATAAAACATAGAGTTGGGGTGGTACCATCATTGCCTTATGATGCTGTATTGGGGCGTGATTTTCCCCTCTTTCGGAAAATTTGGGAAGATACTGTAATAAAACAGGATAAACGTACAGAGGTAGAGGCAGAAACAGTGGGGTTAGAAAATGGTTTCCCTTTTTCTACGATTGATTTGGAGCAATATAGTGAAAATGAACCCACTGTCGTATGTTTGGGTGAGGAAGGGGAACACAATGAAAGTGATTCCTCCCAAGTAGACAATCTAAGGGAAGAGGTGGAGTTCCATCATCTAGGTATTAGCTCAGGAAATTTTAGGGCTGCCCAATGGGAGGATCAAACATTGGTAGCTGCCCGTAACAATGTTCAGGTAGTGGAAGATACTCCTGTTAACCCGGAAACCCAATTGTCCCTTCCCTATTTTGCAGAAAAAAATAATTTACTTTACCGAATAGAGAGGAGGGGGGTTGAAGAGGTTGAGCAATTACTGGTACCTCAATCCCACAGAAACCTAGTCTTAAAACTTGCTCACAGCCATGTATTGGGGGGGCATCTTGGGATTGAAAAAAACAGGGAGAGCGTACTAAGAAGATTTTACTGGCCAGGAATTTACTCTGCTATAGAGCGATTTTGCAAGTCATGCCCAGAATGCCAAAGAAAGGCTCCATTCCAAACTTTCCGTAATCCCCTCATTCCTCTTCCCATTATAGAAGTCCCATTTGAAAGAATTGCTATGGACCTGGTTGGTCCTTTACTTAAATCCGCTAGGGGGCACCAATATATATTGGTAGTACTAGATTATGCTACCCGGTATCCCAAAGCTATACCTTTAAGAAATACCTCAGCTAAAACCATTTCCAGAGAGTTAATGTTTATGTTCAGCCGGGTTGGACTACGTAGAGAAGTACTTACAGACCAAGGTACTCCTTTCATGTCACGAGTGATGAAAGAGCTATGTAACTTATTGAAGATTAGACAATTGAAAACTTCAGTGTATCACCCACAAACTGATGGGTTAGTGGAAAGATTTAATAAGACATTAAAAGCAATGCTCCGTAAGGTAATTGATAAAGATGGTAAGAATTGGGATCGTTTGCTCCCATATCTAATGTTTGCTATCAGAGAAGTCCCCCAAGCTTCCACAGGGTTCTCACCTTTTGAATTATTATATGGCAGACATCCTAGAGGTCTCCTTGATGTTGCGAAGGAAACATGGGAACAGGAACACACGCCTCATAGGAGTGTTATTGAACATGTGGCACAAATGCAGGATCGCATTGAGGCCATAATGCCAATTGTCAGGGAAAATATGGAGAGAGCTCAGGAAGCCCAGAAAGCTAGTTATAACAGGAATGCTAGACTAAGGGTCTTTCAACCTGGAGACAGGGTTATGGTACTAATCCCCACAATAGAAAGTAAATTCCTGGCAAACTGGCATGGCCCATACGAGATCATTGAACGAGTCAATGAGGTTAATTATAAGGTGAGACAACCTGGTAGAAGAAACCCCGAACAAATATACCACATAAATTTACTTAAACCCTGGACAGACAGAGAAGCCTTGATGGCCATAAAAGATAAAGTTCCTCTGACCAAAGTAGACAAAGTACCAGAGGTTAACATTGCTGACACTCTAGCACCTCATCAGAGAAATGAGGTCCGAGAGTTTGTTCTTAGAAATCGGGATGTGTTTGCTCCAGTACCCGGAAAGACTCATGTTATTAAACATGACATAATTACGGACAGGGCCGGCGCCACCTGTAAGGCTACCTAGGCAGCCGCCTAGGGCGCAACTTACCAGGGGGCGCCGGATCCCTGTCCCCGCTGCGCCTCCTCATGCTGCGCCGCCTGAGCGCTTTAACAAGCCCCAGGCGGCGCATCACTGCTGCACGGAGGGCGGCCGGGTTTGAGTGACCGGCAGGAGGGAAGCGCAGAGCGCTCCCTCCTGCCGGTCTCTCCATGTAGCGTGGCCGGGCGGCGCGGAACGCGAGACAGGAACCTTTGTTTCCTGTACCCGGCCGCCGGCGGAATGACAGGAAGTGCTCACTGAGTGAGCATTTCCGGTCATTCCGCCGGCGGCCGGGTACAGGAAACAGAGGTTCCTGTCCCGCGTTCCGCGCCGCCCGGCCACGCTACATGGGCAGGAGGGGAGGGTAAGGACCACTAAGGGGGGGGTTTGTAAGGACCACTAAGGGGGGGGGGGGTTTGTAAGGACCACTAAGGGGGGGGGGTTGTAAGGACCACTAAGAAGGGGGGGGTTGGGGGTGGTTGTAAGGACCACTAAGAAGGGGGGGGTTGTAATGACCACTAAGTGGGGGGGTATAAGGACCACTAAGGGGGAGGGGGGTATAAGGACCACTAAGGGGGAGGTGGGGTATAAGGACCACTAAGGGAGGGGGGGTATAAGAACCACTAAGGGAGGGGGGGGTATAAGGACCACTAGGGGAGTGATGGGGGGGATAAGGACCACTATGGGAGGGAGGGGGGATAAGGACCACTATGGGAGGGAGGGGGGGGATAAGGACCACTATGGGAGGGAGGGGGGGATAAGGACCACTATGGGAGGGAGGGGGGGGATAAGGACCACTATGGGAGGGAGGGGGGGGATAAGGACCACTATGGGAGGGAGGGGGTGATAAGGACCACTATGGGAGGGAGGGGGGGTAAGGACCACTATGGGAGGGAGGGGGATAAGGACAACTATGGGAGGGAGGGGGGGATAAGGACCACTATGGGAGGGGGGGGATAAGGACCACTATGGGAGGGATGGGGGGGATAAGGACCACTATGGGAGGGAGGGGGGGATAAGGACCACTATGGGAGGGAGGGGGGATAAGGACCACTATGGGAGGGAGGGGGAGGGAGGGGGGGGGGGTAAGGACCACTATGGGAGGGAGGGGGGGATAAGGACCACTATGGGAGGGAGGGGGGGATAAGGACCACTATGGGAGGGAGGGGGGGATAAGGACCACTATGGGAGGGAGGTGGGGTAAGGACCACTAGGGGAGGGGGAATAAGGACCACTAGGGAAGTGAGGGAGGGGGGATAAGGACCACTATGGGAGGTTGGGGGAGATAAGGACCACTATGGGAGGGAGGGGGGGATAAGGACCCCTATGGGAGGGAAGGGGGGATAAGGACCACTAGGGGAGGGAGGGAGGGGGGATAAGGACCACTATGGGAGGTTGGGGGGGATAAGGACCACTAGGGGAGGGGGGATAAGGACCACTAGGGGAGGGGGATAAGGACCAGTAGGGGAGGGGGGATAAGGACCAGTAGGGGAGGGGGGATAAGGACCACTAAGGGGGGGAAGGACCACCAAAGGGGGGTAAGGAGGGAGGACTACTAAGGAGAGGGGAGGAGGGTGATTACCACTAAGGGGGTGGGGGGAGTAGGGGAAGGTCTACTAAGGGGTTTGGGAGAGGGAGGACCACTAAGGGGTTTGGGAGAGGGAGGACCACTAAGGAGGGGGGAGTGAGAAGACCACCAAGGGGGACTGCAGAGGGACAGGGGGCCAAGGGAGAGCACTAAGTGACAGAAGGGGAGAACACGGAGGGACAGAAGGGAAGGGGAAATCAGTAATTGAGGGGAGAGCACTATGAATTTTTTTTAAAAAAGAAAGAGCTGTTCCCCTCCCAGTCTCTATCCTACCCCACAAACCCTCTCTTTTACACTACACACATACACAATGCACCCCCCACACAGAAACATACAATGCATTCCTACTCACACACAGACACACCCGAAACACACAATGCATCCCTTACGTTCTCTTACATAATTAATGCACCCCTTACAGACACACACTGCATTTAATTACATACAATGCATTCCTACTCACACACACACACACACACACACACACACAGAAACATACAATGCATTCCTTACACGCAAACACACACTACATCCCCTATAAACACACTACATCCCTTACACAAATTGCACACATAAAACATCCCCAACTCATGGATGGGCCATGTAGGTGGATTTATGGGTGGGCATTGTAGGCGTATGCCCCCTGGGGGCCCAGACCTTGAGCTGTGTAAGGGACCCTAAAAAATGGAGCTGCTTCCTGTTCGTTAATTGTTGTGAGCACTGTTAAAAACAGTCTCCAGAGAGCCTCTTCTACACCAGACCTGTGGAGCCAGACTGAGCCCATCATCAGCCTCTTGTCCTCATCTGGTGGTAAGTAGGCAATCCAATATATTATTAGTGGCACTAATCTCTAATTTACCTCACATTAAATGGATACTATAGTCACCAGAAGCACTACAGCATAATGTAGTGGTTCTGGTGTCTATAGCCTGTGCCTGTAGGCTTTTTAATGTAAACACACTGTCTTTTCAGATAAGACACTTTGTGAAGACTGGCGTTGGCCCATATGGCAGAGCATATGGACGGGGCATTGTGATGTCACATGGTGGGCTGGACATATGGGGGGGCGGCAAATTTTTTTTTGCCTAGGGCGGCAAAAATCCTTGCACCGGCCCTGATTACGGAACCTGGAAAAAGGGTTAACTTAAAACCCTACCGAATCCCAGAGGCCAGAAAAGAAGCCATCAAAGCAGAGGTCCGAAAGATGCTTGAGCTAGGGGTTATCGAGGAATCACAAAGTGAATGGAGTAATCCCATAGTGTTGGTACCCAAGCCAAATGGAGAAATCAGATTCTGTAATGATTTCAGAAAATTAAATGAGATATCAAAATTTGACGCTTATCCCATGCCTAGGGTTGATGACCTAATAGAGAGATTAGGACGGTCCAGATATCTGACTACATTAGATCTGACTAAAGGTTACTGGCAAGTTCCCTTAACAGAGCGGGCCAAAGAAAAAACAGCTTTTTCCACACCAGATGGTTTATTTCACTATAGAGTCTTACCTTTTGGGTTGCATGGTGCACCTGCCACCTTCCAAAGAATGATGGATAGAATCCTTAGGCCCCATAGTGAATACGCGGCTGCCTACCTTGACGATGTGGTTATACACAGTACAGATTGGGAAACACACCTGCCCCGAGTTCAGGCAGTAATAAAGTCTATACGAGATGCAGGTCTAACTGCCAATCCATCCAAATGTACGATAGGTTTGGAGGAGGCTAAGTATTTGGGCTACACTATTGGGAGGGGTCTCCTGAAACCACAGAAAAGTAAGGTAGATGCTATTGTGGATTGGCCACGTCCTGTGACAAAGAAACAAGTTCGGGCATTTCTGGGCTTAGTGGGCTACTACCGTAGATTCATACCTAACTTTGCTACGATCGCAAACCCGTTGACAGAACTAACTAAGGCAAAAGGCCCAGTTATGATCAAGTGGACTCCCGAGGTAGAGAAGGCATTTAGTACCCTGAAGGAGGTTTTGTGTGCTGACCCAATTTTGGTTGCCCCTGACTTTACAAAAGAATTTGTGGTACAGACAGATGCGTCTGATGTGGGCCTAGGAGCGGTTCTTTCTCAGGTACACAGGGGAGAAGAACATCCCATTATGTACCTGAGCAAGAAGCTGAATCCCCATGAACAGAGATACTCAGTGGTTGAGAAAGAATGCTTAGCCATAAAATGGGCACTGGAAACACTTACGTTTTATCTGTTGGGGAGAAGGTTCAAACTTGTCACAGATCATGGGCCATTGACGTGGATGAGACATAACAAGGAAACAAATGCCAGAGTAACTAGGTGGTTCCTTAGTCTTCAGCCATACAGGGAGTGCAGAATTATTAGGCAAATTAGTATTTTGACCACATCATCCTCTTTATGCATGTTGTCTTACTCCAAGCTGTATAGGCTCGAAAGCCTACTACCAATTAAGCATATTAGGTGATGTGCATCTCTGTAATGAGAAGGGGTGTGGTCTAATGACATCAACACCCTATATCAGGTGTGCATAATTATTAGGCAACTTCCTTTCCTTTGGCAAAATGGGTCAAAAGAAGGACTTGACAGGCTCAGAAAAGTAAAAAATAGTGAGATATCTTGCAGAGGGATGCAGCACTCTTAAAATTGCAAAGCTTCTGAAGCGTGATCATCGAACAATCAAGCGTTTCATTCAAAATAGTCAACAGGGTCGCAAGAAGCGTGTGGAGAAACCAAGGCGCAAAATAACTGCCCATGAACTGAGAAAAGTCAAGCGTGCAGCTGCCAAGATGCCACTTGCCACCAGTTTGGCCATATTTCAGAGCTGCAACATCACTGGAGTGCCCAAAAGCACAAGGTGTGCAATACTCAGAGACATGGCCAAGGTAAGAAAGGCTGAAAGACGACCACCACTGAACAAGACACACAAGCTGAAACGTCAAGACTGGGCCATGAAATATCTCAAGACTGATTTTTCTAAGGTTTTATGGACTGATGAAATGAGAGTGAGTCTTGATGGGTCAGATGGATGGATTGGTAAAGGGCAGAGAGCTCCAGTCCGACTCAGACGCCAGCAAGGTGGAGGTGGAGTACTGGTTTGGGCTGGTATCATCAAAGATGAGCTTGTGGGGCCTTTTCGGGTTGAGGATGGAGTCAAGCTCAACTCCCAGTCCTACTGCCAGTTTCTGGAAGACACCTTCTTCAAGCAGTGGTACAGGAAGAAGTCTGCATCCTTCAGGAAACATGATTTTCACGCGTCCAAGTACTCCACAGCGTGGCTGGCAAGAAAGGGTATAAAAGAAGAAAATCTAATGACATGGCCTCCTTGTTCACCTGATCTGAACCCCATTGAGAACCTGCGGTCCATCATCAAATGTGAGATTTACAAGGAGGGAAAACAGTACACCTCTCTGAACAGTGTCTGGGAGGCTGTGGTTGCTGCTGCACGCAATGTTGATGGTGAACAGATCAAAACACTGACAGAATGCATGGATGGCAGGCTTTTGAGTGTCCTTGCAAAGAAAGGTGGCTATATTGGTCACTGATTTGTTTTTGTTATGTTTTTGAATGTCAGAAATGTATGTTTGTGAATGTTGAGATGTTATATTGGTTTCACTGGTAAAAATAAATAATTGAAATGGGTATATATTTGTTTTTTGTTAAGTTGCCTAATAATTATGCACAGTAATAGTCACCTGCACACACAGATATCCCCCTAAAATAGCTATAACTAAAAACAAACTAAAAACTACTTCTAAAAATATTCAGCTTTGATATTAATGAGTTTTTTTGGGTTCATTGAGAACATGGTTGTTGTTCAATAATAAAATTAATCCTCAAAAATACAACTTGCCTAAGAATTCTGCACTCCCTGTATAACTTCTCTATGGAGCATAGAGCTGGTAAAGACCAGGGGAATGCAGATGGTTTATCCAGAGTCCATTGTTCGTTGTCAAAGGTCGCTACGACCGATGAGTCTAAGCTGGCGGGGGGGATATGTGACAGAGTCTATGGGAGGGTAATAGAAGGAAGGTATCTAGGACCCAGAATCCTCCATAGTCTATACTCATTCACCTGCCCAATTAGCAACTGCTGAGGCTTTAATTAGCAGGTCTCAGAGCAGAAAGAGTCAGATACAATCTGACCTGCAGAGAGAGAGCAGGTCTGTGCAGAGCAGCATCTAAACAATGTGCTAAAGGTTGGTGAAACCAATGCTTATTTTTTGATTTGTGTAGTTTATTACCCTGGTTAGTAAGGGACATTTCTTTATGTTTAGTCAGTGCTCAAATTTGAGCTAGGATTTATTTTGTAGATTTTCCTTTCTGTTGTGCTGCAGTTTTTGAACAAACTGATTGCTGTATGGATTTTGTGCACGCTCTAAATAAACCACACCATTTTTGCACCAGAGACTATTGTTCTATGCCTGTTACCCTAGAGGACTGTGTTGCTTTGCCCATAAATGTCACAGTGTTTATTGGTTGTTTTCCAAAACCCTGTGGGTGGTACTAATGTGTGTCTATATAAGAACAATAAACCCACAGCTCTGTCTGTTCCTGCTTGACCCTCAAAACGGAGCCTTGTCTCTTTCTTGGGGGTATTTATTGTATGCTGTTCCAGTTTGACTGCTGGGAGTGTAAACCTATTCGTATGTTTTTACCTATCCGGCTGTTTACAGCATTCGTATGTTTTAGAGCATTCATATGCTTCTCCGGTTTGGTGTATTGGTGTCTACAGTAGCTGTGCCTGTGTCTCTGGAAGGGAAGATCTACTAAACTGCTTTTAACCCCCTTTTATGCCCGGGGTGCCATTACAGAAGGGCTATTTACAAAGTACTTACCATACTATGTATTTTGTAGGGATAACGGCTGTACATGGAGCTGTAATAGGAGATTAGGGGCTGTAATAGGGGGGCAGGAGATGTAGTAAGGGGTTAGAGGCTGCAAAAGGGTGATAGGGTCTGTAGTGAGGGGACTAGGAACTTTAATGAGGTGTGATGAGCTGTAATAAAAAACTGCATTTAAAAAAAAAAAATGTAAACTCAGTGGAGAGGAGCCGCAAATCAGATGGCACAATGGGGCCCAGCGCGGACCCCTCAATGGTCTGTCAAAGGCAAGGGACAGCTGCTTTCGGCCCTGTACATTATTGTGCTTAGGGCAGCTGCCCCTTTTGCCCTGCGGTAAACATGCCCTTATGATTTCCTTTACCTGTCAGTTAAGGGATTATATAAGAAAGAACAAAAAAGTTATGTGAGTTCTGCAGGGATAATTGTCAAATACATTTCTGTTATTTCAGAAAATAAATGAAAACTGCAATTAACACATATGTGATAATTTCCCTCAGTATTATGTTTCAATCTGGAAAAGAAACAGCCCTTTTTTCATCTGAAAAAAGGCCTAGATATCTTTATTCCTGACAGTTCAGACATTTCTTGAAAATATTTAGTTCTATATGAGCAGTAAAAAGAAGTAAAAGCTATTTAAACATAATATTAGACAATAAAAGATGACAGAAGCCAAGGGAAAAATACAGGAACCAAATGTGGGAAAGAGGTAAGGATGCTTTCTTAGGAATAAAAATTGATCAAACAATATACAGTTCCATATCCCAGGCCATGGATTCCCACAACGTGCTTCAAATCAGAGTTGTATAATCATGTGGAATAAAGCTGTCTATAGACCTAAGGACAAAGATTTGTGAAGAGTGTTTTTAAAAAATTAAACATAATTTTCAGCACTAAAGTAATGTGGGATCAGTACAACTAGACATGGACCAATAAGAGAGTTAGTAATGAATTTGAGCAAGAAATTAAACATATGCCAGTCCTCTAATCCTCTCCCTCCCCAACTATTCTCTTGGAGTCCTAGTGACTCCAGTAATTTCCAGTGAGTAAATAGGATTATGTAATATTATACATTGTAATTGATCGACTGGGTACCTCCATTAAAGGATGCTCCTAGCGTTTCGTGAGGACTCCAAGCACTCTGGCAGACACCACAATCACTGAACCGGAGAAGCATATGAGTACTTTTAAGCATATGAATGTTGTATACAGCTGAATAGGAAAAAACAATGCGAATAGGTTTACACTCCTAGCAGTCAAACTGGAACAGCATACAATAAATCCTCCCCCAATAATGAGACGACACTTCACTTTGAGGGTTAAGCAGGAACTCTACTGTAATGGCCACACACTGGCTTTTATGCAAGTCCCCATGCAAGGGGACGTACCACAGGGTGGGGCACAGTACAACCAATCATTTACAGGAGAACCGTAAAACACACCCAGCACAAACATACATCCCTCCCCTCTGCCTGTGATATAATTACTGAACACAATGGGAAAAATACACTTTTTATACATACACTGTAACTTAAAAAATATGCATCATATTCACATAAAATGCATATTCAGAATCAGCATACTTTAAATATAAACATAACAAAAATTCAGCCGATTCCATCCAGGGGTTAAAAAGTTAAGGGAAAGTCCTATTTGACCAAATGAAGCATGGCTTTACTGCCCGAAACCAGTTCCACAGAGTCTTCTATCCTGGAGATAATTGGGAAGTAATCCAATTATCTCCAAGGACAGAGGCCAAACTCCATTAGCCACATGGCAGACAAAGGACCATAAAAGACATAAAAATACATACTGTTACATTTATCACATAGAACATACACATTCTACCTATCCCCAGAGAGCTTAGATCTGAGCGCACATTATTACCGGATGGTGCGCAGATCACATACATACAGTTCAATCGCCATGGAGCCAAAGTCTTTCATACAGTCTTTCAGTATACGGCTGTGCTCCATGGCATAGCTATCGGGGGTAGAATGGGTTTAACAGTCCGCAGAAAGGCACGAATAAACCTTTCTGCAGGTAAAATAAAAGTTTAAAATGCACGACCATAGTCTAAAGGGAGCAGGCGAGCAACCAGGCCTCTCCAGTGGACAGTGGCGAGGTTGGATCCGCCACTAGTAATGTACCGAACTGTTCGCTGGCGAATAGTTCCCGGCGAACATAGCGTGTTCGTGT
Organism: Pelobates fuscus; assembly: GCF_036172605.1. Classification (NCBI taxonomy): domain Eukaryota; kingdom Metazoa; phylum Chordata; class Amphibia; order Anura; family Pelobatidae; genus Pelobates; species Pelobates fuscus. Next base: position 191,681,110 of record NC_086319.1, on the reverse strand, counting down.
TTAACCCATGGGCGGTTCGATCCACCCCCTATTCGTCATCATTGAGCAAACTTTGACCCTGTGCCTCACGGTCAGCAAACACATTCCAGCAAATTAGCAGCAGACCGTCCCTTCCACACGCTCCCACCTCCCTCCCAGCATCCATTTTAGATTCATTCTGAAGCTGCATGCTTAGTGAGAGGAGGGAAAGTGTAGCTGCTGCTGATCAGATAGGGAAATTGATAGCTAGGCTAGGGTATTCAGTGTCCACTACAGTCCTGAAGGACTCATCTGATCTCTGCTGTAAGAACAGCACCCCAAAAAGCCCTTTTTAGGGCTAGAACATCAGGCTGCTTTTTTTTTTTTCTTTATTTTGTAATGTAATTGCAGTTGCCTGCCTACCAGCTTCTGTGTCAGGCTCACAGTGGATACTGTGCCCACTTGCCCAGTGCCACCACTCACTCACTGGTGTCACAATAGCTTAAGCTTGACATTTAAAGAGAAACTAATTTTTCACTGTAATACATTGAATAACAGTTAGTTGTCTGCCAGCTTCTGTGTCAGGCTCAGTGGATACTGTGCCCATTTGCGCAGTCAGTGCCACCACTCATATCTAGTGTCACTATAGTGTGCTTTTACAAAGAAAAAAGTTTTCCAGTGTAAGCTAATAGCAGTCAGTGTCCTTAAAGCGGGTGTTTCAGGCCTTCAGCGTGTGCCCTGCAGACCCCTGCTAGTGTACTTTGACAGTTGCCACTCATATCTGGTGTCTCTGTAGCGTGCTTTTACAAAGCAAAAAAGTTTTCCAGTGTAAGCTAATAGGAGTCTGTGTCCTTAAAGCGGGTGTGTCAGGCCTTCAGCGTGTGCCCCCTGCAGACCCCTGCCAGTGTACTTTGACAGTTGCCACTCATAACTGGTGTCTCTATAACGTGCTTTTACAAAGAAAAAAAGTTTTCCAGTGTAAGCTAATAGCAGTCAGTGTCCTTAAAGCGGGTGTTTCAGGCCTTCAGCGTGTGCCCTGCAGACCCCTGTCAGTGTACTTTGACAGTTGCCACTCATATCTGGTGTCTCTGTAGCGTGCTTTTACAAAGAAAAAAAGTTTTCCAGTGTAAGCTAATAGCAGTCAGTGTCCTTAAAGCGGGTGTGTCAGGCCTTCCTTCAGCGTGTGCCCTGCAGACCCCTGCCAGTGTACTTTGACAGTTGCCACTCATATCTGGTGTCTCTGTAGCGTGCTTTTACAAAGAAAAAAAGTTTTACAGTGTAAGCTAATAGCAGTCAGTGTCCTTAAAGTGAGTGTTTCAGGCCTTCAGTGTGTGCCCTGCAGACCCCTGCCAGTGTACTTTGACAGTTGCCACTCATATCTGGTGTCTCTGTAGCGTGCTCTTACAAAGAAAAAAAGTTTTCCAGTGTAAGCTAATAGCAGTCAGTGTCCTTAAAGTGAGTGTTTCAGGCCTTCAGCGTGTGCCCTGCAGACCCCTGCCAGTGTACTTTGACAGTTGCCACTCATATCTGGTGTCTCTATAGCGTGCTTTTATAAAGAAAAAAAGTTTTCCAGTGTAAGCTAATAGCAGTCAGTGTCCTTAAAGCGGGTGTCAGGCCTTCCTTCAGCGTGTGCCCTGCAGACCCCTGCCAGTGTACTTTGACAGTTGCCACTCATATCTGGTGTCTCTGTAGCGTGCTTTTACAAAGAAAAAAAGTTTTACAGTGTAAGCTAATAGCAGTCAGTGTCCTTAAAGTGAGTGTTTCAGGCCTTCAGTGTGTGCCCTGCAGACCCCTGCCAGTGTACTTTGACAGTTGCCACTCATATCTGGTGTCTCTGTAGCGTGCTCTTACAAAGAAAAAAAGTTTTCCAGTGTAAGCTAATAGCAGTCAGTGTCCTTAAAGTGAGTGTTTCAGGCCTTCAGCGTGTGCCCTGCAGACCCCTGCCAGTGTACTTTGACAGTTGCCACTCATATCTGGTGTCTCTATAGCGTGCTTTTATAAAGAAAAAAAGTTTTCCAGTGTAAGCTAATAGCAGTCAGTGTCCTTAAAGCGGGTGTCAGGCCTTCCTTCAGCGTGTGCCCTGCAGACCCCTGCAAGTGTACTTTGACAGTTGCCACTCATATCTGGTGTCTCTGTAGCGTGCTTTTACAAAGAAAAAAAGTTTTCCAGTGTAAGCTAATAGCAGTCAGTGTCCTTAAAGCGGGTGTTTCAGGCCTTCAGCGTGTGCCCTGCAGACCCCTGCCATTGTACTTTGACAGTTGCCACTCATAGCTGGTGTCTCTATAGCGTGCTTTTACAAAGCAAAAAAGTTTTCCAGTGTAAGCTAATAGCAGTCAGTGTCCTTTGTAGCGGATTGGTACCGGGCTGTCCCACGACATGTATGAGAATAAGTGTATTTGGTCATATGGCTGGTTTAATGTGTATGTACATGTATAGAAAGCATGGTATCCGGGTATAATGACAGTTAAATGTATGTAAAGAATTGTATTCCTCTAGTTGTTCGGTAGAATCATTCAAATAAAACAAGGGAATGAAACTACCGAACAACCAGACCACCCAGGAATGAGTGTGCCTCCATTTACCGTTTGCAACAATGTTGCAAACAGGTAATTGGCAATCAGTGCAGTGTGGTCTTTGTCCTCTGGGTGGCCGCCATTCGGGAAACAAACACGTGGCGGCGGCCATCTTAAACTACCGAACAGCGGTGTTTTGCCGTCGAGTGTCTGGAACTAAAATCGGACACTTGACTAGGCAAACACCGCTGAGACCTCCATACTTCCAGAAATTCGTATGGAAACTACCGAATGACCCGCCGTTCGGTAGAAAGAGCCCCATAAACAAGGGAATTCATTCAAACCCTCTCCAGGCTCTATAACACAGGCAATTCGCCTGTTTTCTTTCCCTTGTTTGTGACCGACCGCAGGGCCAAAATGCATGGAACTGTTTTCGGATACTTTACCCATGCGGTCGGTCAAATCTTTGGAACCCCATATCTCACGAACCCTTCATCCGAATGGGCTAATTTTTAAGTATGTTGGTCCCCCAGAATAGAGCTATCTGGGGATATTTTAGTATTTAGGGTACAGTATTTAGGGTACATCCAAAACTCGGGGAAAACTGTGTACACAATAAGGGGATTATGATGCTAGAGGAGGGGAGGAGATCTGTGGGAGGTTACTACTTAGAGATTGGATAATGTCTTAAGTGATAGAACCTCCTCCCTTGCATGGGAGAGGGCTTTATAAGGAACTGTGGAATAAAGCTTGTCAGTCTACTCCTGAAACTGTGTGTCGTCCAGTTATTGGGATTGCGATGGGGATACTGCTGTATTACTTTACCTGCTGGAAACCTTGCCTATGGACTTAACATCACCTTGTTCCTGAGCCTCACTGGAATCTCTAGTGGAGAATAGCTGTGCACGATCGGCTCTCCGCTACATTGGTTGGCAGCGCTGGGATCCAAACTCACAGAGGAACAAGCGTAAATGGAGTACGGATGGAGATTGATTTTTCTGCGCTAAAACGCTCCACGCTAAAGGACCTCCTAGAGGCAAGGGGTATACAAGCCAGCAATAAGAAGAAAGCAGTACTTGTTACAGAACTCATGGCAGAGTACAGAATGGAGGGCGATTCAGTTCCGGCACAGAGGGAGCCGGGAGGAACACCACAAGGATCGGAATTCCAGAGGCAGGTTCAGTTCAGGCTATCCTTTTATGGGGAAAACCCCCCAACAGAAATTGTTACCAGGACAATGGCCGAGGTACAAGAATTCATCCTAAGGACACAGGCACCAGAACAAAGCTCTGCAATTAATGTGCCACAGGAAGGTAAGCCTAAAATACCATACCAGGCTTTTAAAACATATGTGGAGGCAGAGGAAGATATAGACGCTTTCCTGCAAGACTTTGAAAGACTGTGTGCACTGCATAAAATTAACGCAGAGGACTGGGTACCTATTTTGGCCGGAAGGTTAACCGGGAGGGCAGCAGAGGCATATCGGACTGTACCTAATGACGAAATAAGGAATTACAGTAAAGTGAAAGAAATTATACTCGCCAGGTATGCTATAACACCCGAGGCATACCGGCGGAGGTTCCGGGATCTAAAGAAAACAGAGAAGGACTCGCACGCAGAGTGGGCATGCCGATTACAGGGGGCAGCGCTCGGGTGGGTGCAAGCTAGCAAGGCACGTTCTATGGAGGATGTAATACAAATGTTGCTGATGGAGCAGTTCTATGAGGGAGTAACCAATGAGGTCCAGGAATGGGTAAGGGACAGAAACCCTACTTCCCTTACCGAGGCGGCTAGGAAAGCGGATGACTACCTGGATGCACGCAGGTCACAAAAACCTGCAGCTCCAAAAGCAACCTTTAAAACATTCGGGGGAAACAACTACACCCCAGCTCCACCGAGACCGCTACCACCACCTCCACCACCCGCTGCACAGCCCCGGTTCCGACAACCCACCGCTGGCCCCTGTCATCACTGCCAGAAGTGGGGACATTATAAAAGGGAATGCCCACAGCTACGGGACCGTTCCACCTGGATTCGTCCAGGCCCACCTCCACCCAGGGCGGCCGCAGCCCACCACTACCAGGACCTAGTCACCACCCCATATGGTTCCGCAGTCCCCATTACTACTGTGGAACAATGGGAGGTACTGCACGAGGCAGATCCGGTCCAGGCCAATGTGGATAATCTACGGCACCATCGACAGACGGTATATCTGAATGGTACAGCAGTCCGGGGATTACGAGATTCGGGAGCCACCATCACTTTGGTACAGAGCCACCTGATTTCAGATCAGGCAAAACTGAACAAAACTGTTGCCGTCCGGGTAGCTGGGGGAGCAGTGTACCGGCTACCTACAGCAAGGGTACATTTACATTGGGGAGCGGGGGCAGGGGAAGTGGAGGTGGGGTTGATGCCACATTTACCGGCGGAGGTTTTATTGGGGAACGATCTGGGGAGGCTCACTTCTGCTTTTGAGCCCCAGTCACCCACCACAGGAGAGGTCAACCCTGTAGTCACCCGACAACAGGCCCGCACCCAGGACCACAACACACTGCCGGAGGTCCAGGTAAGCAACCCTACCCCCCCTCTAGAATGTGTCCCCTGGGCTCCACCTAATGAATTTGTAGCTGAAGTCGCAACAGACCCCACGCTTCAGGTGTATAGGGACAAGGTTGGCACGGGTTCCCCCGGGGCGGAGGGAGAGAAGTTTATCTGGGATAAACAACTTTTATACAGGGAAACAACCAAACAGATTACGGGGTTAGACCCGATAGCGAGGAGACAATTAGTGGTACCACAGCGGTACCGGGCTGAATTACTCCGGATAGCGCATGATATTCCGCTATCCGGACATCTAGGGGTTAGTCGCACCAGGTACAGACTAACCCAGAGTTTCTTCTGGCCAGGGATTAGCCAGGAAGTACGCAGATATTGCACGACTTGCGATACCTGCCAGAGAGTGGGAAAAAGGGGGGATCGCAGGAAGGCTAAACTTCACCCCTTACCCATAATAGAGGAACCTTTTAGCCGAATAGCGGTGGATCTGATAGGCCCCCTCAATAAAGTTAGCCCGTCAGGAAAACGGTATATTTTAACGGTCGTAGATTATGCCACCAGGTATCCAGAAGCAGTGGCTCTGACCAACATCCACGCTGAGACGGTCGCGGATGCCCTCATGCGGATATTCTCCCGGATGGGATTACCCAGGGAGATTATCTCGGATCAGGGTACCCAGTTTACCGCAGAATTCACCCAACACCTCTGGAGGATCTGTGGCATTAAGCCTATTATCAGCGCCCCTTACCACCCCCAGACGAACGGGCTCTGCGAACGATTCAATGGTACCTTGAAGCAGATGCTCCGAACCTTCGCAGAGACCCACAAGGACTGGGAACGATTCCTGCCGCACCTCCTATTTGCATACCGGGAGGTGCCGCAGGAATCCACAGGGTTCTCCCCGTTTGAATTATTGTTTGGAAGGAGGGTCCGAGGCCCATTGGATCTTATTAGAGAGCATTGGGAGGGAGACCGGAGCACAGATGGCACTCCCATCCTACCATATGTGTTGGCCTTTCGGGACCGCCTAGAAGCGTTGACCAAGACGGTACGGGAAAACCTTCAGGAGGCCCAGACCCGCCAGCGTACATGGTATGATCGGGGAGCCAGGGACCGTAGCTTTCAGGTCGGGCAGAAGGTACTAATTTTAAAACCTGTCCGACATGATAAGTTACAGGCCGCCTGGCAGGGCCCATATAAGGTGGTGGAGCAAAGATGCGATACCACCTATATTATCGGCCCCTGCACAGGGACTGGGGGGCGACGCATGCTCCATGTGAACATGCTGAAGCCCTACCACGAGCGTACTGAGGAGGTAACCGCCATCTGTGCCCCTAACACGGAAGAGTTTGACAGCTTACCCCTCCCCGATTTGCTGGGGGATGGGCAGCTGTCCGGAGATTTAGGGGAGGTTACGCTGGGAGATCGGCTGAGCCCACAGGAGCGGATCGAGGTACAGCAACTATTGGAAGAGAAACGCGACACGTTCTCTAATGTACCTGGATACACGCCTCTGGCAACTCACCGGGTCGAGACCCCAGGGCAACTACCCATGCGCCAGACGCCATACCGCATTCCAGAAGCGGTACGGGCAAACATGCGTAAGGAGATCGACGAAATGCTCCAACTGGGGGTGATTGAACCCTCAGACAGTCCTTGGGCATCTCCTGTAGTCCTCGTACCAAAGCGAGACGGTACGACCCGCTTCTGCGTGGACTATAGGAGATTGAACGAGAAGACTGTATCTGACGCCTATCCGATGCCCCGGATAGACGAGTTACTGGACAGAATGGCCAGGGGCCAATACCTCACCACTATTGACTTGTGTAAAGGGTATTGGCAAATCCCCCTGGCCCCAGACGCCATCCCGAAGTCGGCCTTTGTCACCCCATTTGGCTTGTACCAGTTTAAGGTCATGCCATTTGGGATGAAAAACGCCCCAGCCACCTTCCAAAGGATGGTGGATCGACTCCTAGATGGATTCCAGGACTATACATGTGCCTACCTGGACGATATTGCTATTTTTAGCAATACGTGGCAGGAACACTTAGCTCACATCGGAGCTGTACTAGATAGGATAAGGGAAGCAGGTCTGACCTTGAAGCCGGCCAAGTGTAGTATTGGCATGGCTGAGGTACAATACCTGGGACATAGAGTAGGGTGCGGTAAACAAAAACCCGAACCCGCCAAAGTAGAGGCTGTAGCCCAGTGGCCCACCCCTAGGACTAAGACCCAGGTTTTAGCGTTTCTAGGGACAGCAGGGTATTACCGGAAGTTTGTTCCCAATTATAGCGCCCTGGCCAAACCCCTCACTGACCTGACCCGTAAGAACCTTCCCCGCCAAGTAAACTGGACCCCGGAGTGTGAGCAGGCATTCCAACAATTGAAAAATGCACTGATAAATGCCCCTGTCTTGGCAGCTCCCAATCCAACTAAACGTTTTCTTGTTCACACAGACGCTTCTATGTTTGGATTGGGGGCAGTACTGAGTCAAGTCGGGGCCGATGGCGGGGAACATCCAGTGGCTTACATCAGTCGCAAACTGTTACCTCGAGAAGTAAGCTACGCCGCCATCGAAAAGGAATGCCTGGCTGTGGTGTGGGCCCTAAAGAAGCTACAACCCTATTTATATGGACAGCCCTTTTCCTTGCTCACGGATCACAACCCGTTAGTCTGGCTGAACCGGGTGGCTGGAGACAACGCCAGGCTGCTGCGCTGGAGTTTGGCGCTACAGCCTTTTGACTTTAATATCCAGTACCGGCCGGGTAAGCAGAATGGAAATGCTGACGGGTTGTCAAGACAAACTGACTTAGAGAAATGATCCGTGAGCCCCCGGACATCCCCAAGCCGATCCGTGTTGGATCAGACTGTGTATGCCGGCTTGTGGGCAAGGGGGAGCAGTGTAGCGGATTGGTACCGGGCTGTCCCACGACATGTATGAGAATAAGTGTATTTGGTCATATGGCTGGTTTAATGTGTATGTACATGTATAGAAAGCATGGTATCCGGGTATAATGACAGTTAAATGTATGTAAAGAATTGTATTCCTCTAGTTGTTCGGTAGAATCATTCAAATAAAACAAGGGAATGAAACTACCGAACAACCAGACCACCCAGGAATGAGTGTGCCTCCAATTACCGTTTGCAACAATGTTGCAAACAGGTAATTGGCAATCAGTGCAGTGTGGTCTTTGTCCTCTGGGTGGCCGCCATTCGGGAAACAAACACGTGGCGGCGGCCATCTTAAACTACCGAACAGCGGTGTTTTGCCGTCGAGTGTCTGGAACTAAAATCGGACACTTGACTAGGCAAACACCGCTGAGACCTCCATACTTCCAGAAATTCGTATGGAAACTACCGAATGACCCGCCGTTCGGTAGAAAGAGCCCCATAAACAAGGGAATTCATTCAAACCCTCTCCAGGCTCTATAACACAGGCAATTCGCCTGTTTTCATTCCCTTGTTTGTGACCGACCGCAGGGCCAAAATGCATGGAACTGTTTTCGGATACTTTACCCATGCGGTCGGTCAAATCTTTGGAACCCCATATCTCACGAACCCTTCATCCGAATGGGCTAATTTTTAAGTATGTTGGTCCCCCAGAATAGAGCTATTTAGGGTATTTAGGGTACATCCAAAACTCGGGGAAAACTGTGTACACAATAAGGGGATTATGATGCTAGAGGAGGGGAGGAGATCTGTGGGAGGTTACTACTTAGAGATTGGATAATGTCTTAAGTGATAGAACCTCCTCCCTTGCATGGGAGAGGGCTTTATAAGGAACTGTGGAATAAAGCTTGTCAGTCTACTCCTGAAACTGTGTGTCGTCCAGTTATTGGGATTGCGATGGGGATACTGCTGTATTACTTTACCTGCTGGAAACCTTGCCTATGGACTTAACATCACCTTGTTCCTGAGCCTCACTGGAATCTCTAGTGGAGAATAGCTGTGCACGATCGGCTCTCCGCTACATCCTTAAAGCGGGTGTATCAGGCCTACAGCGTGTACTCTGCCAACCTCTGCCAGTGCACATTGCCACTTATTTCTGGTGTCACAATAGCGTTCATTTAAAAACCAAAAATATTTTTCACTGTTATAGATTCAATAGCAGTTAGTTGTCTTCAAGCGGGTGTGTCAGGCCTACAGCATGTACTCTGCAGCAGTGGTGTATCCTGGTTTTGTGCTGCCCTAGGCAGGACAAAACTCAGGCGCCCCCCGTCCCCCGCGTGCCACCCCCACCCAACCTTTACCCCGCCCGCATTCTCAATACACACATTCACTGACAGATACGCATACACTAGCTAACAGAAACACACACTCGCTAACAGAAACACACACTCGCTAACAGAAACACACACTCGCTAACAGAAACACACACTCGCTAACAGAAACACACACTTGCTAACAGAAACACACACTCGCTAACAGACACACTCACACTCGCTAACAGACACACTCACACTCGCTAACAGACACACTCACACTCGCTAACAGACACACTCACACTCGCTAACAGACACACTCACACTCGCTAACAGACACACTCACACTCGCTAACAGACACACTCACACTCGCTAACAGACACACTCACACTCGCTAACAGACACACTCACACTCGCTAACAGACACACTCAGTAACAGACAAACACACTCACTAACAGACACACACTAACAGACACACTAACAGACACACACTAACAGATACACACTCACTCACTAGCAGACACAAACTAGCAGACACACACACTCACTAACATACACACACACTCACAGGCAAACACACACTAACAGACACACACACACACACACACACACACTCACTAACAGGCAAACACACTCACAGGCAAACACACTAACAGAAACACACTAACAGACACACACACACTAACAGACACAGACACACACTAACAGACACACACACACTAACAGTCACACACTAACTGACACACACTCACACTCACTAACAGACACACACACGCTCACTAACAGACACACACACACGCTCACTAACAGACACACACACTCACTAACAGACACACTCACTAACAGACACACTCACTAACAGACACACACACACACACACTCACTAACAGACACACACACACACACACACTCACTAACATACACACACACACTCACACTCACTAACAGACACACACACACACACTCACACTCACTAACAGACACACACACACACACTCACTAACATACACACACACACACTCACACTCACTAACAGACACACACACACACACTCACACTCACTAACAGACACACACACTCACACTAACAGACACACACACTCACACTAACAGACACACACACACACTCACACTAACAGACACACACACACTCACTAACAGACACACACACACACACACACACTCACTAACAGACACACACACACACACACTCACTCACACTCACTAACAGACTCACTCACACTCACTAACAGACTCACTCACACTCACTAACAGACACACTCACACTCACTAACAGACACACTCACACTCACTAACAGACACACTCACACTCACTAACAGACACACTCACACTCACTAACGCACACACTCACACTCACTAACACACACACTCACACTCACTAACTCACACTCACTAACAGACACACTCACACTCACACTAACAGACACACTCACACTCACACTAACAGACACACTCACACTCACACTAACAGACACACTCACACTCACACTAACAGACACACTCACACTCACACTAACAGACACACACACTCACTCACTCACATTAACACTTTTTTTTTACTTTAACCCCCCAGCCTCCTTACCTTTGGGAATGCTGGGGGTTGGAATCCATCTTTCTCCCTGGTGGTCCAGTGGCTGCTGGGCGGTCGGGCGGCGTTGGCGGGCGGCTGGCGAGGGAGCACTTCCTCTGAGCTGTCTGCTCAGCTCCCTCACACGCCGCACAGTGAGGCTGGGAGGCGGAGCCGGAATATGACGTCATATTCCGGCTCCCAGCCTCACTCTGCGGCACGCGAGGGAGCTGAGCAGACAGCTCAGAGGAAGTGCTCCCTCGCCAGCTGCCCACCAATGCCGCCCGCCCGCCCGCCCGCACAGCAGCAGCCCAGCATGTCTGTTAGCCGCAAGGCTAACAAGACATTTGCCTTGGGCATTTGGGGGCGGCTTTTTTTGCCGCCCCCTGGAAAATGCCGCCCAAGGCAAATGCCTTGTTTGCCTCGCGGCTAATACGCCCCTGCTCTGCAGACCTCTTCCATTGCACATTATCACTCATATCTGGTCTCACAGTAGCTTGTACGCACTAATCCCCAAAAAAATGACAGGCAGAGGCAGGCCACCCCGCAGGGTCCATCGTGGTCGTGGTGCTGTGATTCCCTTTGGCCCTAGAATAATGCCCAGTTTTCAGAGGCCACGTACCCTGAACTTGAAAAGTTCTGAGGACATAGTTGACTGGCTAACACAGGACACCCAATCTTGTACAGCCTCCGCTCGGAACCTTGACGCACCATCCTCCTCCAGCTTAGCTTCAGGCACCTCTCAAGATACCACTCACCCGCCTGCCGCCACCACCAAAACTAGCACCACAGCCGCTTTACTTGGTATGTCAGAGGAGTTATTCACACACCCGTTTGAAGAAATGAGTGATGCGCAACCATTATTGCTAGAGGATGTAGATAACAGGGATATGTCTCAGGCAGGCAGCATTAAACACATGGAGGTACGGTGTGATGATGATGATGTTGTACCCGCTGCTGCTTCCTTTTCTGAGTTGTCAGATACAAGCGAAGCGGTTGATGATGACGATGCGTCCATGGATGTCACGGGGGTGCCCGCTTGGCAAGAAGAAGAACAGGGCGAAAGTTCAGATGGGGAGACAGAAAGGAGGAGGAGGAGACGAGTTGGAAGCAGGGGGGGTCTTCGCAAGGAGCTAGTGGCACAGTCAGACAGCATGCATCGGCACCCGGGGTCAGCCCGACAGCACGCCAATCAACGCATGCTGTGTCCACCACCAGAATGCCGTCATTGCAGAGCTCAGCAGTGTGGAATCATTTTGTGTGTCTGCCTCTGACAATAGCGATGCCATTTCCAACCTGTGCCAAAAGAAACTGAGTCGTGGGAAGTCCAACACCCACCTAGGTACAACTGCTTTGCGTAGGCACATGATCTCACATCACAAACGCCTATGGGATCAACACATGAGTACAAGCAGCACGCCTACTCTAAGCCACCATCCTCCTCCTGGTCCAGCATCTTCAGCCACGTCAACCACTGCTGTCCTCCTTGCCCCCTCTCAGCCATCCGCCACTCCGTCTCCCGCCTTGAGCAGTTCCCGCTCATCTGCCCACAGTCATGTGTCTGTCAAGGACATGTTTGAGCGTAAGAAGCCAATGTCAGAAAGTCACCCCCTTGCCCAGCGTCTTACAGCTGGCTTGTCTGAACTATTAGCCCGCCAGCTTTTACCATACAAGCTGGTGGAGTCTGAGGCGTTCAAAAAATTTGTAGCTATTGGGACACCGCAGTGGAAGGTACCCGGCAGAAATTTCATTTCACAAAAGGCAATCCCCAACCTGTACTCGATTGTGCAAAAGGAAGTAATGGCATATCTGTCACACAGTGTTGGGGCAAGGGTCCATCTGACCACTGATGCCTGGTCTGTAAAGCATGGTCAGGGCAGGTATATCACCTACACTGCGCATTGGGTAAACCTGCTGACTGCTGCCAAGCATGGAATGCATGGCTCTGCAGAGGAGTTGGTGACACCGCCACGACTTGCAGGCAGTCCTGCTGCCACCTCCTCTACATAACCTCCTCAGCTGAGTCCTCTTCTGCTGCTGCGTCTTGCTCCACATCAACGGCACCCCCCCCCCCCCCAGCTCCCCAGGTACTATTCCACATCCCGGATACGGCAGTGTCACGCCGTCTTGGGTATGACTTGCTTGAAAGCAGAGAGTCACACCGGACAAGCACTCCTGTCTGCCCTGAACGCACAGGTGGAAACGTGGCTGACTCCGCAGCAACTGGATATCTGCAAAGTGGTTTGTGACAACGGAAAAAAATTGTTAACGGCATTGAAGTTGGGCAAGTTTATACAGGTGCCGTGCATGGCACATGTGTGTAATCTGATCGTACAACGCTTTGTGCATAAGTACACAGGCTTACAGGACGTCCTGAAGCAGGCCAGGAAGGTGTGTGGCCATTTCAGGCATTCCTACACGGCCATGGCTCACTTTGCCAATATCCAGCGGCGAAACAACATGCCAGTGAGGCGCTTGATTTGCGACAGCCCGATACGTTGGAATTCAACACCTAATGTTCGACCGCCTGCTCCAACAAGAAAAAGCTGTTAATGAATATTTGTATGACCGGGGTGCTAGTACAGCCTCTGGGGAGCTGGGAATTTTTTGCCACGTTACTGGATGCTCATGCGCAATGCCTGTAGACTCATGCATCCTTTTGAGGAGGTGACAAACCTAGTCAGTCGCACTGAAGGCACCATCAGCGACATCATACCATTTGTTTTCTTCCTGGAGTGTGCCCTGCGAAGAGTGCTGGATCAGGCCGTAGTGAAGCGTGAAGAGGAAGAGGAAGAGTTGTGGTCACCATCACCACCAGAAACAGCCTTATCAGCATCGCTTGCTGGACCTGCGGCAACACTGGAAGAGGATTGTGAGGAAGAGGAGTCAGAGGAGGAATGTGGCTTTGAGGAGGAGGAGGAAGACCAACCACAACAGGCATCCCAGGGTGCTCGTTGTCACCTATCTGGTACCCGACGGGAAATGAGTAGCTCGGCATCCAACCTTGTGCAAATGGGGTCTTTCATGCTGTTGTGCCTGTTTAGGGACCCTCGTATAAAAAGGATGAAGGAGAACGACCTGTACAGGGTGTCCACGCTACTAGACCCCCGGTATAAGCAGAAAGTGGCGGAAATGTTACCGAATTACAACAAGTCGGAAAGGATGCAGCATTTGCTAAATAAATTAAAAAGTATGCTTTACACAGCGTATACGGGTGATGTCACAGCACAACGGGAATCTTACAGGGGGAGAGGTGGAAGTCATCCTCCTCCCACGACCATGCCGGCAAGGACAGGACGCTTTAAAGATGTGTTGTTGATGGAGGACATGCGGACCTTTTTAAGTCGTACGCATCGCCACAGCCCTTCGGGATCCACCCTCAGAGAGTGACTCGACCGACAGGTAGCAGACTACCTCGCCTTAACTGCAGATATCAACACTCTGAGGAGCGATGAACCCCTTGACTACTGGGTGTGCAGGCTTGACCTGTGGCCTGAGCTATCCCAATTTGCGATAGAACTTCTGGCCTGCCCTGCTTCAAGTGTCCTGTCAGAAAGGACCTTCAGTGCAGCAGGAGGTATTGTCACTGAGAAGAGAAGTCGCCTAGGTCAAAAAAGTCTAGATTACCTCACCTTTATTAAGATAAATGAGGGATGGATCCCAAAGGGACTGACACTGGGCAATACATTCAATTTAAAAAGGCCTGATGAGATGAGCTGCCTTGGGCTAAAAATGGTCCACACGCTGCTGTATTTTAGCTCTGAATGCCGGTTAACTTGCGTGACTTATCTGCCACCAACTAGGGTTCAAGCCGCCATGTTTTAGGGCACTTTCTGCCTGTGAAACAAACATCAATTTTTCTGGCCGCTGCTACAGCAGCGGCTGCAACAATACCTAATTTTTCAGGCATGTGTACATGCCTAATTTTTAGGCCCACTGGTGCAGCACTGTGGCTTCAAAAAACAAACCAAAAAAAAGGCACATAGTGACCCTATGTAGGGGGAACAGTCCCTATTCTGCTCTGTGTCAGTGTGTATCAGGGATTTGACTATCTTTATTCTGATTCAAAAATTACAATTCCAGGAAAAATGTTACAAACATTTACAAGAACATGTTATGCACATCATAGAAACAACTTGAACCTCTTTAAAGCCACAAACTTAAGACAAAAAATACGTACACACAATGTGTAAGGGTTTGAAAGAAAATTCTGAATCCTTACATGTTTACTTTATCGTTTGTTTGATTTTTGGGAAACATATATAAACTACAAGCAGCGTGAAAACTATAAAAACTCAAGTGGCCATGCTGATCAAATTAAATAGTATGCTTTACACAGCGTATAAGGGTGATGTCACAGCACAACGTGAATCTAACAGGGGAAGAGGTGAAAGTCATCCTCCTACGACCACGCCATATCTGCCAAGTGACCCTATCAGGGCCGCCATCAGGGCATGACAACCGCAACGGTTGTCATGGGCCCGGCGGTCCTGGGGGGCCCGGACTGCTCAGGTCGTCCGGGCCCCACATTCAGTGGGAACATACCGGGTCGCTTGGGGCCCTGCGACCCCGGTATGTTCCCACTGGGCCAGCCTCTTCTCCTGGGGGGCCCAGCAGCCGGTCACCTCAGGGCCCCCCAGAGGCTGGCCCTGCTGACACCCGGCGCCGGCGGGCGTGCGAGGGAGCACTCTCCTCTGAGTGCTTCCTCTTCAGCTCCCTCGCGCACCGTACTGATGCCGGAGCCGGAAGATGACGTCATCTTCCGGCTCCGGCATCAGTATGCGGCGCGCAAGGGAGCTGAAGAGGAAGCACTCAGAGGAGAGTGCTCCCTCGCACGCGCGCGCGCCGGGTCACCGGGTGTCAGGAAATTTGAGGGGGGAGGGGGGAGGGGGGGGGGATTTGAATGAGTGGGGGGGAGAGGGAGGGAAGGGAGGAAATTTGAGTGGGTGGGGGTGAGGAATTTGAGTGGGTGGGGGTGGGGGTGGGGGGGGAATTTGAGTGGGTGGGGGTGGGGGGGGAATTTGAATGAGTGGGGGGGAGAGGGAAGGCAGGAAATTTGAGGGAGGGGGGATGGAGGAAATATGAGTGGGGGGAGGGAGGAAATATGAATGAGTGGGGGGAGAGGGAGGGAAGGGAGGAAATTTGAGGGAGTGGGGGGGAGAGGGAGGAAATATGAATGAGTGGGGGGGAGAGGGAGGGAAGGGAGGACATTTGAGGGAGCGGGGGGGAGAGGGAGGAAATTTGAATGAGTGGGGGGAGAGGGAGGGAAGGGAGGAAATTTGAGGAGTGGGGGGGAGAGGGAGGGAGGAAATTTGATGGGGGGAGAGGAAGGAAATTTGGGGGGGAAAAGGAAGGAAATTTGGGGGGGGAGAGGAAGGAAATTTGAGGGAGGGGAGGGAGAGGTAGGAATTTGAGGGGGGAGAGGAAGGGAGGAAATTTGAGGGAGGGGGAGAGGAATGGAGGAAATTTGAGGGAGGGGGGAGAGGAATGGAGGGAATTTGAGGGAGGGGGGAGAGGAATGGAGGGAATTTGAGGGAGGGGGGAGAGGAATGGAGGAAATTTGAGGAAGGGGGGAGAGGAAGGGAGGAAATTTGAGGGAGGGGGAGAGGAAGGGAGGAAATTTGAGGGAGGGGGAGAGGAAGGGAGGACATTTGAGGGGGGGAGAGGAAGGGAGGACATTTGAGGGGGGGAGAGGAAGGGAGGATATTTGAGGGGGGGAGAGGAAGGGAGGAAATTTGAGGGTGAGGAAGGACATTTGAGGGAGGGGGGAGAGGAAGGAAATTTGAGGGAGGGGGGAGAGGAAGGAAATTTGAGGGGGGAGGGAGGAAGGAAATTTGAGGGGGGAGGGAGGAAGGAAATTTGAGGGGGGAGGGAGGAAGGAAATTGGAGGGGGGGAGAAGGAAGGAAATTGGAGGGGGGGAGAAGGAAGGAAATTGGAGGGGGGAGAAGGCAATGAGAGGGAGGGGGAGAAGGAAATGAGAGGGAGGGGGAGAAGAAGGAAATGAGAGGGAGGGGGAGAAGAAGGAAATGAGAGGGAGGGGGAGAAGAAGGAAATGAGGGAGGGGGAGAAGAAGGAAATGAGGGAGGGGGAGAAGAAGGAAATGAGAGGGAGGGGGAGAAGAAGGAAATGAGAGGGAGGGGGAGAAGAAGGAAATGAGAGGGAGGGGGAGAAGAAGAAAATTGGAGGGGGGGGGAGAAGAAGGAAATTGACGGGGGTAGGGGGAGAGATTGACATCCATCACACACACACACACACAATGCACCCCTTGCACACAGAAAAACACAATGCATTACACACAGACACACATACACAAGCAATGCATCCCTTACACACAGCAACACACAATGCACCCCTTCCACACTCTCAGTGCATCCCTTACAGATACACACACTGCATCCCATACATACACAAACTCACCTTGCAGCCCTTACACATACAAACACAGATTCACACAATGCATTCCTTACACACATCAGGACACCCCCCCCCCCCCCCACACACACACACACACCCCTGTGAACAAACTCATTGGTGGAACATGAAGGTGGACCCTGGGACCCAGACCTTGAGCTGTGTAAAGGGCCCTCAAAAAATGGAGCTGCTTCTCGTTCTCCCAGAACATTGATTTTTGTGACCACAGTTACAAACCGCCTCCAGAGAGCCTGTTCTACACCAGACCAGTGGAGCCAGACGGCAGCTGAAGCCCATCATCATCCTCATCTGGTTGTAAGTAGGCAATCTAGTATATTATTCGTGGCACTAATCTCTAATTTACCTCACATTAAAGGGACACTATAGTCCCCAGAACCACTGCAGCTTAATGTAGTGGTTCTGGTGTCTATAGCCTGTCCCTGCAGGCCTTTTATTGTAAACACGGCGGCACTGCAGCACTGTGTTAGTTAACATGGCAGATCATATGGGTGGGGCACTGTGATGTCACATGGGGGGGCGGCAAACTTTACTTTGCACCGGCCCTGCAGACACTGCATCCCTGTGGGCGGACTCGGGGGGGGGGGACTCGGGTGCAGGCGCCGGGGGGCCCAGACCTTGAGCTGTGTCAGGGGCCCCAAAATTTCTGATGGCAGCCCTGGACCCTATGTAGGGGTAACAGTCTCTATTCTGCTTTGTGTCAGTGTGTATCACGTTCTCTGAGGATGGGGAACAGTCTCTTTTCTGCTCTGTGTCAGTGTGTATCAGGGGCTTTGAGGACAGGTGTCAATCCATACCTGCCAAGTGACCCTATGTAGGGGAAACAGTCTCTATTCTACTCTGTGTGAGGAGGAGGAACGGGAAATGAGTAGCTCGGCATCCAACCTTGTGCAAATGTGGTCTTTCATGCTGTCGTGCCTGTTGAGTGACCCTCGTATAAAAAGGCTGAAGGAGAACGACCTGTGCTGGGTGTCCACGCTACTAGACCCCCGGTCTCTATTCTGCTCTTTGTCAGTGTGTATCATGGTCTGTGAGGACGGGGAACAGTCTCTATTCTGCTCTTTGTCAGTGTGTATCAGGGGCTTTGAGGACAGGTGTCAATACATACCTGCCAAGTGACCCTATGTAGGGGGAATAGTCTCTATTCTGCTCTGTGTCAGTGTGTATCATGGCCTTTGAGGACGGGGAACAGTCTCTATTCTGCTCTGTGTCAGTGTGTTTCAGGGGCTTTGAGGACAGGTGTCAATCCATACCTGCCAAGTGACCCTATGTAGCTGGAACAGTCTCTATTCTGCTCTTTCTCAGTGTGTATCAGGGGCTTTGAGGACGGGGAACAGTCTCTATTCTGCTCTGTGTCAGTGTGTATCAGGGGCTTTGAGGACAGGTGTCAATCCATACCTGCCAAGTGACCCTATGTAGGGGGAACAGTCTCTATTCTGCTCTGTGTCAGTGAGTATCATGGTCTCTGAGGACGGGGAACAGTCTCTATTCTGCTCTTTGTCAGTGTGTATCAGGGGCTTTGAGGACAGGTGTCAATACATACCTGCCAAGTGACCCTATGTAGGGGGAACAGTCTCTATTCTGCTCTTTGTCAGTGTGTATCAGGGGCTTTGAGGACGGGGAACAGTCTCTATTCTGCTCTTTGTCAGTGTGTATCAGGGGCTTTGAGGACAGGGAACAGTCTCTATTCTGCTCTGTGTCAGTGGGTATCAGGGGCTTTGAGGACAGGTGTCAATCCATACCTGCGAAGTGACCCTATGTAAGGGGAACAGTCCCTATTCTGCTCTGTGTCAGTGTGTATCAGGGTCTCTGAGGACAGGTGTCAATCCATATGTCAAGGTGTCAATATGTCATATGTCAGGTGTCAATCCATATCCATTGTGATTTAGGAATGTTAGGTGATTTCTGCCCTTTATGGATTAAAACCAGACTCTGCATCAACTGTGTAATTTTCCATGGGAGTTTTGCCATGGATCCCCCTCCGGCATGCCACAGTCAAGGTGTTAGTCCCCTTGAAACAACTTTTCCATCACTTTTGTGGCTAGAAACAGTCCCTGTGGGTTTTAAAATTCGCCTGCCCATTGAAGTCAATGGCGGTTCGCCCAGTTCGCCGGTTCGCGAACGTTTGCGGAAGTTCCCGTTCTATCTGCCACATACATAAACCTCACACCTGAACTGGACCACCCTTTTTGGTGGCATCAGTTTGATATGCAAATTGCCTAGGCTTTACTTGTAATGGAACAACATGAGCTAAAACAAGTTTGAGATCTGAGTGGGGACCCAACAAAGGGCAAAATATGTGAGTATTATATTCTCAGTATTCTCTTGAGCCTTACCTGATTGGTTGCACCCTTTTTCACTTAGGGTACCGGGGGTTAAGGGGAAGGGGAGAGAAAATATGTGGCTGCTCACTGTTTATTAGACATTCACCTATTTGCGGCATAGTGAGTAGGGTCAGAAGAGATATTTTAACTTCCTTTATACTAATATGGGGGTCCTAGTGCACCACCTACCAGTGCTTTTTCAGTGTTTCTTTTTCTGGCTTTGCCTCTTCTCCCCAACCCCTCTCTGTTGGCGTTCCCCAAGGTTATGTCCTTGGTACCCTACTGTTCTCCATCTATGGTGCCTCCCTTGATAAACTCATCAGCTCCTTTGGCTTCCATTATCATTTCTATGCAGATGACACACAAATCTACCTGTCCTCTCCTGATCTCTCTCCACCCACCTTGACTCATGTCTCTGACTGCCTCTCCACGATTTCCATCTGGATGGCTGCTCACTTCCTTATACTCAACCTGTCCAAAACAGAACTTCTGGTCTTTCCTCCCTCAAGTGTTGCTAATCCGTGTCTGTCTCAATCCAAGTCAACGGAGCCACCATCACCTCAACCTCACAGGCTCGCTGCCTAGCTGTTCTTTTTGACTCTGACCTCTCCTTCACCCCATATGTCCAGTCGATCACCAAATCCTGCCGCTTCCATCTCAAAAACATAGCTCGCACCCGCCCCTATTTAACACCAGACTCAGCTAAGGTCCTGGTCCATGCCGTTGTTCTTTCTCGCCTTAACTACTGCAATCCCCTTCTCAGTGGTCTTACGTGTTCCCAGATTGCACCTCTGCAATCTATAATGAATACGGTGGCAAGGCTCATTTTCCTGTCTGTCCACACCTCCCACGCCTCCCCCTTCTGTCAGTCCCTCAATTTAAGATTCTGGTGCTTGCTTACATGTCCCTACATATTGCTGCTCCAACCTACCTATCCTCCCTAAAACACAAGTATGTCCCGTCAAGGACCCTGCACTCTGCCAAAGACCTACGTCTATCCTCTGTTTGTACTCCCACATCTGATGCTCCCCTCCAAGTCTTCTCTGGGGCTGCACCTTTTCTGTGGAACTCCCTTCCCTTCTCTGTTAGAATTTCACCCAGTCTCCCCTCCCCCCCATGACTCCATTCCTGCATCTTTTAAAAATAGCCTAAGGGGGGGGGGGGGGGGAGGGGATAGCAGGAAGTGGAGCTCACCAGGATTGCTAAAGAGCGAGGAAAGCCGGACGTCTCTTCTTTGCTCCGTCACAAGAAGGCCGCAGGGTCTGAATTCTAGCAATCAATTGCCGGAGAATCCCAAGGGAGGTATCGTCATGGGGATTCCCTCTGTAGGTTCAGCATGCGGCAATGTTTAGGTCTGTGATCAGGCCGAGGATAGCTCTAAGTTAACGGTGCCAGACAAGGGTACTCATTCCCCACACATCTGGTCTGCTTGGTAGTCAGGCTCCGCTCCCTTCTTCTTCAGTTTTTTTTTTTATTAATTTATGCTTATGTATGTCAGATAAAAATTTTGTTAAATTATTCTTTATTTTAAACAGTATTAAAATGTGATTTGTTAATTAATTTCCTTCTCATTTTTTTTAAACTTACATGGTGTCTGAGTTGCAGCACGATGGGTTGCCAGGCAGCCCTTGCCACATTGCCTCAGGTCATCCCTATTAGAGACCACTTTTACCCACACAGGCTTGTCAAATAAATTAAAAAGAGATTTATGATGGCCTCATAAACAGAAGTGTTGATGATTGTTAGGCTATAACCAGTGACAAATCCTAAGCATATAGATATTCATCTGCCCAGAGTGACTGTAGATAATGTATGATCTTACATTAGCCAAAGGAAGTGTTCAAAAGTCCACCATTAAGAAAAATCCAAAGAAGAGCAGTGATCACGGGAGTGTACTAAGGAGGGAACTATTGTTAAAAATAATGTTACCACCTGCCTCAAATATGACGGATGGTCAGAAGGTTTTTATAGAATGCTATTGGCATATGAATTGAAAGTATAATAACATGTAAACAAGAAACAAAAATCATTTTATTCCATTCATGACATATGGTATTTGTAGTATCATTGCCTTAGGACCTGGACAGCTTGGAATCATTGATGGAAAAAATTAGTTTTGAATTGTAATATCAAATCCTACTGGGAAATATCAGTGTATCCAGCTGTGAGAAAATAACAATAAAGCAGTGATTTGTAACAAATATGTGTGCAAATTGCAGCTATTTTACAAATTCTAAAGTATTGCTTTTTCCCATACTGATATTCTTACTTGAATTGGTACACTTAGAAGGTAAAACAAAACAAAACAAAAAAACAATAGTTGAGCTACACTACAAATTGCTTCAGCCCTAGCCACACCTAACCTGACTGAGAAACTCACACAGACCTCCCTTTATGCACAGTGTTTCATTTAGAATTTCATCTCTCCTGCTCTGTTAACAGACTGCTATGAGACTTATGTGTGTGATTAAGCTTAAATTAACAGAGCAGGAGATAAACACAACTAAAGTAAAGGCGCTTTGTCATGAGATTTGATTAAAAATTAAACTTTTTTTTCCATGTAGACAGTGTCAGTCACAGCCAGGGAAGGTGTGGCTAGAGATGCTTAGTGAGAGGAGGGAAAGTTTAGCTGCTGCTGATTAGATAGGGAAATTGATAGCTAGGCTAGGGTATTCAGTGTCCACTACAATCCTGAAGGACTCATCTGATCTCTGCTGTAAGGACAGCACCGCAAAAAGCCCTTTTTAGGGCTATAACATCAGGCTGCTTTTTTTTTTTTTTTTTTTTCCTGTGTAATGTAATTGCAGGTGCCTGCCTGCCAGCTTCTGTGTGAGGTTCACATTGGATACTGTGCCTACTTGCCCAGTGCCACCACTCATATCTGTTTTAACAATAGCTTAAGCTTTAGATTTTAAAGAAATCATTTTTTTTCACTGTAATAGAAGAGCAGTTGCCTGCCTGCCAGCTTCTGTGTCAGGTTGGATGCCTTGCCCATTTGCACAGTCAGTGCCACCACTCATATCTGTTTTAACAATAGCTTAAGCTTTAGATTTTAAAGAAATCATTTTTTTTCACTGTAATAGAAGAGCAGTTGCCTGCCTGCCAGCTTCTGTGTCAGGTTGGATGCCTTGCCCATTTGCACTGTCAGTGCCACCACTCATATCTGTTTTAACAATAGCTTAAGCTTTAGATTTTAAAGAAATCATTTTTTCCCTTCAGATTAGAGGCAGTGCTTATACCACAGGGATATCCAATCTGGAGGGAAAAAACAGGCAGGCAAATCTCCAAACATTTAAACCCTCCCCTAATTACCTCCTTTCCAATAAGTAGCAGCTCCTCCTGATCATACCCAGTTCTTTGCCTGCCTTCGGCAGGGGAGGTTAGACAGGAGGTTCTCCAGGAAGCAGGTGAGAAGGGCTGAGGCTCGGGAGGCTCTGCTTCCTTTATGTCCGGGTAAGTAGCGTTTAACACGCCGGACGGCGTGGTCCCTGAGATTTTATGCCGTCTTTTGCCGTGCCAGGTGCCGGTCTGACGAAGGACGCAGGCGTGCGTCGGCTGGGAGGTCCTGTCGGTGGAACGCACGCACAGGTTGCGTTGCGTTCCACCAGGGAGTCGCAGAGCGCTATGCACATGCGCAATGCGAACCTTGATTCAGGCGCCAAATTTGAACTGGGCGTTTTTGTTTGGTTACAGGACTTAAAAGGAGCATTTACCAGCAGCAACCTCTGTTTGCCAGGAGCTCTCAGAACGGTTGCAAAGTGTGTTTCTCACCTGCCCTCCAACACACTCTCAGGCCATTTAAGGTAAGACTGATTAAGTTTTTATTTTAAATGGTTTTAGCCTGAATCTTTAAGGAGAAAATTTTGATTATTTTCCCTTTCTTGTTTTCTGTTCCCAGTATGTCTAATCCGGAAAATTTGGATAAAGTTGCAGAGAAGGGGAAATGTACATCTAAAACCAAGCATTTAATGTGCTCTGTGTGTGGCCAACCTATGCCAGATGGTTGTAAAAAGAAACTTTGCTCAGTTTGTTCAAAAGAAGCTTCAGAGGAAGCCAGAAGAACAGAAATGTCCACTTTTCTCAGCTGGTTGCAACAAAGTATGCAGCAAACATTTGTGGATATGCAGTCGGCAGCATTACAGTCAGTCCAGGCTTCGGTTGCCCAGGATTCACAGATTGTAAAACATGCTAAGAAAAGACTGAGATCTTGGGAAGTTTCCGATACTAGTTCAGGAACTAGTGGTTCTGAGTATGGCGAAAATTCAGGTAGTGATTCATCAGATGAGGAATTTGCATTCCCAGAAGAAGCCATTGGGAAATTGATTAAAGAAGTGCAGTGCATTTTTGAAATTGAGGAAACAGGGAAAAAGTCCAAAGTGTTTCCTTTTCACCCACAGATTAAGGAATTGATTTTAAAAGAATGGAAATTCCCTAGTCACAAGCCGTTTATTTCTAAACATTTTAAAACTCTCTTTTCCATAGAATCGGAACAAGACTGTAAGCTGGATACAGTCCCTGTAGTGGACGTTCCTATTGCTCAAATAGGTAAGAAGACTACATTACCGATTGGAGACTCAAGCGGGCTGAAGGATGTCATGGAAAAACGCATGGACTCCTCCTTAAAAAAGTTGTTCATCTCTTCTGCAGCCCAAGCTAAAGCTTTGATTGCGGGGGCATCCGTTGCCAAGGCCCAAAAACTTTGGTTGGAAGAGCTAGAAAAGGTATATACGGGAGAAGCAAAGGAAGACCCGGTAAAACTATTAAAAAATATCAAGATGGCAGCTGATTTTTTAGTAGATGCTTCTGCAGAAAGCCTGAAGTTATCGGCCAAGAATATAGGTATTTCAACAGTCGCCAGAAGAGCGCTCTGGCTTAGAAACTGGTCAGCAGATGCGGCATCTAAAAATTCACTGTGTGAACTAGCTTTTGAACCAGGAAGACTGTTCGGCTCGAAATTGGATGAGTTGTTAAAACAGATGAAGGAAGGAAGGAAAGCTTTACCAGAGTCATATAGGAAGCAGTTTAGAAGCCGGAAATCGGAGACGCTTCCCTCATTTAGAAGTTCCTTTCGTAGAACCTATTTCAGGGGTCAACATAAAAGAGCCTTTGATTATAGGAAGAAGGAAAGATTTACAAACAAGAGAAATAAAAAATTATGACGCCAGGCCTGTGGGAGGAAGGTTGAGTCACTTCCTAGATCACTGGAAAAAGACAACATCAGATCGCTGGGTCCTCGCAGTGATAAAGCACGGATACGCTCTAGAATTATCACAAACCCCAAAGAAAATGTTTCTATGTTCCGAGGTTCATTCTCTAGATATGGAACTCGCTCTGATGCGAGAAGTGTCAACTCTGTTACAGAAAAGAGTGGTGGAAGAAGTTCCTCTCAAGGAAAGACATCAGGGCACCTATTCAAGACTTTTCTTGGTGCCAAAACCAGATGGATCGTTCAGACCCATTTTAGACCTAAAAGCCGTAAACAGGCGGATTATCAAAAAGAAATTCCTCATGGAAACAGTAAAATCAGCTACTCTGCTTATTCAGCCAAAAAGTTGGTTTGCGTCCCTGGATTTAAAAGATGCCTATCTTCATGTACCCATAGCAGAATCCAGCAAAAGTCTTCTAAGGTTTGCTGTGAGCTGCCAATCGGTAACCAAACATTACCAATTCAGAGCACTGCCTTTCGGCCTGTCATCAGCGCCCAGGGTATTCACAAAGCTCCTAGTAGTCGTTTCAGCTTTTCTAAGAGGTATGGGCATCGCTGTCATTCCGTATTTGGACGACTGGCTGTTGATTGCAGAGTCCCAAGATCAGCTACAGTTAGACCTGGGGACAGCTATAAAATCGCTGGAAAATCATGGCTGGCTAATAAATTTCAACAAATCGGAACTAGTGCCAGTTCAAAGGATCCAGTTCTTGGGTCTAATTTTGGATTCTATCGCTATGAAGTTATTCCTGCCAGAAGAGAAGAAACTAAAAATCAAGAGTTTAATCCGGAATCTCAGAGAAAAAGGTGTGTTTTCAATCAGAGAAGCCATGTGCTTACTGGGTCTGTTTACAGCCTCAATCCCGGCAGTCGGTTGGGCAAAAGCCAGAATGAGACCTCTACAAAGAAACATTCTGCAAGTCTGGAATCGACAGGAACTCGGCCTAGAGGGGCTTATGAGGTTCAACAGTCTAACTTTGAGAAGTCTGCAGTGGTGGACCTCTTCTCGATTCCTGCACGCGGGTCTTTCATTCCGGATGAAGTCCTTCACGATAATAACAACAGACGCCTCTGCGCTGGGCTGGGGGGCCCATCTGGGAGACATAAAGAAGCATGGGTGCTGGCAAGAGAAGGATATGAGAAATTCCTCGAACTTCAGGGAATTAAAGGCCGTATGGATGGCGCTCTTGGCATTTCAGTTTCTCATCAAAGATCAACATATTCAAATTCGTTCAGACAATCGAACGACAGTGGCATATTTGAACAAACAGGGAGGTACAAGATCAACAAAATTAGAAAGTCTTTGTTCAATGATCATGCTGTGGTCAGAAGTGCACCTTATGTCAATCTCAGCAGTTCACATTTTAGGAAAATTCAATGTGGTGGCAGATGCCCTGAGCAGGCATCATTTGAAACAAGCAGATTGGTCCCTGTCATGCAGAATGTTCAAGTTCATTACGGACCGCTTCGGTGTTCCGGAGATAGACCTGATGGCCTCCAGAATAAACAGGAAGACAAGACGTTTTGCATCCCTAAATCCAGCAGACAAGCCGGATATCATAGATGCCCTGTCAGTAACATGGAAGTTCAACCTGGCATATATCTTCCCGCCGGTAGTTCTTATTCCCAGAATACTTCAAAAAGTAAGGCTGGAAAATGTAAGGATTATCCTAATCCTTCCATGGTGGCCAAGAAGAAGTTGGTTCTCGGTTCTTCTGAACTTTCCAGGGGCCACCTTTTGGAAGCTTCCTCTTTCGGGAGAAATACTAGAGGACGCCATGGTGCCTCTTCCGACCCTTCGGAGATTCCAATTGACGGCCTGGTTTCTGAACTCCAGATTTTAGAGAGTAAAGGTCTGGATCCTGAAGTTATAAAAATCTTGTTGGCAACTAACAAGGAATCTACTTCAAGGATCTACGCTAGAATTTGGAAGATATTTTGTCAGTGGTGTTGTAGGTTTAAAGTCAACCCTGTTTCCGCGTCCATCCAGAAGATTCTAAGTTTCCTTCAGATGGGATTTGCAAAAGGTCTTAAACCTGCCTCATTGAAATTACAAGTTTCTGCTATCAGTTTCTTCTCCCTCAGATGCTTAGCCTCAAATATTCTGATTTCAAGGTTCTTCAGAGCTCTGACACGTTTGGTGCCCTATGTTAGGGAAACCTGTCCTCCCTGGGATCTAAACTTGGTCCTTTCCGCGCTTTGTGAGCCGCCCTTTGAACCATTGGAGGAAGCTTCCCTGAAGATTATTTCGTTAAAAACGGTTTTTTTTGGTGGCTATTACATCAGCTAAAAGAGTATGTGAGATCCAAGCTCTTCGGGCGAATTTTCCTTTTTTAGTTTTTCATCAGGACAAGGTGGTTCTAAAGCTCGATCCTTCATTCATCCCTAAAGTTTTTTCTGTTTCGAATGTCAACCAAGAAGTGGTTTTGCCGACCTTTTGTCAGAATCCGTCTAATGCCTTGGAAAGTAAATTTCACTGCCTAGACGTAAAGAGATGTCTTTTGCAATATCTAAAAGCTACGGAATCCTTCCGGAAGGATAACAGTCTTTTTGTCTTGTTCAAGGGCACAAGAAAAGGCATGAAGGTTTCGAAGAGTTCTCTGGCTAGATGGCTGAAGGATTGTATTCTGTTGGCTTATTCCAAGAGTGGCATGGAAATTGCAGGCCCTATAAAGGCCCATTCTACTAGAGCCGTTTCTACGTCGTGGGCTCTGCGAGCAGCTGCTTCTCCTTCTCAGATTTGTTCAGCTGCTACTTGGTCCTCTCTCCATACGTTCTCAAGACACTACAAGTTGGACATACTGGCCTCGGAGGATGCAGCTTTTGGGCGCAAGGTGCTTCAAGCAGTAGTGAAATTAAACCCGCCCTCAGGATCTGCTTTATTATATCCCTGTGGTATAAGCACTGCCTCTAATCTGAAGGGAAAAACATAAATTTTACTTACCGTAAATTTCTTTTTCCTGAAGATTAGAGGCAGTGCTACAATTCCCGCCCCTTTTTCTAATAAACTCAGTAATTTTGCAGCTATTTGGCTTATGTATTTTCTGGGTATGATCAGGAGGAGCTGCTACTTATTGGAAAGGAGGTAATTAGGGGAGGGTTTAAATGTTTGGAGATTTGCCTGCCTGTTTTTTCCCTCCAGATTGGATATCCCTGTGGTATAAGCACTGCCTCTAATCTTCAGGAAAAAGAAATTTACGGTAAGTAAAATTTATGTTTTTTTCACTGTAATAGAAGAGCAGTTGCCTGCCTGCCAGCTTCTGTGTCAGGTTGGATGCCTTGCCCATTTGCACAGTCAGTGCCACCACTCATATCTGTTTTAACAATAGCTTAAGCTTTAGATTTTAAAGAAATCATTTTTTTTTCACTGTAATAGAAGATCAGTTAGTTGTCTGCAAGCGTCTGGGTGTCAGGCCTACTTCAGCGTGTGCTCTGCAGACCTGTGCCAGCGTGCTTTGACAGTGACCTTGCTCGGGTCCCAGGTGTGCGGTTCCTAAAATGGCTGCCATATACACGTCCACTGATAGGAGACGCGGAAGGTATTAAACTGATATGAACAATACTCCACTCCTATCAGTAGGTCTGTCCCATTGTGATTTATGCCCCCCACCCACCGCGCAGGGATGGGGGCCGGGGGGGAGGAAAGTAGGCCCCCCCATTGTGATTTATGGCCCCCACCCACCGCGCAGGGGTGGGGGCCAAGGGGGGGAGGACAGTAGGTCCCCCCATTGTGATTTATGGCCCCCACCCACCGCGCAGGGGTTGGGGAGGACAGTAGCTCCCCCCAGTGTGTATCATGGGCTTTGAGGACAGGTGTCAATCCATACCTGCCAAGTGACCCTATGTAGGGGTAACAGTCCCTATTCTGCTCTGTGTCAGTGTGTATCATGGTCTCTGTGGACGGTGAACAGTCTCTATTCTGCTCTGTGTCAGTGTGTATCATGGTCTCTGTGGACAGGGAACAGTCTCTATTCTGCTCTGTGTCAGTGTCTATCAGGGGTTTTGAGGACAGGTGTCAATCCATATCTGCCAAGTGACCCTATGTAGGGGGAACAGTCCCTATTCTGCTCTGTGTCAGTGTGTATCAGGGGTTTTGAGGACAGGTGTCAATCCATATCTGCCAAGTGACCCTATGTAGGGGGAACAGTCTCTATTCTGCTCTGTGTCAGTGTGTATCAGGGATCATTAGGATAGGTGTCAATCCATATCTGCCAAGTGACCCTATGTAGGGGGAACAGTCCCTATTCTGCTCTGTGTCAGTGTGTATCAGGGATTTGACTATCTTTATTCAGATTGAAAAATTACATTTCCAGGAAAAATTTAACAAACATTTACAAGAACATGTTATGCACATCATAGAAACAACGTAAACCTCTTTAAAGCCACAAACTTAAGACAAAAAATACGTACACACAATGTGTAAGGGTTTGAAAGAATATTCTGAATCCTTACACGTTTACTTTATCGTTTGTTTGATTTTTGTGAACCATATATAAACTACAAGCAGCGTGAAAACTATAAAAACTCAAGTGGCTATGCTGATCAAATTAAATAGTATGCTTTACACAGCGTATAAGGGTGATGTCACAGCACAACGGGAATCTAACAGGGGAAGAGGTGAAAGTCATCCTCCCCTCCCATGACCCCGCCATATCTGCCAAGTGACCCTATGTAGGGGTAACAGTCTCTATTCTGCTCTGTGTCAGTGTGTATCATGGTCTCTGAGGACGGGGAACAGTCTCTATTCTGCTCTGTGTCAGTGTGTATCAGGGCAGGGCTTTGAGGACAGGTGTCAATGTTAGGTGATTTCTGCCCTTTATGGATTAAAAGCAGACTCTGCATCAACTGTGCAATTTTCCATGGGAGTTTTGCCATGGATCCCCCTCCGGCATGCCACAGTCCAGGTGTTAGTCCCCTTGAAACAACTTTTCCATCACTTTTGTGGCCAGAAAGAGTCCCTGTTGGTTTTAAAATTCGCCTGCCCATTGAAGTCAATGGCGGTTCGCGCGGTCCGCCGGTTCGCGAACATTTGCGGAAGTTCGCGGTCGCCATTCGCGAACCGAAAATTTTGGCTTCGCGACAACACTAGTGTAGATTAGTTTTTAGTCACCTTCCAAACTACCAAGGTTCGTGGAATTGTTTTGTTGTGTCATAAAGAGCTTTGAGTTCTGTATTTGGAAGATATGCCCAAAGATGCCCATCTCAGTTCTTCTTGAGCAGTGGTTCCCTACCAGTCCTCAAGTACCCCCTACCAGTCCAGAATACAGGGATTAACCAGTTGTGTCTAAGGTGCTGTTAGAAAAAAAAAAACTGAAAAAGGCACAACAAGGTAATATCTAAATCTATAAGCAACATGTTCAGTGTTTGGAGAGTAAGCAGTAGCAAACGTAGAGACCTTGTGGGTATATTTATTTCATTGAAATCCTTTTATGGAATCATTTTTTCGTATGGCCTCTAGCAAAGGTTTCTAGGGTTAGTATAACTCGTAATGGGGAGAGAGGGCACCCCTGACATGTTCCGTTTTGAATTTCAAAGTCACATTTGTCCATTTTCCCTAAGTCTGGCTGATTGCATTGAATAAATCCAATTAAGCCTAACCCTGTCCAAACCCTAATGTTGCTAATGTTGACATGATGAACAACAAATCCACCCTGTCAAAAGTCTTTTTTCAGCATTCATTGAGATCATTATTGATTGGGTTTTGGATAAATGTGCTTTATGGATCAAATTGATTGTTTTAGTAGTATTATCTTTGGCCTGTCAAATTTGTCTTGAAAGTATTCTAGTTTATTTGAGATGGTGGTTGGGTTGTCGCGGTGGTTGTAAAGGGAGTGATAGCATGTCCAAAAGGACTCTGCTTTTTCCTCTGTCCTGTGTACAAGCCTATTTTGAGTGTTTTTGATCCTGGGTATATAAGTTGTTTGCTAATGATGTATTAAAGCCCTAGATAGCATTTTGCTACATTGGTTTCCTTGTGAGTAAAAGTTTAGTATAGTCCATAATAGGGATTTTTTTGTATGTAGTTTAATAGAATCTTAAGGTCAAAGCCGAGATAAACAAGTGTATTGTAGTCTCTGTCCAAAAGCAAGGTTTTGTGTTTAGTTTCGAACAGGTGAATTAGTGTTTTACGTTCTAGACCTTTCTCATTTGAGAATAAAGCCCCATTTAATGACTTCCCCATATTACGTGATTATGGGCCTCCCACCTTGTGTAGTGGTCGATGTCAAGTGTGTAATTTTCTCGGAAATATTTTGTAATACGTTCCAAGATGGCCTGTTTAACTCTACTATTCTGTAACAAGTGAGGGTTAAGTATTCAGTGGGTCTGTCTTCTAGTGATAGACCGGATCGTTACTTTAAGATAAACATGAGCTTGGTCCAACCACGTAATTTTACCCATGGTCGCTGAATGAAGCAAGGGGAAAGAATGGTGAGTCATCAATGACATGTCAATCCTTGTATAAATAATATTAGGTTTAGACAGGGCTGGTGCAAGGATTTCTGTCGCCCTAGGCAAAGATCCATTTTGCCTCCCCTTCATGTCACTCACTCACTGACAGACACACACATGCTGACACACATACACTCACTCACTGACACACACACACACACACACACAGAAACTCACTGACACACACACACTCACTGACACACAAAAACTGTGGCGTTGGCCCTGGGTTGAGAGAAGAATGTGTAGTCTTTAAGTGATGGGTGGAGTATTCTCCAGCAATTTATCAGTTTGTATTTAGAAAGTAAAGTATGCATCTGTAATCTCATGGAAGATAGGTGTGGGGGATTAGGATATATCTGGGAATATTTGGATGTCGGTTCCTTCTGCTTTTAAGAATGGGGAGTTGTGTGCTTTGGGGAAAATCACGTCCTTGAGACTAATGTAATGGAACCTGCAGACCAGGTCTCTGGGCGACTTTAGGTTTAAGAGCCCTATGAGCTCTATCAAAAAAATGGTAGTGTCCAGTGGTTGATGGAGATTTTTTTTTAACAAGACTTGTAGAGTGTGCTGCCGGTTTTCACTGGCGCCCGACAATGCTGATAGGTCCCGCACCTGGAGGTTGTTTTTCCATCCTCTATTGTCTAGGTCATCTAGACATCTCATAATATTGATAATATTTGCATTGGTATAAGTCTGGTTCTGTTTCATGTTGTGGAGTCAGTCATGGAGTGCATCCCTGTCTTCCTCCAAGTCACTGACTCGGTGTCCAACTTGGCGGACATTTGCTGCCATTCTAGATATCTGCTCTTGCACTGAGGTCTCCAGTTTAGCCAGCATCGAGGCCATGTCTGTTTTTGATGGTAAAGTTTGTAGCATATGGTATATATTGGAATCTCTGCTGCATGAGGACAGTTCTGACAAAGTAGGGCTTCTCTGCGGAGAGTCACATGGTAAAGATGGTCCCTGCATGTTGTCCTCTGCATCCAGCATCAAGATTTTGGTCGTGTCCCAAAATAATTTGTCCAGACCACCGATTTTTTATGCTCGGTGTCGGGTCAGGGTGGTCTTGGGACATCAGGGACATCTTTTTGTTCCCTATAGTGGTATGTTGGGGAATAATACAGCTTATTATGTGTCAGTTCGTCCGTAGCTTGAACAACCCATGTCTACTCGGGCACAAGCCCTTTTTCAATGCAAATGACACTTGCATTTAAAAAGGGCTTGTGCCCGGAATGTTTTATTTAAATAAGGGTAAACAGGCCATGTGTGCCAACATTGGGCAAAAAATCTAATTATTATAAAGGATTTACAAACTATGTCTATCACCATTGTACTTCTTCTTATTACTATTTAGTCACACATTTTGTACAACACATGTTCCAACAAGGCAGTTATTAAAATGCTTACTCCAGTTCTGCATCAGACACTCAAGGTGTCTTTGCACGGCACTCAAGGCTGCTAGAGCCAAACAGGCTCTGACCTATCAGGAGTCCCAGTGAAACTTCAGATATCTGCTAATACGAAAAGGGCAATCCTCAATTTATGCATTGCAGCACATAGAGTAAGTGATCTCAGGTCCCTTCCTCCCAGCACTTGTGAATAGAAATCCACACTGTGGTAGAGCAGCCCACAGCGGATATTGCAGCGCCTGCCCTTCACCTGTACCTGGCCAGCCTGGTCTCCACTGGAACCGAGGGAAGCCACCCATACTGCTAGATATACACAGAAATGCACAATAACCCTCCCCTCATATAAATAATACGAACAGCCCACAAACAAACATACACACAATCTGCACAAACGTAACCCGCTAACAATCCACATACATGCACACAACCCCACATGCAGCCTCTCACATGCAATACCCCACACATACACACACTACGAAACACACAATGTGACACATCCATCCACACACACAATTCCACAAGCAGCCCCAATACACAGCCCACATTCATATGTGTCATACACGATACCACAAACTACTCCTGAACATATACAATATAATAGCTCATATCCGCACAAATACAAATGTACAAAGCAATTACAGTATAAATAACAAAAGCAAAATACTGCAGCATACAGACCTCAATTTAAAAAAATAGGACCGGCACGCTATGGGACATCACAATCCTATATCGGCACAGTGCTGCTAAAAGGTTGCCTACCCCTGGTCTAGACCATGCTTTCTAACTAATAGGGTAGGTAAGTACCGTATATACTCGAGTATAAGTCGAGTTTTTCAGCACATTTTTTGTGCTGAAAAACCCCAACTCGACTTATACTCGAGTTATTGTCTGTATTATGGCAATTTACATTGCCATAATACAGACCAGGACCGCCGGGCTCATTACAAGCCCGGCGGTCCTGTTGGGGGCTGGCAGAGAGCAGTAACTTACCTTTCCTGCAGCTCCTGTCAGCTCCCTTCTCTCTCCTCCGGTCCGGCCAGCTCCTCTGTCAGCTCCCACTGTAAGTCTCGCGAGAGCCGCGAGAGACCGCGAGACTTACAGTGGGAGCTGACAGAGGAGCTGGCCGGACCGGAGGAGAGAGAAGGGAGCTGACAGGAGCTGCAGGAAAGGTAAGTTACTGCTCTCTGCCAGCCCCCTCCTAAACAGCCATTCCACTGGACCACCAGGGAATGAGAGCCCCCTCCCTGGCCATGTATCAAGCAGGGAGGGGGGACGAAAATAAAATGAAATAAAAAAATATTACAATAAAAAAAATGAAATTAAAAAAAAAAAAAAAAAAAAAATTAAATATTTTTTTTTTAAATATTAAAATTAAAAAATTAAAATCTTAAAATAAAAAGATTAAAATATTAAAATAACAAAATTGAAAATAAGAAAAATGCCCTTCCCCCACCCAGTTCACACACACAAACACACACTCATACAAACACTCACTCTGCATTATATACACACACACACACTCTGCATTTTATACACACACTCATACAAACACACACTGCATTATATACACACACACTCATACACACACACACTCATACACACACACTCATACAAACTATCTGCATTATACACACACACTCATACAAACACACACACACACTCTGCATTATATATACACACACACACTCTGCATTCACACAAACACACACACTCTGCATTATATACACAAAGAGTGTGCACATATAATGCAGAGTGTGTGTTTGTATGAGTGTGTGTGTGTGTATATAATGCAGAGTGTGTGTTTGTATGAGTGTGTGTGTAATGCAGAGTGTGTGTTTGTATGAGTGTGTGTGTGTATATAATGCAGTGTTTGTATGAGTGTGTGTGTGTATATAATTATAAAAATCACAGAATTTCATAGCCCCAAGTTTTACCCTCGACTTATCCAAGAGGCATAGTATATTTCACAATTGTTGGTCACAAAACTGCACTCGACTTATACATGAGATCGACTTATACACGAGTATATACGGTAATAGGTAAATAGAGTGTGTTCTATACTTTGGCTGAGATCATCAAACTTGCATCCATAGGAAAGGGAGGCCATTGGGAGGCTATTGTGTACGTGTGGCATAAAGCTGCGCGGCCAACCAGCCAATTTAACACCTGCATGCAGACCCAATATAACACAATGCCCCCTCTCACCATTCAAATACACTGCTCACAAATCAAATACATCACCCCAAATCCAATAAACTGCTCCCCTCCCTCCTCTTTAATACACTCCTCTACCCAATCTAAAACACTGTGCCTTAATCTAATACATTGCCCCTCCTCCCAGCACTCTAATGTAATACACTGCCCTCTCTCTCCCCCAATTCAATACACTACCCTCACCCAATTTAACACACTGCCCCCCCTCTGACCACTCTAATACACTGCCCCCCTCCCTCCCTTAAATTAATACACGCCCCCCCCTCTCTAAAATTAATACACTGTCCTCTACCCAAAATGTATACACTTCCCACTCCCTCCTCCAATTTAATACACTGCCCCCTCCCTCAAATTAATACAATGCCCCCTCCCCCCCCCCCTCTCTAATTTAACACACTACACAGGATGAGCCACCTGTCCCCCAGCTCCAGCCCTGCTATTCTCAATCAGGCCAGACGCTCCTCTGGCACTGCGAGCAGGGGGCAAGGGAAGAGGCTGTCCTGCGGGAGCACGCGATCGGCCGTGGGAGGGAAAACAAGAATCAGACAGGACTTATCTTTCTTGTCTTGCAGCTAGTTGCAGCCACAACACACAGTGGCTCCAGGGCAGGTGGGCTGCAAATATATCCATTGTGGGTTGCATGCAGCCCGCCACAGGTTTGACATGCTTGTTGTACACTATTAATCAGAAATTATGCATAAATGAAAGGATAGAAAGACAAATAGAGACAGATGTCAATTTATTTACATTGGACACTTAAACACTTCAAGATTAATTAATGAACATGTCTGGAAATATCATAAAGTAATTGTGATGGCCTTCTTGAACACAGACTATAGATGCAGAAGCAACCATGCTCTCATCTGAAGGGGCCCATTTTGGGCAATATTTATGTGAGACAAGGCTGCTTTATCTCTGTTGCAGCAGGAAACGATAGAAATACAATTGCCAGAGCAAAAGAAAATTGAGGATGGTTTCCATGACAACAAAAGAGTTCCGTTGATGGAAGGCAGACACATAAAATCCTTGTATGCCACATTAAAGCAAAGCAATCAGCAGCTCCAAGAACAAGTGGACTTTCTCACAAAATACAGAGCTTATCCATGACTCTTTATTTAACCCCATCAATGTTTGAGTACTGACTTCCAAACAAATGTAATACAGAAATGGAGAAAAAATAAACTGAGTCAGACCTGATTTGCTTTTCATTTAGAACAAATGCTCTTTGGTAGCTTTTTTTTTTTTTGCCTTAGCAAAGACAACGATATACTCTTCATGCTGTTTATATAATTTCTAACAAAATAAATTATTGCTTTGCCTAATTCTTGAAAAAATTAATGCAAATAATTATATGAAAGGAAGGAAGGAAGGAATTAATGAATGAATGAATGAAGGAATGAATCAACTAACACAGTGCACCCAATTTAAAAATAAAATAATAAATGCAGCACATTTTCTGAAGATAAAGTTTGATTTAAATTATTACCATTTGTACCTTCATGCATCTGTATTTAACAATAAAATAAAAATATTTGTAATCGAATTAACTTCAGTAATCATGATTTTACACATTAAAATGAATACAAATACATATTTTAATAACTTTAATTGTAATGTAAAGCACAGCATATCTTTTCTGTATTGCAGATTTGTGAATATAAATCCAAAAGTGCTTCTAGTAATCATAATTTTACACTTCTATCTGGTCCAAGGTGGCATAGACTTACAAAAAACTCATGTGTTCACAAATGTTTAAAAGTATAGAAGAAGCAGGACATAGTGTGGGAAAAAGGTCAGTAAAAACAGCTTTCCAATGCGATCAGAGGAGGTCAGTAACCTATACAGACACATTAACTGACAGACACACACTCACTGATTTGACACACAATGACATACGCACTCACAGACAGATACTGTCACATCCTGTTCCTGGCTGCGTATCATTTCTGGCAATGGCTTCTGGTATCCAGTACTCTTTTTACAATTCTTGTTTAGTTTTTCTTGGTTTTTCTGGTTTTCTATTCTATGTCTGGTTTTCTTTATGCTGGTTTTTCTGGGTTCATTCTTTTATTCCGTTCCTGGAATTCCCAGTCTCTTTGATTCCTTTAAATGTTTGTTTTTTGCTGCCACACCCGTTCCTTTTCCATTAATCCTTTTGTTTCAGTTGGTTCCTGCAGGCAGTGACTTAATGTACTCTGCCCCTTTCTTTGCAGGAAAGTACTGTGTGTGTTTTATTATTGTTTATTTAGTCATGCATATCTAGGCAGTTAGGCTGTAATTAGAGTACTTTGGCACAGTAGTGGGCTGCATACATCTTGGCCATATATGTATGTCTAAATCTCCAATGTTTATTACACATATTAGTACTTAGTTATGTCTTCTTGTTTTGCCTTGTATCTCTTATTTTGTTTTAATTGTTTTGTATTGACAGTTCATGTACAGTCCTGTCTTGTCCTGCCCTGTTCATGGTTCCCTTATGTATTGTGTACATGTTCTGGGTTCTGCTTTCTGTCCTTCTCTGGTTCTGGGTTTTTCTAGTCTTGTCTTGCTATCTTCTTTGGTGCCTGTTCAAGTCTTGCCTTTTTTATAGTACTGGATACATATCTGCTGCAGAGCCTCCCTATTCAGATCCTGGGAGGTATGCATATTGTCATCTGGCACCTGGGATCCACAGAAGCTGCATCAGGGCCTTGGTATGTAACCGCACAAACGCTGGTGCTCAACACCAGGGGGCGTGCGGTTACCCTGCACCAGGCCCTGATAACCCATTTCCACACAGTGACTCCTACTATCAAGATCAGGCATACTGGGTCCCGGTCACCGGACAGCCACCCCTGACAGATACCACAAACACTCACTGATACCAACACACTCACACATAGTCTTTCATACACTCACAAATTATTATTTGTTTTTTCATTTAAATTCACCCAGCCTTCCTATCTTTGCGAGAGCTGGAGTTGGTCATTTCCCTGGGGTCCAGTGTGGGTTCTAAAATCTTCATGCTTAGGGATCCTGGAGTGATGTTATATCTCAGCTCCCAGCATCACCACAGAGAACGAAAGGGAGTAGTGAGTAACCCGCCACCCGCTTCCTCTCTTCTTTAGCTGGCCATTGTGCCGGTCTGATTATGCAACCGCTGAACTGGCTGTCAAACTCCCAGGTACCAAATTCCACGTTGCCCTGGTGACCTGATGCCAGGGATTTATTGAAACCTGTTTTAAAGTACAAACACAGATCTAGCTAAGCAGTTATAGTTATGTCAGTATGTTGTATTGTTTTTTATTCTTTCATTTTGTTTGGTTTGCGGGGGAGGGGGAACAGAAAATAAAAGAAGGGTTGTATGGGTTAATGCATGTACATTTTATGTTACATTAAGTTTTTTCATTATTGACTGGTCATGGTAGAGTAACATCTGTTTGAGTGTTTCACGACATATCACCGTAGGTTATTAGGGTATTGTCAGCCCCCACATGACCTGGCTATTGTGGGAAATATGTGTATCGCCCTGTAGCTTATTTCTACGGTGGGTGGGGGGTTTGGTCTGTAGCACCCTTGCCCTTCTGATCCAACTGCATGTCACCTCTTTTGAGTGTCAGTAAGATTCCTGAAATCCATCTTGTGCAGTAGTGGGCAGCGAATCTGCTAATAAATAAATGTGTGTGTATATATATATATATGTATGTATTTTTTTACATACTTGCATTCAAATATGCTAAATATTAGCAATCACACAAATATTCCCACACACTCACAGATTCATTCACAAACAATATGCACTCTCGTTAAAGGGACACTCCAGGCACCCAGACCACTTCTGCCCATTGGAGTGGTCTGGGTGCCAACTCCCACTACCCTTAACCCTCCAAGTGTAGTTATTGCAGTTTTTCATAAACTGCAATAATTACCTTGCAGGGTTAACTCCTCCTCTAGTAGCTGTCTACTAGACAGCCACTAGAGGGCACTTCCTGCTTCATAGCACAGAAAACCTCCAGCATCGCTCAATTCTTCATAGGAAAGCATTGAAAAGCATTTTCAATGCTTTCCTGTGTAGAGCTCTAATGCGCATTAGGTCACCCCGGCCGGTGGGCGGGATCAGTCTCGCCCACCGGCCGACGTAATGCAGAGGAGGAGCAGCGGCTGAGGAAGAAGCAGCGACGTGGGACATGTCGCTGCCTCTGGTAAGTCACTGAATGGGTTTTCACCCCTTCAGCAACTGGGGATTGGGAGGTGGGAGGGAGAGGGGACCTGCAGTTTTCCTGGCACTGGAGTTTCCCTTTGACATACATAAAATAAATTAATATTATTATTACTGGCATTTATATAGTACCAACATATTCTGCAATTGCGGTGGGGGGAGTGCAAATGTATTCACAGACACTTTACACATCTATATGAATTCAAGACCACTTTGAACATATGCATTCAAACACATATTCACATATACACATTCCTGTGTGAAGCAATATAAAGAACAAACATGTTGTATTCATTTTCATGTAGTCTCCTGGAGAGTGTATTTATTTAAGTAGTTTTATTTCAAACCATATTGATCTGCAACAGCTGTTATATAACAAACGCTACTTCAAACCTCAGCAAATACAAAAATGTATCTTGGAAAATTTTGAAACATAAAAAATATAATGTAAGACATTTTTGACATTTTAAATAAACATAATACCCACAATCTACATTTTGTGGACATCTTAGTTTTAAACTACCTACTGATTTCTTATATCAGCTGTTTAATTTACATCACACGTACTCTTGTGTAACATCTACAAATGTAGCAAATATTTGACACCGAAAGAAGTAAGAATCCTTATTACAACCACAAAAACTGCATATTAGAGGGGCAGAAAGGGGGGGGGGGGGGGGGGTTATGGCTGTCATCCAAGATGGCCACTGTCTGAGAAACTCTGGGAAGTGAAGTGCTAAAAAGTTTTTAGAAAACCAGGAAAAGCTGAATGCCTCCTACAATGATCAAGCCAAGGTAAGTTGAAAAACCAGGATCTAGCTCAAATATGAGTGAAAGCCGACATCTCCTTTGGGATCTAAAATTGGCCAGGGATTAATTGCCACAACTGGGTATTTTCCCTGTAGCTGCTTCTGACTGCGCAGTGTCTCTTTACCAAATGGAGGGACTTCTAACGCAGTTAAAAGTGGAGCTGTGTGCGGAGTTGAGCGAGGATCTGAACTCTTTTTTCCAATGTATTTTATTTTTTCATTTTTCATATTTCAATGAATAAATCCACATTGAACAGGGGGGTACAGAAGAAAAGAAGGGAGGAGGAGGACATTGGTATATATCACAACATTTTGTACACAGGCGTCTTTAAACAATTCGTAAAAGAGTTAGTTATGAGTAGCAATTGGCTGATTAACATTTATAATTTGTAGCGAGCGATATATCTATACAATTGTTTCCCTATTTACATTCTTGGCGATAGCCCTGATATATCATGTCCTAACTGAATGGTGAGGATAAGGGGGGGAGGGGGGACAGCATTCGTTATCCTGTAACATCCACGTCTCCTGTATTTCACTAGATAGCCTTTGGCCCTGTAATTAGTATTATTTGTTGTTTGTCTTTTTATGTCCCTCCATGCCTGTATTCCACCCATCTGTGCCACCGTGTTGCATGTTTGTCTTGTTTATCGTTTAGTCGGCTTGCCGTGCATTCATATGTGTATGTTGAGTCTATTCTACCCAAAATCTCTGACAGAGTGGGCGCCTGTGCGGCCTTCCACCTATGGGCAATTGCAGTTTTGGATGCCATTAAGCAATAAATCAGTAGTTAAATCTCATCCTCAGGGAGAGTGTTCGGGAAGATGTGTAATATAAAGCATTGTGGTCTCATTGGTACCCCGATCCCCAAGCTGTTATGTAGGAGTGTTGCTATGTCACGCCACAGTGTAGTAATCTTTGGGCACGTCCAGAATATATGGTATAGGGTCCCCTCCTGATTCTGGCATCTCCAGCATAATTTGTTCGCCCCTGGGTATATATGAGCTAGCTTGGTAGGGACTAAGTACCAACGCATGGTTAATTTGCAAAATGTTTCCCACTGGGTGAGGCTATGGGAGGCCTGTTTTGTTTTCTTTTGAGCATGGAACCACATTGCTGTTGAGAATTGTTTCCCAATATCCATTTCCCATTTCGTCATGTACGGGGGTTTTACTGTTATATTTTGGAGTAATAGTGCGTTGTAGCATAGGGACAACGCTTTAACGTTTGGCAATTTTCCCATACATTTTTGG
Organism: Pelobates fuscus; assembly: GCF_036172605.1. NCBI lineage: Eukaryota > Metazoa > Chordata > Amphibia > Anura > Pelobatidae > Pelobates > Pelobates fuscus. Next base: position 191,639,998 of record NC_086319.1, on the reverse strand, counting down.
ATGAATGGTGGCAAGAGTATGGACTCCCTTAAACTAAGTCTACATTCCTGCGTTATGTTCCTGATTCGTAGGTAAGAGAATATTTCCCGAGGCGGTAGTTGGTATTCCCTAGCTATGTCCGGGAATGGTTTTATACCTGAGAACGTCAATCAGGAACGTACATGGTGGACCCCCTGTCTCAGCCACGGGTCCACCTGCAGGTTCGTTGTTCGGGCAGCCAGGGCCTGTAGCGGTGCTGCAAGGAGTAGGACGTTCTCTTCTAAAAATAGTGGGGTAGCCTGGAGTAGCGTTTCTGTGGGAGCTGGGGAGCTTTGTTCCTTCCCAAAGGGTAAGTGCCAGTGGGCATACATGCATTTTCTAGCGCTAGCCATACCGGAGGAGATGAACGTTCAAGGATCGTGAGGCCTTGTGCCAATATTGAGGCTTTGCAGTATAGTTTTATGTTGGGTATGCCCAATCCGCCTTTTGTGAATTGGCGCCACAGTGAATTTTGTGCTATACTTGGGGGTTTCTGTTTCCAAATGTGTGCATTAATTATAGCCTGAAAATTCTGTAAAATGGGATTTGGTATTGTAATAGGAAGGGTGCGAAATAGGTATAGTATGTGTGGTAATATCATCATTTTTATGGTGTGTATCCGCCCTAGCCATGAGATCCCTTTGTCCTCCCATGTTTTAAGTTGTTTGTCTAATCTGTGAATGAGCGGTGTGTGGTTTTCCCGTATTATCGCTGAATGTAATGCTGGCAGTTTGATGCCCAGATATGAAATAGAGGTTTTCCGCCAATCAAAGGGATACAATGTTTTCAGATGTGTTAGGGTGGAGGGTGCGAGCCCTATCGCTAGTGCCTGTGTCTTTTTGGCATTGTTCTTATAGTAAGACATCTTCCCGTATCTCTCCAGCAATGCTAGCAGGTTCGGTAATGTCGTCTCCGGATGTGTTAGAAAGAGGAGAACATCATCTGCGAAAAGGGCTATTTTTTGGTCCCCTAGGGGTGTTTCTAGGCCCCCAATATTGTGTGCATTTTTAATGTGTCTGATTAGGGGTTCCATTTACAAAATAAATATTAAAGGGGACAGGGGGCACCCCTGCCTGGTACCATTTGTTTTTTGGAAAGGATGCAATAGAAAGTTAAATATTTTGGCTGCAGGTCTGGAATATAGGACATTTCAAGAATTCTAGGGGGATACCCATGTGTGACAATACAGCCCGCATGTACGTCCAATTTAAGCGATCAAACGCTTTTTCCGCGTCTAAAGCTAGAAGTATGTCATTTTGGTTAGTAGTCTGGGCCCATGTGATTAAATTAAAAAAAAATGGCGCGTATTATCCCCAGGCTGCCTATTTGGGACGAATCCTGCCTGTTCTGGAGAAACTAAATCTTGTAAGATGGGTTGTAGGCGCGTAGCTAATAGCTTGGCATATAGTTTTGTATCTGCATTTAGCAGTGAAATGGGCCTCAAATTGGCACATTCGTGGGTGGTTTGCCTGGTTTGGGGAGCGTAACAATATGGGCTAGCAACAGCTCCTCCGGTATGGACCCTGATTCCCTAAAAAAGTTAAAAAGTTCTGTAAGGTACGGTGTTAGATGTGCCTCAAATGTGGTGTAAACTTGATTGGAAAACCCATCTGGGCCCGGAGCTTTGTGTTTGGGAAGTTTGTGCATTGCGTTTTGCACTTCGTCTTCTATGAAACTAGCTGTCAGTTTCGAACTTTGGTGGGCAGTCAGGCGTGGTAGATTCGCTTCTTTTAGGAAGATATCTATCTCTGACTCTATTGGCTGGTATAGATTTTTGTCCTGTGTGAGATTGTATAGCTTATTATAAAAGGTCGCCAGTTCGTCCACCATGTCTTGTGGGTTAAATAGTTTTGTCCCTGTGGCCGATGTCATGTATGGGAGTTTGGATTGTATATATTGGGATTTTAAGCGTCTTGCGAGCATTTTGCCCGCCTTATTCCCTTGCATATAGTAGGAGAGCTTCAGCTTGCATAGCTGTCTTTCCAAAGTTATTAAGGATAATGCATGTAGCTCTTCTCTTGTCTTTTCAATTTTTTGGGAGAGCGTTTTAGATGGCCTTAATTTGTTATCCCTGCTAGTATTTTGAGTCGTGTGAGCAGTTTGTCAGTTTCGTTGTGCACCATTCGTTTGTTTATCGACCTTGCTTGGATTAGGAGACCTCGCAGTACTGCTTTAAGGGCCATCCATTTGGTATCAATGCGCGAGGGGTTTGTTTTGGTGATTTACATAAAACGTCTTGATACTTATGCGTATTTTGGTGGCTGTATCCACTTTATCTATGAGGGATTCATTCAGGCGCCATGTACTCCGCCCTCGAGCCAGGTACATGGCTCTGAACGTAGTAATTACTGGCGCATGATCGGACCAAGTCCTGTCCCCTATTTGCACTTCTATGACATTCGTGAGGGAGCTCTTGTCCACCCAGCACATATCTATACGGGAATATGTATGATGCACCCGTGAAAAATAGGTATAATTTTTCTCCTTCGGGTATAAGGTGCACCATGTGTCATAGAGATCGTTCGTGTGGAGTAGTGTGCTAAGGTTATAGCTCATAGTACTGGCCTGCTGTAGTGGATGTTTACCCTCGATTTGTTTGATGTCTAATTTGGGGTCCAGCGTGCAATTAAGGTCCCCACAAATTATAGTATGTCCCACGCGTAAGTTAATTATCTTGTTTAGCGATTTTTTTTATAAAGGAGGTTTGGGAGTTGTTGGGTGCGTATATGGAAGCAATCATATGTTGCATTCCGTTCAGTGAGCCCACCACAATAAGAAGTCTACCTTGTTCGTCCATGTATGTTTTGTTTAGTTGAAAAACCCAATCTGCGTGAAACAGTATGGCTATTCCCTTTGTTTTATTTGGTGAGAGAGCATGGTACACTTGGGGGTATTTGGAGGGTAGAAGGGTGGGAGGGTTCTTCCTACACATGTGTGTCTCTAGAAGACATACTAAGGCTGCCTTAGACTTGTGCATTTCTTTGATCACTGTGCTTCTTTTAAATGCTGTAAGGCAGGTACTTTATGGTACCCTAGTGTCTGGCGAGGTCTTATAGAGGTACAGGATGTTGCTGCTGCCGGGATATGGGGTAGATGACTAACAGGGTTAAAACAAAAAGTAACAAAATTAGGTATGTACAACGTCTCTCGAACTTGAGAGTTTGTCATGGGATACAATGGGGAGTCTATTCGCTCCTTGTCCATTGAGGGTCACGTGGGGGGGGTCGTGCGGAGTGGTTCCGCACCCGGGCCAGATGTTTGTTGGTAAACTGCATCATTATTAGTAACTTCCAAGGGGGGTTGTGGTTGTGGACAACAGCCTCTCTGTTAACAACTTTATATCGGTATTTCCTGAACGTTATAGAACATGATCTGAATTACGGTGTGTTTCTTCATCGAGGGTACCCTGCTGTTTATTATTTTTATTTATTTATTTATTTATTTATTTTTATTATTTATTTTTTCCTCACGTAGCACTCGAACCCACCCCTCCAACTAGTAGGAAATATATCTTCTCTTCCGTGTGCTCTTTTCTATTGGTGGGGGGATAGGTATTACTCTTGCTCGTAATGCGTTGGTGTCCTAGCCTAGGTTTTGTGGTAGTCGGTATCATCTATGTCAAACATTGTTAACACTTTCACAACGTCCTAAAACATAAATGATATTTAGTTCCTTATTGTTGTTGACATTATATGCTTTAAGTACGCTTCTTATCTGTCTTAGTCTATCTGGTAGGTAAAGTTAGCTAAGCTCTATGTAGCTATAGACATATAATATAGCATTCTAGGGTCCACCGCCAATGCATGCATGGTCCTACACATCACAGGGGGTAACATAGTTACATAGTAGATAATGACAATGAGCGTAAACATATGCGAGGTTGCTAATGCTTGAAATTTTTTTATTTATTTTTTTTGTATTAACCTACTTCACTGGCATGAACCCCCATGTAAATACCACTCTGGTCGGCTGTTGTCATCGGCCATCTGCACTGCGTTAAAGTGTGAGCTGGGTTTAGAGCATGGGTCCTTCAGGTGCCAGTCCGTAATAATTCAGTTAATGATCCGAATGAATGGAATACCAGTCAGTTGAAATGTCTTCTTGTGGCGATGTAAGTCGTGTTGATAGTTGAGTCCAGAGGGTCGTTGTCCCCGTCCTTGCCTTAGCGAGGTGGAAGGCCAACCATCTTCCATTCCGGTCGGATACTCTTCGGGGAGACTACTGTATCTGCAGTTGTAGAGATGTCTTCCTGTGCGTTCCATAGGCCCCAATTTTTGAGCGTGGTCAGTCCTCCTATCGGGTCATCTATGATGTTAAGCTTGTTGTTTCTCCACACCATGAGTTTAGTGGGGAAACCCCATCTGTAAACCTGCTCGTGGTTGCGTAAAGTCTTGGTAATAGAGGATAATTCTTTCCTTCTTGCCATAGTTAGTGCTGATAGGTCAGCATATAGCGAGATGGTGTTGTACGGTTCAGGTAGCGTCGGTGTTTACCTGGCTGCCTTGAGAAGTGCTTCCTTGGCTTTAAAATAGTGGAAGCAGACAATAATATCGCGTGGCACTTCTGCTGCAAATCTGGATTGCTTCGGTATACGGTGAGCCCTGTCTAGTTCCCAAGTAATGCCAGGTAGTTCAGGCACATATGTGGGAATCTGTTCTGTTGTAATGGATTCTGCGACCCCCCGGAATCTCACATTGTTCCGGCGGGATCGATCCTCCATATCCGCCATCTTATGCCAAAGTTTTGCATTTTCATCCTCCAGTTTCTGTAACTTATCTGCTATTGTGTTATGTGCTGAGCAGAGATCTTCAGTTTTCCTTTCAATCTGATCCCTGCGGTCTCCCAATTCCTCCAATTCTTGGTGGATGCCAGATACAATGGTCGTAAAATCTTCTTTAATTGTAGCCCTCAGGTCCATGAGCATTAATTTTAAATAGTCTTTGGTAATATGGTCGTCGTCCGCCGCCTGTTGTGAGGGCGCCTCGTTGTAGCTATCAGTCTCAGGAGACTGGGCTCTGCTAACGGCGCCATCTTGGGCCTGTTTCTGCCGTTCTTTTTTGTGCTGTCGGACCGCGTCTGTTAGTTTTGTTTGCTTCGAGGGTGACATGGTGCCCCCCTGGTCTTTCCCTCTCGGTTGTGGAGCTTTAATTTTGGGTAAATGTATTATTTAATCATTCATCCAGCCCGGGTTGATACGGAGCTCCTACTCCATGTGTCCATTCATGCCGGAAGTTGGACACGCCCCCCGCGAGGATCTGAACTCTGTTCTAATGTTAATCAACATTCAAACAAACCAGCTGGAAATGGCATTCGATGAACAAGTGAGTGCACTTTCAGACCTCAGATTGAGGTCCGTACATTAGAGTCCTAAGTCTCATTCACGAAAATGGACGATCTTGAAGATCTTGAAGATCTCGAAGTCAATGCAACAAGATTCGTGCATGAAATGGGGCAGAATCCATATTGGCGAATGACCTTACAGATTATGTTAAAGCAGCAATTTGATCAGTTCTACTGAATTTGAGTGATTCAGAAATTACAATAGATCATTGCCACAGATTTACCAAGATAAATTTGGCCCCGAATTAGATACCAAGGGATGTTATAGCCAGACTGCATTTTTAATATGTGAAAGATGATTTTAGGAGGCCTCTGAGACAAGGCAAAGAATTCCCTGGAGATTTTAGGCTTTCTGCTACAAAGGTAAGAAGGAGAGACTTTCAAGATATTACAAGGCAGTTGACGTCCAAAGGCATAAAGTATTTCTGGGCTTCCCTATAAAGATTTTGTTCTGGCATTTAGGTCAGAATTTGGCACTTCCTACACCGGAGGAAAGAGAAGAAGCCCTCAGAATCCAAAGCCTTCCAGTAAGTCAAGAAGAAGAGATGTCTTCACCAATTAATATTTTGTCCTGAGGAATGACTCTATAATTGTACAACTCATCTTTGTTCCTGTGATTGTTTGCTGTTTGGACGTTGCAATTGGAACAATGCTGTTTATAGTCCTTTGTTTGCAACATCGAGCTACATTGTATTATTGAAATCAAGATTTCCTAGAACTGTCAAGTTTTGGCTCATTTCCTTTTCTTGATAGACATAACTACTCAAGTAGATATATATGAGACAGTTATGTTTTCTTTTCATCCTGTTTTTGTCGTTTGCTTTTTTTTTTACCTTGAAAATTAAGGAGGTGACATTGATGGTCATGACAGACATTTCATTGGATTCTTCATTTTATCTTTATTTTTAATTTTGTACCCTCACTCTCCTATTTCCCTACAATGTTATAACTGAATAATTAGACAGTTTAAATGCTTGTTAAAATGTAAAAATAAATTATTTAAAATTTCACTCTCTCTGTGATACTTTTTCTGTTAATTAAGTTATAGCATGAAGTCCAACTACAATTTTTTTTTCTCACACCATATAGGCCTTTTTAATGTTTTTTTTGTGTTTCATTTGTGTTTCCTCAAATCCCCATGGCCTATATTATCTAAGTAAATATTTACCTTATTTTTTATTGGCTCCATTTAAGAGCTATTACCCAAGTTCTAATTTCCTTATTTTTTATTTTTGTTCTTTTTATTTAAATGTTGATTTTTTTTATTGTCCTTTTTTTCCTAGGGTATCTTTCCTATTTATAGTAAAGTATAATTATGTGCACTCTGTTATACAAATTGGTTGCTAGTTAATATTCTTATGGTTTATTTTAGTAGGTGGTCTTCTTGAAAGATTTCTGGCCTTTCATCCTCCTTGTTCAATCTTTCTATGCATTATATTCTCAACTACAGATGTTGAGGTGGATCCCCTCGTCAAGCTGAAAATGGTCATGCCAGTGTAGCCATATAATGGCCTTGAAATTAATATCATATAATATGAGGGATCTCAACATGCCGAGACTTTTGGCCAAGGAGATAAAGAATCAGAAAGTGGACATTGTTTGTATACAGGAGACCCACAAGAATGACCATTTTAGAAACATTATGGTTAAAAATGTTCCTATACAATACCGTTCTACGTTTAAATTTAAATCTAGAGATGTATCGCTATTTTTAAAAAAGAATGTTGCTTGTTTTACTGGAATGTGCCAAAAAGCCTAGGATCATATGCTGGCTTGGGAAAAAGATTTAAGATCTCAATACGACCTGGGGTGTGGCACAGCTTTGTTCCTGCTTTGAAAGGAATAACACAGTGCTCTAATCACTGGAAAAAACACCTCAAAGAAGTCTATAGATACTACCTAACTCCCTACAGAATGCATAAAATGAACCCATACTTTTCTGCCAAATGCTGGAGGAACTATGGCCTGACTGGTACTTTATCACATATACTTTGGAATTGTCCACATTTAACATATTTTTAGAAGGAAGTACATAAATTAATCCAAAAGGCGAATCCTACTATTCTTCCTAATACAGTTGCCGGATATAATTATTTGGGATGGATACACCCCCACCACTTTTTCACCATTTTTTATTTTTTCCTTCTTATTCATTTGGTAAATTGTGAATTATGTCGCAGTATTTATTTTTACACAAACTGGACCGTGAAAGAGATACAGGCCTTTTTTTTTTGTTATACATATATTATATTGTGTGAATATTGATTTGTTTTAAATACTTTTTCAAATTATTGTGTATGTTGTTGTGTAATGTGTCATTCATACATTCATTAAATTATTTTGTTTTGTAACATATCTAAAAAAAAAATTCAATAAATAATATTTGAAAGAAATGTAAAAAAAAAAATTCAAACCTCTTATTTATTTTACTCTGTTTATATATTTTATGTAACAATATATATATGTTTAATAGATGCTTATTAATATAATGGAAAACAACATTGTTTGCTATAATATGCAATTGTAACGTAAACCTCTTTCCTGCCCCTATTTTTTCCCACTTTTTTTCTTTCTCAGATGTCTATTCAAAAATTCTCAGTATATTTCAATTCCTGCCACAGATAGGCCATGTGTCCAATTTCTCCTTGCAACATTCACAATGCACTAAGTCATTACTGACTCTCAAGGATACTCACTAAAGTAAGAATTCATAGTGAATATAACGTGAATTTTAATAAATGTAAGACCAAAGAAGCCAAACTGGAAGCATAATTGATTTGGATAATTTTTTCCAGTTCAGCTATTTTGACCTTAACTTTGAAATTAAAAACTTAGTGAATATAGCTGTCTGTTTTCTATCTACCTTTATAACATAGCTCTTCAGATCCCTAAAATATTTTCTAATCACGTCTTTAAACACTTTTTTCAAACAGTTTTTGCAAATGTCACTTAAAATCCTTGGTCATTAGCTTCTAAATCCTGAAATCCATTGTTTCATCTCCCAATATTATTTTAATTGTATACTCACAGGCCATCATGCAAAACACTTTGTTCAAACGTACCGTAAATGATGATTATAGTTCATGTACAAGGTTGTCAAAGCTGCAGTTTACATGTAAATATGTTGCTTAAAATAACCTCTGCTGCTAGTCAGTTTTTCATTTATGTGAGACCCCAAAACAAAAATATTACATTTGCTTGCTAGTATGTATACGTAGCAATAATTTAATTTTAATGACATTATCACTGGGAAGACATGCTTCTGGCCTAAACCTGCTTCTGGTAAATGGAGATATATTTTGATATGTACAAAACTGTATGCTAGTTGTGATCTTATGGTGCTCTGTAAATTCTGTATTGTGTCCTGCTAACAATGGCCTTGATTTAATCATTTTGGATAATCTTTCCAAATATTTTTTTGTTGGGATACATTCTACAAATGATTTGATATTTTAAAAAATATTTTTGTATTTTAATGTTTAATTTTTTTATGATATATTGGTATTTTTTATATATTATATATTTTTGACATTTTACTATTAAAAAAAATATTAAAAGTATATCCAAAATATATTAAATCATTTGAAAAGCTTATCCAAACAAATATAAGATCAAAACCTAAATTGGTGGCCTTTGCAATCCATTGGTATGTACTGAGTGCATGTCAAAGGTTGTGCTAAATTAGCTCTTTTGCAAAGTCTCATCCATTAAATATCAGCCCCTCAGGGACATATTTGATGTCTAGATCTGGTAAATGAAAAATTCCAAACTGAATGTATGCATATCATGTGTCACCATGAAAAGGTTTACAGTAAAAAGCCTGCATGGACATAATGTACTCACCAGAGTAACTACATTAGAGGTGTAGTTGTACTGGTGACTATAGTGTCCCTTTAATTTCTCTAGGAAATACTTTCAAGGCTCTGTATGTTGGGTGGCATTTTTTTTTTTTTTTACATTCTGGAAAAAATACTCTGGCTTTTAAAACAATTGTGAGAATTGTTCTATTTTTTTCAGATGCTTAAACTACAACTTTTTAGTGATTGTTACATTTTATTTTACATCTATTTTATGTGCCTATTTGTACTGCTTATTGATTTTTTGAGTTGTCACTATGGGACCAGAGCTATAATTAAATGCCTACACAATCACAACCTTTATAGTACAGGTACTGCTAAATGCTAAGCATTTGCTTTATCTCTATGTCTTTTTGAAATTGTAGGCCTCTTGATCATCAAATGTAGGCCATCCAATCACCTGAGTGACAAATATGCTATAAACTGTTGTTTCACCAACCAGGGTATTCAATGCAGATGGATTGCATGATCAACACAAATTCTCTTGTGTAATAAATACACTTCTAGTATGACTGGATATGAGGATCTCACATCCATGTAATTCAGGTCTATAAGAACAAGACAAAAAATGTGGTTTGGCCAAATAGGTTTGTCCCCAAAAAATTAGTTTTGGTAGTCCGAAAATCGGCCTTATGGGGTTTTGGTTTTGGTTTGGACGGAATTTTCAGATAATTTGGGAAAATGATTCTGAGTTACCAAAAGAGAGCAAAATTGGGCTAATTAGTGTAGTGCAAAACAAAAATATTATTTATATATGTATATTTTGCAGTACACTGATAGGCACTTTTTCTATTTCATAAATATATAATATAAAACATATAAATATTGATATATATTTTTTTAATGCTTCTACCCTTTTTTTACCCTCTTTTGGTAACTTCTCACTTGATCTTCAAGAAAATCGACATTTAGTGCCAGCCCCCTGCCAATCAATCATTGCTTTCACAAATGAAAAAAAAAATGTCTTCTTTATCCATTTTCTTTTTTTTCATGATTCATCCATATGTAGTTTCGGAGTTACAGAAGTCGTACTACCCACCGATCAGATGAAATAGTTGAAACCAGATGCACAAATCTTCTGATCACTACAGAATCTTACAGACATGATATGTACCTTTTACACATCAGGTGAAAGTTTTTTATTTTTCATTTTGATTTGTGTTTCCTTGAGTATATAATTAACATAACATTTTTTTTCTATAAAATGCCATCTATAAAGACCCAGGGAACTGCTATTTGGTGATAATTCATCAACTGTCTCCAGCTGCCCATCTTAAACTGTGATGGATGTTGACTTTAAGGGCAGCTTTTTTTTCTGCACAATTATTTAAAAATATCATAAATACAGCAATTATGTCATTTTGCAATGCATCTATTTTTCCCCACAACTGGACATATGTCACATATTACAAAATGAATCCATGCAAATATATGGACTGTTGTAAATTTAGTTTTTCCCATTAATAGTGGACATGTGCTCTAAATGTTGTATTTGTTTTGTGTCATTTGATACTGATATTACCTTTAACCGCAGGAGTTATATACTGTATATGAAATCAAACATAGAAATGTGTGACAACACATATATAAACATGCTATTTATGTTCACTAGTTTAAAAGTTTAGTCATGCAGCACAAATTGTGATTCATCAATACATTTTGATAATAAATATAATACCCTTGGGTCACTGTACAGACAAACCTCATATTATTATATTGAATTATTGACAATGCATACTCACTCTTGTAATTCATAAAATACAAATATGTGTCTGTATAATCCTTCACTTCTCTTTTTTTTTTCTAACCAATTTCATGGTCTTGTCTTTTCCCTTTTTGTTTTTTTAACGTTTTAAATTTTCCTGGAAAAATAAACACTGTATACAAGTCTACAAATGAGATTATGATAGAGTGAGCTTGACAAGTAGAATTTGTTCTCATTTTATATTTAAAAAAAAAAAGCAACTTCTGGTAGATTTTGTTATTTTCTTGCATCAATTTAGTGAACAAAAGAAAATCCAGATAATTAGTTTTGGTGAAACAAAACGTTCAAAAACCCCAGTATTTTCATTTATTTTCCTTTCCCCACCTGAAAAAAAATAATTGCTTTAAAATACAGTGAAGTACCAGACTATTACAGATTATTTTGATGGTTTTTAGATTGACGCATTTAACCATCTATTTAACCATGGCATCTGGTGCATAGAATTCTATTTTTTTTTTTTTTGCAAATATATCTTTATTTGATTTTAAAAAATTTTCTCATCATATCAAAACATTATTTCATATAAACATGTAGACAGTTTCGACAATATTAATAGACATCCAGTCCTCCAAACTAAATCATTAAAACATATTTCACAGTTCATTCATACATCATACCTCATGCATTCTTACATTTGTGGGAGTAGGCAGCAAGTTACAATAGAATTTAAACATACAAAGTCATTTTTATCTGTTAAACATTTCTGTGTATACATCACAAAAGATTACTATTGTTGCACATTAGTTTCTAAGAGTTTTAAGCACTTTTTCCCCATTTCATATTTCTGTACACTATCCTTCCTCTTAAAAAGCCCTATCTCGTTATTAATCTGAAGTTTTAATTGTTTCTCCCAGTGTTTGAACTCAATTGTCACGGAGCTCTTCCACCCCCTAGCTATCAATATCTTTAATGCCATAAAAGAATGGCAGACCAGAAATTGTTGGTATTTTAATAACTCTGGCCATTGGAGGTGTAAGAGGGCCCTTACTGAAGATTGTTCTATAAGAATTTTGTCCCAAACATACAATTTTCTAAAAACCTCGTCCCATAATCTCCTAATTAATCCACAACTCCACCAAATATGGACAAAACTTCCCAAATTGCTTCCACATCTCCAACATATTTTAGATTCATTGTGATCAATTCTGTTTAGTCTCATTGGCACTAAATACCAACGATAGCAAACTTTATACTGAGTCTCAAACAATATATCGTTGTGAACATTTCTTTTTAACTGTATCAACATATCCCCCCACTTTGTTGGGTCTATTTTTATATTGCATTCTTTTTCCCAACTTTTTATTTGTTTAGACCTTATATTTTTGGGGGTCGCTCTTATAAGGGCGTAGCATTTTGCCATGTTTTTTCGAGTACTATTATTTCCAAAGATCTGTTTTATGAGGATACTACTGTTTATATTACTCTTAGCAAGTGATTTATCCAAAAAGGATTTTATTCTTAAATATCGAAAAGCCTCATCCTGAAGAAGACCAAATTCCCCAGACAGAGTTACAAAATCTTTGATTCTATCTCCTATTATTATATCGTCCAAAGTTTCAATTTTCCTATCCTTCCAAGAGTCTAATTTTAAGTCTGGCAATAGGGCTTCTAATATTTCTATTCTCATAAACCCAAAAATGCTTCCCAGGATATTTAATTTTTTTCTAATCTTATTCCATTCATTCAACAAATAGTCTAGAATTACACTGCTGACTTCTTTTTCAATTTTTTTGGGTTGCCAGATGTACCTAGTCAGTTCTTTACCATTTAGGGCTCGGGTCTCTAAGCGAAACCAGCCCGTTTTTTCAGAATCTTTTTTATTTAATAACTGAGTGTGGAATATAATAGAGGCCTCGTAATGGCTTATTATGTTCGGGAAGTTTACCCCTCCCTGCTCTGTATTATTTGTTAATTGAACTAATCCAATCCGTGGTTTTTTCCCCTTCCAAATAAAGTTTTTAATTAGCCTCTGTGTTATCTCCAGCCATGGTAGAGGAATTTTTAACGGAACCATTCTAAAAAAGTATGTCCATCTAGGCACTATGTACGCATTAATTACTTTTATCCTTCCTAACCAACTCAGAAACAAGGGGTTCCATTTTTTTAACGATATCCCAGTGGATTTCAAAAGCCTAGTAAAGTTGATCTCCACCATTTTATCCAAATTCTCCGATATTGTTACCCCAAGATATTCAAAACTCCCCTTCGCATCCACAAAGCTATAAGTTTTCAAAAATTCACTTTTCCACTCTTTGCTACAGTTTTTAAATAAGACAATCGTTTTATCTGAGTTTATTTTATAATTTGAGATAATGCTAAACATTTCTATTTCTTTTATCAAATTATCAATTGATTTAATTGGGTCTATTAGAGTCAAAATGGTATCATCAGCGTACATACTTATTTTTAGTTCTCTATCCGTAGTTGGTACTCCCCGGATATCCGGGTTCTCTCTTATTCTGATTGCAAAGGGTTCCATTGAGAGAATGTATAAAATGGGTGAGAGTGGACACCCTTGCCGTGTGCCATTTTTCAATGGAAACCAGTCTGAACATAAATCCATGCCCACTACCCTCGCCATAGGATTTTGATAAATAGAGCCTATTGCCGACAGCATCCATCCATCTATGCCCATTGCCCTCAGTACTCCCATCATATATCCCCACCCGACCCTGTCAAAGGCCTTTTCTGCATCCAATGACAGGGTCAGGAGGGGAATTCGCATTCTATCACTCCAATCCAGAACATTAATCATTCTTCTAATATTAGTGCTAGCTTGTCTGGTTGGGACTGTCTGGTTGCATAGAATTCTAAATAAAAAGTACAATAAAAATCATCTATACATTATTTTAGCAAAATTAATAGTACATATACATATACATTTTCTGGAAAAAAAACAGAATTTCTATAATATTTAAACTGTCACTTTTTTTTAGTTTGAAAGGGAAGATGTTTGGGTGCAAAAGTATGTTCTTACGGGTGCTCATGATGTTACTCAGGATTTTAGCATTTTTAACAACTTCAAAAGGATAAATTACTGGTTTGATCTTGGTAGGGACAGCACCTGTGACTTTGTGGTGGAAACCCTACTTCTGCAAACCAATCTCAAATGCTATTTGTAGCAAATAAAAAGGAGTCAGCTTTTTTCGAATCGCTGAACAATTTAGTGCAATAATTCTTACTACCTGGTGAAAACTCTTACTGATTTTCTACATTTACTTTTATTGGTACTTTCACTGGTACAGTGTGCATTTTACAATAGATATTACATTTACCCAACATTTGATTTAGTCTGATCTAGTTTGAATGTGCAAAACACTTGTATATATATCGAAAAAAATGCTTTTCACTTGAAAAAATACCTATTTTTATAAAATATTGAGTCATGCTGGAGGTGAACGGTGTATACTTCATGAACACAAATGCAAAAAAAGAAAGAAAAAAAAACCTCTGGAAAATATTTGCTACATATGATATGTATGATATGATGATAATTTTGTAAAAATCTCAAAATCCTGTTTAGGTTCCCATAGCTGGTTGCTGCCTTCTCCCATGGTAGGTTGCTGCCTTCTTCCTTTATTTATCAACATACATTAAAATGATTAATAATGAATGTATTTTTTAACAAATAAAATAAATTAATTGAATCAATGCAAAGTGCACTATAGCCCCACCATCAATTGACTAATTTTAAACAAATAAAAAGATAAAATTGAATTGCATCATTAACAGCTATGATTTTGTCAATTTTCAAATTGATGGTGCATCTTCTGCACATATTGTAGGGGTTGTGGCTGATTTCACCAAAATTAAAAAAAAAATCAGTTTTGCTCAGAAAATGTTTTTTGAGATATGCTCTGTGTGAGTTTATAAGTGTATCACCTAGGGGTAAAAAGACACTCCAGTTTGAGATTGGCATGTTCTTTTTTAAACACACTGTATGCACGAAGATAAAAATGCGCTCACTTTGTATTTGCAACAGGAATACATTCAGAAAAGTAAAAGTACATTCAAGACATGCATGATGATGACAAGGACTTGCAATATATGCAGGAAAACATTCAGTAGTAGAAATTCATTCAGAATCAAAGAGCACACGTACATATACAGGGATGTATACTTGTAATACGACATGTAATAAACACAATTCTTCCAAGTAGATTGCATGTTTGCAGCAGTAGACAAGAGACAGAGAAGAAAGAGGAGGAAACATGAGGTAGAACATAGAAGTGTAAAATTGAAAAAATGTAGAAAATATAGCTACAACTATTTTGACCATGATAAGGATAGAAAACCATTGTGTGATGTAAGCACTGAACATAAGGGGGCTACATGAAAAGAAAAACGTTAAAGCAAATAATATATCTTTACCCACCCAGAAGGTGATCAAATTGGGCAAAGCCAAAAACATTTTTTGCTGGCATCTCCAACATTTAGAATAAGGGCCTGGTAAAATGTGAGACAAACTTTCTAGAACTATGTACCATCTCATAAGCAGTTTCTTTTGCATCTCCAAGTGCTTTAAATATTTTGAAGCACCATGTGCCAATCTAAGTGTGTTTCTGTTCTTATCATGGAGTAAGAGGTTTGATGTTTTCTTTCCAACTGTAAATATAACGTAGTTTAAAATAAAATGTGCTATTAAGCAGTTAACTGTAACATAGTTGTCTTTGAGACATTTTTATATCCATACATAATATTTTGAAGTTGCTTGTTATAATCATCACGGGAGTTGCATTAAGACCTTGAGACTGTAGAATGTGTTTCAATTATGAAAGCAATTCTTTGCAAAGAAGATTGTGATGTTCCACCAGAGTACTAAAGGGTATAATAGCTCCAGGGAACAAACAGTTGTTTAAGGAATAAGATATTATTGGTGTGCTAATGAATGAGGACCAAAACACATAACATGGAATGTAGAGTACACAATTGTAAGGAAAAATACTTGAATAAATGATATGCCAATCTTGTCCAGGCAGCTATAATATGAGAAGCTGTTACAAGTAAAGATTTCACTAGTTAAGCCATTTTTAATATCTCTTCTTTCTGTGCCAATCCACACACCTACTATAGCACCCAGGGCCGGCCTTAGGCATTTAGACGCCCTGTGCGAAAAATATTCACAGCGCCCCCCCCCCCCCAGTCATCCATGTATGCTGTAATGTTTGTGTTGTCTGTGTATGTGATAGTAGGTGTGATATGTATGCTATGTGTGATATTTGTAATGGGTGTATTAACAGTGTGTGATATGCGTGTATTGGTTGTATGTGACACACACACACACACACACAGAGTCAGACGGCCATACACACACACAGGAAGACATCCACACACACAGGCAGACAGTCATACACACACACACACACAGTCACACACACACACAGACATACACAAAGACACACACACGCAGACAGTCAAACACACAGACACACAGAGGCAGACAGTCATACGCACACACACAGACAGTAATACACACAGGCATACAGTCATACACACAGACACACAGAGGCAGACAGTCATACACACACACACACAGACAGTAATACACACAGGCAGACAGTCATACACACAGACACACAGAGGCAGACAGTCATACACACACACACACACAGACAGTAATACACACAGGCAGACAGTCATACACACAGACACACAGAGGCAGACAGTCATACACACACACACACACAGACAGTAATACACACAGGCAGACAGTCATACACACACACACACACACACAAAGGCAGACAGTCACACACACACACACACACACACACACACAGACATACACAAAGACACACACAGGCAGACAGTCAAACACACAGAGGCAGACAGTCATACACACACACACACAGACAGTAATACACACAGGCAGACAGTCATACACACAGACACACAGAGGCAGACAGTCATACACACACACACACACAGACAGTAATACACACAGGCAGACAGTCATACACACAGACACACAGAGGCAGACAGTCATACACACACACACACACACAGACAGTAATACACACAGGCAGACAGTCATACACACACATAGACAGTAATACACACAGGCAGAGAGTCACACTCACCTGACAATCACTCATTGTGGAGGCAGTGCAGCTCCTGGTGACTGGTGGGGAAGCAGGGACTCCTTCCTGCTTCCCCTGCAGCAGATTTCCGGCGCTTTTAGCTCCGCCCCCGCCGCACGGTAAGCTCCGCCCCCGCCGGAAATGTAAAAATTTTTTTTTTTTTTTTTTTTTAAATTCCGGCCGGCTGTGCGGCCGCACGGCGCCCCCTGCTCCATGGCGCCCTGTGCGGCCGCACAGCTCGCACACCCCTAAGGCCGGCCCTGATAGCACCAGTTTGAACCATTTAAGGACTATGTGATGGCATAGATCACTATGCATTGAAGGTATCACCTGATTCCTGCTTACACCAAGTAGCCCTAGATATAATTCAAAATCTGAGTGTCCCTTCTGCCAGCCTAATTGTGGAACCAGACTGACATATGAGCTGTGCAAAGTACTCAAAGTAAGTGCTGTGCACATCTCTTTAAATACCAGAGGATGAGGGGACAGAGTGAGACCCCCAGGATCTTAAAAGACCTGTAAGGTCACCCTGCATATCACCCTGCTGACAGTAATTGGTTCTGGGCTTTGCCAGCTGCTCAGCACTGATTACTATGTGTTCAGCAAGGAGGGCACGCATGAGCTGCAGCATGTTGATGTCAGTAGAGGAAATCCCTATAAATCATGGTATTGATTTAGGTTAGGGTTAGCATTAGGGTTAAGATTAAGGATTGGATTAGGTTTGGTACTTGGTGTATGCAAGGGGATGGGGGAATAATTTCTTGGACCCAGTGTCACATGCTGCTCTTTTCTGCAGAGATGTCTGGCCTTGGCTTTTGGTATCCAGTACTCTTTTTACAATTCTTGTTTAGTTTTTCTTGGTTTTTCTGGTTCTCTATTCCATGTCTGGTTTTCTTTTTATCTGGGTTTTCTGGGTTCATTCCTTTATTCTGTTCCTTTAATTCCCAGTCTCTAGGATTCCTTTAAATGTTTGGTTTTTGTTACCACCTGTTCCTTTTCCATTTTGTCCTTTTGTTTCAGTTGTTTCCTGCAGGCAGTTGCTACAAGTCCTCATTTTCTTGCAGGTAAGTGCTGTGTGTGTTTTATTATTGTTTATTTAGTCATGCATATCTAGGTAGATAGGACCCACCTTAATTGGAGGACTTTGACGCAGTTGGTGGGCTGCATACATCTTGGCCATTTATGTATGTGTAAATCTCCAATGTTTTACATATATAGTACTTAGTTATGTCTCCTCTTGTTTTGCCTTGCATATCTTGTCATTTTTTTTATTTTGTCTTGTATTCCCAGTCCTGTCCTGCCCTGTTCATGTTTCCCTCATGTCTTGTGCATGTTCTGGGTTCTGCTTTCTGTCCTGCTCCGGTTCTGGATTCTCCTAATTTTGTCTTGTTTTCTTGTTTGGTGTCTATTCTAGTTTTTCCTTGTCTCTGTACTGGATACATATCTGCTGCAGAGCCTCCCTATCCAGTTCCTGTGAGGTCTGCTTCTTGTCATCTGGCACCTGGGATCCGCAGAAGCTGCATCAGGGTCCTGGTATGTGGCCGCACAAATGCTGGTGCTCAACACCAGAGGGCGTGCAGTTACCCTGCACCAGGCCCTGATAATCCATTTCCACACAGTGACTCCTACTATGAAGATCAGGCATACTGGGTCCCGGTAATCGGACCGCCACCCCTGACACCCAGGCAGCAAAATGTTTTGGGCCAACTTCAATATATGTTACTATAGGAACACTGTTTAAAAGATAAGACAGAAAGGGTGCATTATGGAACAATTATATCACTTGTCTCTGTTCAGAAACCAGCAAGAGTGTTAGAATAAATGGGTTAGACAGATCTAGATGCAGAATGCTGAAAAATAATTATTTTTTCACGTAAGAAAGAAAAAGATGCATAAAAATTGTGTAGGCATCCTTTTAGCAGGATGAGCAGCTGATGTTTTATGGGCTTAATAACTTATATATGTTACTATGTCAACAGCTCCAGGTAGAATGCTCTCAAATCCCTTTTAGTCCACAAGTATTCCATGAGGTTATTGTTTATTTAACACATTTACTGTATTTCCAAGGAGCAAATTGAAAAAGTGGGAGATTCCGATCTCCAGGAGCCTTACTTGCCGTACAAATGTTTATTGCTCTGAACATTGACCTCTAATCTCTAATATGAGGAAGTTTAGTGTGCAACTAAGGCTGACAAGTCCTTTTTACCATAAGAGGAGTAACACAATAACATAGATGATAGAGATAGTTGTACAGATTCTTAAGAATAAAATACAACATCCAGAATAAGAAATGCCACCAAAATAAAAGTGTGATTAGTAATACGGTGTAATATAATTTCAACCTATTAACATATATAACAAATATATATAATTAGATATGCTCTAAGTTAAACTGCTACAGAATGTGTTTGCCCTATATAAATGTAATGATAATAACTTTAAAATATATTTTCGATGTTAGTGTATTCCTTGGACTTTTAAGGTTATACATTTCACTTAAAAAAACATGCTGTTTCCTCTAGGCTACTTCTAACCCAGCCCATACTCTCTGTGGCTGTCCAAACATAGACTCTCCAATAGATAGAAAACAAGAAAAAAACAGATTTGCAGTATAAACTGAAATAAGTATGGATGTATGTGTATATATATAGATATATATATATATACAGCGAAACCAAATTGTGATAGAAATAACTTATATACACTTAAAAAGTCCCAGAGGAATTAAACAATGTTTTTTTTTTTTTTTTTCTATAAGCCTTTGAGGAGGTGATGCTTTAGTGTAGTTCAGTCAAAAGTCCTCTTTGGCGTTCAAATAAATTAGGTTTTGATTGAGGTAGGGACATTGGCGGATCCAGGGGGGGGGGGGCAACGGGGCAATTGCCCCCCCCGAGAAAATATTGCTGCCTGAGGCTCTCCCCTGCCGGCCCATGCAGGGCTGGTGCTATCCAAGCACCAGCCCTGCTGATTGCCATCACGGACCTGAGGGATCTCCCTCCTCAGCCCACAGGCACATTGCTGGGATGCCGGCAGGGGAGGGCGAGGTAGAGAGAACCCGGGGGAGCTCTTAGCTGCAGCTCTGCCGGGTTCTCCTCTCGCGAGCACAGAGCGTTGCCATGGCAACGCTCCGTTCTCGCGAGACTGAACTCTAGCCTGAGATGCAGGTTAGAGTTCACTCCCCCACTAGAACCACCAGGGACTGGAAGAAAGCAATGTCTCCCCCTCCCTCAGCAAAGGTAAGAAGGGAGGGGGGACATTAGCTTTATTTATTTATTTAATAATTGAAACAAAAAATATATATTTTATCTGCCCCCCTATCCTCTCACACACTGCACCACACAGCCCCCCTTACCTACACAGCCCCCCCTTTCCTACACAGCCTCCCTTACATACACAGCCCCCCTTACATACACAGCCCCCCCTTACATACACAGCCCCCCCTTACATACACAGCCCCCCCTTACATACACAGTCCCCCCTTACATACACAGCCCCCACTTACATACACAGTCCCCCCCTTACCTACACAGCCCCCTTACATACACATCCCCCACCTAACCTACACAGCCCCCCCTTACACACAGCCCCCCTTACACACACAGCCCCCTCTTACACACACAGTCCCCCTCTTACACACACAGCCCCCCTCTAACATACACATCCCCCCTCTTACACACACAGCCCTCCCTTACATACACAGCCCCCCCTTACATACACAGCCCCCCTTACACACACACAGCCCCCAAAACACTCACTGCCCCCATACACACACAGCACCCCTCACACAAAAACACACTGCGACACTCACGCACAAACACACTGCTCCCAATACACACACTGCACCATTTACACACAAACACACTGCTCCCAATATACATATTGCTACCCCATACATACACTGCACCCCTCTCACACACGCACTACCCCTCCATACACATACTGCGACCCTCACACACATACACACTACAACCCCTATCCCGGCAGACATGGGTAAGTTATCAAACGTTTTTTTAAACAGTTTGACTACTTACTCTGGGAGGGCGCCACAGCAACTCCTGGCACCAAAACCACTACAGAGAGCTGTAGTGGTTATTGTGCCTGGATTGTTTCTTAAAATAATCTGCCAGTGCCCCTCCCGAGATTAGCTTCTGGATCCGCCACTGGGTAGGGAGTTCTGTTATTGGCATCTCATGTAAAATATAAGCAGAAAAAAAAACAATAGTGCAACCCAGTATGTTCTATATCTCAATAATGTGAAGAAAAATAATACACTCACAAGAATAGAGCCTCCAATCAGCTCTTAGATAAGGCTCTGAATGGTATAATTCTCACTCA
Organism: Pelobates fuscus; assembly: GCF_036172605.1. Taxonomy (NCBI): domain Eukaryota; kingdom Metazoa; phylum Chordata; class Amphibia; order Anura; family Pelobatidae; genus Pelobates; species Pelobates fuscus. Next base: position 191,618,603 of record NC_086319.1, on the reverse strand, counting down.
GGGATGAAGCTGGAATTTTTCTCTTTGAGTGTTCACAGTGAAAGCGGCATATGAAAGAATAAAAACAGGATATAGTGCTCATTGTTTTAAACCAATAAAAGTGTGAGTAAAAGTATGAAAATTATTCACAATTTTAAGAGCACCTTATGCTCAATGATATCAGCTTAGGTGGAATGATCCCCACCAAGGATATATATGAGTAGAGCTAGATGCTGTGATGATCCCTGGAAAAGCTCCTTTTAGATGATAAAATAAATGCAAGATGAAAAAAATAATATTTGAGCTTTAAATCAATATTTATTGTAATATACCACACAAAATTAAATAAAAGCAAATTAAAAAGTCCTTCTGAATAGTCACAACCGGTTTCGTCCTTGGGCTTTCTTAAGTGATCCAAAACATTAGTCCTGCATGTGGCCCGTTTATAGAGCTTTTAAAAGTTAACACTTTAAAAAAAAAAAAAGTTAAGTCACATGGTAACCATTTCCACGTGTATAGTATCAGATAATTAGTTGTGAAACCAAAGCATTTTAAAAAAAAAAATTGTTTTATGCGCCTATATCTACTAATACTATTAGGTACACATTAATATACTTTATTTCCTCACAACACACTTAAAATAATTATTTATAAGATCAGCATAAAATAACCTTGTAAAAGGAACTACATATCCCATGATGTCTGTAGGAAGAAAAAAAGACAAAGGTCGCATTAGATTACATGGCAACCATTTCCATGTGTATGATATCAAATAATTAGTTGTGAAACCAAAGCGTTTAAAAAAACAAATCGTTTGACGGGCGGAGCCTGACTGCGATCGAAGATGGACGCTTAGTCCGGCGGCTCTCTCTCCCCCGTGATTGCAATCCGCCAACATCCGCTACCACGGGCACGAAATACCCGGTAAAACCAGCGATCCAGCATACCCAGACCTGAGCACTCTCTCCCCCATGCGTGGAGGGAAGAAGAAGAAGGAGAAAACCCCTTCCGTGGCGACATTATTCCGCCCGCAGAGCGCGCCAAATCCGCCATCTTGCCGCTCAGAAATGGAGGGCGCTGAAAAAGATCCTACACAACTCAGGTACCCGACCACAGCAGACTCCCCCTTAACAAAAAGGGACCTACAAAACCTATTGCAGGAAGCCACTGCAGAAATTAAGGCACACACGAAGGCAGAACTGAACCGCCAAATTCAGTCCCTTAAATCTGACCTAGAGGCCCTGTCACACCGCACAGACCATGCAGAGGCCAAACTCACTAAACTAGCAGACACCACCTCATCTCACTCCCAAGATATCACTTACCTACATGGCAAACTGGCAGCACTTGAGGAGGAGATAGAAGACCTCAATAATAGATCCAGGAGAAACAATATCAGGGTGAGGGGATTACCAGAAACAGTAACCAATGATCAGCTTCACACCACCCTCACTGACCTATTCAAAACACTGCTACCAGAGGCCACACTGCAGGACCTCGCAATGGACAGAGCACACAGGGCGCTTAGGCCTCTGGCGCTGAACCCAGACACCCCTAGGGACGTAATAGTGCGGGTGCACCTTTTCCCTATTAAGGAGCAACTGGTACAACAAGCACGGCAAAACTCCCCAACTTTCCATCAGCGGCCCATAGCCCTCTATCAAGATCTGGCACATTCTACGCTTAAGAATAGGAGATACTTGTGGCAACTGACAAACACCCTCAACCATCACGGCATAAGGTACATGTGGGGGCACCCCTTTAAGTTGCTGGTCCGCAAAGAAAACCAGACACACATACTATCAAACGCAGCAGAAATGATCCCCTTCACTGAGTCCCTAGGCCTCACACTTCTACCTCCACAACCAAATCGACCACCTGGCCCCAGGGGGAGCTCCCAAAGACGTCAGGAATCCACCAGCCACTCGCCTAGGCGTACATCAAGAAAAATAGCGCCTCCAAGACCACAAGACGGCAGCCCGCAGCGGTCCTAAGACCCCACCAAGAAGTACGCAGAGACTCTCACTCCCAGGACATTTTTACCGCCATTACGTTATATGGCCCATGCTAAGAACCTTAATATCCTTTTTACCTAGTATTGCATACTTCTATTACGCTTTATACTGTTTTCTTATGCTGATATTTTGAACCCCTTGTCATATACTGTATGAATGTTTATAAGACCTGAGACATGGGTAGCAATGGAGCGGAGGGGGGAAATCAGGAAAGGGACGTGGAAGGTTCCCCTAGGCCCCCTCAGGCTTGAACTGAAGCACCTGAATCTCCCTGATAGACTGCACACACACGAAAAAAAATAAAATAAATACTGTTATACAGTTTTCTTATGCTGATATTTTGAACCCCTCGTCATATACTGTCTGAATGTTTATAAGACCTGAGACATGGGGAGCAATGGAGCGGAGGGGGGAAATCAGGAAAGGGACGTGGAAGGTCCCCCTAGGCCCCCTCAGGCTTGAACTGAAGCACCTGAATCTCCCTGATAGACTGCACACACACGAAAAAAAAATAAAAAAATACTGTTATACTGTTTTCTTATGCTGATATTTTGAACCCCTCGTCATATACTGTCTGAATGTTTATAAGACCTGAGACATGGGTAGCAATGGAGCGGAGGGGGGAAATCAGGAAAGGGACATGGAAGGTTCCCCTAGGCCCCCTCAGGCTTGAACTGAAGCACCTGAAGCTCCCTGATAGACTGCACACACACGGGGGAAAAAAAAAATATATATATAAATATATATTCTGAGGAGGCACGGTTGCCTTTAAGCGACAAGAGAGGGACAAAGGGATCTGAGGGAAGGAGGGAGAGGGAGGACGGGGACAGGCCAGGACCCCAGCAACCACCCCGGGTGGGGCAGGGAGCCACCTAGCGACAGGGTCACCAACGGGCCCTATAGAGAACCAAAAGACAAGACCCCCCAGGACCTGGAATGAGAGACACTGCTCCACCCCCCAGAGACCCCCCACCCCGATAACAAAATGAAGAGCGACAGGCCCCACCTCGAGCCACGAAAGATGCCCGATCACCCCCTCCCGCACAGACAAAATGAAAGACGGAGGACCACTAACCGACACCTCGGGAGACAGGGGAATACATCCCCCCTTCTAGAGAGACACTCTGCACTTCACTACAGTTTGTTTATAATTGTGGGGTATTAAATCTTCTCCTTTTTCCTGTTTGTATATCGTTAATGGCATGCCTGGACGGACACTCCATAATCCCTCGACAGAGAACCAAGGTACACCGGACAAAACTCCAGGTACACAAGGTAACACATCACGGGAGGGGAGAGAAGTGGACGTGACCATCCCTCCTCTTCTCTTCTCACCCCTCACTCACACCACACGAGACTCACCCCCACAAGGGTGAACCGAACCACACACTCAACCCCTACATCGCCCCCCCACCCACCCACCAGGCTTGGCACACATATCGTAAGCCCAAGCCCTATCAGTAACACCCCCGCGACCTGTCCCCTCACACTCCCTCCCTGATCCCCCCCCCCAACCCCGCACGCCGAGAGCAAAAAGCTTCAGGGATTCAATGCCAACGGCCACACTAACTTGTGTCTCGATAAATTGCAAGGGTCTGAACAGCCCGAACAAAAGGCACCGAGTCCTCCGATGGGCCAACAGAACCAAGGCAGACGTCCTCCTCTTGCAGGAGATGCACTTTGAGCAGAGTAGGCCCTTCCCATTACGTAACAGATATTACACGGAAAGCCACCATGCAAACTCACCCCAAGGAAAACACAACGGGGTAGCCATTCTCATCCGCAAAACCTGCCCCATACAATTCACCAACGCAGCCTCAGACCCCCAAGGGAGGTTCCTCACAGTAACGGGTCATCTAGGCCCAAATAAGTATGCAATCACATCGTTTATACGCCCCAACGGTACCCAAACCACACTTCTGGACGGCTCTACAGGCCCACCTGGCTCTATTCCCCGCCCATCACAAGGTAGTGGGAGGGGACTTTAACGCGGTGCCGTCCCCATCCAATGACAGACGTAGAACACGCAGCAAAATCTGACAAACTACTCCACACCTTTTTAGCAAACACTAATCTAGTAGACATGTGGAGAATACAACATCCACAGACAACGGACTACACGTTCTTTTCCCACCCACACAAGTCCTATTCACGAATAGATATGTTCTTCACCTTCCCACCCCTAATGCACCACACAGACAGGACGGAGATAGGACAAATCACGTGGTCAGACCACGCGATATCACTATAACTATACAGCTCCCGAACACGACCAGACAATGGGCTTGGCGTCTAAACCCAACACTACTCCACATCCCACACATCAAAAACACAATCAACGAAGCCATAAAATACTTCTTCACAAATAATAAAGGCTTTGTAACCTCAGCAAGCACACTATGGGCTGCACACAAAGCGGTCATTAGAGGCAGCCTCATTTCGGCGGCCTCGGCCCACAAAAAAGAAAAGTTATCTCAACTACACCACCACCTTACCGAACTCCACAAGGCGGAGCATGAGCACAAACTAGACCCCACCCCCGATTTACTACATCAGATACAGGAGCACAAACAAGCGATCCACGAATTCATGGCCCAGGATTCGAAAAAGGCACTGCTGCGGACGCGGCAGATGTTTTACGAGAAATCTAATAAGGCAGACTCCCTCCTAGCCAATAGACTTAAGAAGAAGAGGCAACATAACCGACTAACCTCAATTAACACCCCAGACGGCCAAACACAAACTCTCCCTGAACAAATAGCAGAAACATTTACCCAATTTTACGCCTCCCTCTACGACCACAACCCCCGCTCTCGACACAACACAAAACACACAGCGGAAGCCATAACACGCTATCTGCAAAACATACCCCTACTGCAACTCTCGGATGAAGCACGAGGGTCACTAGCAGCAGAAGTTACACTAGAGGAGGTAGCAGAGACAATCAAGGCCCTACAACCCAACAAATGCCCGGGCCCCGACAGCTACTCGGGGCTGTACTACAAAACATATTCCGCAACCCTACTCCCACACCTTAGTGAGCTATTTACATCGATCTTCCAAGGAGAACCGCTCCCAGCAGAAATGCTCCAAGCTAATATTAGCCTAATACCGAAACCGAATAAGTCCCTACAAGAACCGGGACATTACCGCCCCATCTCACTCCTAAATGTGGACGTTAAAATATTTACCAAACTCATTGCGAACGATTCCTCCCGAAACTGATCCACCCAGACCAAGTGGGTTTCATACCCAATAGACAAGCCTATGATAACACGAGACGCACCTATGACCTAATCTGGACTGCCACCCACAGACGGATCCCGACGCTACTGCTATCCCTAGACGCCGAAAAGGCATTCGACCGGATCCTCTGGCCATATTTGTTCGCGGTCCTGACGGGGTTCGGCTTCCCCAGGGCCCTCCTACAAGCAATCCGCACCCTCTACACCAACCTGACAGCACGACTACTTATACCAAATGCACGCCAAACCCCGTTCCAAATACAAAACGGCACCCGACAGGGGTGCCCACTGTCCCCCCTCCTCTTTGCCCTCTCCCTTGAACCCCTCCTACAACAGATCCGCAATACTCCGGCCATCCAGGGCATAAAAATAAGAAGGGAGGAGTAAAAAGTCGCGGCATACGCGGACGACTTGCTTCTAACCCTGACCGACACAGTGTCGTCCCTACCCCCACTATTAGACCTACTAGACGCATACGCAAAGATCTCAGGATACAAACTTAATATAGAGAAAACTGAAGCCCTGACAATCCAAACCCCACCCCACACGCTAACACTACTGCAACAAAACCACCCATTCCGCTTCCAGACGCAAAGTATCCATTATCTGGGAGTAAATATACCGGCAGACCTACACAGAACATACAAATTAAACTACCCCCCGTTAATAGATCAGGCCTTGAGACACCTACAAACCTGGCAAAAACTATCCATCTCATGGCTCGGAAGGCTGGCAGCGATTAAAATGAACCTACTACCGCGCTTCCTCTATCTCTTCCAGACCCTTCCTATCCCACTCTCCCGACCAGACTTCAAAAATCTGCAAATGCACATAGATAAATTTATTTGGGCGGGGAAGAGAGCCAGGATAAAACGCATTACCCTGTATATCCCACACAAAAAAGGGGGACTAGGCTTACCAAATTTCTGGGACTACCACCAGGCATCCCAACTTGCACAAATCCAGACCATGCATGCCCCCCCTGGGTAGACTTGGAACACGACCTATTTGGAAGGGATCTATCAACACTCTACCTATGGATACCGAAAACGCACAGACCACAACAACCATACACGACACCAGCCCTCACAACAGCCATTCACATCTGGAACCGGGTGACCGATAAATACAACCTCATAAATACACCTTCACCCCTTATGCCTGTTCTAAGGAACCCTCAATTCACCCCAGGAATGACACCCCAACACTTCACTAGGTATGAAGACAACGACCTCACGAGAATATTTCATTTTTACAAGAATGACCGCCTTATCCCCTTCCCAGAGCTGCCAAACGAAACACCATATAACACGTTCGATCACTTCCGATACCTCCAGCTCTGAAGCTTCTTGTCCACCCCTGACATAGCCGCAGCGGCGGTGCTAAAACCCACTGCATTTGAAAGAGGTTGCCTGAACAACCCAATACACAAGGGCCAAATCTCAAACCTATGCAACCTCATGTCACTTAAAGCCCCATCTGACGCCTTCTCCTACATAAAGGCCTGGGAAAGGGATCTTGGTCCACCAGGGGACCCCTCGGACTGGGCGGACATATGGGAAGCAACAGCGACAGTGACTATATGTGTCAACCACAAAGAGCAGGCGTAGAAGACCCTGCTCCGGTGGTATCTCACTCCACTGAGGCTCAAACAAATGAAACGCACAGACTCAGATGCTGGAAAGGGTGTGGCGAAAAGGGAACATGCATCCACTGGGGCAGCCCAGAAATCCCAGCGGCCTCAGAGGCCCAGAGAAAGATTAAAGAGGCTATGGAGATGGACGAACTGTCCGCACTAATACACAAGAATACCAGATCTTTTCATAAGATCTGGGACCCCTGGTTGGCACTGTAAAAAACCTCAAGCGGGGGAGGGGGGGGGCACTGCCCCTCCTCCCTACCACAACCCATCCCTGCCCCACAACCTCCCGTACCACACACCAACACACCACAAACAACAGATAACAACTACATACACTGGCAAACATTACGAATACAACCAACCACCTGACCCAACTCAGGTGAATTCCACGAGCTCATGCAAACACAATAAACAGACAATAAGACACAAAGATGATCTCCAAGTTCTAAGACCCAATCCCGGAGGCACCACCTCACCCCTACGAGACAGAGATAGCATAATGCATCGAAAGAGGTATGACAGCGACACCTCACTAAGCCCACAAAATAGACGATAGCCGGGACTAAGCCCAACAAAATAACACCAAAACCGCCAGCCGACAGCCTATCACCTATACACAAGGTAAAAGGTGGTTATGCCGAACACACGGGACACCCCTACCCATCTTACCTACCCGACCCTACCAGACCCCGGGTGACGAAGGTTACAAACGAGACTACAGAAACTCAATGTAAATCATGAACAGCCAATGACCATGAATGTACCCAAAATACATGTAACTTGTTGAACCCCTCTTTCCTTTTTGTACCCCACAACGTTACTAGACAAAAAAAGAAAAAAAAAGAAAAAGAGATGCAAATGTAAACTATGAACCGCTATTATCTAAAAATTTAACCAAAATGCTTGTAACAGGATGCACCCCCTTTTTCCTTTCTGTACCCCACAAAGTTAAAAACGTTTTCTTTTGAAAACTCAAAAATAAAGAATTTATAAAAAAAAAAAATATTGTTTTATGCATATATATTAGGTACACATCTACTAATAATATTAGGTACACATTGTAAAACAATAACATTTATTTCTTCAAAAAACTTTAACTAATAATTATTTATAAGATCGACACTGAAAATTTATAAGATCGACTGCCGAAAAGGAACTGTAAAATCATCATCAGCTGCTAGGTAGATCTAGCAAATAGAATTTTAGGTAGATAGATCTAATGAATAGAGAAAATAGTTTATTAAAATCTTTGATAAAATACTAATGGAAAAACTGGTTTGTATATTATACAAAGGAGGACTTTGCTTATTTATATATAAGTATATTATTCAAAATGGGGAAAAATAACATGAATTAAAAAAATGTATATATTAAGCAAACAAATGTAAAAATAAAATTTAATTAAAATTAAAAAGTAAAGGTTACAAATTTAACATATAGCTGGTAATTAATATAAGAATTTATAAACAAAAACGAAAAAAAAAATTGTTTTGGATATTAGGGATATGTTTAAAACTAGTTTATTAAGAATAAGGGGATGTGGGGGTCATAATTATGCTAAAGAAAATTATGTAAATCAAAATCTACATTGAGTCCATCTGGCTGTAAAGTTTTTAAGTCATATACCCAATTCATCTCTGTCCTCTCCAGGTTTTTTTTTACATTTTTGTATACCATAAGCTGTTAAAGGGACACTATAGTCACCTGAACAACTTCAGCTTAATGAGGTTGTTCAGGTGAGTGCTACAGCTACCCGGAGCCTTTTTCTTGTAAGCACTGTATTTTCTGAGAAAATGCAGTGTTTACATTGGAAGCTTGGAACACCTCTTGTTGCAGTCAATCAGACGGCCACCAGAGGGACTTCCGAGTTCAGAGGCCCTAAAAAGGCCTCCCGTCCGATGCATTCTGGGTGAATGCATCAGACGGGCTATCAGCACACAAAGCACTGTGAACGCGCTTTGTGTGCTGACAGCCTGTCAGCACTGCTGTGGGCATGGCTTCAGCTGACAGCTTCAGCTTCAGCTGACAGCTGAAGCCCGAACCCACAGGGACGATTACTTTCCACAATAGTGGTTGAAGGGGGGGGGGGGGGGAGACCTACTCTCCTTCCCCCCCCCGGCCCCCACCGCTGTGCGGCGGGTGGGGGCCCTAAAATTATCAATAAGGGGGGGACCTACTGTCCCCCCCGGCCCCCACCCCTGTGCGGCGGGTGGGGGCCCTAAAATTATCAATAAGGGGGGGACCTACTGTCCCCCCCCGGCCCCCACCCCTGTGCGGCGGGTGGGGGCCCTAAAATTATCGATAAGGGGGGGACCTACTGTCCCCCCCTGGCCCCCACCCCTGTGCGGCGGGTGGGGGCCCTAAAATTATCGATAAGGGGGGGACCTACTGTCCCCCCCCGGCCCCCACCCCTGTGCGGCGGGTGGGGGCCCTAAAATGATCAATAAGGGGGGGACCTACTGTCCCCCCCGGCCCCCACCCCTGAGCGGCGGGTGGGGGCCCTAAAATTATCAATAAGGGGGGACCTACTGTCCCCCCCCGGCCCCCACCCCTGAGCGGTGGGTGGGGGCCCTAAATACAAAGGGGGGGGGACCCTAGTTAACCCTCCCCCCCCCAAAAAAAATTTATCTCCCTACCTACCCCCCTCACCCTAAAAATAATGAGGGGGGGAACATTAACTAAAAACCTGTAAAAAAATAAATAAATAAAAAGAGATAAAAAAAACTTACCATTCGATGTTTTCTTTCTTCTAAAATCTTCTTTCTTCAGCCCAAAAAAGGCCAAATAAAAATCCATAATAACCGACGCAATTAAAAAAAAAAAAAAAAAAAAAACGAGGGCAAAAAAAATAATCCATCTTCACCCATGGAGGGCTCCGCGCAGACTGAGCTCAGCAGGGTGGGGAAGGCTTATAAAGCCTTGCCCCGCCCTGCAATTAGGCTAAGAACACTCTGATTGATGGGTTTAAACCAATCAGAGTGCTCTTTGTCATTTTACAAGCGTGGGAAAGTTCTTTGGAATTTTCCCACGCTTGTAAAATGACACAGAGCACTGTGATTGGATGGATTTCAAGCCATCCAATCACAGTGCTCTGTGTCATTTTACAAGCGTGGGAAAGTTCTTTGGAATTTTCCCACGCTTGTAAAATGACACAGAGCACTGTGATTGGATGGCTTGAAACCCATCCAATCACAGTGCTCTGTGTCATTTTACAAGCGTGGGGAAATTCCAAAGAACTTTCCCACGCTTGTAAAATGACAAAGAGCACTGTGATTGGATGGCTTGAAATCCATCCAATCACAGTGCTCTGTGTCATTTTACAAGCGTGGGAAAATTCCAAAGAACTTTCCCACGCTTGTAAAATGACACAGAGCACTGTGATTGGATGGCTTGAAATCCATCCAATCACAGTGCTCTGTGTCATTTTACAAGCGTGGGAAAATTCCAAAGAACTTTCCCACGCTTGTAAAATGACAAAGAGCACTCTGATTGGCTCAAACCCACCAATCAGAGTGTTCTTAGCCTAATTGCAGGGCGGGGCAAGGCTTTATAAGCCTTCCCCACCCTGCGGAGCTCAGTCTGCGCGGAGCCCTCCATGGGTGAAGATGGATTATTTTTTTTTGCGCTCGTTTTTTTTTTTTTTTTTTTTTAATTGCGTCGGTTATTATGGATTTTTATTTGGCCTTTTTTGGGGCTGAAGAAAGAAGATTTTAGAAGAAAGAAAACATCGAATGGTAAGTTGATTTTATCTCATTTTTTCTTTTTTACAGGTTTTTAGTTAATGGTCCCCCCTCATTATTTTTAGGGTGAGGGGGGTAGGTAGGGAGATATTTTTTTTTGGGGGGGGAGGGTTAACTAGGGCGTGGGGCTCAGGGGTGGGGGCCGGGGGGGGACAATAGGTCCCCCCCTTATTGATAATTGTAGGGCCCCCACCCGCCGCTCAGGGGTGGGGGCCGGGGGGGGACAGTAGGTCCCCCCCCTCATTGATCATTTTAGGGCCCCCACCCGCCGCTCAGGGGTGGGGGCCGGGGGGGGGGGGACAGTAGGTCCCCCCCTCATTGATAATTTTAGGGCCCCCACCCGCCGCACAGGGGTGGGGGCCGGGGGGGGGACAGTAGGTCCCCCCCCTTATTGATAATTTTAGGGCCCCCACCCGCCGCACAGGGGTGGGGGCCGGGGGGGGGACAGTAGGTCCCCCCCTTATTGATAATTGTAGGGCCCCCACCCGCCGCTCAGGGGTGGGGGCCGGGGGGGGGACAGTAGGTCCCCCCCTCATTGATAATTTTAGGGCCCCCACCCGCCGCACAGGGGTGGGGGCCGGGGGGGGACAGTAGGTCCCCCCCTTATTGATAATTTTAGGGCCCCCACCCGCCGCACAGGGGTGGGGGCCGGGGGGGGGACAGTAGGTCCCCCCCCTTATTGATAATTTTAGGGCCCCCACCCGCCGCACAGGGGTGGGGGCCGGGGGGGGACAGTAGGTCCCCCCCTTATTGATAATTTTAGGGCCCCCACCCGCCGCACAGGGGTGGGGGCCGGGGGGGGACAGTAGGTCCCCCCCCTTATTGATAATTTTAGGGCCCCCACCCGCCGCTCAGGGGTGGGGGCCGGGGGGGGCAGTAGGTCCCCCCCCTCATTGATAATTTTAGGGCCCCCACCCGCCGCACAGGGGTGGGGGCCGGGGGGGACAGTAGGTCCCCCCCCTTATTGATAATTTTAGAAAGCGAGCTGAGCTGTCAGTCAGACAGCTCAGCTCGCGAACGCGCATTCCGCGCACATGCGCTTTAAAGCGCTCAGGTTCTTCATAGGGCGGCATTCAATGCCGCTCTATGAAGAACGCGATTGGTCCAGCGCGAAGCCGTCCCATTGGGCCCCGCGATTTCGTCATTTTGATGAAAAAGGGGGCGCGGCCTAGCGGGGAGCTCGGCGCTGGAACGGAGGTAAGTTTTTAATATAAAACCACCTAATTTTTTTTTTTAATTAATGAAAGTTCATATAAAAGCAAGAAGGAAGGCTGGGGGACCTGTCTTTCTTGCTTTTATATGGTGACTATAGAGTCCCTTTAAACGTTTCGGATATCTATGGTGGGTTAAAAAATGCTTAGAAACAGAATGATTTTCGAAACCTTTTATGATTTTTCGGCAGTATTTGCTAATTTTTACTTGCTTGTTCCTAAAATCTTTAATGGACAATTCTTTTTTTGTGATATTGGAATTGAAGCTAGTGATTTTTATTTGAGTGCAGTTAGTGGTGCTACACACTGCACAATTTCTGCACCTGATCAAACCTTTATGGTCTGTTAGCACACTTGTATGTTTGTTGGTCATTTTTTGTGTGTAATTTCTTGTTAATTGAGCTTTCAAGTTGGGTGCGCCTCTAAAAATAAGTTTTGGTCTGTTTGGAATGTTTTTGAGCACATCATCCTGTTGTAGTATGTTCCAGTGCTTATTAATTATCTTTTTCAAGATCCTATTCTTGCTATTAAAATTCCAAACTATAGGTAATGTAAAACTCTCATTCTGTTTTTTTTTCTTTATATACTAAGAGACTACCTCTATTTTGATTTTCTGCGTCTTTAATTGCTTTATCTATAGAACTTTCCTCAAATTTTTTTTCAATAAATGTTTCTTTTAGTTCTAAAGCTTGTTCTTTAAAGTCTCCTATATTTAAAGTTTCTTTTGAGTCTCAAAACTTACTCTTAGGTATTCCGTTTAACCATGGTGGATAGTGGCAGCTTGATTGGTCTATAAAAGCATTAGTATGGACTTTTTAAAAAAAAAGATTTTGTGTATATTTACAATTTTTTTATACAAATTTGAAGGTCTAACAAATGAATACTTTGTTTACTATAGTCTGGAGTTAAAATGATTCCTCTGTCATTACTATTGAGAAAATCTAAGAAAAATGTAAGCTCTTTCTCAGTACCATCCCAGATAGTGTTGTCGCGAACCTGAAATTTTCGGTCCAGTAACGTGGCAAAAAAATTCCCAGCTCCCCAGAGGCTGTCCTAGCACCCCGGTCATACAAATATTCATTAACAGCTTTTTCTTGTTGGAGCAGGCGGTCGAACATTAGGAGTGTTGAATTCCAACGTGTAGGGCTGTCGCAAATCAAGCGCCTCACTGGCATGTTGTTTCGCCGCTGGATATCGGCAAAGTGAGCCATGGCCGTGTAGTAACGCCTGAAATGGCCACACACCTTCCTGGCCTGCTTCAGGACGTCCTGTAAGCCTGTGTACTTATGCACAAAGCGTTGTACGATCAGATTACACACATGGGCCATGCACGGCACATGTGTCAACTTGCCCAACTTCAATGCCACTATCAATTTTTTTCCGTTGTCACACACCACTTTGCCGATATTCAGTTGCTGCGGAGTCAGCCACTTTTCCACCTGTGCGTTCAGGGCGGACAGGAGTGCTTGTCCGGTGTGACTCTCTGCTTTCAAGCAAGTCAAACCCAAGACGGCGTGACACTGCCGTATCCGGGATGTGGAATAGTACCTGGGGAGCTGGGGCGGTGCCGTTGATGTGGAGCAAGAAGCAGCGGCACAAGAGGACTCAGCCGAGGAGGTTATGGAAGAGGATGGAGTAGGAGGAGTAGAGGAGGTGGCAGCAGGACTGCCTGCAATTCGTGGCGGTGTCACCAACTCCTCTGCAATGCCACGCATTCCTTGCTTGTCAGCCGTCAGCAGGTTTACCCAATGCGCAGTGTAGGTGATATACCTGCCTTGACCATGCTTTGCAGACCAGGTATCAGTGGTCAGATGGACCCTTGCCCCAACACTGTGTGCCAGACATGCCATGACTTCCTTTTGCACAATCGAGTACAAGTTGGGGATTGCCTTTTGTGAAAAGAAATTCCGGCCGGGTACCTTCCACTGCGGTGTCCCAATAGCTACAAATTTTTTGAACGCCTCAGACTCAACCAGATTGTATGGTAAAAGCTGGCGGGCTAATAGTTCGGACAAGCCAGCTGTAAGACGCTGGGCAAGGGGGTGACTTGGTGACATTGGCTTCTTACGCTCAAACATGTCCTTGACAGACACATGACTGTGGGCAGATGAGCGGGAACTGCTCAAGGCGGGAGACGGAGTGGCAGATGGTTGAGAGGGGGCAAGAAGGACAGCAGTGGTTGACGTGGCTGAAGATGCTGGACCAGGAGGAGGATGGCGGCTTAGAGTAGGCGTGCTGCTTGTACTCATGTGTTGATCCCATAGGCGTTTGTGATGTGAGATCATGTGCCTACGCAAAGCAGTTGTACCTAGGTGGGTGTTGGACCTCCCACGACTCCGTTTCCTTTGGCACAGGTTGCAAATGGCATCGCTGTTGTCAGAGGCAGACACACAAAAAAAATGCCACACTGCTGAGCTCTGCAATGACGGCATTCTGGTGGTGGACACAGCATGCGTTGATTGGCGTGCTGTCGGGCTGACCCCGGGTGCCGATGCATGCTGTCTGACTGTGCCACTAGCTCCTTGCGACGACCCCCCCTGCTTCCAACTCGTCTCCTCCTCCTCTCTGTCTCCCCATCTGAACTTTCGCCCTGTTCTTCTTCTTGCCGAGCGGGCACCCACGTGACATCCATGGACGCATCGTCATCATCAACCGCTTCGCTTGTATCTGACAACTCAGAAAAGGAAGCAGCAGCGGGTACAACATCATCATCATCACACCGTACCTCCATGTGTTTAATGCTGCCTGCCTGAGACATATCCCTGTTATCTACATCCTCTAGCAATAATGGTTGCGCATCACTCATTTCTTCAAACGGGTGTGTGAATAACTCCTCTGACATACCAAGTAAAGCGGCTGTGGTGCTAGTTTTGGTGGTGGCGGCAGGCGGGTGAGTGCTATCTTGAGAGGTGCCTGAAGCTAAGCTGGAGGAGGATGGTGCGTCAAGGTTCCGAGCGGAGGCTGTACAAGATTGGGTGTCCTGTGTTAGCCAGTCAACTAAGTCCTCAGAACTTTTCAAGTTCAGGGTACGTGGCTTCTGAAAACTGGGCATTATTCTAGGGCAAAAGGGAATCACAGCACCACGACCACGACGGCCCCTGCGGGGTGGCCTGCCTCTGCCTGTCATTTTTTTGGGGATTAGTGGTACTATGCGTGCAAGCTACTGTGATACCAGATATGATTGGCAATGTGCACTGGAACAGTTCTGCAGAGCACACGCTGAAGGAAGGACTGGCAGAGCTGCTTGAAGACAAGTAACTGCTATTCAATCTATAACAGTGAAAAACAAATTTTGGTTTTAAAAGCACGCTATAGAGACACCAGATATGATTGGCAATGTGCACTGGAACAGTTCTGCAGAGCACACACTGTAGGCCTGAGACACGCGCTTGAAGACAAGTAACTGCTATTCAATCTATAACAGTGAAAAACAAATTTTGGTTTTAAAAGCACGCTATAGAGACACCAGATATGATTGGCAATGTGCACTGGAACAGTTCTGCAGAGCACACGCTGAAGGAAGGACTGACAGAGCCGCTTGAAGACAAGTAACTGCTATTCAATCTATAACAGTGAAAAACAAATTTTGGTTTTAAAAGCACGCTATAGAGACACCAAATATGATTGGCAACTGTCAAAGCACGCTGGAACAGGTGTACAGAGCACACGCTGAAGTAGGCCTGACACCCAGACGCTTGCAGACAACTAACTGATCTTCTATTACAGTGAAAAAAAATGATTTCTTTAAAATCTAAAGCTTAAGCTATTGTTAAAACAGATATGAGTGGTGGCACTGACTGTGCAAATGGGCAAGGCATCCAACCTGACACAGAAGCTGGCAGGCAGGCAACTGCTCTTCTATTACAGTGAAAACAAATTATTTATTTTAAATGTAAAGCTTAACCAATTGTTAAAACAGATATGAGTGGTGGCACTGGGCAAGTAGGCACAGTATCCAATGTGAACCTCACACAGAAGCTGGCAGGCAGGAAACTGCTCTTCTATTACAGTGGAAACAAAATTTTGGTTGTAAAAGCACGCTATAGAGACACCAGATATGAGTGGCAACTGTCAAAGTACGCTGGCAGGGTTGTGCAGGGCACACGCTGAAGGAAGGCCTGACAGAGCTGCTTGAAGGACACTGACTGTCTGCTATTAGCTTACACTGGAAACCTTTTTTCTTTGTAAAAGCACGCTAAAGAGACACCAGATATGATTGGCAACTGTCAAAGCACGCTGGCACAGGTCTGCAGAGCACACGCTGAAGTAGGCCTGACACCCAGATGCTTGCAGACAACTAACTGATCTTCTATTACAGTGAAAAAAAATGATTTCTTTAAAATCTAAAGCTTAAGCTATTGTTAAAACAGATATGAGTGGTGGCACTGACTGTGCAAATGGGCAAGGCATCCAACCTGACACAGAAGCTGGCAGGCAGGCAACTGCTCTTCTATTACAGTGAAAACAAATTATTTATTTTAAATGTAAAGCTTAACCAATTGTTAAAACAGATATGAGTGGTGGCACTGGGCAAGTAGGCACAGTATCCAATGTGAACCTCACACAGAAGCTGGCAGGCAGGCAACTGCTCTTCTATTACAGTGGAAACAAAATTTTGGTTGTAAAAGCACGCTATAGAGACACCAGATATGAGTGGCAACTGTCAAAGCACGCTGGCACAGGTCTGCAGAGCACACGCTGAAGTAGGCCTGACACACAGAAGCTGGCAGGCAGGCAACTGCTCTTCTATTACAGTGAAAAAAAAAAATATTTTAAATGTAAAGCTTAACCAATTGTTAAAACAGATATGAGTGGTGGCACTGGGCAAGTAGGCACAGTATCCAATGTGAACCTCACACAGAAGCTGGCAGGCAGGCAACTGCTCTTCTATTACAGTGGAAACAAAATTTTGGTTGTAAAAGCACGCTATAGAGACACCAGATATGAGTGGCAACTGTCAAAGTACGCTGGCAGGGTTGTGCAGGGCACACGCTGAAGGAAGGCCTGACAGAGCCGCTTGAAGGACACTGACTGTCTGCTATTAGCTTACACTGGAAACCTTTTTTCTTTGTAAAAGCACGCTAAAGAGACACCAGATATGATTGGCAACTGTCAAAGCACGCTGGCACAGGTCTGCAGAGCACACGCTGAAGTAGGCCTGACACCCAGATGCTTGCAGACAACTAACTGATCTTCTATTACAGTGAAAAAAAATGATTTCTTTAAAATCTAAAGCTTAAGCTATTGTTAAAACAGATATGAGTGGTGGCACTGACTGTGCAAATGGGCAAGGCATCCAACCTGACACAGAAGCTGGCAGGCAGGCAACTGCTCTTCTATTACAGTGAAAAAAATATATTTATTTTAAATCTAAAGCTTAACCAATTGTTTAAACAGATATGAGTGGTGGCACTGGGCAAGTGGGCACAGTATCCAATGTGAACCTCACACAGAAGCTGGCAGGCAGGCAGGCAACTGCTCTTCTATTACAGTGAAAAAAATTATTTATTTAAAATCTAAAGCTTAACCAATTGTTAAAACAGATATGAGTGGTGGCACTGGCTGTGCAAATGGGCAAGGCATCCAACCTGACACAGAAGCTGGCAGGCAGGCAACTGCTCTTCTATTACAGTGAAATTTTTTTATTTATTTTAAATCTAAAGCTTAACCAATTGTTAAAACAGATATGAGTGGTGGCACTGGGCAAGTGGGCACAGTATCCAATGTGAACCTCACACAGAAGCTGGCAGGCAGGCACCTGCAATTACATTACACAGGAAAAAAAAAAAAAGCAGCCTGATGTTATAGCCCTAAAAATGGCTTTTTGGGGTGCTGTCCTTATAGCAGAGATCAGATGAGTCCTTCAGAATTGTAGTGGACACTGAATACCCTAGCCTAGCTATCAATTTCCCTATCTAATCAGCAGCAGCTAAACTTTCCCTCCTCTCACTAAGCATGCATCTTCCGAATGAATCGAAAATGGATGCTGGGAGGGAGGTTGGAGGGTGTGGAAGGGAGGGAGTGCTGCTGATTGGCTGGAATGTGCCTGCTGACCGAGAGGCACAGGGTCAAAGTTTGCCCAATGATGACGAATAGGGGGCGGATCGAACTGCGCATGTGTCCGCCCGCCGCGGCGAACGCGAACACGCTAATTTCGCCGGGAACTGTTCGCCAGCGGACAGTTCGGTATATCACTAATCCCAGATAAAAGAGAAATCATTAAAATAGCGAAAATAGGAGACCAGGATCTTGTTCCATGCATGTGGCAGAGACTCTCCAATGCAGCTCAATGACTCTCCAATGTAGCGCAATGAGAATTCAGGTGCTCTGAGCAATTGCTTGCTTCTTGAGTTTAGCTCC
Source organism: Pelobates fuscus (assembly GCF_036172605.1). Lineage (NCBI taxonomy): Eukaryota > Metazoa > Chordata > Amphibia > Anura > Pelobatidae > Pelobates > Pelobates fuscus. Next base: position 191,600,411 of record NC_086319.1, on the reverse strand, counting down.
ACTGGGGAATGAAATAATGGGACCTGTTGTCTCATTTGAAGCAGGTTCATTTACAAAAGTGTAAATTCATATTGAAATCTGCTCTTTTTGAAAAATGTGGGTGGGGAAATACACTCTTCACACATAAAGTAATTCAGCAAGCAAGTGTTAGGGGTATGGAGTGTAGATTTAATATAAAGTGCTTAGGATGTCATTTGAACAGTGGCAAATAAAAAAGCTTCACTATTTTTTTTTATGTATTTTTTTAATTTATATTCTCTTTACGTTTTATCAGTTTAAATAATACAAACTTGTAACATTGCACCTTAGTACATTGACAAGAATTGGTTTTACAGAATACAAGGTGAGAGGAAAAGCCTGGTGAAAGGACAATCCAATTGTTGTATTTTTCTACGGATGTACAACGTATCTGCAGTACAGTACATCAATCATTTGGGAGGGACTCGTTCACAAACACTGGTGAATTTGACGAAGTACATCTTTGACTACTGCCTCCCATGCAACATCACGATAAGGGCAGAACACCTACCAGGGGAGTCGAACCTTACCGCAGATTGGTACTCCTGACACTGGAGAGACGCCAGTGACTGACAATTGAACCCACAGATATTCGCCTACCTGAACAAACAGAAAGGGCCATTACTACTGGATCTGTTTGCCTCACGCAACAACCATCAACTGCCACAGTTTTACAGCTGGCTTCCAGACCCGGAATGCACGGCGGTGGACTGTCGACACTGGCCGACACAAGGGCCTTTTCCCCATTCGCTATGATTGTGAGAGTTCTCTACCACATCCGGAGATGAGTAGTGAAATTGACCCTTCTGATGCCCCTCTGGCCGAGCCAACCCTGGTTCCCAGACCTCCTTGAGATGTCCTGCGAGGATCCAATACTCCTGTGGACAACTCTACCCTACTCAGGGATCCAGTAGATAATCCACACCCTATGCTTTTGGATGGATGCCTGTCCTTGGTAGCCTGGACTCTTTCAGGGGAGCATGGTATACCAACGACTTATCGACAACGACTAGAGTTCTACTGTGGGACTCCTGGGCCCCTGGAACGCAAAAGAGCTACTTATCTGCATTGAGATCTTGGACCAGTTAGTGCATGGGACGGGACCTGGATCCCTTTACAGCTCCTGTTACTGATATCATGAACTTCCTCTCATCAATCTTCGAGGAAGGTAAGTCGTGTCGCACCATCAACGTCATCAGGTCCACTATATCGGCAGCCCATGTACTCTCCCAAGGAAGAGCAGTCGGGCAGGATCCTCTGATCTGTCGACTAATACAAGGCATCAAACTGAGATGACCTCCAGCACCTAAATACCAACATCTATGGGATGTGGACGATGTACTCCGGTTCCTGAGAGGGCGGCCCCTAGCAAACTACTATCCTTAAGACAATTGACGGCCAAGTTCACCTTATTATTGTGCCTGGTTTCATTTTGTCGCGTCTCGGACGTTTGATACGGACGCCTTTACTATCGGTCCGGAAGGAGTCAAATTCCATATCTCACGATGGACTAAATCCGACTCATCATCAGTTTTCTATCCGTTCTTCGCCTCGGACCCCCAACTTTGTGTGGTCATGGCTTTGTGGGCATATGTGACGGCAACAGAGACGTTACGCTCATCAACAGCTATTGGTGTCATATGTTAGCCCTCACGGTCCGGTTTCGGTCACCACACTGTCCAGATGGATTAGATGGCTCCTCTCCCTAGCCGGTATAGACCCGTCTTTCGGTGCGCACTCCATCGTTGGCTTTTATGACAGGCGCTTCTCTTTCGGACATATTACAAGTGGCGGACTGGTCCCACGAATCAACATTTCAGATATTCTATTTCCGTCCACCGTCTAACGCCGCGTTCTCTCTTCTGCCTAAGCATTAAAATCGCAAAACATGAAGCCTCATGTCATGTTGTAAAATTGAAGATTATGCTAGTGCAGTGTACTAATAACCTTATTTTAATAACGACAGGAGGTGAGTATTTTTCCCCCTTTTTCGACTTGATGTTCCCACCCTAGACTGAGGTAGGTTAAAGTTAATAAGTACAAGTCTAATTTTGGATTAAGTCTATGTACTTGTATGAACATTGGTACGGTTTGCAGATGTTTATAGCAATGTGGATATTCTCTATATGATAACATCGCATGGTTAGTTAAATTAATTAATTATAACGGTGTATATAGACTCATAGACATATTTTTCATACGGTCGGTTCCGTATCACTGAAAATAGTCTCTTTTCTTTCATTTTAACAAATCATCGGAATTGCTGGGAGGAATCAATTCCCTTACCGTTTTCCAAGTTGGATCGGATATGTTATTCATTGAATTATGGACTTGTGATGTCGCATTTGTCAAGAGGAAGTAATATGGATATGATTAGACTTTTATATACTCTGACTACGTTCTGATTGGTTCTTTATTTCAACTGTTTTTTCTTTGCTGCTATGGAGTTAGAAAGTTTATGCAAAATACTTGCCTCCTGTCATTAAATTAAGATTAAGATTATTAGTACACTGCGCTAGCATAATCTTCAATTACTTTCTAGAGATACTTTTAATGCATCTTATGGGAATTCCCTCCTTGACCTGGCTTTTACCTCTTGTATTGGCGTGGTTTCACAAAGTCTGAGATAATTTATTTATCTGAAGATGTTCTGCTCTTTTTTTAAAGATCCCAAAGAAAAACCTATTGCAAAAAATCTGTAAAACCACAAAAAATAGCCATATGTAGAAAAGACAACAAAGTAAAAACTTTGCTTCTTAAGTGCAAACTTTTTTTCGTAGGCAGGCAAGGTTTCAAAATTGATTATAATGTTGTTCAAGGCAGAATCTTGATCATCCGCAAGAAGTAGACTTGTTTAGCTTTGCAAAGTGACAGTGTCAAACGGCTTTCTTCCTTGCATTCTGCAACTGAAAAAGAAAAATATAGAAAAATATACTGGGTTATCTAAAATGGCTTGATGTGCAATTACCTGGGAAGAATGATCTAATCATGCAGGATTCAGCTCCTAGAAACAGATTTTGTTCCTTTCCCTATCTGCTGTGTGGTTGCATTCCATTCAGATTTTGAGAGAAGTAACCCCTATAGTATAACCACCTACACTTTGTTTTTATAAAAGACAATGTACAGTTTTTATCCACATACAAAATGCAAACACTGAAAATTCATACTTTGTTAAAGTTGTTTTTCTAGGAATAAGGGAATTAAACCAAGGAGAGGTTAATATGGGGGAGGCCGATAAGCATGCTATAGTAAGACTTGTCTTATATGGGCAAATATGAATAATGAGAGAATGCTGCCTCAGACAGGTCTATCATCAGATAACACAAGTGGAAGGCTTTCTACATCCACTCAACAAAATATACATTATTGGCATTTCATGAGAACATCTTGACAAATAGACACATGCAAGATATTTTTAAAATATCTAATTAAATCCATAGTCCAGTCCATCAAATAATGGGGTATGTTATTCTAATAAGTAGGAAGTCACAAGAATTTGTGCCTAAGCATAAAATATATTATTTCTTTAGCTTGATAAAGAAACTGTCTTTTCCAATGTGATTTGACACCAACTCTCATAATTCTCTACCATGTGTGAGGAGTCTTAAAAATATTGGAGTCATAGTACAAAAACAACTGTAATGGATACAGTTTTAGATGAATGGTTTGCCCAGAACTGAAGATTTTGAGTTACTTTCTATGATTCCATGGCTTTATAAAATATTTCAATATTGTCTAAGAAGTCAGTAAACAACCATATCTCATAGGTACTACAACATGTTAACACAAAGATGTTAAGTTAGCAAGCGAATGGTCACTGGAAGCATCTACAGATTTACAAGTTTTAAACAAGTTTTGTTCAAAGTTATGGTGTTTTCATTGCAGCCAGGATAGCTCTTTGGCTGAGATCATGGGTAACAGTCATTGTATCCAAGCATAATCTCTGCTCTCTTACATTTTTGGGAGAAGGTTTTTTTTGGCAAGCCTTTGGAAGATGCTATCAAGAAGGCTTCAGATGTCAAGCAGGTTCTTCTTCTTTAGGATAGCAAACCAAGAATGCTGCTACAGTCTATAGCCAGTCCTCACTATAAGTTCTTTAGGTTGTGTGTTTGCAGTCACCATTTTAAGTTCCAGGCTCTGCCTATCAGAATAGGCACAATCTCAAGAACCTTTTCGAAGGTACTGGTGACCATAATAGCCTTAATAAGGAAGTAGGGTGAGGCCATTTAGTTGCTTGGATGACATACTGGTGGTAGCCCCAGAATACAATTTGATAATTCATCATTGATCCCTGGTCTTTCCTCAACCACGAGAAGAGTCAGTTACAACATTCCAGGGAGGTGATTTATCTAAGAGCTAAGTTAAATATGTTTTCAGCAGCGGTCATTCTGGCCCACAATCAAAAGCTCGAGCTTCTTGCCCATTTAGGATAGTCCCATCTAAGAACATCAGCTCCAGCAAGAGATTTCATGACAGGTACCCTGTCATCAACCATAGTCTTGGCCAGGTGGACCCAGAGGAATCTTCATTCACTATAGAATTATTCTCTGGATAACTTTAATACCAGTTCTCAGGAATGGGAGATGTCTCTTTGCATTCCAGGACAACTGAAGAATAATATTTGATGATGACTCTCATGGGAACACCTGTCCAGGGGCTTTCCTTTAAAGGAGATAAACTGGTTTGTTATCATGACAGATGCCAGCCAATCCAGCTGGGGATCCCATTTTTGAAAGTTGTTTGTACAGGCCCTGTGACCCCTTCATACTCGTCACATAAGAGAGTTAAGAGCACCCTTCTTGGCCCTGCTTAAGTTCCAGCCTCTTCTTCAAAAACAGTTGGGTAATATTGAGACTGGACAACAAAGCAGCAGCAGTGTACATCAACCATCAGGGTGGTACCAAGAGTGACTCCCTGAGGAAGGAGATTTAGCCTACATTTCAAGAAGGTTCCATTCAAGAACAATAGGTCAAGATGCTCTTTCAAAGGAGTGGCCTTTACGGATAACATACATTTTCCCTCAAATTCCCCTCATACATGCAGTTCTCAGGAACATCTCCATGGAGAAGTGCAAGGTGATAGCCATATTTTCTTTCTGGTCTCCATGTCCATGGTTTCAACTTTTGAAGAAGCTCATGATAGTCCAGCTCCGGGAGATTCCGATTTCATAGCACCTGCTCTCACAGGGTCCATTTTCAAATCCTCATATTACAGGCTCTTGAGGGGTAATCATTGATTTCCCAAGGTATATCAGGGCAGGTGGTATCGGCTATGTTCCAGAAATATGTAAACTTCCAGTATATACCACAAGATATGGCAGGTATTTGCAAATTGGTTGAAGATCATTTACCCTCCCTGTGTTTCTTACTGCTTGGCAGGGATGTATTTACCACAAGGCAAACAAAGCATTTGCCTAGGGCGGCACTTTCAGGGGGGGCACCAAAAAATGCCACCCCAAGCTCCCAGACAAATGCCTTGTTTTCCTCGTGTTCTGGGGCTGTCCACCTTACTGTGAGTGAGTGAGTGAGTGAGTGAGTGTAGCTATCAGTGTGTGTCTGTGAGTGAGAATGGGTGTGCCTGTGAGTGTGTATCAGTGTGTGTATGTCATTTTATGTGTATCTGAGAGTGTGTGTCTGTCAGTGTGAGTCTGTCAGTGAAAGTGTGTGTTGGTTAAACAGTGTGTGCCAATGACTGTATGTGTGCCAATGACTGTGCATCCTCTCCCCCGGCCCCCACACCTGCGCGGCGGGTGGGGGCCCTACATAACAATGAAGGGGGGGGACCTACTGTCCTCCCCCCCCGGCCCCCACCCCTGAGCGGTGGCTGGGGGCCCTAAATAAGATTCAGGGGGGGACCTACTGTCCTCCCCCCCAGCCCCAACCCCTTCTCGGTGGGTGGGGGCCCTACATAACAATGAGGGGGGGACCTACTGTCCTCCCCCCAGCCCCCAGTGAGTGTATATCAGTGCATGTACAATGAGGGCATGTGTCTGTCAGTCAAAAACATGAATTGGGGGGGCAAATTTTGATTTTGGGGTGCCTGAATTTAGTTGTGCCTAGGGCAGCACAAATCCAAAATACACCACTGCTGCTTGGGTATTATTATCAGTTAAATGCTGCCATGATTAGCCAGGAATAGGGAATATGTATTCATACTTATTGCAATTTTCTTTTCAAGGCAGCATGTGGGTTTTCCTCTGCTTTTGTTTATTAGATTTGTCTTGTTACTTGACTGAGGAGCAGTTGCTGATAGGAATACTATTATACCTGTATACTTAAATGTTTAATTGTTTTTCCTGTCCTGTTAGCAGGAGGGAAGACCTAACCCCATTAGTTAAATGCTACCATGAATAATAACCAGGAAAATAAAAATACAGTAAATATTAATAAATTTTCCCTATTAATGTCAACACATTTAAATATATATATATTTAAAAACACCTAATCTAGGCAAAAAAAATAATGGGGATTTAGTTACATTATATGATCATACATTGCATAAGCCTGCCACAACGTCAATGTACCCCATATATATTTCCTGGCTAATCATGAAAGCCTATACATCATGGGTTATGTGATGAACTGGATGGGTTATTGGTGGGGCATACTTGCCAGCCTCTTACCCTGTGACTATGGCCCATGTGATAAAACTTGGTTTAAATCACTGTTTGTGCCTTTTTGGACTTATGAAGTAGCACTTTGAATTCCTGACGCAATTCGAAGCGGCACTTCTAATTCCCAAACAACCGCATAAACCAGAGACCACCCTGAAGCTTGTTAACATCTATTAACAACTTGGAACGTTTCTCACCGCAGTGTTCTAATTGTTCGGCTGGGTGGCCGCCATTACTATGGACAACCACAAGGTTGCGGCCATCTTGTTCACATGAATGCAGGCAGCAGTGTTTGGGCATGAATCTCATGGAACTGAAATTGGATACAGAAACTCCCAAACATCGCTGGACTCCCATCATCGAGTGCATTTGTTTCTATTCAGCTTAGAAGGGCACTGTTCGGTGAGATCATTCGTCTGGATGAAGGGAACAAGCTCCATGGTAAGACTATTGATTCTGTTCGGTAGTATATTAGTTTTCAAACTACTGAACTAGACCGACCGCAAGCCCTGATTCTCTGGAACTGTTTTGGGCATGGGACCATGCCTGTGGTCCTTCAAATACATGACTTCCATCAAATTTCTGAACCCCTGAACTGATCTGGGTGATTTTTGGATATGTTAGTCACCCATATCAAGGCTATCAAATGTAACATTTGTAGGGATTTTATGTGTTTTAAGGTATTTTTCAGGCTCTGTAAAAATGTGTGTTTTTTGTGTTTGGAGATAATTGAGTTTAGTACAGTGTTTGACTCAATTATCTCCAAGTAAGGAGAAAGCTTATTGTATTGTATGTGGGAGTGCCTTAAATTGTAACTCTGTTATCATTGGTGTATAAGTTTGTGTCCCTGTCCCAAAAAGTTCCATGTGGGTGTCACCCTTGCATGGGGACTTGCATAAAAGGCCAGTGTGGCTACCATTAAACCATTCCTGCTTAACCCTCAACAGGTAAGCCTTTTCTTATGATTATAGGGAACGGCTATACAGCTATACTACTGTGACAGACTGCTGGCACTCCGACTGAGTACCTCCGCCAATCGATGCTCCTAGTGCTCGCTGAGGACTCCAAGCACTCCAACCGACACCATCAGCACTGTAGACCCTACTTCCAGCGATGCAGCTGTGCCAAGGTCTCGCCGTCTCCACCCACCTTGGACCCAAGGCCAGGATCCAGCTCCCAGTGGGTGAACCTCACTTTCCCCAGAGAGCGTAGCAGGAACAGAACAGCTCTTACAAGAGCTCAGTGATTACGGCGAGGGAGTATGACTAGCATAGCAATCACTTGTAGCAGATTCCCCCAATAAGAGACAGGACTCAGATTGAGGGTGAAGACGAACTGAAGTTTTAATCCAACACTCTGCTTTTATGCCCATTTTACAAACATAGTACTGAGCGCAGAGTTTTGAAGAACAACCAATCAAAACATTACAACACAGCTAACACTCCCATTCATTCCATCAGAAATTCTCCCCTGTGCCTGTGATACAATTATCTCAACACAATAGACTAACTTAATTATCACAGGCAGAAAATATACAGTTTTTACAAAATATTAATAACTTCCAAAATATACATGCCATTCACATAAAAAAATTCAGAATCAGCATACTTGAAATATAAACATACTCAAAAATCAGGGCAATCGGTTCAGGGGTTAAAAAGTTAGGTGGAGAGGCGGAGCTAAGTGCTGGAAGTGGACGGTCGCATGGCCGCAGTCCTCCGGGCCAGAAAGTCTGACAAACGGGACTTAAGGGCTCGCACACCCAAATTAAACTCACCGGGAGTACGCCTGAGACCCGTTGGAATCAAATGGGTCATTAAAACAAAAAAGCTAAACCTGACAACCCCCGCCAGAGCAGGGACATCGGAAAATTGTGGCGGCAAGCGCACGAGGCGGCGGAGGCCAAGATGGCGTACCTGCATGGCGGATGCTCCGACTTCACGGATGGGTCATCGGATCAGGAAGAGAGTGCTTCCATGGCGGCCAAGTCAGCCCCATCGACAACACAGGCGCCAACACACACGAAGACCCCCACCCCAGTGACTATGGAGGCGATTGGGGAACTAATGGCGACCCACCACGAGAAAATTGCGGCCGACGTGGCCCTGATAAGAGGTGACATTAAAGGCATAACGGTGAGGCTGAGAGCGATAGAAGCCTCCTCCGCTGACCACGCCACCCAGATAGCAGACCTCCAAGCGGCGGTCTGGGCGCTGCAGCAAAAATCCTGGCAGCACGAACAATAAATTTCCGCACAGGAAGACAAGAACCGCAGAAATAATTTGAAGCTCAGGGGAGTCACCGACTCAATACCGGAGGAAGAACTCACACACTTTGTGAGCTATTGACCCTTAAAGCAGCAAAAGCAATCACCCTGGAGGGTCTTTTCCGCACACCGAAGCCAGAAAAGGCCCCGCCTGCCGCCCCGAAGGACTTAATAGTTCAATTCCAGTCTGCCAGAGACAGAAGAGCGGTTCTGGAAGCCACAAGGAAGCAGACCACCTACCCCTTCGAAGGGATGACTATCTCCTTTTTTGCAGACCTTTCAGGCAGGACACTAGCGTGGAGAAGATCCATGCACGCATACACGGCCTTACTCCGGCTTCACCAAATCAGGTACCGCTGGGGACTCAGCCGCACCATACACATCGAAAAAGGGGACTCCAAATATGTTGTACGCGACATGCAGGAAGCAGTTGGGACATTGGGCCTCCTCAACTTACCCGCAGGCTCGCTCACACTCGCGCCGCACCCAGCAGACCACATGAGCACACTCAGAGGAAATGCCGCGAACGCCCCAGAGTTTATCCCCCGGGGGCGGCCCTTGGACCCTTACGCCAAGGCCACCACTTGAAGTCGGACTCCAACCCATGTGAACTCTGCTAAGACCGCACCAGACCATACTGCGGCAACATGCACTGTTTAATTGACACTAAAACTATAGCTACACAAATGCTTACTACCACACTACGCTAGTACCACATTCAACACGTACTGTAATAAGGGGACACAGACATAATACTCCTACCCCCGTACGGCCACTGGAGCGCAGATGAACACAGAAGCCTCCAAGTATTACTTAGCAACAAAGGCCCACACACTTCAAACACAGGGGACAACGTTCTCTTAATGTTTTTGTTTTTGTGTTTTGTGTTTTTTGTTAATTATTGTTATCACAGAGCGACACTGATAAGGCCGTAGACCTAGCCACTCATAACAAAAGCTACCACTTGCTCTCGATACTAAAATAGTTAATCTACATCAGTTAAACATTTATTGTTCTCCTTGGTTTTAAATATGCCTACTCTGGCGGTGTCAACGGTTGAATATGCTGGTTAATAATCTTGTAAAGAACGAATAACTATGCTAATGTATAACGTGTAAGACTCTTGTATTACGCGTAGCTTGTCCATAACTTTTTATCATGGAGAGAATCTAAGCAGATATATATGCAAATAAGAAAGCAAAAAAGGAAAAATAAAGAGGGGGAAATGAGAAAGGCATAAGCATACATGTTGGACCCTCACAGTACAGCTATGCCATGTATTTAAACTGAACCTCAAACGAGACCAGACTAACTATAAACTTGACAAGCCTAACATGTCTAAACTAATTTACCAAAGTTCTCAAGCAAGATATTTTTATGTGCTCTTCTTAAAAAAAAAAAAAAAAAAATGCTGTTTAACCTGCCACGCCTTACAATGCTAAAATGTTATGAAAAAGCATACAGCTGCTGTTGTGGCCCTGCGTGCCAATTGTTACTTCATGCACAATGAAAATAAAGAATTTAAAAAAAAAAAAAAAAAAGTTAGGTGGAGGTCCCTGTATGACCGACCGCAAGCACATTTTCCTGCCCAAAACAGTTCCATAGATTTGGGCTGTGCGGTCGGTCAATTTCACACTGAAAAATTCCCATTCGAATGCACGAATATGCAGCTGTGCCTTAGGCGATGATGTCTTTATACTATGATGCCTTTAAACTCTGCCTTTAAAACTTTAAACTGTGATGTCTTTAACCCCTTAAGACCGCAGGACGTTCTATGCCGTCCTTAATTGGCTGGCTCTAAACACCGCAGGACGGCATAGAACGTCCTGGGCGGTCTTGCCTCCCACGTGGCCGGCGGCACATGGCCGCTGCAGATCGCGGTCGGGGGGCATGCCTGGCCCCCCAAGCAGCCCCCCTGTGCCTGGGGACCGCCGTCTGCAGCTTCCGATCGCAGTGACAGGCTGTCACTGCGATCGGTATTTACCATGTCAGCCGATTTTTAAATTGGCTGACACATGGAGCCGCGGCATTTTCACTCTGCAGATCGCAGTCGGGGGCATGCCTGGCCCCCCAAGCAGCCCCCCTGTGCCTGGGGACCGCGGTCTGCAGCTTCCGATCGCAGTGACAGGCTGTCACTGCGATCGGTATTTACCATGTCAGCCAATTTTAAAATCGGCTGACACATGGAGCCGCGGCATTTTCACTCTGCAGATCGCGGTCGGGGGACATGCCTGGCCCCCCAAGGCAGTCCCCCTGTGGTCAGTGACCACGATCTGCAGAGTATGATCTCAGTGAGAGGCTGTCTCTGCGATCTGAATGCAGAGACAGCCTCTCCCTGCGATCTGATCGCAGTGACAGCCTGTCACTGCGATCAGAGTTGCTATGTGTCAGCCTATTGGCTGACACATGTAACTCCAGGCAGGATCCCCCTGCAGATCGCGGTGGGGGGCATGCCTGGCCACCCAGGCACTCCCCCTGTGGCCAATTACCGTGATCTGCAGAAGGTGATCACAGTGACAGCCAGTCACTGTGATCACTGATCCTGTGTGTCAGCCAGTGATGTAAAATCACTGGCTGACACTGTCTCTGCCCCTCTCCTCCCCTCTTAACCCCTTAAAGTTAAAAATAAAATAAATTAAAGTTACAAATAAAATATACTTAGATCATTTATATATATATATATATATATATATATATATATATATATTATATATATGATCTAAGTATATATATATATATATATATATAAACACACACATTTACACATACACTAAGTGTATTTTAATATATATAATTATATATATATATATATATTAATATCAAAATACACGTAGAAGGATATTGATTAAATATATACATAATTATAATTATATATATATTTTATAATAAAAAATATGTAAATACGTAAAAAAATTAAAATAAATAAATAATTAAAAATATATATATCTGTGTAATTTCATTCTAACTGTATTTTGATATTAATATATATATATATATATATATATATATATATATATATATATATATATATATATATAGATATCAAAATACACGTAGAACAAAATAATATATATATATATATATATATGGAGAAAAGGGAAACGTACTGGATAAAGACGCTCGATACAGTGCACCCTAGAGGCCTAAACGAATACATATCCTTCCACTCTTTCCTGGACAATCGCTAAAAACTGGGTCTCTCTCATCTAGTCTTAGAATATAAAAATATTATTATACACTAGGTCTTTATTCTCATGCTCTCCTTTATGGCATATATAGGCAGACATCAATTGAATGTTTATATCTATATGAAATATGCTATCTCTGGACATTATTTCCACATCTGGTTTCGCTGACCATTTATATATAATCCTTGTACATATGTATATATATTTACCATTGCCTGTACCTATATGTTATAAGTTGCATTTACACACCCGTTCCCCACCTGATCCCCTGGGACCTTCACTCTTTGCACTCTTTCACACTTACCCACCACCTCATTTACACACCATTATCCTTCACTTAGGCTTCCTTTTGGCTTACCCTCTTTCCCCTCACTGTTTCCATACACGATTTGGCGTGATTTTTTGTAGCGTCACCAACACACATTATTTAGGGTGTCTGTTTCTCACATTTAAGACTGTCCACCTCTGTACTCTGTCAGGATCCCACACTCCTTTCCTTTTTCTCTTTTTCTTCGTCATCTCTTCCCTTGTTACATACACCTATCTTATCCACGCCATATTTTGCAACCCACTAGATTCATCTCTTGTTTCACATGCATCCTTGCTTCACGTAGCATATACACCACTCATATATGTTCTACACACTTCACACGCTTCTAGGTCCCTCTGAGAATTAAACATCCCTTTACGCATGCGCATGGTGGGGACGTCTCCATGACTACTAGACGCTCCTCCATAATCTTTATTTATGGCCCATTACGCTTGCTAACACATTAGACATCCATCTGGGGTACCTTTCCAGGCTGGTATATAATCCCATATACATTTTTTATTTATTCATAAATGCTAGATCGTCTTCCTTGCTTTTAAAACATTTCCGTATCTTTTCCTGTCACGCATGCGCACACAATGGCTGTTGCCATAGATACATGACGCACATTCTCAATCCTTATTGGATACACACGTTTGACGTCATCACTCCGCGACGCATGCTATGTCAATCACTACACAAGCGTTTACACATGGTGATGGGGCATCACGGTCACACTGGGGTAAGTGATTTCTTGTTAATTACTTTGGTTATATAAAGACACCATTTCAAGTTTGTTGTCATCTTGATAAAGACCTGCGGGTCGAAACGTCGATCTTCTCACACAGATAAATCTTTTTTTCAAACAAGTCCTTTGGAGTGCTCTGAATCATTGTTCTCTACATACCTACGCTCTGCAGCACCAAGGCATTTTTTTGAGGATAACTATTTAAGGTAGAGTGCCAGATTTCGAATTTGTATATATATATATATGTATATACCTAAGTATATACGTATACATCACTATATGTATACCTATATATAAATAAAAATAATTGTAAAAAAATTATATACATATATATACATATATATATATATATATATATATATAGTTACAAATCGCTATTTGTAACTGGCCCTTTAAATTATAAATTGCCCTGCTTCCCTGGATTGTGGAGAAGCCTATTTGCCAGCCTCCTTCCTCATGACTATGGCCCCTGGAAGATTGTGTCCCTGAAAACTTATTAACTTTTATTGGGTGTGTATGGCCCTTTAAGAACCGTCTGGGGACATATTGTGACTTTGCTGAACAATGCCCCTTTAAGACTATGTCCCCAGACCTGTAAAATAACTTGCCCCTGGCTTTCTCCCACTTGGTTCAGTAAATAGGGCTTACTGAACCAAGTACCACACAGGCAGACCACCCAGAAGTTAAAGTGTGCAGGCAATTTACCTCCCAGGCTGTGAGGTTACTGCCGGTTAATTGCCAAGCGCTGGGTGGCCGCCATTCGACAGCCGAACACGTGGCGGCGGCTATCTTAGTTCATTCGAACGCAGTCAGCGGTGTATGCTAAAGATTCTGTGGAACTAAAATCGGATGCGCAAATACACGAACACCGCTGACCCTTACCTTCTCCCATACGGAACTTTCAGCTCCAGAGACTAAGTCCCGTTTTTCTGCATGAAATTGACCGACCGCACAGCCCAAATCTATGGAACTGTTTTGGGCAGGAAATTGTGCTTGCGGTCGGTCATAAAGGACTTCCACTTGACTTTTGATCCGCTGGAGGGATTTGTGTGATTTTTGCAAGTGTTTTTTATGGAGATTGAATGTATGGTTTTAAAGTTACAGTGTATGTGTAAAAACTGTATTTTTACTGTTTGTAATAATTATGTTAACTGCTTATCTGAGGGGAGGGGATGTGTGGGTTGTACTGTTATTTGATTGGTTATTTTATGCCTCCCCCTGGGTGTGTTCTGTATGTGCACAACCATATTAAAAACCAGGCTGGGTGTGCCAGCACCTCAGACCTCTTCTGACCCTCTAACTTGCAGCCTTGACTTATGTTTGTAGGGGACATCTATAATCACTACAGGGATTGCTATGCTCTTCATACTTCCTTAGCTACTGAGCTCTTGTAAGAGCTCTTGTTCCTGATCCTGCTTCGCTCTACAGAAGAAAGAGGTTCACCTACTGGAGCCTGGTCGTAGGTCCAGGGCGCAGAGCAGACGGCGAGATACCAGCACAGCAGCTGTGGTTCGTAGAGTCTGCAGTACTTATGGTGGCTACGCAGTAGTTATGGTGTCTACGGTGCTGATGATCCTTTGGTGAGCGCTAGGAGCATCCTTTCTACGGTCCAACTTCCAGCCAGCCTGGAGGCAACCGTAACATATATATATACACACACGTGTATATAAAACCGATCTAAAAGTGGGGACATGGGCCTACCTGACCTACTCAACTACAGCCAAGCGGTTTCACTACCAAAAGGCCACCCAACTATCAATACTACCTTGAGTGTATTGCGAAAACTAGCACCGCAGAAAGCAATATCACCATTGGTGTTCCCCATGTACCCAATAACAGGGAACGCGCTATTCGAACCAGCGGACTTCCTGGGATACCTGATCTCCTGGGCCTGCCGTCACAATGCATACTAAAGGACATGTATTTGGGAGGGAAGATCCCGCCACTGCAGACCTGCTAGCCCCCAACCCATCTAGGTTTTTTAATTCAATTTTGATACCACCAACTGACGAGGCACGTCAATTCCATTCCTTATTCAAAGTCCTTGGAGTGCAGTCATTTTCATAGTTTTTGTTAACAAAAACAAATAAAAACGCAAACTTTGGCCAGCGTTTGTGACTAACTGGCTACTTCAAAAGATTCAAAATACCCCATTTTGAATACCCTGGGTTGTCTACATTTGAAAATGGTATGCCGTGATGAAACATTCCTGGGCTACCTTATGGTCTCCAAAGGCAACATAGACCCAGCAAACCAAGCTGGCAAACTGAATTGGGCAAGCCCTATATTGACCCTGTAAATTTCCAAAACACCATAAATGCTGTACATGGGGGTACTGTTATACTCGGGAGACTTCGCTGAACA
Organism: Pelobates fuscus; assembly: GCF_036172605.1. Taxonomy (NCBI): domain Eukaryota; kingdom Metazoa; phylum Chordata; class Amphibia; order Anura; family Pelobatidae; genus Pelobates; species Pelobates fuscus. The sequence goes on along the minus strand of NC_086319.1, from coordinate 191,584,904 downwards.
CAAATATGAGTGTTTAAAACAGTAAAACTTATCACGTCGATTAAATCACCAGTAAAAGTGCAGTTTTTGTGTAAATAAATGCAAAAAACTAATTTGAATGCTAACTTTGGCAAGCGTTTGTGGCTGAGTGGCTACTACAAAAGACTGAACATACCCCATTTTGAATACCGTGGGTTGTCTACTTTTACAAATGGTATGCCATGATGGAGTTAATTTGCATTCCTGGGTTGCCATACGATCTCAAAGGCAACATAGGCCCAGCAAACCAATCTGGCAAATTTCAATATGCAAACATGGAAAAGGGGAAAACACTACATTTGACCCCTGTAAGTTTGCAAAAATTCATAAAACCTGTACATTGGGGGTACTGTTGTACTCAGGAGATGTTTCTGAACACATTTCGGGGTGTTCTTTGTCAGTAACACATAACAGGAAGCGAGAATCCATACCTAAAGTACAATGTGTCTACTTTTCAAAAATATATGGTTTGATGGGGGTAAATTACAAATTGTCCCAAATAGGACATGGATGCATGATGACCAGCTGTGAAAATTCCAAGTTGGAAAACTGGAATGCGAACACTCCAAATAAGGTATTTTAGCCCCGAGAGTACCCAACACACCTATAAATGGGTGGTATCACTGTAGTCAGGAGATGTTGCTGAAAACATATTTGGGTGTTCTTCGGCAGTAACCATTAAAGTTCTCAGTACATGTATTCTTAAATTGCTATGTGTGTCAAAAAAATTACCAATTTTTTTTTTTTTACAATTTGGCATAGATTGGTGGTAAAAAGGTTGCATGAAAAGAGTCAAAATACCCCAAGTTTAATACTTTAGGTTGTCTTCTTTTAAAAAAGTATATACATGTAAAGGGTTATTCAGGGATTCCTGACAGATATCAGTGTTACAATGTAACTTTCATTAATTTTGAAAACAAATGGTTTGAAACTAGCAAAGTGCTACTTGTACTTATTGCCCTATAACTTAAAAAAAAAAAAAAAAACCTAAGAACATGAACATTCGGTATTTCTAAACTCAGGACAAAATTTAGAAACTATTTAGCATGGGTGTTTTTTGGCGGTTGTAGATGCGTAACAGATTTTGAGGGTCAAAGTTCAAAAAGGTATGTTTTTTTTACATTTTGTCATCATATTTATCATTTTTTTATTGTAAATTATATGATGAAAATAATGGTATCTTTAGAAAGACCATTTAACGGAGAGAAAACGGTATATAATATGTGTGGGTACAGTAAATGAGAAAGAGGAAAATTACAGCTAAACACAAACACCACAAAAATGTAAAAAAGAGCCCTGGTGCTTAACGGTAAGAAAATTGAAAAATGGTCTGGTCACTAAGGGGTTAAACATCTGTATAGACTCTGATATAATCCCCTGTCCAGGCGATTTCTCATCTTTATTATTCTTACTGTAAAAAAACCTCTCCTTTGCCTTAGATTAAATCTACTTTATTCCAATCTAAACAATGGGTAGGAACTAGTGTACCGTTGGCACTATACTTACTAGTAACAGTAGTTAGAGTGCTTGGAATGTTCCTTCAGTGATGCACGTATTTGGCACGTTCCAGGAGAATAGATTTCAAAGGAGTTGCATTTAGGAACTTGTGGTTTGTGAAGTTTAAAAGCTAGACTTTGAAATGATAATGATGACAGATGATCAGTTGGTGTTGGGGTCAACTTTTCTTCCCATATAATATTACACTGCTGGGCCCAAAGTACTTTGAACTTCACTTTTGGACACAAGTGCTCAGGCAGCAGTTTTTCAATGAGAGACACAAACATATTGCTGCAAATCAAACTGCTACTATTTATTCAGGGTGCAGCAAGCATATTTATACATTTTTTTAAAAGCTTAATTGTGTGACAAGATTACAGTACATAGGACATATGCACAGGATATGTGCTTATCTCAGCAACATGAATACGAATACTCCTCACTTACCGATCGGGTTCCATTCTTACTACCCAGTCGTAAAACAAATTGGTCGGTAAGTGAGGATGCACTAAAGAGCATGTGCATCAGTTCAGGTCAATGTTCAGGGAAATTTCACTGAACGTACATCAGAGGGATTCCCTCCTCTGGAGTGTATGTCTATGTTAGGCTAAATTTCCCCAAAGATAGACAAGCACAGCAGAGCAGGGAATCCCTTAAATCTATGTTTGGGGAATATTCCCCGAACATAGATTAGATGGATTCCCTGCTCTGGTGTGTTTTTCTGGGTTTGGGTACATTTCCCTGAACATAGACATATGCACCAGAGCAGGAAATCCATTTAATCTATCTAATTCCCCAAACATAGACCAGCTCTCTAATATGGGGAATTCCTTGAATCCCCATGCTAGAGAGCTGGTCGTAAGTGCAAGATGTCGTAAAATAGGCTGTATGTACCGCGAGGCTAACAAGGCATTTCCCTTTGGCAGCACTTTCCAGGGGGCAGCAAAAACCGCCACCCCCACATGCCCAGGCTAATTCCTTGTTAGCCTCATTTCATGGGGGCCCAGGAGCTGGCCAGCTGGCCACCTTTGGGCCCCCTCGAGGCAGGCAGTCATATGTGTTCCGGTCGGGCCACGAGGGAGTGCTTTCCCCCTGAGTTCTTCCTGCTCAGCGCCCTTGCACAGTGGTGCCGGGAGCTAAAATATAACAGTCCAGCTCTCTTTGCGGCACGCAAGGGAACTGAGCAGGAAGATCACATCACTTCTTTGGCCGCCCGCCTGCCTGCCTACCTGGAAGCATGCCAGCCCCCCTGCCAAGTAGCAGCCCCACTGGACCCAAGGTAAATAATCCACCCAGCTCTCCCAAAAGTCTTGAGGCTGGGTAGATTTAAATTTAAAAAAAAATAATAATAATTGTGAGTGTTGGGGGAAAATGTGTGTGTGTTTGTTTGTCAGTGAATGTGTTTTTATTTGTCAGTGAATGTGTGTTTGCGTGTGTGTATGTCTGTCAGTGAATGTGTGTGTGTCTTTCAATGAGTGTGTGTGAGTCTTTCAATGAGTGTGTGTCTGTCCATGAGTGTCTGTGTGCGTGTGTGTCTGTCTGTCAGTGAATATGTGGGTGTGTGTTTATCTGTCAGTGTGTCTGTCAGTTAATGTGTGTGTCTGTCATTGTGTGAGTGTGTTTGTCTTTCAGTGAGTTGGTGTCTGTCTGTCAGTGAATGTGTGTGTATATATCTGTCAGTGAGTGTCTGTCAGTTAATGTGTGTGTATGTCTGTCAGTGAGAGAGTGTGTGTGTGTGTATCTGTCAGTGAAAATGTGTCTGAGTAATTGTGCGTGTCTGTCAGTTTGTGTGCGCGTCTGTCAGTGCTTGTGTGTATCTGTCAGTGCGTGTATGCACCTGTCAGTGTGTGTCTGAGTGATTGTATGTGTCTGTCAGATTGTGTCAAATCAGTGAGCGTGTGTGTGTATGTCAGAGTGTGTGCTTCTCCGTGAGTGTGTGTGTGTTTCAGTATGTGTCTGTCAGTCAAAATGTGTGTTATGTAGCGGGAAGGGGTGGGTGCTCAAGTTTGGTCATGACTAGGGCAGCACCAGTACAAAATACACCACTGACTATAATGGGGATAGGATTAGGTGTTATTTATGACTGATAGGGCCAGCAGAGTGGTGCTTTCTGTTCCCTTTTCCATTAGTTAGCTCACAAATAACCATAGGATGAAGTGCAACTTAAAATAAGGTTAAGGGGGAAGATAAGCGCTATCATTATATACTGGTCTGCACCATGCCCCTAAGAGAAAACTCAGAGGAGGAAAAACCCACTCATCCGCTGTGTTGAAAACTTACAGTGATCATGGTTCTGTGTGGGGAAACCTGCAGGTGACCATGGTTCTCCCAGGCAGGCCACACTTCAATGCATTTAAGGTGGACATGAGGTGTCCATAGTGGAAGCAGTTGTACCATAATTTATGATGGAGTGGCAGGCTTGGGACTGTGGTTGTATTCCAGTATACATGGAGCTATGGAACCTTTTCAGGGAAGGGGTCTGCATTCAGTATGCAGTCAAATAATTCAAATATATTTCATTCATCTTTACAAGGGGTTTCCAACATTTTTTGAAAAACAATTGAATCTAGACTAAAGGTACTCAGCTTACATCAAAATCACACATTATTTACTAAATCCTACACCTGTCCCTGGATCTGCTAACACTTCCCCTCTCTCCAGCTAGCTCTGCAAAAAAGGAACAAAAATAATGGTTACAAAATACTTTAGCATAGTTTAGAAAAAATAACTAAAATACATATTTTAAAAAGCAGAAGAAACCACATGATGTGCTCCAAAGGTTAGATTCCATAAATTGGATGATTTTAGCAAGATGGCTGACAGCAAGTCAATATCCACATGTTATCAGCACTCTCATTGTTGCTGGACTTTCACCACAAAGCACCATGCATTACTCCATGCAGATGGCACAAACATTCCAGGATGATCACGACAACTTACACAGACAGAAACATCAGTACTACAAAAACTATTTCAAAAAGGATATGTTTTTCATCATTAATTAACCAATTACCAAGGCCAAAAGTCCTTTCCAAATCCCAATTTAACCTCCTGGTGGTGTATCATGGATGTCTTCAAGCTTTGTTTGTATTTCATGCAATTTGTCCATTACAACATTTGACATCATTCCTCCTAGAACACTTTCTTACAGATGATAGAAGCATTCACTCTTCATAAATGTTTGATTAGGTAGGATGAGTCAGGTGGTAGTACAATGAATACTATTATGGAAATAGTAATAAAAATCAAGATGAGCATCTTATAGCTTAATGTAGATGTTGCATACACAATGAGGAATTAACTAGATTTTCTTAAAATGTTCTAAATTCCAAAAGGGCTTTGCACCTCACTAACATCTAATTTAGTAATTTAAAACTATACCATTATTAATGCTATCATTACAAGTTGCTCCTGCTCAGCAGAGAACTTCAGAAGGACATTTGTTAGTGAAATTAAAACGCTTATTTAAGCAAGTGAACCAAGAAAATCTTTACCTAATCTTAACACATCCATAGAGGGATACTTCCCATTAAAACTTTGTTCCCAAAACGTAGACCTTGATTTATTAACCCAAAATAATTCAATACTCTTGGAAAAACTCCAAAATGATTTCCTTTCAAAACACTCATATAAAAATATAAAACAATCTAAATATTAAAATATTAAACCATTTCTCACAATATATAAATATCTTAAATGATAATCCAAAAATACCAAATCAGATCTTAATTACAAGAAACATCAGTGCTGGGCTCTTCAACTATTAACAATTTCTAACTATAAAAGCCTATCCTCTGGCACTTGATAATGAATAAACATTGTTAAGGCACACTCCCTTAAATTAGTGTATTCTTTTTTATTCTATGCTTTTAAGGTCACTTTTTTTTTTTATAATTCTTTATTTTTCTTGTGCATGTTTATACAGTTAACATCTTGCCTTACTATGCCACAATAGCTTGAGCAGGCCAGTTAGGTACAGTGGAATTGACATGGCATTCGATTGACAGCACATTTTTTATATTGATATCAGAAGTAACAGTTATGTCAAAAGAGATGTGGTTTTAAACTATAAAGTAAGATAATTCAAGCTTAGTCTCACGTAAGATTAATTATGTACTATTAACGTTTACACCATTATGCATTAACGTCGCCTTGGATCCCTAACATAGGAGGCTTAATAATAAGATTAGCAGATTATAGTACAGTAAGTAATAAACTCGCCACAACATGAAGTTTACTAGTTATGAAGTACCCGTAGATTATAGTAAGTAGTGATCATGCCAAAACATAAAATTAACTAGCTATGTGACCTCAGTAGATCGCAGTATGTGGTAACCATGCTATAACATGAGGTTGACCTACTATGAGACCTCAGTGGAATTTAATAAGTGGTAAACATGCCATACATAATATGAAGTCAATTAGCTGTGAGACATAGTAGTAGAGTTTGGACTTACTAAAACATAGTAAGACGTGGAAGTTTATGCTAGACAGTGTGTCTGACCGTTAACCCTCATTAGTGGACGCTTGGTTAGGGCTCATGTTGTAAGTAACTAGCTAGGTAATAACATATATAACGTGATATACCACTGGAGTTAAATCTTAACAAAAAAAAAAAAAAAAAATATATAACATTACGAGTAAGGGTTACATATATATCAAGCTAAAATGAAAATGAGAGTCCGTAAAGTTCAACTCTTACATGAGTGATCACAGGCAGGGACAGGTAAGGTGTTTGCATATTATAGCAAGAGTAAGCCAAGTAATGAAGTGGAGCTCCTTCCCCCGAACAGCAAATGAAAGGGTATGGGGCAGGAGGGATTGTTAGGGGTTCCACTCGCTTCCTTCAGCCGATGCCGCACATAGTCCAGAGTCGGTGTGGCTCCGCTTTCCTCCCTCTTTTTATTCGGTTTCTCTCCCCAGTGGGCTGTGAATGAGCTCTCCGCTGGTTTCGTCCCCCTGGGTTTTGTCTCGCTGCGTCTTGGACAGCGTCGCCGTGGGCTTTGCGGATGGTAGCGTGCAGGTTTGTACTTTGCCGGTCCGCGGTTTCTGGGACCGCTGAGTGAGGGGTAGATCCGAGCTTGTCCCGTGGCACGGGTCGGTGGAGTGTGGTAATCGAGTGATCCGGCTCCATTTCCCGCCTCTTTTTTGAGCTTTGGCGCTGATTTATTTTGGGAGTCGCTCTGGGTTTGCGCGGGGGATGCCATTGCAGGGTGCGTCGTGTGGACGGGCGGATCCACGCCACCATCTCTCTCATTGCCTTCCGATGAGGTTGCCTTCTGGCTTTGAGCTTTGCCCAGAGGTAAGAGCATAGCAAGCTTATAAAGTCCCCTGTGTGCTTGGGTGGTGCGATGCGTGGGTGCTTGGACTTAGGCCGCATCCGCGACGCCATCTTAGTTGGGTCCTGTAGTCTCCGTCTGTTTGACGACTGAGTCGCTTGTGCAGGTCACTTTTATGACACATCTTCTAATAAGGTCTTCCAGTAAAATTATTTCAATTTACCAGTACAAATATACTATGTTTTTCACAGGTTATGGTTGCCTCACATATGAACCGAATAATTTCAGGAAATTTGTTCTGATCTCTATTAGAACACACCATTGTCCCGTGATCAATAAGGTATGCTAAATGGACCTTAACTTGCTCTTCAACCCCTGGCATTTTATTTTGGTTAAGCCCATCACACCTCACCCTTTTTTGTTTTCATAAAGTGATTCCAAGGACCATGGTACTACCACATAGGGTAGCCATTGTTTTTGGAATTCAGAACATATCCATAGACCCAACAGTGATTACTCTTATTAAACAGTTTATACAGGTTTTTGGCTGATTAATAAAGCACTATCTATCTCCCAAGAGAATAAGGTTATAAATGAATCTGCTCTTGACACCTGCCTGCCAAGGAACATAGAGGTCAGTTTGATAAATAATCACAAACTATCCTAATATTTGGTATTTGCTCCTTATGATAATATTTCACAAGGGTGGGTGACTCTCTCTGCCATCCACTCTGAGTCTGATAGAAGGTGTTTTTGAGGCAAGTTACTTTGTGATGAGAAACATGGATCTAGGATGTGACTTCAGCAACTGAGACAGCTGTATTGGTGCATCTGTACTAATTGGTAATTAGCAGCACTTAGAGGGGCCCTTTACATTTGGGTTGTAATAAGTTTTTCTTGCATTGTCTCTTATCATCATATAATCTCCATGAGTGATGGCATGCAATGGTTGGTTCTCTCTTGTACAGCTCTTGACCTGCTTTGAAAATACTAAAAACTTTTGTTAGTGACATGCAATTTTTTTTCTCTCTCCACAAAAAATATCTCAGTATCTAAACCTTTTAAAGATAGAAGAATTCCAGTCTCTTTACTTTTTCTTTCATTTCATACACACAGGTCAGAAAACAAAAAGACATAGTAGACACAAATAATGGATATCCTGCAGAGATGGCGATACAAAAAAACAAATTCATAGATATGCAAATAAACCACAATACTATAACATAACAATCTAAAATAATTTAAGCTTATTATCACATTATTAACTAAAACTCAGACTGTATCCAAAGTATCAGGGAAACCATTAAAAACTACACTACACCTCACGGTGGAGAAGCTTACTCTATTTCATAATCATTATAGGATGACCAAATAGTGTCAGAACCTGCATTTTTTTATGGATTACTGGATTACTCCAGTATACTGCTTCAAAAAAAGACTTTGTAACCCCCACTCTCCTCTACCCCATTCAATGTATTTCTATAGGAGCGCTCTCTTCCCTTGACCAGTAGCAGTATCCCTCAAAGCCAAAACAACCACGATGCCGCAAGTGGGTCCCTAGCCTGGATCGTCTGGAACACCTACCTAGCATCATCTCCAACTTCCACCCGGTCATTTTAAAACTTGTTTTACTTTGTCCTACAAGAACTTAAGAGTAGTGATGTCGCGAACATGAAATTTTCGGTTCGCGAACCGCGAACTTCTGCAAATGTTAGCGAACCGGGCGAACCGTGCGAACCGCCATAGACCTCAATAGGCAGGCGAATTTTAAAACCCACAGGGACTCTTTTTGGCCACAATAGTGGTTGAAGAGGGGAGGAGGAGACCTACTCTCCTTCCCCCCCCCGGCCCCCACCCCTGGGCGGCGGGTGGGGGCCATAAAGATAATGAGGGGGGACCTACTGTCCTCCCCCTCTCCGGCCCCCACCCCTGGGCGGCAGGTGGGGGCCATAATGATAATGAGGGGGGGGACCTACTGTCCTCTCCCCACCAGCCCCCACCCCTGGGCAGCGGGTGGCTGCCATAATGGTAATGAGGGGGGGGGACCTACTGTCCTCCCCCCCTGGCCCCCACCCCTGGGCAGCGGGTGGGGGCCATAAAGATAATGAGGGGGGGACCTACTGTCCTCCCCCTCTCCGGCCCCCACCCCTGTGCGGCGGGTGGGGGCCCTAAAAATAACAATAAGGGGGACCTACTGTTCCCTTCCCGGCCCCCACCCCTGAGCGGCGGGTGGGGGCCCTAAAATTAACAATAAGGGGGGACCTACTGTCCACCCCCGGCCCCCACCCCTGAGCGGTGGGTGGGGGCTCTAAAATTAACAATAAGGGGGGACCTACTGTTCCCTTCCCGGCCCCCACCCCTGAGCGGCGGGTGGGCGCCCTAAAATTAACAATAAGGGGGGACCTACTGTCCCACCCCCAGCCCCCACCCCTGAGCGGCAGGTGGGGGCCCTAAAATTAACAATAGGGGGGACCTACTGTCCCCCCCGGCCCCCACCACTGAGTGGCGGGTGGGGGCCCTAAAATTAACAATAGCGGGGACCTACTGTCCCCCCCAACCCCCACCCCTGAGCGGCGGGTGGGGGCCCTAAAATTAACAATAGGGGGGGACCTACTGTCCCCTCCCAGCCCCCACCCCTGAGCAGCGGGCGGGGGACCTAAAAATAACAATAAGGGGGGGACCTATTGTCCCCCCGGCCCCCACCCCTGAGCGGTGGGTGGGGGCCCTAAATACAAAGGGGGGATGGGACCCTAGTCACCCCCCCCCAAAAAAATGATCTCCCTACCTACCCCCCTCACCCTAATAATTTCTTCTAAAATCTTCTTTCTTCAGCCCCCAAAAAGGCCAAATAAAAAACCATAATAACTGACGCAATTTAAAAAAAAAAAAAAAAAACGAGCGCAAAAAAAAAAAAAAATCCATGTTCACCCATTGAGGGCTCCGCGCAGACTGAGCTCTGCAGGGCGGGGGAAGGCTTATAAAGCCTTGCCACACCCTGCAATTAGGCTAAGAACACTCTGATTGGCTGGTTTAAGCCAATCAGAGTGCTCTTTGTCATTTTACACAGCGTGGGAAAATTCCAAAGAATAATATAGAAATAAAACAAAAACTGGGTCCTTAAATAGGATATAAGGTGTTTGAAATTGCTTCACACTCTGGTGTAATTCTCAAGTGTTACCAATAAGAGATAAGAGGAAAAAATTAAAATAAAGTACAATACAGACTTTATATTGGTATACAGGTTCCTCCAAACGATGTAGTAATATATAAAAAAGAGAGAGAAAAAAATATACAATAGTAGTGCAGATGGTTAACACTTAGAGAAACTGTATTTCTCATCTATTGAATACAACTTGATGTCACTTGCTGCAACCTTATTCTCAATAAAGTGCTATCAAATATAAATGCAAAATGACATAGATTTATTTTCTGCTACATGCAGGGAAAATACATCAATACAAAACAGATAAAAATCGTATATATACTAAATTAAAATAGTGTTAAGAAAGAAGGCTGGTTGGCCCCTTACTAAATATGATGGTGAGTTAAAACAGCATACGCTGTAACTCACAAACTCGCTTTGAATAATGGGATAGCAGGCAAGCAGGTGGTGGTTTGGTTTCCAGGCTCGGACCGTCTGTAATTCCTCTGGTCTATGTGGATATCCAGAGATCAGCTCCGAGTACTGTGCAACAAACAAGCTCCTCCCCCTTCCGTGACGTCAACGCGTTTCGCCGTATTGCGGCTTCCTCAGGACGTGTTCATAACTGCCATGTTGGTTATGGGCATATATAGGACAATGTCCCCCATGATAGGTTATTTCGGAATTGCAGTTTAACCATCAATAAAACATTATAATATCCACTTTAAAACAACAGTGGTTCATTCAGATACAACCTATATCAATATTACCAATTAGAAATTATATAATGTTATAAAAAAGAAAAGAGAAAATGTTCCCCTAGATCAATTTTTTAATTCATTCAAATAAAACTGACTTTTTTCTCTTAAAGTGAACTCATTATTTATAAGATGTCGAAATACAACATTTACTTAATCTTTAGAAAAGAGATCATTTGTTGTACATGTGACATCTATTATAGTAGCATCTATATGGAAAAGCTTTATATAGAAAATGCATATTATCCTTTTTAGAAATGAAAATTACATACACATTAAAGAGTTTTAGCTTATTATTCCTAATATAGATAAATATAAAAATAAATATAAAAATGTATACAAATATAGAAATGACTTCCTTTAAAGCATACGATTTTCACTTATTGTGCATGTAATTGGGGAAAAAAATATAAAGAGAGGAGTTAGTCTCAAATAAGAATTAGTTCATTGTTCCTTTTTTCAAATAAAGACAAAGATTATCTTTTATAATTCATTTAAGTGCAAACTTAATTATCCCAAAGTGTAAACTTTGCAAAAGTCAGTGCAGAGAATATAATTACCCAGTGGAAAGGTGCATGTTTATAGTTATAGAATTAGAGATACTGAATATATAGATGTATATATATATATATATATATATATATATATATATATATGTAAAACATATAAAATATGTATCGATCGTATATATATGGAACAAAGTAGGGCAATGAAGGGCTGGGGTGTTCTATGGAAAATGTAGTAAATTGATAATTAATTTAAAAAGTGACATAATTCAAAGTCATTGTTTAGGCCGTGTGGAATCATGGTGTTTAATTCAAAGATCCACTTCATTTCGGCTTTTCCTATTTTTTCGTTGAAATTACCCCCTCTCCAGGTCTTATGGACTTGTTGGATCCCTATAAAGCTTAGCTGTGTTGGATCTGCTCTATGATGGTGTTTAAAGTGTAAAGAGACTTGATGCAACTCATATTGTCTTTTAATATTATATATATGTTCACTTATGCGAACTTGTAACGATCTAGTTGTGCGACCTATGTAAACTAAAAAGGGTCCCCCCCTTTGTATTTAGACCCCTCACCCACCGCTCAGGGGTGGGGGCCGGGGGGGAGGACAATAGGTCCCCCCTATTGGTATTTAGGGCCCCCACCCGCTCAGGGAGGGGGGACCCTTTTAATTTATTTTTATTTTTTTTAACAGTGAGCAGCCATAGGCTGTATTAGTAAATATGGCCACAAAAAAAATAGGGGGCGGACATCGCATATGTTCGCCGTCCGTGGCGAATGCGAACACGCTATGTTTGCCGGGAACTATTCGCTAGAGAACCGTTCGGGACATCACTACTTAAGAGTGATATTTGGAGGGGAGCGTCAGGGGGAGCCCTGATTTACAAGACCACAGGTGCCCTAATTCAAAGACCAACATTTAGCCAAAACCAGTCTGGAACCCCCAAATTGGATCGAGATGTGACCAATGCCTGGTCAAAACTTTATTCAATAATCCTTCAGGCTTGGTACCAATGATCCGGTTCATGGTGTGTGGGGATTTTTGTAATTAAAAAAACACTATAGGGGGAGGCGGAGCTTAGCGGTCAAAGCAGACGGTTGCATGGTGGCGGGGCTCCCGACAATTGAGCCAACAAACCACCTATACAAGCGAGCAAACATAACCCAAATCCACTCCGGATACCCCTCGAGACCCACACAACCTTAATGGGTCGAAAAACGAAGAAAGCGAAAGCTGAAAAACCCCAACAAAGCATGGATATCGGGGCGCTATGGCGGCAAGCACAGGCCGCATCCGGAGCGCACATGGCGGCCATGCATGGCGGGTGCTCCGATTTCTCGGATGGGACCTCTGAAAGAGAGGACGGGGAGCCCCCACAGCCCAAGACCATACAGGTACAAGCGCTGGTACAGGCACAGCCACCCGTGAAAGCACCCACCCCAGTGACTATGGAGGCTATAGGGGAACTCATGGCATACCACCATAGAAAGATAGCTGCAGATGTGGCCCTGCTAAGAGAGGGTCTTAAACTCATCACAGCCAGGCTGGGAGCTGTGGAAGGCACCACCAATAGTCACACGGCACAGATTGCAGAACTACAAGCGGCAATACCTAGCCTAAAGCAGCAAACCCTGCTCCACGAGCAGCAACTTGCCTCCCAAGAGGATAAACTTCGCCGTAACAACCTAAAACTTAGGGGAGTCCTGGACTCCGTCCCAGAGGCGGAACTACCACATCTGGTCAGAAGACTTCTCACCACACTTGTGACTCCGAAAGCAGCCAAAGCAATCACCCTCGATGGTATATTCCGCCTACCGAAGTCTGCGAGAGCTCCACCAACCGCCACAGGGGACCTCATAGTCCGGCTCCAGTCCCTCAGTGACAAGCAGGCAATCTTGGCAGCTGTTAGAGGCCAACCAACCCTTACCTTTGAGGGGATGAAACTTTCCTTCTTCTCTGATCTCTCAGGGGGGGCATTCGCGTGGAGGAGATCCCTGGGCCCATTCACATCCCTCCTAAGACTACACCAAATCCGGTACCGCTGGGGACCAGGGCGCGCCCTTCAGATTGAATGAGGAGGCAGCTCTCACATAGTCCATAACATGCAGGAGGCCATGGAGGCTCTGGGACTATTGAACCTCCCCACGACTGCGCTCGCCACAGCGACAGACACAGCTGGACCTACGTGCCCACTAGGGAGGAATGCAGCCGCCGCACCAGAGTTTGTCCCTCGACGGCCCCCTGCAAACCCATATGCAGCAGCTACTACATGAACTGGGGCTCGGTAATATTGGACTCACTTTAGGGCATACCATCTCCCACCGTCGACCATTCACATATGACTCTACACATGTTTAAGTTGAGAACAGTTAACGTGTTGATTTTACATTACGGAAATGGATTATTTTTATTTTTCTTATTCTTTACTAACCTCACCAGAACGTGCCTGATTACTCCATGACCACACATATGTTGACACATGCAGTGCACACTTTATCTCACAGCTTACGGGCTTCTTAAGCAGTACCGCATATACACTAGACCCGCTTGCTCAATGGAATACTGCACTAATCCTGGTTTCGCAATGTCTTGACATATTATATTGTGCACGGTTTTACTGGTATTGTTTTCTCATGTAGCCGGTATGTAACCTGATCTAACGTGCTAACTGTTTTGTTGTGGCTAATTCCGCTTTGTTAAGCCCTTATTGTAGATCGCTCACAGTGATCACCTCCCCTACTTTCACTCAGATGCTATAACCGTGTACTATAACACTTCCCTACCAGCGGTAAAACCACTATATTATAGCCAGTGACTGACTCTCCCAGCTGCCTTTAATAAAGAATAAGCTGTAGTCGGCCGACAATGCACAGAATTAGCCTGTGCACACTATCACAATGTGCAAATGTTTAGGCATTAAGCCTTCCTGTTCAGGCCCCGCACTTACCGTCACATAAGCTCACCTTTCCATCATGCACTGTGATCAATAATGTGTTATTGACCATCTGATTAACGAGACACACAGCATATGATTAACCTTGAAGTATTTTTCTTTTCTTTTTAATTTCCTTGAATCTTAAATTGCGAAGCTTATCATTTATTATGCTACATCAGCTTGCTTTACGGCAAACACATTTGCCTTGGACACGCAGACGTGTCACTGAAAATGTTTTTTGCCCTTAAGGCAGAGTCGGTGGGCCGATGTTCATAAAAGTTTGTATTTCTTCCTAATAACACCTTATTTAGAGTCAAATTCCATTTTATGTCAACTACCGGAGCATGCATCACTATGTTTACTAATAGAATGTTCTACTGATATCTATGATGAAGCCTGTTACTCTAACTAAAAAAAAAAGTGCAATTGTCCCACATGCCATGACACTGTATACTAATGTTTGACCACGTTAAGCTAGTAGATGCTGTTGTGGCGCTACCAGCCTGTATGTTATTTCCTTATTGCACGCCAAAATAAAGATTTATAAAAAAAACAAAAACACTATAGGGTCAGGAACACAAACATGTATTCCTGCCCCTATACAGGGAGTGCAGAATTATTAGGCAAGTTGTATTTTTGAGGATTAATTTTATTATTGAACAACAACCATGTTCTCAATGAACCCAAAAAAACTCATTAATATCAAAGCTGAATATTTTTGGAAGTAGTTTTTAGTTTGTTTTTAGTTATAGCTATTTTAGGGGGATATCTGTGTGTGCAGGTGACTATTACTGTGCATACTTATTAGGCAACTTAACAAAAAACAAATATATACCCATTTCAATTATTTATTTTTACCAGTGAAACCAATATAACATCTCAACATTCACAAATATACATTTCTGACATTCAAAAACATAACAAAAACAAATCAGTGACCAATATAGCCACCTTTCTTTGCAAGGACACTCAAACGCCTGCCATCCATGGATTCTGTCAGTGTTTTGATCTGTTCACCATCAACATTGCGTGCAGCAGCAACCACAGCCTCCCAGACACTGTTCAGAGAGGTGCACTGTTTTCCCTCCTTGTAAATCTCACATTTGATGATGGACCACAGGTTCTCAATGGGGTTCAGATCAGGTGAACAAGGAGGCCATGTCATTAGATTTTCTTCTTTTATACCCTTTCTTGCCAGCCACGCTGTGGAGTACTTGGACGCGTGTGATGGAGCATTGTCCTGCATGAAAATCATGTTTTTCTTGAAGGATGCAGACTTCTTCCTGTACCACTGCTTGAAGAAGGTGTCTTCCATAAACTGGCAGTAGGACTGGGAGTTGAGCTTGACTCCATCCTCAACCCGAAAAGGCACCACAAGCTCATCTTTGATGATACCAGCCCAAACCAGTACTCCACCTCCACCTTGCTGGCGTCTGAGTCGGACTGGAGCTCTCTGCCCTTTACCAATGCAGCCACGGGCCCATCCATCTGGCCCATCAAGACTCACTCTCATTTCATCAGTCCATAAAACCTTAGAAAAATCAGTCTTGAGATATTTCTTGGCCCAGTCTTGACGTTTCAGCTTGTGTGTCTTGTTCAGTGGTGGTCGTCTTTCAGCCTTTCTTACCTTGGCCATGTCTCTGAGTATTGCACACCTTGTGCTTTTGGGCACTCCAGTGATGTTGCAGCTCTGAAATTTGGCCAAACTGGTGGCAAGTGGCATCTTGGCAGCTGCACGCTTGACTTTTCTCAGTTCATGGGCAGTTATTTTGCGCCTTGGTTTCTCCACATGCTTCTTGCGACCCTGTTGACTATTTTGAATGAAACGCTTGATTGTTCGATGATCACGCTTCAGAAGCTTTGCAATTTTAGTGCTGCATCCCTCTGCAAGATATCTCACTATTTTTGACTTTTCTGAGCCTGCCAAGTCCTTCTTTTGACCCATTTTGCCAAAGGAAAGGAAGTTGCCTAATAATTATGCACACCTGATATAGGGTGTTGATGTCATTAGACCACACCCCTTCTCATTACAGAGATGCACATCACCTAATATGCTTAATTGGTAGTAGGCTTTCGAGCCTATACAGCTTGGAGTAAGACAACATGCATAAAGAGGATGATGTGGTCAAAATACTCATTTGCCTAATAATTCTGCACTCCCTGTAGTGTTATAAACACAATCTAGCCTCCCTGGCTCCCCTAAATATAGTAAATTCTTACCTTTCTTATAGTCTGCTGCTGCATGCAAATTTTCTTCACATTACCATTTAAACTCAGACAGACAAGGGTCATTAACACATAACACATCACCGATTCATTAGGAAACATAGCATTCATACTCAAAAATCATTGCAATATGACTCATGTTGTCATTACACAATACAGAAAACAAAAGACGTAGTAAATACACAAAATGCATACCCATCAGAATTGGTAATATAAAAAACACAACAATGGATATGCAAATAGACAACACCACCACCAAAGAGAAACTTACTCTCATACCCACAATACATTTTACACTCAAATTTAAAGTTTCTAGGTTGAAGGCATATTCATGTTTTACAAAGGGCAGTTAACAAGCTTGCAACTCAAAAACAAAATATTGAATATATCCTGCTCCGATTTTATTCACATTGCATCATGCATAAAGGTGATCCCTTACAAATTTAATTTCAAACTAAAACATCCAATTACTTCTTATATTTAGCTTTTCAAACAACTATTTTATTTTTGCATAGCTAACGGCACTTTATCAAAAGGAACAAGATACTAGTACTAGCGTCAGATACAGATCTGCCACAATAACTGTAAATACCATAATAATTAACAATAACATAATAAAACTCAGGAAACTAAGAAAATATGAAGTCTGATATTGCGATGGCAATGTGTGCTGTGCTGTACTCTGCACTTTAGACCACAAAGCAGAGTCTCTCAGAGCTGTTAGAACTAATCAAACCTACACTATTCATTGAACAGTTATTTAATAGGTTATTAGGCTGGAATTTCTATCTATTTCAATAGATTGGGACAAACAGATTCAAATATGTTTTAAAACAACGTAGTAACTGATTCCATAGGACGGACTGGGGATGGACTGGGACAATGGCCCAAGATGGCACTTTAACAGGGGCAGCAGTTTGCCGCCCCGTCCGCCTCTGCTGCTATATATGCAGCAGAGACGGCTCTCTAAATTTTGGGGAAGATTAATCAGTCAGGTCTGAGGACCGGACATGAGGATGCCAGGTGCAGGGCCCCTCCCATCAGTCTGCCGGGGAGAGCCTCTGGTCTGCAGCCTTGCTGAGTGCAGAGCTGCAGACCATGTGATAGAGGGCTCGCGAGCTCCCAGAGCATTGCCGCAGGTAACCACTGCAATGCTCTAATAAGAGCTTGCAAGAACGTGGTCTGCAGCTCACACCCGGTGGAGCTGCAGACCTGTAGATCCAGTCCCCTGGACCACCAGGGAATGCACTGAAAAAAAAAAACTTAAGTTAAAAACGTAACAAACTGATAATAGACTAAGAACCAGAGAGAATATTAGAAATAAGACCACGTATGACTATGCCTTTAACACACTGTCTCTTCGAACCTGTTGTTCATGACCTTCCTATACAGTCCGAACCTGAACCCATGCAGTTGGGGGTCACTAGGCTGTCAGAGGCCGAGAAACAATATAGAAGAAACGAAGGTCTATGTTTATACTGTGGTAGTAATGGACATAAGAGAAACAATTGTCCCATTCATCCGAAGAAACTACCGCACCTAAGTGCCTTAAGGAGACAGGTCTTAGGTATAATGGAGACGTTCTCTGAAAAGAATAAATATAGACTTCTCATTGATATTTTGATTATTCTTGACAAAAATTACTTTTCATGCAAAGCCCTGATGGACTCAGGGGCTGCTGGAAATTTCCCTAATGTCCAATTTGTCAAGGATAATACTATACCTATCAAGGAGAGACTATCACCCCTAGCTGTTGAAGCTATTGATGGGAGATCACTCTCACAACCATTGATTATGCACAAAATCTTACCCATTAATATGTCCATTGGTGCCTTACATAAGCAAGAGATTACATTTCAGGTTATTGCATCTCCTTCTTGTCCTTTCATATTAGGCTTTCCATGGCTTAGCGAACATAACCCTCATATTGACTGGGCAAATGGGGAAATATTAGAATGGGGTAAGGATCGTAATGAAATATGTATATTGCATGTCACCAAAAGCGTGGACACTATTAAATTTCCCACTAGTACATCTCAAAATCCTGAAATTCCTATATAATACCGAGACATTAAAGAAGTATTCAGCAAAACTCAGTCTAATACTCTACCTCCTCACAGACCATATGACTGTTCCATTAACCTACTACCCGGCGCTATGCCACCTAAGGGACAGTCTATGCTCTGTCACTTCAGGAGAGTAGAGTAATGGAGGAATATATTAAGGATTCGTTGAATAAACGCCGCATACAAAAATCATCCTCGCCTGCTGGTGCAGGATTCTTTTTTGTATCTAAAAAGGATGGTGAATTGCGCCCATGTATCGATTACAGGGCATTGAACAAAATCACCATTAAGAACGCCTACCCCATTCCTCTTATTGCTGAATTATTTGACAGACTCCAGGGCGCTAAAGTGTTTACTAAGCTTGACCTTAGAAGCGCTTGCAATTTAGTGAGAATCAAGGAAAACCACAAGTGGAAGACTGCATTTAATACCAGAAGTTGACACTATGAATATCTAGTGATGCCATTCGGGTTGTGCAACGCTCCAGCAGTTTTCCAAGATTTCATTAATGATGTACTCAGGGATTACATTTACTCGTTTGACTTGGTCTATCTGGATGATATCCTTATTTATTCTCCTGACCTCCAGTCTAACTACGATCACGTTAAACAAGTTCTGCAAACCTTGGTAAAAAATCAATTTTATTGTAAATTGGAAAAATGTATCTCTGACCAGTCTGAAGTACAGTTTTTATGATATAATATTTCTGTCTCGGGGTTTCAGATGTATCCTAAAAAACTAGAGTCTTTTTTACAGTGGTCTTTACCCACTGGGTTGAAAGTCATTCAAAGGTTCATTGTATTCGCCAATTATTACAGAAGGTTTATAAAGGGATTTTCTTCAGTGATAGCCCCTATCACCAATATGACATGCAAAGGGGCTAGTAGTACGATATGGTCTAAGGAGGCTATTGAAGCCTTTGAAACTCTCAAACAGCGGTTTGCCTCCGCCGACATATTGATACATCCTGACACCAGTAAGCCTTTTATACTGGAGGTTGATGCTTCAGAGACAGGGGTAGGGGCAGTTCTCTCCCAAAGGGAGAGCCAGAAGACTCTGTTACATCCTTGTAGTTACTTTTCTAGAAAGTTGTCTCCTGCTGAGCGCAATTATGATATTGGCAATAGAGAATTGTTGCCCATTATTCTAGCTCTCAAGTAGTGGTGACATATTTTAGAGGGTTCCAAAGACCCCCTTTTGATCATTACTGATCACAAAAACCTGGCTTACATGGGAGATGCCAAGTAATTATCTTCTAGACAAGCTAGGTGGTCTCAATTTCTTTCTCGCTTTAATTTTCTTATCAGTTATAGACCTGGTTCTAAAAATGTCAAGGCAGATGCCTTGTCCAGGCAGTTTGATACTGAGGCTATACTAGAGCAAGAAACGTCCCATATAATTTACCCCGGAATGTATTATTGCGTCCACTGTCCTTTCATTGTCCTCTCCACTGCTTGGCTCCATCATGGAGGCTCAGTCTCAGGCTCCCTGTGGTAAACCTCAGGACAAATTGTTTGTTCCATTGGGAAACACCTTATATCATGAAGGTGTTTCACTATGTGTCTGCTGGTCACCCAGCTATTAATAAATCGACTTCTGCTATCATGAGGTCTTTCTGGTGGGATTCCCTCAGGAAGGATGTTAAGGAGTATGTGCAGGCTTGTTCTGTTTGTGCGGTTTCCAAAGTACCCTTGTGGTTTGTTGCAACCTCTTCCTGTTCCTGAGGTCTCATGGTCCCACTTGTCCATGGACTTCATTGTTGAACTTCCTAGTTCTAATGGTTATACCACTATTCTCATGGCTGTGGACCGTTTTTCTAAAATGGCTCATTTTATTCCACTCAAGAAATTGCCATCATCTCAAGACCTGGTACTAATCTTTATATGAGAAATTGTCCATCTGCATGGCATTCCTCACAATATGGTATCTAATAGAGGTTCTCAGTTTGTGTCCTGGTTTTGGAGGACCTTCAATAAACAATTAGGGATTACATTGTCTTTTTCATCCTCTTATCACCCCCAGACCAATAGTACAGCTGAGAGGGCTAACCAGTCCTTGGAAATCTATTTGAGTTGTTTCGTTGATAGCAATCAAGACAATTGGTCCGAATTACTACTATGGGCCGAGTTTGCTAGGAAGAATGCTGACCATGACTCCTCTGGGCAGAGTCCATTTTTTGTTAATAATGGTCGGCGTCCTACTGTCCTACCAGCTGTTTTTCTAAAACAGCTATTCCTGCTTTGGGTGACCGCCTGGCTTCCATCCGTGATACCTGGGTTAAAGTTCAATCTGCTCTGGGTACTGCTGCTGACCATTTCAAGCATTATGCTGATACACGTCTAGGTGCAAACCCTGTTTACTAAGTGGATTAGAGGGTTTGGTTATCTTCTCGTAACATCAGGCTCAAAGTCCCTAGCATGAAATTTGCTCCTAGGTTCCTTGGACCTTTTCGTGTCCTTCGTAGGATCAATCCTGTTGCGTACTCTCTGGCCCTTCCGGCCTCCTTGAAAATTCCTAATACCTTTCATGTGTACTTGCTCAAACCTCTTATTTGTAATAAATATACTCTCCCGAGTGTCCCTCCTCCTCCCTTTGTTGTTTCTGGACAGGTATAGTATGAGGTCTCCTCCATAATTGATTCCAGGTTTTCTCCAGGTACTTTGCAGTACTTGGTGGGTTGGAAAGGTTATATCATTTTTGGGTTCTGGCATCTGATATACATGCTGGCAGCAAGATTCGCTCTATTTTCACGCCAAGTTTCCTCTCAAGCCTGGTCCTGCCCGCCTGGTGGGCGTTCTTCAGGTGGGGGGGGGGGGGGGGGGGGTAATGTCACGTATTCATCTGCACATAAAAATGTGATTAATGGCATTTACTGTTCTGACAGGAAAAGTTGTGCTGAGCAACATTACTGTCCTGAAAGGAAACGTTGTGTTGAGCAGCAATCAATCCACAGGAAGGTTTGTGCTGAGCAGCAATCATGCACATTGGAACCTGGTAACTGCTTTTGGGGTCAAAGGCCGGTTACAACCAATCAGGTCCACAGGTGGGGTATTTAGGCCCAGTTCTCCCCTTGCTCAGTGCCCTGCCGTGGTTTCCCTTGTGGATGTCCGAGAGCGCGTTATTGATTCTGGTTATTCTGGTTACTTGACTTTGGCATTGTTTTTGAGTTCCCTGTTTTCTGGCATCCCTGACCCAGTGGTGTATTTTTGATTTGTGCTGCCCTAGGCACGACTAAATTCGGGCACCCCCAAAATCTAAATTTGCCCCCCTAAATTTGTGTCAAGGCCACTTTTTTGACTGACAGACGCATGCCCTCATTGATACATGCACTGGTATACACTCACTGACAGATACACAGTCATTGGCACACACATACAGTCATTGGCACACACTGTTTAACCAACACACACTTTCACTGACAGACACACACTGACAGGCACACACTCTCAGATACTCATAAAATGACATACACACACTCACACACACTCACAGGCACACCCATTCTCACTGAAGCAACCACACTTTCACTCACTCACGGACACACACTGACAGCTAAACTCACTCACTCATTCACTCACAGTAAGGTGGACAGCCCCAGAACATGAAGCAAACAAGGCATTTGTCTGGGAGCTTGGGGTGGCATTTTTTTGCACCCCCCCCCTGAATGTGCCGCCCTAGGCAAACGCCTTGTTTGCCTTGTGGTAAATACATCCCTGCCCTGTCCCCTGGCTTTTCCTTATTGTTGTGTCTCTTTCTGTATCCCTTGACCTCGGCTATTCCTGACTATTCTTTGGTACGTTAGTCCGGCCATTCTAAGGTCCGGTATATGTTACCTATCAGTCCTCTGTGCTACACAAGTCTATGTGCTGGATCATACTGTAATCCTGATACCTACACACTGTCCCCTATACTGTCACCTTCCTATATGCTGCCCCCTTATACTGTCACCTTCCTACACACTGTTCCACCATTCCAGGCAAAAGTAATAGGCAGGGATTACTACTACTACTACACACACTACTACATACACAGACACTACATTCACTACACAGACACTGCATCCACTAGGTAGGCTGCATCCAGCACACACATCCTACATCCACTACACTCTATGTCTCCACTACACATAATGCTTCCACTATACACACACAGACAATATATTCAATACACACACTGCACACAATACATACTATATCTATGACACAAATACAGATGCAGCATCGATGACACATACACACTGCATCCACTACCTTAATCATCTTATTACACTTAATGCAACTTAGTATGTTTTAGAAAGAAAGGGTCCTATTATATAGCGCACTCTTTTCGTAGATTTTTGTATTCAACTTGTATTTTCCAATTACATATATGCAGGACACTCTGGTTATACAATGTCTATACCCTGTCAATATAGTTTCTTCTCAAATTATACTACAGTCAGCCAAACATAAACCCTATTCACATTCAGCAAACATTTGAATCAGAGAACACTGCACTGATTTCAGCCACATTCTTCTGGACCTCTTAGATTTTCAACAAATTATGCTAGTGCCATGTTATAATGGTATGGCTAACATTTGAGATGACTGGTCAAGTTGAGTGTCCAAGGGCCAATTGTAAGGGCAATGCATTGTATAGAGGTCTGTAAACCCACATATCTTTGTGTTAATACCTGTGTTGCGTACAATAAAGCTGCATTCAGGGGAGAATGTGTGGGGGAAGCTATAATCACTGCTTTAAAGGAGCAAGGATTTCCAGAGCTGTAATCACTGCAGAGAGTTATACCACTGCAAGATGCAATAACCACAGAATGTTCACTTTTTCATTTTTTAATAGTCCCAGATAGCACCTGGGAGACAAACTTGGCACAGGTACTCAGTCGGAATACAGGAGCTTCGCCTCACCTCCTCTTGCCAGTTGGAAGAATTTAACACTCACTAACGCTGGCGTGGCCTGATCCACACCTGAAAACCCCAATATACTATCCCTAGAGAGGGAAAGAATTCTAAAAATATCAAATGACCCTTCCTGGAGATCGCACCACTGCCACCAGAGTATTGGGGTCAACATTTCTTACACTTACATTTTCTCAACATTACACTGCTGGGCCCAAAGTTTTGTTAACCTCACTTTCAGACACAAGCACTGGGGTAGCAGTCTTTCAATGAGAGACACGTACACACTGCTTCAAATCAAACTTCTACAATGTATTCAGGGTCCAACAAGTATATTTATACTTTTGTTTACCATGGTCATGTATGACCATGAATGGTCATAAAACATCCTGTATTTCTTGTAACAAACTTACATGATGAGTTCACAGGAATCATGTTAAAATTTCACATTTAACAATTGTTATTCTAACTTGTCTGTCTGTATTCAGTAGATAAAAGCACAATTCTAACCCTTTCAGTTGGTGTCAACATTTAATTTCAGCGTTTAGTAGCACCTCATCTACAGTTTGCTCTGGTATAAATGCCTCTTCACACTCTTTTTAACTCCTATAGATGTGTTAGGATTAAAAGGACACTGTAGGCATCCAGATCACTTCATTTGATTACATTGCAGGGTTAAGAAAGTCTATAGTGGCAGTCTTCCAGACAACTCACATGACATTTAACTCTGCTAAAAAATACTGGATCTCCTTACACTTTGCATTAGAATATCCAGCATCTTAAAAAAAAATCCCCACAGGTAACATTCATTTACTGATTTCCTATAGGGAAGCTCTAATGCAATTGTCGTGCATGTGCATTAGGTTCCCAATTGCCATGATGTCGCGGGAGGAGGAGACCGTACTGAATTCAGGAAAGTGAAAGAAAGAGTTTTTAACCCTTTCATAATATGTATAGTCAGACAGAGAAGTTAAGTACATTAAATAAGAATTCTAAGATAGATATGAGCTGACTTGGCCAATTCATTTGGCTGTGATCCCTGTTTTTTTAAATTCTATTACTTGCTTGACTTGGCACTGCTAATATAGTTTCCCAGGAATAAACACCAATTCCCAATCTAAATAAAACACTGACTTGTGAATCTATGAAAATCTTGCCATAGAATTTATTTAACATAATTTTGCATAACTTAAAATACTTAATTCTTGACAAACAACAATATTGGAGATTATTTAATGTTAGGATTAATGTATTATAGCTTCCTCTAACTTGAGCACCATGATTTTCTTCTTGCTGAAGAGAAAGTTTAATTTTACACTAATCCTTTGGCCTTACCATACCTTGTCCAATGGAAGGCTCTAGCGTTTTTTTTTTTTTTTTTAAATGGCTGCTGTCATCTGATCAAAATGGATTCTCTTGTGTATGCAAACTATTTCTCCACCACAAAACCACAAAAGCATGTTATTCCATCTCCAAAATATAGCACCTTATCTTTTTAACTAAAATAGGAGCATACATCAGCATCCTTTTCTTAAGTGAAAACTCATGTGGTGGTTTTGCCAAACAATTTCTGCATCCAGGCATGCAACATTTGCTTCACCCTTCCATTTTCTTGTCATATGATGATTACTGTGCTTCTCTTATCAACACCTTCTGGTACATCTGTCATACCTCACATGGCATGTAATGCCTCATTTCCAGTCTGTTAACAAATCATCAACCAAAATAAAGAAAAATACCAGCAAGGGAGTGAACCTTGTGACACAATAAGCAAAAATCAATATTAATACAAACATATGTTCATAAATTTGGGTACCACCGGATACCTAAAGTAAAACACAAAAAAATACAAACATAGTGTGAACCATAAAAATATATATATATGGTGAAGGAACGGGGTTGAAGTATCACTCACATGGCCCAGAGCCATCCAAGGCTCTATATTATGCACTTTAGAGTGCCAAAGATGGCTCCAGGATCCATTTAGATCCGTGGTGTTTGAGAAGACTGCCTATCCATCGGGTACAGGGGAGGTCACAAAATGAGAGGTATCTCTCTTGGAGCTCTAGCACTTACACAGACTGACCCATACACATACACAGACTGACCCATAAACACACACACACACACACAGACTGACCCATACACACACACACAGACTGCCCCCCACATAGACTGACCCATACACACACAAAGACTGCTCCACCATATACACAGACTGACCCTTACACACACATAGACTGACCAATACATACACAGACTGACCCCCCCACAAACACAGACTGATCCACACACACACACACACACATTGACCCCCCACACCCAGACTGAACCCCCACACACCCAGACTGACCCACTCCACACACAGGCTGTCCCATACACACAGAATGACCCCCCACCCCACAAACACACACACAGACTGACCTATACACAAACAGACTGACCCCCCCACACACAGACTGACCAGCCCCACACACAGACTGACCCATACACAAACTGACCTCCAAACACACAGACTGAATCCACCACTCCCACACACAGACTGATCACCCCACACCTATACACACACAGATTGAGCCACTCCACACAGACTGACCCCCCACACAGAAACTTAATTCACACCCACACACAGGGATGTATTTACAACAAGGCAAACAAGGCATTTGCCTAGGGCGGCACTTTCGGGGGGGGGAAAAAAATGCCACCCCAAGCTCCCAGACAAATGCCTTGTTTGCCTCATGTTCTGGGGCTGTCCACCTTACTGTGAGTGAATGAGCGAGTGAGTTTAGCTGTCAGTGTGTGTCCGTGAGTGAGTGAAAGTGTGTGTGCTTCAGTGAGAATGGGTGTGCCTGTGAGTGTGTGTCAGTGTGTGTATGTCATTTTATGTGTATCTGAGAGTGTGTGCCTGTCAGTGTGTGTCTGTCAGTGAAAGTGTGTGTTGGTTAAACAGTGTGTGCCAATGACTGTATGTGGGTGCCAATGACTGTGCATCTGTCAGTGAGTGTATATCAGAGCATGTATCAATGAGGGCATGTGTCTGTCAGTCAAAAAAGTGGCCTTGACATGAATTTAGGGGGGCACATTTAGATTTTGGGGGTGCCCGAATTTAGTCGTGCCTAGGGCAGCACAAATCCAAAATACACCACTGCCCACACAAACTGAACACCTACCCCCACATACAGACGGTACCCCCACCCCCACACACAGACTGACCTATTAACACAGACTGACCCATACACAAACTGACTCCCACACACACTGACTGAACCTCCCACCTCCACACACAGACTGATCCCCCCACACCTATACACACACAGATTGAGCCACTCCACACAGACTGACCCCACACACACAGACTGAATTCCCACCCACACAGACTGAACCCCCACCCCAACACACAGACTGTCCCTCACACACAGACCGACCCATACACACACACACACACGCACACACTGACTGATCCCACCTCATTCCAACACACACACAGAGACTGAACCACACACACTGACTCACACTTACCAGCAGCTGCCGTGATGCCTCTGTGTAGAGCTGAGCTTCCTCTCCCAGTCTCTCCCCCTGCGCTGCTCTCTGTGAGTCCTCCCAGCACAGTGCCTGCTCTGACTGTTCATGGGGAAAGGGTGTTCCACAGTAACAGTAACAGCTTGTGAATGGAGACTCTGTGCTCCTGACTTCAATTGGGGGGGCACAAGGGGAGGCACTGCATGATGTGGGGGGGCCATGGCCCCCTCTCTCCCCCCACCCCTAGCGACGCCACTGCTACCTTAGGTTGTAAGCTAATTTGAGAAAGTTCCTTGTCAATCTACTGTTTCTGTCAAAATTTGACAGTTTGCCTTATTTGTTGTGCCTTTAATAATATTGCAAATAAATAATAATGTGAGGCGTGTGAATTTAGCTTCTTATACGGTCTCTTATTTAAGATGCCGTGCCTTATTGACCATGAAGACTAGAGACAAGATTCTCTCCACTGAGGTTTCTCCTTTGATTGTTACTCACTTCTTCCATCTGTTAATAATGTCCACTTATAGCCATTCACCCCATCACAGTATCAGAGCTTGTCTCCTCCTGAGGCTTAGTCAGTCTGCATTATACAGGAAGAATAGTTGTTGACATAATGACATGTACAACAGTGTATATTGCATGCTTGATTTACACTGATCTTTTCCTCTGTATGCAAGAATTTTCCTGAAATTCATTAGACGGGTGTAGAAATGCTGTGGGGTTCTATGCAGCATATTATTTGTCGCAGATCATTAAACCAAATTATGATACTAATTTATTTAATAATTTTAAGTAAAATAATGACAATTACTGCACTGTTTTTTTCTCATAGTTCAAACATTTTTTTTTTTAATTCTACTTATTTAATTATAATTTCCTGCTGCCATTTGCTTGGATATTATCATTAAACAACCTACTCATCCCAAGTTACATCTGCCATGTAACAGACTATTCTGTAGCCAGCAGAGTTATTGATAATGGCTGGTCTGGTGTGCAAGTGTGCTGCCAGCTGGCGCACAGTTATACACAATCACACCACTGCCATACTTGCATGTCTGCCATTAGGGATCCTGGAACATTATTTATGTTCTATAGACAAAGAAACATTAGATTGAATAGGCGAACAATCATTATCTATTAATCTATGCATATACATTAATTTAAAAGTAGCTACAATTGTCATAACGACCTTGTGTGATGAGGCTTCCAATGTTCCGGAACGTCAAACTGCATGCAATTCTTTAGCTCTATCTTCTCATTACCAACTAGAACTTTATTACCATGCAGAATGGGGGACTATTCACTACAAATTATTTGGGGTGACTTGGCAACCAACTTTCAAAAAATAGGATCAAAATAGATGAATTGAAATGCATCTCAATTTCTTCCTTAATTGAAAATATTATAATTTAATAGTATTAAATACATAACTTGGCCACCTTGCCCTACACTTTGAAAGCTGTTGTTCAAGTAGACTTGTGCATGGCAAGATTTTTGGTTCTTCCAAACTAATACAATCCTGAGTTTTCACATTTTATTTTTTGTTGATCTGAAAATTGCTGGGGAAGCCCTAATATGAAGGAAAAAATGTGCCTATAATGTCCCTTTAACACAATAACAATTGGGTTTATTGTCAGGTATGGAGCTTCCAAGGTCAGTTTTGGCTGATGTTGCTTCAGGGTATGAACAAATAGTGCTAAGAATGGCAACTGGGTCCACATTAAAGTTATTGTTATGTTATCATCAAGGTTTACACAGGTTTCAAGTATCTATGGAGGACCACTCCACACCCATAAAGCACTTCAGCTTGCACACACACACACACACATGCTTCAGCTTGCTGAAGTACTTTATGGGTGAGGAGTATCCCATAATAATGAGAGTTTATAAAAGTGCTCATTTCTATTAGAAATTGTCACTTTTATAAATGATTAAAGGGACACTGTAGGCACCCAGACCACTTCTGCTGATTGGAGTGGTCTGGGTGCCAACTCCCACTACTCCTAACCCTGTAAGTGTAATTATTGCAGTTTTTTATAAACTGCAATAATTACCTTGCAGGGTTAACTCCACCTCTAGTGGCTGTCTACTAGACAGCCACTAGAGGTCTCTTCCTGGTCCATAGCACAGGAAACCTGTGCTAGAGCGTCGCTGGACGTCCTCACGCTGTGTTGAAATTTGTTTTCAATGCTTTCCTATCGGGAGACCTAATGCACATGCGCGGAATTGCCGCGCATGCGCATTAGGTCTCCTCGGCCGGTGGGCGGGATCAGTCTCGCCCACCGGCCGACGGAGCCAGTAGTAGGAGCGGCGCGGAGGAGGAGACAGCGGTGAGGGACATCGTCGCTGCCTCAGGTAAGTGACTGAAGGGGTTTTCACACCTTCAGTAACTGGGGATTGGGGGGTAGGAGGGAGAGGGACCCTCCAGTGCCAGGAAAACGGATCGTTTTCCTGGCACTGGAGTTTCCCTTTAATGAAACAACTCCCTGGTTGTCAATCA
Source organism: Pelobates fuscus (assembly GCF_036172605.1). Classification (NCBI taxonomy): domain Eukaryota; kingdom Metazoa; phylum Chordata; class Amphibia; order Anura; family Pelobatidae; genus Pelobates; species Pelobates fuscus. The sequence goes on along the minus strand of NC_086319.1, from coordinate 191,555,562 downwards.
AACAGCCAGGGGATTTCTTCCTGCTTCAATTAATTCCCTGGAGCCAATGGAAGTTACAGGTGCACTCTACTTCAGTGAATCTTGCTTACCTCAGACCAACATCCAGACCTCAGATCAGTATGCAGCTTGTGTGCACATGAGATGACGCACACAGCAGACGCACATGAAAGAGCAGGTGCAAACAGGACAGGGAGCCCTTCATTGGGGGTGTATCTTATAAACAAGGATTTCTGTTTTTTCCAATATGAGCAGTGGAGTATTCCTTTAAAGAGGCTTTCTAAGCACCACAGCCACCACGGTTACACATTGTACTGGTTATGCTGCTTTGAGAATTTGGGTGCTGTCCCTCATATTCTGTCAAACATTTTTGAGCTGTTTGAAAAAACCCAGTGTTCTCTTATTACCTAGCTATCAGCTCCTCATAGAAGACATTTATTTGTTTATTTATTCCTGGCATTTATAAAGTGTCAACTTATTCCACAGCACTGTACAGATAGAAAAAAAAAGACTTTACAATATAAATACACCAATACATCTGCATATACATCAATACATCTGCCATGAGTGGAGATCTAGCCCCTGAAGATCTTTTATGTAGAGTACTTTGCTAGATAGCCCGTGAGCTTAAAATTGGAAGATGAGACAACAGGTAGCAGAGAAATGTGGAGGCCATTCAAATAATTAAACAAGTTTACGTTCACTCTACTTGTCCAGCATTGGACCAGCATTGGAGGATACTTCTCACAACCTATCATTACTGACCCAGGTTTGATGACTTTGGCCAAAAATATCAGAAGTGAAGCTTTAGAATGATGCAAGTGGCTACAGACAAGGCAGGCTTTAGGTGCCAAGAGAGATCATGTATTTTGGAAAAAGCTTCATATAAGGTTGATAGAAATCAGGCGATGAAGGGGTGGGGGGGTTAGTGATGTCCCGAACTGTTCGCTGGCGAATAGTTCCTGGCGAACATCGCTTGTTTGCGTTGCCACGGATGGCGAACATATGCGCTGTTCGGTCCGCCCCCTATTCGTCATCATTGAATAAACTTTGACCCTGTACCTCACAGTCAGCAGACACATTCCAGTCAATCAGCTGCAGACCCTCCCTCCCAGACCATCCCACCTCCTGGACAGCATCCATTTTACATTCATTGTGAAGCTGCATTCTTAGTGAGAGGAGGGACAGTGTAGCTGCTGCTGATTTGATAGGGAAATTGATAGCTAGGCTAGTGTATTCAGTGTCCACTACAGTCCTGAAGGACTCATCTGATCTCTGCTGTAAGGACAGCACCCCAAAAAGACCTTTTTAGGGCTAGAACATCAGACTGCTTTTTTTTTCTGTGCAATAAATTTGCAGTTGCCTGCCTGCCAGCCTGTGTGTCAGGCTCACAGCATATACTGTGCCCACTTGCCCAGTGCCACCACTCACTCACTGGTGTCACAATAGCTTGCCTTTAAAAAAAAAAAAAAGAACTTTTTTGACTGTAATATAATAGCAGTCAGTTTCCTTCACTAGTGTGCGTTTCAGGGCCTGCACAGTGCCACCACTCACTCACTGGTGTCACAATAGCTTGCATTTTAAAAAAACTAAACTTTTTGGACTGTAATATAAAGCAGTCAGTTTCCTTCAAACGTGTGCGTTTCAGAGCCTGCCAGGGAACAGTGTCACACCAGTGCAACTCATATCTGGTGTAACAGTAGTGTACATTTTAAAAAAAAAAATACAATTTTGACTGTAATAGATTGAATAGCAGTTAGGTGTCTGCCAGCGTGTGTGTCAGGCTCACAGCGTATACTGTGTCCACTTGCCCAGTGCCACCACTCATATCTGGTGTCACAATAGCTTGCATTTAACAAAAAAAACGTTTTGGACTGTAATATAATAGCAGTCAGTTTCCTTCTCGAGTGTGCGTTTCAGGGCCTGCCCAGTGCCACCACTCACTCACTGGTGTCCCAATAGCTTGCATTTAAAAAAAAACACCTTTTTTGACTGTAATATAATAGCAGTCAGTTTCCTTCACGAGTGTGTGTTTCAGGGCCTGCCCAGTGCCACCACTCACTCATATCTGGTGTCCCAATAGCTTGCATTTAAAAAAAACAAAACCTTTTGGACAGTAATATAATAGCAGTCAGTTTATTTCACTAGTGTGCATTTCAGGGCCTGCCCAGTGCCACCACTCACTCACTGGTGTCACAATAGCTTACATTTAAAAAAAAAAACTTTTTTGACTGTAATATAATAGCAGTCAGTTTCCTTCATGCATGTGCATTTCAGGGCCTGCCAGGGCACAGTGTCACACCAGTGCAACTCATATCTGGTGTAACAGTAGTGTACATTTAAAAAATACAATAAAATTTTGACTGTAATAGATTGAATAGCAGTTAGTTGTCTGCCAGCGTGTGTCAGGCTCACAGCGTATACTGTGCCCACTTGCCCAGTGCCACCACTTATATCTGGTGTCCCAATAGCTTGCATTTAAAACAAAAACTAAACTTTTTGGACTGTAATATAATAGCAGTCAGTTTCCTTAACGAGTGTGCGTTTCAGGGCCTGCCCAGTGCCAGCACTTACTCACTGGTGTCACAATAGCTTGCATTTAAAAAAAACTAAAAACTTTTTTGACTGTAATATAAAGCAGTCAGTTTCCTTCAAACGTGTTCGTTTCAGGGCCTGCCAGGGCACAGTGTCACACCAGTGCAACTCATATCTGGTGTAACAGTAGTGTACATTTAAAAAAAATAATTTTTGACTGTAATAGATTGAATAGCAGTTAGTTGTCTGCCAGCGTGTGTGTCAGGCTTACAGCGTATACTGTGCCTACTTGCCCAGTGCCACCACTCATATCTGGTGTCCCAATAGCTTGCATTTAAAAAAACTAAACTTTTTGGACTGTAATATTATAGCAGTCAGTTTCCTTCACGAGTGTGTGTTTTAGGGCCTGCCCAGTGCAACCACTCACTCACTGGTGTCACAATAGCTTGCATTTAAAAAAAAAAAAAAAAAAAACTTTTTTGACTGTAATATAATAGCAGTCAGTTTCCTTCATGAGTGTGCATTTCAGGGCCTGCCCAGTGCCACCACTCACTCACTGGTGTCCCAATAGCTTGCATTTAACAAAGAAAACACTTTTTGGACTGTAATATAATAGCAGTCAGTTTCCTTCACTAGTGTGCGTTTCAGGGTCTGCCAGGGCACAGTGTCACACCAGTGCAACTCATATCTGGTGTAACAGTATTGTACATTTAAAAAAAAAAAAAAAATTTGACTGTAATAGATTGAATAGCAGTTAGTTGTCTGCCAGCGTGTGTGTCAGGCTCACAGCGTATACTGTGTCCACTTGCCCAGTGCCACCACTCATATCTGGTGTCACAATAGCTTGCATTTAACAAAAAAAACTTTTTGGACTGTAATATAATAGCAGTCAGTTTCCTTCTCGAGTGTGCGTTTCAGGGCCTGCCCAGTGCCACCACTCACTCACTGGTGTCCCAATAGCTTGCATTTAAAAAAAAACACCTTTTTTGACTGTAATATAATAGCAGTCAGTTTCCTTCACGAGTGTGTGTTTCAGGGCCTGCCCAGTGCCACCACTCACTCATATCTGGTGTCCCAATAGCTTGCATTTAAAAAAAACAAAACCTTTTGGACAGTAATATAATAGCAGTCAGTTTATTTCACTAGTGTGCATTTCAGGGCCTGCCCAGTGCCACCACTCACTCACTGGTGTCACAATAGCTTACATTTAAAAAAAAAAACTTTTTTGACTGTAATATAATAGCAGTCAGTTTCCTTCATGCATGTGCATTTCAGGGCCTGCCAGGGCACAGTGTCACACCAGTGCAACTCATATCTGGTGTAACAGTAGTGTACATTTAAAAAATACAATAAAATTTTGACTGTAATAGATTGAATAGCAGTTAGTTGTCTGCCAGCGTGTGTCAGGCTCACAGCGTATACTGTGCCCACTTGCCCAGTGCCACCACTTATATCTGGTGTCCCAATAGCTTGCATTTAAAACAAAAACTAAACTTTTTGGACTGTAATATAATAGCAGTCAGTTTCCTTAACGAGTGTGCGTTTCAGGGCCTGCCCAGTGCCAGCACTTACTCACTGGTGTCACAATAGCTTGCATTTAAAAAAAACTAAAAACTTTTTTGACTGTAATATAAAGCAGTCAGTTTCCTTCAAACGTGTTCGTTTCAGGGCCTGCCAGGGCACAGTGTCACACCAGTGCAACTCATATCTGGTGTAACAGTAGTGTACATTTAAAAAAAATAATTTTTGACTGTAATAGATTGAATAGCAGTTAGTTGTCTGCCAGCGTGTGTGTCAGGCTTACAGCGTATACTGTGCCTACTTGCCCAGTGCCACCACTCATATCTGGTGTCCCAATAGCTTGTATTTAAAAAAACTAAACTTTTTGGACTGTAATATTATAGCAGTCAGTTTCCTTCACGAGTGTGTGTTTTAGGGCCTGCCCAGTGCAACCACTCACTCACTGGTGTCACAATAGCTTGCATTTAAAAAAAAAAAAAAAAAACTTTTTTGACTGTAATATAATAGCAGTCAGTTTCCTTCATGAGTGTGCATTTCAGGGCCTGCCCAGTGCCACCACTCACTCACTGGTGTCCCAATAGCTTGCATTTAACAAAGAAAACACTTTTTGGACTGTAATATAATAGCAGTCAGTTTCCTTCACTAGTGTGCGTTTCAGGGTCTGCCAGGGCACAGTGTCACACCAGTGCAACTCATATCTGGTGTAACAGTATTGTACATTTAAAAAAAAAAAAAAATTTGACTGTAATAGATTGAATAACAGTTAGTTGTCTGTCAGCGTGTGTGTCAGGCTCGCAGCGTATACTGTGCCCACTTGCCCAGTGCCACCACTCACTCACTGGTGTCCCAATAGCTTGCATTTAAAAAAAAACTAAACTTTTTGGACTGTAATATAATAGCAGTCAGTTTCCTTCACGAGTGTGTGTTTTAGGGCCTGCCCAGTGCAACCACTCACTCACTGGTGTCACAATAGCTTGCATTTAAAAAAAAAACAAACTTTTTTGACTGTAATATAATAGCAGTCAGTTTCCTTCATGAGTGTGCATTTCAGGGCCTGCCCAGTGCCACCACTCACTCACTGGTGTCCCAATAGCTTGCATTTAACAAAGAAAAAACTTTTTGGACTGTAATATAATAGCAGTCAGTTTCCTTCACTAGTGTGCGTTTCAGGGTCTGCCAGGGCACAGTGTCACACCAGTGCAACTCATATCTGGTGTAACAGTATTGTACATTTTAAAAAAAAATAGAATTTTGGCTGTAATAGATAGAATAGCAGTTAGTTGTTTGCGAGCGTGTGTTTCAGGCTCACAGCGTATACTGTGCCCACTTACCCAGTGCCACCACTCACTAACTGGTGTCACAATAGCTTGCATTTAACAAAAAAAACGTTTTGGACTGTAATATAATAGCAGTCAGTTTCCTTCACGAGTGTGCTTTTCAGGGCCTTCCAGGGCACAGTGTCACGCCAGTGCAACTCATATCTGGTGCAACAGTATTGTACATTTAAAAAAAAAAAAAAAAAATTTGACTGTAATAGATTGAATAGCAGTTAGTTGTCTGTCAGCGTGTGTGTCAGGCTCGCAGCGTATACTGTGCCCACTTGCCCAGTGCCACCACTCACTCACTGGTGTCCCAATAGCTTGCATTTAAAAAAAAACAAAACCTTTTGGACAGTAATATAATAGCAGTCAGTTTATTTCACTAGTGTGCATTTCAGGGCCTGCCCAGTGCCACCACTCACTCACTGGTGTCACAATAGCTTACATTTAAAAAAAAAAACTTTTTTGACTGTAATATAATAGCAGTCAGTTTCCTTCATGCATGTGCATTTCAGGGCCTGCCAGGGCACAGTGTCACACCAGTGCAACTCATATCTGGTGTAACAGTAGTGTACATTTAAAAAATACAATAAAATTTTGACTGTAATAGATTGAATAGCAGTTAGTTGTCTGCCAGCGTGTGTCAGGCTCACAGCGTATACTGTGCCCACTTGCCCAGTGCCACCACTTATATCTGGTGTCCCAATAGCTTGCATTTAAAACAAAAACTAAACTTTTTGGACTGTAATATAATAGCAGTCAGTTTCCTTAACGAGTGTGCGTTTCAGGGCCTGCCCAGTGCCAGCACTTACTCACTGGTGTCACAATAGCTTGCATTTAAAAAAAACTAAAAACTTTTTTGACTGTAATATAAAGCAGTCAGTTTCCTTCAAACGTGTTCGTTTCAGGGCCTGCCAGGGCACAGTGTCACACCAGTGCAACTCATATCTGGTGTAACAGTAGTGTACATTTAAAAAAAATAATTTTTGACTGTAATAGATTGAATAGCAGTTAGTTGTCTGCCAGCGTGTGTGTCAGGCTTACAGCGTATACTGTGCCTACTTGCCCAGTGCCACCACTCATATCTGGTGTCCCAATAGCTTGCATTTAAAAAAACTAAACTTTTTGGACTGTAATATTATAGCAGTCAGTTTCCTTCACGAGTGTGTGTTTTAGGGCCTGCCCAGTGCAACCACTCACTCACTGGTGTCACAATAGCTTGCATTTAAAAAAAAAAAAAAAAAAACTTTTTTGACTGTAATATAATAGCAGTCAGTTTCCTTCATGAGTGTGCATTTCAGGGCCTGCCCAGTGCCACCACTCACTCACTGGTGTCCCAATAGCTTGCATTTAACAAAGAAAACACTTTTTGGACTGTAATATAATAGCAGTCAGTTTCCTTCACTAGTGTGCGTTTCAGGGTCTGCCAGGGCACAGTGTCACACCAGTGCAACTCATATCTGGTGTAACAGTATTGTACATTTAAAAAAAAAAAAAAAATTTGACTGTAATAGATTGAATAGCAGTTAGTTGTCTGCCAGCGTGTGTGTCAGGCTCACAGCGTATACTGTGTCCACTTGCCCAGTGCCACCACTCATATCTGGTGTCACAATAGCTTGCATTTAACAAAAAAAACTTTTTGGACTGTAATATAATAGCAGTCAGTTTCCTTCTCGAGTGTGCGTTTCAGGGCCTGCCCAGTGCCACCACTCACTCACTGGTGTCCCAATAGCTTGCATTTAAAAAAAAACACCTTTTTTGACTGTAATATAATAGCAGTCAGTTTCCTTCACGAGTGTGTGTTTCAGGGCCTGCCCAGTGCCACCACTCACTCATATCTGGTGTCCCAATAGCTTGCATTTAAAAAAAACAAAACCTTTTGGACAGTAATATAATAGCAGTCAGTTTATTTCACTAGTGTGCATTTCAGGGCCTGCCCAGTGCCACCACTCACTCACTGGTGTCACAATAGCTTACATTTAAAAAAAAAAACTTTTTTGACTGTAATATAATAGCAGTCAGTTTCCTTCATGCATGTGCATTTCAGGGCCTGCCAGGGCACAGTGTCACACCAGTGCAACTCATATCTGGTGTAACAGTAGTGTACATTTAAAAAATACAATAAAATTTTGACTGTAATAGATTGAATAGCAGTTAGTTGTCTGCCAGCGTGTGTCAGGCTCACAGCGTATACTGTGCCCACTTGCCCAGTGCCACCACTTATATCTGGTGTCCCAATAGCTTGCATTTAAAACAAAAACTAAACTTTTTGGACTGTAATATAATAGCAGTCAGTTTCCTTAACGAGTGTGCGTTTCAGGGCCTGCCCAGTGCCAGCACTTACTCACTGGTGTCACAATAGCTTGCATTTAAAAAAAACTAAAAACTTTTTTGACTGTAATATAAAGCAGTCAGTTTCCTTCAAACGTGTTCGTTTCAGGGCCTGCCAGGGCACAGTGTCACACCAGTGCAACTCATATCTGGTGTAACAGTAGTGTACATTTAAAAAAAATAATTTTTGACTGTAATAGATTGAATAGCAGTTAGTTGTCTGCCAGCGTGTGTGTCAGGCTTACAGCGTATACTGTGCCTACTTGCCCAGTGCCACCACTCATATCTGGTGTCCCAATAGCTTGTATTTAAAAAAACTAAACTTTTTGGACTGTAATATTATAGCAGTCAGTTTCCTTCACGAGTGTGTGTTTTAGGGCCTGCCCAGTGCAACCACTCACTCACTGGTGTCACAATAGCTTGCATTTAAAAAAAAAAAAAAAAAACTTTTTTGACTGTAATATAATAGCAGTCAGTTTCCTTCATGAGTGTGCATTTCAGGGCCTGCCCAGTGCCACCACTCACTCACTGGTGTCCCAATAGCTTGCATTTAACAAAGAAAACACTTTTTGGACTGTAATATAATAGCAGTCAGTTTCCTTCACTAGTGTGCGTTTCAGGGTCTGCCAGGGCACAGTGTCACACCAGTGCAACTCATATCTGGTGTAACAGTATTGTACATTTAAAAAAAAAATAAAAATTTGACTGTAATAGATTGAATAACAGTTAGTTGTCTGTCAGCGTGTGTGTCAGGCTCGCAGCGTATACTGTGCCCACTTGCCCAGTGCCACCACTCACTCACTGGTGTCCCAATAGCTTGCATTTAAAAAAAAACTAAACTTTTTGGACTGTAATATAATAGCAGTCAGTTTCCTTCACGAGTGTGTGTTTTAGGGCCTGCCCAGTGCAACCACTCACTCACTGGTGTCACAATAGCTTGCATTTAAAAAAAAAACAAACTTTTTTGACTGTAATATAATAGCAGTCAGTTTCCTTCATGAGTGTGCATTTCAGGGCCTGCCCAGTGCCACCACTCACTCACTGGTGTCCCAATAGCTTGCATTTAACAAAGAAAAAACTTTTTGGACTGTAATATAATAGCAGTCAGTTTCCTTCACTAGTGTGCGTTTCAGGGTCTGCCAGGGCACAGTGTCACACCAGTGCAACTCATATCTGGTGTAACAGTATTGTACATTTTAAAAAAAAATAGAATTTTGGCTGTAATAGATAGAATAGCAGTTAGTTGTTTGCGAGTGTGTGTTTCAGGCTCACAGCGTATACTGTGCCCACTTACCCAGTGCCACCACTCACTAACTGGTGTCACAATAGCTTGCATTTAACAAAAAAAACGTTTTGGACTGTAATATAATAGCAGTCAGTTTCCTTCACGAGTGTGCTTTTCAGGGCCTTCCAGGGCACAGTGTCACGCCAGTGCAACTCATATCTGGTGCAACAGTATTGTACATTTAAAAAAAAAATAAAAAAATTTGACTGTAATAGATTGAATAGCAGTTAGTTGTCTGTCAGCGTGTGTGTCAGGCTCGCAGCGTATACTGTGCCCACTTGCCCAGTGCCACCACTCACTCACTGGTGTCCCAATAGCTTGCATTTAAAAAAAAACTAAACTTTTTTGACTGTAATATAATAGCAGTCAGTTTCCTTCACTAGTGTGCTTTTCAGGGCCTTCCAGGGCACAGTGTCACACCAGTGCAACTCATATCTGGTGTAACAGTATTGTACATTTAAAAAAAAATAAAAATTTGGACTGTAATAGATTGAATAGCAGTTAGTTGTCTGTCAGCGTGTGTGTCAGGCTCGCAGTGTATACTGTGCTCACTTGCCCAGTGCCACAACTCATATCCGGTGTCACAATAGCTTGCATTTAACAAAAAAAACTTTTTTGACTGTAATATAATAGCAGTCAGTTTCCTTCACGAGTGTGCGTTTCAGAGCCTGCCCAGTGCCACCACTCACTCACTGGTGTCACAATAGCTTGCATTTAAAAAAAACAAAAAACTTTTTTGACTGTAATATAATAGCAGTCAGTTTCCTTCACTAGTGTTGCTTTCAGGGCCTGCCCAGTGCCACCACTCACTCATATCTGGTGTCCCAATAGCTTGCATTTAAAAAAAACAAAACCTTTTGGACAGTAATATACTGTTGTCACAGTAGCTTGCACGCATAGTACCACTAATCGAAAAAAAAATGACAGGCAGAGGCAGGCCACCCCGCAGGGGCCGTCGTGGTCATGGTTCTGTGATTCCCTTTGGCCCTAGAATAATGCCCAGTGTTCAGAGGCCACGTACCCTGAACTTGAAAAGTTCTAAGGACATAGTTGACTGGCTAACACAGGACACCTAATCTTCTACAGCTTCCGCTCGGAACCTCGACGCACCATCCTCCTCCAGCTTAGCTTCGGGCACCTCTGAAGTTAACACTCGCCCGCCTGCCGCCACCACCAACACTAGCACCACAGCCGCTTCACTTGGTATGTCAGAGGAGTCATTTACACATCAGTTGGAAGAAATGAGTGATGCGCAACCATTATTGCCAGAGGATGTAGATAACAGGGATATGTCTCAGTCAGGCAGCATTACACACATGGACGTACGATGTGATGATGATGATGTTGTACCCACTGCTGCTTCCTTTGCTGAGTTGTCAGTTACAAGTGAAGCGGTTGATGATGACGATGCGTCCGTGGATGTCATGTGGGGGCCCGCTAGAACAGAATAAGAACAGGGGGAAAGTTCAGATGGGGAGACAGAGAGGAGGAGACGAGTTGGAAGCAGGGGGAGGAAGTCGCAAGTAGCTAGTGGCACAGTCAGACAGCATGCATCGGCACCCGGGGTCAGCCAGACAGCACGCCAATCAACGCATGCTGTTGCCACCATCAGAATGCCGTCATTACAGAGCTTAGCAGTGTGGCTTTTTTTTGTGTGTCTGCCTCTGACAACAGCGATGCCATTTGCAACCTGTGCCAAAAGAAGAGTCGTGGGAAGTCCAACAACCACCTAGTGGTTGCGCAGGCACATGATCGCACATCACAAACGCCTATGGGATCAACACATGAGTACAAGCAGCACACAAACTCAAAGCTGCCATCCTCCTCCTGGTCCAGCATCTTCAGCCACGTAAACCAATGCTGTCCTCTTTGCCCCTCTCAACCATCCGCCACTCCGTCTCTCGCCTTGAGCAGTTCCTGCTCATCTGGCCACAGTCAGCTGTCTGTCAAGGACATGTTTGAGCGTAAGAAGCCAATGTCACAAAGTCACCCCCTTGCCCGGCGTCTGACAGCTGGCTTGACTGAACTCTTAGCCCGCCAGCTTTTACCATACAAGCTGGTGGAGTCTGAGGCGTTCAAAAAAATTGTAGCTATTGGGACACCGCAGTGGAAGGTACACGGCCGAAATTTCTTTGCACGAAAAGCAATCCCCAACCTGTACTTGATTGTGCAAAAGGAAGTAATGGCATGTCTGGCACACAGTGTTGGGGCAAGGGTCCATCTGACCACTGATACCTGGTCTGCAAAGCATGGTCAGGGCAGGTATATCACCTACACTGCGCATTGGGTAAACCTGGTGACGGCTGCCAAGCATGGAATGCGTGGCTCTGCAGAGGAGTTGGTGACACCACCACGACTTGCAGGCTTGCCGGCTGCCACCTCCTCTACTCCTCCTACTCCATCCTCTTCCATAACCTCCTCTGCTGAGTCCTCTTCTGCTGCTGCGTCTTGCTCCACATCAACGGCATCCCTCCCAGCTCCCCAGGTACTATTCCACATCCCGGATACGGCAGTGTCACGCCGTCTTAGGGTTGACTTGCCTGAAAGCAGAGAGTCACACCGGACCAGCACTCCTGTCCGCCCTGAACGCACAGGTGGATCAGTAGCTGACTCCGCACCAACTGGAGATCGGCAAAGTGGTTTGTGACAACGGAAGAAATTTGTTGGCGGCATTGAATTTGGGCAAGTTGACACATGTGCCGTGCATGGCACATGTGTGTAATCTGATCGTACAACGCTTTGTGCTTAAGTACCCAGGCTTACAGGACGTCCTGAAGCAGGCCAGGAAGGTGTGTGGCCATTTCAGGCGTTCCTACACGGCCATGGCGCACTTTTCTGATATCCAGTGGCGAAACAACATGCCAGTGAGGAGCTTGATTTGTGACAGCCCGACACGGAATTCAACACTCCTAATGTTCGACCGCCTGCTCCAACAAGAAAAAGCCGTTAACGAGTATTTGTATGACCGGGGTGCTAGGACAGCCTCTGCGGAGCTGGGGATTTTTTTGCCACGTTACTGGACAATCATGTGCAATGCCTGTAGGCTCATGTGTCCTTTTGAGGAGGTGACAAACCTAGTCAGTCGCACCGAAGGCACCATCAGCGACATCATACCATTTGTTTTTTTTTCCTGGAGCATGCCCTGCGAAGAGTGCTGGATCAGGCTGTAGATGAGCGTGAAGAGGAAGAGTTGTGATCACCATCACCACCAGAAACAGCCTTATCAGCATCGCTTGCTGGACCTGCATAAACGCTGGAAGAGGATTGTGAGGAAGCGGAGTCAGAGGAGGAATGTGGCTTTGAGGAGGAGGAGGAAGACCAACCACAACAGGCATCCCAGGGTGCTCGTTGTCACCTATCTGGTACCCATGGTGTTGTACGTGGCTGGGGGGAATAACATACCTTCAGTTAGATCACTGAGGACGAGGTACGGGACATGAGTAGCTCGGCATCCAACCTTGTGCAAATGGGGTCTTTCATGCTGTCGTGCCTGTTGAGGGACCCTCGTATAAAAAGGCTGAAGGAGAACGACCTGTACTGGGTGTCCACGCTACTAGACCCCCGATATAAGCAGAAAGTGCCTGAAATGTTACCGAATTACGGCAAGTCGGAAAGGATGCAGCAGTTCCAAAATCAATTAAAAAGTATGCTTTACACAGCGTATAAGGGTGATGTCCTAGCACAACGGGAATCTAACAGGGGAAGAGGTGAAAGTAATCCTCCTCCTCCCACGACCACGCCGGCAAGGACAGGACGCTTTACAGACGTGTTGTTGATGGAGGACATGCAGAGCTTTTTAAGTCCTACGCATCGCCACAGCCCTTCAGGGTCCACCCTCAGAGAACGACTCGACCGACATGTAGCAGACTACCTCGCCTTAACTGCAGATATCGACACTCTGAGGAGCGATGAACCCCTTGACTACTGGGTGTGCAGGCTTTACCTGTGGCCTGAGCTATCCCAATTTGCGATAGAACTTCTGGCATGCCCCGCTTCAAGTGTCCTGTCAGAAAGGACCTTCAGTGCAGCAGGAGGTATTGTCACTGAGAAGAGAAGTCGCCTAGGTCAAAAAAGTCTAGATTACCTCACCTTATTAAGATGAATGAGGAATGGATCCCGAAGGGACTGACAGTGGGCAATACATTCGACTAAAAAAGGCCTGATGAGGGGGACGTAACAGGGTGTCGCGGCTGCCGGCCCGCCGCATGATATTTAAATCCCTAGCTCACCCCAGTACCTTGCCCTGTCGTGGTTTCTTGTTCCTGGTTTCCTGAGAATGCTTTATCATTGTGAATCTGATTTCCTGGTATCCTGATCTTGGCTTTTCCCTGGTTATTCTGAATTCTGGTTTCCCTGTCTTGGCTTGTGTAAACGGTATTGTGTATTTTCTGGCTTCCTTGACCTCAGCTTTCCCTTTGACCATTCTCTGTCTCTAGCGTATTAGTCCGGCCATTCTAAGGTCCGGTTTACGCTCTGTCCTTTTATTTTCCTTTTCTTGCCTATGTATATGTTTATGGACTGTTTGCGGTTGTTTGCGGTGCGTTAAACTGGGAGTTTGGTCGGTCACTGTGAAGCGGGCGTAACCCTTACACTACCTGATCGATACAACATCATACCTGATGTTTTAAAGCATGTTATTCCAAACAATTTAGGAATGTTAGGTGATTTATGCCGTTTATGGATTAACCCCTTAAGGACAGACGACGGATATATTCCGTCATGATTCCCTTTTATTCCAGAAGTTGTGTCATTAAGGGGTTAAAACCAGACTCTGCATCAACTATGTAATTTTGCAAGGCAAGTGTAACATATCCCACTATACCCATTAATTATAATCCCTATAATATTGCTCAATACAGACACGGTATAATGTTTGTCAGAAACATATCCTACTGTACGAAAACGACAAAATACATTGACATCAAGAAATTGTTAACTATATTATATTACCTATTCGTCCATATCCAATAATATTAATTTATGGTAGAGATTCAATGTTAATTTTTCAAAGTGTTCATGATAATAAATTCAAACTGACTCTAGAGTGTAACAACAGAATGCAAGAAGCAGCGATCACATTCTTTGCATACAATACAAAAATGTCTGCAACCTTAAAGGGACTCTCCAGTGCCAGGAAAACAATCTGTTTTCCTGGCACTGCAGGTCCCCTCTCCCTCCCACCTCCCACCCCCGGTTGCTGAAGGGGTGAAAACCCCTTCAGTCACTTACCAAAGGCAGCGTCGATGTCCCTCATTGCTGCTTCTTCCTCCACCCACTCTCCTCCCCATCACCATGTCAGCCGGTGGGGGAGACTGATCCCGCCTTCCGGCGGGGGAGACCTAATGCGCATGCACGGCAATTAGACCTCTCCATAGGAAATCATTGAAAACACTTTTCAATGCTTTCCTATGGGGATTTTAGTGACGCTGGAGGTCCTCACACAGCTTGAGGACGTCCAGCGACGCTATAGCACAGAAAACCTGTGCTATAGACCAGGAAGTGCCCTCTAGTGGCTGTGTAGTAGACAGCCACTGTCTAGTAGACAGCCACTAGAGGACGAGTTAACCATACAAGGTAATTATTGCAGTTTATGAAAACTGCAATAATTACAGTTGCAGGGTTAAGGGTAGTGGGAGTTGGCACCCAGACCACTCCAATGGGCAGAAGTGGTCTGGGTGCGTGGAGTGTCCCTTTAAAGGGACACTATAGGTACCCAGACCAATTTAGCTAATTGAAGTAGTCTTGGTACAGTGTCCCCATTTCACTTAGTGCTGCATTGTAAAACATTGTAGTTTTAGAGGAACTGCAATGTTTACATTGCAGCACTAAGACAGCCTCTAGTGACTGTTTTCCAGTCAGCCACTAGAGACACTTCAGGGATGTTTTTGGTCCAGTAACTAATGCTGGACATCCTCAGCTCTGCATGAGGACATCCAGTGTCAGCTGTTTCCCCATAGGAAAGAATTCACTCAATGCTTTCCTATGGGGAGGGCCAAATGTGTGCGCCGCACTCTGCGCGCATGTGTCACACGGCCGAACCGGGGTGAACCGGAGCAGTTCTCCTGTTGTTGCTTGCAATATTTACTTCACTGGAAGGGTTATAGTGCTAAGACACAGTCCTGGGTTCCCACCTCCGATGTGCATACTGCTCGCCTGATCCGCTCCTTTCACGCCATGTTTCCTGCTAAGCTGGGTCCTGTCCTCCTGCTGGGCAATTTTCAAGGGGGGGTACTGTCGCATGGCCAAACCGGGGTGAATGTGTGCGCTCGCCCTAACAGCATGGACACATTAAAGATAATACATTTACCTCTTGCCAGGTCTACCTCCGCTCTCCACGCTACACAGCCTGAAGCCATGCTTGCATTCCCATGAATGCTGGCTGCTTCCAAAGACTGCAAAGACTGCTTCCTGAGAGCACGTTTATATTCGTCTATTTCTGGCATTTTGACCTTGTCTTATCTTTGACTATTCTCCCTTCTTATTGTCCTTGACCTTTGGCTTTTCCTAACGTTTATTCTGACTTCTGTATCCCTGACTGTAGGTTGTCTTGTACTATTCTTTTTGCATTTACTCCGGTAATACGTTTTCTGTTCTTTGAGTATTTGCTTCCCTTATATTTGCCTTATGAATCCTGTCTGTCTGTGACATCATGACAGGGCCATTATGGATCCTGCAAATATAAGCCAGCAAATGAGACCAAAGCAGAAGAACTGTTATGACTCAACAACCTGAGGCCTCCTACTATAAAAGTCCTTTTATAACCCGACGCCTCCTCCTTGATTAAGTGGTGACCCACAATAATGTTGTGGGTTTTTGAACCAGCTAGAGTGCCATTTATTCGGACCGGGCCAAGATAAGTTATTTCATGAATCAGTTGACTGACAAATCTTTGGTATGGGCTTACCCTTTATGGGAAAGCAAGCGATCTATAGCTTATAACTACAAGGAATTTGTTAATTAGTTTGTTTGTATGTCAACCATGAGTTAAAGCCGAATCTTAAGCAAGTGGAAGGTGATGAGAAAAATGTGGAAGCTTTATAGGTAAATATCTGCTTGGGGCAAAAGAAGGGAAATCAATTATTGGTTGGGATATGTTATAAACCACCTAATGTTAATAAAAATGAGGAACGACAGCTGCTTGAGCAAATTGAGAAAGCTTCAAATCTGGGTAAGATGTTAATTATTAGAGATTTTAATTACCTGGACATAAACTAGGACAGAGGGGCTAATAGTTCAGCAAAGGGAATTAGGTTTTTGAACTTGTTAAATTACACCTTCATGTCACAACTTGTACAAGCACCAACTAAAAAAGACACTTATCTGGACCTGGTTCTAACAAACAACATTGATCTTTTGACCAATAATTAAATAGGTGAGCACTTGGGAAATAGTGATCACAATATAGTCTCCCTTGAAATAAACTAAAAAAAAAAAAAAAAAAAAAGCTTATAGGGTATACTAAAACATATAATTTTAAAAAGGCCAATTTCAGTCATTCCAGGAATGAGGGCGTTGTGTGGACGCAGGACGTAGCCATGCGTCGAGAGGAGGGGATTATGATGGCGGTCTGAGGGTTCCGAGACGCTGTGAAAATGCCGACAAGCTGAGCTGATATCGACAGACTGACAAACCGTTTGAAGCTCTTCTGACCTACCAAACTTCTTCTAAAGTCTCTCCTAAACTAACAGATATACTCCAAGTTAAATCAACTGGTAACTGGCAGTCCTGGGGTAAAACCGAAGTTTTCCGGTTGGCGTGTTGGAACAGCGTGCAACATCACTATTCTCCAAAAAATTATTTCAAGGTCTGATGTTTTATTTTATCCACCTACAACAAAGAGACTTTTTTCTGAAATCTTCTACAGCTATAACGTTTGCAAGCCAAGGCTGAAAGTACTTGCTAGCAAAAACTTGGAACAGCAAGGAACAGCTGAGGGCTAGTCGCTTGCTGGAATTACAACTCCCAACACTGAAGGCTGCAGGCTGCAAGCTGGAAACTTCATCTGAAAGCTAGGAAACTTCTTTATATATATGTTTCCCTCTCTTTCTTAATCAATTTCTGACTCATAGAAAATATAAAATTCACAGAACTTGATTATATTATATACCAATTTATGTTTTATTATACCACATGTGCAAAAAATATATATAAATCAAAAAAAAAAAAGAAAGAAAGAAAGAAAAAAAAAAGGGAAAAAAAAAAGCGGGAAAGAGAAAAGAGAACATTGTAAATAATAGTTAAAAAGAAGTAAGCGAGTAAAGATAAAGTAGAAGAAGCGCAACATAGAAGGAAGCTGAGGGCTCCCAAAAAAATAGTTCAAGATCTTAAACTTGCATCAAATCGAGAAAAAGGAGATAAAGGAGAAGTATATCAAGAAAAAAACGTAGATGTATTTTTTTCTCCTCAAACTAAAGATTCAAAAGGGATTAAACCACGACTATCTTTAACTAACCCAAAGCCACCTGCTATGGATACAAACAAAGAAAATAAAGAAAATGAAGAAATTACTACTAAAGTTCTGAATGAAAGCCTACAATCTATACTAGAAGAAATAAAGAAAGAAATTTCAAAAAATTGAACAGAAATGAGACATGAAATAAAAAGTGAAATCTTTAAATTAACTGAAAAATTCCAAGCCATGGAAGATCGATTAAGAAATGCCGACTTCCAAATAGATTCACTCCACGAAGAAGTTAATACACTGACATCAAAAGTCTACAATCTTGAAAATAAAATAGAAGATCTCGAAGATAGATCACGGACAAAAAATCTTAGGTTTCGCAATTTTAAAGATTCTAACAAACAAGAAAACCTGCAACATATGCTACACGATTACTTTAAAGTTTTAGGTCTAAAAATGGATGGCAATAATGAGAAAATTGATAGATGTCACAGACTGCATAAACCATCAAATATTGCATCTGATATCCCAAGAGATATAATCACCTGTTTCCACTCGTTTGAATTCAAAGAACAAGTACTAAAAGCTAACAGAGAAACATCTATAAAGGATGGTCTGTATGCAAATATTATAGCACTTCCAGACCTATCCTACAATACCAGAAATAAGAGAAGAATGTTCTTACCGGAAATTAATTTTCTAAAGCAACATAACATTAGATTCAGATGGAGCTTTCCTACGAAGTTGATCATTCAAAAGGATGGAAAAACCGAGACTTTTGATCAACCAGATAAGCTAAAGACTTGGCTACAGAATAAATCATTAAATTAATCTTAAATTGGGTCTTTCAAGCGTTTAGGAGGTGTTGGGTAGATTAAGAGGCTGGAGAGAATCAAAACTACAAATTTATATATGTGTTTATTGTAAATAACGTCCTCTAGAATATCTTTTATAAGATTATTATGATTTAGGTACGCTCTAAGGCATAAATAGGAAAACAGGGAAATTAGTAGGGTTATGGATATTTGTCAACACAAAATGAATAAGATTCAAGGGGGGATAATTTCACTTATCAATATATTTCATTCACTTAATTTGCTACCGGGACTTTCAAGCCTTCAGGAGGTGTTAGGGAGATTAATGAGGTTGAAGAGAATTAAACCTATGTATTTTATTTGTGGTCGGCTAATATATCGCTTAGTGAGATACCTTGTGATTGGAATCAAGTCGGTGTGGTGTGCCGGAACCGACGTAGAGGGTAGGCCTGAAAAAGAGGGCCTCCCTGACCGAATTGTATAAGAGGGAGAGGTGGGTGGGGTGAACAGCGTGCGCACGGCAGGTAGGAAGGGGGGAGTAGCGTTTATATGGAACGCTTAACTCCTCCCACAAATACAGGCCTACGGCCTTAAACTTGTGGTCGGCTAATATATCGTTTAGTGAGATACCTTGTGATTGGAATCAAGTCGGTGTGGTGTGCCGGAACCGACGTAGAGGGTAGGCCTGAAAAAGAGGGCAAAAAGGAAATGCCAGAAACACACTTATATCACTATAATTATTGATCCGTCTTACTACTTATGCGTTGGGAATGTACCTGAACAATGTGCTGATTCCTTGTGCCTCTAATTGTCGGTACCGGTGTACTGCTACTGGATGTCGTGCTTATTGAAAGGACGTGAAGAAATAGGAGCCAGTGGACCTATCGACTCTAATGACAGGAGTGCGAATGAAGAATCGTATTTGGAAGTAGATAGGGAATGATTAGTAGAACAAGTATCTTGATTGTCTGGTTTGAATGTTGGCGTGACCCGATGTAGTGTTTGTACCTTCTTAATTCCTTGAGGAGACATGATTTACTTAGTCTGATTAGTTGTGATCGTGGAGTTGTAGGGTTCCAGAACCCTTGCATGGTTGCAGGCACCTAGATTTAAGACCTGGTTGTGTGGCGCGAACGCAGTTAGGGAGACTGATGCTGCCCAGTATTCCTGTTTGTGTACGAATGTACTGTGGACTGAGACCAACTATTTATCTTGATACCTTATGTTAATATGGGGTATGGTTTGAAAGGCTTGTCAGAAACGTGAATGTCAGTTCGGTATAGTGCGATTGTGTGCGTATGAAGGTTTGAATAAAAGGTGGCAAAAGAAGAAAAAAGACTACTGGGTGAACAGTATGCCTGTGGATGTCATGGTCCACTGAGTCTTGTAAGAATGTCACAACTCGGTATAAGTGTCTTAGAGCAACGAATAACGTTCTAGATGATCACTCGTGACGAGCCCCAATAGCTGGGAGACCGGAAGGGGATGCTGAATTGCAGATAATGCGTGAGTGTTGTGACTAGGGTGATGTATGAGACTAAATGACTCCTGGCTAGTAGAGCCTAATGGATAAGAAAATGCTGCAATCCCTTGTCCGCTGTAGCCTTCTTAGAATCCCTGAAAAAGAACATGACAACAACAATGAGCTCAAATAACAACAATATGGTTAAGCAATATAGAACTGGCTAGCTAACTAGTGCCGAAGCGAAAAGCTCACTACCCCGTGACAAGTGAGGCCCTGCTAGTCGCCAAGCGGCTGGAGAGAGGCTCTACCTATGATATGGGCGCGGGGCTCGAGCCACTAGCGTGGTGGCGGGGTGACGGCCTCTCGGTGACCGTAAAAGATCCAAAACGTGTGGCCGTGTCAGGTGAGGCCCTAACTATAAACCCGATAGGCGGGTGAATGCGAGGCTCTAACTATGATTTGGGCCGAGGGGCGAAAATCTCCGTGTTGAGATTGGGGAGTTGGCCTCGCGGGTCAAGCTACGTTGTCCAGCTAAGGCCAGCTCCTAACCCTAGATAGCCAGTTCTCTGACCCTAGACGGGGGCTTGATAAGGGGGTAACGTAACGTGCTTGGTAAACACAAGTTGTGTTTGACGATAGGTACCCAGAGATTCACAGACAGAGACAGAGGAAAAGAAGGGAGTGAAAGGAGGAAGAAAGAAGAGGAAAGGAACTGAAATTGAGGGAAGGAAAATAATGTGCAGTTTAGTGAAGTACTATGGAGTTATAGCTGATAGTACAGTAACGATAAACCCTGAGGGTGCCGAAGATTCTCGTGATGGCTACTATATAACCTGAAAGGAGATGTATGAAGGCGTTGTGCCCAGAAAACGTTGTGGAAGCTGACGGAGAGAGGAGGGTGAAGATTAGCAAGGTAGTGAGTAACAAAACGATTGTTACGGGTAGCGAGTACGAATGAAGAGTTGTCGAGTGTAGCCGTGGCCTGACGAGGCAAGGCAGGAATCAAGCCCCCGAACCCCAATACCCAATCGTGTAACAACGTGGCCTAGCAGAGGCAGTTGTTTGGAATGCGAAGAAAACAAAGTTAAACCTGATAGAACAGGTGACAATCGTTTGGCTAATGGCCAATTGTGTAACAATAGTTGGGAACGTGAACGACAACACATTTACACCTGATAGAAACAGGCAACGATAGCGAACCAGTAATTGTCTACTGATAGCAATTCTTGTTACAGCAATTGTATAAAAGCTACACAGATAGTCATAGCGATTGACAGGTGTAAGCATACACTATATACTGCATTGAACAGGCATTGCTTAATCTTTAACCACATAGACAGCAAAATCATGAATTAACATGTAAACGTAATGAATATTCTGCTAAAAGGAAGCTGGGATTGCAGGTCTTGTGGCTGTTTGTTCGCATGTAATGAGAAGAACGTAAAATTGAAAGCGTTGAACGGCGGGAACAGCCTGAAAGTGGCTATTCTCACCGATTACCTGGTGTTGATTTGTTAGATGGTACGTGTGACAGTACGAACGGAAGGTGCTGACTGGCAGGAAAGCAGAGAGGTTGACAGGAGCGGAGGAGCGCTGACTGGAACCGGGAGTCCGGCTGCCAAGGGAAGGCGAGGATACCCGGAGGTGAACAGCGTGCGTACGCCCGGGACCGGAAGTGCAGCGGAGGGGAGACCCGGATGTTCGGCTGGACGTTCACTGTTCAGTGTTCCGGCGCTGGAAGTGCTTCGGCTGAGTTTCCCCAAACGGAGGGGGAAGCTCTGAACTGGCGGGACGTGCGGCCGTAAACCGGAAGTGCGAGGTCATCGAGGAGGACCAGTGAACAGCGTGCGCACAGCAGGTAGGAAGGGGGGAGTAGCGTTTATATGGAACGCTTAACTCCTCCCACAAATACAGGCCTACGGCCTTAAACATATCGGTGTGTACTGTAAAAAATACCCTTCTATAAGATTATTATTACGAAAAGACACGTCTTAAGGCATAATAGTAAATTCACTATGGCTATGGGTATTTGTTAATACAAAATTTAATAAGATTTAAAGGGTGATAGTTTCACTTTTCAATATATTTGACTCACTTAATTTGCTACTGGGATTTTTAAGATTCTAGGAGGTGTTAGGGAGATTAAGAGGTTGGAGAGAATCAAACCTATCTACTCTACATACTGGTGTTTACTGTAAATAATATCCTTTGAATGTTCTGCAAGATTATTATTATGAAATAGGCACGTTTTAAGGCACAACAGTAATTTTACTACGGTTATGGGCATTTGGCAAACATAAAATTAATAAGATTTATAAGGTGATAATCTCACTTTTCAATATATTTGATCCACTCAATTTTTACTGCGACTTTCAAGCCTTCAGGAGGTGTTAGGGAGATTAAGAGATTAGAGACAATCAAACTTATGTATTGTATATATCGGTGTTTACTATAAACAATATCCCTTTGAATATTTTACAAGATTATTGTTGTTACGAAATTGCACGTCTTAAGGCATAACAGTAATTTAGCTATGGTGATGGGGATTTGTCAATACAAAATTAATAGATTCAAAAAGTGAAAATTTCACATGCTTTTTTTTTTTTTCTCCTCTGCCTCCTGACTGCCATATCAAATATGTATCTTTAACTAAACCTTGAGACGCCTGACCCTAATCCCCTCTTTCTGTGATGTTTCACAGAAATCCCTTGATCTTCCAAGTCGGAAGATCAAGTGAACCCAGGGCTCCAGCCTTGGGATTTAAATTGTTAAATGTGGGTGAAACGTCGAAGTTCCATCCGTTGTTTTTATGTTGTTGTTGTTGTTGTTACTTGCATTGTTGCACAAATTGGGCTATGGTCGGTCTAAATTACATTATTTCTGTGTCTCAAACCCTTTGGTATTATCGAGCCAGTATTCACCAAATCCAAGATAACTAATGTTGAAAATTATGTCCATAAATGTACAAGGTCTAAACACAAGGTGGAAAAAGCAAATGCTTTACAATTCCTTGGTCTCTAACCAAATACAAATAGCCTTCCTCCAAGAAACACACTGGTTGCGATCCGAGTCGTCAAAATGGGCGGGGGGGGGGGGCATAAATATAACCATATATACCATGCATCTCTTTTGAATAATAAAAAATCAGGAGTGGCAATCATATTTGATTCTAACCTAAAACCTGAGATAAAATTAATAGATAGTGACCCTTGTGGCAGATTTCTTATAATTATTTGCAAAATAGAAACCACAATTTATACATTGGTTAACATATATCTACCAAATATTAATCCAACTGCCCTGTTTTCAAAAATCATGAATAGACTAGAAAATAAAACAATAGGCACTCTGCTAATAGCAGGTGATTTTAATTGTGTTCTTGATCCAATAATGGATAAAAAACTCATATTCAATTAAAGTCTGATAGCCAGTTATATAAGCAATCAAAAAATTTGTTTAAATGATGTGCCATGCATGGTCTTTACGATGCTTGGCGGGTAACACATCCAGATTCACGGGCTATACGCATCTGTCTAAAGTCCATAATTCGTATTCACGAATAGACTTATATTTAGTAAAAGCCAATGCATTGAACGAAATTAACACAATTCAAATCAAAGACAATACATGGTCTGACCACAGTTTTGTAATATTGGAAATGGGTAAGGTCTTGCAAAGACCTGTGGATTCCTGGAGAATGGATGACTCTCTCTTTAGATCTAAAATAAATCAAGATTCCATAATTGAACTCTCAAGGTTTTTTTGGCTGGAAAACTCCACTCCTGAAATATCACATTCCACCCTGTGGTCTACCTATAAGGCGGTCACTAGAGGTTATCTTATTAAAATAGAAAAACAAACTAAAACTAGGATAAATAGAGATTTAACAGATTAAAATATTCAATATTCTAATTTGTCCAAAATGAATAAAGTTCTTCCATCTAATCAACTAAGATCGACACTTTTAGAACTTCAAAAACAAATTAACCTAAAGATAGAAGAAAAAATTAGAAAAACAATTAACAAATTGAGATTAAATACTTACCATCAAAGTAATAAAGCAAATAAAAAGTTAACTAAAAGATTAAAAAAGCAAAATTCAAACAACAGGGTTAATACATTGGTTGAAAATCATAACACATATTCTTCTCCGGAAAAAATTGGACAATTGTTCAATGATTTTTTTAGTAAATTATATAATTTGGATACACCATCAGATAACCATGATATGAAAAAATACCTGGATAACACCGATATTCCAAAAATCACGAAACAAGATTTAGATCAACTCAATTATGAGTTTACGGTGAACGAAGTGGAAAGAGAGATCGATAGACTTGAATTAAATAAGACCCCTGGACCAGATGGATTCAGCTATTTTTTTTATAAAATAATGAAAAAAGAAATAACTGTACCTCTGATGGCTCTTTTTAATGAAATGGCCAAGAAAGCGAAAACCCCAAAGGAATTGTTACAAGCCAATATTCTTCCAATATTAAAACCAAATAAAGATCCCACAGATGTTAAGAACTACAGACCAATTTCTTTAATTAATACTGATATGAAAATATATGCAGCAATATTGACATGTAGATTAAAATCATTTATTGAGAGAGTCGTTCATTCTGATCAGGTTGGTTTTTTGCCAGGAAGATCTTCTGATACCTGCACCAGAAGAATAGTAAACATTCTGGATGGGGCAATCCATCGGGGAATCCCGCTGCTGACCCTGTCGTTGGACGCCGAGAAGGCCTTCGACAGGGTCATTGGGGCTTCCTCGGCGAGGTATTAACTTCCTTTGGATTCACAGGTTGGATCCATGATGCCATCATGGCACTTTACTCCGAACAAACAGCTAGAACTGTAGGAGCAAATATTCAATCAAGTTGGTTCAATTTATACAATGGCACACGACAGGGCTGTCCCCTGTCCCCTCTTCTTTACATTTTAACTTTGGAACCCCTAGCAATCAATATTAGGACTAATATGAATATCAGAGGCTTTCTTACTAAGAACTCAGAAGCAAAAATATCACTTTATGCCGATGATATATTATTGACTCTTACTTCTCCACAATCCTCTCTTCCTCAAGTCTTATCTGCTATAAATAGTTATTCTAAGGTATCAAATTACAAACTTAACATATCTAAATCAATTGCTGTAACCACTAACATCAACACTCATAGTTTAAAAGACCTGCAAGATAATTATGATTTTGCATGGTCTAGTAATGTTTTTAACTATTTGGGCGTGACAATTTTGTCTCAAGTTAATGATATTATGGAAATAAATGTATTGAATCTCCTGAAATATACAAATAGAAAATTTAAAGAATGGTGCCTAACTGAATCCTCATGGATCGGCAGGATTAACATAATCAACGCTTATATTATGCCCAAATGGTTGTATTTATTCAGGATGATTCCCCCTCAAATCCCTGATAGCTGGTTAACTATGATACAATCTAGTTTCCAAAAGTTTATTTGGAAAATGTCAAGGTCCAGAATAAGCGCTAAAGTCCTCTCTAGGAAACCCCAAAATGGAGGGGTAAACTACCGAAATATTAGAAATTGCTACTATGCTAACATCATTGGTCACATATATAAACTTCAGGTTGAATTGTTCAAAACAGATATATGGTACCAAATTGAATCCGAGGCGGTTGGAAAAGACAGATTAGAAGTATATCTATGGCATAAAAACAACAAAAAAACGTTAGAATTTCTACGAAGCAAATCATTAATCCTGTCACAAATTATTATCGTTCGGGAGATGATAAAAAAAAACAAAAAATCTCTAATAAAATAATTAAGTCATCTCATCTGATTGTTTTAGAAGATTTTATTGAGGATATCTCTTTAAATAACTGGTCCAAATCTCAATGTACGATTGGAGCTATCCTCCATGAGGATCAAATCCTACCCTTTGCTGATATTCAAGCCAAACTCCTTCTCCCTAATAAAGAACTCTTTTCTTATCTAAGAATTAAACATTTCTTGAATAAGTTCTTACTAAAAACCTCGCCAAAAATCGATATTCTTATTCAAACCATCTTTAGATATACTAAGGTTAACAAAATTCTTTCAAAAGCTTCTAGTTTGTTATCCAATTTGGATCATCAACCCCTAAAGATACTTGATAATTGGAAAAAGACCTTAAATATTGACATAGCTGAGCAGGAATGGCGTACATCTCTTAAAGATACTCGTAAATAAATTCATTGTCAAAATTTAGTTGAATGTCAATATAAGATTATGTATAAATGGTATCGGACTCCATATATATTAAGTAAAATGTATCCAGGTCAAATTCCCCATTGTTGGCGTTGCGGCTACCCAGAGGGAACACTTGTTCATATATGGTGGCATTGTAGTTTGGTTAAAAGTCTTTGGGAATGGTCCTTTGAAATACTTAAATGTTTATTTAATATTACAATTAAAAAAGGCCCGGATATAGCATTGCTACATTTAAATTGGAAACTTTCCTCCACTTCTTCCAAGTGCCTCGCAAACCATTGCTTTTTGGTGGTAAAGATAATAATAGCAAGACAATGGAAGTCACATCTCCCTTTCCAGAGGTGTCAGCTTGTCAACCAAATCTTATACCAATTTCGAATGGAAAAGGATTTGCCAGTTTCCTCTTTATTTGTTATAAATGGACAAGACCAATACACTAATTGGATTCGTATTTTGGAAAATAAATGAATTATTTATTTTTTATTCTCCTTTCTTTAGATTTCGATGGCTAATTTCACCATGCTGATATTATATTATTTTTGTTTTTCTTTTCTCGACGTTTAGACTGACCATAGCCCACACTTATTCTCATTTATACTTTTCTGGATAATAGCTCTATGAGATAGAACTTATCTTTTTATTAAGATATTCTTAGCTGATCAGTTTAGTAATTATCTTTAACTTATGACTATAAAGCTGTAATAAAAGCAAGTTACATGTCTTGTTATTGTCACACTTGTCTTGTCTTGTATGTATATTGCACTATTTTGTTATATGTATAATAAAATGGAAAACTATTTTTCAATAAAAATAACAATGAAAAAAAAGGCCAATTTCAATAAGTTACAAGGAGCTTTACAATATATTGATTGGCACAAACTCTTTAGTGGAAAGAACACTGAGGATAAATGGAATATCTTCCAACAAATATTAGAAAGGTACATTTCTCAGTATGTACCATTGGGTAATAATTATAAAAGAAACAAATTGAAACCAATGTGGCTTAGTGGGAAAGTGAATCAAGAAATAATAAAAAAAAGGGTATTCAAAGCCTTTAAATCGGACAAATCAGAGGCATCCTATAAAAGATATAAAAGATATAAGGAAGCCAATAATGTGTTCAAAATGCGAGTAGATTTGCTAAACTTCAAAATGAAAAAATGATAGCCAAAGAGAGCAAAACCAACAACAAAGCATTTTTTAAGGACATAAATTCTAAAAAAACAAAAACTAAAAATTAAATTGTAGAAGTGCAGGTACATTAAAAACCGGGATGAAGGTGATAGTTAATGAAGAGCAGGAAAATGCAGAAGTTTTAAATAACTATTTCTGCTCCGTATATATTAAGGAAGAACCTATGGCAAAAGATTTGCAAATTATTGCTGCAAAAAATGTGCAGAAACATTGTAATTGGCTAACTCAAGACAAGGTGCTGCAGCAACTAAAGTAAATTAATATAAACAAATCTCCAGGATGGTATTCATCCACGAGTACTTAAGGAACTAAGTATGGAAATAAGTGAACCTCTGTTTTTTTTTTTTTAAATTCTTTATTTTATTTGTGCATAGTGGGAACAAACACGTCTGCACTGCCACAACAGCTGGTGCAAGCAAATATAAGACATATTTATAACATAGGTGAGGCACTGAAAAACATTGCACATTTTTTGTTTGTTGGAAAATCTGAATATATAACCTGTTGTGTGTTTATACATTAAGCAGACTGATATGCTTCAACATACTGAATAATTAAGTTAGTGCTTGGTTGCGTGAGTCGTCTCACTAAAGTCGTTGTGCGTCTGGCTACACTTTTCTGACATAGATTATGTAAAGTAAAACTTGCTAGATGCTAGGCATGTCTGGTCTAACAGTGTAGTAAAACAAACACAGCGTTTAGGCATTAGTAAACTTAGTTTACTAATTAGTAAAAGGTTAGTTATGTAGTCAGGTGAATCTCTGTCTTCGATGACTGTAATAAGTGGGTCAGGTCTTGTAGTTGTAACAGGGTTTAGGACCCTGGGTGATCTATCCTGCCTATGCTTGACAATAATATATCCGTAGCAATGCATGGTATATCTCCAAGGTAAACTGGTGATATGGCATATCTGCCTGGCTACATCCGTAGCAGTAATGGCTGAGGGTACAAAAACTTTTAACTTGAACAGCAAAATTCACAGTCAAAACATTGAACTTGGCTATAGTTTCCAGGGGTGGTGTGTTCGGACAGAGCGTCTCAACACTGTAGGGCAGTCCCCGTGATAGTTCCTGTCTGTTAGCCTATGCCCACCCTGGAGGCCCGGTATGCCAACCTGTCTTGTAGGCATGACTTCGGTGGGTTGCTCTTTTTCGATGGGTCTTTAGGTAGGACTGTAGATACATTTGCCAGTCTCTTGGGATAGGTGTTAGACCAGGTTGTTTTTCCCTTGCTTGTCTGTGGGTGCAGAGCGTCTCCTTTCTTCCCATGTGGGGAGCGGTACAGGGCCTTCCGTCTCCGACCGCTTTTTGGCGGTAATCTCAGACAACGGCGTCTAGCGGCTGCTTGCTCGCGGAGGTTCTGTGTCACCGCCTTACTCCCGGAGGAAATCTGCCCAGGTGGACTTGTGCGGTTGGTCGCTGTTGTGTTTGGAGTCGTCTTGCCCGGTCGGGGCTTCTGCGACTCCTCTGCATCTCCTCTCCGTGTCTCTCTTGCTTTCCGAGCTGCCTGTGCCGCCATTCTTAAGTGGGCCTCCCATTTCGCCCAGAAGAGCTCAAAGGCGGCATCCACCGCATCCGCAGGCACCAGAGGTGAGCGGGTCGGGTGCTGTAGGCTCTGCAGGGTCGGGCTCTGCGCCCTGCTGTTGGCCATTTTGTTTGGGTCTCGTGGCGTCCGTCGGTTGGAGTTGCGCCCTGGAGCGTCCCGAAGGTGAGCGCTCTGTGCGGGTGTGTGAGGGTGGTCCGGGATATCCCCCGCCGGTCCAAGGGGGGGGGGACGCAGGCCCAAGGTTGTAGTCGCTGCTTGTCTCGGCGGTGGGAGAGCGGCCGCCTCTCCCGCGTCCGTCTCGCTTGTAGGCCGCAGGGATATGTCGGGTGTGCATCACTGGAAACGACTCATTGAAGGTATCGTTTTGTTCCTTTCGATGTTGTCAGAGGCTTGGTGGCCTCCTAGCTTCTTTTTATTGCCGTTTTATGGTAAAAATGTCGCTTTATTTCTCTCGTTTGGCAGGAGCTGTGGAGGCTAACGTCCTCTCTGCTCTGCGGCTAGGCCACGCCCCCGAAACCTCTGTTTTTAATCTTACAAGATTCTTTTCTTTCAGGAAGTGTTCCGGAGAATTGGAAGAAGGCAGATGTGGTTCCTATAATCAAAAGGGGTTCAAAATCCTTACCTGGAAATTATAGACTGTAAACTTAACTTCTGAGGCTGGGAAAGTATTTGAAAGGTTATTAAGGGATCATATTCAAGAATTCCTTGAGAAGAACATGGTTATCAGCAAAAATCAGCATGGTTTTATGAAGCACAGGTCAGTCAAACTAACTTGATTGCATTCTACGAAGAAGAAAGTAGAAGTAAAGATCAGGGTGTTGCAGTGGATGTGATCTATTTGGATTTTGCAAAAGCGTTTGATACAGTTCCACACAATAGAATCAATCAGAGTTCAAACT
The DNA here is from genome assembly GCF_036172605.1 of Pelobates fuscus. Taxonomy (NCBI): domain Eukaryota; kingdom Metazoa; phylum Chordata; class Amphibia; order Anura; family Pelobatidae; genus Pelobates; species Pelobates fuscus. The sequence continues at coordinate 191,526,019 of NC_086319.1, read as the reverse complement.
CAAAGAAATTGGTCTAGATGAAAATTCTTGTTCTTGGGAAGAACATTGGCTTAAAAATAGAGTACACAGAGTTGTCATTAATGGTACATTTTCAAGCTGGACAGAGGTGGCAAGTGGTGTCCCTCAGGGTTCTATTCTGGGACTCCTTCTATTTAACATGTTTGTAAATGACCTTGAAAAAAACATTGAAAGTTATGTTTCAGTGTTTGCAGATGACACAAAACTCTGTAAAGTAATGCAATGTGAGCAATACTTTGCTGCAGAGGGATTTAGATACACTGGGGGACTGGGCACTCAAATGGCAGATGACATTTAATGTAGAAAATGCAAAGTTATGCACTTCGGCATAAAGAATGCACAAGCAACTTATACCCTTAATGGACGCAAATTAGGGAAAACAACACACGAGAAGGACTTGGGACTTGTTATAGACAACAAACTAATCAACAATGTGCAATGTTAATCAGCAGTGGCTAAGGCCAGTAAGGTATTGTCATGCATGAAAAAGGGCATTAATTTTGGGCACCTTTTCTAAAGAAGGATATTATGGCACTAGAAAGAGTGCAGAGGCGGGCTACAAAATGAATAAATGGAATGAAAAATTTTAGCTATAAAAAAAGGTTAACAATTTTAAACCTCTTTAATTTAGAAAAACATCGCCTCAGAGGGAATATGATAACATTTTATTAATATATCCGGGGCAATACAAACCATTGTGTGGAAATCTATTTACAAACAGGACTTTAAATAGGACACAAGGTCATGCATTTAGGCTGGAAGGAAGAAGATTTAGTCTAATGCAAAGGAAAGTTGTTTTTTTTTACAGATTTAGTCTAATGCAAAGGAAAGTTGTTTTTTTTACTGTAAGAACAATAAGGATATGGAATTCTCTGTCTGAGGAAATGGTTTTATCAGAGTCCGTACAGATGTTTAACCAGCAACTAGATGCATATTTGCAAAAACAGAATATTCAATGATAATATTTTTTTAATGCAGGTTAATAGCTTCTTGATCCAATAATAAATCTGACTGCCATTCTGGAGGAATTTTCTTCCTAGTTTGTTGCAAAATTTGAAGTTCTTCAAACTGGGTTTTTTTCCTTCTTTTGGATCAACAGCAAAAAACAAATGTGAGGAAGGCTGAACTTGATGGACACAAGTCTCTTTCAAGCATATGTAACTATGTAACTAATTTAAGCTATCTTTTGAACCTCTAGGGAAGTAGAAATCTGCTGCTAAAGTTTTGATTGACATAAAGCAGAGTAATTGTCCAGTATCAGATTATGCCACAGATTTCCATACGTTGGCTCACAAAGTTGACTGGACCAATTGTGGCTTGGGTACAGCATTTGTAAAGGGTCTGTCTGAGACCTTATTAGATGAAACAGCCACTGAAGATTTACCTGAGGGTTTGAACGAGTATATCACATACATGATGCACATAGATAATAGGCTCTGGGAAACGGAAAAAGTTGAAAGCACTTGTTTATTCCTTTGTCTCCTCATTTTTATCCTTCTCCTGCTACTTTCCAACCTGATCTTGAACACATGGAGTTTGGAGTAACTAAATTATCAGAGGCTGAGAAGCAATACAGGAGAGGTGAGGGATTATGTTTGTATTGTGTCAAACATGACCATCTACGTTTAGCATGCCCCATCTGTCCGGTAAATATATGCACCTAAGAACCATTAGCGCCGGTCCCCCCATTTCCCCATGGTAGGGAACACAAATAACTAAAATGGGTGGGACATAATGCCCCCCGCACCTCTACCCGTGAACCGGGGGTGGGGGCTATTAATATAAGTGGGTGTCCTAATGTCCCCTCAGGTCCCCACCCATGGGGACAATAATAAATTAAAGGGGGGACCTAATATCCCCTTTGGTCCCCACCCATGAACGCCGGGTGGGGACCCTAATTAAATAAATGAAGGGGGGACCTAATGCCCCCCTAGGTCCCCACCCATGAGCTGCGGGTGGGGACCCTAAAAATCAAAGGGGGGACATAATGCCCCCCTTGCCCACACATAAGTGCCAGTTCCCCCCTTTTTGCACTAGTGACTGGGCAGCAACTGGGCAGCTCCCGACTTTCCTTTCTTGAAACAACGATTGAGCCCGTGAGCCCCCCCGCAGCCTGAGCACTCGTGCTTAAAGCGACAGGCGGTCCCCCATTTGCACTGGCCCTCATTAAAGAGCCAGCATAAGCCCTTTTGAAAGGCAGCCGATGAGGCGGACTGCCCCTTTGCGCCGGCCGTGTGCTGAAAGGGCTGCGCCTTCTGCGCCATCATCAGCTTCATCCATAGAGGCAGGTCCATCTGACCCCACCTCATACCCGGATTAGCCGCCAGTTGTTGCCGGAACTGCTCATCGTACCGCCACCATGCCAACCCCCCATAGGTGTGGAACGTCTCCCAAATTCCGTCCAAGTAGCAGAACAGGGAGGAGCATAACTCCGGCGATTTCTCACCCAGCACGCTGGCCAGCACGCAAAACGCCCGCAACCAGTTACCAAACGACTTCGGAATCTTACGATACCGCTTCCGTTTTTCCTCCTCCTCCTTTTCGTCTTTTTTATCCTCCTCCTTCAGGTCCTCCAAGGGGAGAAGGGAGAAGATCTCGCAGAACTCACCCTTCCAGAGTTTGTCCTTCACGTCCTGTTTCAGGTGGGGGGTCAGGAGACATATGCGTGTTGCCTAGCTGCATCGGGAATACCCCCTGACCATTCCGCCCGCTCCGTCCCCGTATCCGCCGCCACCACCGTCACCCCTGCATCTCCGCTCGAGCGAGGCCCCTCCAAAATTTCCCACTAGCACCCGCGACCCCAGCCCCCGAAGCCCGCACCCGACCCACGCTGCCCCCGTGTCACCCCCCGCTCCCAATGAGTGGAGTAGTGCCTGAAGTGTATGTACAAGTGTGCTGGAGTGCAGCGACTCACTGGACTCACCGGCCAAGCCCCTCGTCCCCATAGCGGCAGGGGCTGCGTCGTCGAGCGCCAGACGTCCAGGATGAGCGACATACGCTGATAGTCCGCCGACCGGGGAGTCCACCCGGTGCCTCGCCCTCACAGATGGGGAACGGCTCCGAGACCTGGAATTAGGAGAAGAAGTCCTGGGTAGGGTGTACTGCGTCCGTGCCCCCTTCCCATCCCGGCCCTGGGAGCGCCTGCCCGCCACCAAAGCCTCCCGCCTACAGCCCCGTACCCGTTGCGCCTGGGCACCCCTGGGACTCCGACTCCTCCTGTCCTTACCTGGGGACCAACTCCGCCGACCATGCCTGGGGGTCACTGCCCTAGGCCGAGCTGCATGACGTGGACCGGTGCCGCCGGCACCTACTCACCCTCCCCCCCCAGACCCCGTTGACCTAACAGGAGAGGGGCTACCACTGCTATACCCCGAACCAGACCCCCCAAGACAATACGCATCCAACTGACCACCCGCCTGGGGAGAACCCGGCCCCCCACCCAAGCGGGCTCCACACCCGGCATCACCCTGCACCCCCACAACTCCGCTCGCAGCCTCCTCAGCCCCCTTTCCAGTCTCACCAGACCCAGCATGCCCCCACTGCACAGGCCTACTCCTAGTACCCACAGAGGACCCACCCACCCCGTCAGAGGAGCCTGTAGTCCCCCCACGGACCCCAGCCCCCCCGTCCCCCGCAGCACGCTTCCTACCAGGGACCCCAGAGCTGCCCTGGGCACCCCCGGCCTCCCCCCCTCCAGTCCTGACATACCCGAAAGGGCCTGCCCGCCTCCTGACGCCACCCCCCGGCCCCCTGCGCCCGGGAAACCCCCCCCCCTTGCTTGCCCACCAAGGGGGGCCCCGACCGGAGCCCCCTGCACTTGCCAGTTGACCCGGGGGCCGGCCGTGTGTCCTCCCGGTTCCGGCCCGCCATCCGCCACATCCAATGGGACCAGAGCCCTCCTGGGCCGCACCTCCACGCCCCCCCACCTTCCAGGGGGCCGCTCATCCACCTCCGCCATGGGATCTGCGACGCCTCCGTCCAGGGTATCCGCCCGTCGCCGGGCACCGCTCCGAGGCCCCGGCCACACGCGGGGAGGCAGGGCCTCAACCACGCGGCTAATGGGCCTGCCAACACCTGCACCGGAGTCCCCAAGGCCGCCAGCATCGCCTTCACCGGGCCTTGCGCCCGAGCTTAGCCTCCGTGGGGGCCTCCTGGCACGGACCGGCCTTCCACCTCCGCCGTCCCGTTCTGCCACCTGCGCCAGGGCCGTTCCCAGCTGGGCCCGCAACCAGTCGGCACCTTGGTGTCTCGCCGCCAACTGGATCCCCTCCAACAGCCGCTCCACATCGTCCATCGGCCCTGCAGGAAAACAAAAGAAAAACCCTACCAGGCCAAATCAGTGAAACACCGAAGTGACTTACCTAAAATGGCTGCCTATTTAAATAGTCCAACCTACTTACCCCTAACTCCACTCCTAGCTCCTTCTTCCTCTGCCCGCCTCCTAACCCCTGTCAAGGCCCTTTTCCGCTCAGCTGTGCTCTAGCTACATGGGGCTACAAAATATGAAGAATAAATAAACTGTAGAAACAAAAACAATGGCATAAAGCATTACATCGATTTATGGTAAGGGCGTGATACTAGAAAATTCACTTGTTTTATCCCGTAGACTGATAAATCCTCATTGCCGGTCCAGTCACTTTATTGTCTGCAGATTTTATTTATGATTTCTTCTGATTATAACAAATTATGACAAATGAGAATTGGGTCATAAATAGCTAAGCAATAAACTGTGAGGTTGCTAAGTAACAGGCTTGGATTATATAGTGAAGAGCAGGAATCTGGAATAAGGATAAAAAGCAAACTATTATAGTGTCACTTCTCTGTCAGACTCTTCAGAGCTGCTAAAAGGTTTTTAATTTGCTATAATTTAAGGTACGTTCTTGTATTCATGGCACTTTTGTGTTAGGGGTTTCTTTGTGTGGTTAAGAGAGTTTGCTTGATTGCTATTCTTACCTTACCAGAACAATATAGATTGCATGCCTTTGAATAACAAGAACTAGATACTTTGTTGGATCACACATCTGGGACATTTAAACCGTATTGTGCCAGAGCACTGTGGCATAGCAATGCCATCTGGTAGCAGGCCTTTGGAATTCTGAGGGCTAACAATTGAATATGTGGCAATACAGCTACTGCAGACAGCAACTCCCATAATGCTTAGCTAGACAAAGGGTGTTGTGGCACATACAATCTATAGTAGATAGAGCACAAATGGTTATATTTTCTATAACTTTAAATAACTAGTTGTATAAGTAGGAAACTCCAGATGTTGTTTGACTTCAAACTCCTATCACCCACAGTCAGTCAGACAATATACTTTTCAAGACAATGACAATTGAGGAGTTAAAAGCCTGCAGCCTCATAAACCAAACACTAAAACTACAAAGTTAAATATTAAATTAAAACATTGCAGGCTTAAATGCATAATTTGGTTAGACACCAAATTTAATTTTCTGCATTACTGCATGATCTATTTCAGCACAAACATTTGTCGTAGATTTTACATGTGGGACAGAAATATCTACTAAGTAATGGAACACTGAACATGCCATCTAAACTATGTAGTATAATTAAGTTTATATTTTGGAGTCTCATCTGGAATCAAAACTAATCCTAATAACTAGTGAGGGCGAATAGTTCCCGGCAAACATAGCGTGTTCGCGTTCGCCACCGCGGGCGAACACATGCGTGGTTCGATCCGCCCCCTATTCGTCATCATTGAGCAAACTTTGACCCTGTGCCTCATAGTCAGCAGGCACGATCCAGCAAATTAGCAGCAGACCACCTCCCTCCCAGCATCCATTTTAGATTCATTCTGAAGCTGCATTCTTAGTGAAAGGAGGGAAAGTGTAGCTGCTGCTCATTAGATAGGGAAATTGATAGCTAGGCTAGGGTATTCAGTGTCCACTACAGTCCTGAAGGACTCATCTGATCTCTGCTGTAAGGACAGCACCCCAAATAGCCCTTTTTAGGGCTAGAACATCAGTCTGCTTTTTTTTTTTTCTGTGTAATGTAATTGCAGTTGCCTGCCTGCCAGCTTCTGTGTCAGGCTCACAGTGGATACTGTGCCCATTTGCCCAGTGCCACGACTCATATCTGGTGTCACAATAGCTTAAGCTTGACATTTAAAAAGAAAAAAAAAACGTCACGGTAATAGATTGAATAGCAGTTAGTTGTCTGCCAGCTTCTGTGTCAAGCTCACAGTTGATACTGTGCCCACTTGCCCAGTGCCACAACTCATATCTGGTGTCACAATAGCTTAAGCTTGACATTTAAAAAGAAAAAAATTTTTTTTGACTGTAATAGATTGAATAGCAGTTAGTTGTCTGCAAGCGTCTGGGTGTCAGGCCTTCAGCGTGTGCTCTGCCAACCTCAGCAAGTGTACTTTGCCACTCATATCTGGTGTCTCTATAGAGTGCTTTTACAAAGAAAAAAAGTTTTTCAGTGTAAGCTAATAGCAGTCAGTGTCCATAAAGCGGCTGTCAGGCCTTCAGTGTGTGCTCTGCCAACCTCAGCAAGTGTACAAAGAAAAAACTTTTTTCACTGTTATAGATTGAATAGCAGTTAGTTGTCTTCAAGCGGGTGTACTCTGCAGACCTCTGCCAGTGCACATTGCCACTCATATCTGGTGTCAGAATAGCGTGCATTTAAAACCCAAAAACTTTTTTCACTGTTAAAAGTTTTTCAGTGTAAGCTAATAGCAGTCAGTGTCCTTAAAGCGGCTGTCAGGCCTTCAGCGTGTGCTCTGCCAACCTCAGCAAGTGTACAAAGAAAAAACTTTTTTCACTGTTATAGATTGAATAGCAGTTAGTTGTCTTCAAGTGGGGTAACTCTGCAGACCTCTGCCAGTGCACATTGCCACTCATATCTGGTGTCACAATAGCGTGCATTGAAAACCCAAAAACTTTTTTCACTGTTATAGATTGAATAGCAGTTAGTTGTCTTCAAGCGGGTGTCAGGCCTACAGCGTGTACTCTGCCAACCTCTGCCAGTGCACATTGCCACTCATATCTGGTGTCACAATAGCGTGCATTTAAAAACAAAAAACTTTTTTCACTGTTATAGATTGAATAGCAGTTAGTTGTCTTCAAGAGGGTGTCAGGCCTACAGCGTGTACTCTGCCAACCTCTGCCAGTGCACATTGCCACTCATATCTGGTGTCTCTATAGCGTGCATTTAAAACCAAAAAACTTTTTTCACTGTTATAGATTGAATAGCAGTTAGTTGTCTTCAAGCAGGTGTCAGGCCTACAGCGTGTACTCTGCCAACCTCTGTCAGTGCACATTGCCACTCATATCTGGTGTCACAATAGTGTGCATTTAAAACCAAAAAACTTTTTTCACTGTTATACATTGAATAGCAGTTAGTTGTCTGCAAGCGTCAGAAAGTCACCCCCTTGCCCGGCGTCTGACACGTGGCTTGTCTGAACTATTAGCCCGCCAGCTTTTACCATACAAGCTGTTGGAGTCTGAGGCGTTCAAAAAATTTGTAGCTATTGGGACACCGCAGTGGAAGGTACCCTGCCAAAATTTCTTTGCACAAATGGCAATCCCCAACCTGTACTCGACTGTGCAAAAGGAAGTAATGGCATGTTTGGCACACAGTGTTGGGGCAAGGGTCCATCTGACCACTGATACCTGGTCTGCAAAGCATGGTCAGGGCAGGTATATCACCTACACTGCGCATTGGGTAAACCTGCTGACGGCTTCCAAGCATGGAATGCGTGGCTCTGCAGAGGAGTTGGTGACACCGCCACGACTTGCAGGCAGGCCTGCTGCCACCTCCTCTACTCCTCCTACTCCATCCTCTTCCATAACCTCCTCGGCTGAGTTCTCTTCTGCTGCTGCATCTTGCTCCACATCAACGGCACCCCCCCAGCTCCCCAGGTACTATTCCACATCCCTATTCTGCTCTGTGTCAGTGTGTATCAGGGGCTCTGAGGACAGGTGTCAATCCATATCTGCCAAGTGACCCTATGTAGGGGGAACAGTCTCTATTCTGCTCTTTGTCAGTGTGTATCAGGGATCCTTAGGACAGGTGTCAATCCATATCTGCCAAGTGACCCTATGTAGGGGGAACAGTCTCTATTCTGCTCTGTGTCAGTGTGTATCATGGTCTCTGAGGACAGGTGTCAATCCATACCTGCCAAGTGACCCTATGTAGGGGGAACAGTCCCTATTCTGCTCTGTGTCAGTGTGTATCAGGGGCTCTGAGGACAGGTGTCAATCCATATGTCAAGGTGTCAATATGTCATATGTCAGGTGTCAAGAAGTGTTTTTTCTTCTTGGATTATTGTACTGGGATTGCTGGTCCTGCTCTGGAGCACCCTTGGCCGTTGGGACTGAGTGCGGTTCTCATCACTTACTCTGCTCAATATGTCAGGTGTCAATCCATATCCATTGTGATTTGGGAATGTTAGGTGATTTATGCCCTTTATGGATTAAAACCAGACTCTGCATCAACTGTGTAATTTTCCATGGGAGTTTTGCCATGGATCCGCCTCCGGCATGCCACAGTCCAGGTGTTAGTCCCCTTGAAACAACTTTTCCAACATTCGCCTGCCCATTGAAGTCAATGGCGGTTCGCCCGGTTCGCGAACGTTTGCGGAAGCTCCCGTTCGCGAACCGAAAACTTTGTGTTCGCGACATCACTACTGGTGATACACATGCGCAATGGTGCCGAGTACATGCCGGACATGAGGGGTGATGAGTTACAGCTGATATGGTGAGTTTTTATTGGTAGAGATGTCCTATATATGTTTGTTTTTTGCAATACTTTATGCCTTTGGTGTCCTGATGAAAGCTCCGATCGGGAGCTGAAACGTTGACCTAGTCTGAATCTACCAACAATAAACTGGATGAATCAAACCCAAGAGTGCCGGTAATTTTTTGATCATATATATATATATATATATATATATATATATACACACATACATATATATACACATACATATACACATACATATATGTATGTGTATATATATATAAATATATATATATACACATACATATACACATACATTCATACATACATACACTGCTGTGTGTGTGAGAGTGCTGTTAGTGTGCTGTGTGTGTGAGGGTGTTGTGTGTGTGAGGGTGTTGTGTGTGTGAGGGTGCTGTGTGTGTGTGTGTGTGTGTGTGTATGTGAGAGTGCTGGTAGGGTGGTGTGTGTGTGTGTGTGTGCTGTGTGTGTGTCAGGGTGCTGTGTGTGTGTGTGAGGGTGCTTTGTGTGTGTGTGGTAGTGCTGGCAGTGTGCCGTGAGGATGATGTGTGTGTGTTTGAGGGTGCAGTGTGTGCTATGTAAGGGTGCTGTGTGTAAGGGTGCTGCTAGTGAGCTGTGTGTTTGCTGTTAGTGTGCTATAAGTGTGGTGTGTGGGTGCTGTAAGTGTGCTGTGTGTGAGGGTGCTGTTAGTGTGCTGTGTGTGTGTGAGAAGGTGCTGCTAGTGTGCTGTGTGTGAGGGTGCTGTTAGCATGCTGTGTGTGGGAGGGTGCTGTGTGTGTGAGGGTACTGTGAGGGTGCTGTGTGAGGGTGCTGTTAGTGTACGGTGTGTGTGAGGGTGCTGTGTGTGCGCGGGTGCTTTTAGTGAGCTGTGTGTGTGAGGGTGCTGTTAGTGTGCTGTGTGTGAGGGTGCTGTGTGTGTGTGAGGGTGCTGTTAGTGTGCAGTGTGTGTGAGGGTGGTGTGTGTATGCTGTGTGTTTGTGAGGATGTTGTTAGTGTGCTGTGTGTGTGAATTTGTTTGGAGTGATTGTGTTTGGGGCGTACAGATTAGGCAATAGCCCCCTTCCTTTTTACCTTTTGCCTGGGAGGGGGAATCCTTGCTGCTATCACTGATCCCTGGTGGTCCTAGTGTGTGTGAACTCTAGCCTGCAGGGCTAGAGTTCACTCTCGTGAGATATGAGTGTTGCCGCGGCAAAGCTCTGACCTCACGAGAGGAACCAGGCGGAGCTGCTGGCTAGAGCTTCCTGGGCCCTCTCCTGCCTCCTTCCCTGCCTGTGGGATGGTGAGGGAGATCTTTGATCACCCCACCGGCCTATGGAGGCACACAGCAGGGCCGGTGCTTTGATAGCGCCGGTTCTGCATGGACCGATTCAGTGATCTCCCTTGCTGGCCTCGATCCATGCACAGGCCATGGGGATTAGGGTGTGCCAAGGTACACCCGGCACACCCCGTGCGCACTCCTATGCCCCACACACAGCACACACTGCACCCCCCACCCACACACACACACAAACTGCACCTCACACACACTGCATCTCCTCCCCACACACACACTGCACCTCACACACACACACACACACACACTGCACCCCCCCACACACTATACACCACACATACCCACACACTGCACCCCCCCACACTCATACACTGCACCCCCACACACACACACAATACACCACACACACACACACACACACACACACTGCACCCCTCACACAAAAACACACACACTGCACCACACACACACACACACACACACACACTGCACCCCTCACACACACATACACACACATACACACACATACACACACACTGTATCTTGGTGTCCCAAGTTGGGAGGCACAGAGAGGAGCCATGTCAAAGGGAGCCCGCGAGGGCCCACCTTAGGGTACACCAAGTGCGGCACTTATTGATTACCTGGATGGAATCCTAATATGATGTTATTCCAGCCCCGGCATACTGAATAGTGTACGGGAGGAGTGAGGGGGACCTATTGTCCTCCCCCGGCCCCCACCACTGAGCAGCGTATGGGGGCCTTAAATACCAATAAGTGGGGGAACCTATTGTCCTCCCCCCTGGCCCACATCCGTGAGCGGTGGGTGTGGGCCCTAAATATCAATAAGGGGGGGACCTATTGTCCTCCCCCCTGGCCACCACCCCTGAACGGTGGGTGGGGGCCCTAAATATCAATATGAGGGGACCTACTGTCCCCCTGAGTGGTGGGTGGGGGCCATAAATAAAAATTGGGGGGGGGGCTAATGTCCTCCCCCCTGGCTCCGTAGCCCTGAGCAGAGGGTGAGGGCCATAAATAAAAATTAGGGGTGGGGCCTAATGTCCTCCCCCCTGGCCCCCCACCCCTGAGTGGCAGGTGGGGGCCCTAAAAAAAATTGTAACCGCTCCCAGGTGACTAGGGGTCCCCAAACCCCTAGTCACCCCCCTCCCCCCAAAAAAATAACCCCTACCTACCCCCTCATCCTAAAAATAATGAGGGGGGACCCTTATCTAAATACCTGTAAAAAAAAATAGACTTACCATTTGATGTCTTTTTTCTTCTAAACCCAAAAAAGGCAAAAAAAATCCATAAAAACTGAGCCAAAAAAATAAATCCATTTTCACCCATGGAGGGCTCTGCGCAGACTGAGCTCTGCAGGGCGGAGGAAGGCTTATAAAGCCTTCCCCCGCCCTGCAATTAGGCTCAGAGCACTCTGATTGGTGGGTTTAAGCCATCCAATCAGAGTGCTCTGACAGGTAAATGAAGAGACTGGCAGGTAAGTCTCTACATGTACCTGTCACAGCACTCTGATTGTTTGGCTTGAAATCCACCAATTAGAGTGCTCTGTGTCATTTTATACAGCGTGGGAAAGTTCTTTGGAATTTTCCCACGCTGTGTAATTTGACTCATAACTCTCTGATTGGTAACTTTCAATCCACCAATCAGAGTGTTGTTATGAGTCAAGGGGCTGAATTTACTAATACTAAGTAACCTTTACTTAAAGGGACACTATAGTCACCTGAACAACTTTAGCTTAATGAAGCAGTTTTGGTGTATAGAACATGCCCCTGCAGCCTCACTGCTCAATCCTCTGCCATTTAGGAGTTAAATCCCTTTGTTTATGAACCCTAGTCACTCCTCCTTGCATGTGAGTTGCACAGCCTTCCATAAACACTTCCTGTAAAGAGAGCCCTATTTAGGCTTTCTTTATTGCAAGTTCTGTTTAATTAAGATTTTATTATCCCCTGCTATGTTAATAGCTTGCTAGAGCCTGCAAGTGCCTCCTGTATGTGATCAAAGTTCAATTTAGAGATTGAGATACAATTATTTAAGGTAAATGACATCTGTTTGAAAGTTAAACCAGTTTTTTTTTTCATGCAGGCTCTGTCAATCATAGCCAGGGGAGGTGTGGCTAGGGCTGCATAAACAGAAACAACGTGATTTAACTCCTAAATGACAGTGAATTGAGCAGTGAAATTGCAGGGGAATGATCTAGACACTAAAAATGCTTTATTTAGCTAAAGTAATTTAGGTGACTATAGTGTTCCTTTAATATTAGTAAATTTGGCTGAAAGACCAATTTAGGTCTTTCAGCCTTTTGGTAGATAGCTCCCTGATACTGTGGGAATTAGGGAGCTATCTACTAAGCGGCTGCAAGATGCAGCCGCGGCAATGAATAGGATTGGGTTATTTTACATTTTTATGTTATTTTAAGTGATTTCCCTATCCACATTTGTTTGCAGGGCACTGGTCCTACTCTTACCCCCATTTTACTTCCTTTTGAAACCCTCTTGCCCTTTCCAGGACTTTTTTAGAGCCATTTTTGTGCCCAAAAGTTCAGGTGCCCATTGACTTCAATGGGGTTCGGGTTTAGGGTCAGGTTTGGGGTCAAGTTCGATCCCGAACCCGTACTTTTTTCTGAAGTTCGGCCGAACCCGCAGAACCCGAACATCCAGGTGTCCGCTCAACTCTAGTTACAGCATCTCCCTCCCTGCCTCTCTCTACTCACTGATCCACGGAGGAGCAGCTTTGCACCGAGAGTCCAGACAGCAGCTCCAAGCCTGCGAGATATGGGGACGGTAAGAGACTTGGGGCCGCTGAGACATTGGGACACTGGGAGACATAGGGACACTGGGGAACATGGGGACCCTGAGACACTAGGGACATAGTGGCCCCTAGTCTCTGTGTCCCCATGTCTCCCATCCAGTGTCCCTAGTGTCTCAGTGTCCCCATGTCTCCCAGTGTCCCCATGTCTCCCAGTGTCCTTGGTGTCTGTGTCCTCATGTCTCCCAGTGTCCATTGTGTCTCTCAGTGTCCCTAGTGTCTGTGTCCCTAGTCTTCCAGAGTCCCCTAGTCTCTCAGTGTCCCCATGTTTCTCAGTGTCCCCATGTCTCGCCCAGTGTCTCAGTGTCCCCATATTTCACAGTGTCCCAATGTCTCTAAGTGTCCCTTAGTGTCCTAGTGACATCGGGACACTGGGAGACATGGGGACACAAGCTCTAAGGGACACTGGGAGACATGGTGACACTGAGACACTAGGGACACTGAGAGACATGGAGACACGGGGGGAACCTGGGAGACATGGGGATACTGGGCGACTTTGAGACATGGGAGACATGGGACACTCCCAGTGTCCCCTTGTATAAAATAAAAAATCTCAGGCACTCACTGTGATAGATTTAAGCAGGTTTATTGGACACTGCAACGTTTTGACCTGTACCCAGGTCTTTATCAAGTCTCCAGTGTCCCCTATATACCACAGTGTCCCCTATGCATCACAGTGTCTCAGCGCCCCATGTCTCCCAGTGTCCCCTCGTTTCTCAAAGTCACCCAGTGTCCCCATGTCTCCCAGTGTCCCCAAGATTCTCAGTGTCCCCAGGTCTCCCAGTGTTCCCTAGTATCTCAGTGTCCACATGTCTCCCAGTGTCCCAATGCCCTAGTGACGTGGGTTGACTGGGAGACATGGGGACACAGACACTAAGGGACTGGAGACATGGGGACACAGACATGCTTTTTGTGTATGTTCGCCCCATTCGGCAGTTCTGGTTATGTGATTTGTGTCAGTGGCCCACCCTTTTACCCCATCCATAGACTTCCTGCTTTACTGGACACTGCTGTTAGGGGGTATGGGTTTACTTAAAAGATGAAAGTGTGAGATTAGCATAGGGTATGTGTTTTCTCATAGCTGCATCCTATGAGTTTCCCTCCAGCACCATCTCCATCAGATACATGACGCTTAGGAGGTAGGAATGTTTTAGTGTTTTTGGTCAATAAGATTTTGTAATGAGGCCCATCATAACTGTCAGCACCAGGCCCACTGGGCTCTTAATCTTAATCTGATTGTATTCATTGATACGATTGCCGTACAATGGACGTTTTTACATGTCAAGGCAGACATCTGAGAAAAACTGCAGCTTCTGAAGCTGGAAGACAACATAAAAGATTGCAAATGTCCATTTGCAAATCAGTGCGGTCTGCTACAGCTGTGGCAAATTTTAGGAAGTTAATTACATCTCTATAGATTAAACCTGAGTATCTGGTGAGGAAAATGGAAAGGAAAAAAAACATTCTGACTTCTGAAAAGCAATATGTTTCCTTGAAATCACTCAGGCAAGATTTAGTCAAGTAAAGAAATTAGAATTTACCTTACTTACTTACAAGCAGCCATCTCTAATTATATTTGGTCAAGTAAGAATCCCAGAATATCTCAAAAAATACTTAAGAAATCAGGGAGAAATGGAGGACTGGGATTCCCGGACGTACATGTGTTACATGTAGCCTGTATGCTATCCTATTATTTAGCTTGGGACAAAAATAACAACACTTCTAACTTATGGAAAGGAATTGAAGCCCAATAGTTTTACCCCTTAGTGACCAGACCGCTTTTCAATTTTCTTACCGTTTGGGACCAGGGTTGTTTTTAAATTTCTGCGGTTATAGTCTTTCTAAAGATACCATTTATTTTATCATATCAAACAAATTATAAAATATAATGAAAATAAAATGAAAAACAATTTTTTTCTAACATGGGGGGGTACTGTCATACTCAGGAGACTTCGCTGAACACAAATATTAGTGTTTCAAAACAGTAAAATGTATCACGACAATGATATCATCAGTGAAAGTGCCGTTTGGATGTGAGAATTTTGAAAAACGTCACTTTCACTGACAATATCATTGCTGTGATATGTTTAACCATTTTGAAACACTTATATTTGTGTTCAGCGAAGTCTCCTGAGTATAACAGTACCCCCATGTTAGAAAAAAATTGTTTTTCATTTTATTTTTTGATTATATTTTATAATTTGTTTGATATGATGAAATAAATGGTATCTTTAGAAAGACTATTTAATGGCAAGAAAAATGGTATATAATTACAGCTAAACACAATTATAAAATTATAAAATTAAAATTATAAGGAAAAAATTTAATCAAAAAGCGGAATTTCACAATCTTCTCCGCTAGAACTATTGGAACTTAATGCTAGAGATTTGGATTTGAGCAGTTGGAGCAGATGATGTGTTAGTCATCTCTCGAATATTTTTTCTAAGTGGGTTTTAACTTCCTTCCATCTATTACAGACCATCTATTTTCTTGCCCCAGGGGAAGTATTTACATATCTGAGAGTCAAAAGTTACTCATCTACTAAACAAAATCTAGACTATAAAAAAATAAAAATAAATACTACTCCAGTCAGCAAGATTCTAATAACAGGATCAATCTAAAAAACAAAAATATAATACATAGTGCAAACTGTATATACAAGAAGTAAGCCCCTATATAGGATAAGACTCACAGAATGTTGAGCCGTCCCAGGCTCTATATGATGAGCAGGAGGGTGCGTAAACAGGCTAAAGTGACATCCTGGATGGAGAGCAGCACAGGAATCAGATATGGTAAAACAAAAATCTATTGGGCATACAAATTAAAATAAGGGACAATTAAGCAGTGTAAAATATACAGATAAGTATAGCAAGGCAAATAGCCTAAACAAATAACACAAAATAAATTTTAAAAAGTCCCAAAGAGCAATAAATAAAAGTATGAAACAGCAGACGCGTTTCAACTCCAGCTGGAGTCTTCTTCAGTGCTGAAGTGCTCTCTCCATGGTCGCAATAAAGTATTTACAAAATATAGGTACTAGCCTAGGAATACTGTACAGTATAATGAAAGAAAACAATAAATTAAAACCAATATATAAGGTATAAATACATACAATGAAGATACACATAAAAAGGACCGTATAAATAAAAACCTCTAGCAAAGAGGTGGAGGACAGTTGTAAAGAGATAATCTAACGTAACTATCCACTTGCTTTCTATTTTGCACAGTACTATAAAATTGTCTTCCCCTCTCCAATTAAAAGTTGTTGTTTTTTAAAATAGCCATAAAACTTAACATAGAAGGATCTTTATTATGGTGCTGTAAAAAAAATGATCTGAAACACCCTGTTTGGTGTATCCCCTCTGTAGATTATCCATGAGTTCCGCAACATGGGTTTTAAGATTCCTAATGGTCATTCCCATGTATTGCAGCCCACATGGGCACCAGAGGAGATACACCACATTAGACATATGGCAAGTCAGGATATCGTTGATATAAAATTTTTAACCAGTTAGATTAGATTTTAAAAAAAGGTTCTAGTGTCTTTCGCAAAACTAGACTTTTTACACATTTTACAAGGGTAAAAAACATTTTTTTAATAAAAAGAGAAAGTGGTCTTATTCGGTCTAATAAAACTAGTTACCAAGTCATTTTTAATATATAGCGCCTCAGTAGATTAGGTTTATCTCCAATAATATTTGATCTTAATATTTGATTATTTTGATCTATATTTGATCTTAATATTTGATTATTTTGATAATATCATGATCTGTTTTTAAAACATGCCAGAACTTATTTAGAATATGTATAATATGTCTGGATCCACTATTATAATCTAAAACAATGGGGATACCTCGAGTTAAAATCATTCTTATTCCTATTGTTCTTTTTGGATTTATACTCTAAAACTTGATTCCTATCTAGGGCGCTAACCTCTTGTAACTGTCTATCTAAAAGTGCAGAATCCAAATTTTTAGCTAAAAACTGGTCTTTTAAATAGTTAGCGTGTAAAATAAATTCATCCTTTTTACTACAATTTCGAAAAATCCATTCAAATTTACTTTTCGGAATATTTTGTCGCCAAGGTGCATAGTGACAGCTATCCATGTCTATAAAGCTGTTAGTATCTACTTTTTTTTTTTTTTTTTTTTTTAAAGGTGCAGCTTTTTTTATTCCCATCCTGGATATAAAGTTCAAGGTCTAAAAAAATGCACCTTGTACTTACTGTACTCACATGTAAGCACAATATTCCTTTGGTTTTGATTTAAAAGTTTTAAAAATAAGTCAAGGGAGGGCTGATCGCCATTCCAAATAAAAACCACCTCTATGTACCTGCGATAGTGGACCAGGGTCGCACTCCCAGTACAGTCCCGTAAGAGGAAAGATTCATGCCAGTGGGACATAAACAGATTAGCATAACTAGGTGTGAACCTTGTCCCCATCGCACTACCGATGAGTTGTAACAAATAGGACGCCTCGAACCAAAAATAATTATGGCATAAAATAAATCTAATAGCTTCCAAGATCAAATCTAATTGGCATTCTGAAGAAAATGTGCAACTGTCTTGCAGTCTAACGGATGGGAAATGATTGTATATAAGCTACTGGCATCACAGGTTACTAAATAGTATTCTTCCCTCCACGGATCTTAGTTAATTCCTTAGTGAGCTGGGTAGAGTCCTTAAGGTATGTGGGTTGAGACACCACCAAAGGTTGAAGAAGTCTAACAATATACTGTGGTAGGCGACTCGTTAGGGAGTCTACCCCAGCCACTATGGGTCTAGCGGGGGGGATTTTTGGGGTCTTTATGTATCTTAGGAAGAATATAAAAGACATGGGTCTTAAAAACAGAAATGTTTAAAAAATTTAATTCCCCAAGATTTAAAATATTTAAACTTTTTCCCTTTTCTATTAAAACTTTATAACTTTTAAATAAGGTTTTGATGGGTCCCCTTCCAATGTTTTGTAAGTAATCACCTCTGTTTTGGACAACCACTTTATCGGCTGGCTTTAAAACCAGGCCCTCATCATTCCTTATATTCTTAAGAGCCTTGGGGAATTTTGGGAAAATGGTACATCTACCTATACTAATACGATCTAGAAGTTTAAAAAGGACATTTATTCTGTGAATTCCATGCTTTTAAGAGTTATCCCTGTTTTCTCAATGACCTACCCCGCGTCCGATTGATTGACGAATGCAGTATGAATGCGGATGGAATGCTGATTGATTTTACTAGAAAATATATCTGGTGCATTGCAACTGTTATTAAAACATATATACTTACAATAATGTCAAGTTCTTATTTTGTACTTTATATGCATCAGACTCTAATAAAGATGATATAAATAAAAAAAAGAAAGGAAGTTCCGACTTACCTGTATAGTTACAACTTCTCACTGTTGACCTCTGCTGAAACTGGGTGGGTGTTTTAAAACTATATTGATGCTTACCCACATCATGAGGCAATGACAGATGGCCCTCACATGACAAATAATATAAGCCATATCCTATACTGGTTCAGATAATTATAACTTGTTAGAAGCAGAAAATCTAGAATTAACTCTGAAGTTACTAAGATATAGACGTGCTGAATCTAGCAGATATAAAAAGTATTTCCTCCAGCAATATATTAGTGTTACCTCTATCCTTAGCACTGTCGTGTGTCTGCATCACAAATACAGCCTTTTGCTCTTGGTTTACTCAGCATGTGCTATACATACATGGTCAAATGAATCAGTCATATGGATGGCTTTGCTTGCTATCAGAGCATAAACCGTAATATTGTTGCCAAATGTCAAATTTTTTGCTAGGACAGTGCTGCATTTTTGACTCCTGTCATGTGAAAATGGGTCCGTAATATTCTAAAATTTCACAGGCAGTTTTGCTCTGACAGTGATGTGCAAGGGCAGTAATTACAGTGATGTGTTATTGGCAGGTTTCAAAATGCATGATACAGCTCCCCAGTGGAAAGCACAAGACAGGGCAGAAGAGTCATGGTTTACCCTAAGTGGGGCTGGAGAGAAGCTGTCAGTCAGCCTGACATGCACAAGCCAGGTTGGTCAGCTCACATTATACATGGACCTACTCTTTCCCCCACTCATTGCTGTCCAGCTTCTGGCCTGACTATCTTTGGTCCCAACTCAAGAAGACCCAAAGTTGGCAGATATGCCGTAAATACAACCATCTGCCCCCTAATTTGCAGGCATCATCATAACTACATAACTTGCTAAATATATAAAAACAGTGACTGAATCTTTGACTTCTGCGTATGTGGCTTAAAGAGCCACTCTATAGACATCACAACCACTTCAACTCATTGACGTGGTTATGGTGCCTGGAGTCATCTGGTACCATGCCATTTTTCAGTGGTTAACTGTTTTTGAATGGTTTGACGTAGCACAAGGTTCCATAGCAACCCATAGTCTGGCTCCTCTCTGTTTGCTGTTTTCCACATGCAAGCACCATAACCAACAAAAACACTTAACTGTTCTCACTTAAGTGAGATGGAGTGTTGTGGTGCCTAGAGAATCATTTTAAAGTACAGGTATTGATTCAGCTAGTCATTACAAAAGGTCCTTTGTCAAAGAAACAAGGACCTGAAATCTGTTTTATGACTGGAATGGAAATACTCAGGCAATGATAAAAACTCAGAACCCAATATTCATATAGAAAGAAAGAGTGTAAGAATGAAAAAAAGAGAAAGAAAAGAAGACGGGGCATGTCTGAGAAGGATGGAGAGATAGGAACAGGGCCGGTGTGTCCATAAGGCGGCACAGGCAGCCGCCTTAGGGTGTACCGGCTCTGGGGGCGCAAGACGTCTGTGACCGGCAGGAGGTAAGCGTAAGTGTATGTGTGAGTGAGTATGTGTTTGTCTGTGAGTGTGTGTGTCTGTAAGTGTATGTGTATGTCTGTGAGTGATTGTATGAATGTGTGTGCATGTGAGTGTATGAGTGTGTCTGTCAGTGTATGAGTGTGTTTGTCAGTGAGAGTATGTTTGTCATTGAGTCTGTGTGTGACTATCAGTGTATCTGTCAATCAGTGTGTGTCTGTCAGTGTGTGTGTGAGTGTGTGTCTGTCAATGAATGAGTGTGTGTCAGATCAGTGAGTCTGTGACTGTCAGTGATGTCTGTGTGTTTGTCATTGAGTGTGTGTGACTGTTAGTGTGTATACACCACTGAGTGTAGTGTGGCGGAGCGGAGCGTGGTACGGGAGCTTCTGTTTCCTGTACCTGGCCAGACTGACAGGAGGTGCTCACTGATAGAGCACTTCCTGTCAGTCCAGCCGGGTATATAAAACTGAAGCTCCTGTAGAGGATCTGCTCCACTTGGCAACGCTACAAGAGATGTAGGAGGCACACCAGGAAGGGGGGTGGGGGATGCACCAAGGGACAGGGAGGGGAGGGAAACACCAAGGGACAGGGAGGGGAAGGTGGAGGTGGAGGGGAGAGGAGCACTAAGGGACAGGAAAGGGAGAGGGGCTGGTTAAGAGGCACATAGGTGAAGGTGTTATTTTTAGAGGCGGAAAAAAGCATCTTTGCCTATGTATCAAAAAATCCTTGCACCGGCCCTGGATAGGAAAGAAGGAGAGAGCCAGGCAGGCCAAACTTGGGTTTCCAGCCAGAAGAAAACACATACAAGCAAAACTGGCCAGACCAACAGGAGTCCAGACTGACAGGGTTTAAATGTGTGGAAGAATAATCAAACCAGAAGGCAAAGTATTTTTCATAGTGCTGATGTAGCATGGTGTTGAGTTCCTTGATATTGCAGACATGTTCAACTTGGGAGATCCACTGTTGAAGCTCAGCACCTCCAGATGGGCCAGGATAAAGGACTTTGCAGCCTGAGAGAAGACATTGTGTTTTACTATATCTCTGCTAGATGTAATTACTAGATTAATCTTCATTTCTATGTTAGCTAGCTATCCAATGAAACAAATTCCTTATTATAAAATGAATGACAAAAATGAATGTGCTTAAAAACAAGTAGTGATAACCATTTTAATATGTATTGCATGAACAAAATCAATACAGCAAAGTAACTAAACAATGTATACAATTGAGAAGAAAAATATAATATGTACAAAATATCAGTTTCTACAAATCACTAACTTAAAGGGGGATTAATCAATGTGCCTGTATATGTTAGATACAACATGTAGATTAGATCACAGTAAGTAATGCTAAGAGGTGTTCTTTTAAAAAAACAACATTTTTTTTAGTTCTTCAACACTTGCTTTGGATTTGTTTTGTTTTTTTTACATTTTTTGTTTGTTTGTAATTTACGGGTGGGGGAGGTGTATGCATTAGATTTAGTACATACACACTTCCTTTCAGCAGCGCTACATATATTTAAAACAAAATCATGATTGACTAAGCTACTTCTTTTATGATAGCTCATTGCAGAAGCTGAAAAGCTAATGGATTTGTAGCAAATGCAAACACTTCAAATTGTAATATGTTTATCTTTCTTATTTTAATATTTTTTTTTACATTTAATGGTTATTGAATTATCTATATAACAAATTTTAAATAAATGGGTCATCTACACTCTAGAGTTTCACTTAACCTTTCTGTTTCTAACCCCTTTTTATCCAGAACTTTTCCCATCTCCAGAATTATTTAAGAGATTTTTTTTAAGTATGCCTTAGTTGCCAAGCAACAAGGATATAATTTAAATAGTAATACCCCATGTGACTAAGAAAGCTAATTTTGCCCTAGTTATCTTCTGCATTGACCATGGGATTATCTAACACTTAATATAGCTGACATTCCGTTATTGCATATTTTTAGAACAGGGCAGTTTATTAAATACAAACATACAGCAAATAGGCCAGAATGGAAGTATTGAATGCTAATTAATTAAATTAAGAAAATAAGCATTCTGACAGATGATGAAATAAAGACTGCAATAAAAAAAATTATGAAGTGAAATCAGTTGAACAAAAGGCCACCAGACATAATGAAATAAAGCATAACAGAAGTGATGCCTAGTAAAGACAAGTTAATAAGTGTAGATGTGATTGTATTATTTATATTTGTAAGTAGAGTCAACATTTAGTATAATGTTGGTTTTCTGACATTTTATTTCTTTTCCATTAACAGAAAATGTAGCCTGCAATTCTCATTGCAATTATACTACACATTTCAAAATTCTGTGTCTTTTTTTTGTTGTTCATCTTCTAAAATATTAACTTTAAAATGCCAATATCAAATTTGCAATAAATGAAATATACATTCTGGATTGTTTTCAGTTATTTGTAATACTGGAGTGCCGGGCCAGACTGGGACAAAAATGCAGCCCATGCAGGTAAAGGCAGAGCAGACTACTTAAAGTGACTGGGCCAGAAAAAGGGCATGCTATGTCATTAATAATGCCCACTCCCCAACATGAGTATACTCGCTGTGGTGATATATGTGTTTGTGGGCTGCTTGTGGGATTGTATGTGTGTAGAGGAGACTGTTTGTGATGTAGTATGTGTAAAAGGTTTTG
This sequence comes from Pelobates fuscus, assembly GCF_036172605.1. NCBI lineage: Eukaryota > Metazoa > Chordata > Amphibia > Anura > Pelobatidae > Pelobates > Pelobates fuscus. Next base: position 191,503,692 of record NC_086319.1, on the reverse strand, counting down.
CTTGTAGCTAAGGGCTGTAGCGTTTGTGTGTTTTTCTATGTTGTTAAGTATGTGCATATTTATAGGGCCTGTGAAACATGTGGGCCTAGGGAGTATTGTGTGTGCATGGAAGGGTTGTACTGTGTGCGTATCTATGGGCTGCAAGCGGTTACATTGAGTGTGTATCTAGGAGCTTTAGTGTGTATGCTTATAGGAGTTGTAGTGCACATGTGTGTATCGGTGGTAATGAGTGTACAGGGGGTTTATTGTACAGATGTTGTAGTGTGTGCATAGGGGTATAGTGTGTATAGTGAATGCTTTAAGGGTGTAGTATAATTTGTGCACAAGGGGTGTAGTGTGTGTATAGGTGTATAGTGTATGTTGTGCCTAAAATAATCAAGGATGAGATTTATTTAATCATTGGGCCCTATATATTCGGCAGCAGTCAAAAAATCTCTGAAGATATTCCAACTTGATGAAATGCAATCATTTGACTTTATAGTTGCTATTTGTTTTTATTGATTTTATTTTTGTTGCATTTATATTGCTTTTTTAACTGCTTGCACATCTAATGGCTCAACATCTTCTCCTCACACAGAGTTTTTCTCCTTCCATGTGGTCCACTTGCAGTAGAGATATGCCTGTTTCTTTTATTCTCTTCTAAGCATATTTACCTATTAAATTATGTTTTTGTAATAAAGTATTGTTGTTTTCTTGTGTTATTCATCTCAAGGTGGCTGAGAATTGAAGATAAGCTTGAATTAATCCCCTCCCCCTTCTCATAGGTGTCAAACTGTATTACATCATATTTAGTTTGTTTTTACATCCTAGATACCTCTATACAGTAACGATACTATCCAGTCTTGTTTTAATAACCTGTTCCCTAACATTGTTTGCAGGTTGTTGTTTTTTACTTTTATTGGCACATTTTCATTACATTGGATGCCATATCTTTTTTATATACTAGATATTTTCACCAATTTATATATGTTCACTTTTGTTTGGTGTTTGTTTGTGAGGTAACACTTTAGAGGGTTTTCGATTATTATGTTTCACTTCATAGTGGTATCCTGTTTACTTTGTATATTTGGTATCCTGTTTACTTTGTTTTATTCTCACTATCATCACTATGTAATGAAAACAAAATATTTGTGAAACCAAATACTAATATTTGGTTTCACTAAATGTAATGATGAAATTGAAAAGAAGAAATCAATACTTTGTTCAATAATCAATCAAATGACACATATCACTTTAAACATTACATTTCTAAAATTAAAATACTAAATTAAAAAGACACAAATGGTGGGAAATAGCTTCACTTGAACAATATTTAGCTTTTGTTTTTTCAATTATAATGTTTTATTGAGATTTTAAAATGGTTACATACAAAATCATACAAGAAAAAACATTCAAAATTTTATATTCAATTATGCATTGCTTAATCAATATTCCTGCAACTAGATATCTTACATCTAGTTCCTTTTCTCTCTTTCTCTATTTCACGTTCTGTTTTTGCCCCTTTGATTGACTCTTTCTTTTCTATTTTCTAGGGTTATCTAGTTGAAATTTAAAAGGTTTAAATGTTATGGCTGGTTTTGATAAAGTGACAATTTTGATTGTTATCAGGGTGGCAGGAAGCTAAGGGACATATATCGAATGTATTTAGGTATGTATTAAGCAGATATCTAATATTTCCCTTTCTCTTGACCCTTCTCTTTTTTTTTTCCTTCCTTTCCCCTTTCTTTATCCACTTTCCTTTTTTTCTCCCTAGAAAAATATATAGTCCATAGTGGTCTGCATATGAATTAAATATTTGGTCTATTTGACTATAAATCTTTATGTACATACATTTAACCTGTTTTTCTATAGAAACCTTTGCAATATCTGTCCTTGTGGGCGAAGATGTGATTTTCCAACTTCTAGCCATAACTGGCTTGGTAGCCAACAATATGTATCTTTTGACTTTATCTCAAAGGGATTAAGAATTTTAAAGATGCCAGCTTTTGTGTTGGAGGACCAACCAGTCATGGAGGAATGGTTTTGAGTGAGTGCTGAATGCTCAAGAAAATATGTACAGTCTAATAGATTCCCAAAAAAGGTTTCTAATAACTTTGGAGTAAGAGAGTGAGAGATTTATAGAGTAGAGACAAACATTGCAACCTATAGAGAAACTAAAACTATACAAAACAAATATAAGGATCTAAAAGAGAAAATTACATCAAGAGATGATAGCATATCAAATGTAAAATCATCCACATTTAACCCCTTAAGGACACATGACATGTGTGACATGTCATGATTCCCTTTTATTCCAGAAGTTTGGTCCTTAAGGGGTTAAACGGACATGGATGACTATAGAATGGAAAACAGAAAAATCGGATTAAATCTAGTTGATTCAGCAATGCAAAAATCATACCAAAAATCATACCTAAAATTCTTCCACAGAATCTCAATAGGATGGTAATACCAGGACAAATAGTTTCAGAAGAAAACATAGACCAATACATACTAAAGATCCAGACTCAACACCATTTTCTCTATTGAAACAACATCACTCACCCACTATTTTGAGATTAAATGAATATGAAATTTTATTTTACACAAGGGGCAAAAACAAAAGAAAGACAGAATTAATCCATCATTTTCAACAAAATACAGATCCCACAGTCTAAGACTTACCTATCAAAAAATACAAAGATAAAAGAAAGAGAGGAGACATTACACTTACCGAATCCCTGCTGACAAAACTAGAACACCCTGAGGACATAGTCAATGTATGAGGACTTGAGCTAACCACACACAACATGTCCCTTTTGTCAGGATTACAAGTTGATCCAGCACACAGTACTGTGTCACACATAGGACTAAGGATAACGACTAACTGGATCTTAGAATGGCCGGACTTAACGTCTCCAAGAATAGTCAAAATACTTGCCGAGGTCAGGGACACAGAATCAGACACAAAGATGAAGGAAAGCCAAAAGTCAAGGATACCAGATATTAGGGAAGTCAAAACAAAGCCAAAGTCAAATACCAGAAAATCAAGATCAGGAGCGCACACGCGGATAACCATAGGAATGAAACCACGACAGGGCAATGAGCAAAAGGAGAATTGGGTTTAAATACCCCTCCTGTGGATCCAATTGGCAGTAACCGTCTTTTGACCCCAAAAGTAATTAACAGGTTTCCATGTGCATGATTGCTGCTCGGCACAACTTTCAGGACGGTAATGCTGCTAGGCACAACTTTTCCTGTCAGGACAGTAAAGGCCATAACCACATTTTTATGTGCGGATGAATATGTGACACCTTTTAGCTAAAGGACTTAAGTATGCACCCACTATAGGACCAAAACCTTTCACTTTATTTTTGCATAATTAAAGATTATTTTTAAAAAATTGGCCATATAGAGATTTCTTAAAACATATTCCACTCGTACATTAACTCAGATGCTAATATTCTAGATAATATCCAAGATACCCAAACCACTTCTATTATCCATTCTAATTTGAAACAAAAGGCCAATTTTATCCATGGTCAGAAAAGAGAGCATTTTTATAAATATGTTACATAGTTACAAAGCTGAAAAGAGACTTGCGTCCATCAAGTTCAGCCTTCCTCACATATGTATTTGCTGTTGATCCAAAAGAAGGCAAAAAAGCTGGTTTAAAGCGCTTCCAATTTTGCAACAAACTTGGAAAAAAATCCTTCTTTCAGATATCTCCTTGGATCAAGCAGCTATTACCCCACTAATTAGAAATTATGTCCCTGTATGTTATGTTTTTGCAAGTATTCATGCAGTTGCTGCTTAAACATCTGTACATACTATGATAAAGCCAACTCTTCGGGCATAAAATTCCATATCCTTATACTTCTTACTGTAAAAAACATTTTCTTTGCCTTAGATTAAATCTCCTTTCTCTCAGTTTAAAAGCGTGACTTTGTGTCCTATGTATAGCCCTGTTTATGAATAGATTTTCAGATAATGGTTTGTACTGGCCCCGAATATATTTGTATAATGTTATACTATCCTCTCTGAGGCGCCGTTTTTCCAAACTAAAGAGATTTAAATTTTTTTTATCTTTTTTTGTAACTAAAATGCTTTATTCCTTTTATCAATTTTGTAGCTCGTCTCTGCACTTTTTCTGGTGCCATGATATCCTTCTTTAGAACAGGTGCCTTAAATTGCAAAATATATTCATAATCTTATAAAGAGGCAAAGTTATATTTTCATCCCGAGAATTTATGCCCCTATTTATACATGACATAACCTTACGGGCCTTAGCAACTGCAGATTGACATTTCATATTGCTGCCTAATTTGTTGTCTATAACAATTCACAAATGCTTCTTGTGTGTGGTTATCCCTAATTATAAAGAGGCAAACTTATATTTTCATCCCGAGAATTAATGCCCCTATTTATACAAGACAAAACCTTACTGGCCTTAGCAACTGCAGATTGACATTGCATATTGCTGCCCAATTTGTTGTCTATAACAATTCACAAATCCTTCTTGTTTGTGGTTATCACTAATTAACTACCATTTAGGATGTAAGTTGCTTGTGCATTCCTGACCCCAAAGTGCATAACTTTGCATTTCTCTACATTAAATTTTATCTGCCATTTTAGTGCCCAGTCCCCCAATCTATCTAAATCCATCTGCATCAAAGCAATATCCTGCTCACATTTAATTACATTACAAAGTTTTGTGTCATCTGCAAACACTGAAGTATGGCTTTCAATGTCTATTGCAAGATCATTTTTAAATAGAAGCGGCCCCAAAACAGAACCCTGAGGGACACCACTTACCACTTTTGTTCAGCTTGAATATTTACCATTAATGACAACTCGCTGTACTCTATCCTTAAGCGAATGTTCTACCCAAGTACAAGAATATTCATCTAGATCAATTTTTTGGGTTTGAAGACTAACCTATTGTGAGGAACCATATCAAATGCATTGGCACATCCACTGCAACACCCTGATCTATGCTGCTACTTACTTCTTCATAGAATGCAACTAGGTTAGCTTGACATGACCTATGTTTCATAAAACCATGCTGATTATTGCTAATAACAAAGTTCTTCCCAATGAATTCCTGAATATTATCCCTTAATAGCCCTTCAAATATTTTCCCAGTTACAGAAGTTAAGCTCACAGGCCTATAATTTCCAGGCAAGGATTTTGAACTCTTTATATATAGGAATGACATCTGCCTTCCTCTAATCCTCCGATACAATAACTGAAACAAAAGAATATTGAAAGATTAAATACAGAGGTTAATTATTGCCCCACTTAGCTCCTTAAGTACTTGTGGGTGAATACTGTCAGGCCCCGGAGCTTTATTTACATTAATTTTCTTTAACTGCTGTAGCACCTTGTCTTGAGTCATCCAATCACAAGTTATCTGCTAGTTTTTTGCAGCTAGATTCTAATAAGATTTGCAATAAGATTCTCAACAATAACCCTACTAAAGACCTCCAACAAGAACTAATAGATCTATTACAAACAGGCCTAGAACAGAACATTATTTCCAGAGAAGAATCCCGTTCATTTTAACCTATCCAGTAAAATCGCATTTTTTTATTTCCTACCAAAAATCCATAAGAATGTATTATTTTCCGCCCGACTGTCCAATAGTCAGTGGTATCAAATCTCTTTCATGTAATCTATCGGAGTACTTCTTTTTTCCTTCAACCATATGTTTCTTCCAGTCCATCACATATAAAAGACACAACATATATTTAGCAAGAACTACAGAAATCTACAGTGGAAACCTAATTATTTCTTGGCAACAGTGGATGTTACTTCTCTTTATTCTAATATACCCCATAATAAAAGTGTGGAGATCATAAGATAAATAATAATACAACAGAAGCAGCTTTGCATCACTCAAATTGACTTTTTTGATAAAATGCATTCAATTTGTACTGACAAAAAAGTATATTTTGATTTCATACCAAATACATTTTGCAGCTGTGTGGTGTCACCATGGGAACAATATTCACTCCAGGTTTTGCCTACTTATATGTTTCCCATTGGGAATCTCAACATGTTCGTTTGGGAGACATTCTTGTAGGGAGTCTTGTTCTGTGGTGACACTATATAGATGACGCCCTGGTCATATGTGAAGGTGAGCACAATAGTCAGAATGATTATAATTTGCAGTCTACATCCTCTATACATACAGAATAAATTAACTTCTCAGACATAACTATATATATATAGAAAAAAGTCAAATTAAAACTAAAACATTTTTCAAGCCAATTGATTGCAACACAGCAATCAAAAATACAAGTTTACATCACTCATCATGGCTGGTGAATATCCCCAGAGCAAAAATGACACACCTCATAAGAAATTGTTCAGATATGCAAGTATTCGAAGATCAATCAAATATTATCAAGTAAAGATACACAGAGATGGGTTACGCTATAGGTAGAATGGAAATTGATGAATTAATGGTCAGGAATCTTAATAGATCAGATCTTCTTGTGGATAATTAGATCAGAAATACATTTTGACTATGCTTTCATCACCTAATAAAATATGCATAGAATTAAGAGAATCTTGAGAAAACATTACAGATAGAATTAAAAGTCAATTGGCACCTTGTCTTTTACCAAAAACAATTAACAACAATTTAATACCAAAGCCCATGGCTTTGACAGATGTGGAAAATGTTCCAAGAAAGGAAAACAATTAATGTGTTATCTTATACCCAAATGTAATACACCATTACTTATACCCAAATGCAATATACCATTAAAACGTTTTTGCAATGTTCCACCACACATACAATTTATTTATTACAATGTAGATGCGGTGCACAATATGTGGGTAGGACCACATGGAAATTGCACATGAGATTTCTGGAACATTTTAATAATATCCGTAAAAATAAAGATCATTGTGTACCGACACATTGTAATTTGTGTCCGGATTTTAATTGGAAAAATTTAAAGCCATAGGTAAAGATAGGGTAAGAGTTTATGTGAATTGGAGAGGTGGTAATAGGTTATAAGAAGTTGCTGTGAAAGAGGCACAATGGATTTATAATTTGAAAAGTTTAAATCGAGGATCAAACCTAGCGATTGATTTAATATCTTTTACTTCCTCTCTGTTCTCTTTTGGTTTTGGGGTTAAAGTCCTGTTATTATTGATTTGACTATGGTTTTATAGCCTTTGGGAGTTCATGGCATTTCATTCTGGTGATTCATATATTTCTATGTATGTGTTAGATTTACTTTTAGATTACATTATTTTTTCACTTTTACTTTTATTACGCATCCCAAGGGGGAACACAGAATAATGGCCCCTTATGTTCAGTATTTCCAGGACGCTATGATCAGTTCACATACGTCAGGCGCCGGTGACGTACATAACGTATACGCCATGGAGAGATATGTGTAACACGCAGGTGTGATAAAGGAGCATTGACAGACTGGGAGAGAACATTGCGTTCCACAGCAGAACGCACCCTGTGCCTAAAGCATCAAGGAAGAGATTCACTTAATTACAGCACCCCATATATTTGGCAACAGTATTCAAAATCAGCATATCCCCGACAAAGTCCCGACCGGACAAAATGCGTTGGATTATTTTACTTTATAGATGCTGCTTGCTTTTATTGATTTTTATTTTGGTTGAAATTATTGTTTTTCACTGCTTGCACATCCACTGGTTCGACATCTTCTTCTCACACAGAGATCTTGTCCTTGCAATAGGACCACTTGCAGTGGAGATATGCCTTGTAAGTGCATTTGCCCATTAAATTATATTTTCAAATACAGTTTTTCACTATACTGCTGTTTTCTCAATGTGGCTGAGGAGAAACACCCAAAATGGGGAGACAAGCTTGAATTAATTTTTATTTTGTGAGTGCATATCCACCCCCATCCCACATAAGTCTCAACCTATATAACATCATATGTGATCTTTTGTATATTATATATCCACATCAAGTTAAGAAACACTCTAGTATTGTTTTTAGAATCTGTTCCCTAACCCTGTTTTCAGGTTGTATTTGTACTTTTACTCGCACATTTTCATTACCCTGAGTGTCAAATATATTTTATATACTAGATCCCTCTACAAATTTATATCTGTTTCTTTTTGCCCGGTTGCAGCCTGTAATTTAAGCTCCCCTGAAGTCTAACGGGCATTTGCCCTGTTTGCCTAATGGCCAGTCCGGGCCTGCTGCAGTACATATCCATGAAGTGATCATTTGATCAACAAAATAAATATGGGGACCTTTTTGAGTTCCACTATACTTTGTGACTATAGAAGTCAACAGTCGGTTTCTGTGTGTACGTGCATCAGTGTCTTCTGTGTATAACTGTGTGTGTCAGTGTCCTCTGTGTGCGCGTCAGTGTCAACTGCGTGCAAATGTGTGTGTGTGTGTGTGTGTGTCAGTGTCCTCTAAGTGTAAGTATTATGTGTGTATTATATTTTCTATGGGGACTTTTATACTTCAGATTACTAGTTAGTTAATACACTCCTCCTTACATACAAAATATTCATATTATGTCATATTTATTTAAAAAATAATCTTACCACCTTTAACCAGGCTTGTTCTCCAATACAGGATTAATTGTTTCAATTGGAACTTAAATCAATAGAAATTACTTTCTCGGAGCAGGGTACTTTGAAATTTGTTTAGAATCTGTTGGCGCTATATAAATTGCAATAATAATAATATATTGTAAAGCGCTACGGAATCTGTTGGCGCTATATAAATTGCAATAATAATAATATATTGTAAAGCGCTACGGAATCTGTTGGCGCTATATAAATTGCAATAATAATAATATATTGTAAAGCGCTACGGAATCTGTTGGCGCTATATAAATTGCAATAATAATAATATATTGTAAAGCTCTACGGAATCTGTTGGCGCTATATAAATTGCAATAATAATAATATATTGTAAAGCGCTACGGAATCTGTTGGCGCTATATAAATTGCAATAATAATAATATATTGTAAAGCGCTACGGAATCTGTTGGCGCTATATAAATTGCAATAATAATAATATATTGTAAAGCGCTACGGAATCTGTTGGCGCTATATAAATTGCAATAATAATAATATATTGTAAAGCGCTACGGAATCTGTTGGCGCTATATAAATTGCAATAATAATAATAATAATAATAATAACCTGCAGGGGCACTTCTCTGTAAAAAGTTGAGAAACACTAATGAACACTACACTACATTGTTATTTTCAAATAGGACCAGAGGTTGCACACTCATTTGGTCCCAGTAATGGCAGAGGATGCACAGTCTTAAGGAAAAATGACAATATTGGCTATAAAAATGTTATATCATAAAATAAACAGTTGTCTACCCACCTCAGGACATTCAAGTACATGAAAAGCACAATGAATATAAATAAGGGCAAACAAAAAAAATAAATGATCACTTGTTTAATGAAGCCATAGCATGTTTAATTTAGGATAAAATACATAAAATCAAATAATTAGACTGATTGCTTGCAGAAATGTTGCCACCTACCAATAGATGTCCAAACTTACTGAACTGGTAAGAGAATATTAGATCAGCAACAATGGTTGCCTGAATGTCTCTATTATATGTCTAAGGAAGAAGTACCACATTAAAGGAATATTTGTAAATGTTACCTCCTAGAGTTAGTTGGGCTGTTTACATTTCAGGATCCCTGTTTTAGTTGGAAAAAAAATGTTAAATTAACTCTTTACTTACCTGCAATCCAGCACAGAGAGAGCCTCTACTGAGCAGTCCAGTATGCTTACTGTAAGGTCATCAGGTTTGATGACCATTTTGTCCAATCACATGCTTCTCATAGATACATAAGCACAGCAATCTCCGTGTTGTGTCAATCAAATGATTCTCATAGAGAAGCATTGATTCCAATGCTTCCTGGTGGGAAGCATCACAGGACATTTAACATCTTCACAAAATTCATGAGTACATGGAGAGTCAAGAACTGAGCCAGACTTAATTTTGACTGCGGTAGGACCATGTAGTGAATGCAAGGGAGACAGCCACTAGAGACGTGTTTAACCCCTTAAGGACTTTGCCAAATGTACACGTTGTGATCAAAACAAAAATGTAAACAAAACCTTAAATTTGACTACATGTCTGTTCAGGCATAATTCACCTCTTTCATATTATGTGAACCCACATTTATCATATATAATTTTATTCAGGGGAAACAGGGCTTTCATTTAGGTATTAAACATAATTTAATATGAATAAAATATAAAAAAATGGGAGAAAATAAGAATTTGTAAAAAAAAAAATTAGCTCTACGTGACATTTTAACTGTGAATGTCATAATACTGTTTGCTTTTACTGCAATAAAATATACATATTTGTATTCAGCGATGTCTCACGTGTAAAACAGTACCCTCTATGTACAGGTTTTATGGTGTTTTGGGAAGTTACAGGTTCAAATATAGCATGTTACATTTTTAATTTTTTTCACATTGAAATTCGCCAGATTGGTTACGTTGCCTTTGAGACCTTATGGTAGCCCAGGAATGATAATTATGCCCATGACGCAATACCATTTGCAATAGTAGACAACACAGGGTATTGCGAATGGGGTATATCTAGTCTTTTTTAGTAGCCACTTGGTCACAAACACTGGCCAAAATGTATGTTAATATTTGTTTGTGTGTGAAAAATGCAGAAAACTAATTTGAATGCCAAATTTGGCCAGTGTTTGTGACTAAGTGGCTACTAAAAAAGACTGGACATACACATTTGCAATACCTTGGGTTGTCTACTATTGCAAATGGTATGCCATCATGGGGGTAATTTTCATTCCTGGGATAAAAACCTGTACATATATACATTTTAAAATACAGTTTGAATGAAATGACACATATATATTTATTTTATTTATGTTTTTATTATTTTTTCATTTTATTTTTTAACATATTTACATCTATATTTATTTTATATTATATATATATAAATGTTTCTATAATAATTAAATATATATATATATATAGAGAGAGAGAGAGAGAGAGAGATAATTTTTTTGACAATCTTTATTTATTGGATTATTCAAAAGAAGTAACAAAGATCAGTCAGGAACAAAACAATAAGTCTGGTTAAGCGACTGTGTTCTTACAAGGATCTGTGATAACAACAGTACATTCCCATCAGTTGGTACACATAATTGAACCCGCCCAAGTTTAGGCTAGTATCCGTGGTTTTAGAGTGCTCTTTTGTCGCTAAACCTGTGACCCGTGCATTTGCGGGATTCTCTGCCTCGCGCTCTCCCAAGTCTAGTATATGTGTTCTGGCTTTCTTTCATAGGTAAGCTTTCGCTAGTGCGCTCCCCTAGCCTCATCTTTTTGCAGGTGCATTAGTCAAGAATTTACCTTTTCATTTTGGGTTTCTTCTATGTTCCGGGATTTGGAGGTTCTCATTCCTTGTACCTATCTAGGTGCTACCAACTGTCTTATGTTATCTATCCTAGCGGGCATTGGGGCTTGTTGGTGTTGGGAGTCTGTCCAAGTGGATACTGAGGCTCTCTTTTGTCAGTACTGGTCATGGGGGAGACTGTCCATTGTCTGTGTGTGAGTTGCGAGTAGGGCTTTGTCTGCTCATACGGCTAAGGGTGTGGGGGGGAAGTAGGGTATGTGTTATGGGACTCTGCGTGTCTCAGCTATGCTGTCTCGAGGGATGCAATCCTGTTAGCCTTGAATGTAACCCATGGATACCAGGTCAATGCACACTGCTCTGGTCTCCCGTGTAGGTCGGCCGTCAGGGTTTCCATTGAGTGTATGTCCTCCACTGTCGTAACCCACTGCCGTAAGGTGGGTGCTCCTGGCTGTTTCCACATCTTTGGGATGAGGGACTTGGCTGCATTGAGCAGCGGTAGCATCAGGGATTTCTTGTATACTTTCAGTGGGTTGCGGGTGTGGTGTAAGAGCATTGTTAAGGGTTTCAGGGGGGCCTCGGAGCCTGTGATTTTGTGGATTTCCCCTCCAATCTGTTCCCAGTATGGGGCGATTATAGGGCATGTCCACCACATGTGGATGTATGTGCCGGGATGTGTGCCACATCGCCAGCATACGTCCAACGTGTTGACGTGAATGCGGTGTAGTATGTCAGGCATTCTGTACCAGCGTGTTAGTATTTTATAGTTTAATTCTTGAAATTTCGAGCTGATGGAACATTTGTGAGTGAGGGTGTAGATCTTGTCCCATTCTTGGGCAGTGAGTGACTCTCCCAGTGGTCCTTAAACCTAAGCACCACGTCCCTGTTGGTCTGAGTCATGAGTAGGGTGTAGAGAGTCGAGATTTTCCTGGTGATATGCGTGCGGTGCACGCACAATGTTTCAAAGTCGGTTAAGGGTCTGTGTAAGTGCCCCCGTCCCGGCAGGGTTGAGTAGTATGTTTTTATTTGATGGTATCTGAATTGTTCAAGGGGTGTCGGTGTCATGTCAGGGCATAGTTCTCCGAGTGTTTTGAGGCCTATCTGAACCATACCACTGGTGTATGTACTTCCAGTCAGTCGGTTGGAATCCAGCTAAGTCGCAGCGGGATAATGTATTTGCCAAGTCCGGGTTATGTATGATGGGGGTCAGGGGACTGGGTGAGGTGGTGAGTCGCAGTCGGCATCATGTCGCCATCCAGACCCGTAAGGTGGCGTCTATCAGGGTTTTTTTTATTTGTAAATCCGCATATGTGGCAGTATGTAGCCATAGTTTGGGGGGTATGTTCCCTCCCATCTGTTCTAGTTCCATTGTTACCCATTGTTTTGTGGGGTGTTGTGCGTGCCAGTCTGTGAGTCTGTGTAGATGTGCGGCGCGATAGTACGTCTCGATTGAGGGCAGGCCTGCTCCCCCCATCCGTTTCAGCAGTTCCAGTGTAGTTCTCTTCGTGCGTGTTGGACGCGAATTCCAGACAAATCTGCGGATGGCGGTCGTTATGGAGCTGAAGAACGCTTTGGGGACCGTGATCGGCACTGTCTGGAATAGGTAGAGTATTCTGGGCAGCAGGTTAATTTTGACTGCGTCAATGCGTTCAAACCAGAATATGTATTGAGGGGCCCATTTTTTCATGTCTGCCTTAATCGCTTGTTGTAACGAGTGATAGTTTTGGTAGTATAGTTGGGACATGTCTTTGGGTAGCCATATGCCCAAATATTTCAATTTAGTGGTACACCACTTGAAACGGTATTGGGTGTATAGGAGTGGTGAAGGGCCTCTGACTTATCCGTGTTGAGCTTGAGGTTAGAAATCATGCCAAATTTCCGGAATGAGGCAAGGAGGTTGGGAAGTGAGATCCGTGGTAGGGTGAGAAAAAAACAACATGTCATCCACGTATGCGGCTACCCTATACTCTCTACGACCAATGATAATCCTGGGATTTCCCCGTCCCGTCGGACCACCCCCAGGAAGGGTTCCAGGCAGAGGGCAAACAGGAGGGGGGACAGCGGGCATCCCTGGCGTGTTCCGTTTCGAATAGGGAAGGAGGCGGACAGTGCCCCGTTGACCCGTATTTGTGCCGTTGGGCTCGTGTACAGGGATAGGACCCAAGACAGCATGTGTGGGCCAAATTAAATATATATTTAACCAATATCATTCTACGCGTATTTTGATATTTATATATATATATATATATATATATATTAAAATACACTTAGACAGTGTGTATGTATATATATATATATATATATATATATATACTTAGATCATGGATAAATATATATATATATATGATCTAAGTATATATATTTGATTTTAAACTGTGTTTTAACTATTATAAAAAAAAATTTCAGGCAGCAGGGGAGTACCTGTCATTACAGGCACTCCCCCTGCTGGTATTGCTGTGGACAGGTATGCTGTCCATGGGATCATGAGGTCCTCGTAAGGACCTCGCGATCACATGGCCCAGGAGGGCCGGAACGGCAGCAAGGGGACTCCATGGGATGCCAGGTGAGTTCCCCCACCGCGATCGCTGGCATGGGATTGCCAGCGATCGGGTAAGTACATAGGATGGGGGGGACGTGTTATGCCACCCCCCGGCATTTAGAGCCATGTCCCCAAGGATGGCATAGCACGCCCGCCATCCTTAACCCCTTAAGGTCCAAACTTCTGGAATAAAAGGGAATCATGACATGTCACACATATCATGGGTCCTTAAGGGTTTAAGGGGTTAACCACACAATGTAAACATTGCCTTATCTCTAAAACAACACTGCCACTGCACACAGACTAATATATTGAGATCAAGTGGTCTAGGTCAGGGGTAGGCAACCTACGGCACTAGTGCCATGCACGGCACTCGACATGCCTTTGCACGGCACTCAAGGCTGCAAGAGCCAAACAGGCTCTGGCCTGTCAGAAGTCCCAATGAAACTTCAGATATCTATAATACAAAAAAGTGGTGATGGACAATCCTCAATTTATGCATTGCAGCACATAGAGGAAGTGATCTCAGATCACTTCCTCCCAGCACTTATGAATGGGAATCCACACTGCAGTAAAGCAGCCCACAGCTTCCTGCTGCAGCTTCTGTCCTTGAGCTGTACCTGGCCACCCTGGTCCCCACTAAAACCCAGGGAAGCCTCCCACACACTTGGTATACACAGAGCTGCAGAATAACCCTCCTCTCATACAAATAATACAAACACACACACAGTCCGCACAAACACCACCAACAATCCACATACATGAACACATTCCCACATGCAGCCTCTCACATGCAATACCCCAAACATACACACACTACCAAATACACAATGTGACATATCCATCCACACACAATTCCACAAGCAGCCCCCATACACAGCTCAAATTCATAGGTATTATACATGTGACCAGAAACTATTAATGAACATATACAATATAATAGCTCACATACGCACAAATACAACTATACAAAGCAAATGCAGTATAAATAACACAAGCAGTATATGGCAACATGCACACCTCAATTTAAAGAAATAGGACCGACACGCTATGGGACATCACAATCATATTTCGGCACAGTGCTGCTAAAAGGTTGCCTACCCCTGGTCTAGGTTATTATAGTGGGGCTTAACGGCAGTAGCACCAAACAGTAGCTGTTGCTGGGAAACAACAAACAATGTCATACAGGCTTATATATAAATGTCCTGGTTACAAGAACGCTAGTCCTAATTTTAAAATAGATTATGCAAAACTTTGTATTGTGAGGAAATAATGGGTTCTGGAAAGATTCATAACACATATTATAATATCTCCAGGACCTCTTGATAGCATTATTTCCCCTTAATAAATGCTTTACAGCATACAACTGTATGTGCTTATTTGAATTCAGCATGGGATTATGGTAACATTATATAAATATACAGTATGTATATAAAACTCATAATATAAAAGGGAAATTACATTTTAACATCATGCAACTGGCTATGTCACAATGAGTAACACTCCTAAATAAATAAAGTATTTAACACTGCTGAGTAATCTCCCCAACCCAAAATTTAAAAAATAATTTATTTCTATTGTAGTCTTTCTAAACTATTGAACTCTATTCCTAAGCAACATTTCTGTTTTTGTGCTGACTATTTGTATTTCATCTGTCTTTTTTCATTTTCTTATACATTTAGCATCCACCCACATCTACAATCCATACAACTAGTTATTGTGCAGGTTTGCAGAAATTGTTTGTCACAGGCTTTTTCTTTGCAGTGACTTTGGAAGCAAAATGTTATTGTAAAGCACAAGTCTATAGAAATCCAGAATTAATTAACATAAAAAAATAAATTATTATACACAAACTGCCTTTCATTTTGTAAAGGCATGCCTTAAAAGATGACAGACACACAAGACCTAGGAATGATAAAGGCATCTGTACTCCCAGTGTGTGTGTGTGTGTGTGTGCGTGTGTGTGTGTATATATATATATATATACACACAATATTTGCACATTCCACAAGTTATACAATGCTGTGCTTCACATAAATAAATAAAAAATCCTACTCCAACTTGGAGACTTACTAAACAGCAGTATTCCTAACTATCCAACTGGCCAGCTAATCCAGTTCCTAATTTTAAACAATTAAGCCCCTTCCCGACTGTGGACCTATGAGGTACGTCCAACAAAAAGTGGTCCCCCTCTGCTCTGTAGGACCCCCAGGGGCCATGTGACCGCTCTATATATGCATATATATATATATATATATATGCATTTTATATGTATAATAAATTATAAAATGCTTTAATTATAATATATTATATATATATAGGAAATAAAAGTGTCTGTGTGTGTGTATATATATATATATGCACACGTATTATTATATGTGTGTGCATATATATGTATATGTGTGTGTGTGTGTATGTGTATATGTATGTACGCACACACACACATATTATATATAATATAAACTGAAGGGGAAAAAACACATTTACTGTATAAAAAAACTAATAAAAACGCTAACTTTGGCCAGGGTTTGTGACTAAGTGGCTACTACAAAAGACTGGACATACCCCAATCTGAATACCCTGGGTTGTCTACATTTGAAAATGGTATGCCATGATGGTCTCAAAAGGCAACACAAGACCCAGCAAACCAATCTGGCAAACTGAATTGGGCAAGCCCTTTATTGACTGTAACTTTCCAAAACACCATAAAACCTGTACATGGGGGTATTGTGATACTCATGAGACTTCGCTGAACACAAATATGAGTGTTTAAAACAGTAAAACCTATGGGGGGCAGAACTTGGACGCCAAACTGAATGGTCGCAGTTTGCATGAGCTCGTGCTTCAAACCGACTAGATAGCAACTTTTGGGACAAAATACCCTAATACCGAATCTCCTCCGGATGGTACCTTCACCTGGTACAGCTGGGGCAAAGTTTGGGAGAATTCTGGCACCCTAAACTTGTAGAGGCCTGGTATATTCCTGGCAGGAGAAACGGCTGATCTCTCAGCCCGGGGCTGCCTGGCCCTTCTCTTGAGTGGATACTCAGAGCCCCGTACTTCCCCCCTTTGGGCCGGCGGGTTATCCGCATGCTGCAGCGCCATGGGAGGCACAAATCAGCCTGCATACTTGGCGGGACTCGGCCTGCCACTTACAGGTATAGGTTGAGGAACCCTTCATGTTGCAGCGCCTGGTGTGACAGGAGACCTGGGCTAAAGATCACTTGATTAATATGTCTTGCATCCCTAAGCTTATCTAGCTCATATCTGCAGCATGGTTTCTATAGGCCTGCTTTATGCTCCTTGGTGGTTATACACTCACATGCCAGAAATATACTCTGTGGAGCACACCATTTGGTATTTTACCTCTTCCTGACTAGCTATTGTTCATGCTTTCTTAATTGTGTTTTTTTTTTCCTTAGTTTATGTTATAAACCAATGCTGAACACTATATTCTATTATATAATACACACATCAAGGTTTTGCTCTCTTGAATGCTAACCCCAGATAATTTACTGATAGGGGTTCACTTGCAGACAAGGCATAAATTGGGCTCCCCCAGCTTGTAATGTAATGGTCTTAGTAACCACCTTATTGAGAGCACCCCTGAGACCCAGTTTTCAGACCCAAGGGGCACCTTAATAGAGCTCCAGTGGTTTGCCTACATGTAACTCATATGCACAACATCACTGTTTAGCTTACAGTCAGTTTCCTACATGTCTATCTGATATATACAGATTGATGATTTTCTAGTAACCCTAGACATGTGCATAGCATGATTTTATTTCATCTTAATTTTCTTTTATAACAATGTGCCATTCACCGTATTGCCATGATTTTGTTTTATGTGTACCTTAAGAATAATTGACAATACTGCAGTGGCATAGTAAGCTTGTTACCCTAGCCTGAATGTTTGTTTTCCAAAATAGTGCTGGTATCTGCAGGTCTTGATGTGGTACTACTTGGTTGATTTTATTGGGCTTGTTTTAGCATAATATAATACAAAATGTTTTCCTGGCGGACAATAAACATATCACTCACTCATCATGCCTCGCACCTTGTTACGTGTTATTGGGTTTTGTTTTTTTTTTGTTTTTTTCTCCACTTTAGTTCTACTATTAGCACTATGTTGATTCTCACAAAAGTGGTGTGGTACTATTTAGCTGTGTCCTACTCCAAAGGCTATACTCGTACGACCTACTCCAGAGGCTATACTCGTATGACCTTTTTAAGCATGCTTTCTGACCCACTCTCTATTAGCCTGCATGACAGCACTCCTGATATGATTTCCCTGATAAGTGCAGCTGCATCTAACTGCGTTTCTCAAATAGCACATTAATAGCATATTAGGCATAAGTTTAATCCCTACAAAATGTGCAGTTCAGTTCTAGCTACATGTTCTACTACAGCCATGTCATTTATCTTGTTATGTGTAACTCCGTTGACATGTCATAAAGAGCTTGTAAACTAATCTCTGCATTAAAAAGTAAAGAATTAAAAAAAAAAAAAAAAACAGTAAAACCTATCATGACGGTGAAATCACCAGTAAAAGTGCACTTTTTGTGTAAAAAATGCAAAAAACAAATATGAAGGCTAACTTTGGCCAGCGTTTGTGACTAAGTGGCTACTACAAAAGACTGTGCATACCCCATTTTGAATACCGTGGGTTGTCTACGTTTATAAATGTTATGCCATAATGGGGTTAATTTTCATTCCTGGGCTGCTATACTGTCTCAAAGGCAACATAGGCCCAGCAAACCAATCTGGCAAATTTTAATGGGCAAACATGGAAAAGGGGAAAGCCCTACATTTGACCCCTGTAAGTTTGCAAAAAAAACCAAAAACTGTACATTGGGGGCACTGTTGTACCCAGGAGATGTTACTGAACACATATTGGGGTGTTCTTTGTCAGTAACACATAACAGGAACTGAGAATCCATGCCTAACAGACAGATATCAGTGTCACATTGTAACTTGCGTTCATTTTGAAGAAAATGGTTTGGAAATAGCAAAGTGCTACTTGTACTTATAGCCCTCTAACTTTCCAAAAAAGCTAAGAACATGTTAACATTTGGGCATTTCTAAACTCAGGACAACATTTAGAAACTATTTAGCACGGGTGTTTTTTGGCGGTTGTAGATGTGTAATAGATTTTGGGGGTTAATGTTCGAAAAAAGTGTTTTTTTACATTTTTTATAAAACAAATTATAGTAAATTATATGAAATGATGAAAATAATGGTATCTTTAGAAAGACCATTTAATGGCGAGAAAAACGGTATATAGTATGTGTGGGTACAGTAAATGAGTAAGAGGTAAATTACAGCTAAACACAAACACCGCTTCAGAAGCTTGTCTTACGCTTAAAGGATCACTATAGGGTCAGGAACACAAACATGTATTCCTGACCCTATAGTGTTAACACCGCCATCTAGCCACCCTGGGCCCCTCATGCCTCCATAAATATAGTAAAAATCTTACTGTATTCAAGCCTGAAGCTGTAAATCTGCATGCTGTTAGACAAGCAGTCTGTGGTAGCCTGATCCAATCACAGTGCTTCCCCATAGGATTGGCTGAGACTGACAAAAAGGCAGATCAGGGGCAGAGCCAGCATGATTCAAACACAGCCCTTGCCAATCAGCATCTCCTCATAGAGATTAATTGAATCAATGAATCTCTATGAGGAAAGTTCAGTGTCTGCATGCAGAGGGAGGAGATACTGAATCACATGATGATGTGCAAAGTGCTGCCCTGTGCTCTGCTGACAGCAGATCTGAGTGGATGGAGGCATATTATGCCTCCATCAACTCCGAAGTCCCTCTGGTTCACTCTGAGTGACTGCAACTGGAGGTGTTCCTAGCTTTCAATGTAAACACTGTATTTTCTCAGAAAATACAGTGTTTACATGAGAAAGGCTGCAGGGAGCTATAGTTCTCACCTGAACAACCTCATTAAGCTGAAGTTGTTCAGGTGACTATAGTGTCCCTTTAAGGACACAAGCCATTTTTGCATTTTTTGCTGTTTGTGTTCAAACGCAATTTGCATCTCTGTCATTTATTGCACCAACACATACTATATTTGCAATCTTTAAGTTTAGATTCCAATATTGTTGAATGAGTAAGGCAGTGGCTGAGTGACAGGCAACAGAGGGTTGTAGTCAATGGAGTATATTCGAAGCTTGGGCTTGTCACCATTGGGGTACCTCAGGGATCTGTACTTGGACCTATTCTCTTTCATATTTTTATTAGTGATATTGCAGAAGGTCTTGATGGTAAGGTATGTCTTTTTGCTGATGATACTAAGATATGTAACAGGGTTGATGTTCCAGGAGGGATAAGCCAAATGGCAAATGATTTAGGTAAACTAGAAAAATGGTCAGAGTGGTGGCAACTGACATTTAATGTGGATAAGTGCAAGATAATGCATCTTGGCGTCAAAACCCAAGGGCACAGTAGAAAATATTTGATAGAGTCTTAACCTCAACACATGAGGAAATGGATTTAGGGGTGATTATTTCTGATGACTTAAAGGTAGGCAGACAATGTAATAGAGCAGCAGGAAATGCTAGCAGAATGCTTGGTTGTATAGGAAGAGGTATTAGCAGTAGAAAGAGGGAAGTGCTCACTGCTCATGCCATTGTACAGAGACCTCACTTGGAGTATTGTACGCAGTACTGGAGACCATATCTCGAGAAGGATATTGATACTTTAGAGAGAGTTCAGAGAAGGGCTACTAAACTGGTCCATGGATTGCAGGATAAAACTTACCAGGAAAGGTTGAAGGATCTTAACATGTATAGCTTGGAGGAAAGATGAGACAGGGGGATATGATAGAAACATTTAAATACATAAAGGGATTCAACACAGTAAAGGAGGAGACTATATTTAAAAGAAGAAAAACTACCACAACAAGAGGACACAGTCTTAAATTAGAGGGACAAAGGTTTAAAAATAATATCAGGAAGTATTACTTTACTGAGAGGGTAGTGGATGCATGGAATAGCCTTCCAGCTGAAGTGGTAGAGGTCAACACAGTAAAGGAGTTTAACCCCTTAAGGACCAAACCTCTGGAATAAAAGGGAATCATGACATGTCACACATGTCATGTGTCCTTAAGGGGTTAAGCATGTGTGTGATAGGCATAAGGCTATCCTAACTATAAGATAAGGCCAGGGACTAATGAAAGTATTTAGAAAATTTCGCAGACTAGATGGGCCGAATGGTTCTTATCTGCGGTCCCATTCTATGTTTCTATGTTTCTATGTTTTAGAGGGCAAACAGGGCTTTAATTTGATGGCACATATACATAGATACATTCTAATTAATTATAAAAACAATGGAACAAATTTCAATTTTAGAAGTTGGTATGTTTGTCTTGTCGGTTTAGTAGCCATCACAGAAAAAAAATTGCCACATACAAGTATATATTTATACAAAGAAGGCATCACAGGCTACTTACCTATGGTTAGTTTGACACTTTTTACGTATCCATTTCATTGCCAATCTCTGCTAAATATTGGAGTAAAATTGAGTTTTTTCTTTATTTTGGTATATACACATATAACAAGGTTTTTGTAATGTGTCTTTCGTAAGGCTGGTGTGTGCTATTCCTGCACAGAACCCCATATTGTGTTCAGCTATATCTGCTGAGTAAAATGATACACCCACTGTATGCCTTTGACATTAGAGTTGAGCGAACCCGAACTGAAAAGATTGGGTTCATACCGAACATTACGTTTTTTGGACCCCGGACCCGAACACGGACATATCACTGTGTGTTCAGGTTGGAGTTTGGAGTTCGGTGATTTAATGACGAGTTTTGAAAGGCCGCAGGGCAGCCAATCAACAAGCGTTTGACTAATGTGCCCTTAGAAGACATCACAGCCATGCCTACTAATTTTCCAACACTGTGTAAAATGACACAGAGCACTCTGATTGGTTAGCTTGAAATGCAGCCAATCAGAGTGCTCTGTGTCATTTTACACAGCATGGGAAAGTTCTTTGGAATTTTCCCACGCTGTGTAATTTGACTCATAACACTCTGATTGGTTACTTAATCCACCAATCAGAGTGCTCTGTGTCATTTTACACAGCATGGGGAAATTCCAAAGAACAGGTAAATGTAGAGACTTACCTGTCAGTCTCTTCATTTACCTGTCAGAGCACTCTGATTGGATGGCTTAAACCCACCAATCAGAGTGCTCTGAGCCTAATTGCAGGGTGGGGTAAGGCTTTATAAGCCTTCCCCCGCCCTGCAGAGCTCAGTCTGTGCGGAGCCCTCCATGGGTGAAGAAGGATTATTAGAAGATTTTAGAAGAAAGAAGACATCAAATGGTAAGTCTATTTTATTTTTTTACAGGTTTATAGACATGGGTCCCCCCTCATTAATTTTAGGATGAGGGGAGTAGGTAGGGGTAATTGGTAGGGGTAATTTTTTTGGGGACCCCTAGTCACCTGGGGGGAGGGGAATTTTTATTTATGGCCCCCACCCACCGCTCAGGGGTGGGGGCCGGGAGGGAGGACAGTAGGTCCCCCCCTTATCGTTATTTAGGGGCCCCACCCACCGCTCAGTGCTGGGGGCTGGGGGGAAGGACAGTAGATCCCCCCCCTCCACATTCTTATTTAGGGCCCCCAACCATCGCACAGGGGTTGGGGCAATAGTTTTTTTTTACAGTGAGCAGCCAATGGCTGCTCACTGTTTACTAGACAAGCCCCTACTCGCAGTATAGCGAGTAGGGGCTGAATTTACTAATACTAAGTAATCTTTACTTAGTATTGGTAAATGTGGCTGAAAGACCAATTTAGAATTAGGGAGTTATCTACTAAGCGGCTGCTTATTTTATGTTATTTGTAAGTTATTTCCCTATCCACATTTGTTTGCAGGGTACTTGTCCTACTCTTACCCCCATTTTACTTCCTTTCCAGCCCTCTAGCCCTTTCCAGGAGTTTTTTAGAGGCATTTTTGTGGCCAAAAGTTCGGGTCCATATTGACTTCAATGGTATTTGGGTTCGGGGTCAAGTTCGGGGTCAAGTTTGAGCCCGAACCTGGACTTTTTTTCAAAGTTTGGCCGAACCCCGAAAATCCAGGTGTCCGCTCAACTCTATTTGACATGTTTCTGTAAAGCTGCAATAAGACAAGGCTATATCAGTTTTTTATAGTTAGAATTTTTCTAGATGGATTTGACGGGCCTATATCTCATTTTAGGGTATTATAGCAGTGTGAATGTTCAAATAACCCCACAAAGGGCTTTCATTTGATAAAGCAGACACCCCAGGGTATCTTATATGGTGTATATTGTGCCTTAACTTGTCACCATTTTTTCACCAATTTATGTCAATGTTTGTGGTGAGGGGGGGGGGAAATAGCATTTTTAAATATATGTTGCATTTTGCGCTGAGTATTTCTTACACTTGATATATGCCACTGTCATAAAAAAATCCCCAAATTATGCTCATTTTCATCTTCTAAATAAAACAATATACCCGAAGTATGACCTAGACACTATATTGTGAAGTTACAGTGCTGTAAAAGAGACGTGACAAGTTCAGGTTTTTAAGCGTGAATTTTCATGGAGGCTTTTATTGCGTCCGTGTCCCACTTTGGAGCACTTGAGCAGGCTACATATTACAACTACACCATAAAGGCATACCATTTCTTAAAGAAGACATCCCAGGGTATTTCAAAAGGCATATTTTGAACCTTGGCGTGGGATCATTTTCCGCTAGCTTGTACCAAGTATAGTGGTAATACACGTTTTTTCTGCCTTTTTGACACACAAAGTGAGTTTGCACAGTATATTTTGCATTTCACCTTATGTGTGCTACGACTGTATAATACTACATATGTTGCTCAGCTATGTTGTCTGAGTACAGCAATACCCCCGTATGTACCTTTGCCAGGTATATGTGGATATTGAAGGGGCATATTTGAGATGCAGCCAGTTTTTTTCTAACTTTGAAGTTTTACGCTGTGTTCATGTTCCATTTAAGAGTAGTTTAGCTGGTTGCACAGTCAAACTTCCCCACAAACACAAACTATTTATTAAAGAATACACCCTTGGGTAACTCAAAAGGCATATTTTGAACCTTAGCGTTGAATAGTTTGTTCTCTAGTTTGTTCCAGGTGTAGTGGTAATGAGCATTTTTAAATGTATTTTTTTAAGCTTTTTTTTACTTTTTAAAACTCGTTTTAAACTTTTTTTTTGCTTATCAATTTTTTTAAACTTTCCTAAACTTTCTTAAAACTTTTTTACATATTTTATAAACTTTTTTTACCGTTAACCCCTAACTAGCAGTAAGCAGCACAAACCTTAAAGTCCCCAATTTCCCATAACTCCCACCCACCCCAGCTAGCAAAATATATCATTTAAAAAAATGTAAATTAATTAATTAAATAAATTGAACCCCTGAGGGTTAAAAAAAAAAAGTGAACCCTATGGGGTTAAAAAAATCGGATCACAGTATAATACTGTGATTCGTGTTTTGATCACTGAAGTTAGTGATCAACTGGCAGGGAAGGGGTTGATTTTTATTAGGACTGGGTAAAGTGGGTGGGATTTTTTTACTTTTTTTTTTTAAACGTTATTAAAACTTTTTAAAAACTTTTTTTAATGTTAACCCCTAGCTAGCCTAACACCAAATTCCCTAATTCTGTGTCCTCTTTGTATCAGTGCAGGTATTTGTGTCTGTGTGTGTGTATTCCTGTGGGTGGGATTTGGAGATGGGATTTGGAGAAGGCTTAGAGGGGGGCTCCTGGGGGCCCAGACCTTGAGCAGTGTCAGGGGCCCCAAAAATGTCTGGTGGTGGCCCTGTTCATGGTTACCATGTGTTTGTTTTACACCTGGCTACTGGTAGCTGTTATCTACATCTCCTATTTGGCCTTATGGTATTTGAACTCCTTCTGTCCTAATCATCCACCCTTTTTTTTGCTATTATCCGCCCAAACTAATCTAGTCCGAACAGCATTGAAATGTTCTTACTCTTTATCCCATTAGGTGGATTAGTGATTCACTGTTGTCCATTTACTTTAGTTGGCTGATGGTAGCTCCACTCTTGAATCTGCATCCACTCTTCCTGATGTTCTTGGTAAGAGGGTTTAGACCTATGCAAAACAGCATTGGGCATATGCCACATTTGTTGTTAAGTTGGCTTCTAGAGTTGTTTACACTTGTCCTTGATGAAGTTCTTGTGAGGGTCTTTCATGACCAGTATTGTTTTGTCTCGTATTACCCAGTCAGGTTGGAAGCATGTTGCTAGTAATTAGTTTGTTTGTGCTGCTAGGCGTTCATGCAGTCTTGTTAATTTCTTTATCCATTAGGTTTGAATCATGAACCAATTCTTGATGTGGCCTACTCTTTGCTAGATATCTCCCACTGTGACCTCCGTGCATCTCTTTGTCCCCTGAGCCCTCTGTTTGTCTCATTGCCTCCCACCCATCGGTGTGTCTCTTTTGTCCCAAAGACCCATCTGTACACCTCTTTGCTCCCCTCAGCTCTTTGTGTATCTCTCCCAGTGCCTCCGCCCTATGTGCGCTTCTTTTTCCCTTCCAGCCCTTCTTTGTGTCTATTTGCCCCATCCCCTTTGTGTGTTTCTTTGCCCCTCAGCCCTTCTGGGTGCTTCTTTTCCCCCCTCACTCCCCCCAATAAGCACTCTGTGTGCCTGGTCCATAGCCATAGCCCTCTGTGTGCCACTTATCTCCCATCAGCCCTCTGTGAGCACCCCTAGGCTGTGCACACTAGGAGGATGCCTAATTTGCCCAGTGGTCAAGACCAGACCTGACTGCAGCAGTGAGACAACACTCTGATCTCCTCCATAAAAAGCCCTTGCACTAGATTATTAAACTACACTAGCGCTTGGTATGATGGCCATGGAAAAATATGTAGCAATTTTAACTCATAGGGGTTACATTTACACTCACTGACAGCGAGTGGGGGAGTGAGAATTTTGATTCCTGCTGGGAGCATATAACTGAACACAAGTTTGGAGACATTTTTGCATTAGAACAAATCAAGCTTGTAAAATGCACAGCAAGACCGCAATGCTGCTTGTGCATGTTTTAAAAAAAAGTAACGTTACATTTCGAAGTATCAATGGTTCCTAGATAAATATCCATTTTTAAAAATGTATACTTTAACATAGAAATTGTAATTTTGTGTCCACTGTTCAATTTAGGTGCCCAACATATCAAAATCTGAAAACTTTCAGTTTAATTTAATAAATAATGTGCAACTGTGAAACATGAAAATCCTATGTAAATAAGGTATACATGAAACCAGAACAGATACATCTGTATTTACCTACTTTTCTTTAGCTGAAAGGTGTTTTTTTTTTGTTTGTTTGTTAGTTTTTTGGGTTTTTTTTCACATTTGATTCCATCCTAAATGAGGGTTGTATATTTGTGAGGATATAACATGAATGCTAAATCAATGAGAAGGAAATTACTATTGAACAGGCAGGAAAATGTAAAAATGTCTCTTGTCCTCAAGGTACAAAATGCTTAAGGGGTTAACTCCTGAGTAAGAATTATAATGATAACCTTTTGTTCCAAAAGGTTTTTGAAAACTTTTTAATTAAAGACTGACAAAAATGATATGCAAATATATAATGACAAATGACAGATATAGATATTATTTATTATAGATATATTTTCTGTTATATCTCTGATCTGATAATAATCAGTATCTTCCTGAAACAATAACAACATAGTCATAATCATAATTCAGGAGTATCCATGTCCATTTTCCTAGACATTTTCATCTTTTTTCTTTAATCTATACACATGCAGGATTAATCACTAAACTCCAAATTTTATCAAATTAATTTTGAATGGAAAAATTTAACCAAAAATAGACAAACTGTGACTATTGGCGAATTAGAGGATTTTTCCAAGTCAGTTATTTTTTTATAGTGAACAATCTAAAGAATTCTAGATATTCTTAATGTCCACCACACTTTGTTAAATAATGTTTATTGAAATGTAAGCACAACTATTCTTATTTAAGTTCATAGTATTTTCAGTATGTTCTGTTTCAACTCAATGTTAACAGTTAAGAGTTAAACCAACAGAAAAAAAGTGAAAGGACTAATCAGCGTGAGTTTTTTCATTACCTTTTATGAAATTTTAAATAGGTACCAAACTCTACAGTTGCCACCCCCGACATTACACTACAGAGAAAGAGTGAAGCTTTTCCATGTGGGGAACGCATGCGATGAACGCTTTCAGTCTATTCTCACCAAGAACAGCAGGAGAAATGCCTTAGTTACAAGCCCTGTAATTTCATTTCTGCAATTATACTTGTCACTACTTCCGACGTGCGTGCATATAAATAGCCAGTGTTATACACATGTTTTCCTTTCTTTTCTGTTCTGCATTTTTATCCTCTCTCTTTATTTTGTGATTTTATGTTTCTTTTGGGAAAAAAAAATATACGCAGCACCGGCTAAAAAGTACCACTGCGCTTCGCCATAAACGCTTCTTCACCATAAAAAAGAATCATTCTAGCATTAAAACAGTTAAAACTGAGTTCTTGAGAAAAATGAATGCACATTTGAGTTGCATTTCAAACATATTGTTCTTATTTAAATGGAATATTCAAATTTGAGTTGCATTTAAAGTGACCTGTCACGAAAAAAATCAGGAGGTGTAATTTTGTAGGTTATATACAGTAATATTACCAAAAAAATTAGATATATAGCAAATGAATTAAATGTTTTTTTTTCTAATATATTGTCATGCCATTGAAACGTTGCAGTTTTATAGGTCAGTAGGCTGATAAAATAACCTTTTCTGAATGTCTAGCAATCCTTGCTGTAGTAAGGGGCTAGGTAGGTCAGAAACCCCACCTACATCTTCTTTTACATATACATGTAGCCCCCTATAGACCTCACATACTTACACGCATAGCTTCCATCACACAGCAGGGGTATTTAAAGAAGGGTAGTGAGTGCTAACTTTGGCACCCCGAATATTTGTGAGTTGCATTTAAAGAATGTTCATCCACTGACATCCAAGAATCCTTAGATATAACATTACTTTAACTATGACCTCAATAATGAGTTTCTTAACCCCTTAAGGACACATGACATGTGTGACATGTCATGATTCCCTTTTATTCCAGAAGTTTGGTCCTTAAGGGGTTAAACAGCTAAAACTTGGCGTTTGCTAAGGCTTTTCCACAGTGAATTATAAACAGTGAAGCAAAATGGTGAGGGCTAAATTTAAATATTGAGCATGGCTGGAAACAAGTCACTCAGGATTAACCTATGTAAAACAGCAAAAAATATATGCACAGGAAAAAATCTGCCTGGTTGTGAAATGGTAAACAACGAGGAAAAAATCTTCCCTTTGTATTCCAGTCATCTTGCTAAACTAGGAAGTTATTATCAGCATTTTCAGTAAAATAGGACTGCATGTGGGCTGCTTTATAGTATCTAGTGAAGAATGATTGCTCAGAGACATGATTAACCTGAAGCCCATAGAATTTCCCTTTCTTTCCTTGAATGTCTCTTTTGGAAAAAAAAACAACTCTACATCCGCAACCTTTCTCAATCTGTTACTGTGTTCATTTTTAAGAGGAAGTGTATTTTTTATTTATCTATAAGAGATAATTTTGTTTCTATAGCAATGTTCCTTAAGCCTTTTTTTCTTATTAAAATTCCAAACCTCAAAACAAAATTAGTCAGGAACGGATATAAATACATTTTTTTTTAGTATGCATTAGGCCAAAAATTCTGTGGTTACCACAAAATGACAAGAGTTACGTCCAACGTCAGCCGGAGAGTTGAATATTGATAAACAAGCACTACTCAGTGTTCTGCCTTCATATAAATCAAATTAGGCTGTGGTTCAATAAAATACGTTTGAACTGTACATCAAGGGCCAAGTGGGAGTGATTATACATTCAGTCAATTTCGTTCCACTGTTTTTTTTTTGTGACTATTAATTTAAAACATTACATATTGCACTATATTGTACATAAGATCAATAAAGCATGCAAGTAAGTGTCAAAATGCAAACTTGGCATATAGAAACAAGAGGACATGTACAAAAATTCTGTATGTTTACGTAAATAATATGGTTATTGTCTTGCTCAACTATTCTATAGCAAAATTGTGCATTCTGGGTAATAATTATACCAAAGTAAAATAATCAATGATTTTGTGTAACTGTATTGTGATTGCTCAATAATCTACATACAAACTGTCCAAAACATCAGATAGTGTGTTCCTTTTGTAGGAACTCCCAAATAGCATTTAATGCCCAACCTCATCAGTTGAAAAAAATAGTCACAGCAATTTGTTTTTAAGAAAGAGCAATGGTACAAAATTTTTAGCAAAACATAAACAGCATTTTCCTCCATTTCATACCTGATTTGCACTTGGTAAGAGTTGACAAGAATGATAGTTTACTCTGTAAAGACCTACTAATTATATTTATATTGACATAATTTCTGCATCAATGCACACTTTCATATTCACTTTTACCTTAAAAAAAATGCATAGTATAACACCTTTTTCTTCTGTTCACTGTCTTTTTTTCCTAATTTGTTCCTCATAGCTGCATAAAGATAGCCACTGTGTTGTTAAAGTGGCACCTTATCTAAAACCTATTTTACGTAATTTAAATCTAAACACTAATACAAGCAGATTAATCTTAATTTCATCTAACCAAGCTATTGCAAGCTTTGCTGTAATTACCACTTGAGGTTTTGACAGTCTGAGTGGGAGAGTTTATGTTGGAATTGCATCACAGTTCTAGAAAATATTTTTCCATTGTACTAAAAATAGGAAGTTATCTGAACTCACTGATGATGCTTGATGATAAACATGCTCAAGGAAGCACAATGGTTTAAAAGGACCCTCTAAGCACTAAAACAAGTTTAGCCTACAAAGCTGTATTCCTGGCACTATAGCTCCCTCTGCCTTCCCCCTCCCTTGCCCCCCCCCCTCCCCCTCCCTTCTCCTGCAGGTAAATAAAGGGTTAATAACCCTTTATTTACTTTCCTAACTACAGCACAGATGTCCCACCATGCTGGGTTGACACTCTGCCCCCTCTTCGACGCGACAAGCAGGCTCTAATGTGCATGCACGGCAAATGTAGTCCATGCATTAGACCTCCCGATAGGAAAGCATTAAATCAGTGCTTTCCTATTTGGAAAAATGTTGTCGCTGGATGTCCTCATGCAGAGGGTGAGGACATCCAGTGTCAGATAACGGACAAAAGGTCAGTTTCGTTTCAGGAAGCACCCACAGTGGCTGTCTGGTAGACAGCCACTGGAGGCAGACTTATTGGCTGTCTACCAGACTTCTGTGGAACTAGCACTAAGACTTCTCTGGAACTAGCACTAAGTGCAAAAGAGAAACTACACCCAGACCACTTAAAAAAGCTGAAGTGGTCTGGGTGCCAACAGTGTCCCTTTAATAAATAAATGACAACCCTGCAGTCTCACTGTTGAATTATTTTGCATTTACGTCCCTTTATTTATACAGCTCTAACTACACTTCCCCTGCATGTGAGCTACAAAATCTCCTGACACATTTCCTGTAAATAGATATCTAATCTGTACACTTCCTTTGTTGGACAGTGTATTTAATTTAGCATTTTAGTGTTTTTTGTTAATAGCCTGCTGAGCCTACAGGATACTCCTGGGTGTTATTAAAGTTCAATTGAAAGAGCAGGAAAAAAAATGTCTAAAGTAAACACACTGTACTGTAAGATCTGATTGAAAATGAAGCCTTTTTTCATATTGGCTGTGTGAGTCACAGCCAGGGTAGGTGTGGCTAGAGCAGCATAACAAAGACATAGTAGTGGTATGATTCACCCAAACTGCTTCATTAAGCTAAAGTTGTTTTGGCGCTAAAGTTGTTTTGACACTTTAACAAAACTAGCTTATTCAGTTTTTTAGTTAAAACAAAACTGCTGAACAGATTTAAAAATATTTAATGCTTTGGAATAGGCAATTTTAACAATCTTATCAATATACAATTTTGAATAAAAGATAAAGATAAAAGCAAATGAAAAGAGAAAAATAAAACTGGAAGGTTTCACAGCAGACCTAAAATGGCCTACCCATCATTAATAAGCGCATGCATAATAAACATTTATACAATAAATGTTAGATTATATAAAACATGGTGGGGTCCTATTGACAGCTTACATTCTAAGAGATATGTACATGTCAGACTGGTCCAATATTGATACACCCATCATGAATTGTCCCCCACATATGTGATAGGTATAGTATCCAATATATACAATATACAACTTAGACAATTATCATAGGTTATTTATTGTCATATAGCTAGTTTACATTTACATTTGATCTTTTAGAACCAGCATAATACTTGGAATGATTACCAGTGAAAACACAGAGATGGGTTTAAAATATACAGGCCTGTCAGATAGTGTTTTTAGATGTCAACACAGACTTTGATACCCAATTCTTCTGGGTCTGTTTTTACCATATAGAAATAGCTGTTCTTTTATCCTTTATTCCGTTTGATCACTATTATAAAGTATATATATATGTGTGTGTGTGTGCTAAAATGCACTCTGGTCACTGCAAATGTCAATATAATGTAAGTCCTTTAAGAATCTGAATATCGAATGAAGAAAAATGCATTGTGAAATATCAAAGTAGTTGTATTATCTTTTTACTGGTAAAATGAGCAGTAATATGATCTGTGTATCTGCAGCTAAGTCAGTTAAGAATGCTAGCAAATGTTCACCTCACCTTCCTAAATGCTGCTGCACAACCAGAAATATATAATGCACTTGTTTCAGGTGATTTGTTTATGTATGAAAAAAACACAATAAAAAGTGTCACAATGAAAAACAATCACGATATAATTATGCTTTTTTGTCGCCAATGAAAAAAAAAGCAAGGGAGAAAAAAAAAACAGAAAAATATGTATGTGAAACAATATTCTGTTGCAAGCAAGTTATAACAGAATATATACATATATATTTTTCTTCATCTGTAAGGGAAATTGTTTGTTTGTTCTTATCACCCGTCTCTCATAAAAATGTTTTAAATAATAGAATACAAGCAAGTGTTTTGAATCCACTCCAAGAGGAAACATAATATATAATGGCTAGTAATTTTATCACATGACAGGAGGCTTCATATTTGCATAACTCTCTTTACTGAAACTCCCAGCAGCACAGATCATAAGAGAACAACCAATCAAAAAACACTTAAATTTAATACAAATGGACCAGTCTCATCACTTCCTCTTTCCTTGCTGCTCCAGCACACAGGTCAGAGTGTTTTGTCCTTGTGACTGTTTACTGTTATTGTTTGATTTATTTAGTGATTCTGTATTGTGATTTAAATATTTCTCTTGTTGTTCTGTTAACTTGTCCTCACTACCATTCTGAACTTCTGTTTTTCCACTTTGTTTTTCCACTTTTTTTCAACCCTCCTTGGGGCCTTCTCTCTCCCCCCTTCTCTCCTGGAGGCTGGGACTGTCCGGGCCCCTTTTAGCACCTATTTATAATTCTTTGTTGCCAGTTAAGGGTGTGTGGGTGGCGGGGGCGCTCAGTGTCATTCTACCGCGATTGGCGGGCCAGATTGTTTTTTTTCATTCTGGATTGGTATTATCGCGATCTAGTCTAAATATATTAACCTTCAAGCTGTATCTGGGGCTCCACACTCACCACTGGAGACAGCAGTGCTGATTTCTCATCCACAGTTAAGGTATTTACTACAAGTGATTACAAATACATGCTGGGCTGAAGCATGCTGTTTGTTGACAACAGACTGACATACACTGAGGTGTAATTGCAATGTGGGAATATATTGAGCTTAACAGCCATATACACTGTGCCAATGTGAGTGCATGAGTTGCCATATGTGGGTGTCCTCTGGTTCTCATGGCACAGCACCTTGGGTGAGCCCAGGGCCGGCGCATCCTATAAGCAACGTAGGCAGTCACCTAGAGCACACAGCCTGGGGGGTGCAAGTTTCAAGTGACCCGGGTGACGCGGGCCGCGGTACAAGAGCTTCCTGTATCCGGCCTTAATAAAAGGAAGTGCTCTCTCACTGAGCACTGCCTGTCAGTCTGGCCGGGTATAGGAAACAGCAGCTCCTGTACCGCGGTCTGGGCCGCACTGCCATGCTACACAGAGATAGGAGGCACAACAGGGAAGGGGTGGGAGATGTCTAGGCCTCAGTTGAGAAGGCTACAGGTCCTGCACCAACCTTAGAAACCGCACTCTGATATCAGACAGGGCCTAAATGTCTCTGGAAGGGTTCCAGGTCTCCAACGGGGAGCAAGTCTACAGGCAAATTTCCATCGAAAAAGCCTAAACGTTTTGATAGAGTGGTCCCTCATCCAATCCAATGACGATCTTGGTCCACCTTAGAATCTCGACGTTGTGGCCGAGTGGCGCGTAGATGGATCTGCCTCTGACGAGGAGGACTGGCAAGACCTAACCCATTTTGACTCAAAGTACGTGATTGAACCCGTGCTAGGCGACAAGTACCAAGAAAAAGGTACCTGCACACCTCCGCCCAAGATCACTCGAGAAAGGTTCATGGGTACCCATGTTCGATCCATGCACTATACGACACTCAAGCTTGTTTGAATGGGCACTTCTGGGTCATCTGGCACAATTTATCCACTACTGGCTCCGCAAGCCACTAGACAAGGAAGTGTGGGCACGCCTACAAGCAGATTGCCCATGCCCCCTCCTCCCAGACAAGGTGGCCAACACTACAAAGTTTGACACCACGTTAGTGGTTTTCATGTCCTGGGTTGGCAGGGACCCCAGGAAGGGCATTGAGAAGGGGTTGAAGTCTGCACAAGACAAGGTGTTGGATCTATTAGACCCATTGGCAAATATACTATTCTTTGCAAATCTGGCCCTCTCACAGGGCACGCAGTTGGACCCAAGTGACATCCGTGAATGGGCCCAGCTTCATGACTGTTCAGATAATTTGGGCTTATCTCTGTGATAGCTTTCCCGAAACTTACAATGCTGTTGTGCCTCATCTCCCTCAGACATGTTTCAGATGTTCGAGTCTTCAACGAGGATGGATTTTCCTTTTCTCCGGATGGCATTTCCTTTTGTATGACGCGTCAGACGAAATTGGATTTCTCTTCAGAATACTGAATACTTCTATGGTTATATATGGTGTTCTTATTTATATTGCATGGTATTAGCATCTTCTAATAGCTAGATAGGCTGTCATAGTTGTTTTCTATCAGATAAGCATGGCTGTTATATATTTAATTTTACCACATGACAGGAGGCTTCATATTTTGCATTAACTCTCTTTACTAACTCCACATAGCAGTAAAGAAAAGGAGTGAAAACATTAACCAATCAAAATATAGTAGGAGGTATAGTATTCACAGTGATGAGGCTCCTCCTCCTCTTTCTTTACTGCTCCATCAGCAGACAGGTCAGAGTTTCAGGCTCTTCCCTTTATATAGATTGTATTTTCTATGTTGTATGCTAAAATTCGATTTCCTTATTCTGTTTCTTCTGGGAATCTTCTCCCTTTCTATCCTGGGGGGTTCCCCCCCTTTTTATTTTACGTTTATTTTACGTTTATTATGTTTTTCTGTATATGTGTTTTATGGTAAACTTTTCCCCTCAGGATACCTCCGTTTTCATTCCCCTTCGTTTCGCTGGCTTCCCAGCTTGCTTCCCCTCAGGGTAACGCTCACCCTGTCCCTAGCACTCCCTCGCGGCTCACCAGCCGCTTTCTGTTCGCCGACACACCGGGAAACTTTTGTCCCGGTTTTTCCGGCGGCCATCTTGGATCTCGCGTCTCGCGAGATTCACGGCCGCCATTTTGGGAGTCCCACGATCTCCGCAGTGTCGGCCTGCAGAGCTCATCCGATCGTCCATATCCTTTCTTCGGCTGCTCCTTTTGTTACTAGGCAGGGGTCACAGAAGTTTTTCCGGTAGGATAAAGAGGCTGCTGGCCCTTTCCTCAGTGGTGAGTCCACTGTTATTATTCCTATTCCTACTCACTGACCGGTGGATTTTGTGCCACCTTCTATTACAACAGGGTGAAGCCCTTAATGCACTGCTGCCTTCAGGTGGATTTCGTGCCACCTACATATATGTATATGTTACAGGGGCATCCCAACCCCATATTAATGTCATATTAAGGTGGATTTCGTGCCATCCTCTCAGTTATCATACATATATTTCTGGGTGCGGCCCAGCAAGAAAAACCCAATTTACCCTGCTGGGGTTTCGGGTACTTTTACTTGTACCTACACTACATCACACCCTGCTGGGGTGTTATTACCGATTTTATTATACTTTTGAGTGCATATTATATCAACTGACCCCTAGCCCATCTACCCTGTGCCAACACCATAACCACTATGGAAACATCCCAAACCCCTGCGGACTTCCAGTCCATGATTGCAGAAGCCATCTCCGCCTCTATGGAGAAAGCGCTGTCCAGAGTCATGTCGGCATCTACCGACAAACCCAAAAAGGCCACGCTCACACTACCTCAAGACGAGGACTCTGAGGCCTCAGAGTCACACGTACTGGCGGACCCACGCCCCGCCAAACGTCACTGGAAAGGTGAGAAAGCGGGCGATACACCAGCCAGGGGTAAAGCACCCAAACGCCATAGACCAGCCCCACCCACACCTGCCCACTACTCCTCGGATGAGGGGGAAGAACACACACATTCTATGGCCGTACTGGACGAGTGGCAGGCCGCGGACTCTGATCCGCAAGATGATAATTGGGACTCGGACTCCGGCTCCCATACGGGCCTCCTACGAGGCACCTTCATGGATCACAGTCAGCTACCAGACGACCTCGCACCTACCCAGGAAGACGAGGCCATCCTAGACCCCACAGGGCAACGTCTGTTTGACCCTCGCAATATCCGCCACCCACGCTCCGGGGACTGGACACCCCCCGACCACCTCTCCCAATTTATGCACCGCTGGCTTCGCAAACCTCTGGATAAAACGGTGCGCAACCGTCTACGCTCGGAATGCCCACGTCCCTCACTTCCCGACCACGTCACTCAAACCCCGGAGTTTGACCAGGTGATGAACACCTTTATGTCCCGAGGTGGCCGTGACCCCCGACGGGGCGTGGAGAAGGGATTCCACGGGGTCCAAGACAAACTGCTGGACGCCATCGGCCCGCTCTCCCGCATACTTTACCTAGCAGATGATGCTTTCACTAGGGCCGATCAATTTGACTCTAGCATGGTCAAAGAATGGGCACATGACATCAGAGAATGGGCACAAAGGTGCTTCTGTTTTGTTGGCAATACCAACGTAGCACTCTCCTCTGAGAGGCGCAAGGCAGCTTTACTCCGTATTGACGGAAAACTGGTGGAATTGGGCACCAAAGAACTGGGACCGTTGGCACAGGGCAAACTATTTGGGGAACCCTTCTTAAAAGAGCTGAACAAACATGTTAATATTTTTACGTCCCTGAATAAGGCTCAGACATCCATGAAGCGAGTCTTCAGAGGTTACCCCAGTCGGGGTGTTTTTGGACGGGCTGGCCGCTACAGGGGCCGCGCAGCCAGCCGATTCTGGCCTTCTGGCCCCCGGTCATACAGACCACAGCCCTTCTACCCAGAAGTGGGCTCCAGACCTCCATTCTCCTATACCCGAGGAGCAGACCGAGGCAGAGGACCTCGTAGCCGTGGCAGAGCACGCTTCCCCACAGGTAAGCAACATCATGCCTCTTGTTTCACTTTCCCCTTATACTGCAGGCCGTATTGCTCTGTCTTTTCAGGAATGGATAACCATCTCCACAGACGCATGGATCCTCCAGACAGTTCGGGGCTACGTCATCGACTTCGTAGAACCCCCCTACCAACTCACTCCTCCACACCCCATTCAATGCTCCCAGGAGGACCGCCGTCTGATCGACGACGAACTACGAGAGCTCCAAACGAAAGGGGCGATAGAACCGGCTCACGACGGACAGGGTTTCTTCAGCAACATCTTCCTAGTGAAGAAAAAATCTGGGGAGTTCCGTCCGGTTATAAATTTGAAAGGACTCAACGCTTTCGTGATGTACAGGCACTTCAAGATGGAGGGCATCCATCTTCTGAGAGATCTTCTACAAGACAGGGACTGGTTTACGAGGCTAGACCTCAAGGACGCTTACCTGTCGGTTCCCGTCCACACATCTTGCCGTCGATTCCTCAGATTCCTATGGCTAAACCAACCCTGGCAGTTCACATGCCTCCCTTTCGGCCTCAGCTCAGCACCGTGGTGCTTCACAAAGCTTCTCAAACCAGTTGTATCACGACTACGAACGCAAGGAATTCGGTGCATTATATACCTGGACGACCTGCTACTGTTCTCCTCAGACAGGTACAGTCTAAGGCAACACACACGATATACCATTCAACTCCTGACGTCCCTAGGCTTCGTGGTAAATTACCAAAAATCGGAACTGTCCCCAACTCAGACGATTCAATTCCTGGGCTTCGAGATAGACTCCAGGACCAGCACCCTACGACTCCCAGGCTCGAAGATCACGGCCATCAAGAAGGAACTACGCAGGGTCCTCCGCTGCCACACCATTCCCCTCCGCACCCTAGCTCGGATAGTGGGCCTACTGTCCGCTTCGATTCAGGCGATCTTCCCAGGCCCACTACACTACAGGGCGATGCAACATCTCAAGGCCTCCTTTCTTCGCCAGAACCCTTCCTACGACCAGAACATTCCGGTAACGGAAGAAATCAAGGAAGAACTCGGATGGTGGTTGGACAGCATGGAGGCTTGGAACGGCCGAGCCATCTTCGGGAGTTCTCCCGACATCATTCTGGAATCAGACGCCAGCCTTTGGGGCTGGGGCGCCACAGGCGAGGGCGGATCGACAGGAGGCACTTGGACTTCACGAGAAACCAACCTCCACATAAACTGCTTAGAACTCCTGGCCGGGTCGTTTGCGATCCGCAGCTTGGCAAAAGACCGCACGGACTGCTGCATCCTCCTCCGGATGGACAACGTCTCAGCGGTCCGCTACATCAATCGCCTGGGAGGAGCACGATCCAGGCTCCTATCAAACATCACGAAGGACATCTTCGAATTTTGCCTGCCCCGGAGAATCTCCCTGGTGGCAGAATACCTCCCGGGAGACACGAACCTGACAGCGGACTGGTTCTCACGCCACTGGCGGGACAACAGCGACTGGAGACTGGACCCAGCGATCTTCCAACGTCTTTCGGCCAGGAGGGGTCCCCTCCACCTAGACCTCTTTGCTTCACGCAACAACAGG
This sequence comes from Pelobates fuscus, assembly GCF_036172605.1. Classification (NCBI taxonomy): domain Eukaryota; kingdom Metazoa; phylum Chordata; class Amphibia; order Anura; family Pelobatidae; genus Pelobates; species Pelobates fuscus. Next base: position 191,465,559 of record NC_086319.1, on the reverse strand, counting down.
CAGACAGACGAGTACTTCAGCTGGCTCCCAGATCCAGGGAGCAAGGCAGTAGATGCGTTTCTACAACCCTGGCCACCCACGGGGGCGTATGCCTTTCCCCCATTCGCCATGGTGGCGAGGACGATGCAATACCTGAAGACCCAACGCGGGTCCCTGATCCTCATCTCACCCCTATGGCCGGGCCAACCATGGTTCCCGGATCTTCTGGCAGCAGCCTACAAGGATCCTCTCCTCATACCGTCCTACCCGACACTCCTTACGGATCCCAAAGGGAACCAACACCCGCTCATCCTGGAAGACCGTCTCACGCTGATGGCTTGGACACTTTCAGGGGAGCCTGGCAAACCGAAGACTTATCGCAAACGTCTCGAGACCTCCTCTGGGACTCATGGGCACCAGGAACCAGACGATGTTACCTATCAGCATGGAACTCCTGGTCTACTTGGTGCAGTGAACGGAATTTCGATCCCTTTACGGCACCTATAACAGCCATTTTGAATTTCCTCTCGCACCTCTTCTCCACGGGCCGATCTTATCGATCCCTCAACGTCATACGATCCGCTATTTCGGCAGCCCACGTTCCGACCCAGGGGATCCCCGTTGGAAAAGACCCACTGGTATGCCGTCTTCTCAGAGGCATCAGACTACAGAGGCCTCCAAAACCTAAATACTCCCGACTATGGGACGTCGAGATTGTTCTACAATTCATTAGGGACTGGCCGGACAACAACAGACTTTCGCTCCGACAGCTATCAGCTAAACTGACACTTCTACTTTGTTTGGTCTCATTCCGCAGAGTCTCGGACGTACGAGCATTCGACATCGATGCCTTTTCGGTCTCCCCAGAGGGAGTTACCTTCCAAATTTCACGCCGTACGAAATCCGATTCCACATCGGTCTTCTACCCTTTTTTCCCTACAGAGCCGCTTCTCTGCGTGGTGTCCACCCTGCATCGATACGTGGAAGTCACATCCCGATTGCGGGTCTCACCTTCGGGCCAACTCTTGGTATCCTACGTTAGACCTCACGTACCAGTCTCTACCACCACCTTGGCCAGGTGGGTAAGATGGATTCTATCTCTGGGGGGCATAGAGGAGACCTTCGGAGCCCACTCCGTCCGGGGTGCGGCGGCCTCATCAGCCTTCACCGCAGGCGCATCCCTGGCAGACATCCTACGAGCCGCAGATTGGTCACGAGAATCTACTTTTCGGACCTTCTATTTCCGCCCGAACCCGGGGGCAACCACGTCTCTCCTGTTTCAGCGTTAAAAATGCAAAATATGAAGCCTCCTGTCATGTGGTAAAATTGAAGATTATGCTAGCGCTAGTGTACCTATAATCTTAATTTTAATAATGACAGGAGGCGAGTATTTTCCCACCCTCCACACCCTTGAGGAAGGAGATTCTATGTAAGTATACCTATACTCAGAAGGATGAGATCTCATGTAAGTATACCTATAGTCTGTATATTCCTTCCTTTGCTCTGTCTTCTTACTCAGCTTATTTTAATCGAATTTGTACTTTGTTTAGATACAGCTTGTGTTTCCTAATCATCGTCTTACTTAGACTAATTTTAAACATTTTTAGTGGAATCTGTGTTGGGTTTATTACATCACTGCAACCAGTTACCAGACCGGTTCCTAACCCTTTTCACGCTCTTTTCCAGCATAACTTCAAGACGTTACAGCTTACGTTCAGGATGGACATGTTTGGGCCTCCCTTCAACTGCCAGGACTTCGCATTTGGGAAAGTCACCCGTTGGTGCATGTTTCAAGACTTTTTTCCGTTTCTTTTAATATTTTATATGTCTTTGATGTCGCTTGGAAAGAGGGGGAGGAGCCTCATCACTGTGAATACTATACCTCCTACTATATTTTGATTGGTTAATGTTTTCACTCCTTTTCTTTACTGCTATGTGGAGTTAGTAAAGAGAGTTAATGCAAAATACTCGCCTCCTGTCATTATTAAAATTAAGATTATAGGTACACTAGCGCTAGCATAATCTTCAATTTACATCTAACTTTCACTTATTTGTGTTTCCTTTCAGTGTGATCGGTGCTATCTACATCTATTCTGCAATCTACGGTTGTTATGGACGTTTCCACTGCTACAGTTTGGATTCATTGATCGTTGTTATGTTTGATTACAATTGTTTGATGTTTGGACTTTTGGACATTTTAACTCTACCTTTACTAGTTTGCTACAGTGAAAGAGGAAGTGATGTGTGTGACAGGTCCTTTTGTATGACATTGAAGTGTTTTTTGATTGGTTGTTCTCTTATGATCGGTGCTGCTGGGAGTTTCAGTAAAGAGAGTTATGCAAATATTCACCTCCTGTCATTACTAAAATTAAGATTATAGGTACATTATGTGAGCATTGTCTACAATAATTATACATAAAGCTAATGGAGCAATTAGAAATGATGATTGTAATGAAGCAAATATATATATAAAAAATTTATAAATGTCAGTCCTGGTCACTCATTGGCCATCAAAGATGTTGCTAAAGTGGGGCCCATGGTCTAATTATGTACTCCACTTTTTGGTGTACTTAGCTGTAAGGACCTTCAGAACCCAGGAGTTTCTGTGTCTGTTCATTTGAAGTCTGGATTACTGTCCATGTTGCAAGTTAACTTGGTAGTGTGGACTGTGGGCATAGACTTATCTTCAGTCCATATGCCTAGAGACCATATCCACGGTTTTATTTTGGATTTTTTGACTGTCACTTGTTGAACTACTTGTGAAGCTGTTTATTTTGAAATTATGTTACTAGCACTGTAATTTCCCTTATTGTGTCCCTTCTGTGATTTCTGCACCTTGAGCTCTGTCACAATAAATTTTACAACAGCTGCTCAAAATTTCTGCTCACCTGCTACATATTGACAAGTGGAAAATCAGTTGCAACTGCCTCTCTAATGATCGTTAGTGTTGTTTGAAAGGAGCAGGTTAAAAGGAACTCTAAGCACTAAAATAACTTAAGCTTAATTAAGCAGTTTACGTGCATATATCATATCAGTTTCACTGCTCAGTTGTCTTTACAATTAATCATATTGTTTGTGCAAGCTTAGCCACATCTTCCTGGCTGTTACTCAAAGAGTTTCCATGAAAAAAGTAAAACTTTTACAGCATAGTGTGTTTATTTTAGAAGTTCATATCTTCTGTACTGATAAATACACTTTAATCACAAACAGAAGGCTGCTGTGGGCTCTAGCAAGCAAATAACGGTACATGAGATAGAAACTTCTAATCTAAACAGACTGTGCACTAAGGGTTTAACCCCTAAAGGACACAACGTCTGGAATAAAAAGGGAATCATGACGTAATATTTCCATCATGTGTCCTTAAGGGGTTAAACTCTTTTTCAGAAAGGAAGTGTATTAAGAGGCTGTGTGAGTCACAGCCAGGAGAGGGGTGCAGTGAGCAGTAAAACTGTGGGGACATGATTTAAACATCAAAACCACTTCTTTAAGCTAAAATAGTTTTGTTGCTTAGAGTGTCTCTAATAAAAAGTGATGGCTTTGCTCATATCTGAAGCCGTCAGGAGTGGAGTGAAAAAATAAACAAAGACTTCCCGTAAGTTTCTAACCCTCACACAATTTATATGTTATTGAGGGAGTACTTCATATGTTGCAATTTACAGCCTCCATACCATCCAGACAGTCTGACTGATTGTTGGAGAGAGCGATTAGACATATGTTCCTCTCTCTTTCTCCTTATACAATGTTCACCTAAAATATTTGCCCATAATATTTTTCTCATTTCCTTGGACTTTGCCGCAATGTCCTCACTATAGCTGTAAAAACTACAAAGATGACAACCAATGACTTATATAGGATTTGAAAGTATTTTGCGTGGATGACAGCTACACATGAGGGAATAGGAAATTGTGTAGTGTTGAGCAACATTTAGTCCTTGTTCGTGGTCTAGTACAGTATTTCCTTGATTTAATGCGGATTAGTATATTTTACTATGATGAGATAGAATACCCCAGTGTCATATGATGTATCATATCAGGCTTGTGAGTCTTGGCAAAAACTAAAGGTAACTAAAACATTTAAACTTAAAAAAACCTTAAATGCATTATGTATTTTTTTTTTCACTTTTATTAAAATATGTATCTCTGATTAACTTCTGTATATGATGAACAACTGGCAATAAAAAAACACCAAAATTCTGGCTTCTGAGTACGGTGCTCACGACTCCGGTGACATCCTACACTTTTTTAAAAATCCAGAAATAAACGATGCTATCAGTTATTGAAGCTTTATCTTGAATATATATTTTTGATCTTGGTTGTTTTGGAAATGTATACATATTTTTGTGTGCAGCTGATCATCCCTTCAACTTGGGTGACAAGTTTTCTTTAGAGCCCATAAAATTTTTAACTACATATATACATAGAGTGCATCGTTTGTAGCTGTCATTTTTTTCCATCAAACATTGTTCTTGTCTCAGAATAAAACTGGGTAAATAGGCAATTAAGCAAGAAAAGGCTGTCTAAGCAGTGCAGAAGTTATCAATTAAAAGCCTCCTCTGTTTATTCTTTCAAGGCTGATCTAACCTCTTTATCCCTTTGTGGTTTCCATGCTTTGCTGAGCATGAGAAACAGAAGATCCCAATGCTTTAGATCTGCTACTTTGTATTCTTCAATGCAAAGATGCTTCCTACTTTTGTAACCTTTAGGGTTATTTAACTGTTCAGGGACAAATAAATGATTATTTTTCCATATTCAAAACACAGCACCTGATTTCCTAACGAGTATTCTAGACATGCTATGTAACCTCCAAAAAAACTGGCTTTTGAATGGCACTACAAACATGAGCGGCCCAAATCCTAACGCTCACAGCGTGCCAGGTTCAGAGAAAGTTCTGTGTGTTGAAAGTCTAGAATCATTTTACATATAAAACAACACATACAGGTCCCTGTGAATGTATCATACCTCCCATTCACAATATATCATCAATACATTATTAATCAACTGCTTGTATAATTACCAGATTTTACTAATTTCATGACGTAAAGTCATGATTTTATTAAGGACACGGAGGCGTGTATTATGCTTATTCTCTTTCTTTTATTCCTCAGCAGCAAAATATTTATTTTAGAGAAACAAATCAAACATGTAAACATGCCCCCAACGGGTTAATCCTATAACAAACAGTACAACCAATCATAATGCCTTCAGCACCATCAACTCCCCATGTAACCTTAAGCCACTCCTCTTTCTTGGTGTTGTCGACGAAGAATCCACAGCAGAACATATGTCAACTTGAAGGAAAAACAAAATGCCAAGAATGCCACAGAGAAGAATCTGGTACTCTTCAGAGGCTGGGGTCTTTCCGTAGGTCCTGAAGGAATCCGTGCACAACGGTGCCAAACCCGTTCATGAAGCTGAAAGGAACAGAGAAACAAACTGGTAAAATATGTTTCTGGACATCTGATCATTACCATAGTACAGAAATAATCATCGGAATATATGCCACCAATAACAGATTATCATCTAACCATACCTTTCAATACCCGCAATGTGCTATAGTAACCTAAATCTGTAGTAATTTAATGACCACATATCCATGGGAGGGCGCCACTTACCTGCATCGAGTGGGATAATACTCACCTCCGTGTCCTTAATAAAATCATGACTTTACGTCATGAAATTAGTAAAATCTGGTAATTTTATTTAAGGACACGGAGGCTCATATTATGCTAGTTCAAAGCTGTGAAAATACCAAATCAGAAATATGAGAAATCGGCCAAAAATGAAAGTCCTTGAAGGTAGATTCGCGGGACCAATCAGCCGCACGGATTAGGTCCTCCAACCTGCATCGTTTGGAGAAAGCCTTAGTCGCCATGGCTCCCCTGACCGAGTGTGCTCCATACACTGTAGTGTCGATGCCCGCTGATGCCATAATCCATTTGACCCAACGAGACAATGTGACCGTTGAAACAGGGTGATATGGATGACAAAGGGCCAAGAATAACTCCGGATATGCAGGGTCACGAGTCGAAGAAGTCCTGGACTTGTATTCCTTGAGACATGCCACTGGGCACAGCTTAGAGTTTTGTGGAAAGGCCGGGGAGAAAACTGAGGTGATTGACGTCTTCGTACGCCTGGAAATATTAAACGAGACACCTTCGGGGGTGAATGAACGTGCAGAGAGCTCCAACGCACGTACATCAGACACCCGTTTACAGGAGATCAAACAAAACAACATCACCAACTTTGCTGTGAGTTGTTTCAGTGAGAGATCTTCGTTCTTTGGCCAGTCTTCCAGAAGCTGGAGAATGACGTCCCATGATGAAGAGTACCTAGGATGAGGTGGACGTGCAAATCTAATGCCGGCATACGAGGCATACGAGGAGATGTTTACCTGCCGGGGAACCCTCCATTCCTTGGTGTCCTGCGGAAATAGCTGAATTCCAGGCATGTATGTAGGATTTCCTTGTTCCCGGAGCCCAAGCTCCCACCAGAAGGTCAATAGTTGTCTGTGGAACGTCTGGGATGAATCCAAGTCCCCAGAGAGGAGCCATGCCAGTAACTGGAGGTGTCCCTGTAATAGCAGGGAGTGCGGTTCCCCGTTGGGGTCCAATAAGAGGTCCGGAGAGGTTGGAAGTAGTCTTGGGTAGTCCATGGACATTTCCATGAGTGTAGGGAACCATGGTTGAGCCGTCCAGAAAGGGGCGATGAGAATCATGGAGGTTCGGTAGTGCCTGAGATGTAGAAGCGTCCTCGCAATCAAGGAGAAAGGAGGAAAAGCGTACATTCACGTGTCCGGCCACCGTTGAAGGAATGCATCTGACGCCAACGCCTCTGGATCTGGTCTCCAACTGAAGAACCTCGGTAGTTGGGAATTCAACCGTGATGCGAAGAGGTCGATCTCCAGTGGGCCCCAAAGTGACTGGAGTTGCAGGAAAATGGCCCGCTTCAGCCGCCAGTCACTGGCATCCCATAGGTATCTGGAATTCCAATCCGCCACCATATTGGACATCCCGGGAATGTATTCCGCCTGAACCGAAATATTGCGATCCAGGCAGAAGTGCCAGAAGTCTTTTGCTAGTTCCGCTAACACCACGGACCTCGTACCCCCGAGATGGTTGATGTAGCGGACTGCTGACACGTTGTCCATCCGTAAAAGAACGGAACAGTTGGTTGAGATACCTACGAGACTCTGAACTGCAAATGACCCCGCCAATAGCTTGAGGCAATTGATGTGTAACTACTGTTCATCTGGGGACCATTTCCCTCCGGTGGAGATAGGACCGCAACGCGCGCCCCAGCCCAGCAGATGCATCCGATTCCACGACAAAGTCTGGCCTTGTCTCAAAGATCGCTCTTCCGTTCCATGCTTCCATGTGCTGCAGCCACTAAGAGAGTTCTTTTTTGGCTGCGCAATCGAGAGGTACAGAGTCTGCATAGGAGAGACCCGAGCGAAGGTATTTTGCCTTTAGGCGTTGAAGGGCCCTGTAGTGAAGTGGGCCCGGGAAAATGGCTTGGATGGAGGCAGAGAGAAGGCCGATGACCCTGGCCAGTTGTCGTAGAGTTAGTGCAGGTCGAGCCAAAGTCCGGCGGATTTCTTTCTTGATGATCCTGACTTTGGAAGATGGTAACAGGAGTGTCCCTTTCACCGAATCAATGGTGAAGCCCAGAAATTCCAAGACTTGGGAGGGTTGTAACACCGACTTGTCCCAGTTGATGAGGAAACCAAGGTTTCTGAGTAATGTCATTGTCCAATTCAGGTGTTCTTGGAGTAAGCGTGGGTCTTGTGCCATCAGAAGCATGTCGTCCAAGTATATAATCAGACGCACCCCTCTGCTGCACAGGAGAGCGACCACTGGCCGCATGAGCTTCGTGAAGCACCATGGGGCCGAGGAGAGGCCGAAGGGCAAGCATTTGAAATGCCATGTGGTCTCCTCCCATTGGAACTGGAGGAGATGCTGGCAATCTTCAGCCATCGGGACGGTGAGGTACGCAACTTGCAGGTCGAGTTTGACCATCCAATCCTCCAATAGGAGCAGGTCTCGGAGGGAGTGGATGCCCTCCATTTTGAAATGGTGGTACACTACAAAGGCGTTCAGGGGGTGTAAGTTGATGACCGGTTGGACACCTCCACCTTTCATGGGCACCACAAAAAGGTTGCTTAGAAAACCTGAAACTCCCGGATGCGTCTCTATGATTGCACCTTTGTCGTCCAGAGACTGTATCTCCGCTGCGATTAATGCTCTGTCATGGGTGGAGGAGACTATATGTCTGGGAAGAGATATCTGGGCAGGTGTTTGTACAAATTCTATGGCATAACCCACTACAGTTTGTAGGACCCAAGTATCCAAAGTCAACATTCGCCAGGCATCTATAAATTGGCATAACCTGCCCCCCACCAACGTTAATGAAGGTAGTGTTGAAGGAAGTGAACTTACCATAAGGGCGTCGGCCATAGGAAGAGCTTTTGTATCCACGCGCCGGCCAGGGTCTTCCTCGAACTGGGAAGAATGGAGAGGACTTGGGTTCCACACCCTGGTAACGTGACTGGAAGGAGCCTCTAGAAACCCGGTACGAGCCCCGGGAGGAACGGCCAGGCAGACGGCCACGATATCTGCTGGCCCCGCCAAAAACTGTATGGGAGAATACCTTTTTCATATTGGCTTGCGCCTTGTCCAGAGCAGTAAACGTGCCCACATAGGTACCCAGCTCCTTCACAAAACTGTCCCCAAAAAGAAGGCCTTTGGCCTCTGGCCCAGGCTCAGTAATAGCCAAGGTAACTAGCTTTGGCTCAATCTTAATTATTATAGCCTTTCGTCTCTCTGTGGCTAGAGCCACGTTGGCATTTCCGAGAAGACATATGGCTCGCTGTATCCAGCCCCTGATAGCTAGCAGGTCTATGGGAGCACCACCTGCCAATGCCGTTTCGACCACGTTGAATATCTTTGCACTGGGTCCGAGGACATCCAGTTCCTTATCCTGGCAATGGCGAAGTGCAAAGTCTAGACCCTTCTTTGCCTTCCACCCAGTTTTTCCCAGGAACTGGGCAATCTTAGGGTCCACTACAGGGGCGAAACATATCAAATCTGGGAGCGTGGGGCGTGGGCATTCTGCCCGCATCTTACTTCTTGCCTCCTTATCAAGGGGTTTCCTGATCCGTGTGGCAATATATTTTGCCACATGGTCCATCGGGAACCACTCAGTTGATCTCGAGTGCTGCAGATTATCAGGGTCAAACAGTGGTTCGCCCTGTGGGTCTTCCACACCGTCCTTATCCTCATTCACAGACACAGATATAGAGCTGTGGTTAGTGCGCCCAAATTGTATGGAACGATAATTTTATTTAAGGACACGGAGGCTCATATTATGCTTATTCTCTTTCTTTTATTCCTCAGCAGCAAAATATTTATTTTAGGGAAACAAATCAAACCTGTAAACATGCCCCCAAAGGGTTAATCCTATAACAAACAGTACAACCAAACAGTACAACCAAGAATTTGCACTATATATCTGTTCAGCCGTAATTCCTCTCTTTCATATTAAGTGCACCCACACATGTTATATATAATTTTGTTCAGGAGAAACAGGGCATTCATTTCACATCAACTATTCATATATATAACAATTTATTATAAAGAAAAACCTAAAAAAGTGTGAGAAATTGCGATTTTTTTTTTATTAGTTTTGCTTGCCATTTTAACTGTGAATGTCATAATACTGTTTGATTTTACCGCAATAAAATTCACATATTTGTATTCAGCAATGTCTCCCGAGAACAACAGTACCCCATATGAATAGGTTTATAGTGTTTTGGAAAGTTACAGGGTCAAATATAGCACGTTCCATACAATTTGTCCTCATCATCAGACTCGCTCCATGCCTCCTCCTGTTCCGAATCTGACTCAGATGATTCCACTTGGGATTTTGCCCTTCCCAACTCCTCACCGATTTTGCCCGGTGGGTGGCTCTTTGTTGTGGTGCAACCACACCATCTTTGACAGGACGTTCCCTGTCTGTCCGTAAAATTTTGGAGGCTTGCTCGTCTATGTGGCGAGATTTTTTGGCGGCTTTGCGTCCACTGGCCTTGCCTGTATTGTGCTCCGTAGGGTTGGGAGTAATGTAAGTAGAGGTCCGCTGGGTGGCCATGAGGGCATGGCTGATAGAGTGGGACAGAGTGTCCGACATAATAGTGTCTCCCATGGCGGAATAAACGGCTTGGGTTACAGATCTTGTCATAGTGGCATCCAGGAGAAAATGAAGCTCTTCCGAGTTCAAATGCTCCTGTTCTGTCACATCAGTGACGGTTAAGCCGGAAGGTCTGGGGACAACCTGGGGTGCAGGGGGTATATTAGCCCTAATGGGAGAATTGCCAGAGGCTGTGCCCAAATCCCTTTGAGACTGCATAATTAAAATAGCAGTTCTCACAGTGGTTATGGTAGGTGGAAATATAAATAGAGGGGGACCCAAACAACTATAGGAGGAATGAGTGACCGCACTGATAAGCCAAAAGCTTTATAGGCAATATGGGAACAATATGGGAACAAATAATGCACGAGCAGTATGGGTACTATTGCAAAGCACCAGAAAAAAAAACTACACAGCAATATGAAAAGGGCAAGCTCACCAAGTGTTCCCTCAGGAATAGCATACAGAGATAAATATAAATGTACTTAGCTGAGGAAGGCAGCAGCAAGAAAGAGGAGTGGCTTAAGGTCACATGGGGAGTTGATGGTGCTGAAGGCATTATGATTGGTTGTACTGTTTGTTGTAGGATTAACCCTTTGGGGGCATGTTTACATGTTTGATTTGTTTCTCTAAAATAAATATTTTGCTGCTGAGGAATAAAAGAAAGAGAATAAGCATAATATGAGCCTTCGTGTCCTTAAATAAAATTAGCACATAGTACTTACAGCAAACCCTCTATAGAGTATTGCTCTATATAAAAGAGCCATGCAAGGTGAGATTACTGTAAATATATGCCTGGAGTTTAGTGGATGAGTAAGGAATGACTAAGAACCCCATATGCATGTAATATGAATACTAATTAGCAAAGTAATTTTCTAACGTTGAATTGTTATAAGTTCAAAGTGAAATCAAAGTGAATTTCAAATTCCAAATTAGCCTAATTGAAAATCGTTCACTTTTCATTCCCAGAAATATACACTTTTGCTATCATCCATGTAAATTGTTTGTGTGAAATAATGGAGGATATTGGTGATACACTAACAAGATGCAGCTAAATTCACATTATAGCTTACATTAAACATGCATCTATTAATGCAGCACCAATTCTTAAGCTAACCAAATCTTTACTGCCCACTGGCATATTCCTATTGTTTCACTAAGTTGTCGCCTTGTCTCAATGATTTTGTGATTGTCTTTGACTCTTTAAGGACGGAGTCAATTGTACACGTTCTGATCAAAACAAAAAATAAACAGAACCTAGAATTTGCACTATATATCTGTTCAGCCGTAATTCCTCTCTTTCATATTAAGTGCACCCACAGATGTTATATCTAATTTTGTTCAGGAGAAACAGGGCATTCATTTCACATCAACTATTCATATATATAACAATTTATTATAAAGAAAAACCTAAAAAAGTGTGAGAAATTGAGATTTATTTTTTTTATTAGTTTTGCTTGCCATTTTAACTGTGAATGTCATAATACTGTTTGATTTTACCGCAATAAAATACACATATTTGTATTCAGCTATGTCTCCCGAGAACAACAGTACCCCATATGAATAGGTTTATAGTGTTTTGGAAAGTTACATGGTCAAATATAGCACGTTCCATTTTTCAGTATATACACATACACAGACCATATCGTAGCACAGGAATGAGAATTATCTCCATGATGGCATACCATTTGCAAAACTAGAGAACCCATGGTATTCAACATGGGGTATGTCTAGTCTGTTTTAGTAGCCACTTAGTCACAAACTGCCGAAAGTTAGCGTTCATAGTGGTTTGTGTGAAAAATGCAAAAAACAAATAGGAACACTAACTTTGGCCAGTGTTTGTGACTAAGTGGCTACTAAAAAAAACTGAGTGATCTTTGAGAGCGATCACATGGCCCTGTGGGCCTGATTTGCCGTGGAAGGGCTGTCTGGGCTGTCAAGCAGTTCTCCCGAACCGGATCGCTGGGAAGGTGAGTATCCCGGCGGCTCCACGGCTCAAAGCCGTTAAGGTGTTCTATGCCGCCACAACAGCTTTAAAGCCCATTAAATGTGGGACGGCATAGAAGGCCTTAACAGTGTTATGGGGTTAAATGTGACTGCTCCTTGGCAGTTGGATATGAGCAAGTAAAGAAGCTCCCTGGTTCGAAGCTAAATCAACACACTTTGGATGTGGTTTAAACCTATATGTAGACTTTTCAAGCTGTTTACAATATACTCCAAATTAAAAAATGCTCAATTAAATGCATGCATGTTTTACCAATCTACTAAACAGCGATTGTATTGTTTGTTGTATTTGGGCAGTGGAGTGCCCCTTTAATGTTCAGGGTATTGTTCAATATCACTGTCTGCACATTTACCCCTTCACTCAACCATCACCAGTTAAATGTCATTGTAATGTATTGAAATAAAACTGGTTGCAATCGCTCAGATTCACTATTAAAAAAACTGGGGAATTTCCTTGGGGTTTCTGTGTGCAGTTTAATTGAAGATTATATTAGCTTTAGTGTACTAATAATCTTAATTTTAGTAATGACAGGAGGCAAATATTTGCATATCTTTACTGAAAACTCCAGCAGCATAGAAACATAACAACCAATCAGAAAAAAGTTATGATGCCCATAAAAGGCCCTGTCTATGACATCACTTCCTCTTTCTTTGAAGCGAAACAACAAATAACAACTATAAAACATAATCATATTAAACGCCAACAGTTCAATAACATAATAGAATATCCAACTCCAGTAGTCTTGTTGAGAAGACGTTCACACTGCAAGAAAAGAAAAAGGTGAAAGGTCTCTGGCGTGATAATTTGTCCGCATACAATAACCATTAAGAATCTGACATAACAATGGATGCCTGAATGGGTAATAAATCAATATATTAATTCTAAATTAGTGTTATTTAATAAATATATACACAACATATTCCAAGGTACATGTCTATGATACAGTCTCTGGCTGACAAAGGTACAATCATAGAGACGCATGCGGGAGTTTCAGGTTTTCTAAGCAACCTTTTTGTGGTGCCAAGAAAGGTGGAGGTGTCCGACCGGTCATCAAGGTACATGTCTAATTATCCACCCTATACAATCCTCTCAAGATACATGTCTAAGTATTAAACATACAGCCATATATCGTACGTGTCTTCCTGAACATAAGACGTATTCTGTTCAACTTGAGTAAGACATGGGAGGGATCCTATAGGGCGGGAAATATTCGCCTCCTGTCATTACTAAAACTAATATACACTAAAGCTAATATAATCTTCAAATTTACCACATGACAGGAGGCTTCATATTTGCATTTTTAATTGACTAATGTGAAGGAAGCATGAGATGTTTGCCGAAAGTAAAACGTCCTAAATGTACTCTCTCGCGTCCAATCCGCGCAGCGCATAATGTCGGTTAGGGAGGCACCTGCCGTTAAGGCTTGGGAGGCTGACGCCCCTCTGACCGAGTGCGCTCTGAAGCAAGGTTCAACGCCCGCTAACGATAATAGCCAGTGGACCCATCTAGCCAGTGTTGTCGTAGACACCGGTCCGTGAGGCCTTACGTAAGAAATCAGGAGTTGACACGTCAAATTAGTTCGAAGGGGAGCTGTGATTTCTGTATACCTCATTAGTGTCCTGACAACACATAGTTTGGGGTCTGACCCAAAATACGGGTATGACACTGAAGATGAATCTGACTTAGTTCGTCTCGATATGGAAAAGGTAACTCCTTCCGGTGTGAGAGAGAAACCGTCCACATCGAACGTCTGCCACCCGTCGAAATGAGACGAGGCATAACCAGAGGGCCAGTTTGGCTGAGAGTTGTTTCAGTGACAGATAGGGGTTGTCCGGCCATTCCCTAAGGAATTTCAGCACCTCATCCACCTGCCAGAGGCGTGAATACTTGGGTGCTGGGGGTCTCGTTAATTTGGCACCCTGCAGTAGCCGACAAACCAGTGGATCTTGACCTACTGGTCTGCCTTGTACCGGAATGTGTGCCGCCGATATGGCAGATCTGATCACATTGAGGGATTGATATGATCGTCCCAGCGAGAACAGATGAGATAGGTAGTTAAGGATAAGTGAGACAAGGGCAGTAAAGGGATCGGAATCCCTTTCCACGCACCAATCACTCCAGGTCGACCAGGTGGAAATATAGCATTTCCTGGTGCCGGGAGCCCATGAGTCCCATAGGAGGTCTTTAGTTGATTGTGATAGGCCGTGGACTGACCAGGATCCCTTGAAATCGTCTAGGCCACTAGCGCCAGTTGTCCTTCCAGGACGAGGGAATGGGCTTCCCCTCGAGGTCCCATCAGAAGTAGAGGGAAGGTAGGGAGTAGTAGGGTTTTTTTTCGTGAGACATCTCCAGGAGATCCGGGAACCACGGTTGGCTCTGCCAGAGGGGTGTTATGAGCAGGAGCGATATCTTGTGGGTGCGTGTATATCGAAGCACCATTGTGTCATGATCTGCGCTGCTCTGTTCTATGTCTGGACTTGGCTTCTGGTATCCAGTACTCCTGTTACTATTCTTGTTTAGTATTTTTTGGTTTTTGGTTTTCTATTCTGTGTCTGGTTTTCCTTATTGCTGGGTTTCTGGGTTCATTCTTGTATTCCGGCCCTGGATTTCCCAGTCTCTTGGTTTCATTTAAATGTTTGTTTTTTTGCCACACCCGTTGTTTTCCATTTTCCCTTTGGTTCCAGAGTTCCTGCAGGCAGCTGCTCAAGACTTCTGCCCTTTCTTGCAGGTAAGTACTATTGGTCTAGTATGGTTCTTTTAGTGAACATTAGGCAGTGTAGGACCTGCCGAATATGGGGTACATTGGCGTTGTGGCAGGCTTATGCAATGTATGATCATATAATGTAACTAAATCCCCATACTTTTCTCATTAGTGCTTAGTTATGCCTCCTCTTGTTTTGCCTAATATATCTTGTCTTGTTTTAGTTTGTATACCCAGTCCATGTACAGTCCTGTCCAGTCTTGCCCATGTTATGTTCATGTTTTCCTCATGTCTTGTGTATATGTTCTGGGTTTAGCTTTCTGTCCTTCTCTGGTTCTGGGTTCTACTAGTTTTGTCTTGTTTTCTTGTTTGGTGTCTATCCTAGCTTTATCTTGTTTCTAGTACTGGATACATCTCAGTATATGTCTGCTCTGGCTTCCACTAAGCTGCTACAGGGTCTTGGTTTGTGGCCGCACAAACGCTGGTGCTCAACACCAGGGGGAGTGCAGTCACCCTGCTCCAGACCCTGCTATTCTACTTCCACACTGTGACTCCTACTCGGATCATCAGGCATATTGGGTCCCGGTCCTGCACCGCCGCCCAGACAGTGTCTGGGTCCCGGTCACCGGACCGCCACCTTGACACATTGCTATCGTGGAGAACGGCTGGGCCACGTTTGCAGGGATTCATCCACCGCTTCGCAGTTGGGAGTGAGGAAGAGCCAAAGATCGCTTTGCCAATCCAAGCTTGTATGTGAAGTAACCACCATCGAAATTCCGTCCTCACTTCTGCTGACAGTGGCATCCAGTGGTCGTATGAGTGACCAGTGCATAGGTATCTCGCCTTCAGTCATTGCATGGCCCTGTAGTGTAGTGGGCCCGGAAATATCGCTTGTATGGAGGAGGAGAGGAGTCCCACAATCCGGGCGAGTATCCTAAGAGGAATCGTATCCAACCTTAGAGCGCGTCTGATATCTTTCCTTATAGAGGTACGATCTTTGCAGAACGCAGTTGTCCAAGTCGATGTCGAAACCGAGGAACTGGCCCGACTTGGAGGGAGAAGCGATCTTTGTCTGTGTACTACAAAACCCAACGATTCCAGAAAGTGAACGACAAATTTTGTCTGAAATCGTAGCCTGGATTCGCAAAGGATCAGCAAGTCTTCAATGTATACGAGACATTGGATATTTATACAATAGGTGTGGAATATATGGCGCTGAATAGTAAAAATAAACAATGGGTTGTAGCTGCTGAAAACACTCTATGGGTACTCCTCAAAAACCCACCACACAAAGATAATCACCAAGATACAAAAAAGGTTTCAGGCCCAATGGGTGTTGCCACCCCTTGGGTCTTCTACCTTTAAGAGTGCAGCGCTATGTTTGGTGTAGGATCACAGTAAATTACCTGTAGTTCAGAGACAGGTATCCTTTATATTCCCCAATGTAATGAATATACAAAAGAAAACAAAAATATATACAAATAATTGTGCAGTATGTTAAACACTGTGATAGAAAATTTTAGTGAGTTAACAGATATGTCCACACTCACATTTTTTAGAGCCTTTTCAAGTGGATTAGGCTCTAAACTTGTGCACGTCTGTGTCTTTAAAGGTAGATCACACGACCCCTCTCTCCAAGGTGGATGGTGTATTTTCCTCTCCACAGGGTATATAAAAGACACAGAATTATCGAGCTAAGAGTAGCATACTTTGCAGTATTCTTGTGTGTTTAAGTAATGAGATTAAAATGCTCACCTTGTTTAGAGCCTTTTGGTAACTGGCTCTAAGTATGTAGGCCTAGTGTCAATTTGTGGGGTGACACTGCCCCTTCCCTGGAACCACTGGTGCTGGATGCAGTTGGTTGTAAAAAATAGATGAATTTATTACAATATATAAAATCAATATAAAACACTTTCTAGAAGATAAAAAAACAGATAAAAACAATTGTATGGCAAGTATTAGTGGTTTCCAATAAAATGTTGAGTCCACTTTAAAAGCTAAAACGCGTTTCGCCAGTAAAAACGGCTTCCTCAGTCAGCTCGTAAAAGTCCTCTCGATGCTCTGCATTTTTAAGCCTCTAAAATCCCGCCTAAAATGTGTCCTTCCAATCGGAATGATCCTTCCGGTCACCTGACGCGGCTGAACAGCCGTCGCGTCATTTCCGGGTTTTCGGCACTACAGGATCCATAGTGCTTTGCGCCCAGCGCATCACTTCCGGTTTTCGTCCGGTCATTTGTGGGAAATATAGTCCGAAATATGGGAAATTGCCAAGTCCATATTTAGAGCCTATTTGGCTCATATGTGGTTATAAAACAGAAATAAAAGAAGAAAGTGTATAGTTAAATGTTCTTTTGTGTGTCTTTATATATTTTGCAAGTAATCTTTCTGCAATCCTGCTTGTGCATTTTCATTATACATATTCTAATGCTGTGGTGACTAGTACTCTTTGTTCTAAATATATCCTTATTTTTGAACCAAAGAAAAACCTTTCTATATAGACCTCTTATATAAAAGCCATGCAGGTTTTTAAACACAGTGGGAAAAAAGGTGACTTTGAATGTGCATTCTATACATAATTCTTATTTTCTGCAAAAAACATTATTTATTTTTTAAGAGAACTGTATCCCCTTTATATTCTAATTAATGTGGAATTTGCATTAAGTGAGTATATTTGGTGGCTCTTTGTTTTAAATAGTGGTGTCACATCTATAAAAAAGCATGCAGAGAAAATAAAATAAAATACATTAAAACCAGTGAAAGACGGATGTTGGTGATTAGTATGTATATATGGTTTGTTTTATAAAAAATGGCATAGCTCTAAGTCCGCATTTAAACCTGCGGGGGCTAAAGTGTTGAGGTTAAAAATCCATTTTGTTTCAATTCTACCCAATTTTCTGATTTAATCTTCCCCTCGCCAGTTGAGTGTGATTTTTTTTTTTGGATTGCCATAAATTCTAGAAATTGGGGGTCTTTGTTGTGTACTAAATTAAAATGCTCTGAAACACTGTGTTTATCGTAACCTTTTTTAATGTTTCTAATGTGTTCATTTATACGAGTTTGTAAGGGGCGTTTTGTCCTGCCCACATAGTAAAATTTTAAGACGTATATGACTCTTTTAGAAAAGCACGTAATCATCTGGCATATCTTGTACTTATTTTCTCCTTTTGGATCATAGAATTCTGTGATGTGTCTCTTTGTACTTTTTGTGCTTCTACATGCTAAACACTGTCCACAGCCGAAAAAACCTTCTTTCTGTACCTTTCTTTTTTTATACGAGACATTGCACGCCCAAATTCTCGGATGCGTGCCCTCACTGGTTTCAGTAGCTTCGTGAGCACCACGGAGTCATAAACTGACATGTTTGTCCTCTCCACTGGAATCGGAGGAAACGTCGGCAGTCTAGGGCAACGGATACTGACAAGTATGCGTCCTTGAGGTCCAGATGTGTAAACCAGTCGTTATCGCGTAGGAGGTCTTGTAGAAGATGAATTTCCTCCATCTTGAAGTGTTTGTATACCACGTAGGAGTTCAATTGATGTAGTCTCCTGGCTTCTTTTTGACCAGGAAAATATTGCTAAGGAAGCCTTCCCCTCCGGTGCATATTGAATTGCGCCCTTCTTGAAAAGGGTGCGGATTTCCTTGTCCACGAGGCATTCCTGTTCCGCCAGCATGCGTATTGGAGGTGAAGGGGCGTAATGAAGTGTAATGAAGTGTAATGAAACTGCACCAATTTGCTACCAACCTCTTTGTTGCTAGGGTTACCAGATGCACCAAGTTTTGAGGAGCGGCATATGAAAATGGTGAATAATTAAGAAATGAGTCACACCTTTTCATGTGTTTTCAGAAATATGGCAATATTATATGTGTCCCTATAAACATGGTGGATCTAGTAACACTTAAGATGCATTGTTTTTTTTTCTTGACAATCTTTATTTCAAAGAAAATAACTTGGTTCTTGTAGCTTTAACATACATTTTACTCTCCAATGAAGTTTAATCCACATTCTATTAAAATATTTTCTTGATCTATTCAGGTTTCAATTAGAATTCATATTATGTCTGTTAAGAGGAATGTACAATCCTTTTGCATCAGTACAGTATGATACTGACTTATTAATTTAAGTTTAGCCATGAAGTAATAATACATAAACCTAAAAGGATAAGTCAAGAGAAAAGGTAAAGAGAAAGATATGTGTGTATACAGCTCATCCAGCTACACCATCTTCCACCAAGTACCAAACGCAAGGCATTCTATTGGGCTTTGGTTTTAATAATCAAAGTGGCTTCTTAAATATATGATGTGCATCTATGGTAAAAATATGTTTTGTGTAGAATGCTTATTCTTTGTTTTATTTGTTGATAATTATATCTCTTCTTTATCGTTAAGATTATTCATGTACATATCTCAGAGAGTCTGCTGGTAGAGATTTACACATATGGCATTTTTGCCTCATAGTACTGCAATCATGACTTACATTTCTAGCACAGGCAATGTTGTAGTGATGCCATTTTCAGTATATAGCAAACTTGGCATATGGCTCCCTTGACGTGGCTTGCAAATTTACATGATTGCTAAGTATAATAATGAGCAACTTATCTTAAGCAAGCTGGAAGATTTCCAACAGAACATGTGTCTGCCAGCCTTTACTGTGTTGATCCCTAACTACATATTCTCGTAATATGGCAATGCTTGGATACCATAGACCTCTCATTTTCCTTCAAAAGTGTTTAATTGAAAGTACTTAAACCAGTGCTTGCTAGTACCGGGTTGGCTAAATTTTGTTTTAACTCTTTCCTTTCCAAAACCATAAACACACTTTACTGTGCCATTGTCCCATAATGCTCCATGTTCACTCGAGCATGCTTGGTCATCTGCATAGAAATACCATATGAGCACATGTGAACTACAACATTTCATCCACGGTGTTTACTTATACAGCGCACTTGATGTTAAATGGATTTGAATGATATGCATAGCCTGTGCTAGGACATGCAATGTGAAATAAAAACGTTCAGAAATAAAAAAGCTAAATTGCATACTCTGTAGTTAAGATTAAGTTAACTATCCTTTTGTGCCAAAAACCTAGATGGGAAATTTCCACATTCAATTCAGGTAGACGTTATTCATTTTGTCCCTAGACATGATTGTAATTGAACTTGGAATGCCAGGACTCTCCTACCTCCTCCCACAAACACTACAAAATTCTTAATTACAAACTTTATTTGTACATTCTAGCAATCAGAGAGGCTCAATGCGAATCAATGATAGAAAGAGAACACAGATTATATAATGTATAGTATTATATATTGCATACTCCTGTATAGTGCAATATCCTAGTGTAGCTGTACTAAGGCATATGGGCATTACACCCACAGGTATTGTTACAGTATGCAAACAGTTTACAAACCTTCATTGCTCAACGAAACTATGAGGTTTTTGCAAGCACCCATGAACAGAATATTCAACTATTTTTATGTATCTGCTTTTCTCACATGTAATGTATATAACAAAAATAGCATTCCTGCATTCATGAGATGCTTGCATTTAATACCCTGCCTGACTCTGCTAAAATATTGCAATATGGGGATTACCACACAGTCTATAAAATGTTTTCTCACGAACTAATCTTATAAAGGATGTACTAATTTATTAAATAGCATGTACATAATTTAAATGTTTATGTATGAACAGCAATCTATACAAAAAGTTGCAGTTTTTGATTGATGTACTTTCCCTGCATCTATGTTATAAAAAAGAGATGCACTAAGATTTTTTTTAAACAAAAAGTGTTTGATAATAAATAGGTTAAATATAATATTTATAAAAATAAAGTATGATAATTTTTGTTTCCACAAAATGTGCTATTGTGGCCTAAATGTCGTAATTCAGTTTTCCAATTTACTTATTATTGATGTTTAGTGAATAAACCCAACTGTGAAACCCAAACCAGAGAGACATTGTTGATGTTATATTGCAATTTTTTTTTTTAATTACCCCAAATGACAAATGTCATTATACCACTGGTCTCAACATTCATCTTGTGGTGTTTTCTTTGTATTGCTAAATATAACTGTGCAAAAAAAGTACATAACCACATTAAACATAGAAACCTTGCACAAACCTGGCATCTATATTTCATTGGGCCTACATAGGTTTTCGGAAGTACCCTATACATTTGCCTTTTGTACCTCACTAATTATCCTTAACATTTTGCATCCTTAAACAACCAGTCAAACCTACACTTATACAATAATCTGATTCAGCTAAACCATTTTCCAAAAAACAAATAAAAAATTCAGGATGGTGGAATTTCAAGCCTATGATGATTAGCCTTGGTCTAATTCTTGAATGAAATAAGATTTGGGAAAATGAATCTGATAAGCAAAAGGTGCGAAAACGGACCAATCAATGTTCTGCAAAATATATCCATGATATGAATATTACTTATGTTGCAGTAACCTATTGGTGCCTAAACCCACCATTTGGTTCACAGATGAAGTAACTCATAAGGGAAAATAGAGGAGGGCCAGTATATGATATATAGAGATATATGTTTAGTGCTAACTCCCTTTTTTTTCTTCTACTTGTCACTTTTAACTTAATCTGTGAATGAAATTAACTTTTTGTGACTGTCCCCTAGACATTAATCATCTTTTTTTCCCCAATCATCATCTCTGATTTTAATGTCACTTGCACAATAAAAACAAACAAGCTTGTCCATTGGTTCATGATTTTGCTTAAGGAATTTGAACGATCACCTGATCAGTTTAAAATTCAGATGAATTCACATGGCAAAACAAATCTCCAAGTCTAGTAAAACTTTTCATGCACAAAGAGAGATTGAGCAATAGTCAAAGACTTAGCAGATCCCCTATTCAACGAATACCGTTGCTTGAAAATGTAAGCTAAACTACTGATTTTAATATCAACATAAATATGATTTACTTAAGTAAACAAATAAAAAGTGTGATTTAATCTGTCTGTATAATAGAAACCCGCATTTCTTCAGATTCCTGTTTTTCAGTATTTCAATAGAATTTCTACATGAAATACATTGGTCAGTGTTAAAATCCTTTCAGCATAATGACACGGAAGCCAGGTATCCACTATTAATTGCAAGGTCACAAATCCCAAGGTGAAGGGGTTAATAACTGTAAAGTCCCCTGCACCCAAACACCTGCTGGATCTGCTGCGGCTGTTTGATATAATTAGAGTCATTTGAAGCTGCTGATTGCTCCCGCTCCTGAACAATCAGAGCTAACGAGAGGAAGCTGCTGGCTGTATGCACAGCAGAGGACAATATACTGCTACTTGGCAGAGTTTATTCAATCCAATATGCATGCATCAAGAAGGAGAAACAATTCAGTCAGAAATTACCAATTTATAGCAATCAGTAAATCAGTGGGAGTTTAGAGACTGCGTAAGACGAGGTTAGTTTGGGATTATAACAAGGCTACAATGTCTTATCTGGAAAATAAACATAAAAGTCCAAGGAAATCTGCTATTTTTGCCTGTCGGCTAAGCATTAAACAGTGAGTTTGATTTCCCCAAATCTTCAGTAATGTTTTGGGAAAACACAAATTCCATTGTAACCAGGGGTGTTGCTAGGTGGCAGAGGTTTCAGCCCAAATATATACATGGTAGCCCCTCTTACATGTCAACTAAAGCCTGCCCAATGCGGTGCCTGAACTAAACTCAAAGCTCCACCCCAAGCTCAGTTTTCAAACATATACACACACTGTTAAACATATACACACACAATATTATACATATACACTTATACACTCACAGATACACAGACATACACTTACAGGAACACTTTAGTGTTAGAAATACAAAACTGTATTCCTAATAATAAGTGTTCCTCTGCCCCCTCTTCCTCACCGAACCATCCCGTGCCTCCTCCTCATACAACATCAGTACCAAGGGGGAACCTAATATGTATGCGTGGCGAGCATTGGGTCTTCCCCGTAGGGAAGCATTCAATCAATGCTTTCCTATGTGGTTTTGCAAAAAGCTGTAGGCCCTCATGCAAAGCATGAAACAGCAGGATGTGTTTCGAGTAGCTGTCTTGCAAACAACCACTAGAGGATAATTATTGCGGTTTTTCTAAAATTGCAATGTTTTACATTGCTGGCTTAAGGGAACAGGTATAGTGCACCCAGACCAATTCATTGAGATTAAGTGGTATATGTGCTTTAGTGTCCCTTTAAAGGGACAGTTTATGCACAACAACAACTTTATCTAAATTATGTTGTTATGGAGCCTTATGGTGCCAGGAGGCCCCCGAATGCACTCTCAACTGCTTCCTCCAGCGCAGATCTCTGCTTCCCCCAGGCGGCATCTGGCTTTTGAAATTTCAGTTTATCATTCAGTAAAATCACCTGTCTTAGCAAACAATATGGTGATTCAGTTACACCATATAGCCATATTATGTAAAGCCCACCACTAGTCGCAATACCACAATATCAGTGGGTCCTACACATGTTAACTTGGGAGAGTAACGTACTAACTGCAATACTTACTTCTTAAATTACTTCCAGAGACTCCTTAATTTATACATTTCTGTGATTACCTCAAAGGGGCACCTATAGTGAATGGGTGAGGTACTAATCCCAATAGGAATCTGGTCCGGATTCCAAATCCACACATCAAATAAGGAATTGGGGGCACACCAACAGGAGCCCTGCTTATTGTCTCTTTACTGCTGGTCCACGAAGGAGCAGTGCTCCCTTTTCCCTAATAGCCCTCGGACGGACCGTGATCCCTCTTTGGGCCAGCACAATCAGGTGCTAGCCAGGGAGATGTGCTGCTTCAAAGTGTGTGATTGGAGAAAATAAAAAAAATAAAAAAAATTTGGGGGGGGGTATCACGAGCGAACAGGGCCCTGCCCCGGGTGACCTAGAGGGGTGCTCCCGGTTCTCTCTTCCCTACCCTTCCCCCACTATCACATCTGCTACACTCCTTGTGGGCTGAAAGGGTGTCCATCGCATTCCTGCAAGAAACCAACTTTCGAGGGAATACGAGCCCGCCTCTGCAGGACTCGAGGTACCCCTAGGAATTCTTTGCAAACCACCAGACAGCCAAAAAGGCTGGAGTCACAATACTGCTAGCGAACATAGTACCGTTTGAGTGTACGGGAAGGATGGCCGACGCCATGGGGTGCTTCCTTTTTCTTAAAGGCACCATTGCGGGCAGCACATATACCATAGCAAGCATTTATGCTCCTAACATTCGTCAGCACAGATTTCTCTAGAAAACGCTGAATAAACTCAAACAATTCCGAGAGGGCCTGTTATTGGTTGCAGGAGACTTGAACGTGGCACTCGAGCCGAGACTAGACACGGCCAGGGGAGTCAGCTCCTACCCGCACCATGGCCTATGAGACATCAGGGATGCACTCAGATCAGTCGACGACCCAAGCTTCAGACAAAATCATTGAATCATTCCAGGGATTTTACGACACCTTATATAACCTGTCCACTGTGAACACTCCCGACACAATCCAACACCGGGAACTGCGGATCACGGAGTACCTGCAAGAACATGTCACTAACACGCTAAGCCAAGATGCGGCAGCGGAATTAGAGGCCCCCATCTTGCTAGAGGAACTCCAGGCGGTGCTAAAAGGCTCCAAACTCAACAAAGCTCCTGACCCAGATGGGCTGCCAATCAAATACATCAAGAAATTTGGAGATGCGCTGCTCCCCAAACTATTGTCCGGCATTAACTCCCTTCTAGAGGGGGGAACATTCCCAAGGGACTCTCTTATGGCGACGATTGCTGTTATCCCAAAAGAAGGTAAAGACCCAACCAGCTGCACCAGTTACAGACTGATATCGCTTCTAAATGTGGATCTAAAGCTCTTCACGAAGATACTTGCCATTCGCTTCGGTGGAGTTCTCCCAGAACTGGTGAACCCCGATCAGGTGGGCTTCATCCCCTGAAGGGAAGCGAGAGACAATACCATCCATGCTTTAAATGTCATCCATGCTGCCAGAAGTCCGGCTCCGAAGCTCATACTGCTCTCCACAGACGCGGAGAAGGCCTTTGATCGGGTTGACTGGCGATATCTGAAGGCAACGCTACAGACGATGGGCTTCGGTCCACAAATGATGACCTGGATGTCCTCACTATATATGATCCCAACGGCTAGAATATGTGGGGCCCTCTCTGCACCTGTCCACATACACAACGGGACAAGACAGGGCGGCCCACTCTCCCTCCTCCTGTTTGCACTCTCCCTGGACCGGTTCCTGGGGGTGGTCAGACGGGATGGGGGAACAGGGGGGTTTGCCCTACGGGGAACGACACACAAGGTGGCCGCGTATGCGGATGGCATGCTATTTTTCATCAGCAATCCCTTGGTCACCCTGCCGAACCTGCTGAGAGCCTTCACAGAATATGGGATGATATCTAACATGAAACTGAACACAGAAAAGTCGGAAGCCATGCCCATGAAACAAATGTCGCCCATCTGCGCAACCAGTTCGCATTTATCTGGTGTCGAACAAAGCTTAAATACCTTGGGATCTGGCTCACCGCGGACCTGTTCACAACTTCGCCCCAATGCTGCTCACGCTGGGCTTGCCTTTGTGCCTCGTGGTTCGGCAGCTTGACCCGAGCCAGCAAGATATATGGCATGCTGGGAGGAGGCCACGGGCGTCTCACTCACGGAGCCACAGTGGTCGAGAATCCACATACTGACGCACCGAAGCTCGATGAGCTCCAAACACCAGGAACTCAATTACAAACTGTTGACCGGATGGTACAGGACGCCCGAGAGAATACACAGACTGATCCCTGACACCTCTGATAGCTGTTAGAGATGCAACAAAGAGGTAGGATCGGACATACATGTCTGGTGGTCATGTAGAAAATAGCCCCATTCTGAACCCAAGTCCACGAACAAGGACATACTAGACACCGATCTCCAACTCCAGCCACTTCAGATGCTTCTCCATCACACGGAGATGCCCCGATCCAGATATAAAAAGTCACTCACAAAACACCTCCTAAACGCAGCCAAATTACTCATCCTAGCCAACTGGCGGACCACGCAGGTACCCACCCTCCAACAATGGATGAACAAGGTGGAGGAGATCCATGGGTTGGAGACCCTCACGGCATCCCTGAGAGGAACCGTGGACAGATACATACAGACGTGGACTCCATGGATAGACTTCATATCTCACAGAGGGACATAGGAATACAAACCCACATGCCCAACCGGTGGAAGTGAGGAGGGAAGGCGCGACCCAGCAGCGGAAGATGAATACGATGGCAGAGGAGGATTGCGGAGCGGGGAGGCACAAGGGGACATGCTCCACTGCCCGTGGGGGTATCCACGAGGAGGTTTCCCCTTCCCCTACCACCCCTCACTCTCTCTCTTCTCCCGGCCTTGGCCAACCCCCTCCCCCTTTGCCTCCATCTCTTGCTAGACTGGACCTCTATACTAAGCTAACCCTGGAATCTCCTTTCACCTCTTCCCCTCGGCCACCAGACATAAAACTGACCTGGGCACCTGCACAGACACAGTAGCCATGGGAACACACGTAGGTCCCGGAACCACACACCAGACGACCATGAGGTCGATGACCAAATACTCCATCACACTATTGTGTGCCCACAGGCTGGGAATGGGAGGCACAACAGGTCCTGCTGCCCCACCCCCCTTCCCCACGACCGACATGGAGCTGGCCGATTCCGCAAACATGCAACCGGGGAGCTGGATGGGGAACCCGGAGGGTGGACTCAGCCGACCAACCTTAACTGGTGGAACACGTACTACCGCACATTCTAGCAGTGGGGACGCCCACAAGGATCAGTAGGCTGAGAGGACGGATGCCTCCACTCACGGCCATAGGACCAGGGACTCAGACGCTAGTACAGGGAGAATCCCCAATAAAAAGATACCGGAGGCGAGATACCCGACTCAGAGTTACTTGTTTATCATGCAGCCAGACATAGCTCAGTTTCTTCACCCAAAGATACAACATGAACGCAAAAACAAAGATGAGGTACACAACATATAGTCTGAAGGAGACCTGAACTTCGCACCCTAATAAGGCGTCTCACGGCACCTTGCCTAACTAGAATAACACCAAAACACTGTTTGTAGAGTCTGAACAGCAATTATTAGTCATGAAACTAAATATACTATGTTTATTATAACAATATGTTAATAAGCAATGTCATAACTGTTATATTTACACTACTATAATACCTTTTGAAATTATCACAAAGGAAAAAAAAAAGATTGTCAAAAAAACAAAAACATTCCCAGTGGGTGGTGCTTTTAGGAGTTATATAAGGGTTGTGGTCATTAGCTTGGCTAACATAGCTTGGTTGCTACATCTAAGTGCTGCTTCAAAGTGTGTGATTAGAGATATTATGGAGAGTTTTACAGAAGCTTCAACTGTCTAAGAGTTGTGCTAAGAGTTTTCTTTTTTACTGTTACAGGTAAGATTCATCTATAGGAAAAGGTTACTGATTGCACAAGGTTTTATTTCCTGTTGGTAATTGGTAAGGCATTTGATTAGCTAGGTGTTTGCTATTGGTTGTTGGTTAATTAGCTATTGTTTGCAAATAAGCATTGTCAAAAAAACAAAAACATTCCTAGTGGGTGGTGCTTTTAGGAGTTACATAAGAGTTGTGGTCATTAGCTTGGTTGCCTCACCTAAGTGCTGCTTCAACGTGTTTGATTAGATATATTCTGGAGATAAACTGAAGGTAATCTGAGGTATACAGGAGGACAACAAAATAAAATAATTAAGATTTGTTTGATTTAAATTATTCACCTCATTACAATGGCAGACTTAGTTCAGTGTAATAGTTGTTATGCATTTGTTTCTCGTTCTACTTTTTGGAGATTTGGATGCTGTCTAATCTGTAGACAGTTCTCTATATTGCAGCAGGAGATTGCAGTTTTGAATCTGAGATTTGTAAATCTCAGACTCCGGTTGGATGTACTATGAATGGCAGATGGATTACTGTAGGATCTGGTAGACTTCAAATTGTGGATAAAAGGCATATTGCACAGTCTGTTGCTCTACATAATTCATTTTCAGTACTTTCAGAGTGTAATGGTTTTATGGAGACAGGCTCAAGCACGGAGGGTAGTGGTGTTGTGGAGACAGGCACTGAGGGTAGTGGTGTTGTGGAGACATGCTCAAGCACTGAGGGTAGTGGTGTTGTGGAGACAGGCTCAGGCACCAAGTGTAGTGGTGTTGTGGAGACAGGCTTGGAGACCTAATAGAAAGCAGTTGTCTATCATAAGAGGTGTGGAGCTTGACAATAGTGGTCTTGTCTTCCCGGAGCTACTGCTCACAGAGACAGGAGACGTATTTGTAATATTGTTAAGCGAGCAAAGCAGGAAGGGGAATTTGATGTACTTGTCCATCTAGGGACAAATGACTTGGCTTCCAATGAGGTTTCAGAGGTAAAGGAAGTCTTTAGTGTTTTTGCCAATGATATATGGCAGGTTGCTTCCACACTTTCATTCTTTGAAGTTTTGCCTGTGCATAACACTCAGAACGACAGGCGGATGCATATTAATGACTTTAACTTGTGGCTTGGTGAATGATATGAGGAGTAAGGATGTGGCTTCATTTCTCATGGTAGCTCTGTTAGGAATGGAAATAAACTGTACAAAAAAGATGGTTTGTATCTTTCTCAAAAGGGAACAAATGTTCTCAGTGAGCAGTTTAGAGGTTTTGCTAAGATGTATTTAAACTAGGAGGGGGGGGGGCAAAAGTTGATAAAACATCAATCAAATTGCCCCCCAAAACAAGGACGAAGGTGCCTGTAGCAAGTGTGTTAAAAATGATAAGCTTAGGAGTCATGTCTACAAATGCTCGCAGTTTAGGGAATAAGATCCATGAACTTGTGGCCATAATGGCAACTGATAATGTAGATTTAGTAGCTGTTACTGAGACATGGTATAATGAGAAAAATGACTGGGACATAGTAATACCAGGGTACTCTTTCTATAGAAAAGACAGGGAAGGCAAGAAAGGAGTAGGGGTTGCCCTGTATGTGAAGGATAGAATAAAATCTAGCCTAATAAAAGTTAGTGAGGCGAACATAGAGTCAGTTTGAGTTAGCTTAGAATCTGGTAATCACACAGTAACTCGTGTAGGTGTGATGTATATGCCCCCAGGACAAATAGAAGAGTTAAATAATCTACTAGTTGAGGAAATATTTAAAATGATAATGAAGGGGGAAGTTATCATCATAGGTGACTTTAATATTCCTGTTGTGAATTGGAAAACCAAAATAGCTGCTTCTGCCAGGAGCACACATATTCTAAACTCCCTACTTGGATTGTCTCTAAAACAAGTCGTTGAGGAGCCAAATCGTAAAGAGGCCATACTAGATGTAGTGTTAACAAATGGAGATTTGGTATTACCGTAGGTGAAAGATTAGGACCCAGTGATCATCAGTCAGTGTGGTTTAATATAAGAACAGTGACTGAGTCACACCACACAAAAACAAAATTTTTAGACTTTAGAAAAACAGACTTCTCTAAAATTAGAATATGTGTAAAGGAGTCATTATCAGACTGGAGCAATTTAAATGGAGTCCAATAGAAATGGGATTATTTAAAAGTTGCACTGCTGAAGGCAGCAGAAAATTGCATTAGGCTTGTCAGTAAAAGCAAAAAAATTCAAGAAACCACTGTGGTACTGCACAGATGTGGCCAAAATAGTAAAAAAACAAAAAGTTAGCATTTAGTAATTCTAAAAAAAAAAAAAAAACAGAGCGAGGAAGGCAGAATGATCTATAAGATAGGCAGAAAGAGGCTAAGCAAGTAATAAGAGCTTGCAAATCACACACCGAAGAGAAAATAGCATAGTCAGTAAAACAAGGGGACAAAACATTTTTTAAATACATAAATGAGAATAGAAAAGTAAAACAAGGATTAGTTAGATTAAAAACAAAAGAAGGAAGGTATGTAGAAGAGGATAAAGGTCTAGCTGACTACCTCAATTAATATTTTTGTTCAGTATTTACAAATGAAAATGAAGGAAAAGGGGCCTCAGTTAGGAAAAAGGACAAATTAGTCATTTGTTACATGTGAGTTTACAGAGGAAGAGGTTCTATTTCAACTTTCAAAAGTAACGACAAGTAAGTCAATGGGACCTGATGGAATACACCCAAAGTTATTAAAAGAGCTTAGTGGTGTAATAGCAAAACCATTAACAGATTTATTTTACCAATCATTGTTAACAGGAGTCATCCCAGAAGATTGGAAGTTAGCAAATGTTGTGCCCATTCATCAGAAAGGTAGTAGGGATAAGTCAGGCAGCTATAGGCCAGTAAGCCTTACTTCAGTAGTGGGGAAAGTAATGGAAACCATGTTAAAGGATAGGATTGTTGAACATCTAAAATCACAATTGGATTTTTAAGATCAGAGACAACATTGGTTTACTTAAGGGAGATCATGCTAAACTAATCTTATTGACTTTTTTGATTGGGTAACTAAAATAATAGACCAGGATGGTGCAGTAGACATTGCTTACCTAGATTTCAATAAGGCTTTTGACACTGTTGCACATAGAAGGCTTATCAATAAATTGCAATCTTTAAGTTTGGATTCCAGTATTGTTGAATGGGTAAGGCAATGGCTGAGTGACAGGCAACAAAGGGTTGTAGTCAATGGAGTATATTCGAAGCATGAGCTTGTCACCAGTGGGATATCTCAGGGATCTGTACATGGACCCATTCTCTTTAATATTTTTATTCGTGATATTGCAGAAGGTCTTGATGGTAAGGTATGTCTTTTTGCTGATGATACCAAGATATGTAACAGGGTTGATGTTCCAGGAGGGATAACCCAAATGGCAAATGATGTAGGTTAACTAGAAAAATGGTCAACTGATATTTAATGTGGATAAGTGCAAGATAATGCATCTTGAATGTAAAAACCCAAGGGCAGAGTACAAAATATTTGAAACCCTACTAACTTCAACATCTGAGGAAAGGGATTTAGGGGTGATTATTTCTGATGACTTAAAGATAGGCAGACAATGTAATAGAGCAGCAGGAAATGCTGGCAGAATGCTTGGTTGTATAGGGAGAGGTATTAGCAGTAGAAAGAGGTTAGTGCTCATGCCATTGTACAGAACAGTGGTGAGACCTCACTTGGAGTATTGTACGCAGTACTGGAGACCGTATCTCTTGAAGGATATTGATTCTTTAGAGAGAATTCAGAGAAGGTCTACTAAACAGGTTCATGGATTGTAGGATAAAACTTACAAGGACAGGTTAAAGGAACTTAACATGTATAGCTTGGAGGGAAGACAGGACAGGGGCGATATGATAGAAACATTTAAATACATAGAGGGAATCAACACAGTAAAGGATGAGACTATATTAAAAAGAAGCAAAACTACCACAACAAGAGGACATAGTCTTAAACCAGAGGGGCAAAGGTTTAAAAATAATATCAGGAAGTATTAGTTTACTGAGAGGGTAGTGGATGCGTGGAATAGTCTTCCAGCTGAATCATAGGCATGTGCAGCCTATTGCATTAGGGTGTGCACCCTAAAGCACAAACACACACGCCGCGTATATATGTATTAGCAGTAGAAAGAGGGTTAGGGTTAGGAGTAGGGTTAGGGGTAGGGTTGCTTTAGGAGTAGGGTTAGGGCTAGGATTATGTTTAGGGTAGGGTTAGGTTTATTAGTAGGGTTAAGGTAGGGTTAGGGGTAGGGGTAGAGGTACCCTAAAGCTACTCCTTATCCTAAATCTACAATAACCATAACCCTAACCCTACTCCTAACCCTACTCCTAACCCAACTCTAACCCTAACCCAACTCTACCCCTACCCTAAACCTAACCCTACTCCTTGCCCAACCAACCCTAACCCAAACCCTACCCCTAACCCTACTCCTAGCCCTACTCTAACTCTAACCCTACTCCTGCCTCAAGACCCTGTCTGACCCATTCCACCTGACCACCTAGACCCCCCCTCCCTGGCCAAAGGTAAGCCTCAGGGAGGGTTGGAATACCATTTAGATTGTTTTCTTTGTTTTTATTTTATCAAAAAGTTTTGTGGGGTTTTCCAGGTTTTTTTTCTGATTTTTTTTGGTAGTCCAAGACTCCATTATACTGCCCCTACCACCCCCCCCCCCCCTCTACAGCCCCTATTCCCACCACGCTGTCCACGCCCCCCTAATGCAGCCCCTGCCCCTCTCTACAGCCCCTGCCTTTATAATACTGCCTTTGTCCCCCTTCTACAGCCCCTGCCCCTCTCGGCCCCCCTGTACCCCCTTCTACAGCCCCTGTCCCCCCTCTACAGCCCCTGTTCCCCCTCTACAGCCCCTGTTCCCCCTCTACAGCCCCTGCCTCCATAATACTGCCCCTGCCCCCTACAGCCTCTGTCCCCCACTCTACAGACCCTACCCCCTCTACAGACCCTCCCTCCATGATACTGCCCCTGTCCTCCCCCTATTATGTACCCCCTCTGCTTCCCATGCCTCCTCTACAACCCCTGCCCCCTGAACAGCCCCTGTCCCCCATTGTACTGCCTCTGTCCCCCCATACTGCCCCTATTCACTCCTCTACAGCCCCTGCCTCCATTATACTTCCCTGTCCCCCAATACTGCCCCTGTCCTCCATCTACAGTCTCTGTCCCTCCCTACAGCCCCTGCCTCCATTATACTAACCCCCCCCCCCCCCCCCCCCATCTACAGCCTCTGCCCCCCCCACCCTCTACAAGCCTTGTCCCCACCTTCTACAGCTGGGGTGGGCAAAAACGGGCTGAGAGGAGAGACACACAGAAAAGGGCTGTGGGAAAGAAGAGGGTTGTATGAGACATACAAGGGAGTGTAAAACAGGGGATACAATACACTAAAGGGGGTAAGAAATTCAAAAGGGGGTTAACAAGACATCAGTATAGATAGATTTTGGGGGGAGAGGGGAATGGGGTGGCAAAATGCATCTTCACCTGTGTAGCCAAAAATCCTTGCACCGGCCCTGCTGGTCAGTATGATGACACAGATAGCGTCACTTCAAAAAAAATTGCTTCTCTAAGAGGTTAAAAAGACATGTCTTATACCTGTCAAATAAATATGTGGGATCTTTAAAGTAAGAGGACACACAAGGTCTAAATTCCCCACTAAACATCAATATGTATGAAAAACAATAAAATTAAATTTACCACTAAATAGGGCAGGTCTGTAATTTGATCCTATAAATCAAATTTAAAAAAATCTGATTAAGGACGTTGTGGGGGGTATTATTGCACTTAGGGCCAGTAGCAGTGTACAAATATATATTTTTTTTTTTTACTGTATTAGGACACATGAAGTCTGTGAATGTCCCCACAAAATTAAAACGTGAAAAACAATAAAAAGTAGATATAACCATCAGATTTGTCAGAGGTTGGTGATTCTATTACTGCTATTAATGTTAGTTTCAGCAGACCAAATTTTGCAAATTGTTACCTTTAAAACTGTAATTTACTCCTTGCAATATGTGTCTAGGCTGTGTCTAAAAAAAATAAATAAAACCCTGTCCATACAAAGCAAACCAACAATCAGATCAAATAAGAGAATGCATTTTGAAAGGGTAATTTTGCACTCATTATGTAGAAAGTATTATAAGCAAAACTATGAAAATATTTTTTTTCATATTTTTATCAGTTACTTTATTTGTATGCTATGCACACATGTAGGGTGTAAGAAGAAAGCCCTATCTTATTTGAAAAAAAAAAATATATATATATATTTCAAATAAGATGTGTATATATATATATATATATATATATATATAATATTTGTGCTTAAAGAGAAAGAGGAAGTGCTAAATTAAGGTGGATGGTTAAATACAATGCAAAAGCAACAAAAAGGCTTCAGGAACACAATTTCGTAAAAAGCTCAATATAAGGTTCTTCATATTGTGTTTCTATACCTTGTCTCAAGATTGCAAATTCACTTGGGTAGCAACTTCTTCTTCTTCTGTTCACTTGTTCACTGAAATATCTTTAGTCTGTCTTTAAAATATAAATTCAAACCATAGACATATGTTTATGATCTATCAATAATAATAATAATAATAATGATAGTATTGGTTAAGCCAGCTAAGAGATTTTAACAAGAAACTTGGAATTCAACAGAATAGCAAAATGACAAATATATTTCAATTTAACATTCCTTAAATAAAATTCTAATGAAATCTATTATCTAACTATAGATGTGAAGTCAAAAATAAATTTGTCTGAAAAATTATGCATACATGAGTGATTTAATATATGATCTGCAATTACTCAATAAAACTAAAACAAATAATATTTTCAATGCAAAATAATCCCATGCTGATTCCAAAATTCATGTGATATCTCTTGCATGGCCGTAGAATGGATTAATTTACTGTTGATCTCTTGTGAACATCACAAATTTGTATTTTTGATTTTTTATTATTTCAAAGCATTAGCTTTCTGGTATGATTGTAGATTATACTAGCTTTAGTGTAACTATAATCTTAATTTTATTAATGACAGGAGGCGAATATTTGCTTAAGTCTCTCTTTACTAGAACTCCACAGCAGCACATTAACAGATAGATAAACACCAAAGACAAAAACATAAGGTATCTATATAAGGCTCCTCCTAAGCCACCATTTCCTCTTTCACGCTGCGACAACGTAACGTACACAACAATGACAATAACTAAATAAAGAAAAATTCACAACATAACGATGAATGTCATCTGGAAAAACTTCGGATAATGGATGAACTTGATCTTTATCCCGCCAAACGGCCGATCCTATGAACTGAAGTCGAACCATTAAACTGAAACGAAATAAACAGAATCGAAAACACTGATTAGTGAACGATATGTACTGATAAAACATAAATCCCACGATCCAGTACTGATAGAATAAAGACACGAAATCCATACTAATGACCGTCAATACAGTATAACATGCACCTCCCACAACATCACCCCAGACTAACCAACCTAGCCCAGATAATCAGACAAATCAACAGAAATACAATCAATGCAATCCATCCAAAACAAGGGGGGGGGAAGAAATCAAATTGGGTGGGAAATATTCGCCTCCGGTCATTAATAAAATTAAGATTATAGTTACACTAAAGCTAGTATAATCTACAATTTTATAGCATGACAGGAGGCTTCATATTTGCCATTTTAACGCTCCGACAGCAAAGCAAAAGAAGCATGTTCCGACGGTCTAAAGTAAAATAGGCGAAAAAACTCTACACAGGACCCGTCCGCCGAACGCAAAATGTCCTGAAGGGAAGCACTCGCCAAAAAAGCTCCGGAAGCTGCGGCGCCCCTAACCAAAAGCACTCCGAAGGTCGCATCCACGCCCACCAGAGCCAAAAGACATCTTATCCATCGCGCCAGGGCCTTCGCTACACGAAGCTTAGGTGAGTCCTAGAAGTAAGGGCATGATACAACCGTCGAATCCGACTTGGTACGTCTAAACACCTTGAAGGAGACCCCCTCTGGAGAAAAACGAGAAAGCGCCGACATCGAAGGCCCGGACATCCGAAACACGTCTGAACGAGACCAGACACAACAAGAGGGCAAATTTCGCTGAAAGCTGGTGAAGAGAAAGGTCCTGGTTATCAGGCCAATTCCGAAAGAACGCCAAAACCAAACGCACGTCCCAGAGGGAAGAATACTTGGGCGCCGGAGGGCGCACCAGTCTCATTCCACGCAGGAGCCTGCAGACTAGCGGATCCTGGCCGATGGGGAAAAACCCGAAGCGGGACAAGTGCCGTCGAGATAGCTGATCTAACCACGATAACCAAGCGATTTGACCGACCCAGGTCAAAGACAAGAGACAAGAAATTCAGCACGCTAGATACAGAACCCGTAAAGGGATCGGTATCCCGTTCCAAGCACCAGCGAAACCAGGAGCTCCATGTTGAGAGATAACACCTCTAGTGCTCGAAACCGAGTGGTTGATGTATTGCAACGCCGAACCATTGTCCATCCGAAGGAGCACGCCTCAGTCCGACAGATGCTTCGCCAGGCTCCGAATTGCCAACGAACCTGCAATCAACCCCAGGCAATTGATGCGGGATTCCGATCTATTGTCTGACCACGGGCCCCCCGTGGACCTCGTCGTGCACGAGGCACCCCAGTCCCAAAGACTCGCATCCGACTCCTACACGAGATCCAGGGTCATCCCGAATATCGCCTTGCTGTTCCAGGCGGATATATGCAGGAGGCACCAGCTCAATCCGGCCTGCACGTCCGAGGCCAAGGAGATCATCTGGTCCTAAGAGGGTCTCTTGCGTAGAGAGTGCGCCTTCAGCCGCTGCATGGCCCTGTAATGTAGTGGGCCCGGGTAGAATGCCTGTATCGAGGCCAAGAGGAGACCCACCACGCGAGCCAACCTCCGGAGGGGAGTTCGGTCTTGTCGAAAACACGTCTGATCTCCTTCCGAATGGTCGTTATCTTCGCCACAGGCAGGCGGAGAATGCCGTCTTGCGCAACGACTACGAAACCCAAGAATTCCACCATCTGCGCAGGCTCCAAGGCCGATTTCTTCAGAATGACCACGAACCCCCGGCATTCCAAAGAGGAAAACGCAGAGCGCGTCTGTGCGTCTGAAATCTGAGCCCGGCGGGGTCCTCGCAAAGATAAGCAAGTCGTCCAGATAGACGATGCAGCGTACGGCCTCTGCTCTGAATTGGGTGACCACCGGTTTCAGGAGCTTGGTGAAGCACCAAGGGGCCGAGCTGAGGCCGAAGGGGAGGCATGGGAATTGGTACGGAGAGTCTCTCCATACGAATCAGAGGGGACTGCGACAGGCCCCGTCCACCGGGATGGAGAGGTAAGCGTCTTCTAGGTCCAGTCTCGTGACCCAGTCTACTGGCCAGAGAAGGCATCGAAGAAGGTGAATGCCCTCCATCTCGAAGTGGTTGTATACCACGAAGGCGTTCATTTCTCCTAAATTGATCACTGGACGGAATTCTACAGACTTCTCCCTTACCAGGAGAAAATCGAGCTGACGAAACCCCAAATCCGGGGCCTGTAGGACCGCGCCTTTGGCTAGCGGAGCTCGAACTTCCACCTCCAACAAGGGCTGTTGGCCTCTTGTGATGACGGGGATCCTCGGGCGTCCAACCTGTGTAGGGGAAGAGTGGAAGTCTGTGACATAACTCCGCACTGTCCCAAGGACCCATACATCTGAAGGTAACCGTGGGCGGAAGACCCTCCCGATCGAAGACTTCGCTTTATCCCGGGAGGTAAACAGAATAACCTGTTTCTGCAGTTCCTCAACGAAAGGCTCCCTGAACAGCAGACCTTTAGCCAGGGGACCCACATCTTCGGCTCCCAAATCCGACAGCTTGTTGTCCATATGGAAGAGTGCCGTCTTCCTGGGTTCCGTGCAAAGGGCCACAGTGGCATTGCCCAGCAGGCAAATTGAACAAAGTGCCCAGTCCCTCATGGTGGCTGGGTCCAGAGCCCTACCTTCTGTGAAGGCCTCGTCTGTTAGGGCCAACATCCGAGGTAACCGCCACCCTGTCCGGCAGTACCGGTCTGGGGCATTCCGCCCGCAGCTTCTTGCAGGCCTCACTTCCAAGGGGTCTACGGACCCAGTAGCGCACGAATTGTGCCAAGTGGTCGGGCAGTGACTAGTCCGAGGACCTGGGGCGTCGGATAGATTGAGGCTCTAACAGAGGTTCTCCAGTAGTGCCCAAAAGGGTATCGTCCCCCAACATTGTCGTGGGGGCCCTAGTCGGTGGCGCGTCTTCCTCTTCCCTGCGTCCACCGGGACCCTCGCCAAGGTCCGCAACCCAAACATCTCCATCTGAGGGAGGCTGGTCTGCCCGCCACACATCCAGCGCGGCCAAGTTGGAGGGGGGGGGTTTAGGAGGCCTCCTCCCCTGCGCCCGATAGGCGGTGGCGCCTGGCCGGCGAGGTTGTCAACCTCAAACCACGTCACTTCGCCGGAGTCTTGCCCGTCCGGGAGCGTGGTTCAGGGTCTTCACCCTTTCAATAGCGCGTTCGCGCACTTGCCTGCTCTCGCACCTGAGAGTCTAACTCATCCGAGTCTTCTGCCAACTGAGGGGTTCCACACACACCCCTGTCCGTATGTGGTTGAGGGAGGGCCCTAGCCAGGGCTTTTTCAACAGATGCGGTCACAGCCGCATTAAGTAAAGCCTGCAAATTCTGCTCCTGTGCAGAGGCGTCCATAAAGTCTGAGTCTATGATACTTGATACCTACGAAGCTAGAAAACAGGTATCATTAGCAGGCAAAAGGGGCAGCACCCCTAGTGTTGGCAGAGGCAAGTAATAATGCATGCAGGCTCAACAAACCGTTATCCAGGGTATGGAGCCACCAGTCCAATAGCATGCATAGTATGGCACAGACAAAGCAGGCCAATCATGGGGCACAGACAAAGCAGGCCAATCAAGGGGAACAGACAAAGCAGGCCAATCAAGGGGCACAGACAAAGCAGGCCAATTATAAAGGCACAGACAAAGCAGGCCAGTATAAGGGTACGGGCGGTACCGACCCAGAGGTATAATGCAGGCGGAAACCTAGATCCTTTTAGACATGTAGTAGAATCTTGACTATTAGGGTGCAGGGTAGAGACGAAGCTGGGTCCTTATAGGCAAGGTTCTTCAAGATAGCGAAACACTTTAGTTTTTATATGGTTGTGCCTAATCCATTAGGCCACAAAATACGAGTGCCATGCTCAACCACCCAGATGGGGCCTGAACCCACAATCCCTGGCTTTTGACGCCAGTGCTACCTCCATCAGGCAACCAAGGCTTGATTAGAGCAGTCCTAGTTCAATAAGTGGGTAAGGACACCAGGCAGGGACACCTGCAGGAGGCACGCAGTGCCATGTGGAAGTCAGGAGAACCAGTAAACCGTAAAACCATGTGCAGACGAAGCCGGCGGGCGGGAATCAAAGGCAACACACGAGGGACCGCAGGAGTCTTTCTCCGCGGTCCCGGCGGTCGGCACGGGGAGCGGTCGGAAGACCGCTTCTCGGCGACCACCACGGCCAATAAGCCAGAGGAAACAGAACAAACAATAAAGCCAACAGGGTAAAACAAAACTCCCAAGGAGAAAACAGGCACAAAGAAATAAACACATGGTAAACTACCAGTAATCTGTATAAATAAAGACATGTAATCTATCAGTAATCTGTATAAATAGACACATAGCAAACTACCAGTAATCTGTATAAATAGACACATAGCAAACTACCAGTAATCTGTATAACTAAACACATGCAAACTACCAGTAATCTGTATAACTAAACACATGCAAACTACCAGTAATCTGTATAACTAAACACATGGCAAACTACCAGTAATCTGTATAACTAAACACATGGCAAACTACCAGTAATCTGTATAACTAAACACATGGCAAACTACCAGTAATCTGTATAACTAAACACATGGCAAACTACCAGTAATCTGTATAACTAAACACATGGCAAACTGTCAGTAATCTGTATAACTAAACACATGGCAAACTGTCAGTAATCTGTATAACTAAACACATGGCAAACTGTCAGTAATCTGTATAACTAAACACATGGCAAACTGTCAGTAATCTGTATAACTAAACACATGGCAAACTGTCAGTAATCTGTATAACTAAACACATGGCAAACTGTCAGTAATCTGTATAACTAAACACATGGCAAACTGTCAGTAATCTGTATAACTACAAATATGAAATTTCAGCGCTTAATAGATAATCCCCTTATTAATAATAAGGGTCTTTGAAATCAGAAACAGTGAAAAAAGTTAATAAAAAATAGTAAAAAACTGTAAACCTTGTATAAAACAAAAATAAAAATAAAAATGAAGAAATAAAAAATCTAGCAAATGATCGTCCAGAATCAAATGTGGGAAAATACCACTATCGAAAATCCAAAGTACAATAAATAGAAGTGTGAGTCCTGCACCAAAATCCCAATATGTTATGGAGGGTAGGGCTCCAGATATACGAAAATACCTTGGATAGAAGGGAAACAGAAACGGTATATAGTGTAAATCCGTAACAAAATTTATTTCTGGTATAAAATCCCCCCCTACATAAATACTCTTACACGAAAAAAGAGATACTCATCGTATAGCAGAACACTTCCATGCCCAGTCGTTTAAGGCTCCAGGAGGAGCCTTATATAGATACCTTATGTTTTTGTCTTTGGTGTTTATCTCTCTGTTAATGTGCTGCTGTGGAGTTCTAGTAAAGAGAGACTTAAGCAAATATGAAGCCTTTGTATTTGAAAATAAAAAAACTGTGGATTGCCATCACAAATGTAATCAATGTTCACAAAATAATGCAAAGACATTCACTTGTTTATTATTTGACCTTTAAATAATACACCAACTGGGGTGAGCATTATTTTGCCAGAAGGCTTACCGTATTTTTCGCTCCATAAGACGCACCACACCATAAGACGCACCTAGTTTTTAGAGGAGGAAACCTAGAAAAAAAAATATTCTGAACAAACTGTCCCATAGTGTTTCTTACTATTGGAAAGTTTGTTCAGAATATTTTTTTTCTCCCCTGTCCCATAGTGTTCCTTACCACCCACTCCCCTCTCCTGTCCCATAATGATCTTTAACCCCCTCTCCCCTGTCCCATAGTGATTTTTAACCCCTCCTCCCCTGTTCCATAGTATTCTTTAACCCCCGTCCCCTTGTCCAAGTGTTATTTAACCCCCTCCCCTGTCCCATAG
This sequence comes from Pelobates fuscus, assembly GCF_036172605.1. Lineage (NCBI taxonomy): Eukaryota > Metazoa > Chordata > Amphibia > Anura > Pelobatidae > Pelobates > Pelobates fuscus. The sequence continues at coordinate 191,424,988 of NC_086319.1, read as the reverse complement.
TGTTCTTTAACCCCCCTCCCCTTGTCCAATAGTGTTGCCCCCTCTCCTCATCCAATAGTGTTCTCCCCCCTTCCCATAGTATTCTCCCCCCCTCCCCTTGTCCAATAGTGTCCCCCCTCTCCTCATCCCATAGTGTTTCCCCCCCTTCCCATAGTATTCCCTTCACTTCAATTTCAGGTTCCGGTTTCCGCGGGGACTGAAAGGAAGTGTGCACACTGAGTGCACACTTCCTTTCAGTCCCGCGGGAAACCAGAACCTGAAATTGAAGTTCCAGTACCGCGGTGCGCCCTGTGCTGCCGGCTAACGCTACAAGACAGGTTAGTAAAGCTTCATATTCGCTCCATAAGACGCACAGACATTTCCCCTCACTTTTGAGGGGGGAAAAAGTGCGTCTTATGGAGCGAAAAATACGGTATATTAGAATTCTTATTGTAAATTCTTATATTTAGCATATGTTTGACATAAAAGCTTTTAGACACCATCCTTTAAATGGAAAGAATGTGAGAGATGCAAAATAAGGACCTGGAATTTTTTCTGGAATGGGGCATGTACAGGAAAGGAGTGTGCACATTTTGCAAAATTAGCAGGGTTATAGAGTAATAGGTAATAAAAGCTATTACCTTGGTACACATAACAATCCCTTGTATGTCTTATGTGTGTGTCGATGCATGTATATGTACATATCTGTGCCTCTGTGTGCCTGTGCATGTGTGTGCGCATCTGTGGCAGGTCATCAATGTATATTTGTGTAACTGTGTGTCTCTATGCATCTGTGTGTGTCTGTCAGGGCCATCTTTAACATGCGTAAAAGGGAAAGCTGCCCCAAGCCCAGTTATTTCTGGGGGCCCAAAGCAGCTGGGCCATGGGCCCGCTGCCTGTAAAAAGATTGCATCCGTGGAAGAACTACCGCATGTTGAGGGTGTCCATCAGGTGGCGCATACACTTAGGGCCACCCAATGGCAATGTGTTTTCAGGGACCAATTTAGTGGTGAGTCCCTTTAATAGAGTGACTGGGCCCCTTTCATGATGTCAGCGCTGGGAGGAAGTGACAAACTGTATAATGTGTCTGTGTATGTATCTGTGTCTGGGTGTCTGTATGTGTGTCTGTGTATCTGTCTGTCTGTGTCTATGTATGTGTATCTGTGTGTCTGTATGAGTGTCTGTGTATCTGCATGTGTGTCAGTATGTGTATCTGATAGTTGGTGTGTGGATCTGGGTGTCTATATGTGTATCTGTGTGTCAGTGTATCTGTGTGTTTGTGTTTCTGCCTTCGTGTTTGTATATCTATCTGTATCTGTGTGTCTGTGTGTGTATCTGTGTGTCTGTATATGTATCTGTGTGTCTACATGTGTGTCTAAATGTGTATCTGTGCACCTGTGTATCTGCATGTCTTTGTATTTTCATGGGTGTCTCTATGTAAATTTGTTGTACCTGCATGTGTGTCAGTGTGTGCCCCTGTGTATCTGTGTGTGTCAGTGTTTGCATCAGTATGAGTGTCATTCTGTGTATCTGAATGTGTCATTCTGTATATCTGAGTATCTGCATGTGTGTCTGTGTATCTATCTGTATGTCTCTATGTGTGTCTGCATATCGGCATGTGTCTTTATGTGTGTCTATGTATCTGTGTGTCTGTATGTGTATCTTTCTGTGTGTCTGTATGTGGATATCTGTGTGTCTGTAGGTGGATATCTGTTTGTGTGCCTGTATGTATATCTGTGTGTCTGCACGTGTGTCTATATGTATCTGTATGTCTGAATATATGCATGTGTGTCAGTATGAGTCCCTATCTATATATATGTGTCAGTGTTTGTATCTGCATTAGTGTTATTTTGTGTATCTTAATGTGTCATCCTATATAACTGTGTATCTGCATGTGTGTCAGTGTGTATCTGAATGTCTGTCTGTATATATGTGTGTCTGTGTATTTTCATGAGTGTCAGTGTGTGTATCAGTGAGTACATAGTGGCATTCAAACGCCAACACTACACACAAATACACCTCTGCATTCAAATGTCAACACTTCATATAGACACACCCCTGATTGCATGCCAAAGAGTGGAGGAGGGCAAGATCCAGGGGCCCAAGAAAATCCTTGCCCAGGGTCCAATCAATATTAAAGATGGCCCTGGTGTCTGTAAGTAACTGTGAGTGTTTTAAGAGGTGTGTTAATAGAAGGAGCAAGGGGTGAGGCTTTAGGAAGTGGTCACCAAATTATATTTTGGCTCATGGCGCTGGTATTTTTTGACCAAACCACTAATGATGACAGAATATGAAAATATATGAGAATAATGGCAACATATATTAGGTAATTACTTGGTTAACACCAAAAATATAACTGATACAATGTATTGCAGGCTGTAATGTGGTCATTACGTGTTCTCCTCTCCCTTTCTGGTGGCTAGAATACAGTTCTATTGACTGACCGACAAGGGTTGCTATATAGTTTAGGAGGAGATACAGAGTAGATCAATAATGCCCTAACAGAGATATGAGTTCTCTGTAGGTTTAAGCAATTGTTAGGTTATTATAAAATAATTTATGAGTTATTTGTCTATTTCTTCTTCTCTTTAAATTGGGTTTGATATTTTTTCTAATGTTTGTCGAATCTCATTACAGTGTTTTGAGTGCATAATAGATGCTTCTTCTGACTGTACACATTTTCTCACTGATATAAGATATGCCATCTGAGAACTACAATTAACAGGAAGTGGAAAGCAGGGAATTTTGTAATTCAGCTCATGCACTTAACCAATTCGGTGTGCATTAACTGAAGTATGAATCATCAACTTAACCTCAGCTGTATTAATGACAGATGATAGATTAGAAATTGATTGGAATGGGTTAATGAAACTGTAATCTGCTATTTATCATATTTTCTAAGCACAATTTCCTTAATTTGAATATTAACCCATTTGTGATAGCCACTATGCCCAATATGTTTTCAGCATTTATACAGTTTGTGCCAGCCAATTTTCTAAGTGCGACAATCATTTAAAGTGCCCCCAAATTTTGGGTGTTGACAATTTAACTGAGATTCGGTAATTGCTCAACACCTCACTATAGGGCAATGTTGGTGGCTAGTGTAACTCTTGGAACATACTTTCGGAACACGAAGATTTAGGACTTGTCGTTGAGATGTCCAGCAACATGAATCCAGAGACTTTATTGATTTTATACTTTAAAATACAATACAAAGCATTAATGAGAAAAATAATAATCAATGGAATAGCATAGTACACTGCAAAAACCCATTCAGTACAGAGATGAGTTGAAATATAAGCAGTGAGATGAAGTAGGTTAACCATCTGTTAAAAAAATGATTTTCTCACATGTAGAAGAGAAACAAAGAAAAGACAAAAAAAGTAATGTACAAAATATCAAAACAGATAATTAAACTTCTGCTTATCCAGAGGTATGTGACACCAGAGGGAATAATCTTGTAGGACCATGTAGGCCTTCCATGGCCTTTTCAAATGCATTCAAGGTGTTATTATGCCTGTGAGACATTTGCTCCCAATTTCTGTGGCTACACAAAATATCAACTTGGTGCATTAAACTTTGAATATCTTTAGATTTCCATTTCATAGTTAAGTACTTTTTGTCCGGCAATTATAGATGGCATAAAAGTTGCTTTATTGGCTTCTGAATATGTATTGAGAAATACATACTTAAGTCTAGCGAGACATTAAACCTGACCCAATTGGACACCAATTGATAAACATCCCTCCCAAAAATTTCCAGTCTAGGACATATCCAACAAATGTGAAGGTATGCCCCCTACTGCTGCAGTCTCTCCAACACCCATCAGCACTTTCTCCTATCAAATGCAGAGTCATCTCTTTTGATCTACTTATTTAGATCCAGATCCCAGCAGTTCTTGTAGAAACATGGTTTGGGGACGCAAATCTGTGAGAACGCACTGTAACAGATGGAAATCCCTTTTTTAGCTAGGATATGACAATAAGCTAAGTTAGCCAGAACGACAATCTGGGTAAGAAAAAAAATAGAATTCTGTGGGAGACAGGCTGCTAGAAGAGCAGTGTTAGTAGTCCACTTGACTGCCAAGTTTGGATAGACAGTTTATGGATCCATTAGGTGAAGAACTTTAACAGTATGTTCCCAGAAATATTGGTAAGGCCCTGATGGAGTTTTGTAACCCTGTCCAAAACAGAGAGAAGCAAATGTTGCGGACAAATGCTGCTGAACCCTCCTGAGAGCTATATATATATATGTAAAAACATTTTAAATCATCTTACATTTATTTTTTTTTAAAAATTGTTGTTTTTCACATTTAACAATGTATATCTATGTAATGTAAGACAACAGAGTTTTTTTACGGTTCATGAGGTTTGGGATTCGCCTGTCCTATCTTGCTGCATCTAAAAACCTAGCAGCTGTGTGTTCAATCTCCATTGGGTAGAATTGTTTGGATAATAGAGTCAGCGATATCCGGGGGAAGAAGTAGTTTATCTTATGCTAGAAGACTTCTCCATAGGATGTATAGACTGCATGTAGGTGTGGAGGAGAAGTGATGTGGATTGTGAGGACTAGTATTATGCTGTCTGTGAACATTTCCAATTTGTATAAACATGCTAAGAGAAAAGGGTATCCATTAATATTTTCATTGTTCTGTTTTGCAATTGCCAGACTTGCCAGTGCCAGATTGTATAGTAAGGGTTACAATGAACACTTTTGGTGAAACCCACTTGAAATTGCAAATTAATTGGACCAAAATCTTCAATGGGGCACTGTTGGGGAAGGATTAATGTAAATTTAAATTATGATAGCAATGATAGGCTACAAGCACTGGTTAAGCCAATCCACTAAAAAATACTATTAATTACAATGCTGACTTCTTTGGAATTAGGCAAATAAGGCTTTGTTATATGATATAACACTGTACATTTTAGTATTCTGTATTGTAAGTGGTCAGGCAGACTATAAAAAAAAAGTGTTACTCAATAGCAAATCGATTGTATCTTGGGAAACAGTGTAAAATGTCCTGCTCAGTCATTTTTAATCAGCTGTTTTAAATACTACATACTATATATTACTAATGGGATATAATATACACTGAGCCTTAAAGTTAAAATTGTTATAGAATTATTAAAACCTTTATTAAATTTCTCATTAACTCCATTGTCTTCATAATATGACAGATTTTCCTAACAGCATTTAGAATATTAGAATGAGAATGTATTTTCTAGAAGGATATGACTAACACCGGAATTATCAAGTTCCTGTAATATGAAACAAAGTATACCATAGTTAGATCATGAGAAACTGCTCTAATGAAATGTCCATTCACTAAAAAGCCTTGAACCTGACCTCGAATATAGCATCACTAACTACTCAAAATGGCGCCTAAAGCCCCCCTCCCATCGAGCCTCGTGCTAAGCAAGATGGCGCCTGAACCATCGTGTCCACACCCGTGTCCAAGATGACGCCACCTCTCGGTGAGAGGACACTTAGCCAGCCACTTAGTACTTGAGCCAATTAATAATATTGATGGGTGGATATTGACATAGCCACTTAACACTTAACCCAATTAACCCCTTAAGGACGGAGGACGGTTCAGGACCGTCATCGGCATTTTTGCGTTGCCGACCGGTGACAGTCCTGAACCGTCCTAACTGTCCAATGTACTTACCCGATCGCCGTCGTTCCCCCGGCGGCGATCGGCGGTGCTCCCGGTGTGGGGAGACTGCCTGCAGCCCAGACAGTCTCCCCATGGCGGTTTAGGACCCCTGTGGCCATGTGATCGCCCAACAGGGCGACCACATGGTCACAATAGGTGTCCTAGTCTCTGCCTGCAGGGGGACTGTCTGTGCTGACAGGCAGTCTCCCTGCAACTGTAAATTCAGTGTAAAATCAAAAAAAAAAATGTAAAGTTATAATTAATAAAAAAAAATATTATTATATATGTGTATATATATGATATATAGACATATATTATACCTACATAATATATGTCTATTTATCATATATATAATGTCATGTACATATATTAATATAAAAATACACTTATAATTAATTTACACACGTATATATATAATATATATAATAACTATATATATTGTATATATATATTATTATAAAATACGAATAATAAATAATTTAAATTAAATTTAAAAAATTAAAAATAATAATAAAAATTAAAAAAAATTATATATCTATACAAAATTTTATTCTAACTGTATTTTGATATTAATATATATATTTATATCAAAATACACTTAGAATGAAATTGTATATATATCTATGTATATATATAAATAAATAAAAAGAATGCGAACTATTCATATGTCCATATACAAAATTACATAAATAATTATATAAATGTACACGTAGACTTCAAATATATAAATATGCATATATATTTAAATTCTACGTGCGTATTTATGTAATATTTTTACATAATTAAGTTATTTTATTGATTGCAATTTAAGGGACCTGCCTGCCAACCCAGGCCGAAAGTACAGAGAATTTAATTTGCTATCACTGTATTTTACCCTGTAACGTTCTACGACACCCTAAAACCTGTACATGGGGGGTACTGTTTTACTCGGGAGACTTCGCTGAACACAAATATTAGTGATTCAAAACAGTAAAACATATCACAGCGATGATATTGTCAGTGAAAGTGACTTTTTTGCATTTTTCACACACAAACAGCACTTTTACTGATGATATAATTGTTGTGATACATTTTCCAGTTTTTAAACACTAATATTTGTGTTCAGCAAAGTCTCCTGAGTATAACAGGACCCCCCATGTACAGGTTTTATAGCGTTTTTGAAAGTTACAGGGTCAAATATATGGGTCAAATATTTTTACATTGAAAATGGCCAGGTTGGTTACGTTGCCTTTGAGAGCGTATGGTAGCCCAGGAATGAAAATTACCCCCATGATGGCATACCATTTGCAAAAGAAGACAACCCAAGGTATTGCAAATGGGGTATGTCCAGTCTTTTTTAGTAACCACTTAGTCACAAACACTGGCCAAAATTAGCGTTCAATTTAGTTTTTTACTTTTTTCACACACAAACAAATATGAACGCTAACTTTGGCCAGTGTTTGCGACTAAGTGGCTACTAAAAAAGTCTGGACATACCCCATATTGAATACCCTGGGTTGTCTACTTTTAAAAAAATATGTACATGTGGGGTGTTATTTAGCAATTTATGACAGATAATAGTTTTACAATGTCACTATTGATACATTTTAAAAATGTATGTTTTGAAACCGCAATATCCTACTTGTACTTATAGCCCTACAACATGCAAAAAAATAGCAAAAAGCATGTAAACACTGGGTATTTTTGAACTCAGGACAACATTTTGAATCTATTTAGCAGTTTTTTTCATTCGCTTTTGTAGATGAGTAAAAGATTTTTCACATAAAATTCAAAAAACGTGTATTTTTTTCAATTTTTCATCATATTTTTTCTTTTTTTTTTAATTAAATTACATGAGATTATATAAATAATGGTATGTAAAGAAAGACCCTTTTGTCCTGAAAAAAACAATATATAATTTGTATGGGAACAGTAAATGAGAGAGCGGAAAATTACAGCTAAACACAAACACCACAAAAGTGTCAAAAAGATGCCTGGTCGCAAATGTACAACATCGCAAAAAAAGTCCGGTCCTTAAGGGGTTAATGATGTTTATTTGTTGTTATCTTGATATTCAATGATGATGTAATATTGCTCTTATAAGGGTCTGCGAGCCCGCTTTTTAACCAGATGCCATTAAATTTTCTCGAAGTTCTTTTAACCTGAACTCCGTGTGTCAGTGTGAATTTACTTCTGCGTATACGCAATTTAATCATCTCAGATTTGGACAGGAACAGATAGACATTCAAACATATTTGTTTGCTTAAAACAATCTATATCAAAATCACCTGCTTAATGGTGGTCCCATTAAAGTTCCCCTCGTGCTGCCGAAACAGCTTTGATGAATCAGAGCATAGACTCCACAAGACCTCTGACCATGTCCTTTGGTATCTGGCATCAAGACATTAACAGTAGATTCTTTAAGTTCTGCACGTTGTGAGGTGGGGTTCCATGGTTTGGATTTGATGTTTCAGCACACCCCATAGATGCACAATCGTATTGAGATCTGGGGAATTTGGAGGCCAAGGCAACACCCTGAACTCTTTATCATGTACTTCGAACCATTCCTGAACAATTTTTTCCAGTGTGGCAGTTATTCTGCTGAAAGAGGCCACTGCCACTGGAACACCATTGCTTTGATGGGGTGTATGTGGTGTACAACAATTTCTAGGTAGGTGGTAGGTGGTACGTGTCAAAGTAACATCCACATGAATGCCAGGACCCAAGGTTTCCCAGCAGAAAATTGCCCAGAGCATCACACTGCCTCTGCAGGCCTTCCTTCTTTCCTTAGTGCATCTTTCTGCCATCTCCTCCAGGGTAACTGACGCACATGCACCCAGCCATCCACCTGATCTAAAAGAAAACATGATTCATCACACCAGCCACCTTCTGTCCATTGTCCATTGTCCAGTTCTGGCGCTCACGTTCCCATTAAAAGACATATTGGCAGTGGACAGAGGTCATCGTATGCAACCCTATATGCAACAAACTGTGATGCACTGTGTGTCCTAACACATTTCTATCAAGGCCAGCATTACATTTTTCAGCAATTTGAGCTACAGTAATTTGGCCCTTGTCAAAGTCACTCAGATCTTTTTGCGTGCTCATTTTTCCTGCTTCCAACACATGAAATTAAAGGACCACTATAGGCACCCAGAATACTTCAGCTCAATGAAGTGGTCTGGGTGCCAGGTCCCTCTAGTTTTAACCCTGCAGCTGTAAACATAGTAGTTTCAGAGAAAGTGCTATGTTTCACTTAGGGTTGATCAAACCTCTAGTGGCTGTCTCACTGACACTGGACGTCCATAGGAAAGCATTGAGTGATGCTTTCCTATGGGCTGTTTGAATGCGCGCACGGCTCTTGCAACGCATGCGCATTCGGATCTGTTGTCGGCAGGGGGTGGAGAGTTCCTCAGCGCCAAGGGCACTGGAGAAAGGTAAGTGGCTGAAGGGGTTTTAACCCCTTTGGCCCAGTGGGAGGGGGGCCCTGAGGGTGGGGGGGACCTAATGACTCTATAGTGCCAGGAAATCAAGTGTGTTTTCATGGCACTATAGTGCTCCTTTAAGAACAGACTCTTCACCTACTGAGTGATATATCCCACCCCTTGACAGATGCCATTGTAACAATATAATCAATGTTATTAACTTCACTTGTTAGTGGTTTTATTGGTGTGGTTAAACAATGTATACAGTTTATGGCACTGCACAGCTGAATGAGCTATAAACTGATTAAGCTGGTAACATTTTAATGTTTACAGTTTAAAGAAAATTACTCTTCCACACCACCATTTAATACTAATTGAACTCTAACTCTCTTTCATAAATTCTTCAGCCTTTCCCTGTAGCCGCATTATTACTTTCTTCACAGCAACTTCATCGCACTTTACTTCAATCTCCATGCCTTCAACCCATCCATTTCTATTCTGTGCACAACACACCCCTTGGTTTTGCCAGGGACTGAACTACAATGAAGGAATTTTGGGACTCCAAAGACCCTGCAGATCTGTTACTTAGACAGTCTTGTTGAGTAAAGTACAGAAATGGTGATTGTGATGTAACAAATATATTCCATGGACATGCAACAACTACTGCTTCAATGCTAACATTAGCCACTGACCCAAATATCCTGCTATAATATTTTACATATACAATATTCTACAATATTTTACAGGAGGTCACAAACCTAGTTTTAGGTAAGGCTGGTTTAAAGTGCCGGTTATACAGTTGCAATTACAAATTCCTGATTAGATAAGGGTGAATTTATTTCAGATTCGAAATTCAAATCTGACAACATTTTAAAAGTTTAAGAGGCCATGCAGCACTGAGACCCGAATCCATCTTATATTCGAAAGATATACGTTAGCCGGTAATGTGTTTACTAAGTAGCATCCAACAATTTGGTAAATATTGTTTTTTAGTGACCATTTCAACTTTAGATACACTGATGACATGTAGGAGACTGCTTGTGACAAGTGCCTTATCAGTTTTGTACACTTCTGACAAGGTAATGTCCTCTTATTCCCGCCAGTATTAAAGGCGCTTGTTAATTTGTTTCTGAAATTTTGTAAACAGCTGCATGTGCACTTGACACCAACTACTTAAAATTATACACACACACATCTGCTAATAGACACTGTTCAAAAATAGTTTTCTTTTGAGATAAACCACGTGCATGCATGCAAATTAAGTTAATCATATTTGCAAATGCATTGTTTTCATGAAATATAAAAAGGAATATTTTAAATCACACCCAAAAATATATTAACCCTGACAGTACCTGCATGATTTGATATTACCAGTTTATTGCATGGAGAGAAGGTGCAGTTAAAGGGGGAAATGCCTGAAAAAAGAGAAAACTAGAAGAAAAAGAGCATGTTTTGAAAAATATGGTAATTATTAGGCAATAGTGATACAAAATGTGTAAAGTAAAAAATAAATCAATTGTGGTATTTTGACACATCAAATGGGAAAATTAGGGAAATATGTCATTAGACTGGAAGAGGTAGCAACCAAGGCCGTCTTTAACGCGGGGCAAACGGGGCAGCTGCCCCGGGCCCAGTTTCTCTTGGGGGGCCCAAGGAACCTGCCCCGTGGGCGCCGCTGCCCTCATCAATTTATTTTTCCCCCATCCTCTGAGTCCCACCGGGTGGCCCATGCACTTAGGGCCATCCGGAGGGCTTGTATCAGCAGGGGCTGGTCGGTGCTGTTTCCCTTCAACACCGCGACCGGGCCCCTTGCTTTCCGGCAGCCGGCTGGGAGGAAGTGACAGCCGCAAGTCACTTCCTCCCATAAAGAGAGGAGCTGCATGGAAGGTGGCAGGAGGAGTCGCGAGGGAGAGAGGACGAGGCTGTGTGTCAGTATGTCTGTGTGTCAGTATGTCTGTGTGTGTGTCAGTATGTCTGTTTGTCTGTGTGTCAATATATGTGTCTGTGTGTCAGTATGTCTGTGTGTCAGTATATCTGTTTGTCTGTGTGTCAGTATGTCTGTTTGTCTGTGTGTCTGTGTGTCAATATATCTGTGTGTGTCAGTAGGTCTGTCTGTGTGTCAATATATCTGTGTGTGTGTCAGTATGTCTATGTGTGTGTGTCAGTATGTCTGTCAGTGCATGTGCATGCATGTGTCAGTCTCTGTGTGTGTCTGTGTGTCTGTCAGTATATCAGTCTGTGTGTGTCAGTATATGTGCCTGTATGTGTGTCAGTATTTCTCAGTGTATGTGGGTGTCAGTGTGTCTGGCAGTGTGTGTGTGTGTGTGTGTCAGTATCTCGGTCAGTGTATGTGCCTGTGTGTGGGTGTCAGTATTTCTGTCAGTGTATGTGTGTCAGTATGTTGATCAGTGTGTGTGTCAGTATGTCTGTATATGTGCCTGTGTGTCAGTATGTCTGTATATGAGCCTGTGTGTGTCTGTCAGTACGTCTACCAGTGTATGTGTCTGTGTGTGTCAATATATGTACCTGTGTGTCAGTATGTCTGTCAGTGTATGTGCCTGCTTATCTGTATGTAGTCAGTGTATGTATCTGTGTATCTGCTTGTGTGTCAGAGTATGTACTTGTGCATCTGAGCCGCAACTTTAAATACAAGTACACCCCTCCATTCAAACTTCAACACTACATACAAGCACACTCCTACATTCAAAAACAAACACTACACATAAATGCACATTTGCATTCAAACTCCAGTACCACATACAAACACATTCACACAAACATACTTCATACAAACACATGCTTACATTCAAACACACAAAACAGTGCTAAATACAACCCTGCAAGCATGGGAAATTAGTAGAGCCCCAGCTGTCAAAGCATTGTTGGAGTTGCCGACAGATGGGGTTCTACCTTTAGTCCAATCTTGCAATTGGGTGTCCCAAGAAAATGAATTCTATTTTAGTGCCGCCACTGTATTGGGATGGATGCCGTGATTGCATACCAGGGAGTGAGGGGCAACGGCGGCAGGGCCCAGGGGGCCCAAGCAAACGCTTGCCCAGGGTCCAGTCGATATTAAAGACAGCCCTGGTAGCAACAATAGAGAGAACAGTAGCATGAAAAGGGTTAATGAAGGGAAAATATCAATTGGAAGGAGACTTGAACTGGAAAATTGATTGGAAGGTATCATTAGAAATGAAAAGGCTTATACTTGGAAAATGAAGAAAATTTGATACGAGGGTAAAGGAGCAATGATAAGGGCAGTGGTGCGTGCAAGGTAGAATGAGGAAAGGATGGCAATGATAACGAGAATGGAGGTATGGAATCGGATATTGAGGGAAGGATGCATGGGAAGGAAGAATTTTGTACAATTATCCAACATTCACAAAATTATTTTGGCTATGTATGCCATCCTATATTCACTTACTTGCAATAAGTCTTATACATACTATAACTCACATGGTGAATTAATCATAAATGACTCATGAAAACTGATCTACCCATAGTATACAGTTTTGACATATTCCTGGTTTCAGGTGACTTCCAGTCTTCCTAATATAAGGCAGTACATATTTTATTAAAAACTACCCAGCATCTGAACAGTTTATATATATATATATATATATATATATATATATATATATATATATATATATATATATATATATATATATATATATATATATATATATATACAAATACGGGAAAAATTCTTGCACTCCAACAAAACGATAAATTGGTACCTGGTGCTCTGGCAGCAAAAGTAATATATCCAAGTAAATACCGGCACTCCAGGAATTCTCAATAATATAAGTTTCTTTATTCAGTTCAGGACGTCCTGAACTGAATAAAGAAACTTATATTATTGAGAATTCCTGGAGTGCCGGTATTTACTTGGATATATATATATATATATATATATATATATATATATATATGTTTGATCCTGAGGAAAGTCTGAATGTGGGACTGAAACGTTGATCTATTTTAATGAATACTAAATCAAGCCTTGAAGTTTTAACCGGAGACCGTGAGTGCAGCTTTCTCTAATATATACCGTATTTTTCGCTCCATTAGACGCACTTTCTTTCCCCTCAAAAGTGAGGGGAAATGTCTGTGCGTCTTATGGAGCGAATATGAAGCTTTACTTACCTGTTTTGTAGCGTTGGCCGGCAGCACAGGACGCACCGCGGTACTGGAACTTGAATTTCAGGTTCCGGTTTCCGGCGGGACTGAAAGGAAGTGCACAAGCTGAGTGCTCACTTCCTTTCAGTCCCGCCGGAAACCGGAACCTGAAATTCAAGTTCCAGTACCGCGGTGCGCCCTGTGCTGCCGGCCAACGCTACAAGACAGGTAAGTAATTATGGGACAAGGGGAGGGGGACAGTATGGGAGAGGAGAATATGGGATAGAAGAGAAGAATATGGGGAGGGGGATGAAGTCTATGGGGAGGGGGGGATGAAGTCTATGGGGAGGGGGGGGGATGAAGTCTATGGGGAGGGGGGGATGAAGACTATGGGGAGGGGGGGATGAAGACTATGGGGAGGGGGGCATGAAGACTATGGGGAGGGGAGGTGAAGACTATGGGGAGGGGGGATGAAGACTATGGGGAGGGGGGATGAAGACTATGGGGAGGGGGTGGGTGAAGACTATGGGGAGGGGGTGGATGAAGACTATGGGGAGGGGGTGGATGAAGACTATGGGGAGGGGGTGGATGAAGACTATGGGGAGGGGGTGGATGAAGACTATGGGGAGGGGGTGGATGAAGACTATGGGGAAGGGGTGGATGAAGACTATGGGGAGGGGGTGGATGAAGACTATGGGGAGGGGGTGGATGAAGACTATGGGAGGGGGGAGAAGACTATGGGAGAGAGGAGAAGACTATGGGAGGGGGGGACACTATGGGACAGGGGAGAAAAAAATATTCTGAACAAACTGTCACATAGTAAGAAACACTATGGGACAGTTTGTTCAGAATATTTTTTTTCTGGGTTTCTTCCTCTAAAAACTAGGTGCGTCTTATGGTGAGGTGCGTCTTATGGAGTGAAAAATACGGTATATATATATATAGTTTTAGTGGGAACAAGAGACGCACAATGAACATGCAAGCTGTAGTTATCACAACATTTATGTCAATGTAAAATTAACCAAAGAGTAGCAAAAATCTAATATTCTATATGTACGCCATTTTCATAGTAATATAACTGGGTCATGTAAATGACCTAAAGCAAATAGAAGAGCAAATAGATAGGAGAATGTTAAAAGAACACTTCTGCTGTTGTTGAAGGGGCTGGAGTCCTGAGATGCCCTCTTAGCTTATAGGGTTAAACCATCTTTGAATAGTTTAACCCAAAATTCTGTCCTGACTCCCAGGGCTGCACAGTATGGTGGCTGTGAGGCAGAGAGAGGAGGCAGTGTGGACAGATAATGTTGTAAATTTGTAGTGGTTATGCAGCTATATGTGTTCCTTCAAAGCTTTAAAGTACTCATAGTGCCATTCATTACACATTTCATTTGAAATACATTATTACTGTGACATGTCAGCTTGTAGATGACTCATGAGGTGATATTTATAAAGATAATACTGTAACAATTTTGCGACATTGGATTCAATATTCACACTATTTCACAAGCTTGATTAATGAGTGACCCGCAGGGTTTCCACATATACCATGTTTACCAGTACATGCTCCACTTCTTTATGTGGATGTATATCCTAAAAAAACGACATAATTTTGCGCATCATTGCTCCAGTTTTTCCATGATAAATACTGTTCATTTGGCTGTAATACAATTACTTAGCAAGGGTTAGAGGTTAAAAATAAGGATTAATTTAGAGCAGTTGAAATATACTAATATATCCAGATGCAATCTAGGTATTAATAAATCTCTGTCCTTTTTCTAATTGTCGCTAAAGCTTTTAACACTTTGTGCATTCTAGCCACTAGCACCACAAGGGTTGATGGGAAAAAGTTTAATTCCAGTGATGTAAGCCTGCTGTTTAAACCAGAAAAGGACCCTGATTTTTGTTGATTTTTACTGTTTTCACACCTGAAGAGTCATTAACTGAGGGGTTTTCCTGATTATGAAAAATTTCCAAGGGAAACAAGCTATTGTGAAATCAGTTTGGAGGGGGATGTTTCCATGGTGATTTAGAATGATGGCAACCCAAGTATTGCAGACTCCCCGGAGGAAGGGGGAGGAGAGATTAAGCGACATTAGAAAAAACAATTTCTACTTCGTAACAAAAGCACCTGATCCCAATGCAAAAGTAGAAGACAATGTGTCATGTGGTAATTTAATTATTTTGTAAAAACAAGTGAAGACACTGAAATCTTGGAATAAACTAATAATCCTTTTTTATTATCTGTTCTTCCCCTTCAGCTATATAACTAACATAATAATCAAGTCACAAGTTGGAATTAAAGGGACAGTAAGGCAAGAATTGCTGCCTGTGTACATTTAAAGGGGAAGCATGCAGATGGAGCCTACCAGAATGGCAATAAACAGATAAATTATGCAATATTTAATTTAGTGTAATGTGGTTTGCTGTCTGTCAAAGCCTTCATCCAAGTACGCCTGGATCTTTATGCTTTATTAAATTTATCTTCTCTATCCATGCTTTGTGTGTTTATTATTCACACGCTGTTAAATTTGCAATGATATCAGATATTACTCTAAGAATATGGTATTACCTCAGCACACACATGTCTTTTTGTGTATGGACAATTTTGTAATAATGTGACTTGTTCACCTGTCCTGAGCTCACCAGAATATCTGAAAAGAAAAGGACACAACTTAGAGTTGACCATTTATTTTTGATATATTATGCACATACTACATTAAAATATATACAAAAACATTCAATTCAGAATAATATAGATAGATGGATAGATAGATGATAGACAGACAGACAGACAGACAGACAGACAGACAGATAGATAGATAGATAGATAGATAGATAGATAGATAGATAGATAGATAGATAGATAGATAGATATTAAAAAAAAATACTCAGATTGCAAGTTTCTGCAAAACTCCAGTCTTTTAATCTTCTGCAATGAGGTCTCACCAAATCAGGAAGTGAACAGTGGACACTTATTTTCCCTTTTTCCCTACTTCCCAGGGAAGCACTGAACTTCTACTAGCTTATGATTATACAGCTCCGTTGGTGAAAGCATGGCCAATATAATTAGATGCAATGTAGCACTCTATAAGTGCATGAGAACCCAGGGATCTTTTTAATTGGGATACTATTAAATGTGAACCAGGGTTAAGGATGCAGGACAGTATCTGTTCAATTTGGAGCATTTAAATGTGTGCTCGGGGGTTAGAAAAAATGTTTGTTTTGGATCTATCAAAACACTTCATATTTACATTGGAGTTGGTGCTGTTTGAGAAACATTTGTAGGACTTTTTTTTACCTACATTTTACAGAAAAAAAGCAGGGATCCTGAGACCTGACCAAAGTGCCAGCTTTAAATACGTGAACTGTATTTAAAGCTGGCACTAAAGAAACCAAGTACGCGAACTGCATCAATATCAGCGGCCAATATAAGCAAGACATAGCACACTGATAAAGCAAGTAAAGAAGACAGAAAAAAGCAAGCAACAGAAGCAGGTGTGTGAGTTACACAGTAATGAAGCAGAAAATATAGCAGCATCAATAACGCAGAGTAGAGAAAGCCACCGATCTGCTCCAGAATATATCAATTAGAGCTCCACTACCAGGCAGAAGCATCTTTTTAAAATATATCTGTCACAAGGTAAATGTTGGAATTTTAATTGTATAATTAGGAGTGGAGAGCCTATCCTTCTACTCTTTTATGATTGTGTGATTGCTGGGCCTTCTGAGCACTGCTTTGACACCTGTCTCCCACTCTGAGAAGTGAAGTAGAAGGGTCATTTGGGAGAAGGAGAGAAAATTAGAGAGGTATTAGGTAGTAGAGGAAGAGGTAGTAATGGCTAGTGGATAAATAGACATAATGAGTATTGGAAAATCTAAGGAGACAGCAGAGTAGGATAAACCATACATTAAACTTAGGTAGCCATCTAAAATATAGTTTGACGGGGCCCAAGAACCATGAATTTTCATGACACCTTTCATCATCCCTATGTGAAGAATAAAAGGTTTCCGCTATTGCATCATGGCATCCTAATTCTCCTCTGTGAGGCAGAGCTGGAAAGAATATAGGCATTATTAAGCAGTTATTACTTGGGGGTAGCTCAGAATATGGCTGCTAGGGTAATAATAAAAATAAATTGCTAGAATAGTAGATCTGTTAGAAGGAGGTATGCACATGGATATAGACAAGGATAGGCACACTTTAGATAAACAAAGCATGATGGGAAATGTGGTTCATAAAAATCTGCATTCAGAATTTGTTTGTGGATTACATTTTTGCATTTGCTTAGCCAGTGTTTGAGGTGAGCTGTAGACTAAATTAATTTCAGCCAAACCACTTTGTCATAAGTAAAAAAAAAAGCATTATCAGGACAGATGAATTTCGGCCACATGGCAGAATTTTGTTAATGAAAAAAGATTCAGAAAACCAAATGCAACAAACCAAAAGGCACAGAAATGGGCAAATCAATCTACAGCAAAATATATACTTGATATAAATATTATGCACCTATTTTACAGTACACTGATAAGCACATCTTCCAAACATTTGGTTCACAGTTCAAAATGAAAAAAAATAAAATAACCGATAGAGGGTAAACAAAGAGGAGCAGAAAAAAAAATATCTAATTCATTAAATATATAAGATGTAAATACAGTTTTGTCTTTTTTATTTTTATTGCTCTTCCTTTATTCCCCTCTATTGTTCACTTCTCACTTGATCTGTGAATACATTCAACATTTACTAGCTGTCACCAAGACATCAATCATCTCTTTTTCTCACCCATTATCTTGTTTTGTGCTATGGGTAAAATTCAGTATCACAAATCAAAACTAAGATGCTCATCCTTTGGGCGGAGTTTGGGAATTTGAACAATCACCCCAATCTGCCCTAATTCCGACAAATTACAGCTTCTAATTAAATAAACATCCAACTCTAAAGAGGATATTTTTAATAATTTGGATACTCTGCTCAGACACTAACTAATTTCTAACATAATCTGGCTGCTGCAATCAGACAGTTTTGATTGTTGTGCACTTTTAAAGATGCATAATATGGCAACATGAGACTGGACAATTGCCAATTAGCCCAGTTCTTTTGACATCTCTATTGTTTTATCCTGTGGAGGTAAGTTAGCGTATGTCTCAGCTTTAAAAAGGAGCATCACAGCCTAGTTTTTACCTAAAGCAACATTAGTCAAGTCCTCCCTTTTTTGTTTTATAAAGTGATAAATAGTCTCTACTGTTTTTTTCCACTATAAACCATCTGACAAAATACCGTAAGTGCACCATTCAAATAAAAATGACTGCTTTCCTATTAAGATGTCAGTTGCGAGCCAGGGGTTTCCAAATTCTAGCATATTTGGTCTCAATAGGTAGGCAATTTCTAACAGGTAATAAAGTGCTGAAGGGACATTTGTTAACTTGAAGCTAAACTGAATGCTAGTAAATGTTATTTTAACTAAGTCCTTGGAGGCCAATCATTCCTTGATGTCTTCAGTTAAGACAGTTTTAAGAGACCCTCGAGAGTATTCCAGTTCATGAAACATTTTGTTACAACATAAAATCTTAATTTTAGAAAAGTGAATTTCCATTATTCAGATATACTGATTGGCAGTGCTTATCTGTGACTAATATTTAGAAAACATAGGGCTATAAAAATTAGAAAATACAGTATTTTAACTTTGAGATATATCCTTGTAATGTGTGTGTGTGTATATGTTTGCTCGTGTGGCTATGTACTCGATCCCTTAACCAAGAAATAATCATAATGAAAAAAATCTTTGTAGGTGCTGGTGACCTTTGATCAGAAGGGTGTTGGCATAATTCTGACTGTCTGACCATTTTGCCTGCAAACTATTATCAGGGTCATAATGAAATTGAGTAGCGAGTTATTCCCCTTCTTATTATATATTATTTTGCATGTGTTAGTTATGGCTAGTGGCCTATGAAGTAATATGCAGATGAGCCCAAACACTTCAACTAAGAACGTCAAGGAAATGATAATAGAGAGATTTGTAACCAAAGATATGGATCTTCCTAGTACTTCCTATTAGACTTGGTTAACAAAAAGATGTTTTGGGGGGGACCAAATTTCGTCAGTTTGTGGATAAATGTGCCCATTATTTTTGTTTCAGAATTTAATTTGAATGAATGAATTTCTAATCCATGCCATAGCTGCACTTTTTAGCCATTTATCAGATAACTGCCTAAAATTGGTACCCTTGCGGGATTGTCATATTTTAGGGCATCAACGTAGGGAACTGTTTAGTAGAAAGCTCTTTTTGGTGTCCTTATGGCAATCCCACAGAGGTTAAGGAGCTATCTACTAAGAACTTCCTTTTCGTAATTTTATTCTTTCAGCCAACTTAATTAATTCTAAGAAAAATACTTTGCATTAGAGGTTAAATAAGTTAAATGCTATATCATGCCCCTTCTTGCTGTGCCAAAAGTAGGAGGTGGGACATATTGCCTATTAACGGCAAATGTGGGATCTAAAAGTATTAAGGGGGGACAGAATGTCGGTGCCAGGTGACCCTTAAAGATGAGGGAGAATGGAAATATTACCCCACTCCCCAGAGCCCTCACCCATCGGCAGCAGGACCCCAAATGATAATGGGGTGGATCCTCCTCCAGCCCCCATCCATTGGTGGCAGGTGAGGTCCTTAAATTTCAAAAGGGGGGTGGTGGACATATTGTTCTCCCCAGCCCCCGCCCACTTGCAGCGGTGGAGGCTAATAAGATTATACCTTCCCCCAGGAACAATGGGTTTCCTAGCCCCTAGTCACTCCCCAAAAATAAATACCTTACCTAACCCATCACCCTAATCATAGTGAGTGGGCATTAAACTAAATACCTGTAAAATTTAAAAAATATTTATATTTATACTAACCATTAGATGTATTTTTTATGGGAGGTTAACCAGGGGCTTGGGGACCAATGGTCACTGGCAGGTGGATATTATTATTAGCCACCACCGCTGTCAATGGGTGGATGCAGGGGTAAAAAATAGGTCCACTCAATATTATTTAGAGCCCTCACCCATCTCCAATGAGAGAGAGCTTGATGGAACAATAGGTCCACCCCTTATCATTTAGGGCTCCCACCCACTACTAATGTCCCCCATTCATATTATTTAATAGCTTTCACCCATAGCCCTGGGTAGGGGCTAGAGTTGGACACTAGGTCCCCCACCCACTTCATTTAATAGTCACCAATTGTGGGGCTAGTATATTGTTAAAATCACTAACTCCAAAGGCATATCAAAGTGTGGTGCAATACATGGTGAAATGTTTATTAGGATCAGAAGAGCATAATCACAGGCTTGATGTTGAAACATTGTCATTTATGCTCTTCGGATCCTAATGAAGATTTTTAAGGCACTGCGGATGAACTTCAATGGTGCTCCAGAGTGGATTCAGCTATTTACTATTTACCTTACCTTACCTATTTACCTTAGCACAACACTACTTTGGCTTTGACATGGGCTATTTAATTTATCAGATGCCCTACAATGGAGGCATGGGCGACATATGTCAGATCCCCCTTAATTATATTAGCGACTAAGCAATAGCTGCACAGTAGCTAATTTGTTATTTTGACAGTGAATAGATAATGGCTGCTCGTGTTTATTAGATATACCTATTCTCATGGCACAGCAGGTAGAGGCATGAAGGAGTATTTAGCCTCCCTTTCAGTAATATGGGGGTCACATGACTGTATATATTTATATATTATAGGGAAGAAGACGCAAGCTGGTAGTTCCTTCCTTGTAACTAAGTAAACAAACTAGCGAAAAAACTAATTGCACAGCCAAAATTTCATCCAACAAGCAATTTGCTCTTTTTTCCATTAGTAGTCTTTTGCATTCATCTATTCATCTTTCGGATTACAAATTTGGTCGTCAAGAGCTCTGAATAAATTCTTGACAATCCATCTCACAGCGTAACCGATTGGATCAGTACAGTTCCATGACACCATTCTCATTAACAAAATCATCATGAGTAGGATACAGAAAAATTGTAACACAAAAACGGGTGACACATTACAAGAGATGTGAAACAAGCAAAGCTGCAAAGAATAAATGATACAATAAATGCATACAGCATGCAAATTGCAATAATGTTAGTGTGAACTATTTTCCTCTAAATTAGGTAAATGAAAAAGGTTGACACAAGCTATATTAACTGCATTCAGCCTCCCAAGTGTGTCATGTACCTTTTTTATCAAAAAGCCTAGAGTCATCATGGTATGCAACAGGGGAAGTCATAAGGGGACTGTAGAGTAGCCATCTGACCTGACAAGTGGCTAATTTCAATCAGTAACTAACAAGCTGGGGATATGTAATCTGGTTGTTGGTAAATTTAGCATTTTGCAGCAGATTCTATGCTATAAAATGTCTCTGCTAATCACTAGTAATTAGCAATGGCCATAGGTTTTAACGTCTCTACCAGCAGGTCAGATGCAGTTGCTAACTCACTAAACTGTGCCTCTGTTTCAGAATAAATTAAATATGAAAAGACAAGTTAGAAATTACACATATAAAATTATATTTATTCTATATTTAAAGGGACACACTAGACCCCCTAAAGCACTTAACTTTTTCTCCATTCTACAAAAACTGCATATTTCTATAGAAACTGTCAGTATTATAAATTAATCTTGTTACACGACCCTGGCTGTCAATCAGACAACAGGTCCTGTTATTTACAGGTTGTTTAGCTCAGTGGAGGCAGCAACTGGTCAGAGCACCTGTCTTGTAAAGACTTCTCATTGAGCTGCATTAGAAAGTATGTGATTGGACAGCCATACAAAGTCTGGGTTAAAAAGGGAGGGGGGGGTGCAAAGGCTGCAGCCAAGAGATCTGCAGCTTTTGTAAGCTTTTTTTTTTTAGATATAGTCTCAATGAAAAAAATACAGAATTAAAGGTATGCATGCAGGGCCGTTTGAAGGAATTTGGGGGCCCCAAGCAAAATGGACATGGAGGCCCCCCCCCAAACTCCAACCTCCTCCCCCCCATCCCCCACACGCACGCAAAGTCTACAGGAACCACAGCATAGCCATACAGTTTAAGTTCACCCACACTTTATATAAATAAAAAAGGTTTACAGTGCAAATACTGCTTAGAGCTCTGCCCCTTAGTGGTCTGTACTCTCCCCTCACCCTCCCCTACCAGTCTCTTCTCACCCTCCCCCGTATTCACCTCAACCCCCCCCCCCCGTGTTCTCCTCATCTCCACTTCTCCTCATCCCCCCTCCCTGTGTTCTCCTCATCTCCGCTTCTCCTCACCTCCCCCTTCCCCGTGTTTTCCTCATCTCCTCATCCCCCCTCCCTGTGTTCTTCTTACTCCTCCCCCATGTTCTTTTTACTACTCCCCCCTCCCACTCCCTATGTTCTTCTTACTCCCCTCCCATCCTCCCTGTGTCCTTCTTACTCCCCTCCCCCCGTGTCCTTCTTACTTTCTTACTCCCCTCCCCGTGTCCTTCTTACTCCCCTCTCCCCCTCCCTGTGTACTTCTTACTCCCCCTCCCTGTGTCCTTCTTACTCCCCCTCCCCCGTGTCCTTCTTATTCCCCTCCCCCTCCCTATGTTCTTTTTACTCCCCCATAGTAAGAAAATCATGGGGGGAGGAGTAAGAAGAGCACAGGGAGAGGGGGGTGAGGAGATGATTGTGATGTGTATTAGAGATAA
Source organism: Pelobates fuscus (assembly GCF_036172605.1). Taxonomy (NCBI): domain Eukaryota; kingdom Metazoa; phylum Chordata; class Amphibia; order Anura; family Pelobatidae; genus Pelobates; species Pelobates fuscus. The sequence continues at coordinate 191,402,138 of NC_086319.1, read as the reverse complement.
TGGTTCCAATGATTTAGATAATAAGCAAACCCAGGGATCTAAGGGAATTTCACTTGCACAGCCATGATGCTAGTTCCACAAACTGCTTCCATAGACTCTCCACTCCTGGGGCAGGACCACCACATATGCAGGAAGGTTCTCTTCTGTTCTCACTGCTTCATTCTGTAAATGATATGAAGACTGGCGTATTTATGTAATATGATATATAGCAATACGGAACTCGTATAGGCTTATTATTTAGGATTAACACAGAGATCATTTCTATCATTATTGGAAACAGATGAAAAACAAAGATTCCTTTTTCCAAACAGAGACAGAGGGCAGGGTAATAAAAGTGGAGACACTATGGTTATTTAATTAGTAGATATTTGCCATTTTTGAATCAGCACATTTATGCAGGCTCTTTCAAAAGATGTAAGACTTGCTATTGCCTATTTACATGTGAAGGACACATCTTCAAAGTTCTATATATGCAAATACTTCAGGTAGCCAAAGGTATAAAGAATATATAGAAATCTGGAATGTCCTGTAAAGTGATGTTATGGATTTGGGTGTGTGAGTGAAGATATCCATTAATGCCTCTATCTTAATATTTGCAAATTCTGAGGGAGGTGGTTCACGGTAACTAGTTTGTTGAGAAGAATAGGAAGGGAACTGTGTATTAATTAACTAGAACTTAGGTGCAATCCTATCCCAAAATGAAATGGAGTGGTTGACCACCTGGAGATATTATATTCCAGTTCTAACAATACTTGTCCTCAGTTTGAAAGTGCTATTGTTGGGCGCACACTAGTCTTTGTCAGCATATTAATTTTATTGTTAGAGGGTCAGAAAGAGATATGGAGTTTGGAAAAGATATAACAAGTCAAGAAGATATTTTTTTTATTATGCCAACCCCAAGCCACCAGCACTTAAAATCTGCATCCACCTGGTGAATGAGAGAGCTATCACTGACATCATAAATGGTGACACGTTGAGCATTTAATGTCCCTATCAAAATTTCAATTTGGAGTAAAAATTCAGCTAAAATGAAAAAATCCCACTGTGCACATGTTTAGGGGTTCCGAAATACCTTTTTCATCAGTTCATCAGGGGTATGTGCTGTGATAAAAATGTATAAGCTAGTGAATTACCAATAGAATTACTTATTAAAGCAATAACAATGGGTAATGGATACATTCTCCAATTATAAAATAACAGCACTATAGAGGAGCAGCAACATAATGGACTTGGGGTCGTACCCATATTTTAATAGTGTGAATACAAAGAAGGTCTCCCTTGCTTAGACCTTTAGTGAAAAATCTAATTTACAAGACAGTCGAAATTCAATGGCAACTGTTAACTTCTTGTACTGTGCTGGTTTAATGATCCAGGTGATCCCCATACTTACCCATCAACTAATTGACTGTAAGATAGTGCATTAGGGGTTGTTTCTTCATAGCTTCTCAATCAGTTACATTAACTCTTTTTTCACGACACAGGGGCATAGGAATGGCGGTTGCAAATGCAATGCCCTTTGGGTATTACGGAATGCAATACCTCTTGGTTATTGCAGAATGCAATTCCTACTGTTTATTGCAGCACTTTACAGCTCAATAGTGGGGGAAAGGAAAAATAAAATTGAAAAAGATAACAGCTGCCCTCGGCTTTCAGGGATTTTCTTCATGGGTATACAATGTGTACTGTCAATCCAACCTGCTTTCTGACAAAGCTTATATAAAAGGAATAGTGTTAGAATTTCTTTAAGAAATGTGTTTTCTTTAGAGCAGTTTAATGTATGCTTGATTACGCTATTCTTTCAATGTCATTCCTGACCACATATCTTGTGCCATATGCTATAATTAACAGATTAAATTGAAATTGTTCTAAGGAACAAGGAAGGCATAATTATATTCATAAAATATGTAATGTCTCTTGTCAACAACAGAGTTTTTTTCAAGTGTGCAATTGCTAAGACTAACACGTTGGCAATTTTTTTTTTTTATGCTACTCATAATTTCAGCACAAAATGTGCCAATCGGTATGATATAGCATTATTATAAAGATGGAATTAAAGGAATAATTTCAGTAATCAAGGAGGGAATGTCATAAGAATATTCCTGATTAATGAATACACTTGCTTAATTTCATCCACCTACTGTTGTACTGCATTCATTTATACAAGGTGTCCTAGCTCCCTTGCATTGGATCAATATAGAGAAGAATTTCAGGTAGTACAGAACCACATGACCTATTGGGACCAAGCCAGATCATTGAAATTGATCTTTAAAATTGTAATAATTTAAAACCGCTGCCTCCATTATATGGGAGTTAGAGACAGCAATTTATAATGTATGTGCAAATGGTATACATTCATAAAAATGGGTTACTTTAAAGAGACACTATAGGCACCCAGACCACTTCAGCTCATTGTCCCTTAACCCTGCAAAGGTAATTATTGCAGTTATTAAAACACTCCACACTACACCTCTTGTGGCTGTCTACCCAATTCCCCATAGGAAAGCCTAATGCTTTTCTATGAGGAAATCCTAATAACCAGTGGGGGAGGATCGAAGGCGGACGGAAGCCATCCCAGAGGGACATTGGCACTGGACCAAGCTGGATCCCATTAGCATAAGCAGCTCAGAGAGAATGGGATGCTAAAGACTTTTTAGGTGGTGGACAGGGGTCATCATTGACACTCTCTGACTGGTCTGTGGCTTTGCAACCCCCTATGCAGCAAACTGTGATGCACTGTGTGTTCTGACACCTTTCTGTCATGGCCAGGATTAAGTTCTTCAGCATCCTGAGCTAGAGTAGCTCTTCTGTGTGACAGGCTAGTCTTTGCACCCCACATGCATCAATGCGACTTGGGCACCCATGACCCCGACACCAGTTGTCCTTCTTTGCATCCTTCTTTTGGTGGGTACTGACCACTGTAGACCAGGAACACTGCACCAACATTTGTTATTTTGAGATGTTCTTACCCAGAGGTCTAGCCATTACTATTTGGCCCTAGTTAACGTCTTTAAAAATCTTTTTGCTTGGCCATTTTTTCTTTCAAATGATTTTTTAAATTATTTTTTAAGTAATAATAATAAATATAACAGTTATACATTGTTGTCAATGTTTTAACAGTCAATAATGTATTAACAGTGTGATATATATTCCATTGTACAGCTAATTTGCTGGCATTATATAAATAATAAAAATAGTACTACTACTACTACTACTACTACTACTACTAATAATAATAATAATAATAATAATAATAATATATAAGACTCAACTTTTCTTACAAATATTATTTAATTTAAATATATTAAGTTATATAATAAAAATAATAATGTAATTATTGCCAATTTTTTCTGTTCCTAAAATATGAAATTAAAGAACTGCCTAACATCCCAACTTTTGACAGGTTCCATTGAAACAATATAATCAATGTTATTCACTTCACCTGTCAATGGTTTTAATGGTTGTGGCTGCTCAGTGTATGTAACAGTAACTGTATTGTCATATTCCTGCATCCCAGCACAGAATTAAAATGCAAATAACTCTTTAATAAAAATTAAATAGGCAGTTATTAATTATTGACTACAAACGTATTACAGATACATGTACCATTGGTTTTCTAACAAATTAAATAAAAACGTGAATTATGTCAGAAACCCAAGATTAATAGAAACAAGAAGTAAGGAAAGCCAGACTCAAATACTTGCAATCTAGATAAATCAGAAGAAATATATATTATAAATAAACTAAGCATGTCTCACTTTTTTTCTAGGCATGCTTATGGGATATGTATATAATAGAGTTACAATGAAATAAATACAGCCTTTCAATGTGTATATTTTCTGTAGTAGTTACCATAATTCTTTATTTTCTTCTAAATGGCCCAATTCAAATAAAATGTAGGTCAAATTCAAAACCTTGTCATAGACTACGGGTATAAAATTGAGGGTTAAGCATAAAAATTGTTGTGGTTTGAAAAGTGGTCTAAAATATTAAAAGTGGGGCAGTCAACATGGAATCCAGTGGAACCAGGAGACACATTTCACTGCTGGTTCCCCATTTTTTTCTCATGTTTGCAAACAGTTTCAGAATTTGTTTTTTATACAAAACCCCCAATATGTATGATAGTAGCAGCCCCTGTTGCATATAATTATAACATTCCTGAGCTGTCAGACAGTCCCCAAGGCAGCTAAAAAGTACAAAAATAAATAAATAAAATAAATATATTATACATACATATGTATAATATATTATAAAATAATTAAAGCATTTTATAATATATTATACATATATAATGCATATATATGATTTCATTATAAGGCCACTTTGAGATATATACATATATATGAATGTGATGGCACTATATAAATAATAAAATAATAATGATAATATCTCAAAATACACTGATAATAAAATCATATATATGCATTATATATGTATTATATATTATAAAATGCTTTAATTATAATATATTATGCATATATAGGAAATAAAAGTGTGTGTGTGTGTGTGTGTATATATGTGTGTGTATGTATATATATATATATATATATATATATATATATACACACACATATTATATACACACGTATTATATATCTATATATATAATACGTTTGTGTGTGTGTTTGTATATGTATGGTGCTCAGCTGCACACAAATACAGTCTCCAAAAAGAAAGCCAGCACTCAAGGACTTCAATGTGAAAAAATAGGCATTTATTCCAAGTGGACAACGGTGTCCTGAGGAAAGTTAACAGTTGTGAACTGAAACGTTGACCACTTGGATTAAATGCCTATTTTTTCACATTGAAGTCCTTGAGTGCTGGCTTTCTTTTTAGAGACTATATATATATATATATATATATATATATATATATATATATACAAACACACAAACATATTATATATATATATATATATATATATATAAATATATACTAAACGCATCTCCTGGAAATAAGGATAGAGCTGTATATAGTTCCTATGTAATGATAAATAGCAACTGGCTAATAGTAATAGATAGATGTCGCCAGGTCAGCTAATCAAAAATCAAAAAATAATAATATCAAAATATCAAAAAGCTCCTATACATCAAAAGTATAGAACAGGTCAAGGTATTCTATATATAAGAGAGTGTGATTCAAGGTAATAAAATAAAGCTTTATTAGAAATGGCTTTGAATGAAAAGAATCAATACCAATATATCTCCTGCCAGTTCTATACTATAGGTAATCCTCTCAGCATAACTATCCCCTAGTGTTCCATATCCCAGGTTCTATTAATATAGACTTGTGGTTCCATACATGATATCTAGTAAAATAATCTATAGCGTACCAGATATATATCATACAGAGATAATGCTGCACTAGTAGTGGTAGTGGGGTATGGTAAAGGATAGATATCCAATGCCACAGAGGAGAGATTCCGTCAAATAGCTTAGTGAAAAAGGAGAGTAGGCAGTACTCTATGGATATGCAAAATTAGAAAGCCTCCCTCCCTGATAAACTAACTAGACAGGTAAAGAAACAAGAAAATCAAATAGTGAAAGTCAGTACTCTCATGTTTGAAAAGAAAGTGCTAAACAAAACAGTGCCCATAACCCAGGAAATAAAAAATGATGCGCGTTTGGGTGCTATGTGAGATGCACCTTCGTAAGGGACCAACAGTCAGGTGAACAAGATCTGGCTTAAATACATTGTATCGCCAAGAAGACTAACTACCTTTAGCCAATGGTGTAGTCAAGGAGGAGTGTCCCACATACGGATGCAATACCGGCTTGATTGTAATGACATATGCCAAGTCTTCATTGGATATTCAAGGGGGAGGTGTGGTCCTGTCCCACGTTGTGTCAAAAAAAAAACACCAATTATTATTTTTATTTTTTCAATTTGTCATAGATTTGGTGGTAAAATGGTTGCATGAAAAGATTCAAAATACCCCATGTTTAATACCTTTGGTTGTCTTCTTTAAAATTTGTACATGTGAATGGTTATTCAGGGATTCCTGACAGATATCAGAGTTACAATGTAATTTGCGTTAATTTTGAAAAAAAATGGTTTGGAAATAGCAAAGTGCTATTTTTCCTTATAGCTCTATAACTCTCCAAAAAAAGCTAAGCACATGTTAACATTGCACATTTCTAAACTCAGGACAAAATTTTGAAATTATTTAGCATGGGTGTTTTTTTTTTTTTTCAATTGTAGATGCATAACAGATTTTGGGGGTCAATGTTCGAAAAGGTGTGTTTTTTTCATCATATTTTATCATATTTTATCATTTTTTATAGTAAATTATATGATATGATGAAAATGATGGCATCTTTAGAAAGACCATTTAATGGCGAGAAAATGGTATATCATATGTCTGGTCACTAAAGGGTTAATAGGATAAGGTTGACTCTTTTCTTTTCACATTTCTAGCCACCTCGGCCTGTTATGAGCCATGTTAAATTTAAAAGCAGAAGCTGCATTAGCAGCATTATAACACTTCCTAAAATCTGGGACACCAAGACCACCATTCACCTTTAAATGTTGCATAGTTATCAACTTAATCCTACTCAGTTTATTATTCCTGATGTATTTAATCAATGTTGAGTGTATCTTGTTAAAAAAGGACATTGGAATGGACAAATTAATTGTTCTAAGGTTGTATAATATCTTGGGTAGAATACCCATCAACGATAACTCCATACTGCACCACCTTTCCATTTCATTTTGTAAGCCAGGCCACGCTTTTTAAAAATTTTGGTCATGCATTTTAGACACATTTTTGCATACATTCATGCCTAAATATTAAATATATGAATCCCTCCATTCAAAAAGATATTCTTCTTTCAGTTCATCCAAATCAAATTTTCTTTCTTTCTAAAGTACGCAAACGCCGTCTTTATTACCTACATGAGATGCCACGTTGGCCACGTTTTTTAGGTCAGCAATAATGTGTGCTTTTAGGAAGTAAATAAATAATGCTTCTAAGACTGTAGACTTTGCATACTGCTGAAGGAAATTAATTAATCCAGATGTGATTCCTATGGACCTTATGGGATTCCATCCATGATTAGGTAAATGATAGGGTCTGGCAGAATGTGTATTCTGCAAACTGCTGGACAGCATCATTCATGTACCTGAAAGCTACATCTCCTGAAGATTACATTTGCAAATATTTAAATATACATATTGGGATATTGGGATTTGTTTTTACTTTTGTGCTAAGTCTGTTAAACTAGACATATTATATGAAGTTGCTCCTGTTTAGGATAAATGCTCACCATTCATTTCTGCTCTTGCAGTTTTGCTCTCACTTGCATTTTACGAACCCTGGACATATCTTAATATGACTAGGTAAAATTAATTCCCAGTGCAGCTGCTCATTGCTATCTTTCAGTATCAAGACAACATTTAATAACTCGACAGAGAATTCTAAATTGTGTTTCTCTTTTATTGTTACATGCAAGCAAAACGATGTGCTGACAGCGTGATTATTGTGAACATATAGCTAGGGAATTAGTAATTTGCTCGGTTTTTCCCCACTGCCCAACACCTTAGATAGTTTTTTTCCGACTGCCTATACAGCAGGTTATATGTGTAAAGATAATTCCACAACCTGGCATTCTTGCTGCACCTTGTAATAGTAGTCTGTTTTAAACCCCTTTTAGGAGATATGATTCAAGGTAGAATTCAGTTTAAAATTTAGACACTCCAAGTTCCAAAAAAACTTAGCATGCTAAAGTGACTATGGTGCAAAGATCTTGTCCTTGCAGCCTTTATTTTTAAAATATTTTCATTCCGGAGATAAAATACTTTTTTTTATGTTTGTATGCCAACCCCACAGGCTGCCCAAGACTTGAAGAGCTACACACATACAGTACTATTTATTAAACTTTATTTTTAGTGAGTTTTAGTGAACTCATTATTTTAACCATGTTTTGCCATTGGGATTTAATTAGCCAAAATGTTACGTTTTGCGGATAACTCTGACAGTATAGCTCTACACATCAATTCTGATTTTTGACCTCTGCTCATCCTAGTTGCAGAGATAAATATAAAAAACATAAGCCACCTTGTAATTAAAGAGACCCTATAGTCACCTAAACTACTTTAGTTTAATGATTTAGTGTTGGTGTATAGGGCATGCCCCTGCATGATTTAACTCCTAAATGAGAAAGAATTGAGCAGTGAAATTGCATGGTCTATACAACAAAACTGCTTCATTAAGCCAAAGTTGTTTTGGTGATCATGGTGTCCCTTTAATTTCCCATTTTAACTGAGTACAATATGCTGTCTGCCACTGGAGCACTATAACTCCTATCATGTTTAGATTATATTTCTGTAATGTGGCTGCTTCTCATATTTTATTAAATCTACATTCCAGATTAATAATACAAAGGGAGTCTAGGCAAAGAGGTTATTTTACAATGTAGATTTAATAGGAACCAGCACATAAAGACAACGTTTTGACCAATAAAAATGTATTTTTTTAAAGGCAGTTTTTATCATCCAAAACTTTGTCATGACATGCAGGTTCTAATTAAAGCCCACAATGTGAAGTAACCTGTGTGCCTGGAATCTCTTTGTATTATGGAATTGATCCTGGAGACTCCCCAGGGTCTGGAGGACCAGTACATACTATTTCTATTATTCTCTGTTTGATATTGTAAATGTGTGCCGTCCCTGATTGATATTTGAAAATACGTTTCAGGCAGTAACTGTGGCACAATGGTGACATCTGCAAATTATAGCAATTATACCTGCTGGATGACATCAGTGTAATAATCTTTTGTGGCTTCATTAACTTCCCTATGGATATTGGACTATGTCAGAGACTTCCGCCTGCATTACTGACTAAAACAGACATATTACATTGGCTTTAATAGTTTAGCTTTTGCATCTTTTTGTAGGTGTTCAAAAGTGATTGAATAGTGAATTCTTTCTTATGTATGTACCACAAGTGGGGATATTTTTACCTTCAGATCTAATAAGATCAGGCCATGAGTGTGTGAATGGGGTATTCAATGCATGCTTTTTTTAATATTTGCATGTTTATTGAGTTTGAAGAAAATAAGATAAGAAAATGAATAAATACAGAAATAAAAAAGAAAGAGAAGGTTAATTTTTGAGAATTGAATAACAATAAAAGTTTAACAAATTCATAATAACCCAATCAGCTCTATAACTAAGGTTAACATTGTGGGTGTAACTCATAAAATAATAGTTAATGGGTAATGTATCACTTCGCACAAAGCACTTCTGAATGTTAAAACATTTTTTTAAAAGCGTTTATTACCACAAATAAAAACATTTTCAATCCAGCCTTTCTGACTGCTAGCGGGTAGGATAAATACATTTACCATAATTTAAGTTTATCTTGTTCTGCCCCACAGTCAGGTACAGAACAGGAATTTTCTGCTTTACATTTTATCAGTTTTAACATTACCATCTATATTAATAACATCTAAAACAATCACTGCAGGCTGTGACATAACAAAACCACTCTCAGTCTCTCTTACTATTCTTTAGTACTTTTTGTAATATACTATAAATGAAAGCTGGCAAATGCCGAAGACAGACAAAACCTTTTCAATATGTAATAATACATGTTATGCAATAATGCACACTTTTTTAATATGAGAGCATGAAAATTAGGCATGTTAATTATTGCACGCCAAGTATCGAGAAACGCGACTTGCCTGTTATAGCGCTATGATTGGTTGGCTTATGATTCAACCTGTCCGAACACTCTAATAACATTTAAAAGCATTGGAAAGCCTTTATAAAAGCTGTACCTGCTTTGAAATCTCACTCTGCAAGGAACCCTTGTGTGGCGAAGATAGATCTACTTTTTGGCATCACAGTGTTAATTTTAAGTAAAACATTTTTTAGTAGATATACCCCCAATAAAACCATGCATGTATTTAATTATTCATGTCATTGTGGACATAGCTAAAAACAGCTTGCAAAAGTTGAAGGTCTTCTGTCTGAATCATAGGCATGCTCTCCCCTTGCAACGCAGTCCATACATACTGTGGATGTCCTATTACAAACTTACCAAAGTAGACTCAATTGTGCACTCACTTGCTGCTTCTTGTGGGGAGTTGGGGGTGTTGACACCATGGTTCCCAAAGGAAGGAATTCATTATTTCCTTTCCTCCAAACATTTAACAAAAAAACGAAAGAATAACATTTAACAAATCACACGTACCGTGTATTGTATGGCTCCATAGGCAGGATTCGTTTTACTCTGTTCACACGTACCCGCTGATCGGTCCACGTTTGAGATATGGTATGGTATCAACTGGACTTGACTACTAGGCTAGGCCATTTATACCCATTGACAACTAATCTGGCATTCCCAAAGGGAATGGAGCAAGACAATTCTACGTTTCTGCAGGAGCGGTTCCCCATTTTTGCTAGGGATGTGTGAACTGCGGCTGGTCTTAAACTACTACAAGAGCTAGTTCAGACAAACAGCCTACACAACTTGAAAAATGTAGATACTTACAACGTTCCCACTGTTTTCGCTCCCTATGGTTGCCCAAAAGCTTTGTAAGACCTCTCATCAAATTTGAGGGATGCTGTACTTGAAGGGAAACTTTATATAGAAGCATCTCAGTTCTATACCAGTTACTATTGTTAGGCACTAGGATTCCCCCCCCCATGCTTCATGTCTAGATGGGAGGAGGAATTAGGGACGACCCTGACGGATGATCAGCAGTTAAATATTATGACTCTAATACACCTCTGCTCACCCAGCTTGAAATGGCAAGAAACTAACTATAAAATGCTCACGGGATGGTACATGATGCCAGACCTTATATATAGGATAGCTCCGGACATGACAGATACTGGCACTGCAGGGATTAAAAAGGCAAAATGCTACACATATGGTGGCAGTGTAGGGTGCTGCAGCCTTTCTGGAATCAGGTACATGCTGCACTAGTGGAAATTTCAGGGGAGACACTGGGATTTGCCACATTGACAATCCTCCTGTCTTATACCATGGAGCCGATAGCTAAGATTAAATGCTCGTTGGCAACGCATTTAGTTGTGGCTGCTAGGGCATTAACCGGGCATGATGGAAGACAGGCGATGCACTGACATTACAGAACTTGGGGGAGAATGTGGAGGATAAGGGCCATGGAAGAGCAAACTGCTGCTCTCTATGACAGTGTCAGGGTACCTGTGGTCTCTACCTCCAAAAGAGGTAGAGACTTAGCTGTTCCACCATCCAGACGGTCTGATGACTCCCTTCCCCGCGGTCTATCCGGTCATGCAAGGCTGGCCGCGAGGGAGTGACTGCCTTTTACACCATCTAGGCAGGAAGTCATCATCAGGACACTCCCCCGGATCGACCTGTCAGTCAATTGCTGCAGGACCAATCAGGACGTCTCGGGGGTGTGGTTACTGCTCTGAACAGGGTATTTAACAGAGCTTCCTTCATTAGCTCATTGCCCTGTCGTGGTTCTAGCTTGTTCTAGTCACTCAGTGCTTGTGTATTCTATTATCCCTTTTGGTTTTGACCCGGCTTGTTTACCTTACTCTGCTTATCTCTGTTACCCTTGATTCGGCTTGTCTCTCGCTTACCTGTCTTCTGTTACCCTCGACCTCGGCTTGTCTTTGACCATTCTATACGGTACTACTTACGTTAGTCCGGCCATTCTAAGGTCCGGTATACGTATCTGGCTACTGTTTGTACTCTGCGTGTTGGATCCCTGTCCCGATCTTAACATTACGACAGGGCCAATGGATCCTGCAAGTACAAACAGTCAGCTGGCTTCTCCTGATCCTAGGTTTGAAGCCATGGATCACAGAATGGATCAGATGGTGCTTGCGCTACAGGCTCTATTATCTCATGCCAATAACCCACCAGAGGAGATACGTAATACCCCTGTTTCTCCTGTCAGTTTAGGTCTAGAGGTAGCCACAGTGGGTGCTTCTTCTCGCATTACCCCCCCAGTACGCTATGGTGGGGCTCCTGAGAAGTGTCGTGGTTTTTTAAACCAAATTAGTATCCACTTTGAATTGCAACCCCGCTCTTATCCTACAGATAGGGCAAAGGTAGGATTTATTATCACCCTACTTATTGAGAAAGCTCTGAGATGGGCCAACCCACTATGGGAGAACGATAACCCATTAGTGTATAACTATAACGCATTTGTAGCTGCTTTTAGAAGAACATTTGATCCTCCAGGTAGAAAGGTTAATGCAGCCAGATTACTGTTGCGCCTGAGACAGGAGAACCGAACACTGGTGGATTATGCACTAGAGTTCAGGTCTCTGGCGTCAGAAGTCAAGTGGAATGAGCAGGCGTATATGGATGTATTTTTGAATGGCCTATCTGAAGTAATCCTTGATGAGGTTGCTACCAGAGAACTCCCTGAGAATTTAGAAGATTTAATTTCGTTCATCTCTCGTATAGATGAACGTTTAAGAGAGAGACAGAACACTCGAGAGAGGAACCGGAGACCTTCTTTTAGGTTAGCCCCCGCTTTTCCAAGTCCTGACTCCACGGTATCTTTGCTTCCTGAACCTATGCAGATAGGTTATACCCGCCTCTCTGAGGAGGAAAGACAGTACAGGAGAAGAGAGGGTTTGTGTATGTATTGTGGAGCCAAGGGTCATTTACTCTCGAACTGTCCTAACCGTCCGGGAAACGCTCGCACCTAAGTCTCTCTAGAGGACAAGCCTTGGGTGTTTCTATTTTGTCCTCTACTCCTAATTATAAAGATCACAGGCTTCTGCTACCAGTTTCCTTAACTTGGGAGAAGGAAGTAGTAAGGGCTATGGCATTGATAGATTCCGGTGCTGCTGAGAATTTTATCGACCAAGCCTTTGCTATTAAGAACAATTTCCCATCCCAGCTAAGGGAGACACCCTTGGCCGTTGAGGCCATAGATGGTAGACCACTACTAGACCCTGTTATCTTTCGTGAAACCATACCCATTAGTTTAAATGTTGGTATCCTACACGTGGAGAATTTATCTCTTTTGCTCATTTCATCCCCTTCCGTTCCCATAGTTCTGGGGTACCCATGGTTGAAGAAACATAACCCTATTATCGATTGGGAGTTAGGGGAGATACTCTCGTGGGGCCAGGGTTGCCAGGATAGGTGTTTATGCAAGGTTTCTCCATTAGCTAATGTTAACATACCTGAGACTCCTATTCAGTCCACAGAAAGACAGATACCAGACCTTTACCTAGACTTAAAGGCAGTATTTGACAAGAAGAATGCCGATTCTTTGCCGCCACACAGGCCATTTGATTGTAAAATTAAGCTCCTACCTGGGACTATGCCTCCGAGGGGCCATGTATATCCTTTGTCTGTTCAGGAAAACTTGGTTCTAGAGGAGTATATTCGGGAGAACTTAGAAAAGGGATTCATTAGGAGGTCTTCTTCCCCGGCCGGGGCTGGGTTCTTTTTCGTTAAGAAAAAGGATGGCACGCTGAGACCTTGTATCGATTACCGAGGCTTGAATAAAATAACTGTCAGAAATGCCTATCCTATTCCACTTATTACCGAGTTATTTGATCGTCTTAAGGGCTCCAAAATCTTCACCAAGTTAGATCTCAGAGGGGCATATAATTTGGTGAGAGTCCAGCAGGGACACGAGTGGATGACGGCGTTCAATACTCGGTACAGGTCACTATGAATACACAGTTATGCCGTTTGGACTTTGCAATGCTCCTGCAGTATTTCAGGATCTGATTAATGAGGTACTTAGGGAGTTTCAACATGATTGTGTCATTGTCTACCTAGACGACATACTGATACACTCTAGGGAGATTGAAACTCACCATAGACAGGTCAGAGCGGTATTACAGAAACTTCTGCAACATGGTCTATACTGTAAATTGGAAAAATGCAGCTTTGATCAGTCTCAGATAGATTTTCTTGGTTACGTGATTTCTGGGGAAGGTTTTAAGATGGACCCTGACAAACTCCAGTCTATTTTAGATTGGCCATTACCTAAGGGACTCAAGGCTATTCAGAGGTTTATTGGTTTCTCCAATTATTATAGGCGCTTCATTAAGGGTTACCCGTCTATTATTGCGCCCATTACCAATATGACCAAACAGGGGGCAGAAACTAAGACGTGGTCTCCTGAAGCTCTCGCTGCTTTCAAGAGGCTCAAAGAACTTTTTGCTTCTGCTCCAATATTAGTCCATCCTGATACGACTTTGCCGTTTCTACTCGAGGTCGATGCCTCTGAGACAGGAGTAGGTGCGGTTCTGTCACAAAGATTAGCGGTAGATAAACCATTACACCCGTGTGGTTTTTTTTCCAGGAAACTTTCTGGGGCTGAGAGCAGATATGACATCGGAGACAGGGAACTGTTAGCAGTCATTAAAGCCTTAAAGGAGTGGAGACATTTGTTGGAGGGGACCCTACACCCTATTACGATTTTGACAGACCACAAAAACTTGTCATATATTGGGGAGGCTAAGCGCTTATCCTCTAGACAAGCTCGTTGGTCCTTATTCCTGACTCACTTCAATTATGTACTGACTTACAGACCTGGTTCTAAAAACTCTAAAGCCGATGCATTATCTCGCCAATATGAACCTTCTACTGTACCTGAACCAGTTCTTTCTTCTATAGTTCCGAAGTGCAATATCATTGCTAATACGAATCTCAGGATTCATTCTCCATTACTGGCCGAGATCATTAAGTTGCAACATCTCGCACCTAAACAGACCCCTGCGGGTCGTCATTTCGTTCCTCCTGCTTTTCAACTGGAACTTTTACAGTGTTTACATAATAGCAAGATGGCGGGACATCCTGGTATTCGCAAAACTTACGCCTTGATCTCTAAGGACTTCTGGTGGTCTACTTTACGGAGGGATGTTGAGGAGTTCATCGCTGCATGTGAAGTTTGTACTAAAACCAAACAACCCCATACGCTTCCATGTGGACTCCTGCAACCCTTGGAGGTTCCAGAGAAACCATGGTCCTGTTTGGCCATGGACTTTATTGTCGATCTACCTATCTCTAAAAGACAGACTGTTATCCTCACTGTGGTTGACAGGTTTACTAGGATGGCACACTTCATTCCCCTGCCTAAACTTCCGTCTTCTCCCGAATTGGCAGAGATATTCGCCAAGGAGATTTTTCGCCTACATGGGATACCCTCTCAAATTGTATCGGACAGAGGCTCCCAATTTGTTTCCCGCTTTTGGAGGTCCTTCTGCTCTCAACTTGGTATTAAATTAAACTTTTCTTCTGCCTATCATCCTCAGTCTAACGGAGCTGCTGAACGTACCAACCAGAAAATTGAACAATATTTACGATGCTTTGTTTCTGAACACCAGGATGATTGGGTCGGTTTGATTCCTTGGGCGGAGTTTGCACACAACAATCTCGTTTGCG
This sequence comes from Pelobates fuscus, assembly GCF_036172605.1. Taxonomy (NCBI): domain Eukaryota; kingdom Metazoa; phylum Chordata; class Amphibia; order Anura; family Pelobatidae; genus Pelobates; species Pelobates fuscus. The sequence goes on along the minus strand of NC_086319.1, from coordinate 191,386,780 downwards.
ATTCTACTCATTCAAGCCCCTTCTTCATGAATTATGGTTTTCATCCGTCTATTCTTCCTTCGGATTCTCCTTCCCAGGGGGTGCCGTCGGTTGATGTTCATGTTGCCAATTTGAGGAAGTTGTGGGATCAAACTCGACAAATCCTTGTGCACAACTCTATGTTGGTCAAGAAACACGCTGATAAACGTAGAAGGGCGGCTCCGGTCTTTGTTCCAGGTGATAGGGTATGGCTGAGCACGAGGAACATCCGTTTAAAAGTGCCCTCCATGAAGTTCGCTCCTCGGTATATTGGACCCTACAGGGTGCTGACCCGTATCAATCCGGTTGCGTATCGTTTAGCTCTTCCTAATACCTTACGCATTCCGAACTCGTTTCACGTTTCATTGCTGAAACCACTCATATGTAACAGATTTTCCTCCACAATAGCCCCTCCTCGCTCCGTTCAGGTGGAGGGTCAGGAGGAGTATGAGGTCAACTCTATTATTGATTCTCGAATCTCCCGGGGGAGAGTACAATATCTGGTTGATTGGAAGGGATATGGTCCTGAGGAGAGGAGTTGGGTACCTCAGGAGGATGTTCATGCTCCCCGTCTCCGCAGGGCGTATCACTCTCGCTTCCCATCTCGTCCCGGTTCATTCCGCCCGGTGGGCGTATCTGAGAGGGGGGGTACTGTCAGGGTACCTGTGGTCTCTACCTCCAAAAGAGGTAGAGACTTAGCTGTTCCACCATCCAGACGGTCTGATGACTCCCTTCCCCGCGGTCTATCCGGTCATGCAAGGCTGGCCGCGAGGGAGTGACTGCCTTTTACACCATCTAGGCAGGAAGTCATCATCAGGACACTCCCCCGGATCGACCTGTCAGTCAATTGCTGCAGGACCAATCAGGACGTCTCGGGGGTGTGGTTACTGCTCTGAACAGGGTATTTAACAGAGCTTCCTTCATTAGCTCATTGCCCTGTCGTGGTTCTAGCTTGTTCTAGTCACTCAGTGCTTGTGTATTCTATTATCCCTTTTGGTTTTGACCCGGCTTGTTTACCTTACTCTGCTTATCTCTGTTACCCTTGATTCGGCTTGTCTCTCGCTTACCTGTCTTCTGTTACCCTCGACCTCGGCTTGTCTTTGACCATTCTATACGGTACTACTTACGTTAGTCCGGCCATTCTAAGGTCCGGTATACGTATCTGGCTACTGTTTGTACTCTGCGTGTTGGATCCCTGTCCCGATCCTAACAGACAGGACCAAGAAATTTCTAGAAATTTGGAGGAGAGGCACGTAGTGACGGGTTAGACGGGGATTTGTCTCCTAGGTCATAATGCGGCTCGGTGGGGTGAGTTTTATGGTCTGCGCTGTGGTATTGATGAAGAGTACAAGTCCTGGGGGTGGCTCATTCCTCCTTCCTTCATAGGTGGTGACCTGTGGCCCCATGCTTTGTATTAACGTCAATGTGTAAATATGAGTGTGTGCTGTTGGTTTTTTTTATTACTTCTTCTCTCCCTACCACCTCACTCATGTACCTTGTCTGTCTTTCCTCTCCTATTGTTCCTTCCTATTGTGAAAAATGGTGGGAAACATGTTGGATCACTTAGTAAAATTCCATTTGTACTACTAGTAAATATCTGCTCATTTGCTATCAATCTTGCACTATTTGAGATTTTTTAGTTTCTCTTTCTCCCCATGACTCCAGGCAGTTACATAACAGATTTGCGACATCTGACCTGAGCATGCTTGAATACTTTTTCATGTTGAAATGTGAAATGTTGTGGGTTTTGTTTTTGTATGTAGCCATTCATTACCGTGCATTGTGGTTGTCCTTACTGAACTTTGTTGATTTACAATCTTTTTCTGTATTATTGTATTACTGAAAATGAACATAAAGAACTAAAACAAATGTACAGTATATTGGTAAGCTAATGTCACCATTGGATGACCCAGGCTAGGCAAAATGTTAAGCTAGTGTCACACTAGGGTCAATGGCCAAGGCTAGGCAAAATTATTTTTTTCCCCTGAACCCACACAAGGTCCCTGTAGGAAGCATTTTCTTCAATCTCTTATTGGCCATTTAAAGTTTTCTCTTGTGCTACGGTCGGTACTGGCTGCTAGGTGCCGCATAAAGCTAAAGCTAGTCTCACAATAAATGCAATAACCCAGGCTATCTCCAATACTAACACTGACACAACAAGGATAAAAATACACTGCATCACTGCTGGTCTGCCTCCATCAATAGCTGAAGTCAAAGTATTTAGAAGAATCCAGCTTGGAAATTTAGTTGTTTTATTGTTGCCCCTTTCTTTACGCCTCTATTGACCAATTCACTATCTTTGAATAAAATCTAAATTTGGTGTCTGACTCCTAAGATTTTTAAAAAAAAATCCTCTTATCCAATTCATCCTTCTTCTTTCTGGTGGCAGAAGTGGTACATTGACTAACAAATGAAAATGAGCATGTTTGGGATTCCCCATGTGGGATTCTGCCATGTGGCGGTTTGGAAATCTGGAATTCTTCCAATCACCTGACTGGCCTAATTTCAGTTGAATTGCCGGTTGATCCAAAATAAATCTAGTAAGGACTGAAGGCAGGGGGGAAAGTGGGAAGTGCGTGAGGGCAACAACATGGGTACAGCATTCTATATGATCAGTATTGTGTGAGAATACTGAAGAGAGGTTGCCACATAAAATCTTTAAAGAAAATAGACAAACAGCCAAATAAACACATCAACACAACCTCTATGAGAAATACCAATAAAATGCACATACCAGTATGGGCTTAGAGGAATAACCAAAAAGTCCCTTCCAACCTTGAGTTAACATTCTCTGTTCTAGTTAAAACTCCAGGTTCCTCTCCATCACCAGGATCATGAAAATAACTGTGTCCTTTGTATAAAGTGATAAATGCTTTGTCTCCCATCCACAAGAGTTTTGAGCAGAGCATGCCGATAACGTAACACTGTGTCATGCTGTATCTTCTTCAAGCTTTATCTACACAGTGCGCTGTATTTAAATTAGTACTAACATACAAAATTAAGCCCTGCCTTCAAACTTACATTACTCATGGGCAGCAGCAATGTGTACAGTATACATCAGCACCAAAACATGCAATAAAAACCAAAGAAAAAAGGTACTTGCGCACTATCCCAAATCCCTCTGCACATTTAAATAACTATTTTTTTTTAGTATTACTCCAATTTAAATGAGAACTCACCTGCCACATCAAGGCAAAATCTCCTACGCGAGTCCTACACTAACAATTCACCTTGCTGTCTTGAGCTAACAGGTACAAACCTCTAATATTTTTCTAAAACCCTACACACTTGTTAACCCATAAGGGGGAACACATTGGGTGGGTGGTATCACTTTAACATGTCCGTCTAATACAAAAGCAAATACAAAGATACAAAATTAAGCCCTGTACTTAAACTCCCACTACTCCTGGGCAGCAGTGAAAACTATAGTATACATCAGCCCCAATGCACACAAACAAACAAAAACTAAAGAAAAAGGTTACTTGCACACTAAGCCAAATCTCTATGCACATTGAAATAACTGGAGTTTTTTAGTATCACGCCAATAGACATTTTAATGCAGGTAACAAAATTGCATATCCTTGACACCTAAAATGAGGAGGTTTCTGATTACATAAATGTATAATACTGTATCTAGATGGATTGCCAAGACTGTCCATGGAAAGTGGAGGATTATCAGCTAAGGTTCTTCCTTACTTTAAAGACATCAGTTATCAATACAACACCAATTTGAGGGATATACTGGCACTCACTGATCAACTGGCAGTAAGCTCCACTTAGATGAGGGATACTGGATGCAGCAGATGTCTGTGGTACATCACCTGTAGCCACATGGGCAAAGGTTTCTACCACCCCGTTACTGTGGTACTTGGACTACTCAGTTTGTAGTCAATAGGTTACAGTGCCCATGTGGTTTGATGAAGATCAGCAAGGCATCTAAATATTTACCTGAGAAAATTAGCTAAACATGGAGATGCTGCATTACTGGTATCAAGACATGTCTTGTAAGGAGGGCATCCTCTACCCATGCTTAGATTCATTGGCTTCAATCATTTACCCCCTTTGCCTCGTGGTGGTGATGAGGACAAAGATCTTTTGAAATACCTATTGGATTCTATTGGATTTTAGCCTAAATATCCTTGCACCTCAAGGACTTAATGAAAAAAAACATGCTTTACATTGGTTTCTTGAAACTAGATGAATGAATTGTAATCCACCGACAGGGTCAGGAGGGGGGTTCCTTGAGTCAAGCAATTGGCTAAAAACCAGCAGATAGATAAATCCCTGAAAAGACAGGCAGCGTCATTAAGTAGAGTGATAAAGAAAGCGGATTTGTACGACTGCTGGATATTGTTCCACCCTAATGAAAGGAATTTTACGCATAGATCTATCCCTCACAATTCGGCTGCCAGGATAGATATGATTTTGGGTAACTTAAATAGTGATGTCGCGAACATAAAATTTTCCGTTCGCGAACTGTGGATGCAAACTTCCGCAAAAGTTCGCGAACGGGCGAACAGGGCGAACCGCCATAGACTTCAATAGGCAGGCGAATTTTAAAACCCACAGGGACTCTTTCTGCCCACAATAGTGATGGAAAAGTTGTTTCAAAGGGGACTAACATCTGGACTGTGGTATGCCGGAGGGGGATCCAGGGCAAAACGCCCATGGAAAATTACATAGTTGATGCAGAGTCTGGTTTTAATCCATAAAGGGCATAAATCACCTAACATTGCTAAATTGTTTGGAATAACGTGCTTTAAAACATCAGGTATGATGTTGTATCGATCAGGTAGTGTAAGGGTTATGCCCGCTTCACAGTGACAGACCAAACTCCCCGTTTAACGCACCGCAAACAACCACAAACAGTCCATTTGCACAACCGCAAACTCCCCATTTGCACGAGGTTGGACACCAAGCAAGCCATGTCCCGTTCCTTGTCCTCACTGATGTCATTAAAGGTCTCTTCCTCCACCCAGCCACGTACAACACCAAGGGTCCCCGAAAGGTGACCCTGTTACACCAGATATGAGTTGCACTGGTGTGACACTGTGCCCTGGCAGGCCCTGAAACGCACACGTGTGAAGGAAACTGACTGCTATTATATTACAGTCAAAAAAATTTTTATTTTTTTTTAAATGCAAGCTATTGTGACACCAGATATGAGTGGTGGCACTGGGCAAGTGGGCACAGTATACGCTGTGAGCCTGACACACACGCTGGCAGGCAAGCAACTGCAATTAGATTACACAGAAAAAAAAAAGCAGACTGATGTTCTAGACCTAAAAAGGGCTTTTTGGGGTGCTGTCCTTACAGCAGAGATCAGATGAGTCCTTCAGGACTGTAGTGGACACTGAATACACTAGCCTAGCTATCGATTTCCCTATTAAATCAGCAGCAGCTACACTGTCCCTCCTCTCACTAAGAATGCAGCTTCCGGCGGGCGGGGCCTAGCTGTCATGGAGGAAAGACGCACTTCGTGTGAGCTCCCTCAATATCTCACTTTAAGCAGCTATCAACAAGCGAATTTCACCCCAGAATGGGATGACCCAGCAATGTTGCTCCTACCTGACCGACCCGACATGCTTAATAGCGGTCAGCAACTCGACAGAGTCTTACTTACCTCCGAGTGGCAAGTGTGGCCTGGTGCACACAGGGCGGGAGAGGCGGCCGATCTCCCGATCCTGGGATGCCCAGAAGCAGCTACTTCCCGGCAGGAGCTCCGTTACCCCCCCTCGGACCGTTGGGGGTTATCCCGGTCCACCCCTGACAGGCTGTCTGGAGCTAAAGGACGCACAGAGCACAGCCGCCCAGGCTGACATACTCATCTGCGACTCTCCCAATATGGCGGCAGCCGCGTGTCCTCCTGGTACCAGCAAAGCATGGCAGGATATTGAGTCTCAGCTGGACAGACTCTTTAATCAATTTTGGAAGCAAATAACAAGCAGGAAGCCCCAACAAGCTCCACCACAGCCCCAACAAGCTCCACCACAGCTAAGCGAAGCAGTCCCCATTAAAATCCACCAACGCAAAAGGCGTCGAAGACGGGACCGGAGGCACAAACAGAAATGCAGAGCCTGCCCCACATCAAGCACTCGCCTCCACCTTAAGCCACCACAATCCCGCACCGGACGTGAAGCACCACCGGGAAAGATCCGACCACCCGACAAAACAAGCTTCCACCACCTCAAGCCGCGAACCCGGCACTCAGCCAGAGACTTGCCTTTGTTGTTCCAGGTATCAGGGACTCCCAGGGTCTGCACCTGGCGCCCAGAAGGGATCGGATGAGCACAAGCAGTAAACAGCAGCCTGCCAAGCATGTCCCACTATAGCCGATCCTCCACACCATGCCTTTGATCACATGAACTGCTCTCTGCACATTAACTAATTGTAAAGTAAAATTGGCAGATTATCTGTTAAAAATTAAAGCAAATGTAAAATATATAGAGAATTTAATTGATCTTTTTATTAAAGAGAATACATCTGAGGAGTTATCCAAGGAATGCCTATGGTGTCCGATCTTTATATCGAATTTTACAATCTTTCTAAAGCTAACAAACAATCTTATTCTGAGGAGAGAGCATTATCTTTTAAGGTTTGCCAAGAAAAGATAAATGTACAGATTAAGAACAGGATAGAACGTAATTTAAAGAAGCTTAATATTAAATACTATTACAAGAATAATCGAGTTGACTCATTGTTAACAAATAAATTAAAGAAAAAGATGGCTGACCAAAAGATCTCCAAACTGGGAGATGGAATTAATTATATCTATAAGCCAGATGAAATTGACAGCAAATTCAGATCTTTTTATGCAAAACTATACAATTTGAAAACATCCCCCGACTTAGTCATGTTGGAGAATTACTTGAAAAAATCTAATTTATCAAAAATATCTTATGATCAGAAGGAAAGGCTTAACAGAAGTATCTCTCAGAATGAAGTTGATTTAGCAATTGATAAGCTTGTAAATAGTAAAGCTCCTGGTCCGGATGGGTATACAAATCTTTTCTTTAAGGTTTTTAAAAAACAGTTACTGTTAACTGAGACCTTTAATGAATTGGCGACCAAAGGGTCTGCCTCCCCAGATTTGTTAAGGGCACATATTACTCCGATTTTGAAGCAAGGTAAAATCCCCTATGAAGTGAGTAATTATCGTCCTATTTCTCTGGTCAATGTTGAGGTTTATGCCTCAATCCTGGTGGAACGAATGAAAATAGTTTTACCATCACTGATTCATCAGGACCAGATGGGGTTTATGATGGGTAGGCATTCCTCTAATAACATTCGTAGGGTGCTGGATCTACTGGACTGGGCTCGGACTGAAGGAACCCCCCTCCTGACCCTGTGGGTGGATGCCGAAAAAGCCTTTGACAGGGTCTGATGGGAGTTCTTACGGAGAACTCTATCATAGTTTGGCTTTGAGGGGTGGTTTATGGGTGCAGTAGGAGCCATATACTCAGGGGCGGACTGACCACTCGGGCATATCGGTCATGGAGCGAGGGCCCGAGGCAGCCAGGGGCCCGGCAGCACAGCCATGCTCCAGCTGGAGAGATCAGAGATCTCTCCAACTGGAACAGCAAAAATAAATAAAGGACAGAGTGAGGGAGGGAAGGGATGACTAATGACAGAGAGAGGGGGTGACTAGTGACAGAGGGAGGGGGTGACTAATGACATAGGGAGGGGGTGACACAATGACAGTGGGAGGGAGACGGTGACAGAGGGAGGGGTGACTAGTGACACAGTGACAGAGGGAGGGTGGGGGTGACACAGTGACATAGTGATTAGTGACACAGTGACATAGGGAAGGGGTGACTAGTGACAGAGGGAGGGGTGACAGTGATAGAGGGAGGGGTGACAGTGAAAAAGGGAGGGGTGACAGTGACAGAGGGAGGGGGGACAGTGACAGAGGGAGGGGTGACAGTGACAGGGGGGGTGACTAGTGACAGAGGGAGGGTGACCAGTGACAGAGGGGGGGGTGACCAGTGACAGAGGGGGGGTGACTAGTGACAGAGGGAGGGTGAACAGTGACAGAGGGAGGGGGTGACTAGTGACAGAGGGGGTGACTAGTGACAGAGGGAGGGGGTGACTAGTGACAGAGGGAGGGGGTGACCAGTGACAGAGGGGGGTCACTAGTGGTAGAGGGAGGGTGACCAGTGACAGAGGGAGGGGGTGACTAGACTAGTGACAGAGGGAGGGTGACCAGTGACAGAGGGGGGTTGACTAGTGACAGAGCGGGGGTGACCAGTGACAGAGGGGGGGGTGACCAGTGACAGAGGGGGGGGTGACTAGTGACAGGTTGGTGACTAGTGACAGAGGGGGGTGACTAGTGACAGAGGGAGGGGTGACAGTGACAGGGGGGTTGACTAGTGACAGAGGGGGGTGACTAGTGACAGACGATATCTTAATTTCTATTACTGACCCACATGTTTCTCTTCCACACTTAATGCAAGAATTTGAATTATAGTAGTGTCTCTAATTACAGCCTGAATATGAATAAAACAACAGCTATGTCCATTAATATACAAAAATATAAACTAATTTCCTTAAAGAAAGATTATGATTTTAAATGGACGGAAAAAGAGTTTACATATTTGGGGGTGATTATTTCTGCAGATACAAGGTGGACTATGGAAATACATTTTTTGAAATTGTTAAAAGAGACCAATGCCTTACTAAAAGTGGAGAGTTCATGAAATTTCCTGGTGGGGAAGGATTAACACCATTAAAGCCTATAAAATGCCTAAGTGGGCTTATCTATTTGGCATGCTCCCTCTCTCGATTTCTTGCCACTGGCTAAATATGGTACAAAGTAGTATAACATCTTATATCTGGAGAGGGAAGAGACCAAGAATCAATACATATACTCCATCAAGGAATGCCCAACAGGGGGGATTGGGCTATCCCTTAATTACTCAAGTATATCAGGCTGCTAGTATGCTGGTCCATGCTAGCAATTTACGATAAAGTGATTCTAAAAACCAAGCTTAGTATAAAATTGAGTCAGCTAAAATTGGACTAGATAATCTTGAGCTTCTCCTATGGAGAGAGGCACGTCAGAATAAGGAAATGGCCGAGATTACATTCCAGTCTTTCCTTTCTCTATCACAAACATTAAAAAAATGGAAAATTATAAAGAAAAAGTTGAATATTAATAAAAAAAAACTCTATGAGAACCTTAGTTTAAGGTCATTAGAACAGTATATGTTAGAGATTAATTTGGTAAACTGGCATAAAAATTTCAACTATAGGATAAAAGATCTTTATAGTGAACAGCAACTGAAAAGCTTTCAAGCTCTTAAGAAATCGTTGGATTTACCTTCTAGAGAAATATTTAATTACCTCCGTATTAAGAGCTATCTTAAAGACCATATGCTAACGTTAGATGGTCGCTTGGGTAAATTATTTAGGAAAATTTTCTCTGGTTTTGCGGTAAAAAAAGTATTCTCTCTTGCGATAGAAGTGATAAAACTTAAGGGGGCCCCAGATATACCCAAAGCTCTAACTAAATGAGAAGATGATTTAATAATATCTATTCCATATAATAATTGGTGTAAATCTTTTATGATGACTAAAAAAATGTATTCACTGTCTGAACATTTTAGAGACCTTCATCAAAATCTTGTATAGATGTTATATGGTACCAACTAGACTTGCAAAAATATCCAATACAAACCCTCCAAATTGCTGGTGGTGTTTTTATCCAGATTGGTCTATGCTCCATATCTGGTGGGCTTGCCCCAGAATTAAGCCCCTTTGGAATATTTAATTTAATCTTATTTATAGGATTGGAGGTATACGCCTAGAGCATAAAGCGGAAATTGCTATACTTCACCTTATGGGTTCAGAAACAAATGGTAATCTTGATATTGTGATTGTACATTGTCTAATGGCAACTAAAATACTAATTGCCAGATTTTGGGAAAATACTGAGATTCCAACTAGAGATCAAGTTAAAGCTCAATTACTATACCAACTTGAGATGGAAAAATAGTTGATCCTCATGAATTATTTTAACAATAGAATTCTGACTTTATATTCCAACCTTATTGACAAGATCAGAGGGTTTTAATGAGGTTGGGTTAATGGAAGAACGTATTATGACTCACCTAGATTTAGATGAAAGCCAGTATAGGATATTACTCCATGGGCTCTTTGACCATATATTTGATACCAGTTCAAATTGTTATGGGATTCTTGAATGGTCATATTATTATACTATGTTGGACCAGTTTTGTTCGTAATGTATGTTTTGTTTTTGTGGGTACTGTTTTTTGTTGGTGTGTGATTCTCCTACATTTTGATATGGTATACCGAATTTTTAGGCATTAGAAGGTTTATCTTTTTTATATATACAATGTAATTTGCCATACCTGTGTGTGTTTTATCCGGGAAAGGATGTTCTATTGTAGTACCTTTTTCGGTTGTGTATTGTATATTTATATTGTTATAAAACTCAATAAAAAATAAATAAATAAATAAATAAATAAAAAGAATAGTAATCTGTCTATATTATTTCCTGATTTTAAGTGCTCTATTTATTGTCCAGTGTGAGGATAACTTTCCATGTGTGTTTCCATGATAAGGATTTTATTCTTTAAATGCATTTTGCTTTTGTGAATTAGCTTGCACTCCCTACTTCAATTGTGTCTTTCCAGTTTATGCTGAGTCTCAGCATGCATATTATTGTGATCACACTGTTAGGTTGTGCTATAATGTATCAGCCTCAAATGTAGGGTACAAGTATTGGAAATGTCTTCAAATTATTTTCTATTATCAATGAGTAGATGCATTGTGTTTATGCCTTTCCTCTGGATACTAGGGCACTATTTATACACAGTTCCTTTGAGCATTCTCTTTATGGGCTTATGGACTGTATTCATAGTTTTTATTAGTTTTTTTTTTGGTGCCTCTTCTTTCCTGCATTGGTTTATGAGTGTCCACTGTATTCATAGAAACATAGAATGTGACGGCAGATAAGAACCATTCGGCCCATCTAGTCTGCCCAATTTTTTAAATACTTTCATTAGTCCCTGGCCTTATCTTATAGTTAGGATAGCCTTATGCCTATCCCACGCATGCTTAAACTCCTTTATTGTGTTAACCTCTACCACTTCAGCTGGAAGGCTATTCCATGCATTCCTGATATTATTTTAAAACCTTTGTCCCTCTAATGTAAGACTATGTCCTCTTGTTGTGGTAGTTTTTCTGATTTTAAATATAGTCTCCTCCTTTACTGTGTTGATTCCCTTTATGTATTTAACCCCTTAAGGACACATGACGTGTGTGACATGTCATGATTCCCTTTTATTCCAGAAGTTTGGTCCTTAAGGGGTTAAATGTTTCTATCATATCCCCCCTGTCTCGTCTTTCCTCCAAGCTATACATGTTAAGATCCTTTAACCTTTCCTGGAAAGTTTTATCCTGCAATCCATGAACCAGTTTAGTAGCCCTTTTCTGAACTCTCTCTAAGGTATCAATATCCTTCTGAAGATACGGTCTCCAGTACTGCATACAATACTCCAAGTGAGGTCTCACCAGTGTTCTGTACAATGGCATGAGCACTTCCCTCTTTCTACTGCTAATACCTCTCCTTATACAACCAAGCATTCTGCTAGCATTTCCTGCTGCTCTATTACATTGTCTGCCTACCTTTAAGTCATCAGAAATGATCAACCCTAAATCCCTTTCCTCAGATGTTGAGGTTAGGACTCTATCAAATATTATGTACTCTGCCCTTGGGTTTTTACGTCCAAGATGCATTATCTTGCACTTATCCACATTAAATGTCAGTTGCCACAACTCTGACCATTTTTCTAGTTTACCTAAATCATTAGCCATTTGGATTATCCCTCCTGGAACATCAACCCTGTTACATATCTTAGTATCATCAGCAAAAAGACATACCTTACCATCAAGACCTTCTGCAATATCACTAATAAAAATATTAAAGAGAATGGGTCCAAGTACAGATCCCTGAGGTACCCCACTGGTGACAAGCCCAAGCTTTGAATATACTCCATTGACTACAACCCTCTGTTACCTGTCACTCAGCCACTGCCTTACCCATTCAACAATATTGGAATCCAAACTCAAAGATTGCAGTTTATTGATAAGCCTTCTATGTGCAACAGTGTCAAAAGCCTTACTGAATTCACTATTTACTATTGTTCATGTTTACCCTCGGGCCTCAGGTTAATGACATCACTTTGATGTTATGTACCCTCACTTCCATAGTCACCTTAATTTTTGTGTGTGTCTATGTTTAAGGGGTGTTTAAGGTTAGTGTGACTTATTTCAATCTAACATTAAGCACATTGTAACCGAGCGCCTATACCCTGAGTGGTACCTACGCTGTAGATTCTCCCAGGTGAAGCAGTGATTATAACTATGGTATACCCGAACATCAGCCGAGACTTGATGAAGGGCACAAAATGTTGTATTAGGGCCAGGTTTCTATTTAAATACATAGACCCCCAGCATGGGGTCTCCATTCATTACAACAGTCCACACAGGCGTCTCTATGTCTGGGAGATAAGTGAGTTTGCTTTGGCTTAAACTAATTATCCCCAAGGCAATACAAGTACAAAATATGACACAAAACACCCTAAAATATATATAATATCGATAGGAACCCCCACAAGTGCTATATATAGTTACATAGTTACATAGCTGAAAAGAGACTTGCGTCCATCAAGTTCAGCCTTCCTCACATATGCTTTTGCTGTTGATCCAAAAGAAGGCAAAAAACCCAGTCTGAAGCGCTTCCAATTTTGCAACAAACTAGGAAAAAAATTCCTTCTTGACCCCAAAATAGCAGTCAGATGTCTCCTTGGATCAAGCAGCTATTAGCCCACTAATTAGAAATTGTATCCCTGTATGTTATGTTTTTGCAAGTATTTATCCAATTGCAATTTAAACATCTGTATAGACTCTGACAAAACCACCTCTTCCGGCAATGAATTCCATATCCTTATTGCTCTTACTGTAAAAAAACATTTTCTTTGCCTTAGATGAAATCTCCTTTCTTCAATCAAGCCTAAATGTGTGACCTCGTGTCCTATGTATAGCCCTGTTTATGAATAGATTTCAAGATAATGGTTTGTACTGGCCCCGAATATATTTGTATAATGTTATCATATCCCCTCTAAGGCGCCGTTTTTCCAAACTGAAGCGATTTAAATGTTTTAACCTTTCTTCATAACTAAAATGCTCTATTCATTTTATCAATTTTGTAGCTCGTCTCTGCACTTTTTCTAGTGCCATGATATCCTTCTTTAGAACAGGTGCCCAAAATTGCACAGCATATTCAAGGTGTGGTCTTACCAGCGATTTATAAAGAGGCAAAATTATATTTTCATCTCGAGAATTTGTGCCCCTATTTATACATGACAAAACCTTACTGGCCTAAGCAACGGCAGATTGACATTGCATATTGCTACCTAATTTGTTGTCTATAACAATTCCCAAATCCTTCTCGTGTGTGGTTATCCCTAGTTCACTACCATTTAGGGTGTAAATTGCTTGTGCATTCTTAACCCCGAAGTGCATAACTTTGCATTTTTCTACGTTAAATTTAATCTGCCATTTTAGTGCCCAGTCCCCCAATCTATCCAAATCCCTCTGCAGCAAGGCAATATCCTGCTCACATTTTATTACTTTACAACGTTTTGTGTCATCTGCAAACACTGATACATGGCTTTCAATGCCCATTTCAAGATCATTTATAAATATGTTAAATAGAAGCGGTCCCAAAATAGAACCCTGAGGGACACCACTTACCACTTTTGTCCAGCTTGAAAATTTACCTTTTATGACAACTCGCTGTACTCTATCCTTAAGCCAATGTTCTACCCAAGAACAAGAATATTCATCTAGACCAATTTCTTTTAGTTTGAAGACTAACCTATTGTGAGGAACCGTATCAAATGCCTTGGCAAAATCCAAGTAGATCACATCCACTGCAACACCCTGATCTATATTTCTACTTACTTCTTCGTAGAATGCAATTAGGTTAGTTTGACATGACCTATGTTTCATAAAACCATGCTGATTATTGCTAATAACACAGTTCTTCCCAATGAATTCCTGAATATTATCCTTTAACCCCTTAAGGACACATGACATGTCTGACACGTCATGATTCCATTTTATTCCAGAAGTTTGGTCCTTAAGGGGTTAATAACCGTTCAAATAATTTGCCAGTCACAGAAGTTAAGCTCACAGGTCTATAATTTCCAGGCAAGGATTTTGAACCCTTTTTAAATATAGGAACAACATCTGCCTTCCTCCAATCCACCGGTACAATACCTGAAACAAAAGAATCTTGAAAAATTAAATACAGAGGTTCACTTATTTCCCCACTTAGCTCCTTAAGAACTCGTGGGTGGATACCGTCAGGCCCCGGAGCTTTATTTACATTAATTTTCTTTAATAGCTGTAGCACCTTGTCTCCAGTTATCCAATCACAAGTTATCTGCAAGTTTGTTGCAGCAATCATATGCATATCTCTTGCCATAGGATTCTCATTAATATATACCGAAGAAAAATAGTTATTTAAAATTTCTGCCTTTTCCTGGTCTTCATTGACTAACAGACCCATCTCTGTTTTCAGTGTACCTACACTTTCATTTTTTGTTTTTTTAGAATTAATGTACTTGAAAAAATGTTTGGGGTTGGTTTTGCATTCTTTGGCTATCAATTTCTCATTTTCTAGTTTGGCCACTTTAATTGCCTTTTTGCAAGTATTATTGGCTTCCTTATATCTTATATAGGATGCATCTGATTGGTCCGATTTAAATGCTTTAAAAGCCCTTTTCTTATTTTTAATCTCTTGTTTTACTTCTACTACTAAGCCACATTGGTTTTAATTTGTTTCTTTTATATTTATTACCCAATGGTACATACTGTGAAATGTACCTTTCTAATATTTGTTTGAATAGTTTCCATTTTTCCTCAGTGTTTTTATCACTAAGGTGTTTATGCCAGTCGATATGTTGTAGAGCTGCCCTAATCTTATTAAAATTGGCTTTTTTTTTAAATTATACGTTTTAATATACCCCACATGCTTTTGCTTTTTTGAGTTTATTTCAAAAGTTACCATATTGTGATCACTATTTCCCAAATGCTCCCCTACTTGAATGTTGGTTAAAAGATTAACATTGTTTGTTAGAACGAGATCCAGACAAGCATCCTTTCTAGTTGGTCCTTGTACCAGTTGTGACATAAAGGTGTCATTTAACATTCAAAAAACGGATTCCCCTAGCTGAAGTACTAGTCCCTCTATTCCAATTCATGTCCGGGTAATTAAAATCTCCAATAATTAATGTGTTCCCCCGATTTGCAGCTTCACCAATTTGCTCTAACAGCAGTTCTTCCTCATTAATATTTACATTTGGTGGTTTATAACATATCCCAAACAATAACGTATTTCCCTTTGTTTGCCCCAAGCAGATATCTACCCATAAAGCTTCCACATTTTCCTTGTCACACTCCACATGCCTAAGATTTGACTTGAACTCATGGCTGACATACAAACATACCCCACCACCCTTCTTGTTTTTCCTATCCCTCCTAAATAATGTGTATCCATTTAAGTTAACTGCTCAGTCATGTGTCTCATCCCACCATGTTTCTGTTATGCCTATTATATCGTATTGTTTAGTGTATGCTATTGCCTCTAGTTCCCCCATTTTGTTATATAGGCTCCTTGCATTAGTAAGCATACATTTAATATTACCATGAGTCATTTGTACTTTTTGTGAATCAATATTACATACCTCCTCTGTTCTGAGCTTCCCCCTCCCCCATCTCCACCCCCATTGTTCTGAGCTAAGGCCCATCTCATTTCTATCCTATCTCCATTTTCTAGATTGCTTTGAGCCTCCCCCCCTACTACTAGTTTAAAATCTCCTCCAACCTTCTAGCCATCCTATCCCCCAGCACAGCAGACCCTCTCCCGTTTAGGTGCAATCCATCACGACTATAAAGGTTGTACCCAAGCGCAAAATCGGCCCAGTGCTCTAAAAACTCAAAACCCTCTTTCCTGCACCAAGACTTCAGCCACGCATTGACGTCTCTAATCTCCCGCTGCCTTTCTGCTGTAGCGCGCGACACAGGTAATATTTCTGAAAATATTACCTTGGAGGTCCTTTTCTTTAGCTTACTTCCTAGATCCCTGAACTCACTCTTTAGGACCTTCCATTTTCCTCTGACTTTGTCATTGGTACCAATATGGACCATGACAGCTGGGTCATCCCCAGCCCCTCCCAATATCCTTAGATAGCTAGGATTTGAGTGCCCAAGTTGTCACAGATTCATGTATTCTAGCTGAATCGCCACCGGGGTAAAGTTTTGACTG
The DNA here is from genome assembly GCF_036172605.1 of Pelobates fuscus. Taxonomy (NCBI): domain Eukaryota; kingdom Metazoa; phylum Chordata; class Amphibia; order Anura; family Pelobatidae; genus Pelobates; species Pelobates fuscus. The sequence continues at coordinate 191,370,402 of NC_086319.1, read as the reverse complement.
ATTGTGCACATGGCGGTTGCCCAGAAAAGTGCTAGAGAAAAGTAGGCAGTGGTCGGTCAACTTTCAGGAGTTCTCATATGAAAACAATCGAAGGTTCCCCCTGGCTTGTAGGTAGCAAATAATCTCTCTTTTCCAGAGTGTCTGTTCACAAAAAAATACTCTTATGGTTTGTCTGGGAATGGAGTAGGTAGCGGTACGATTTTCACCGGAGTTTAAGAAGTCAGGTATCCCAACTGGAGTTCTATGTACTCGACTACGAAGTACAGCTGCCTGCGTTCGGCCGACAAAATGGCCACCATTTCCTGAAGCATGTGTTTTTGGTTATACGAATGGTGGCCACCCAGAAAGAGCACTTATATTTGTGGTTTCTTTGTAGTTAACGAGTCAGGGAGGTGGTCGGAGTTTGGTAGTTTCTCAAATACAGAACCAGGGAAAAAACATTTTAGGTTTGGTGAAACTTGTGAAACGAAATAGGGTAACTCTTTTCAATAGATGATTAATAGTGAGTTCATCACACACTATTCTAAACTCTGTCTCTGAACTCTGACCCCAAAACGTGTGTGCACATCTATGACATGTTGTCACACGCAGGTTGGAGCCATCTTTGATGTGGACGCCGCAGCGGCCAGCGTTCCTAAGAACGTTGCACCCGCTGGGGACCGGAACAGAGGGAGATCGGGTAGCTGCCTGCCGGGACCAAGGTAAGTCAGAAATATCTCTGTTGGTGTGGCTACTTAGTTTTTTTGCAGCCACGCCGGCAGAGGAGCCAGGAGAGGAGCTAAGAGCCATGACAAGCGGTTACAATACAATTTGAAGGAAAAACAGGATAGTGATAGTGATAGGGTCTAGATCCCTTGATGGCTCATGTTAATATTGCAGGATATAAAGACTTTTTCACAATTGGGCATTTCCAACATTGTGGCCACAGTTTGTGGAAGGCCCCTGTCTGTTAAAAGCATGATGATGCCCCTGTGCATTTAGTGAGGTCCATGAAGACATGGTTTGACAAGTTTTGTGTGGAGGAACTCAAGTGTTCTGGTCAAAGTTTTTGAACATCTCTGAGATGAATAGAAATTCCCAGATTTTACTAGTAACATGACGTAAAGTCATGATTTTATTAAAGACACGGAGGCGAGTATTATGCATAACTCTTTCTTTATTTCCTCAGCAGCAAAGATAGAGGAATATAAATATTATCAAATTGAAAGAAAAAACTGTATAGGTACACAGGCAACCAATAACATAACAGAGGAAGTGGCTATATAATGCCTGTGTCTCCCACAATCCCCCTCTTTTTTGCGAAAACCGAAGACCAGGTAAGACGAACGATATCCCACTCGGCCAGAACAGGAAACAGAAGCACTCCAATAACTTCAAGCTAAAAGAGAGAGAGAAATATGGTAATAACCACACTCAAAACTGTGTGCTTACCAGTCAAAACTGGTAATTTCGAGATTGTGCGAGCAATCATGTTGAATAGAGGAAAGGCATACATGCGGCCCGGCGGCCATTCCTGAAGAAAGGCGTCCGGTCTCCAACTGTAGAACTTTGGTAATTGAGTGTTCAGGCGAGAGGCGAACAGGTCCATCTCGAATCGTCCCCACAAACGGGCCAGGCTTCGGAAGACCGAGGCGTGCAAGTGCCAGTCTCCCGAGTCTCCTAAATGTCTGGAATTCCAATCCGCTCCCGAATTGTCCAGACCCGGAATATGTTCCGCCATCACCGAAACGTTGTTGAAAAGGCAGAACTGCCAAAAATCTTTTGCCAAGAGAGCCAACATCCTGGATTTGGTTCCTCCCAGGTGATTTATGTAGCGGACCGCCGATACGTTGTCCAACTTTAGGAGAACGCAACAGTTCGCCCGCCCAGGCTGCAAATCGCAAAAGCCCCCGCCAAGAGTTCTAGGCAGTTGATGTGCAACGACTTCTCCGTGTCGGACCATCTGCCTCCTGTGGAAACGTCACCACAACAAGCACCCCAGCCGTGCAAGCTGGCATCGGATTCTATGACCACGTCCGGAATGGAACCGAAAATTGCCCTTCCATTCCAGGCTTCCATGTGCGCCAGCCACCACACCAGCTCGTCCCTGGATTCCTCGTCCAAACATATCCGTGACTTTTATGAGTGACCCGAACGGAGGTGCAACCCCGTGAGCTGCTGGAGGGCCCGGTAATGCAATGGGCCCGGGAATATCACCTGAATGGAAGATGCCAGCAGTCCGATGATCCTCGCCAACTGCCGCACTGACAAGTCTGAAGCTCGAAGAGCTCGTCGAAGTTCCTTCTGGATGGCCTTCATCTTGGACTCTGGCAAGAGCAGGAATTGCCGTACGGAATCCACCTGGAATCCCAAAAGCTCCATCGACTGGGCGGGGGTCAGGACCGACCAAGCATCAGAGGTTATATCTGCCCACCTTAGGTAGGATAAAGCCAGCCTCCCCGCTACCCGAACTTGAGCGAGAGGGGAAGAAAGGGTACTCACCGTAAGGGCGTCTGCCCGAAGCGCCTCCACGGGAGTATCTGGAGCCCCACGATCTCCCTCTTTCCAGAAAGAAGGGAGGCGTTCTCGGATCTTGGAATCCTCGGGAGGGAAAAAAGGAACCTCTGGTGGCACGGAACGAGCCTCGGAAACCACGGCTGGGTGGACGGTTCCTGCTACGCCCGGCCCCTCCGAAAACCTTGGGCGCGAACACACGCTTCATGTTAGCCTGCGCCTTGACAATTGCCGTAAAGGTCTTGACATAAGATCCCATGTCCTTCACGAAGGATGTGCTGAACAACATCCCCTCATCAGCCGAATCAGGCTCCGCCACGGTCATAGTGGCCAATTTAGGGTCTATCTTTAGGAGAATCGCTTTGCGTCTCTCGGAAGACATAGCCGTATTAGCATTTCCTAGAAGGCAGATAGCCCGCTGGACCCACCCAATGGCCACATCGATGTCCAAAACAGAGTCCCCAGTTCTAGCGGCGTCAAGAAGATCGTACAGCTTTGACAGGGGGCCCAGCGTATCTAGGATTTTGTCCTGGCATCCCTTCAGGGAGTGATCAAGACCCTACTTAGGCTTCCAGCCCGACGTATTTAGAAATTGGGCAATCTGGGGATCAATGTCCGGGGTTTTACAGGCAGCGCCAGGGAGGGAAGGCCTCGGGCACTCAGCGTGCAACTTATTGCGGCCTTCTTTGGAGAGAGGTGTGCGTATCCGTTTAGCCACATATTGGGCGATATGGTCCGGAGGGACCCATTCAGCAGACCACGGGTGACAGAGGTCGTCCGGATCGAGCAGGGGGTTACCCTGTGGGTCAAAAAGCGCTTTACTATCCCCAGCGGGGCCTGGCACCTTCCCTCGGGGGTTGGCAGAGGACCCTTAACATCGGAATCATCTCCCACACTCCGGTCGGTATCCGACCCATCATCCAGGGCTCTAGCCTGTTTCCATAATCTAGCCTTTTTAGCCTGGCCAGGGGCTCTTGTGCGCATGGGGGGCGCGCTATCTGCGACCGCCAGAGGCGTGTCAGTCATGGCAGGCAAAACCTGCATCGAGGAGTGGGAGCCGATATGTCGAGACTTCGCCTTCACCTTACGGGCACCCGGCACAGTCTGGGAAGGAGAAGGGGACCCCACACCCAGGGGGGCAGGGGTAGCCATGGAAGGCAAAATCATAGAGTGTAGTGACTGGGAAAAGGAAGATGAAACAGCCCCCATTGCTGAGGCAATAGCCTTTTGTATGGAGGAAGCCATAGTGGCCTCTAATAAGGCTTGGAATTCCCCAGAGGGGTCAGTAGGCCCATCTTCCCTATCCTGCATAATGGCAGCAATCACAATAGGAAAGCAGCACTAAGTGACACTGAGAAAAAGGAGCACTAAACAAAAGGGTTGAGTAACCCACAGCAAAACAAACAGAAAAGGGACCTGATCGTTGGTGTAGCAGGGGGGAACCCAGAGGAATAGAGACCGACCGTACGGCAGGCTGATGGGCGATGCGAAGTACTGCGAGCACACTCTGCACGCGGCAGAGTGTGCTCGTGGACAGGCTCCCGGCGGGGGAAGGGGCGCATGCACCCACCCGCGCGGGCAGCCCACGAGAGGGACACGGGCGCACCCAGCAGCGGCCGCGAGGCAGAAAAAGGAACGCGCGGCAGAGGGTAGCGCTGGGAATACAGACAGGGTCGGGTGGGAGGGGAAAGAGAGCCCACGGTCGCGGGCAAAACCCCAGAGAGCACCCCAGTACACCAACGATGTAGGGACAAAGTACAGTAAAGTACCAAGACAAATAAGTACAGTAATAGGTAAAAATAAGCAAAATAACAAGAATTACAATGAAAAATCACAAGTAAAATGCAATGAGTGAGAGAGCATAAACAGGATACTTAGCTGTCTGAGGAAGCAGCAAAGAAAGATGGGGATTGTGGGAGACACAGGCATTATATAGCCACTTCCTCTGTTATGTTATTGGTTGCCTGTGTACCTATACAGTTTTTTCTTTCATTTTGATATTTATATTCCTCTATCTTTGCTGCTGAGGAAATAAAGAAAGAGTTATGCATAATATGATCCTCTGTGTCTTTAATAAAATTATGATTACAAGTCAGAACTTCTCATACAACTTCACTACCTGACCCACAGTTTCTCTTTTTTGCTGAATAGGCACAATTCCCACTGACAAAAGAGTGGCAGCTGCTATATCCACAAGAAAGGCAATGGGTGACTCCATATTAATGGAAATTATATTTGAATATGACATTCAAGAAGCTCATGATGGCTATATAAGTTTGTCCATACATACAAAGTCATTCACTACACACCCAGTGAAATTGACCAAATTCCAACCACATTGGCAATTCTCATTTTACTAAAGCCAGACACTGTCAGGATTCAGTCATTCAAACTGATTCTGTAAAATTTGTTTGGAAGAAAACACAGCCAATATCCACATGTAAACCAATATACAGCAAAGGATTCAGAAAATTATTACAGCATGCAACCTAATGCATCTGGATGTATGCACATTCACAAATTATTATTTCACCTTTTGAAGAACATTTGCTTACTGGAAGCACTAGCAGCCAGCGGGCAAATAGTTAAAAACCCTCTGTGGCGCAGGGGTTAATTATGTGGCAGCTGGCCAGATCTTGCTAGCTGTCCACCATATTAAACAAGCAAAAAATATAAATATAATAATAATAATAATAATAATAAAATTATGGGTGGCAGTAAGACCCCTACATTAGTATAATGGAGGTGTTTTACCTCCATATGCCCCCACCTGGGACACTAGTTCCACCCTTAATATTTAAAGGTGCCACTCCTGATGCCCATGAGCACAGGGTGACTATTTTTTAGCAGTTCTGGACATTTGCAGCAGTTCTGGACATTTAGAGGTTTACAATCACCATTGTAGCAATATAGGGGTCTTTTTGACTCCTACGATTTTTATTTGTTTAAATAATTTTTTTTTCTTGTTAAATGTGGTGGCTGGCTAGCAAGTGATGGACAACTGCCACATAATTAACCCTCATGCTGCAGAGAGCTTTTAACCAAACAGTTTGGATTTAAAAAAAAAATCTGAGCCTGGAGTTGAAGCATTTAGGGTCAGATTTTTTTAATTCAGTCTGGTTTTCAGCTAAAATCCAGACCAGGTCTGTTGGGGCCTGATTTACAAAATTATGAATTTCAACAATTTTCATATATTGCAGTCCGAATTGACTTTCGTGAATAACTTCGACAGTGTATCTCTATTTTGATACCCAGAACAAATTTGTGTTGAAGGATTCTACACCCTGTTACAAATGATTATGCAAATTCGATTTAAGTGTCACAAAGATTAAATATTTAGTTTTTCAGTTTAACTCATGGATGGCATTGTGTCTCAGGGCTCTTTTGGTCACTGAAAACAATCTCGGACATCTGTGATAATTAGATTGCCAGGTGAGCCCAATTTAAGGAAAAACTACTAAAGGAGGGTGTTCCACATTATTAAACAGAGCACCATTTTCATGCAATATGGGGAAGAATAAGGATCTCTCTGCTACCGAAAAGAGTGAAATAGTTAAATGCTTTGGACGAGGTATGAAAACATTAGATATTTCACGAAAACTTAAGCATGATCATCGCACTATTAAGAGTTTTGTGGATGATTCAGAGCACAGACGGGTTTGTGCATATAAAGGCACATTGAGGAAGATTTCTGCCAGATCCATGCATCGGATCAAGAGAGCAGCTGCTAAAATACCATTACATAGCAGCAAACAGATATTTGAAGCTGCTGGTGCCTCTGGAGTCCCACAGACATCAAGCTGTAGAGTCCTCCAGAGTCTTGCAACTGTGCATAAACCTTCTATTCGGCCACCACTAACCAATGCTCACAAGCAGAAACGGCTGCATTGGGCAGAAAAATACATGAAGACTAATTTTAAAACAGTCCTGTTCACTGATGAGTGCCATGCAACCCTGGATGGTCCAGATGGATGGAGTAGGGGATGGTTGGTGGACGGCCACCCTGTTCCAACAAGTGAAGTCAGGAAGGTGGTGATGGAGTCATGTTTTGGTCCGGAATCATGGGAAGAGAGCTGGTCGGCCCCTTTAGGGTCCCCAAAGGTGTAAAGATGACCTCTGCAAAGTATGTGGAGTTTCTGACTGACCACTTTCTTCCCTGGTACAGAAGGAAGAACTATGCTTTCCGTAATAAAATCATCTTCATGTATGACAATGCACCATCTCATGCTGCAAAGAATACCTCTGCATCAATGGCTGCTATTGGGATAAAAGGAGAGAAAGTCATGGTGTGGCCACCATACTCCCCTGACCTCAATCCTATTGAGAATAGTGATGTCCCGAACGGTTCGCTGGCGAATAGTTCCTGGCGAACATCACGTGTTTGCGTTCGCCACTGATGGCGAACATATGCGATGTTCGGTCCGCCCCCTATTCGTCATTATTGAGTAAACTTTGACCCTGTACCTCACAGTCAGTAGACACATTCCAGCCAATCAGCAACAGACCCTCCCTCCCAGACCCTCCCACCTCCAAGACAGCATACAATTTAGATTAATTCTGAAGCTGCATTCATTTTTTTTTTTTTGTGTGTGTTTATTATACATTATCCTCCATAGCCAGTAACCTGTGTTTATTATACATTATCCCCCATAGCCAGTAACCTGTGCTTATTATACATGACCCCCATAGCCAGTAACCTGTGTTTATTATACATTATCCCCCATAGCCAGTAACCTGTGTTTATTATACATTATCCCCCCACAACCAGTAACCTGTGTTTATTATACATTATCCCCCCACAACCAGTAACCTGTGTTTATTATACATTATCCCCCCACAACCAGTAACCTGTGTTTATTATACATTATCCCCCCATAGCCAGTAACCTGTGTTTATTATACATTATCCTCCCCATAGCCAGTAACCTGTGTTTATTATACATTATCCCCCATAGCCAGTAACCTGTGTTTATTATACATTATCCTCCCCATAGCCAGTAACCTGTGTTTATTATACATTATCCCCCATAGTCATTTATCGTTGGACCTAGGCAGCATGATGTCTTAGGCCGGCCCAGAGAGTGAGTGAGTGAGTGAATAATATAATATATATGTTCAGAAACATATTAGTAATATATGTAAATCGGGTTCATGCAAAGAGGGTGAAAAGGTATTAAAGAAAAACACACTTATTGCATCAAATTTAAAAAGCCAAAGTTTTGAAAGCTTTCCTCATTTCTTTATCGGGATGAGGAATATATCAGTTGTAGATTGAGGATTTCCATCTGACCAATCTTTTAATAATATGCACTGGAGTGTCAGTGTTGAAGGAGACCGAAGCTGCCCCTATTCTAAATGAAGGACCCGAGACATGGATACAACCCAATCTTAGGAGTAGTGTTCTGATGTAGAAGATGAATTTAGCCGTAGTCAGAGGGATTCAGTGAGAGTAGTGGTGAAATGTGTGTGGCATGACTGAGTGTGGGTAAGTAAGAGTCAAGTATTTTAACTGGGCACTAGTTCTATGTGGGATAAAGTGGTATAGCGGAAGGATGAGTACTTTGGTTCGTTTTAGAGGTTTGTAGAGAAAGTATATAGTGATCATGATTTTTAGCGATATCCAATATTTTTAAGGTGGTCCCAGTGCCACCACTCATATCTGGTGTCACAATAGCTTGCATTTAAAAAAAACAAAAAACTTTTTTGACTGTAATATAATAGCAGTCAGTTTCCTTCACACGTGTGCGTTTCAGGGCCTGCCAGGGCACAGTGTCACACCAGTGCAACTCATATCTGTTGTAACAGTAGTGTACATTTAAAAACAAAAAAAATACAGGGGGCTTCTTTTCGCCTTTCGGGGACCCTTGGTGTTGTACGTGGCTGGGTGGAGGAAGAGACCTTCAATGACATCAGTGAGGACAAGGAACGGGACATGGCTAGCTTGGTATCCAACCTTGTGCAAATGGGGAGTTTGCGGTTGTGCAAATGGACTGTTTGTGGTTGTTTGCGGTACGTTAAACGGGGAGTTTGGTCTGTCACTGTGAAGCGGGCGTAACCCTTACACTACCTGATCGATACAACATCATACCTGATGTTTTAAAGCACATTATTCCAAACAATTTAGAAATGTTAGGTGATTTATACCCTTTATGGATTAAAACCAGACTCTGCATCAACTATGTAATTTTCCATGGGAGTTTTGCCATGGATCCCCCTCCGGCATGCCACAGTCCAGGTGTTAGTCCCCTTGAAACAACTTTTCCATTACTATTGTGGCCAGAAAGAGTCCCTGTGGGTTTTAAAATTCGCCTGCCTATTGAAGTCTATGGCGGTTCGCCGGGTTCGCCTGTTAGCGAACATTTGCGGAAGCTCGCGTTCGCCATTCGCGAACGGAAAATGTCATGTTCGCGACATCACTAATTGAGAACCTTTGGAGTATTCTCAAGCAAAAGATCTATGAGGGTGGGAGGCAGTTTACATCCAAACAGCAATGTTATCATTAGGAGGTTTGTTCAATAAAATTTGAATTGTACTCTTAATAGTTGATAACATGAAAATTATGCTGACTGTTATTTACATCAATTATTTAGGTAAATGAGAAAAATATCATTTGAATAATTATTTGGAACAGGGTGTAATGGAAGTTAACCATTACTGGAAATCAATCTATCAGAGCAATAAAAATTCCTTGGGGAAAATAAAGAGAGAAAATAATGATATTCATAATTATTTTGGTGGAAACTGACCAAATTTTAATTTTATACTACTATCACTATTGTCACATATTTTACTCTGTAAATTAGATTCACTGAAAAAGAAATGTATTTCTCTCATCATATCTGCTTGTAGATCAAATCATTGAAGGGTTTTACATATCCATTTTGCAAGATAGCCAGAAGAACCTGCTCCTGTTGAAGGGTTGCAATGGAAGTGAATCATTATTGCAAATCAATCTATCAGAGCAAGACAAATCCTTTGGAATAAAAGACAGAACATAATTATAGTCGTAATAATTTTTGTGGTAAGTTAGCCAATTATAATTTTTCACTACTTTCTGTCCTGTCACTTATTTTACTCTGTAGTTTACTATTAGAGTGGGAGAGGAAAGTTGTTTTTGTGAGACTTGGATCAAATAATCAAAATGGTAAATCATATACAACAAACTTACATTAAAAGTATTTTACATTTTGAAGTGACTGTTTGAATGTAATGAATATCACCTTATTTTTAGGTATATTTTTCTAAATCATGCACATTATTATACATCTGCAGAGATATAAAATCCCCATTCAACATTTTGAATCCAATTAGAATCCTGAGATCCCCTACCATGAAAGAATTCTACAGGCATATGTACATAGGATAAACTTAACAAAAGAGGGGGCATAGCTTGGACTCTGACAAAGCTTTAATATTCATTTTAATCTAAGCCAGCAAGCCTAATGGGTTGAACTAGATGACCAGAAGCATCCCTGACACCAAGCGGTAACCAGAGCAAGTCCTGGCCATGACATTGTACCAGGTGTTAGGCCCCAAGATAGCTCCTTCGCCGCCCGCATTTCTCCTCCGTCTGAATAGGAGCTTACTACTCTGCAAGCAATGGCGGACACCAAGTAGGACCTACAAGATTTGTCGGAAACTCTCCATTATGCAATGAGTACAGCAATGGCCACGCTGTAAGCAGAGGTGTCAGCAAAGTAGACCTGCATTCAGACCCTTGAAGCTTAGGTGCAAACACTCAGATCAACTGCAACTGCAACTCACACAGCAGTAGCAAGACAAGGCACTATGCTGCTGGCAATGAGATGCCAAATGGAGGGCTTGGACAATATGAGCCGACAATGTAATATAAGGGTCTGCAGAGTGCCAGAGTCACAGGTCGAATAGGATGTGGGAGGCTTACTAACATCTCTATTCCAAACAATCTTGAAAGATGATGCCCCTGCGCACTTCAAATTTTGAAAGAGCTCACTCGATGGCCCAACTGCGGATTCAAGATGTGACACCATGTGATCTGATATGCTGCATTTACTCTCTACTGATTAAGATGCAAATTATGTCTAAAGCCCAATCCCCTATGTGGCTTACCAGATCAGCTTCCCCAGCAACAAGACCCTCACTAAACTTTTCTTAACATTCACAAGCATGTGGCACCGGATCCAGATTTCTTGACTTCACTATCTCCCCCGTTGGAGTAGTCAACTCCCTCCAACTGTTTAAGGTAGAAGGGGCATGGGTGTAGGATTAGAGGGGGTAGGAGCATTTCTGTGTGGATAAGGTAATTCTTAAAGGTGAACCCCAACACCTACCACCATGCTAGCTACTATGTACCACGCTGGATCAAATGTGGGAGCTTGTTTTACACCCTAAACTTATCTTAACCTATTCCAGGGATTGTTAAAGTTTATGTTGTATGGCCAATATACAACAACAATGTTGCATGGGAAGGTATACTCTATTACTTTAAATACTACCAGCAGAGTGCAAACCTAACAATCATAAGCAATAGTGTATACACAAAAAACAGGATACACACCATAACTACTAAAAATATAATTAAGACTGTGTTGCCATAAATACAAGATAAAGTGCATACCATAGATATAAAACAAAGGACAACATGAACAATGGCTAGAATATATACAACAAAGCAATACTGTTGCAATCAACAGCCTATCAGGGCAGGACACAAGCCACTAAACCACTAACATCTCTGTGCACTCCTGGATACCTTTCTCAAGGGAATCAGATTATGATTTATCTGAGGGAGGTTGGCCACTGGATGGGGGCAGCTTCACCTTCTAGGATCACATACCTACACATAAATTGTTGTCTCTTGCCTGCTCTTTGAAGATGCCACTGTGGGCTTGGGGGACTGACGGGTAGGCCAGTGGAGCTAATAGTGGGGCTGTGTAGGCAGACTGGAGTATAGCAGGGATATGCCCTATATATTGACAATTGTCTTCATTGCAGAAGTGAATGGCTATGCCTGGTTGTTTTATTAATCTGTTTGCCTGGGGCGCTGGGTCCATGTTTAAGTTCTAAATGTACATTCATGTCTAGTAAATGTGGACAAGATTAGTAGAATTGACTATTTGTAATTTCTGTTTTCTATCAGTTCTGTTTGTTTCTCAGTGTAGAATAGAACCTGGACGGGCTTGACCTCGCTTCCAAAACCACACTCATGAGAATATCAGTCACAGTGGGGAGTTAGTGCTGTAGCCCTACAGGATTGGTTTCCGGCTAGGTGAGGTGCTGCTTGCCTCTACAGTCACATGGGTAACCTCCAGCAATAGAGGATTGTAGGGTCTTCTTGAGTCAATGACTCTTACATTCTTTTTCTCTATATCTTACCCTTTCCTTTGTCTCTTCTTCTCCACATCTCCTGTTCCTGAGCGTGTCTCCCTTTAGATTCAATTGGTGGGATGTGATTAGGTGACCCTTCAGCTCTTCCCTTTGCTTCCTGGTGTCTCATTTGTTAGAATGGGTAATCCTGACACAATCGCAGCAGGGCTATCTAAGAAGAAGACTCATCTACAGAACGATGACTTACCGTCCGGCTACTTTTATTGTCCTTATTGAGAACTGCAGAGGCCTAAATATTCCAGAGCAAAAATCCCACCTGCTTAGGGACCTCTGACAACAACATGTATCCATAACTCTCCTTCAAGAGACTAATTTTATTAAAGGAGCTGCTCCTGCATTAAAAATAAACACTACCCAGTCACATATTTTAGCAATCAACCCACAACTCATAAAACAGAGGCTGATTACTGGACGTAAAATTGCAGTTCTCAGAGTCGGACGGGGACGTAGATATGGAGGGCAGGTGCCTTTCTGTGAAGGGCACAGTGTTGAATTGGAAGTATACTCTGCCACCATATACGTACCGAATCGCAATCATCTGCAATATATACATAGGACATGTGCTAAATTGATGACTATTACAGAAGGAGCATTGATACAAGGGTGTAACTTTAAAATTCCATTTGATCCCATGCTGGATTCCTCAACAGGCCACAGCAGTATCTTCCAGCTGGGTATTAAAAGTATTCACAGAGCTCTCTGGGGGTTGAGGCTAGTGGATTGCTGGAGTGTCTTGCATTATTCAGGTGTAAGGTGTACACCCATTATTCAGTGGTACAAGGCTGATACTCAAGGATTAGTTTTTTGTTCTTTCAGGAAGAGGGTCTCTCACACAATTACAGAAAGCAGAAATAGGAAAGGAACCTGTGCCTGGACAGATCATGGTTTGTCATGTTGTGATTAATTCACCGCTTCACAAATCATGGGCATCGTCGTGGAGGCTAATTACAGCTCTACTCTTAGACCCTGGGGTGAAGGAACAGATTGTCCAAGCATTAACTTCCTACTTTGAAGAGAATACCTTTTTAGGACTCAACTGATGTAACAGCACTCTCACAGGCCTTCTCATATTGATTGCTTCTAGCAGGAAATGAGAGACACAAAAACAAATATCTGATCTTATTAACACCATATCCAATCTTGAGGCAAAACACAATTGGACTTAGGTTGAGGTGGTATACAAAGAACTGCTGGAGTCTAGGAGACAGTTGATGGTGCTCCTCATTCACAGACATTTCCAGAACCTACAACATTCAAAGGGTTTCTTCAATATGAACTTAAACATGCATAATATTAAATTGCCTTTGGGAGGTTCTTCAAAGTTCCCAGACGATAGTGTGAGGAAAACTTATATTCTTCCTTACATAACATGTCACTGGGTGAGCTTGACAGGTCTACCTCAGTTGGAGCAAAGAAGATTAAACAATGTCTCCTTGATTCCCCACCTTCCTGCAGTAGTGGTGACTAAAGAGAGTGAGGAACTTGAGTCTCCTATCTCTGAGGAGGCGATTAAGGCCGTGAAGATAGGCAAGGGTCTAGGTCCTGACGGTTTCACTCTAGATTATTATAAAAAGTTTGGGCACCTGCTTGTTCCTAAACTGACGAAAGCAGTTTGAAGCAGGGGGAGGAGAGGTTTTACCAGGAATAGCTGGTTTGAAAAATCACCATCATTTTCAAGCCGGGCAAAGACCCTAAAGTCCTAGCATTTGTGTGTCAGTGTCTGTATGTGTAAGATTTTGTAGCGGACCACGCATAACCCGACCGGTTACCTCCTCTAATTCCCTTCCTTCCAGGAACCACCTACAGTATGAAGAGACCCATTTCTCCCCAGTAACTGGATGACACATAGTCCTGGAGGTACAACACAATTTTATTGGCCACACACAACTTTTATGCATATCCCCATGCAAGGAGTCTCACACAACTGTACAGGGTCACAGCCCAGGATCCTCCCTCTCCCTGGGACCCTAGCGCGGGAAGGGGACTCTGTTCCCTTTGTCCCCAAAGCCAACCACTAAAACACAGAATTTCCCACCCCAGATGCCAGGGAATGTTCTCCGCCATCGTCCCTGACCTGGCTCAGCACAGCTCCTAATCCAAACATGGAGGCATCTGTGTGGACGAGAACTTTTTTGGGGGGGATTAGGGGCAGCCAAGACAGGGGTGTTCTTAAGGGCTTGGAATGCCTGCTCACACTGTGGGGTCCAGTTTACCTGTATGGGCAGAGTCTTTCGGGTCAAGTTGGTGAGGGACTTAGCTATAGCACTCTAGTTGGGGACAAACTTTCTATAATAGCCAGCAGTCCCTAGGACGGCCATCACCTGGGTCTTAGTGTGGGGACGTGGCCAGCTATCTACTGCCTCAACCGTGTCTGGTATAGGCTTCTGTGTCCCACACCCTACCCGGTGTCCTAGGTACTGTACTTCTGCCATCCCTAGGTGGCACTTACTGGGTTTTAGGGTTAATCCCGCCTTCCTAATCTGGTCTAGAACAGCTCCCACATGTACCAGATGCCCCTCCCAAGTGTCACTGTATATGGTTATGTCGTCCAGGTATGCACAAGCATAGTCCTGGGGGGCCCTCAAACAGCTGGTCTACCTTCCTCTGGCAGGTGGCCCGGGCATTCTGCATCCCAAATGGCATTACCTTAAACTGGTACAGACCAAATGGGGTGATGAAGATGGCCAAGATGGGGACCGGTCTGTGGGGATTACTTTTTGTAGGAGGCACTGACATTTGAAGTCCTGCAGAAAGTGCTTCCTTGAAATCCTTGAAGGTGCAAAGGGCAATTTGTGTTTTCTCCCCGGGGATCTCTCTCCCGCCCGTCGTTCGTTGGGTTCTTCTGAGCCAAACATAGGCTTGTGCCTCTGAGAAAGCCCTGGCCCTGATTTTTTCCAAAGGGGTTTCTCCATAGTAGGCCAGGTGCAAGGCCATTTCTTTGTCAAGGCATCCTTCTCACCCTCCGACTGAGGAACAGCTGCCTCACCGCTTAGGCGATCTTCCTCCATGAGGGCAGCAATCAGATCAGCCTTGGTATAAATTGACCTCTGGCTTCCAGCAAATCCTGTAGGGTCTGCCTCTTTAATGCTGTGTAGTCTATGGGTAGACTCTGTTCGGCTCACGAACGCTGATTCCATTCGGCTGGGAAGTACGATCCCGCTGCTTGCCACCAGTTGTAGCGGACCGCGGGTAATCCAATGCTAATTCCCTTCCTTCAGCCGGTCAGGAACCACCGAGAGTATAAAGAGACAACTTTATTGGCCACAAACAGCTTTTATGCATATCCACGTGCAAGTGGTCTCCCGCAAAACTGTACAGGGTCACAGCCCAGGATCCTCCCCCTCCTTGGGGCCCTAGCATGGGAAGGGGACTCTGTTCCCTTTGTCCCCAAAGCCTGCCACCAAAACACAGTGTTTCCCATCCAAGATGCCAGGGGGTCTTCTTCCCAGGAGCCTCTGTGCCTGGGAGCGAAGGCGCGGGAAAAAGGGACAGTCCCTTTGTCTCCCAGGCACAGAAAAGCCCACCCATGGGAAAAGAGATAGTATCTTTGTACCTCGGGCACAGGAAGGCCCGTCAAACCAGCCAGTGCCACAAAAGCATCCACGCCAATCTCAGGGACCCGCACAATGGCTCATCTTTCAACAGATCTCCGTTTGCGAGGTCCCGGTGTGGAACCCAAACAAGGAAAGCAACACTACATACAAATAAAACCCCTGTATTAAAACACAGAAAAGCACACCTGCTAATAAGTGCAACAATCTGTTTACTATCTGTTGAAATTAAATATATGAGCAATACTCAGAAGGGGATTGGAAAACAACACCAACTACTTGTAGACCAAGAAGTCACAAGGGATTCTAAGACCAGACAGACCAATCTGTGCACGACCTTGATTGACTACAAAAAAGCCTGGATACCAGAATGCTTGGCTCTCTACAAGGTCAACAAGACAATAAGTGCCTTCATCAAGAAGTCGATGAACAAGTGGCCAACAACGCTAGAAGCCAATTCCAGGACAATAACACAAGTGAACATAAAATGTGGCATACACCAAGGTGATGTACTATCTCCACTGCTGGTCTGCATAGGCCTCAACCCCCTTAGCAAGATCATCAAGAAGAGTGGATACGGATACAGGTTCAAGAGTGGAGCTACCATCAGCCACCTACTCTACATGGATGACATCAAGCTGTATGTAAAGAATGCGCGGGACATTGACTCACTGATCCACCTAACTAGGATATACAGCAAGGACATTGGAATGTCGTTCAGACTAGAGAAGTGCGGGCGGATGATAGCAAAAAGAGGGAAGATGATCAAGACAGAAGGAGTTCAAGTTCCATAAGGCCTAATAGAAGATGTAGAGAACAGTTTCAAGTACCTTGGGGTACCATAAACCCATGGCAACCATGAGGAAGAGGCTAGGAGGATAGCAACATCCAAGTACCTCTTTAATTACATTCCAGGGGTAATATTAAAATATCACTCAGATCTGTTCAGTAGATTAAGAACACCATTCGAGTGAAGTTTAGACCGGTCAGCTATGAGGTACAACCCCAAAATAGTTCCAGATGGTTTTAGGCTTTGACTGGTCTTCTTTCGGGAATATTCATCATTAAAATAACAAAGGGAGCCATTCGTGTAATAGGGGGTCGCCTTTCATACGAATGCCGCTCTGTATAGTTGAAGGGAAACGAATATATGAAGGTATGGTAGTTCAGCGGTGTTCGTGCCATCAAGTGTCCGATTATAGTTCCATGCACTCGACGACCAAACACCACTGCATGTTCATGAACAAAGACGGCCGCCGCCACCTGTTCGGTCATACGAAAGATGGCCATCCATCCGACCACTTAGAACCTTGCGGTTTATAAGTGTGAACACCGTCAATTGGAGGCACACGACTTCCCTGGGTGGTCTCACTGTTCGGTAGTTTGTCCCTTTAGTCTGTTCGGGAACCCCAAATTGTCGAACCACTCGGTCTTTAATACAAATAGGTGGCTGGTTTTGCCATAATGGCTCCCAAAGATGAACTACTAAGGGAATGCCTGAGACAACAACAGATAGAGGATGCAGGAAAGAGGTGGTTGCTTGGCAAGACAAACCTCGCCATGGGGTTTACCACGGCAGATAATGG
Organism: Pelobates fuscus; assembly: GCF_036172605.1. Lineage (NCBI taxonomy): Eukaryota > Metazoa > Chordata > Amphibia > Anura > Pelobatidae > Pelobates > Pelobates fuscus. The sequence continues at coordinate 191,353,407 of NC_086319.1, read as the reverse complement.
ATGTGGCTCACATGACAAAATCCTGCCAGTGGCTGCAAAAGACAGGACTATAAGACAGCATTGAGGCACTAATCCGAGCAGCACAAGAACAGGCACTCAGTACCAGATCAATAGAATCTGGAGTCTACCACACCAGGCAGGACCCAAGGTGCAGACTGTGCAAAGAGGCCTCTGATACAGTCCAGCACCTAGTAGCCAGATGCAAGATGTTAGCATGAACAGCAAACACAGAGAATCACAGCCAATGTTCCAGGTGTGACATCTGAGATCGCTGTCCAGAAGAGTGCAGTTCTAGGAACTGCACAGAACTGCACAGAAACCTCAAACTCCCAGGCCTCTGGTAGAGGACCCAAGAATAAGGAATAAACATACCACCCAAGATGGGTAAGAAAATAAATTTATACCAAAAACATTTACTTTGACAAAAAATAAAACATTAACTCTGCTAATTAACAGGTTTTGTGCTATGGTGCAAAAAATGTTGGGGGGTTCCACGATGTTGATACACTATGTCAAAGGATTCCATGGGAAAAATTAACTGACCTAGATTATTGTAGGCACCTATGTGGTGGGAGGCATGGCATTGCTAACTGCATTTCTGAGACTGGAAGGTCTCATATGGCTAGGGAAGGACTACATTTAGAATGCCAGTAGATCTATACAATATGTTATGTTCTTCCTCTTATCTTTACATGAATCAAGTGGTAGAAAATTAAGATTTGCTACATTTATTGGGTGATACGCCTTCAATGAATGCACATTGTGTGACTGCAATATATACAAGCTTACTGTGTTGCACAGACAATACAGCTCTGTCTATTTTCTCTGTAAATACCGTGCTTATTTTTTGTATTAGTGAAGACCTGAATAGTTTTTTTTTATTTACAGAGAAAGAGTTTAAAGGGTAATTATATTCTTACTTTTGCACTAATTTCCACTGGTTTACTGATGGTAGAATTTGTTTAAACTATTATCTGAATGTGAATGTCTTTATATCTGTCCATATTTGCCTGAGTAAGCATGTCTGAAAATGAAGGAGTGTCTGTCTGGCAGTATGTATCTGTGAGTTACACAGATTATGTATCTTTGCCTGTCTAGGAATGTACATCAGTGGGTATTTCCAGCAGTGTGTGTGTGTCTATGAGTGTTTATCTGTAGGTGTGTCAGGAAATGCCTACTTGTGTGTCTGCAAGTGTGTAGATGTCTTGGAATGTTTGTCTCAGTAAAAGTGTGTGAATGCCTGATGTTGTGTAATGTTTGGGAATATAGATTTGAGGGCCAGTATTTCTTATGGCAGCCTTGAATACACACCTTGGTAAACCTTTCCATACCTAATTATCCAACTCCAAAATCATCTTGAGTCCCTATGCACAATAAGAAAACAGAAATTATCATCCTGATGAATACTACAGCCATTGCTGCTGCCCAATAATTTGGGAAGTGTGTACTCAAGGCTTAGCTCTATGTTATCTTTACAAATAACTACAATAGAAAACATCCTTGTGATATTCATAAGAATTAATATGCCTGTTTATGATACTCCTTGGGAATCAGCATACTTATTATGTGCATTGGATCGTCACAGTAGTCATATCAAACAATTTTTTAATTATTTTAATGTGCTCATACCATTAAGACCTGACACATATGGAATGTCAAACATGCAACATACCCATGATCAGCAAAAATGTGTGTTTATTTAAATTAAAACTGCCATCTTTGGTCTACTAATGACTTTTTGATCCATAGTAATATTAAATGTTTTATTCTGTTAACATAAACATTTTAATGATGAAACACAGCAAGCATCCAATTTTTGTTTTATGGCACTCCTTTTACCAAACACAATATCTCATTATAGGTCAGATTTCTCTGGCCCAAATATTTCAGATAAGAATGTGGAAGTGGGGACAGCAACTTGACAGGCATTTCTTGAGAAGCTGTCATGCAGTCTAGTCGCTCTGATACATCATGCGTCATATCTAGACGTAGAGACAACATCCATCAATAGTAGATAAAGTGTATCCAGAGATCCATTCTTGTGGACATGATTTAAATCATATTCCTTCACACCCCAGTGCATCCTATTCAGAATTGAGCATGGCAGGCGTTACTCTGTCAGAATTTAAAATTATAAAACAGTTGTATGAATTGAAAGAAGATGATTATTATGTTTCTATGTTTGGTTGGGAAACATTTGTAGCTAATAATTTATATTAGCCCTTTTGTGTCCGATCAATGCATTTTATGTGGCACATACACCTAACATGTAAAGTGTTTTTTCCAGCATACTTAGAGGCATTTGCGGGCTAAAAGTTAGGGTTAAAATCTGGTTGGGTAGAATGAGATTTAGTGCAACACAGAGGATTATTTTGCCCTCAAAAGTATGAGATGATTTGTTATGGATGGCACAAGACCAAGGAATTAATCTAATCAAATACAGGGAAACAAGACATGGAAAGAAACAGATTGCTGGTTCTTAAGATAGCAGGCCATAATGATATAAAGCCAAATTGGTAACATGCAGCCATAGTATATGATACTAGCCAACAGATACACCGTACGTCTAGGGTAGAAGAAGCCATAAAAACATAGAATAAGTTGTATCTAAACCAACTACAACACTTAAGCGATATACTGCATACCAAGAATCACAAAAAGGGTGCAGAGATTGTAAATATTTCACTATTTATAGTTTCGTGAGGAAAGCAATGGATGTACTGGTATGGGCATATAAAGTGTATCCAGATATCCATTTTTGTGGACATAATTTAAATCATATTCCTTCAAATGGCACAAACTAAAGATGTAATTAATAAGTGCTGACCATCAACAAGTAAACTCAAACGTGTTGCTGGGAAATGAAACATATTGGATGAAGCACAGAATTGTGACCATGTGAGATTGCTATAACATGTCATGGCATAAGTGCACAGAGTAAATTAAGTTACTCAGACCACCCATCTAGAAAAAAACTAACATATCTATAAAATAGCTTCTCTACTATTCCCTCTTACGGTCCTAGACTAAAATAAAAAAAATATTAAGAACGAGACCAATAATAGGATCTAATTAATTTCCAAGACATGATAGCATGTAAAACAGAAATTATACCATATTATTAACAAGTCAAAAAGTAAATAGTAAACACAGTAAACAAAGGAAAGCTGATAGTCTTACTTATTCCCTCTACACTGAGATGACATCATGTTGTGCATTGCCATGCTTTCCATATGCTCCTACGTTAAATGTCTTGTATCTGGTGATGTAGGATATTGTAGTGGATACATTTTTAGAAAGGAAGAAAGCATAATACTGTGAATACATACAGTGACTGTGGTCGATAACATTTTCCTCACAGTTCAAGGTTATGTGTGTGGAGAAAGTGACCTTGCCACAGTTTTTTGGAGGGGCCTGTTTTCTAGCCTCCTTCCATGTGACCATGGCCCCTGGGATGTATTGCCCTTTAAGGAACTGAGTTGCCATCTTTGTTCATTCGAACGAGGTCAGCGGTTTGTGTAGCCAAATCCATGGAACTGAAATCAGCTACATATTTCAATGAACACCGCTGACCCTTACCTTCTCCTGCACTGAGATTTTAGCCACAGAGACTCGTTCGAATGGGACATAGTCATTTTTTCAGTGACCACACAGCCCAAATCCATGGAACTGTTGTGGGCATGAAAATGTGCTTGCGGTCGGTCATAAAGGACTTCCAGCTAACTTTTTAAGTACTGGACGGATTTGGCTGAATTTTGGTTATGTTTGTATTTGAAATATGCTGATTAATGATGTGTGATTATTATTATTAATATTGGATGTATAGTTTTAGAGTTATGAAAGTTGGGTAAAAAGTATGTTTTAAACTGTACGGCTAATTGTGCTACTTCTCAGGCTAATGGGAGGAGATGTGTGGGATGTAACCAGTGTGTGATTGGGTAATTCATAATTGTCTGTGGGTGTCTCCCTTGCACGGGAGAATTTCATAAAAGCAGAGTGTGTGTCATTAAAAAAACGAGTTCTTCTTCACCCTTAATCTAGAGTCCTGTCTCTTATTGGGGGAATTGCTATATCACTACAAGGGATTGCTATGCTCTGCATACTCCTTTAGCTAATCACTACTAAGCTCTTTTAAGAGCTTGTTCCTGCTTCACTCTCTTGGAGGAGAGGTTCACCCACTGGAACCTGGAGCCTTGTCGTAGGTCCAGGGTGGGTAGGAGACGGCGAGACCCCAACCAAGCTGCGGCAGTTAGTGGGGTCTGCGGTGGTTGTGGTATCTGCGGAGCGCTAGGAGCCCTCTGTAAGCGCTAGGTGCATCCTTCAACGGAGGTACCGAGTCGGGGTGCCAGGTTATCCATTACAATGTGCTGTCACTCATGGTACTAAAAACCTTTACCCAAACTAATGGTGCATAAAGGGAATTTCCACTTTCCTGGAATTAACACCATTGATGAAAACATTGAAAATTCCCTATAACTTGTTTTAACCTTTTTTTCAAGAGATGTCTTGTAATAGAAATGTTCCCACCGTGGTATGGCTGCACCATGGAATTGCACTCTCATGTATTCAATTGCCAACTAAACAGAGGCTATATGACTTGTGGAGAAGTTTGGAGGCCAGCCTTCTCCCTAGAGATTGTGGGCCTTTGGTTAAGAATGGAACTGGACTCTGTGGTCCTGACACAGATGAGTTTTAAAATGGTTGTGACATTCCAGTTTATGTCACTGAACTTTAGTTAAATGTACTCAGTGTCTTTTTTGTGTTCATTTTTCTCCCCATGCCCCCCTCATTTTTGTTCCCCAGCAAGACATTGCCCTAGTGTTCCAAGAGAGGGCTTCCAGACACTATGTATACCCTATGTTTCCTCAATAAGCCCACAGATGTCTTGTTCCTTTATTTAAGACTTGTCTAGTGTTTAATTATGAGATTCTGTGAACTCTTTGTCCCTCCATCAGTTGGCTGATGGTTGTCATCAGTGGTGCATTATTGTTGTTTTGGGCTGCCCTAGGGATGACTAAACTTGGGCACCCTCCTAATATAACTTTGATCACCCCTTATCTGCCACATATCTGTGTGTTTAAGACCCACCTCTTCCCCTTTAGGCTCCACCTTTTCCTCTTACAACTGCACATCTTCCTCTGAGAGCTGGAGTGGATCCTGTTCCAGGGTTCAGTGTCCAGAGTGGCTGCTGTGAGTGCTGGGCTGGTGTGTGTGCAATGAAGGCAGCGAAGGAGCTGTAATTTACAGCTCCTTCTCTGTCTCTATTGAACACAGATCTACCTGCCTCAGGAGGCCAAAAGGTGGTGAGGCAGTCATCTCTTGGACACCCCCTTTGACAGGTAAAAGTGGCAGAACACAGGGGGTGGAATTTTTTTTTCCAGTCCAGTTGCATGCAGAGACAAGTGTCTCCACACTGAGCTGCCTGATACATGAGGGTGGCACAGTTGGAAACCTGCATTTAATTTTTTTCTCTTGGAGTGACATTCTGGAGAAATACATTGTTACGGGTTCATCCCAGCTACCGTCAGGTATCTTATTCACCACAGTGTCCCCTATTTACCTTTACTGTGGGGAATGATATAGGGATCACCATGGTGAATAAGACAGAGGGTGGGAGGCTCTGTGAGGAATGAGGTCCCTACCATACATCCTAATCAACCTCCATGTTATTTCACACGATGCTTCTCATCATTGTCATCAGTAGGGGTGGACTCTAGAAGCTAGAGTGTGGGATTCCTTAGTCACTGAACCTTTAGAAATGCATGCTGCAGGACAGTGTAAGGATGCAAAGATCCTTAGACCGTGAGACCCCTATCACACCCACCAACATCAATGGGCAAGTATAGAGCAATAAAGATTTAAAAGCAATGTCAAAAGGATTTGTTATGGGGGCGGTGCCGGACCGCCATGCTGAACGGTCACACACCAGAGCAGCTCCTGCAATTTTCTCTAATTTTAGCCCAAAACCACCGAAACCTACCTGATGACTGGCAGCTGTGACCCAGTGCAAGAAGACACCCTGGCTTGCTGTACAGTTTTAGTCCCTTGCTCTCTGTTACCAAAGATGGAGATCGCTCGGGCGGTGAGCGGGGCGGGTGGCTGCTGCCCTGCTATCCTGCCTACCAGCGGCACACCAGAAGCACAAAGCTAGGTGGATCTGGCCCTGTTCCCCCCTTCTGGGCCGGTGGGGGTGATCCTGGTCCCCACCCTGCGACCCCTGTACGTGCGCGATCAACGGCATTCCAAGCTGTGGCAGTGTCGAACCAGGGCTCAGAGGCCGCATCCACAATGGTGGAGACCGCATGTCGAGCCACTTATGCAAGAGGGAAGACCGAAGCTTCCTCCTCACTTGACTCCACACTGGCGGACTGCCAGCGCGAGCTGAACAGGAACTGGCGGATACCTGCTAAGACCCCACTTGGAACCCAGGGTCCGGTCCTGGGATAAGCCAAGTTATGACGGAGAAGCCAGAGGCACACCAAGCCAACGCAAGAGCGGAGATCAGCACCTGCAAATTACTAACCAAGCATGCTTAGGTATACAACTCTCAGAAATAGACACTGCTCCAGCGTCCTAGCCTTACCTGCCGTACCTCCCAGACAACCGTGTAGGGGCTGAAATACCTGGGCCGACTGCCTGCAGCTGCGGTGTTGAACCTGAGGATCAGCAAGGCTACTGGGATCTGTATCCTGCCCGGGCAAGCAACCGGCTGAGACGCAAGTTAACAACATGGGGACTAACACTCTGACTGTGACATGCTGCCATCTGCCACTGGCTTTCTATATGCCAATACACTCTGTTCCCCTGGCTTATGGAGAAGCGTGCTTGCCAGCCTCCTGTTTCATGACTATGGCCCTGGGGTGCATGGCCCTTTAAAAACATTAGTTGGGCTTATGGACTTTTATTGGACTAGTACTGGCCCTTTAAGCACCATATATGGACATATTGGGACTTTTGGAAACAATGCCCCTTTAAGACTGTCCCCAGACTGTTCAAATCCTGTGTTAATGCCTTTTTCCCACTTGGTTCAGTAAATGGGGCTTACTGAACCAAGTACTGTACAGGCGGACCACACAGAAGGGGAAGCATGCGGCTAATTTACCTCCTAGGCTGGGAGGCTGCTGTACTATAATTGCCGACCGCTGAGTTCGCCGTTCATACAGTTGAACACGTAGCGGCAGCCATTTTAATTCAGCTGAAGTTTTACCTTCTCCAGACTTCAATGCATTCGACAATTCGAACGCCATTCGACAATTCGAACGTCGTTCGACAGTTAATTTGAATGGTTGACGTTCGTCTGCTTGAACTGACTTTAACATGGGAAATAAACCGTCCGCACAGCCTGATTCTCTGGAACTGTTTTGGGCATGAAAATGTGCGTGCGGTTGGTCAAAAAGAGACTTCCATGGAACTTTTAAACCAGTGGAGGGAATTGCCTGATTTTTGGATATGTCTATATTTGAAGTGTGCTGAGTGTGCTGAATACTTTTAAAGTTATAATAATTGTATAAAAGCTGTATTTTCCTGCCTGCGATAATTACATTAACCCATTGTGTACAGTAATTCTATCACAGGCAGAGGGGAGGATTTTGCTGGTGTGAAGGGGAGTGTTTAACTGCATTGTACGTTGTTGATTGGTTGCAACGTGTACAGTTTCAGTGCCCCACAAGGTCCACGTGGGTGGTAACCTTGCTGATAAACTTGTATATAAGCAGGAATAAACGCTCATAGGAGTCAGTTCTTCTTCACCCTCAATCTAGAGTCCTGTCTCTTATTGGGGGTAACCAGCTATATCATTACAAGGGATTGCTATGCTCTGCATGCTCCCTTGGATAATCACTTCTAAACTCTTTTAAGAGCTTGTTCCTGTTTCCCTCTCTCAGAGGAGAGGTTCACCCACTGGAGCCTGGAGCCTTGTCGTAGGTCCAGGGTGGTTAGGAGACGGCGACACCCCAACCAAGCTATGGCAGTTCGTGGGGTCTCCGGTGGTTGTGGTGTCTGGCGGAGCGCTAGGAGCCCTCTGGAAGCGCTAGGAGCATCCCAGTCGGGTACCCAGTCGGGGTGCCAGTCGGGGTGCAGTGTAATGGACCACCTGGTACCCAGTAGTTTTCAGGCATTTGTCCCTCTTTATTTCTTTATTGAGGCGGGTCTCATGGACCCGCCTCATGGAACATAGCCATTGACTGTCATCTTGCTGGCACGGGGGTCACCAGGGGTGGAAAATCTTAAAGTATATTCTCACCAGTCTGATGCTTTCTCTTATTGTTGTTTCCAAGCTACCTAATAATCTAGCTAAGTGAAACGTTGGTCTACTCAGGACTGTTCATTTAATCAATCATTAATCGTCTGTTAAACTTTTACTAACATAGTCAGTGGATGAGCCTATACAGCCTCTTACACGCACGCTATGACTTGCACCACACTACTGTCTACTCCTATAAAATTTAAAAATGTGCACAGTGTATCCATGCCATATAAATGATTATATATGTTTATGAAAACCCTGGCATTATCTGTTGTGGCATTGCTGGCGTAAATGTAATTTGTATAACCCGTGCACGACAAAATAAAGAATAAAAAAAAAAAAAAAAGGATTTGTGACAGAAAATCGTATGCATCCTCCACTGTTATACAATAGTAGCTGTTAAAAGATCTGCTGTGATTTTTTAAAATTGTATACAATGGGGGCGGGGCCGGACCGCCCAGCTGGACAGTCGCAAGACAGACCAGCTCCAGCAAAACCTGAGCCTTTCAGCAATTAACTGAAGCTTTTGCCAAATATTCCGGCCAGCAACGGCGGCCCTCGACGGGCATAGTGCACTGGACCCAGGGAGAGGCTAGCTCGCTGAGTTTTAGTCCCCTGGGAGGGAAATCTTCGATGCTGACATTGAGGCCTACTCCGGCGGTGAGTGGAGAGGACGGCCGCCGCCCTGCTATCCCGCCGAACAGTGCCCAGCCTGGTGCTTAGGCCCTCGAGGAACCGGCTCCGTTCCCCCCCCCCTGGACCGGGGGGGTGATCCCGGTCCTCACCCTGAAACCCTGACCGTCACGATTGGGACTGAGGCCTCACAGTACTGCCAGAGGCGGAGAACACGCACCTAACTTCAAGATCTCAGTGGGAGATACCTACCCCACAAACGCCGCATCCAACGTGGCTCAACAGCTCTACAGGATCAGCCACCCATAAGCTCCAGCCGTGTACTCGCACTATGGCGCCCTACTGGGACACTCACCTCGTGGAACTCTCTTTGAGCTTTCGGCTCCGATGGGGAGAGGGATCAGCAACCAGCGGCGGGAAAAAGGGCACAACGCACCAAGCCTACAACTACCAGACCGGCAAAGCACATCAGCCCCCACTCTGCACCACATCACCTTTTGAAAACTCCGGGGTCCAAGTCCAGAGAATCGGATGTCGCACAGCACCCCATGCAGCACCGGCTAGCCAGCCCACAGCAGCCGCAACACGAGCAGACCACCAGACAACAGTGGGAACAAGCTGACTCCACGGAAGGCAGGACTTTCCAGACACAAAGGGACCTTCTAAGCATGACCTAAATAGTCCTTACTCTCCCCAGTGTAAATATATCGAAATACTACCTGCCTTACTGTGCTAAATGCATAGCTATAAGCGGCTAGGGGTTGACAGTGTATCTCTCAGGCCTTACCTTCTGCATCCATGTGTAGCTAAGGGGCGTAAGGGGTGATATTATAGCATTCATACCTAAGCATGTACTTAACTAAACTAAACATGTTACCTGCATGTAACCGTATACTTCTATTGCAAAGCTATCTTCCTGTATTTTATCTTGATGTTAATAGAATCTCAATCAATACAATGCCTAAACAGCGTGATTTAAGCGTGATCATATATATATAAAAATAGTGCACCGTACTACCAATACCCTAATGCTCTCTATGCTATGTACTCTTCGTTTTGAAATATGCATGTGGATTGCCTTTGGGGTACCATGTGCCTGTATGTTACCCTCATATGCACTACAAAAATAAAGAATACAAAAAAAAAAAGATGACGTTACATATGTTTAAGGCCGTAGGCCTGTATTTGTGGGAGGAGTTAAGCGTTCCTATATAAACGCTACTCCCCCCTTCCTACCTTGCCGTACGCACGCTCTTCACTCTCAGTGACAGCCGAACTTCCGGTCCTCGCTCACGCTCTTCCGGTCCTCGCCTCTTCCGGTCCTCGCCTCTTCCGGTCCGGCGTTCTCTCAGTTCCCCCGCTCCACCTTTCGGGCAACGAACATACGAACGCCAAGGTAATCGGCAAATAGCCGTGCTCGGGCTATTTGCTGTTCGACAATTAAACTGTTTACCATTCTTCTTACTATTTGATTACGGATGTATACACGTTCAGAATTTGTGTATCAAGCATTATGTTTGAATAATGCTACAGATATGGGAAATGGTTGCCTTGTGTGGCTGAGCCAATGATGCCTTAAAAGTGTTAAATGTCAGTGGAAGGATACTTAGCAGGGTGTGTTTATGTTTGCTGTGTGATAGTACTGTAAAAGTTGGACAAATCAATCATCAGGGGCGTATTGACAGTTACAGCAGATGCTGTTGTGACTGACAGGACCAGGTGTAGCCTATGGGATATAGCCATGTCGTTTGCTTATAATGGCTACCAGCTGTAAGAGGTAAATAAAGTTTGAATCTTAGGTAAATTATGCATATATTGTGGTTTTCAGTGTTTAGAGTATATCTACTTATAATCAAGACAGCATTCTATCGCCAGTCGATTACTGGCTCGTTTTGTCTCCAGGTTTCAATCAGGTACATGTACTTTTCGTTTATTTGGTTACTCTACCACCTTATCAAGGTCACGCCTTAACACGATGGGGTATTGGGATACGGGGGCTTGATTTCCCGCCTTGCCTCGTCAGGCCACGGCTCTACTCGATAACTCGTCATACGTTTCATCAAACTCGCTGTCTATGGACAATCACCCTGTTCCATACAGCCTCGCTCTTTTCACCACCCTCTCCCCGTCTGTTACTATCACGTTTTTCTTGGCACAATGCCTTTCCGGTTATATAGTTGCCATACTGAGTTTCTTCCGTACCTTCTGGGGTTATGGTTACTACGCTATCATCCACATTTCTGACATCTACACTGAATTGTTCATACTTTTCTCTGTCTTCTATCCCACGTCTACAGTTCCTCCTCGTCTTGTTTTCTTTTCTTTTCTCTCCCTGTAATTCGTACCTCACGGTTCATGTCAACCTCGACTCGGTTGCTACATACTTTACGTTCCACCCTCATCAAGCCCCCGTCTAGGGCTAGAGAACTGGCTGTTTAGGGTTAGATTGCTGGCCGTAGTTGCACTACGGATCTGGTCCCCCGAGGCCAACTCCCCAATCTCAACGCTGAGATTTTGCCCTCGGCCCAAATCATAGTTAGAGCCTCGCATCAGCCCACCTATCGGGTTCATAGCTAGGGCCTCACCTGACACGGCCACACGTTTTTGGATCTTTTACTGTCACCGAGAGGCCAACACCCCGCCACCATGCTAGTGGCACGAGCCCCACGCCCAAATCATAGGTAGAGCCTCTCGCTAGCCGCTTGGCAACTAGCAGTGCCTCACTTGTCATGGTGTAGAGAGCTTTTCGCTTCGGCACTAGTTAGCCAGCCAGTTCTATGCATATTCTACTGTTTAAGTTATTAATCAATGCTTTGTTTGTTGTGATGTTCTTTTTCAGTACGTCCCAAGAAGGAAATATGGGAGATGAACCATTCCTTCCTAGTACAACCACTGAACCGAACCTGGAAGATTCCGGGTCAGGGACCAGATCGCAAGGAGAACTCTCTGCCATAATAGGAAGTCTGAACGCCATTCTGACCACTCTTCAGTCCTTCAATGATAGACTATCTGCCTTAGAGACCACCAGCCCGGCTCATACTGGCACTCCACACACGCTCACTCCATCCACCCCACAGAGGTGGCCCCCCGCATCACCTTTCACCCCTCCTCACGGTCTGGGTACTCACCCGCTTATTTGCAACGATTTTAACTCTGGCATATGTAGTTCTGCCAACTGTGGGTTACTTCACGTATGTGCCTTATGTCTCGGGCTCATGGTAAGACCGTCTGCCCGTATATGTTGTATCAAAGATCATGAGGTCAGAGCTTTAAAGTTATTTGGCTGTCAAGTCTGTCCTGCACTTGGTGGTCTTCGTTACACGGGTGCTACACTAAGTGACTCTCAGAGTGCGCTCTAGATGTTCCCATCTCCTCAACTAATCTCGTATTATCTAATGTGGACCACCGGCATACTAATAAACACTGTCTCAGCATTGTTCTGTCTGCTCCACTTTCAGTCGCATCCTCTGCCTTAAATATCATTACCCAATTTCTCTCGATACTATATCACTAAGGATTGTAGCTATATTGCGGGCAGGTGTAACCACTTGGCCTAGCAGGCCGGACTTCTCCAACTCCTCCACGTTACCACTCATCCCTACAACTATTGGTTGAGGTTGCCGATTAAGTGACGCTCAGTCTTCCCACCTATTGCAAACACCAGCCTAGTCAAACTTACCGATAGGGGCAGCAACATTTACGGACAGAACCCTGGTCAAGCAGGCCAGTTGAAGGTTAGGCCGACTGCATAGCGGTCTGCAACATATTCTATACAATCGTTCATCCTCTTTGTCCTTTTGGGTAGATGGTTCACAGACCGTTTGACGGAGACAGTGTTAGAAGGTCCTTCGGCATGACATTCCTGTTCAGGTAGGGGGAGTCATTTGAGCTCCGTATTGGGTTACGAGTTCATCCCGCCTGGTTCCGACCTACTCCCAAAATTGTACAGTAGAACCACTATCCTGGGTGGCGCATCCACATAACTATTAGGGATTACCGACCAAGAGTCACTTGGCCTTGTACCTCTCCCATCTGACAACACCCAATTCACCGGTTACTTTACACGCTTCATAGTCCGCATTTCAACATCCTCATTCAGTCGCCCAGCTATTGGGACTCGACAACAATTATCACCGATAGCGTTATTCGAGTGCACTTAAAATACGTACAACAGGAACATGACGTTCTTCCATGACTCAGTGGCGACACAACATTCACAGGCACACCGTTCAATTGTAGTCTATTCTACCATTTTTGACACCTTTCATTCAGCCCTTCATACAACACTATCGCACTATACCAATCTGACCTACAATAACACCTTATGCCAAGCCTTTCAAATCACACCCCGTCTTCTTAAATACTCCATATAAATATCAAGGAATAAATAGTTAGTGCATCACCCTACAATAACATACATCCGCAGATGAGAATTCCGGGCAGTATCAGACTCCCTAACAGCATCCGTAACACACAAACCTAGTTTCAAACCTCTGGGCCTTCAACCTTCCAAAGGTTCCGGTCACCACACAACCAGGTCTTAAATCTATGTGCCTGCAACCGTACAAGGGTTCCGGAACCCTACAATTCCACGATCACAACTAATCAGACTGGCAAATCATGTCTCCTCAAGGAAGATTTAAGAAGGTACAAACACTACATCATGTCACACCAACATTCAAACCAGGCAATCAAGACACTTGACATACTAATCATTCCCTAACCACTTCTAAATACGGTTCTACATTCATAGTCCCGGCATTAGAGTAGGTTGGGGCCACCGGCTCCTATTTAGCACATCCTTTCAATAAGCACGGCATCCAGTAGCAGTATGCCGGTACACATATTAGAGTCACTAGAAGTCAGCTACATTATACAGGAACATTCCTAACGGTTAAGAAGTAAGGCAAACAGATTTTATGTGATAATTATAGTGCTATAAGTGTGTTTTCTTGCTTTTCCTTTTGCCCTCTTTTACAGGCCTACCCCCTACGTCGGTTCCGGCACACCACGGCGACTTAATTCCAATCACAAGGTATTTCACTATACGATATTAGCCAACCACAAGTTTAAGGCCGTAGGCCTGTATTTGTGGGAGGAGTTAAGCGTTCCTATATAAACGCTACTCCCCCCTTCCTACCTTGCCGTACGCACGCTGTTCACCCCACCCACCTCTCCCTCTTATACAATTCATTTGGGGAGGCCCTCTTTTACAGGCCTACCCCCTACGTCGGTTCCGGCACACCACGCCGACTTAATTCCAATCACAAGGTATTTCACTATACGATATTAGCCGACCACAAATATATATATACGTATAATTACAATAATAAATAAATAAAATAATAAAATAAATAAATAAAATATTGAAACAACATTTAATATAAATTATATATTCATATGTAATTTCATTCTAACTGTATTTTGTTATTAATATATATATATATATATATATATATATATTGGTAACAAAATACACCTAGCGTGACATTCTATATATATATCTATCTATATATAAAATACAAATAACCGCAAATATATATATATATATATATATATATATATATAATTACATAAAAGATTACATTAGGATACACATAGAATTCAAATACCTATAAATGCATATGTAATAAAATTCTACGTGTATATTTAAATTATCTTTTAACATAATTATGTGATTTTATTAATTAAAATTTGATTGACATGCCTGACAACACAGGGAGAAAGTGCAGAGAATTTAATTCACAAGCACTGTATTTGACCCTGTAACTCTCCAAGACACCATAAAACCTGTACATAGGGCGTACTGTTTTACTTGGGAGACTTCGCTGAACTCACATATTAGTGTTTCAAACTGGTAAATTGTATTACAACGATGATATGTTAAGTAAAAGTGAAGTTTTTTGAATTTTTTTACAAACGAACTGCACTTTTATGGACTATATTATTGTTGTAATATGTTTTACTGTTTTAAAACACTAATATTTGTGTTTAGTGAAGTCTCCCGAGAATAACAGTACCCCCCATGTACAGGTTTTATGGTGTTTTGGAAAGTTAGAGAGTCACATATAAGGCTTGCATTTCATTTTTTTTTACATTGAAATTTGCCAGATTGGTTATGTTGCCTTTGAGAGCATATGGTAGCATATGGTAGCCCAGGAATGAGAATTACCCCATGATGGCATACCATTTACAAAAGTAGACAACCCGTGGTATTGCAAGTGGGGTATGTCCAGTCTTTCTTAGTAGCCACTTAGTCACAAACACTGGCCAAATATTAGTTATTTGATTTTTTCACACAAAAACAAATATGAACGCTAACTTTGGCCAGTGTTTGTGACTAAGTGGCTACTAAAAAAGGCTAAACATACCCCACTTTCAATACCTTGGCTTGTCTACTTTTTCAAATGGTATGCCATTAAGGGGGTAATTCTCATTCCTGGGCTACCACACCGTCTCAAAGGTAACATTACTAATCTGTCAAATTTCAATTTGAAAATGGAACGTTCTATATTTGACCCTGTAACTTTCCAAAACACCATAAACCCTGTTAATGAGGGGTACTGTTGTACTCGTGAGACATCGCTGATTACAAATATGTGCATTTTGTTGCAGTAAAAACAGTATTATGACATTTACAGCTAAAATGTGAGGCGGAACTACAAATTTTTAAAAAATGTTTACATTTCTCACAGTTTCTTTTTATTTTACTCATAATAAATTATGTTTCATATATAAATATATGATATGAAATGAAAGCCATGTTTCTCCTGAACAAAATGATATATAATAAGTGTGGGTGCATTTAATATGAAAGAGGTGAATTACGGTTGAACAGACATATAGCACAAATTCCAGTTTTTGTTTACGTTTTGTTTTGATCAGAACGTGTACTATTGACTCCATCCTGAAGGGGTTAAATAATTTTCCAGTGCCCCTACTGAAATTGAGCTCTGGATCTACCCAATTGCATGATGACAAGATGCCTTTATCATTTTCTCTAATCTTCTCTTTACCAACTTGCACCTCTGTACTTTTCACAAATGTGCAAACTGAACTATAAGTGACTTTGTTCAAGTGCTGTGGTTACCAAAATCATAGATCAAGGTGTACATGTCTTTACATATATGTTTTTGGTATGGTATTCTCGTCTAGTAAGAGTACTAATTTATGTCTTGGAATTGATTTCAGCTAAGTGGAGAGTGGACAATGGTCACACAAGAAATTCAAGAATTCATTTACTGAGCACCAATCGTGGAAGTAAATTGCGAAAAAAAAACGAGACTCAATATTCTCATTCCTGGTAAAAGTCCTGGGTATATCATGCCTTAAAGTTTTTCCTTAAAGGATTTCCACAACGTTCCAGGTCCTACTCTAACAGCCAAGAATGGGTTACATTGACGTTGTGGCAGGCTTATGCAATATATGATCATATAATGTAACTACATTAGATGTATTTAAAAAAAACTAATAAAATATTTCAGCATTGCCGTTGCTGTTTAGTAGATATGTGAGTGCACTGGATCTTGTGTATTATACAAATTGGCCCCCAGCAGCACCCCATTTATGTATGTTCAGGTGAGTGCAGCCCCCTGGTTTCGTATATATATCTAGCCAACTCCTTGGTTTTGCACCCCTCCCTGTCACTGGTGCCTAATTTCAGGGCCTATTCAGCCTTGTACTACAGAGAGCCCCAGATGGATATTTTTCCCCAAATGTCCTCCCCCCTGGCTCCCACCCCTGAGCGTCGGTTATTATGGTTTTTTATTTGGCCTTTTTTGGGGCTGAAGATTTTAGAAGAAAGAAAACATTGAATGGTAAGTTATTTTTTTTTTTACAGGTTCTTAGTTAAATGTCCCCCCTCATTATTTTTAGGGTGAGGGGGGTAGGTAGGGGGATAATTTTTTTGGGGGGGGAGGGGGTGACTAGGGGTTTGAGGGGACACACATTTTTTTAGGGTCCCCACCCGCCCCTCAGGGGTGGGGGCCGGGGGGGAGGACAATAGGTCCCCCACCCTATTGGTATTTAGGGCCCCCACCTGCCACTCAGGGGTGGGGGCCCGGGGGGAGGACCTTAGGTCCCCCTCCTTTTTAGGATTTAGGGCCCCCACCCACCGCTCAGGAGGTGGGGGCCAGGGGGAAGGACATTAGGTCCCCCCCCTTTAAGGATTTAGGGCCCCCACCCGCCGCTCAGGGGGTGGGGGCCAGGGGGGAGGACATTAGGTCCACCCCTTATTTTACTGAAGGGCCCCCACCCACTGCTCAGGGGTGGGGGCCAGGGGGGAGGACATTAGGTCCCCCCATTACTATTTAGGGCCCCCACCCACCGCTCAGGGGTGGGGGCAAGGGGGGAGGACATTAGGTTCCCCCCTTATTAGTATTTAGGGCCCCCACCCACCGCTCAGGGTTGGGGGCCAGGGGGGAGGACATTAGGTCCCCCCCTTATACCAATTTAGGGCCCCCACCCACCGCTCATGGGTGGGGGCAAGGGGGGAGGACATTAGGTCCCCCCTTATTAGTATTTTGGGCCCCACCCACCGCTCAGGGGTGGGGACCGGGGGGAGGAAAATAGGTCCCCCCCATCATTTTACTTTAGGGCCCCCACCCGCTGGGAGGCAAAATTTACTATTACTAAGTCATTTTTACTTAGTATTAGTAAATTTGTCTGAAAGACCAATTTAGGTATTTTAGCCTTTTGGTAGATAACTCCCTAATACCGTGGGAATTAGGGAGTTATCTACTAAGCGGCTGCAATAGAAGTCCCGAAGTCCCGAAATGCCGAATATTTTGTATATATATCTCACCCCTTGACATGCAGGGCTGGCGCGTCCATAAGGCGGCACAGGCAGCCGCCTTAGGGCGCCAGAGCAGGGGGGCGCAAAAATCTGAATCCCCTGACTCTGGCTGGGGACTCAGATTTTTCTAATAACCTGTCTCCCTGTAGCCTGCAGCCATCACACAGCAGCAATTGAAGTCGGCCGGCACCTCCTGATGATGTCAGGAGTAGTGGGCGTGACTTCCACTGCTCTTCGCCGAGACTCCCCAGCGGATGGGAAAGGAGCAGTGGAAGTCAAGCCCCCTCTTCCTGACATCATTAGGAGGAGCCGGATGATGTCAATTGCTGCTGTGTGATGGCTGCAGGCTCCAGCTCCTGTCTCACCCCTCCCTGGCCCAAGGTAAGCCCCAGGGAGGGGGGATACATTTTTTTTTTAAATCCAATTTTTTTTGGCAGCCCCTGTTCAACCCCGCTGTGCCCCCACCACAGCCCCCCAGCCTCACTCTAGAGCACCTGTGCCCCCCACCACATCCCCTGTGCCCCCTATAGCCCCTGCCCAACTCCACAGCCTCCTAGCACCCTCTAGAGGCCTGTGCCCCCTCTCTCTGTCCCTGTTTTACCCTCTCCAGCTCCTGTCCCCTTCCTCTCCATCTCCTGTCCCCTTCCTCTCCATCTCCTGTCCCCCTCCCTCTCCAGCTCCTGTCCCCCTCCCCCTCCAGCTCCTGTCCCTCTTCTCCAGCTCCTGCCCTCCTCTCCATCTCCTGTCCCCACCCTATCCAGCTCCTGACTCTGACCTCTCCAGCTCCTGCCTCTCAAGCTCCTGTCCCCCCTCTCCTGCTCCTGGACCAACTCCTCTCCAACTCCTGTCCCCAGCTCTTGCCCCCCCCCCCTCTTCAGCTCCTGTGTCCCCCCTCTCTAGCTCCTGTCCCCACCCTATCTCGCTCCTGCCCCTTCCCTTCTCCAGCTCCTGTCCCCTCCTTTCCAGCTCTTGTCCCACCCCCATCCAGCTCCTGCCCCTCCTTTCTAGTCCCTGCCCCCCCATATCCAGCTCCTGTCCCCCACCTCTTCAGCTCCTGTCCCACCTCCAGCTCCAAACCCCCCTTCAGCTCCTATTCCTACCTACAGCCCCTGTGACCCCCATTAAGCCCATTTGTCACCCCTTCTCAGGGCTTGCATCCCTCACCACAGCCCCTCTCCCCTCTCTTAGCCCTTGTAACCTAATTTGCCCCCCACCACTGCCGTTTCCTCCCCTCTTAGCCCATTGTAACTATATAATCAAAGTTATGCACTTCACTTGTCCTATCCTGTCCTACTGAAGATCATGACAAGAAGAAGAGAAAATAGAGCAATAATCACCAGAAAATAGAGCAATAAATATTAGAGTATAATTATTTTATGTCATCTTGATCTATTCCTAATTGTTTTAGTGTTGTGTTATTGGTTTTTAGTGGAAAAAGTCATCCTTCTACTCCCTGGTTAGTGAGTATTGATCTGGTTATTGTTTATGTTATTGAGGTGATCTGGCTATTGATGGGTGATTGGCTCATAAAAATGCATGTATTTTGATTATGATGGTATTAAATGATAAAAAAAATGTAGTAAACTTTAATAATAATTTTACTAGATTTAATAAACCTATGGTGTTGTGTGTTTTTATTTACTGGTTGTTAAAGCCTACACAGCACATTTTTATGCATTGCTTTGCACACCTCCCATGGCTGTGACTCAGTTTCCATAAAACTTGAAGATCTTAAAGTACACTGTGTTTACTTTAGAATTTTCTTTCTCCTGCTCAGTTAATTGAACTTTAGGCACACACGGCTCTAGCAGGACTTTAGAAATTACAAAATAAACACACCCTGCAATAAGGGAATCTAGATGATGCTGTGTGAGTCTCAGCCAGGGGAAGTGTGGGTAGAGCTACGTAAATAAAATGATTTAAATCCTAAATAGTGAAGAATAGTGAAGAATTGAAAAGTAAACTGCAGGCCCATGTTTTATACACCAAAACCACTTCATTAAACTAAGGTTATTTTGGTGCTTAGAGTGTTCCTTTTAATATTAATCCAGTCTGAAACAGATAACTCTGAAATTACCTTTTTCCATTGTATGACCTGCTTGTTGTTTGACTATTGACTCCCTGCGCTGACACATGACTTGTTTTTTTACTATTCTGGCTGGTTTTCCCTGACCTCAGCTTGTTCCTTATTTTGTTCCACGCATTATTTATTTATATCCCTTTTTCTTCATCTGTTATTATGGATTCACTTTTGACAATTGGGTTTATCCTGACATGACCATAATATATTGGCCTCCCCATATCTCAGTAGAAGAAGAGGGAATTCCCCATCCCCTTTCAAAAAGGAAACAATATATAAATCCTCCACCACAAACACATCTCTAATAAGTACTTACATTGCCTAATTCTCCTTACTTGTAATAAAATGTATAAGTAACGTCATACTTGCAATTGTATGTCTTATCGTTGAAGCCTTTGTATATTTATATTGTGCAGATTGAAATAGGCCTAATAGTAATATTAATAATAATAATAATATTAATAACAACAATTAAAACAGCTGTAAGGCAGCTATTATATAATATGGTAAAAAGAGTGTAATGACCAATGAGTACAACAATGGAGAGCTCTATATCTTACAGAGGCATACATGCACCCCTACCAGTCCTGGGTTGCTCTAATACAAGCTGTGACGAAGTGCCCTTCGCCACTTGGTCCTGGAGAGACCTGCTTGCCTGCCCCCTCCCCTGTGACTATGGCCCCTGGGAGATTGTACCCTTTTAAACCAGCATTTGGGCTTATGGACTTTTATTGGACTGTGTATGGCCCTTTAAAAACCGTCTGTGGGCACATTGTGACTTTTAGTGTTAAAGCAGAGTAGGCACCTGCTTTTTCCACATTGCAGGTGCCTACTCTGCTAAAAGTTACCCGGTCGGGGAGGAGAGGTTCGTGGCGGCAGCGTGGGAGCTCAGCCTTCCTGCTCTTCACTGCTCCCTCGCGCGTGCTGTCTGTAGTGATGCCAGGCGCCGGAATATGACATCATATTCCGGAACCCGGCATTACTAAACTGCGCCCGAGGGAGCAGTGAAGAGCAGGAAGGCTGAGCTCCTGATAGAAGAGGGCCCAAACCAGCTCCCAAAGGTAGGGAGCAATAAATAAAATGATGTGAGTGCAAGAATGTCTTAATGTGTATGTGTGTGTGTGTGTGTGTGTGTATGTGTGTCTGTCAGTGTGTGTGTCTATCAGTGTGTGTCTGTCTGTGTGTGTCTGTCAGTGAGTGAGTGTGTGTGTCTGTCAGTGAATATGTGTGTCAGTGAGTGTTTCTGTCTGTGTGTGTCAGTGGGTGTGTCTGTCAGTGTGTGTTTGTCTGTCAGTGAGTGAGCGTATGTCAGTGAGTGTGTGTGTTGGTCAGTGTTGCATTGGCTGCGACTGGACAGTGGAGTACCTGGAGGTGCATGGAGGCACGCATCGCCACATTACATTCCGATATGACATCGACGTGCTCCACCTTCACAGGGCTTCAAGAAGTAGCGGGAGGATCAGATTTGGCACAGGGTGCAGACGGCGCCATTTGGGGTATACCAGAGGCCGGACTCCAGAGTTGCATACTGGCAGCGGCAATGTGAGTGGAGTCTGCTTGTTGGCTAGAGGGGGCTACTGGGATTTAGTATATGGGGGGGGGGACTGGGATTTAGTAGAGGCAGGTGACTGGGATTAAGTAGAAGGGGGTGCTGTAGTTTAGTAGAGGGGGATGGTGGGGGTTTTTATACTGTATTTTTAAAAATAAACCTACATTTCTATGAAAATGTAAGGTTTTTTTTTGTTTTTTTTTGACCCACATAAACTTAAACCTTGTTTATGTGGCCCATGCTAGACTTTGAGTTTGACATGCTTTCTCTTGATTACAAGATGTCTCCTCACAATGCATCATTTGGTAAATAACACTTCGACACAGCTTATCCTGTGATGTCATTGATTATGTTGGGAGGAATAATTCAACTTGACCAAAATGTCATCATTATACCACTATTCTTACAAACCCAATTAACCAACAATGTATTTAACCATATTATTTCACATATTTTGTTTCAGTGCTGTAGTTTAATACAATTTTCTGCTGCTCTCAATTAAAATGCTGAAATAGCTTTGAAATTGATAATTTTTTACATTTGTTTCATTCATTAGTCTGTTTATTAATAAATACTGTATGTTTATTTTCCAAATGCATCTAAAGTCTGAAACTTGCAAATTTTTGTTGAAATTGGTGTTGACTCATTGCAGACATTAATTGAAGTCTAGCGTATAATCCACCATTCATGCAACCCTGCAATATGGCAGCAAACATTTATTTATTTATTTGTTTGTTTTTTTAAGCAACCTATTTTCTTTTAAAATGTACAAACGGTTAATAACCCACCTTTAGTAAACCTATCTCTTGGTTTACAATAATTTGGGTAATGATAATTTAGAGACAGGATCAGAAAGTAGAGCAGTAACATTGCATATGAGGAAACCACCCTGGATACAATATTTAATGAACAAAGATTCAAAACAGGAATTGGACACTTTTTTTGTTTTTTAAATGAAACAGTTAATACACATTTATTTTTCAATGATGATGTAGTCACTTTAGACATCTATAACATGGTTGTATATACAGGATGCCATTTCTAGCCTGACCACTGTGGAAATTGA
The DNA here is from genome assembly GCF_036172605.1 of Pelobates fuscus. Taxonomy (NCBI): domain Eukaryota; kingdom Metazoa; phylum Chordata; class Amphibia; order Anura; family Pelobatidae; genus Pelobates; species Pelobates fuscus. Next base: position 191,331,040 of record NC_086319.1, on the reverse strand, counting down.
TTTTATTAAGGTTAAAGAAAATGCTCAGGTGTTTTGAACAAAAAGCTTAAATGATCACTATAGGTACACAGACTACTTTATCTCAATGGTTACTGACAAAGAAGGCGGACAAGCGAGAAGCTGCACCAGCGATGTCTAGATGGGAGACGAAGTAAGTTAAAAATATTACTGCAACATTTTTCATCAGGAAAGGGGCTAGAAAAAGGCCACAGTAATGGATGGGAACTTATAGTCTTGAAAAAAAAAAAGATTATTTTCGCGAAAATAGATTCCCTTTAAATTAGGCAACAAATGTATGCACTAACCTAAACCTTATCAGAGTTCTGATAATATAGCCTACGCTGATATAAGTACATTTTGCAAGCCATAGATGAAAAAAGTCTGTTTTTAGAGAATAAAGTATTATTAATATGATGTGTATATATCATTGCATTGATATATCAGACAAGTTAAAACATAATTTTATTACTTTATTATATGTAAGTAAAACTTTATTGTTTTATTACAATTGCCTTAATCAATGTATTTGTTACTATGGAACATCTCCTTCAATCTATAGGATTCTTTGAATAATTACATTTATTTGTTCAATAACAGAACACGAGCTGTGCGAGGGGCGCTAAAGCAAAATGTTACCATATAAGAAAAAAAAAAAGAACCAAAATAGTAGGACTCACATAGTGCAACTGTGCCTTTTTTGTACAACCCAATAGCTCAAACAAATTTAGTTACAGATTGAGCTTTAAAAAAAAAAAAAATATATATACAAAATTAAATCCTCAATTATTTTAATATTTGATTTTACATAACTGGCTTTAAAAACATAACTGGCTGTCAAGGCACATCCTAGGCATATACTGCAAATTCATTTAAACTCCACATTTACAGCATTATGGAAAGGATGCCTGTCTGAGAATACAACCTTCACATCATCAATCTGGACTTGAAAATGCTGTGGAACAAAAGGTGTTTGTATTTGCATTCAACATCCCAATAAGCATTTTAATAACATTTACTGGTGTGAGGGAATGGGAACTGTCACTTTAAGAGATGTGACACTTTAAATGGGGTTGTAGTACATGGCTTGGGTCTGAAAACAGTTTTGTGTTCATCATAAATTAGGAGTAGATTGCAAAAGAATATATTGAAGTTAATACAACATTTCCATTGATATATATTTTCAACATTTGATCGAATCAAGCTTGCTTGTTTCAATTTCCCATCAACTACCAGGGTCTTATACCATGTCTAATTATTTACATTTGCCCCAGGAATCAATATCAGATTGGGACTGCAGGGCAAAAGCTTGCTATCAGTAAAACATTTTGTGTACAGCAAAGAAAAATGATCTGAAAGCAGTGATACTGAGTATTGATTTATAAAGAACACATCTGCTTTTAACTAGATTACTACGATAACATTAATACAACTCATTAATTGGTGAGGTTAAAGGGTTTAGTAACAGCATCTGGTGAAAGCAGAGTCACTTAATGGAGAGAAGGTTTCAATGTATTAAGGCTTTTAAGTGATATGGCATTTAAATTATGGATTGTTGACTTCATAGTTGTTGTTGTTGTTTTTTTTTTTTTTGGTTTTTTTTTTTAACCAAGTGATTAATTGCATTTACTTTAACACTTCAGGTGCCAAACCGCTAAGCAGTGGTACGCAATGACTGTGTCAGATTATACGCAGGCAACACAAACACATATTGCCAAATCACAGGATGTTGCACTGGTATATGGATCTGTCCACTCCTCTCTGCTTGGTCCCACTCACGTTTAGAGAGCTACAACATACTTTCAATTCTGGACAGCCCACCTTCTTTCCAACTCTATTCGATTTTTGATTAGGAGAACACCCTTCTCTCTACGATTTAGAAACAACTGGAACAGGATCTGTCAAACTTTTCATTAAGGATTGAGTCTTTTTTTTTTAAACCTATTTTACTATGTTACTAAGTAAGGGGAGCACTGAACCTCCAATGTTACCTGGTATTAATAGAAACTAGCAGGAAATTAGGAAATAGTGTTTGCTGAAACTTTTATCCCACTGTAACTCTCAAAGGTTTAAAAACATGCACCACTTTTCGTATCTCTTTATCAAGCGCCTACGCTGTACAATTGGACATATAATATATAGATATTGCTTTTGGAAGAGAAATAGAGAGGGTGAAATTGAGGCAGACACAAGGGGGTTCCTAAAATGAATCACTCAGCTGCTAAAGATAATGTTACAGATAGTAATCTCTCTCCCAGTGAGCACAGGTTGTAAATTGCTTTGATTGATGTCCCCTGGAGTGCTGGAAAGCAGTGGTCCTGCCAGAGCACTGTCTCACACAAACTGTATAAAACGAGTCAGAAAAGCAGAGCAAAGCTGTCCTCAGGGGCCTGTCACGGAACTGCTCTCTGCCCATGCACAGCACTCCGTGAGCCCTTCACCCACCTTTATCCTGTGAACCAGAGCATGAGGCTAGCTGTGGGCAAGAGGGCGTAAATAACAATCATTAACTCTCTCAGGCCTAAAAGTCATGAGAAACACTTCTATCCGAAAAGGAAAATATGAATTTATCGAAGAAAAATAAAGACATTCAGACTGATCAACACTTTCTGCTGCAAGAGAAATAAAATTATCTACTCATTTTCTATCCATAACTTCCTGTAGAAATTGAGTTTGATTGTTGCAAATACTCCATGGTTTGAGAATTACACTAGGAACATTGCAAGTGTACTTACAAAACTATTTCCGCCAGGAAAATACCCCACCGAATGAAATGTGTCAAAATAATTTATATATAGTTTAGAGTTTTGTTGCAGACAATGTAAAAAAAAGTCCCCAGTTTATTTTTTATTTTTTTTTAAATTCAGCATCACGTTATTCTCCACCATAATTTTCTGTTGTTATCTGTATGAAGCGCAAAAAGAACTAAAATAAAAAGTCAGTTTTCATTTTTCAACTTTCTAGGTCCTACAAAATTGTTAATATAGAATCTTTAATAAAAAAATAAATAGGTATTCAGCTATGCAGATATCTAGTTTTTATCATGAAAGCATTTAGTTTTGAATATCGGTATCACCTAAACTAAAGCGACATAGTAGTGTTGTTGTGTCTATAAGACCTTGGAATGATGCCGGTTACATGGGAGGACAGAGTACAGATATGGTTTTGGAGTAAGTTAAGGGTATTTGGGGTGGTCTTTAGCTTTAATATGCTAGACATGCATAAACCTATTTTTTTTCCCCAAAAAGATCACCCACAATTCCATGTTATAGTAAAAGTCTTCTATAAGAACCATTAACTATAAATTGGTGCCCCCATTTTTTATGAAAACAGGAAAATTCTCTTTTCTTTAACTAAGTCCAATGGGGGAAACATTAGGTAATTGTCATATAATAGATACCCATACCCTTGATACCTACAGCTACTTATTGTTGATTAGCTTTTAGAGCCATGCGCAGACACTTTCCAAGTGACCTAGAAGCACTAATAATATTCCTACGTCTATCTAGTGAGAATTAAGAACTTGCATTAAAGAGATATATTTTCTCTACTGTCCACTGAACAATGCAGGGGAGACAACTTGTCTGATCATGCAAGAAAAAATGTTGGCGGTTTGTTTTGATTCAGTTTGGCATTAAGTTATTAGTACAAATTTAAAAATATCATATGAGATCATATGAAATCATATTTCATAATCTGACTGCCAAATCATGTCAAATAAAATAATTACAAAATTGTCAACACCCATTTCATAACTTGTATTGTGTGTAAGGTTTATCTTCACTGGGCCTCGAGCAAAAATGGGCCGCACTTCTCAGGGACCTGTATAATATGTTCCTGGCTCTCTAAAAGGCCTGCTGCATCAGAGACAAAAGGCAGTTCTAATTATATACCGCGGCCTTGTCATCACTAATGCCATAGATCTAGACACCATGAACAACATCCCATATTCTCACTTTGCATATGGAAATGCACTGTGGGTAGATATCCAGGATGAAGAGAAAACACTAGTGTTTTGGTACTTGTATAGGCTAGCTGGATGTCATGGTACCTGTTGATATAATGTATCAAAAATGTGCAGAGAATGGCAGGAAAATTAAAATCAGCAGAATTATCAGCAGCTAATTTCATTGCTGCTTCTTTGGTGAAATGTGAATTCATCCATCTTTACTTTTTGAATCATGCAAGTAAGCTTGCCGGATGAATGTACAACTAAACTGAGAATCTAGCCTGCCGAATGAATGTACAGTTAAACTGAGAATCTAGCCTGGAAGGTTAATACTATTAACCCCTTTGTGGCTAGACCCAGTAAAATTCTCATGTTATTATGACACTCTTGCTGTGTCATTGGTTATGAAACGTTACTTAATAATATTATTAATGTATTAATGATTCTACTATCAATAATTATATTAAGGCACGATGAGACACCATTTCCAAACTACGATTTTTTTTTTCCACAAAATTCTATGCAGCTGAATTTTCTTGAATAAAGGCGAGCATTAGAACATATATGAGGACGTAAACACAAATCTTGGTCTTAACCGAACACATACCCAGCTAGCACATAACTACCATTCACAGAAATCTACAGTACATATTATCATTCTACACATCCAGCAGACACATTTAAATACCCTTCTGTAAAGTATTTAATAGCCAGCAATGGATCAATATATATGTATAAAACACACACCTATTAAGTGCTAATTCAGACAGAAAACATCCGATTTGTGCAAAATGTAACATGTAAAAAAGAGATATGAATTGAAAAGGCACTCAGACCAAAAGGCTATTCAATACATTGTATATATTTAATATCACAAGCATCCAATCCACACAGTATGCAGAAAAAAACAGCTTCACAGCTGACTGAAACAACAAACAGGCTTCTCTGATCAAGTGGCACAGATAAGTCTTAATCTTATAGGGGAGACTATACACCTTAAATAAGGGAGGGGTTACATTGTGACACTGTGACAGAGGATACCCACACTGTTAACCCTACAGGGGTTGAGGGTGTGCATTAAGGATGGAAGGATGGAGATTACCCCTCAGGCACACTACATTGGCTCCTATCAGGAGAATGGAGAGAGGTTGGGGAATCTGAGAGGGGAGTGTGATGCAGTTGCTTGGCTACAGTAATAAAGGCCGATTAGCATGATGGAGTGCAGAGAGAGTGTAATGTATGTGTGAGTGTGTGTGTGTCTGTGTGTGTGAATGAGGAGGGCTCTCTCTTTCTCTCAGTGCTCAGTTAATCCTTCTGTCAGTTGATGTTAAGGCTGCATTTTAAGTGCCGGATGGGAAAAGAGAAAGGATCCAAATAACAGAAGACACAGAACACAGACTGGAGAATAGACAAGAAGAGGCAAGCCTTGTTTTATCCAGAATCCAGGAGGGGGATCTATATAAAAAAAAAAATTGGAATTCTGCTTCCAGCATCCACCCCCACCTCTCTCTGCCCCCCTCCCCTCCCAACCCTTGTACCCTCAAGCAAGGGAATCGAGGCCAGGGTGTTATACAAGAAGATTTTAAGAAGGGGGGAGTCCCCAAAATCTTTGCTGGGAAGTAAGGGCTTATCTTTTCCTTCGCCAATGCAAAAGGAAATATGCCGCACATTTTTGCCTTTTTCTGCACCAGCTTTCTAGGGGCAGTGCTTGGGGTGAATTTCCCCAACCATATCCAAATCGGTAAGTTGTCTTTGAGGGGTTGTTTTAGGAATAATACAAAAAGCATTCATTTACTTTTCCATGGGTGCATGTTAAATCCCATAATGGATAAAATGAGGGGAAGATTACTGAATGTTTAGGGGATTTTAATTTGCAAACGCAACAGAGCATCTCTGAGCTGTAACCATTTCAATTATAGAGGGGTATGCATAGGGTTAAATGCACAGTGGGGGCACGTAAGAGTTGTTTTGTGGATATATAGAGATGATATATAGATAGCATTTACATGCACACAGGCATGCGTGTACTCATATTACTATTTATATATTTTATTTGCAGAGTGTTGTATTTTAGTAATGTGGGTAATGTACCAGTGCAAAGCATCATTTTGCTTTCCTAAACTTTGTGTATGCCAGTGGGACTCCTGTATCCATTGCTTAGTCCTAACCATCCCTGTGTCCCTTTACACCTGTGTTTTTAACCACATATCCTTTACAGACATATTCATCATCTAAATTCTAATACAATCAGATTACTGCACTTAGCCAGTTTGTTGCATCTGAAACGTTTCAATCTTGAATTCCACGCTCAGCAACACCATAGGAACATTAGGATGCCAGGAGAACTGTGCATTCCATCTTGGCAGTAAAAGGGTGTTTTTTCTGCTAATTCTACGTATAGGGAAGAGATAGCTCATCCCTAGCAGGCTCATATAACCACTAGACCAGCACAGCAGGGGTCAAAGGTTAGCAATCACTTATATAGGGTCATCTCTTGCCTGATTAATGAGACTAACTCTCTGCTCATCGCTCTGAATAGCTGTTGTTTCTAGAGGGTATTTTTTGTCACCACCAAGGGACAAATTTAGTGGTGGGGAAACAATACTAATAACATACACAGATCTTATTTGCAGCACTCAGCTGATGCATCTTCATGTTGTCTAATGATCATTTGAACATTAGAATGCACACATACTATTCATGTATAACATACCATTCATGTATTACATATATATGTATATATAGACATTGATAATACAGGACAGAACAGGCATATGCCTGCAGGAAGTGTCTGTTGTAGAAATGCCAGGAGAATAACATTGTCATATATGATTACAACATGAATATACTGTCATTGGCTACAACACACATACACAAAAAGATCACACTGATGAAGCCAAATATAAATTATAAAATCTATTGTATTTGCTGAAAATTTGAAATATACAGCAAACGTCAATCATAAACATCATATAGGTGTTTGTGTGTGTCTGTGATGATATAGGTAGATGTATGAGGGGATGTTCTTTCTAAAACACACAACTACCCATATGTAGGATGAGTGAATTATGCAGGAAGTGAGTGATATAATCTTGTGGATGACTTTCTTTGATACCATTTGATGCGTGGACCTGTGGGCGCATTCCTGTGTGTATTAAAATTATAAAGGAATGCTGAATATATTTCAGATACATTGATAATCGGTAACACAAATGATAAGACCATGAATATTTTTGCAAATAATTATCCTTTATTAATTTTGATCTATAACCCCTTCCTTGCCAATGGTAGGCCTACATAGAATATTACGTAGTGTGTATTTTAAACTGCTGATTTCTATATGAATATAATATACATTTTCAGGTACATAGTGAAATGACAGGTTAACCCTTTAGATTAGCAGACAATGCACTATAGGCATAAGGTTATCCATTGCATAACAATTTTCTCTTGGACTGACCTTCTATCCAGTTCCAGTCATGCATTTGCAGCAACAAAGAATCAGTGCAACAAATGCACTTTAATTACTGTAGATCTTTCATGTTGATATTTGTATTGCAATAATGCAGCGGTCTTAAGCATTCACCATTTAAGATAAATATTAAGTACGGTACATTTCAAATTATAAAATCAATACATTTTTTTTTGTTAACCTCTTTGTTGCCAAGTAGTAGTGCCTCACAATTTGTGCCAATGTTCTTGCCAGTACTAGTGTATAGATAGATAGGAACATATCACTGTTAAGTATAATCCAGCTATAAAAATGAAAATATTTTAAAAAAAATATCAAGTTGCAATGTATATATCTGTTTGTTTAACAAACTGCACTTTCAGTTATATTTATTTCCACCATTAGCTGCTATGCAATCCCCTGGCTTTCTTTTTCCACTGCAAGTCAGCCTATATCAGCCTCATTCTCTTCGCTTGGATTCCCATCTTAAGGGATTTTTTTTCCCAGCCACCTGTGAGCAGGACTGAAGAGAATTTCTCTAAGCGGGACAAATATACCTACAACTTGCTTTTTTTTTACAATCACCATATACAATTTTTCTTAAACATCTCTATTAATGTTTGATGACCACTTACCCTTCTCCCCATACCTCATACAAAATAGAAATATAGAATTTAGCAAGTGACACGAGAAGGCTCAAACCTAAAATTGTATTTATATCTATATAAATATTGCAATGTTTTATGGTTTTACGTATATATATATATATATATATATATATATATATATATATATATATACAAGAAAGCTATATATGTATATATACATACATACATACAAGAAACCTTTTTATATATATATATATATATATATATTACTGCTTGATGTTGAAACAGTAAAGGGGCAAAATGCATTTCTCACTCATCAGCACATAATTGGGTTTTAAAAAGTTTTGTATTTTTTTCTTTCTCATGTTATGTACGTAACTAGCTAAACTTGTTGACAATTTGATTTTTTTTCTGACTGCTCAGTTCCAACACAAGGCCTAGCTGAAATCATTTTGTGTCTTGAATTATTCGATTGAGTCAGAGCATAGTTATGTCATCCATTAAATTGTGCTCCAACTTGTGACATATGTCCATATACATCTAGACAAAACTGGAATAACTCCATCGGTTTCTATGGAGATTGCTTCACGTTTAGACCTTTAACCATAGATAGCTTTCCTATTACTTTGATAAATATATTGAATTGTTGTAGACATCTTGAAATGTGCGTAATCTTTTGCATTATTTCATGATCCTTGTGGGAGTGCAACAGTTTGTCTTGTGTATTGTCTGGCAATGATTTTGTCTAATCAATACCAGTTAATCTCACTGTATAGCCCCATAAATCTAAATGAACGGTTATAAAATGTAACTCTCTGAGTGCCAGATTGGTTACTAACTTTTGCATTTAAAGGAGTTAGAATGCTCCGTCTACCATAGTTACGACCCTTCAAGAGAATTGGGCCTTTCTGCTTTGATGGGATTTAACTCTCATCACACTCAGTTTACCATTGTGGGTTTTGGACTCAGTAAAGCGTGTAATGATAAGGATTTATGCATGTGTTTCCCTTATGACACTGTCTATTGAGGTGACAATATGCAATTATATGAAACATTGGTTGCTTTTAGATTTAAAGCTAACCTATCCTGCAATCGGATGGATTTTTATTGTTGTTTAAAGAGTGTATGTACTAAGGTGTAAGAAACTGGAAATATATTTACAATATCTGTGTTATTCACAAAACTATGTCTAGAATCGAATGCATTTAAGTATGTTAGCTCAGCTATATGTCAGTGTTAAATTTGGATTATACATACAAAGTAAACATATTTTATTTATCAGTTTGTCATTGTGTCTGTATGCGTATGTGCCGGTATGAGTGTTTATTACAGTGTTCATATCGCTGATATTATCAGCAAGCCTTATTAAATATACATGCTTTTGGTAAAGTGAAGGTTGCACACTGTAAACACAGAGATATATGTATATCAATCATATGTATATTTGTATGTACTACTGCACACAAACACACAGTCATCATCTAGTTTAGCATAACCTTTTGCTAAAATAACTATCACAAAAAAGGTACACCTTAATATCACTAAACAAAAACAGATGACATGACAGTTAATAACAGGTCCTGTCTGCTTTACCATTTCCACTTTATAGATCTGTTATCAATATCTATACTAATCTGTAAACCTTCATTGGAATTTGATTTTCCTGACTTATTGAAAGAAAGAAATTAAACAAATGCTGTTGTAATTTAGCAAAATATGTCTTTTAATTTGTAGTATAAATTATCGTAAAACTCTATCAGATTGATCAGTATTGCTTCAGACCTGAAGAAGAGAGGAAAACTCTCGAAAGCTTGTCATTGAAATATTCTGTTAGTCCAATAAAAAAAGGTATCATTGCATACTGCAATACTCCGGTATTTTGGCATCTTGTCTACTGGACTAATATGGCTAATCCGATCTACACTACATATATATATATATATATATATATATATATATATATATTTATATATATATATATATATATACACACTATATATATCTATATATCAGTTTTCATGAATTCTTGCCATTTTACGGGCCTTATAATTCAGTCACTAGCCTGTGCATGCTATCATTTAAGAATCTGGATAGAAAGCATTTTGCTCTTAAACTAATGTGAACTCTGAATGTCATAATCCCAGAGTTATGATCAATCTCACGGTTGTATTTTATTGCTCTTGGAATGTAAGTGGTTACATATATCCATGAATGGAAGCTCCTATCAAATGAACAATTTCTTGCAATTTGTTCTTGATGTGACCTGTACAAAATGGTGTTGCATGGCCTACATAAAGAATTAGCTTGGTGTGTGATTAACCCATAATGCAGTCCAATTAGAAAGATCTAATGAAGGCAAACATGGTGAGTATGATGGAAATAATAATTTGGATAAACAAATCCTTTAATTCTAAACTCATATCTTTAATGCACTGCTTGTGGAGTATTGGGGGGGGGGGGGGGGGGGTGTTGTACTGTATGCTGCCCACCATTTTTCTAAAAGGTTGTAGAAGATGTTTGTAAATCGTTAAAGTAGATATAGATGAAAGAGAATACTTCCTAGAATCAATAGAAATTAATGGTCTTCTATCAAAGTTCGTTTCTATCAAGGGTTTCTACCAAAGTAAATCATTGATTGCACAAAGTAAATACTTCTGAAAATCCAATAGTTGACTTTAGAGTAAATAAAACAATCAGATTGCATTAATATGGCTGTTTGCTAAACCTTTCCATACATTTTTATTCTATCTCAAAAATGGCTGTGTAGAGTATATAATGTGAGTGTGAAGATCATTCTGTGCCCATATTTACTATCAAGTCATGTCAGGTTGGAGACCTTTGGAAAATCTGTACCAGAGATCCAATCATTATATTAACTTCTAATTCAGCTCTCTAGGGCATCAAGATACTATGACCAGTACACCCTCCTGAAAGAGGTTTTCACGCTGAATTATATTTTCTTATTTTTGTGCTCTGAGCGTATTTTAGTGAAAAAACAGTCCACCGCCTCAAATGCGTTTATCAGGCAATAAGCATATTGCCGATCAAAACCTTGTTAACATACAGCGAGGTCTCCTTAACATCAAAGGGAACCACATGGCAGTTTATCACTATTGCTATAAAATCTGCACTTCATGTTTGTTAGTGCATCTCTGGATTGTTCTATTTGACAGAATAACTATACAGACTATAAAATAAACTCTTTAGTGTGATTGCATTTGGCTATGTTTTATATAACTATATATTTTTGAAAATAGGGCCATATGATTTTACATTTCTCACATAATCTTTTTGTAAAAAAAAAAAAAAAAAAAAAAAACAAGAAAAACAATTGGAGGCATTTTGTAGGAAAACATTTTCAAGTGCTTTTCCTTTAGCTTGATATAAATGCCATTTTGTCCAATGCAAGATCTTTTAATGTTAAGCTGTTAGCATTTTCTTCTTATTAAAAATAATGAATAATATAATTTCAAATATTATAGACTTTGGTCTTTTAAGTATTTTAGTATTTTTTATGAATGCATATAAGTTAATACCATTTATTAGTGCATCTTCTGACTTACTCTTGCACCATGCAGGCAGCCATTTTTAAGTCCTCTTTGGTCAGAAGCATTTCTTATCCTTCAAGACCATGCACAATTTAAAATGCTGAAACTAGTCCAGAGAGCATTTTCAAGATGCCCAGTACTTTCACATGATGCTCGGATTCATGAATCCATACTAACTCTCAATTACCTACATAAACTTGGATCAGATAAGCTGTACTCTGACCAAAAGGACATAAAAATGACTGCCCCCATTGAGCAACAGTAAGCCAAATGCTCTGAAAGGGGGGTATATTCATAAAAATACAGTGATAATTCATACACACAGAGACTATATTTGCAATATTTTATTTTAAGTAATCCATTTATGTATGTTTCTGTTATAATGTCATGTGTAAGAGTGTATCGTTTATCACAGATCTCTATTATTATTATTATTATTATTGCAATTTATAAAGCGCCAACAGATTCCGCAGCGCTGTACAATTAGTGGAGAAACGTACAATATACACAGACAAATACAAGAGGTAGAGAGAGCCCTGCCCGTAAGCTGATATCTAGCCATTGGAGCTCTTTTATACAAAGTGCTTTAGTTTACATAATCAAAAAACATTATCCCCATAATTACTTTTTTTTTACCTACATAGATAACTGTTAGTAAGCCACAAAGCTACCCCATTTTACCCCCCCCCAAAAAAATGGCGATAATCCCCTTATGCTCTCTTATATTAGAATCAATACGTTTTCTTTAGTTAAACCCTCTAATACAAGGGTCCCTTTATTATGTTCCATTCGCAGATACACACTCATGGATACACACACAGCGGCACACATGTATGTACATATATACTGAGATGCACATTGTCACGCACACACAGAGACACACACTCTTATACAGACAGTCATCTAGACATAAAAGCACACACTCAGATATGTGCACACATACATTCTCAGATACTCATTTCCACACACTTATAACAGATAACTAGACATAAAGTCAAACATAAACACACACACTGAGTCACCCTATTTGAGCTACCCTGATGTGCGTATTACTTCTTACTGGTAGCCCTTCTTAGCTTTGAGTGTACACAAGTGCATTGCTTCCACAGGAAGAGGGTCCAAGGCCAGTGCGGCTCATTAACATGGTACAGTTTGGGGATATATTTCTATCTCCTTGACTGAATTCATAGTATGAAAGGGCCAAATGTGGACCCTGTGCTGGTCTGAACACCTGAACACATTATGGCCATTCATGCCCTGATGGCAGACCTGTCTCTACACTCTTACTGAAACCATACTGACCCCACTTTAAGCCCGCAACATTTTTTAAGAGGTATAACCACTAAAGTCAGATGAAGAATGAGATGTCTTGCCACTAATGGGCCAATTTCAAATAATGATTTACAGCATTGAAGTTAACAAACAGAAAGTAATAGATGGATTCATGCAATTGCAAAAACAGACAGTACAGGGCCTGAGATACTCACACAAACAGTACAAATAAAGTTGGATTGTACCGGACAGTAGACTTCTGTGAGGTGGTTGAGTATGTTCCAAACACCACTTGGTTTATTAACTAAACTAGAAAAAGCTGAGAAATGACAAAGAAAATACAATACCTTGGACAAAGTGACAAAGTGACAAAGATGCAGTGCCTCTATCATTTTAGCATGGCAAAATTACCATTTAGTAGATAAAGCATTTTTGATTGCAGGGTTAAACAGAACCCTAGTGGCTGATTTTCTGAAAGCCAGTACAGGCACTTCTGCATTCATAATCATGTTTGGCTCGGTTATGTAATGTTCAACATCGAAAGTAATCAAATACTGATCAGTGGGAAGCATTGGATAAAGTTTGATCATCGGGAAGCATTCCATTGGATGAGCTGCACAATTCATCCCCAATGTTTCTCTTTGCAAAGCCCTGGGATGGATGAGAAGTTAAGGAAGGTGGATAAAGGCATAGGAGCATGAGCGTACAGCACCAGACTTGGAGTTGAGACAAAAGTAAGTAAAAGCCATGTTTCCTTTTAGTTTAATTTCATTGAGGGAGCCCAGAGATCTAACTAGTGAGTTCAGCAGTTTGGAACACAATGGATACTTTCTTCAAGACCTGCAAGGATTTAGGGATAACAATCTTCAGGATGCAGTAAACCATAACTCCCATTATTCGCAGTCATTCAGCAAATATGGAGTACAACACATCACTACAGTACAGGGTACAGCAGTATACGTGGTGCTAAACGTATTCTTACCATTATAAACAACACTATAATGGGGTCACAGTCAAGTTTAAAGTCACATGAATATTTTTAAATGTAAAACTATTAAAATCCTCTCAGTGCCATACACAGTATTGCTTATTGCCTATAGACTGTAAGCTTGTTTGAGCAGGGTCCTCTTCAACCTATCGTTCCTGTAAGTTTTCTTGTAATTGTCCTATTTATAGTTAAATCCCCCCTCTCATAATATTGTAAAGCACTATGAAAACTGTTGGCTTTATCTATATGGCAATAATAAATAAATAAATTGCAGTACTTATAGTGCTAGGATGCGATGGTTGCAGGCTACCCCTCATCTTGTTGTGCTGAAATCTACAGACTGTTTCAAATGCCATATTATTGCATTACCTGACATCACTTTGTGACATACAGGAAATGATAATTCAAAGAGCAGGTAGAGGAGAAGGAGCTATGTTCTCCTGGTGAGTAGTTCTTCTACCTGTCATCTGTAATGACACTAACGAGGACAGAGTGGGTTTGTGGGAAAGTGGGTTAGTGATAGAGTCTGTGTGAATGAGAAAAAGACTGGTTATTGATTTCCTTACTTTAGTGAATATCTCTGTCCATGTATGTATGTGAGCTTTTGTGCATGTCTCAGTGAGTGTGTCTTTAACAGTATGTGTGTATTTGGAAAATTGGGCAGACTAGATGGGCAAATGGTTCTTATCTGCCGTCACATTCTATGTTTCTGTATATGTCAGTGTAAGTTTGTCTGTATGAATGTGCATGTATGTGTGTTTGCTTCTGTGTGTGCTAAGTGGGGTGAGAGTTGTGTTCTCCATCAGATGAAATATTAGGTAACAGCTCATTTAAAGCACTCTCACACTCTGACTGATTTAGAAAAACAAAATCAATAAACAATATAACACAAATTATAACATATACATAACAAGTCACACATTTTATGTGATTTATGATGTCTCTGAATCAGGCCCGGACTGGCCATCGGGCACACCGGGCAAATGCCCGGTGGGCCGCGATGGCCGTGGGGCCGAGGCCGGCAGGGGAGATCACAGGTTCTCCCCTGCCAGCCCCAGCAGGGCCAGCGCGCTACCCGAGCGCCGGCCCTGCTCTGAGCCTCCATGGGCCGGTGGGGAGATCAAAGATCTCCCTCACCTGCCCAGAGACACTGACAGGGAGGCCGCCGGCTGTGGGGTGTGAGGGAGGCAGCAGAGAGGACCGGCGGAGCTCAATCCAGCAGCTCCGCCGGGTCCTCTCGCGAGGTCTGAGCGTTGAATGCTCAGATCTCGCGAGAGTGAACTCTAGCCGGCAGGTTAGAGTTCACTCTCACCACTGGACCACCAGGGAAGGAAGCTGCAGAAAGGATCCCCCCCAGGCAGAACGGCTCCCCCCCTCCCATGCTAAAGGTAAGAAGGGAGGGGGGGGATATAACTTTTTTTTATTATTATTAATAATATATTTAAATTAAAAAAAAATTAATTATTAATATATTTAAATTAAAATATTTAAATAAATAAAAAATCACACCAACAGCCCCCTCACACACACAGCCCCCCCCAGACACACACAGCCCCCCCCCAGACACACACAGCCCCCCCCCAGACACAATCAGCCCCCCCAGACACACACAGCACCCAAACACATACAGCACCCCCAGACACACACAGCCCCCCCCAGACACACACAGCCCCCCAGACACACACAGCACCCAAACACATACAGCACCCCCAGACACACACAGCACCCAGACACACAGCACCCAGACACACACAGCACCCCCAGACACACACAGCACCCCCAGACACACACAGCCCCCCCAGACACACACAGCTCCCCCCAGACACACACAGCCCCCCCCCAGACACACACAGCACCCAAACACACACAGCACCCAAACACATACAGCACCCCCAGACACACACAGCCCCCCAGACACACACAGCACCCCCAGACACACACAGCACCCCCAGACACACACAGCACCCCCAGACACACACAGCCCCCCCCCCAGACACACAGAGCACCCAAACACACACAGCACCCAAACACACACAGCACCCAAACACACACAGCACCCAAACACATACAGCACCCCCAGACACACACAGCCCCCCAGACACACACAGCACCCAAACACACACAGCACCCAAACACATACAGCACCCCCAGACACACACAGCCCCCCAGACACACACAGCACC
This sequence comes from Pelobates fuscus, assembly GCF_036172605.1. Taxonomy (NCBI): domain Eukaryota; kingdom Metazoa; phylum Chordata; class Amphibia; order Anura; family Pelobatidae; genus Pelobates; species Pelobates fuscus. Next base: position 191,315,044 of record NC_086319.1, on the reverse strand, counting down.
CAAACACATACAGCACCCCCAGACACACACAGCCCCCCCAGACACACACAGCCCCCCAGACACACACAGCCCCCCCAGACACACACAGCACCCAAACACACACAGCACCCAAACACACACAGCACCCAAACACATACAGCACCCCCAGACACACACAGCCCCCCAGACACACACAGCACCCAAACACATACAGCACCCCCAGACACACACAGCCCCCCCAGACACACACAGCCCCCCAGACACACACAGCCCCCCCAGACACACACAGCACCCCCAGACACACACAGCACCCAAACACACACAGCGCACGCAGACACACAGCGCACGCAGACACACAGCGCACCCAGACACACAGCACACCCAGACACACAGCGCACCCAGACACACAGCGCACCCAGACACACAGCGCACCCAGACACACAGCACCCTCAGACACTCAGCACACATCACCTTCAGACACACACATCACCTTCAGACACACACAGCACCCTCACTCACAGACAGCACCCTCACTCACAGACAGCACCCTCACTCACAGACAGCACCCTCAGACAGACAGCACCCTCAGACAGACAGCACCCTCAGACAGACAGCACCCTCAGACAGACAGCACCCTCGCTCACACACATACACATATATAAAATAACCCTCAGTGAGTTAACAGATAAAGAAAATTAGAAACCTAGAATGTGACGGCAGATAAAAACACCCTCACACACAGCACCCCTCTTAAATACACACACACTGCGCCCCTCACACATACAATATGTCCAAATATATAAATATATATATATATATATATATACACACACACACACACACACACTACAGCACCCCTCACACTGCACCACCACACACATTACGCTCCAGATACATGCTAGATCCCTTACCCTATATGCACTCTTAATCCTCTATATATACACACACACACACACACACAATCTCCTATACACACTCTGGGCCCTTTACACACTAGATCTCCTACACACCCTCTCTACAACCCCTACACACACTACGTCACCTATACACACACACACACACACACTACAGCCTGTATGCACACACTCGCTACATCCCCTATAACACTATGCCCCCTATACACACACTATCTACAGCCCCTAGCCACACATATTACACCACAAACGCAAATGAAATTGACCTATTTACACAATACCACACCACACTCTACACACACGCAATTTCACAAGCAGGCTCCAAACACATGCACCATACACTTTCCTGGCCCAATTGTCCTCTGGTATCCCACTTGTGGAGACACCAGAGACAATTTAAAAGCAAACACAGCGCAAGCCTTTTTCTAATGCCAGAGCTCTTCAGCGCGACTCTGCGCATTGAACCAACTTGCTCACTTTGAGAGGGGGTGTGCTTGTCATTAGTGATGACAAAACACACCCTCTCTGGCCCCGCCCCCTTCTTAGGGGGCCGCTCTGATTGAAAAATGCCCGGGCCTAATTTTTTTCCCAGTCCGGCCCTCCTCTGAATCACTGTTATTTTATGTGTAAATCCACTGTATAAATCCAGTTTGTGTGTGTGACTATTTTTGTGTGTATGTGCACTAAGTGGGTGTACATTGATATTGTTATAGTGACATGAAGTGCAAACCCTGCAGTTTATCTCTCTGGACAACAATGGGTTTTGATAAAACCACAGCTTATATAGCCGAATATTTCAATTTTAAATCTGTGTTTAAGCATAAATATGTGCATGCATAATTAAGGGCTATAAAGTATGGTTATGCTCACCCTCTTTACATTTAATGTAATGTAATCAATTTATAATCTCCTTCCTATGTATTCTCATTACCTTATTGTTATTATTATTATTTTATTATTTATATAGCGCCAGCAAATTCCGTAGCGCTATACAATGGGTGGACTAACAGACACGTATTTGTAACCAGACAAGTGGATGCCCAGGAACAGAGGGGTTGATGGCCCTGCTCAATGAGCTTACATGATAGAGGGAGTGGGGTATTGTGACACAAAGGATATAAGTACGGGTAACGAAGTAGATTACTAGAAAAGTATTCACTGATGACTTAGTAGGTTATTTTTGACGGTTGCAGGAGAGGAGTAATATGTTCCTTTACATAATATGTTCCTTTACATAATATTGGAGAGATAGAGGACTTAGTTATTTTCAAATGGGAATATGGGTCTTATGGGCCAAAATACATCTTAGATGTTCTTATAGATTAGGCATGAGGACGGCCAGGATGTTAACTACCTCTTGGATCAGAAAGAGCCAGGAGACTCAGGAGTACTCAGGGGAGGAAAATCACCATCTGGAGGAAACATATAGTAAACCAGTGCTCAAAGCAGGACATTTAGAAGCCTACAAAGTGTTGAAAGGACACTATATAACCTGCAATAGATAGATGTGAACTGAGATGTGAATAATAACCATAGCGATATGGTAAATGTTGTCCCAGATATAGAAGAAAATTGAATGTTACACAAGCTCTGTCACCTTCTTAGTTGGGACAGCAATTTTGGTAAATCAATACTGATGGAAAATGAGAATGAATATGCACTAGCCAATGAGGAAATATTTTTTAATGTGGAGGAAATGTGGTAGACGAGTCCCATGTGAAGGATACCTGATATGATGGAATTAATAGAAATAGTTAAGCGGAGTGAGGCTGACTTTAAAGTGGGGACTTGATAAAACAGTGGGCACATAGGAAGAAAAGAAGAAGACAGAATAGCAACTGAGCAAAGACATGCCGACATAGGTTTCTGGTGGAGCGAGTTTGGACAAGGAATAAACAATATACATAGAATTTCCATCAGTTGTTCCTTGTTCAAGCTTGCTGGAAAGTGAAGAGGATCTTTATATGGAGATCATATATGTCAATATGTATGGGTTGAATTAAGAGGAAAGAGAAGAGAAGGATGGGAATTACAATAAGGGAAGGGAATTGAAATGAGGAGTGTAGGCCAAGATTAGAAAGGATAAATTAAAATGAAGTCTAGGCAGTGTCAGATCTATTTCTGCACAATATTTTGGCACTTGGGCATTTTGTGTACTGGTCGCAGCTGTTTCATTTGTTATTAGTAAATTAAACATTTTGGGTTGGGTGGAAGTGGGAATTGGAGGGTGGGTGTGGTAAGTGTGTATTAGGCAGGTAGGGAAATCTATTAAATGAACCCCTTAGTGACATAGCTTAAATGAATCCCTAATATGGCATGCTATTAACAGCGGAGGAGGCGAATGCCATTCTGGCAGGCTTTGATAGTGACAATCTCACAGTGACTGTAACACTATGACAGCCTTTGACATTGAGCCCCTAAGTGAGTCCTCCAGTGTTGGTGCCCCACCACCAACTACAAGAAGGAGCTTAGGGTGCCCCACAGCGCAAGAGGAAAACAGTGTTCCCTCACAAACTTGACTGCCGAAGAAATACCCCAATTCACGGCTGCACCTAGCAACACAACAACAGTACATTTTTTTTGAGCCAGTGAACCATTTTAGCCTCTTTATGTCGGACGACATATTTGAGCTGAAGGTTGAGCAAACAAACTTGTTTGCCAGTCAGTATCTTTCTTAAAATCCAGGATCATATTACTGTAGAAAAAACATGTGGCACCCCAGTGAAGTTGCAGAAATGGAAAAATGTAAGACCCTAACCCTAATGTGTACTGTGAAAAAGACAAGTATCAAATGGTCCTACTGACACAAGCATCCCATCCTGGCTGCCCCTCTTTTCCCAGGAGTTATGAAGAGTTATCGGTATTAACAAATGCTGCAATTCCTCAATTTTAATGATAACGCACTCTAAAATGTTCCTCCAGAAACGGCATATTGTTTGACAGGCTCTACAAAATGTATCCCCTTATCCAATTCCTGTCTGACATAGTCTCCCAAAATTATGTCCCAGACCAAAACATTTGTATTGATGAATCCCTTATTCATTTTAAAACTAGATTGCTTTTCAAACAATATGTATATATCCCACCGAAGTGGTCACAATATGGCATTACATTCTATAAAACATGTGAATTCACTACTGGCTATACGTGGGCATTTTAGATTTATCAATGAAAGGATAGCCATCTTAACCCACCGGGATGCCCTGATTCTGTGGGCACAAATGGCAAGATTGTGTGGGATTTGATCCTTCCCCTGTTAAATAAGGGTTATTTAATAAGCAATGAGTTGATAATTATTATACCAGTATTGTTATATTTAAAAATGTATTTTATTTAGAAATTTTAGCATGTGGCACAGTGCATAAAACAAGCTATGGTTTCCCCAAAACCCTGACAAGTGGCAGAAGCAGTAGAGGCTCCTCTTCTGCACTACGCCAGGATGAGGTGATGACCATTTGGTTCACATATAAGAAAGATGTACAAATGTTGTCTACAAAGCACAGCGAAAGTATAGTGCCCGCGTCTGTCGGGGGAAGAACGTAGCAGCTGTAAAACTGAAGTGCATTGTAGACTACAGCAAGTATATGGAGGAGTAGGCTTGGCTGATCAATTTATACAGCCTTATCTGGTGAACCAGAACCGAAAACGTAGGTCCTGGTACAAGAAAATTGCATTCTATGTAAGCCAGGTTTAAATTTTCAATTCCTATGTGATGTATAAAAAAAGCAGCCATAGGGAAGCCATACTCGGTTCTTGATTTTATGCTGCTGAAATGTTTTTCTGATATTTCATTTACTCAGTCCCCCAATACTCCCTCTTTGGAATCAGAAGGTGTCTAAAGACTTTGTGGCAAGCACTTTCCTTCCCGAATCCTCCCACACCCTGTAAAAAGTCACCCCGGAGAATGAGCCGTGTTTACTACAAGAAAGGAGTCCAAAGGACTCCAGTTATTGCTGTGTCTACACATCTCTACCTGCCCTCTCATAACAGACTGGTTTAGAGACTACCATACAGAACTAAACTATTGAATTACTCAGCATGTGACTTTGTCAGTTTGATTATTCTGCATTTCTGATCTTGGCTCGTCTTGATTACTCATTGTTAGCTGCCTGTACTGACTTCTTGACTTGTTATACAGACTACTCTGATTTCTGGATTCCCCTGACCTTGGCCTATCCTCGTTTATGTTAATCCCAGCCATTATAAATTGGCTACACCAAAGAACTCAAAATACTACAAAATACTTACTATTATGGATGCAATTTTCATTCTTAGGGTGCATTGTTCTCTGAAAGGCAAAATAGGATCAGAAAGTCACTTTGTCAAGTTTACAAGTGGAAAAGGAGATCTAACATATTTGGCCCTGTGACCAAAAATAAATAAAAATAATTGGGTACCCTTATATTCATGAGACAATGTGTAATAAAAAATACTGAGACGTTTGTGCATCAGGATTATGAAATTTCTTGTATAAATAGAGATCATGGAATTTGTGTGTGAAAAACCACCAAAGAAAAAACCACAGAAGAAAATACAATCACTAAATGGGGCCAGAATTAGTGGTAAGACCAAACAATTCAAATATAACCACTTAGTGGGGCCTGCTTTTGTGATTACGTCGCTAGGCCAGACATCTCAACCTATGCCATTTAGAATAATCTGGGTTGCGTACTTTTGAAAATGATATGCCATTATAGTGGAAATGTTATTTCCCATGCTGCCATACATTTTCAAAAGTGACATAGGCACAGAAAATCACCAAATATCCAGGTATGAAGACTGAAATGGTCAAGCCCTATATTTGATGCGGTAACTTTCCAAAATCCCATAAAACCTAAACTTGAGGGGTACTGTTTTAGAGCAGTAAAATGTATAATGACACTGATATCATCTGTGAAAGGGCAGCTTTGGGGTAAAAAAAAACCAAAAAAAACCCCACTAACTTTGGCCATGGTTTGTAGCTACTTGAAAAGACTGGACAAACCCCATTTTGAATACCCAGAGTTGTCTACTTTTGCAAATAATATGCCATGATGGGTCTAATTCTAATTTATGGGTTGCCGTACTGTCTCAAAGGCAATATAGGCACAGCGAACGAGTCTGGCAACTTTTAATGTGTAAAAACTGATGTCTAAAGCCCTATATTTGACCCTTTAACTTTCAGAAACACCATAAAACCTGTACATGGGGTGCATCGTTGTACTTGACATGGTGGACATCACAGCATACAACTTTGTGTGTTTTATTGCAGTAAAAGCTAATGACATTTGCATAAAAAATGCCATTTAGAACCTTCTTACTTTCTCACATGTTTTGGATATTAAATAGTGTTCTATATTTAAATATTTGATGTGAAATTAAAGCCATATTTCTCATGAACAAAATAATATTTTTTAAGTGTGTGTGCTCTTAATATGAAGGAGGTAAATTATGGTTGAACAAACAGCTTAAATTCTAGGTTTTGTTTTGGTTCAGAACTTGTACAATTGCCTCCGTCCTTAAAGGATTAATATAAAAGATGCAAAACAGTAATATATGTATTATAGAAAAATAATGCCTCCTAGCTATGTCAAGGCCCATTCCACTTAGTTTCACTGCTCCATAGGCTACATTCTCGCTCTTGCACTGTGCTAAGGTTCTAGGACCATGCAGAGAGTGCTTGATCAGTTCAGAGGGAAGCCGACCTGGGGCTGTCAGTCAGGTTGGTGTGTGCTTATGCCAGGTTGACACACTATTTTTGTGGATGGCTATGCCCCCTTTTTGTAGTTGGTCATGTCCAACATGTCTTCTCTCTATTCTGATGCCCAAAGGTCTTAGTGAACCATAAGGGCTGTATATATAAAGGTAATCTTTTTTCAGGGACACATGCATTTTTAATTATCACCATAACATTCAAATAGATTTATATATGTTGTTATTGTTGGATTAATGTGTCAGTCTGGATTTATTTTTTGATGCAAATAACTATAATCAACTTTTACAAAATAAAATAATAAAATCCCCTACTGGCTAGAGTATCATGGTATTACTGGGCTTGAAATTATTTACATTATTACATTTCAGATAGACAGTCCCTAGTTTAATTCACCAAGTCATCCTGCTGTTTTGCTGCATTCCCGTATCCAAGCAACCTAAGCCCCTTCCTGAGAGGATTATATAATCAATCGTTACAGTACTCTTTTTTGCTTTAAACAATATCCAGATTTGTATCAGAAAAAGATAAAATGGCACCCAAATGTGTTATCTTATTGTAGGTTATCTCAAGTAAAACGTGTGAACAGTAAAATGGAACCAAATTATTATTTATGCATTAATGTCTATATATCAGGATATATATATCGCAACTATCCTGAATTTGTCAGGACAGTCCCATTTTAGCCCAATGCCTTGCCATCCCCAGTTTATACAATGATGTCCTACAAAGCCAAGCATAGTAGGTCATTAGATACATTTCTATTGGTGTACTCTAATTCAGAGAATATTACCCATGTAATAGTGCTTCAACAATGCTCTGCACAAGGCAGAGCAAAAGGTCAGTCCTGCACACTTTTGCAAACATGCTTTCAATATGAGTACACACCTCACATTCTGATTACATAACCTTCCAATGTTGTGAAATTTGTGCCACACATGGCTTAAAAGAATGGACCTACCCAGAAGTGTACCTATATGGCATCTGGGGTGGAAATATATTTTGTCCCATTGCTCAAATGTAGAAAATGTCACACATACTTACACATTCTTATACACACACACACAGGACATAGATACACACATTAATATACACGTACACAGTATCATACAAACAATTAGATGGGCACATATACACAGTCTCATAAAAAAGCACACATTCATATTCACACACATTCATATTCACACACATTCATATACACACACAGACTCACACGCACATACAGACTCTCACACACACAATTACATAAACACATACACACACTTAATTTTCTTTTTTTTATTTCCACCCTTACTTACTAAGAATAGCAGGAGCTCCAGCCCACCCTCCATTAGTACGCTACTGTGTCTAACCCCTATCTATCTTTAAAAAGTAATTACAAAAGGGAAGCACAATCCTGAAGTGTTCAAGCATAATTATCGTAACCCTCATTTTTTAGAATGCCTACCTTGTTTTGTTTCACAATTTTTCTTTAGCTTTTTTTTTTGTTTTGTTTTTTTATGGCTTGCACCCATGAGCCCACCCATTTCTGTTACTCCCTACCACCCTGCAGTATTTCCCTTTTTTTCATTTTATTGAAGAGTGCATATATACAATACAAGATAGGACACATACACTATTATTTACTAAAGTGAGAATGAAAAGTGAATTTCAAATTTAAGGTCAGAGTAGCAGAACTGAAAGCATAGCTGGCATGGAGAGTTTTTCTGGTTCGGCTATTTTGACCTTAAATTTGAAATTAATTTTGAACTCACCTTGAATTTTCACTTTAGTGACTTACACTGTCAGAAGAGATACAGCCATCAATATCATTATATATACTAGATAAGACAATTCATCATGTACAGGTAAATAATGTTTAATCAGCTTAGAGTCATTTATGTTAATCTGCACATATACAAAAAACTGCATTGACGTAATTTTACTTCAGACTTCACATGCTTCAGATAAACAGTGATCTGCATGGATAATCTTGGTACCGACAATGCACTACTCAAGCTTATTCTGTATTGCAGTACTTCCTTTTTAATCCAAAAATACTGCTGAGCACAATGCCATGATATATTTTCACCAGAATTATAATTAATCTGTTATCTCATGCCTCCCAACTACCCCAATTTTCAGGTCACTTTACTCCACCCTGACTTTGTTCCCTGGTGTGTCACTTTTGGGGACTTCCGGAGAGCTGTCCCTAAAAAGTGCAACTCGAGCGCATCATTAGACTGAGGTCACTAGGACACTGTAGAGAACAGCGAAACAGTGCTTCCTGCATGTCCTGCTTTTATTGGGCAGGCCTGATTAATTGGTAGGCAGCCTGGCATGCATTCATGCCAAGTTGACCTGTAGTAATTTGAGCGTCTCACACCCTTTTAGGGCAAGTCTGTCCCCCTTAAATGAAACCAGTGACTTGATTGCAGGTATGTTAGCTTTCCAGACATCCCAACATGTAAAAACTCATTTAAGGGAGGTGGATGCACGCCCCCACACGCAGCGCCCACCCCCCACTCAGTTACACACAACATATTACAACTATTTACACACACAATTAACACACGGACACATGCACACACCTTGACACATACATACCCACACTGGCACATACACACACACAGAAACACACACAGACACTCAGATACACACACTGGTACACACATACACACAGATACTCACACTGACACACACACACAGATACCCACACTGACACGCACACACTCTGATACCCACACAGGCACACACACAGAAATGCACACACAAAGATACACACACTGGCACATACACACATACATAGATAAACACACTGGCAAAGACACTCAGATACACACACTAGTACATATACACACACACAATCTGACATACACTGCAGTTTCTGGCGTACATACTGCGGACGCAGGGGTCCCAGCTGCGACCCGGTATGTACGCCAGTGCAGCCACATTTTGCCAGCCACTTCTCCTGGGCCCCCCCCCCCCCGAGGCTGGCAGTGGTGTCACTGGGCGGGCACGCGAGGGAGCATTCTCCCCTGAGCGCTCTCTGCCCAGCTCCCTCCCTCCCAGCTCCCTCCCATCACTCCGACTCCGGCATCAGTAAGCGGCGCGCGAGGGAGCTGAACAGGAGGATCAGTGCTCCCTCACCGCCTGCAGGACCGTCCGTGCAGCAGCCCCACTGGACCCCAGAGAAATCTGGAATCCCCTCAGCACTCCCAAAGGTAGGGAGGCTGGGGGATTAAAGGACCACTCTAGGCACCCAGACCACTTCAGCTTAATGAAGTGGTCTGGGTGCCAGGTCCAGCTAGGGTTAACTAATTGTTTTATAAACATAGCAGTTTCAGAGAAACTGCTATGTTTATCAATTAGTTAAGCCTTCCCCTATTTCCTCTAGTGGCTGTCTCACTGACAGCCGCTAGAGGCGCTTGCGTGATTCTCACTGTGAAAATCACAGTGAGAGCACGCAAGCGTCCATAGGAAAGCATTATGAATGCTTTCCTATGTGACCGGCTGAATGCGCGCGCAGCTCTTGCCGCGCGTGCGCATTCAGCCGACGGGGAGGAACGGAGGCGGAGAGGAGGAGGAGAGCTCCCCGCCCAGCGCTGGAAAAAGGTAAGTTTTACCCCTTTTCCCCTTTCCAGAGCCGGGTGGGAGGGGTCCCTGAGGGTGGGGGCAACCTCAGGGCACTCTAGTGCCAGGAAAACGAGTATGCTTTCCTGGCACTAGAGTGGTCCTTTAAATAAAATAAAATAAATGAATGTGTGTGTATGTGTGTTAGTGTTTGCGTGTGTGTGTGTGTGTGTCAGTGAGTGTGTTACTGTGTGTGTGTCTGTTACTGAGTGTGTTAGTTAGTGTGTATCTGTTAGTGTGTGTCTGTTATTGAGTGTGTGTCTGCTAGTGAGTATCAGTGAGTGTGTTACTGTGTGTGTCTGTTACTGAGTGTGTGTGTGTTACTGTGTGTGTGGGTGTGTGTGTCTGTCACTGAGTGTGTTAGTTTGTGTGTGTCTGTTATTGAGTGTCAGTGTGTGTGTGTTAGTGTGTCATTGAGTGTGTGTGCATGTCAGTGAGTGTGTTACTGTGTGTGTCTGTTACTGAGTGTGTTAGTTTGTGTGTGTCTGTTAGTGAGTATGTTTGGTGTCTGTTAGTGAGTGTGTGTTTGTCAGTGAGAGTGTATGTGTATCTGTCTGTCAGTGAGTGTGTATGTATGTCTGTCACTGAGTTTGTGTCTGTCAGTAAATGTGTGTGTCTGTCAGTAAATGTGTGTGTCTGTTAGCTAGTGTGTATGCGTCTGTTCGTGAGAGTGTGTGTGTGTGGTTAAAACTCCTTCAGGACTAACCTTTCTCCTGCGCCAGTCTCCCTTGGCACTGAGGATTTCTCCTCCCCGATTCTCCTCTCAGCTCCGAATGCGCATGCACGGAAAGAGCCGCGCGCGCATTCAAACCGCCCATAGGAAAGCATTACTCACTGCTTTCCTATGGACGTCCAGCGTCTTCTCACTGTGATTTTCAGCGGAAGCGCCTCTAGCGGCTGTCAGTGCTACTAATAGAGGCTGGATTAACCCTCTGAAACTGCTATGTTTTCAGCTGCAGGGCTAAAACTAGAGGGCCCTTCATTGAGCTGAAGTAATCTGAGTGTCTATAGTGGTCCTTTAAGTGTATATGTATCTGCATGCACTGGCGTACATACCGCGGTCGCAGTGGTCACCATTTGTTGAGGCCCCGGCCCGCGCAGAGTAATTTTCGCAACCGGACACCATGGATCGTGTGTATGCCACTAACTGCAGTCCTGTTACCTTACCTTTTGGTGTCTAGGTTGAGACTGATAGGAGTGAGCATCCAGCAGCTCACTCCAGCCTCTACATACTGCCTGCTCTGGTGCTGCATCCAGCTGCCTCCTTTTCCTCCCCCCGAAGCAGTTTTTTTTTCAGCTGGGAGTAAATGACAGCATATCATTTCCTCCCAGCCAGCAGATACTGCAGGGGCCCGGTCAGGCTCTTAAACGGCCGGGCACACGACTGGGGCCCTGTTCAGGATTAATACCCATATGGTGGGTAATGATCAGGGGACATTTATTTAAGGGCATTTATCATTTGTAATATCCTGAAAATCAAACACACACAATCTGACACACATTGTGTGTTAGATTGTGTGTGTTATTTCCGGGATATTACACATGGTGTGCGGGTGTCTGGGAACCTCTTTAAATATGCAGGAGGACTTGGGATGTCTGGCTTGCTACAGTAAAAGATGCCAATTCAACTACCACCCCTCACATTGATGGGAAATTCTCAGTAGTAAAACCTATGATTGACTGAATCAAATACCGGTTTCATGGGGTGTGCTTGAGAGCCTCTCTGTCAGGCCCCCAACAGAGAGGACTATGCAGAGAGCACTGCTGAAGATCTCTCTGCATTGTCCTAATTCCCTTGGTACTGCATGAGCTTGTCTAATGATGTATTTGTGCTTTGCTGCCTGGGGACAGATCCCAGATGTGGGTAATCAGGGAACAAAATCAGGACAGCGGGCCAGGAACCAAACATAGGGATTGTTCCACTGAAATCAGGTCTGTTGGAAAGCCTGTGGCATACCTCCAAGTATCTATAGTTAGGATGGAGGTACCCAAATCCCTCTGTCCCTCTTTCTATTCTATTCTAATGTCCCTCTTTTCTAGCAGCTCCATATTGTTTGTGTATTTGAGTGTATAACAAAGCGCCACAGCAATAAAACTCACAGAAAATGTCAGATACATTGTAATTGTTCTAAATTGCATTGTAATTGCGTTAATTATTAGTAAGTTATCTGGCCACACCGCCTCTCACTAAAATGAAAGGCTCCCTCTTTGTCCATGGGAAACGTTGGGAGGTATGCTGTGATTTTGTAAGAGAATTAAAGGAACACCCTGAGTACAATAACCACTACAGCTCACTATCTGAGCTCACTGGATTAGCCATACTTTTTTCTCGAGACATCTGGCTTCTCCTACAGGAGAACGTCAGATATTGCGCAGGTGACTGGAGGAACTAGGTAGGCTGTGACACTGTGCTAAAACAGTTTGACTGCTGCTCAACCTAACTTGCTGCTGTGATTGCTCTGTGTGAAACGGTAGCAGAACTTGGCAAGTTAAGTAAGCAGCGGTTGACCAGATAACAGTCTGATCTAACCCGATAAAAAAAAAAAAAAAAAAAAAGGACATTTTATTAAAAAATAAATAAATAAATAAATATACGTCACACATTTAAAAATATATATGATTAGGTTAAATTATATGTAATAAATGTTTAAAAAACAAGGAGTGACAGTTTGATGACAGCTCTCCTGTAATATGACTGCTAACATAAACTATGGGTAAGTCAGAAGATGCACTGAAAATATTAATTTACTTGTATACATTGCAGTGTAGCACAATAAGGCATTAAGTACGCATTATTTTTTTTTTAATAAGAAAATATGAAAAAAAATATTATTTTTCTTTAAGCTACCAGGCACATTGAGAGGCGAGGGGACATGTTTAACAATAGTATATTGCTCAGTGCTGTATATCTTATATATAACTGAGACATATATTTTATAGAGTTATGTTATGTAGTACTGTTTTACTGTCACCGTCTTCAAAAATCTCATTAATTTGGACTCTTTAGTAGTAATGCAGCTTTAACATGAGGATGTTGTCATCCCCACATAAAATGTGACAGCTCAGCATATTTGCACACAGAGCTGAGACACAATGTGCCAGGCAGCAGCCTGTCACACACACTTGGTGTGCTGCAAGAGCCCTCTAAAATGCTTCAAGTGTTATTCATGTACATCAAAATGAGGTATTTCCTCTGTTGTCCCTCTTCCCTGCCCTGGTTGACTAGGAGTTCCCAAATCAGTGCTACCTATAGGATCCATGGCAACAGAGAGCTATATTTCATTGAACATGTGATTCAAAAGCCTATAGACTCTAAGCTTGTGTGAGCAGGTCCTCTTCAACCTATCGTTCCTGTTTCAAGTTTTCTTGAAATTGTCCCATTTATAGTTAAATCCCCCCCTCTCATAATATTTTAAAGCGCTACGGAATCTGTTGACGCTATATAAATGGCAAGAATTTTTTCATTTTTTTTTCATTTTGCCTCCATACTGTGTAATGATGGTTCTCGTCTAGTATGGATAAGCTCCTTGACACACAACATATGCTTATTTGCCCTAACTGCATACCATAACTTGGGCATGCATATATTTTAGGAAGCTGTTTGATAATTAGTCAATTAGTTCTTTTAACACATCATGATGATGAATATTGTAATGAAGTAATTGGAGATAGATCTCTTGTGCCGTGGGAATCCATGGGAACTAATTTCCTTTACTTTATTTGTTTAAGTGCCCTATTGTACTTTTAATGATATAACGTTGACTTGCATATTAAATATTTTTATGAAAAATTTAAAGAAATGTTCATATCTACTTTTTTTCTAATTTTGTTCAACGTTACCTTATTTATTCCAGAGCACTATATTACCAGCAAACCATGTTTATTTGATACGTGTACACATTAAATAAATATATCCCATAAATGTTCAGCTAAAATATTAATTACACTTTTTATATTTTATGGTGCGTGAGTGATAGAGATATGTGTGGAAAAACTTCCCAAAGGGGCTGAATTTCCTGGCCCTGAATAGGGTTAATAAAACCCAAACTATTTAGATCTTCATAAAGGTAGTGATAAAGCCTTGCATTATATATGACTGATAAATTAGGTATTTTAAAACGATTCTCTGAAATTTTTAAACTATAAATGACAGAACCTGGTATACAAGAATAAGGCAAAGAAGGCATTTGTCTGGAGCATCAGCTCAAGAGGGCATTCCATAGCCCTATTTGCCAGTAAACAGATCAAATCTTTCCCCTGACGTGTCCAGCTCATTAGTGCTGCAAGGGAACTTTTAGCCCCATGAAGAAAAGCACAGCTTAGCCGAAGGGGTCCTTGACAGGGCTTGGAGGCTGGCTTAGGGGGAGCCTGATGGTGATTGGTGGGTTAGAGCTTAGGGGTTGGGCTGATATAAATGTTGTCCATTTTAGAAATCCCCATTACTAATTTGACTTACCAGGCTGAGTTGGTCCCTCCCTCCCTTTAGGTATGGGTTAAGTCTTGCCCATTTGGTCACAGCAGTGGGCTGGTATAAGGAAGGTTAAGGGGGTAACAGGCCTGCTTAGGGAAGAGAAAAGCAAGAGTTGTTAGTTGGCTGATTAATATGGTTGGTTACCTTTTGGTAAGATGTTGGTGGGTTTTGAGCTCGTTGGTAGCTCAGAACCCGGGTGGTGTAGGGGTATCAAGGTATACCCCTGCCAGAATCAGGTGGAAAATGTTGGATCTTACTTATGTTATATTTACGTGTTGTTATATTATGTTATGTTATATATTATGGGTCATTGCCTTGTGATTTGATATGTGGGGAAGTGATAATGTTGGATGGCTGAGGATTTGGGGTTTGGCAATGACTTCAAAAACTTATTTATGTTATTGTTATTATTATTATTGTTATTATTATTATTATCATGATTATAATAAAATTAAAGCTGTGAACATATTGACCCATACCTAAGAGTATCAGTGTTTTATTAGGGGTGGGTTGGTATAAGGTAGTAGACAGCTCCTCCTGCCCATATGGAGACAATGCACCTGCCATGTGGTCTACACCTCCAGTGGGTGCAGATCAATGTCAGTGCTCCCTTGGGATACAGCAATTGCTAGTGAATGAGAGCATTGATTATCAGTTGTCACATTAGTACTACCCCAGCAGATGAATTCATAAAAGCTCATTTAATAAGAGGTATCAATCTGCACTTGCCATATGTGGGGGATTCATGCTCTCAACCTGCCTAGAGGTATACAATAGAGATCCTTACAGATGGGGTGATAAGTCGTTGCCCCCTCACACCAAACTTGGAGCTCACTGCATATATGTAGAGCTCCCTTCACGCAGATAAAACCCCCAGAAACGGACAACAAATAAAAATGAGACTAGAGAAAGGATGGAGATTGGCAGAGGGAAAAATTTAGGAAGGTGAGAGAGATTACAAAAAAATTCTCTGAAAAATGAGGTGGAACATGAAAAGATGGCAAACATTTTGGTCCTGCCTTGATAATTATTTATTTTTATAAAAACTGTAAATGAAAAGGTTAAAAAAAGAATAATCTAATTGCATATACTTGGATTCTGATGTATAAGCCAGACCTTTCATTTTGTTTTAATGTCATCTTTCTTTTAAAATAAAAATGTTACTAGACTCATAATGTGAAAATTCATCTTTTTCAGATGTGGGGGGTCTAACAGAAAAAGGTAGATGATAGACAGATACATAAAGTGATGTTGATAATGCTTTCCCCACTATTTTTTGACAATCCGTAATGTGCTCACAGAGTGAGTACCCATATGTTCTCTGGTTGTCATCGCAATAATTCTGCCATCCATTCCAGCAGTGTGGGAGTGCAGGAAACATATTTCGCTTTAGGAATAACTCAACAGCCATCACTGTGTGTGACATGCTGTATCCAATGTCTTGGTTGATGACACAGTGCCAGGTTTTAATGCTTCATTCTTACACATTTCTTTTTTTTTTGCCTTAGGGGGTCTCTTCCCAAATCAGCAGTCCCAGGAACATGCCGCCTTCCGTTTTGCTCTGTCCCAGTTGATGGAACCCCCAAAGTTGTTACCCCAAATCGACATTGTGAACATCAGTGACAGTTTTGAAATGACCTACACCTGTAAGTGAGACCTGATTATGCAGGAATTCTGTGTGTGTAAATTTATTGTACATTGTAGCTTTATATTCATGTTTCTGTAGATAAATACATAAATAGATGCACTTTAATTTTTTTTAATCTGCAAAGTGAAAGATCATATTAAAAAAAATAATAAAAATACAATACATTTATACAAACGAAAATGTGCAATTTTAGTAAATTGGTTGGAAAAATGTGTGCAATGTGTATAATTATCCGAATGTACATATATTCAGAGTATCCACAAAGTTATTACTTGTCAGTTCAATGGAACACATTAATCCTTGTGTACAGATTTACAAAATTGAGGTTGACTTTCAGGGGATAAATCGCCGGTGTGAAAGCTACAGTTCGCCACTCACTATCTCAATTCACAATTCATGAAACGCGAAATACATACTTCATGAAACGCGTAAGGCTGAGATTTAAATTCCAGGAGTTAAATTGAAAGACTCAAGGCTGGACGCTAGCGGCAATTGGAACACACGCCGAACTTGCATTAAGCTCCGAACATTCTCTTCTCACTTTCATACTTCAGCTCCTATCACGCAGTGCAGGCAGAGCAGCAAATTGAGATAGTGAGTGTTGAACTACAGCTTCTACACTGGGGATTTTCCCCCTGAAAGCACACAAGCCAGATCGCTTGCTACATTTATATCCCATCATATTATTATTCCCTATTTCTAAATATTGAAAGTCTGAACTTTTATGGACTTGTAGATATTGATATGTAGATTCTTATTTCACCCATTTTTAGACTTGTATTTATTGTATGTATCATATCCAGGGTTGTATTTATTCTCATTTTTATTAATTTTATTATTGGCCTGAAAATAGGCTCCTGGTCATCTTTCCACCTTGATGGAAAACTGGTTTATCACTGATATATTATAATATTTCGTGTTAATTTGTTGTGATTTATTTCTATGAAAGATTATCACTTTCTGCAGCCCTTATAATATTTAAAAATTGTAAATCAATGGCCCATTTGAATTAGTAACCCCCAAGTTTAAGGACCACGTCGTGGAGCAAAAGGCTATCTTGACAGGGTTGATAGTAACTTGGAACAGGCCATATAAAAGGAGGGGGTTTTCTGTGTATGGGTGTGACTGAGTTGGGAAGTGGTTCTGATGCAAGCATGTACAAGATAGGTAAAATGGGGCTGTCTTATCTTATTCTATTAGGCAGGGACAATCTAGGAGAAATAAAACCTAAAGACATTGCTATGTATTAGCTGTAATGCTTGAATTGTTTTCATAGGGAAATTGAAATGTGTAATATTGATGTTAAAAAGGACTATTTGAAACAATAAAAAAAAACTTTGGCACCAAGAGCAAGGAGGATTCCATCCTTAATTTGCAAACACCAGTTATGAAGACTGCGTACAATTTATCTGGTGTTGTTTAGGCCTTGTCAGACCTTAATTGTTCAGCTTGCTGAAGTGCCTTATGTGTGAGGAGTATACACTTTATAAATGAACCATTTTACATCCCTAGGCTGTCAATCAGATAACCAGTCCTGTTACTTGCCTTGCAGAGACTTCTCATTGCATTGGGAAGTCTGTGATTGGACAGACACAGCAAGTCTGAGTTAGAAGGGTATGTCTTGCAGAGTTTTTAGCCAAGAGATCTGCAGTGTTTGCAAGATGTTTTTATAAATGAAAACAAAAACAAGTCCAAGGTAAATTATATTTAACCCCTTAAGGACAGAGCTTCAGAAGCTTGTCTTTCACTTAATGACAATGGCATTTTTTGCTATTTGCGTTCAACTGCAATTTGCATTTTACTAATTTATTGCACCGACACATATTATATACCGTTTTTTAAAGGACAGAAAGGGCTTTAATTTGATGTAACACATATATATATAAATGCTTATTTATTATAAAAAAAATACAGAAATATGCAAAAAAATGAATTTTTGTGTGTTTTTTTTGACAGTTTTTGCAATAATAATGTGTACATAATTAGTGCAGGTTAAGGAAAGTAATTAAAAATAAATTCATTTAGTTGTTCTGAATTACAGAATATATAATGTGTCTGGGATTTTAAGTTTTTTTTGGTAGTTACAGGTCACAAAGCACAAGGAGTAAAATAAACTTTTTATGTGGAGCGATTTTAGAATTTGGTATGTTTGTCTTGTAAGCCTAATAGCCATAAAAGAAAACAAAATTGCCACACAAAAGTATATATTTATATAAAGTAAACACCACAGGCTATTTACCTAAGGTTGTTTTGACACTTTCTACGTAGCCATTTTACCGCCAACCTCTGGTAAATATTGGAGTAAAATTGTGTTTTTTGGGGGTTTTCGCACACAAACTTATAACAAAGAACTTCTCATGTGTATTTTGTAAAGTTGGTGTGTGCTATTCCTGTACAAAGTTTTATTATGTGTTCAGTTACTTCTGCTGAGTACAACGGTACCCCCATTGTATGTCTTTGGCACTATTTCGTGAAGCTACAGTGCCATATAGGAGACCTGTCCTTTTCAGTATTCACAGTAGAATTTTGAGAGACGGATTTAATGAGCCTATGCTTCCATTTGGGGTATTATAGTAGTTTGACTGTTCAAAAAAACCCCACAAAGGCCTACCATTTGTAAAAGTAGACACTCCAGGGTATCTCATAAGGTGCATATTGTGCCTTAACATGCCCCCATTTTTTTACCATTACATGCCAAAGTATGTGGTAAAAAATAATTTTGTGCATTTTTTACATACGGATTGCATTTTTGCTGGGCATTTTGTATATTTCATGTGTGCCACTAAGTTCAAACCCCCCAAATTATGCTCAGCTAAGTCTTCTGAGTAAAAGGACACCCCCATTGTATGTCTATGGCACTATTTCGTGAAGCTACAGTGCCATACAGGAGACCTGTCCTTTTCAGTATTCACAGTAGAATTTTGAGAGACGGATTTAATGAGCCTATGCTTCCATTTGGGATATTATAACAGTTTGACTGTTCAAAAACACCCCACAAAGGCCTACCATTTGTAAAAGAAGACACTCCAGGGTATCTCATAAGGTGCATATTGTGCCTTAACATGCCCCCATTTTTTTACCATTACATGCCAAAGTATGTGGTAAAAAATAATTTTGTGCATTTTTTACATACGGATTGCATTTTTGCTGGGCATTTTGTATATTTCATGTGTGCCACTAAGTTCAAACCCCCCAAATTATGCTCAGCTAAGTCTTCTGAGTAAAAGGACACCCCCATTGTATGTCTATGGCACTATTTCGTGAAGCTACAGTGCCATACAGGAGACCTGTCCTTTTCAGTATTCACAGTAGAATTTTGAGAGACGGATTTAATGAGCCTATGCTTCCATTTGGGATATTATAACAGTTTGACTGTTCAAAAACACCCCACAAAGGCCTACCATTTGTAAAAGAAGACACTCCAGGGTATCTCATGGCACTATTTTGTGAAGCTACAGTGCCATATAGGAGACCAAGCCATATCAGTTTTGAACGAACTTTGAATTTTGACGCCGGGCCTATGTGCAATTTCCAAGCATCTTTGCAGGTTTTAAATTCAAACTACCCCACAAAGGCCTACCATTTCTTAAAGTAGACACCCCAGGGTATTTCAAAAGGCATATTTTGAACCTTAGTGTGGGATCATTTTTCCGCTAGCGTGTACCAGGTGTAGTGGTTATAAGCGTTTTTTTTCTGCCTTTTTGACACACAAAGTGAGTTTGCACAGTATATTTTGCAAACCATATGTGTACTACCACTGTATAATACTTCATATTTTGCTCAGCTATGTCTGCTGAGTACAAAAATACCCCAGTATGTACCTTTGCCAGGTATATGTGGACATCGGAGGGGCACATTTGGGACACAGCCATTCCATTTTTTTCACATTTTGAATTTTTACGCTGTGCCCATGTCCCATTTTAGAGTATTTTACCAGGCTATATAATCCAAATACCCCATAAAGCCATACCATTTCTTAAAGAAGACATCCCAGGGTATTTCAAAAGGCATATTTTGAACCTTAGCGTGGGATCATTTTTCCGCTAGCGTGTACCAGGTGTAGTGGTAATAAGCGTTTTTTCTGCCTTTTTGACACACAAAGTGAGTTTGCACAGTATATTTTGCAAACCTTATGTGTACTACCACTGTATAATACTTCATATGTTGCTCAGCTATGTCTGCTGAGTACAAAAATACCCCAGTATGTACCTTTGCCAGGTATATGTGGACATCGGAGGGGCACATTTGGGACACAGCCATTCCATTTTTTTCACATTTTGAATTTTTACGCTGTGCCCATGTCCCATTTTAGAGTATTTTACCAGGCTATATAATCCAAATACCCCATAAAGCCATACCATTTCTTAAAGAAGACATCCCAGGGTATTTCAAAAGGCATATTTTGAACCTTAGCGTGGGATCATTTTTCCGCTAGCG
This sequence comes from Pelobates fuscus, assembly GCF_036172605.1. NCBI lineage: Eukaryota > Metazoa > Chordata > Amphibia > Anura > Pelobatidae > Pelobates > Pelobates fuscus. Next base: position 191,294,291 of record NC_086319.1, on the reverse strand, counting down.
TGTACCAGGTGTAGTGGTAATAAGCGTTTTTTCTGCCTTTTTGACACACAAAGTGAGTTTGCACAGTATATTTTGCAAACCTTATGTGTACTACCACTGTATAATACTTCATATGTTGCTCAGCTATGTCTGCTGAGTACAAAAATACCCCCGTATGTACCTTTGCCAGGTATATGTGGACATCGGAGGGGCACATTTGGGACACAGCCATTCCATTTTTTTCAAACTTTAAATTTTTACGCTGTGCCCATGTCCCATTTTAGAGTATTTTACCAGGCTATATAAACCAAATACCCCATAAAGCCATACCATTTCTTAAAGAAGACATCCCAGGGTATTTCAAAAGGCATATTTTGAACCTTAGCGTGGGATCATTTTTCCGCTAGCTTGTACCAGGTGTAGTGGTAATGAGCGTTATTAAATGTATTTTTTTACTTTTTAAAACTTTTTTTACTTTTTAAAACTATTTTTTCAACTTTTGTTTTGATTATTCATTTTTTTTAAGTTTCCTAAACTTTCGTAAAACTTTTTTTTACAGATTTAACATTTTTCTAAGCTTTTTTTTTTACGTTAACCCCTAACTAGCAGTAAGCAGCACTAACAGTAAATTCCCCATTTTCCCATAACTCCCACCCACCCCAGCTAGCAAAATATTTAATTATACAATATTTAAATTAGTTAATTAAATACATTTAACCCCTGAGGGTTAAAAAATAAATAAAAGTTAATCGTCAGGGGTTAAAAAAAAAATTAGAACAGTATAATACTGTGATCTGTATTTTGATCACTGTAGGCAGTGATCGACTGGCAGGGAAGGGGTTAATTTTTATTTGGACTGGGTAAAGGGTTTATTTTTTTAAATTTTTTACTTAAACGTTATTAAAACTTTTTTTTTAACTTAATTTTTTAACTTTTTAAAGCTTATTTTTAAACTTTTTTTAATGTTAACCCCTAGTTAGCGTAATACTAAATCCCCCAATTCCCTACTAACTTCCACCCTCCCCAGCTAGCTAAATTTATAATTTTAAAATATTTAAATTAATTAATAAAATAAATTGAACCCCTGAGGGTTAAAAAAAAAAGAATTAACCCTCAGGGGTTAAAAAAAAAATCAGATCTTAGTAAAATGTAATCCCTGCCAATTGATCACTGTAGTCAGTGATCAATTGGCAGGGAAGGGGTTAATTTTTTATTAAAATGGGTAAAGGGGGGGTAAAGGGGGGTGGGATTTTAATTTTACTATTTTTTTTTTCCACCAGGGGGCAGGATCACTGAAGATCCGTCTCCCTGCACTTCACACAGAACCAGGAAGTGCAGGGAGGCGGAGGTGAGTATAGAGAGCACATGTGCCCGCTCAGACATGCTGTCAGAGCGGGCACATGTACTGGGGCAGCCCGATCCGGTGCTCCCGGTCTGCCTCTAATGCAGAGGCAGACCGGAGCACCATTAACCCCACGATCGCCGCGATTGCGGCGATCTGGGGTTAATTTTAACGGGTGACGGACGAGGTCCGTCACTCGTCATTAACGCATTCCCCTGAGTGACGGACCTCGTCCGTCACTCGTCGTTAAGGGGTTAAAAGGTCACTTTACCCATTTGTATCTAATTTTTTTTATTTAGTTAAAAAGCATTTCTGAGCATTATGCACTAGAGCCACGCCCCCAACTTTATAAACCGATTAAAGAATGAACTTACCTGGAATCCAAGCTCCCCCCCGATGGATTCCACTCCGATGTTCGACATCACTGCTGCCTGTTTGTGGTCCAATGAAATGCTTCAGAAAGAGAAAAATTACTATCAATACAATAGAGTGCTCTGAGGGAAGGAGTGAAGTGAAATTAAAGGCTGCAAGGGAGTGGCTCATTATGCCTGCCAGCGTGCTGTGTCACATGCTGAGCTAAGTCATGTGAGCTGGGGGTGTAAATAGCCTCCGGCACAAAGCTCAGATTACTCTGTATGTACAGTTTTTCAAGTACAAATGCTGAACATACAGATTCTTACCACCATGCTTCTTAAAGCAGATGTGGTCATGCTAGTTGGAGTTATACTTTAACTAACAGAATGCCAGGAGGGAAATAAGCTGTTGTGGTAAACAAACATAATAAGTAATGGTTTAAAGGGACACTATAGGCAAGAAAACAACTTTAGTTTAATGAAGCAGATCATGCCCCTGCAGTTTCACTGCTTAATTCTTTGCCATTTAGGAGTTAAGTTACTTTGTTTGTGTAGGCCTAGGCACACCTCCCTACATGTGACTTACACAACCTTCCTAAACACTTCCTGATAAAGTCATCTAATGTTTACACTTCCCTTATTGGAAATGCTGTTTAAGTTAGAATTTCGTATCTCCCACTTTGTTAGAGTGCAAGAAACTGCAGGAGTCCCCTGTATGTAATTAAAGTTCAATTTACAGAGCATGTCGATTTACAGAGCATGAGATAAAAACTTTTAAAGTGAATTACATCTAAAACCATTTTGTTTACATGCAGGTTGTGTGAGTCACAGCCAGGGGGTGGTGGCTAGGGCTGCATAAACCGAATGAAAAGTGAATTAACGTATAAATGGTAGTGAATTGAGCAGTGAAATTTTGGGTGCATGATCTACACACCAAAACTGCTACATAAAGCTAAACTTGTTTTGGTGACTATAGTGTCCCTTTAATTTACATGTAGATGAGAAACATTCTTACTTGTTAGTAAATCCATCAGATTTGCCAACATTTTGGGCAGTGAAGAGATTTATATTCATATCTCCCTGAGTGTGCATTAGGATATTTAAGTTATTTTCACTTCACTTAACTATGAGCAATAGGACTGCCTCCTACAGCCGGTATGAACTCACAGTTGAGTTATTATTTTGTGATAACCTGTGTATTGGGGACAGAGGGACATGGTGGTTACCAAGGAAAAAGTGTAAGATAGTTTTGAAAAAAAACAATACATTTTAGCTATGATAGAGAATGACTTTGAGGGAGGAACATTATGAATTTAAAAGAAACAAAAATGCAATTTCGCATTTATAAAAAGTATTTTTCTGTAACCCAGGACATTAAATTGAGCGAAAACTCAATCAATACTGCTTAAGTGCTAAAAGCTAGAAAAAATATTTTGAACTAAGAACAAGAGTTTCCATTAATCCTTTATATAGCTATGCGATGGCCTATGTGGTTCCTAAACCCTAAATAAATGTCTTAAATTACTCACACAGAACACCAATCAATGAGTCATTTGTCTAATCTTAAATAGCATAATGCAGCATATAACAATGTACAATAAAAGTAATCATTTTTTTGCCAGTTTTATCATGTACATCTGAAATTTATTGTGACTTATTGAATTGCTGCACTTTTTGATGGCTTGTCAATGAAGTAAACAGTGCAGATTACCATAGACATGATGCATTTTAATTAAAACAAGTCAGTTTGTCTAGATAGATTTTCTACCTCCCACTGAAGTAAATGGTTTGCTCTACATTACCAAAAATCTATTCCAGTCCTTCTCCGTAGAGAGGTATAATTTAAAATGGCTCCAATGAAAAACACAATACAATATCTGTCATTTTTACTTTGTATACTGTCTTTCAGAAGACATGAGCAGAAAGCTAGGCAGCCAAATTGCATATTAAGGCTTGCCTACTTGTATTTCAGACACAAGATGGTTTCATTTTAGCCAGCAGTGTAAGTTCAGAAATGTTCTGCAGTAAAATTCTGCAAGAGTAAAATAAAATGATTGTAAATATTGCTGAAGTGGCAAATGTAACACCATATTAAACATTTAATACTTAAACTATGTGCTGAGAAAGGGGTGCTACGGAAAACAAAATATTGAATTCAACCTCTTTTCATTAATTCATTACATTTAATGTAATGAATAATTAATTCATATTATGGTTAACCCCTTAAGGACCAAACTTCTGGAATAAAAGGGAATTATGACATGTCACACATGTCATGTGGATATAGACAAAAATGGGATACAGCTGAATAACTAGAAAAAAAAGAATATATAGCACATAGTGAAGTACATTAACAATAATTGGATTTAACCCACAAAGATTGCACTCACGAGATGGTGAAGGGTAATGCGCCTTTAAGCCCACAATGGGCTGAAATGGTATTTGCCTTCCACGGATAGGTTGCTCTGTCTTTCACAGGAAATGGAAGAATGCCAGTTGAAATGTAAAGAAATTTTTTTTTCTTTATTCAAAAGGCAATAAATAGCCTTGAAAAATTCAATCAGTAAAATTTTAAAAATAACTGCAATCTAACGCGTTTCGTCCAAACAACTTGGACTTCATCAGAGAAAATTCTGCAGTTTAAACAATCACATAAAATACAAAGCATGCATAATCCCACCCCCAACAGAGTCCCTTAACCCCTTAAGACCGCAGCCAAATGTACAAGTTGTGATCCAAAAAAAACGTAAACAAAACCTGGCATTTGCGCTATATGTCTGTCCAACCGTAATTCACCTCTTTCATATTAAATGCACCCACACTTATTATATATCATTTTATTCAGGGGGAACAGGGCTTTCATTTAACATCAAATATTTAGGTATGGAACATAACTTAATATGATTACAATATAAAAAAATGAGAGAAAATACGATTTTTTTACATTTTCTTTGTTCTATGTGACATTCTAACTGTGAATGTCATAATACTGTTTGCTTTTACTGCAATAAAATACACATATTTGTATTCAGCGATGTCTCACGTGTAAAACAGTACCCCCTATGTACAGGTTTTATGGTGTTTTGGGAAGTTACAGGGTCAAATAAAGCATGTTACACTTTTCAGTTTTTTCACATTGAAATTTGCCAGTTTGGTTACGTTGCCTTTGAGACTGTATGGTAGCCCAGGAATGAGAATTACCCCCATGATGGCATACCATTTGCAAAAGTAGACAACCCAAGGTATTGCAAATGGGGTATGTCCAGTCTTTTTTAGTAGCCACTTGGTCACAAACACTAGCCAAAGTTAACGTTAATATTTGTTTGTGTGTGAAAAATGCAAAAAACGAATTTGAAAGCCAATTTTGGCCAGTGTTTGTGACTAAGTGGCTACTAAAAAAGACTGAACATACCCCATTTCCAATACCTTGGGTTGTCTACTTTTGCAAATGGTATGCCATTATGGAGGTAATTCTTATTTCTGGGCTACTAAACGGTCTCAAAGCCAACGTAACCAATCTGGCGAATTTCATTGTGAAAAAACTGAAACGCAAGCCTTATGTTTGACTCTGTAACTTTTGAAAACACCCTAAACCTGTACATGAGGGGTAATGTTATACTCAGGAGACTTTGCTGAACACAAATATTTGTGTTTCAAAACAGTAAAAAGTATTACAGCAAAAATATCGTCAGTGTAAGTGCCGTTTGTGTGCGAAAAATGCAATAAATTTCACTTTCCCTGACGATATCATTGTTGTAATACATTTTACGGGTTTGAAACACAAATATTTGTGTTCAGCGATGTCTCCCGAGTAAAACAGTACCCCCCATGTACAGGTTTTATAGTGTCTTGGAAAGTTATAGGGTTAAATATAGTGCTAGCAAATTAAATTCCCTATACTTTCGGCCTGGGTTGTTAGGCAGGTCCCGCTAATTGTAATTAATTAGGATACCTAATTATGTAAAATTATTACATAAATATATATGTAAAATTATTATATATCCACGTGTGTGGATATATATATGTATATATATATGTATATAATTTTTTTACAATTATTTTTATTTATATATAAGTATACATATAGTGATGTATACGTATATACTTAGGTATATACATATATATATTATTTCGTTCTACGTGTATTTTGATATCAATATATATATATATATATTAATATCAAAATACAGTTAGAACGAAATTACACACATATATATATTTTTAATTATTTTTTTTAAATTTTTTAATTTTTTTTTTTAACGTATTTATATTTTTTATTATAAAATATATATATATATATATAATTATAATTATGTATATATTTAATCAATATCCTTCTATGTGTATTTTGATATTAATATATATATATATATAATTATATATATATAAATATTAAAATACACTTAGTGTGTGTGTATATATATATATATATATATATATATATATATACTTAGATCATATATATAATATATATATAAATGATCTAAGTATATTTGATGTGTAACCGTAATTTATTTATTTTTTTAACTAATATTTTATTTTTATTACAGGAGAGGGGCAGAGACAGTGTCAGCCAGTGATTTTACATCACTGGCTGATGACACACAGGATCAGTGATCACAGTGACAAGCTGTCACTGTGATCACCTCCTGCAGATCACGGTAATTGGCCACAGGGGGAGTGCCTGGGTGGCCAGGCATGCCCCCCACCGTGATCTGCAGGGGGATCCTGCCTGGAGTTACTATGGGTCAGCCAATAGGCTGACACATAGTAACTCTGATCGCAGTGACAGGCTGTCACTGCGATCAGATCGCAGGGAGAGGCTGTCTCTGCATTCAGATCACAGAGACAGCCTCTCACTGCGATCATACTCTGCAGATCGCGGTCACTGACCGCAGGGGGACTGCCTGGGGGGCCAGGCATGTCCCCCGACCGCGATCTGCAGATTAAAAATGCCGCGGCTCCATGTGTCAGCCGATTTTAAAATCGGCTGACACATGGTAAATACCGATCGCAGTGACAGCCTGTCACTGCGATCGGAAGCTGCAGACCGCGGTCCCCAGGCACAGGGGGGCTGCCTGGGGGGCCAGGAATGCCCCCCGACCGCGATCTGCAGCGGCCATGTGCCGCCGGCCACATGGGGGGTAAGACCGCCCAGGACGTACTATGCCGTCCTGCGGCGTTTAGAGCCGCCCAAATAAGGACGGCATAGTACGTCCTGCGGTCTTAAGGGGTTAAATACAACCAGTCCGTGTGTTGATTGGAGAATTCTCTCCTGGAACCACTTCTCCCATCAGGGTATATTGCCTCAGATGGCTCTCATTCTGTAATTTCGCGGCAAAAAGACATAGCCGTTTTTCGTCCGTCTAGTTCATCTAGATTTGCGTTCCAAATGTCCGTTTCCGGTTGCGTTCCATGCGCATACTTCCGGTTGCGGACGGCGACGTACGTCGTGACGTCAACGTTGCGTTCCAAATGCGGCATATGCGTTCCAAGCATGGAACAGCCACTCGAGTAGTTAAATGACTGAAAATAATCTCAAAATAATCGCAATTAGTCATCAGACTTTCAAATTAAAAGTAAAAACTTATAAATAACAAAGAGATACATCATCATCCAATAGAGCTGTAGGACTTTCATCTTCTGCCAATTGCTATAGTATAAATATATACATGGACTACAAAAAATATATATAATAAGAAAAATATATATATATAAAAAAAAAAAAAAATACTATATGTATACAATTAAATAAATAAATAATTAAATAAAGAATAAATATCAATATGAATAAAATAAAATGAACTAGAAATAAACCAAAAATAAATAAATACAATTAAATAAAAATAGAATAAAATAAAAAATAAATATAAAAATAAAAAAGAAAAGAAAAATAATAATAAAAGAAAAAGTATAAACAAAATTATATAATAAAAAAATATAGTAATAATAATAAAAAATAAAAAATAATAAACAGTTAAATAAAATGAAGTAAAAATAAATATAAATAAAATTAAAATTAAAATTTAAATTAAAATTAAAATTAAAATTAAAAATACATTTACATTTCAACTGGCATTCTTCCATTTCCTGTGAAAGACAGAGCAACCTATCCGTGGAAGGCAAATACCATTTCAGCCCATTGTGGGCTTAAAGGCGCATTACCCTTCACCATCTCGTGAGTGCAATCTTTGTGGGTTAAATCCAATTATTGTTAATGTACTTCACTATGTGCTATATATTCTTTTTTTTCTAGTTATTCAGCTGTATCCCATTTTTGTCTATATCCATATCTATATTTGAGGTTCGTTTGGGGGAAACCTCTTGGGAAGCTGTATCCATCTTATACGCAGTTAAGTACCTCTGCATATTCCTACCATTGAGTTGGTTAGGTGTACTTGTGTATATATATTTTTGTGTGCATTTTTTCTTTTTCATACATACACATGTCATGTGTCCTTAAGGGGTTAAAGAACCTGTGGCCAGGAACTGAGCCAAACATCTTTGATGTCTAAATTGGGATTCTGGTGTCTTTGAATGAAATAACATGTGTGCATGACATACTGGAAGGCTTGTACAAACCTGACGCAATCAAAAGAAAAATTGTAGATCCAAAGAGTGTGTGAAAGAAATTGCAATATTGAGTGTTCCATCTAAATTGCTAATTGACATTCAAAAATCCGAGAATAATGTGAATAGAATTGCGCTACTGTAATATATACTCTATAAAGTCAGACATATTAAATAATACTTGCACAAAAGAACATTTTTTAAAAGAACATATTACTATGTGGCCAGGATGAGGTTCTAATTTAAAAATATATATTATTTACTCTTAATTTATTAGGAAATGACTCATAACTTTATTAGTTATGTATTATTTATTATTATTTACATATTCTGTGGCTAAACCGTATGTACATTACCAAGTACTTTTTGTTGTAAAAATATTAGCATACAATTTATTGGAAACAAAAGGATGAAAAGCTAACACATAAATGTAGAATAACAGCAATTCTATGCATAGTCTGTTTAAAAAAATGTAAAAAAATATAAATGATGTAAAGTACGACAGAAAACTCTTCATAAGAGACTGAAAGTTATTTAGTTATTCATGGGTTGGGCTCTTTTGTTTTTTTTTGTTTTTTTAGGAAGGTGGTTTCATAAATATCCCAAGAAACTGTAAAAAAGAATGCCTTTATAAAGGCTTCTCTTTGTTTTAAAAAAATATAAGCTGTGTGTTACAATGTTTGTGTTCCCTAGGTCATAGATGAAAATGAGAGAAAAACTTGAAGAACAATACAAAACATTTTAGCTGCTGTCCTCTCCAGTACTCTAAGTACTCCATCAATATCCTTCTAAGGAGGAGTTTATGGGATATTTGAGAGGAATATTTTGGGGGCAGGGCATTATGTATTCTACATATGCTCTGATGATGTCACTGGTCTTGATTTATTGTTATTTAGTATAGAGTTGTCTTCCCCCTTCTTGGTTAAATGAAACTGTGAATATAACATTTAGTTGATATAAAGAGGGGACAAAAAGGTGCCATCATTTTAAGTATTGCAATCAATTTAAGCTAGACAGCCTCCTACTTGGCCAGCTAACTGTGTCAGACTTGTAGTATGAAACCCAGAACGCAGTCCTCACTGAGGTAAAGATAGTATGTAAATCAAGTTGAAGGCAAACAACCCAGAAAGGGACTCAGGCAGAGGCAAGGTCAAGACAGTCCAAAGGTCAGAAATCCAGACGGGAAGGTTCAGGAGCTATAAGATAAGCCAAAGGTCAGGTATCCAGTAAAAGGAGAACAAAGTAAGCCAAGAGTACACTGAAAAATGCACAGAACAAATGAGCAATGATTTCTCAGCTGTTCTGTGTTTAAACAGGGCGTCTATTAGAAACCAATACGCATTTGGCATGTCTCTGTAATGCCCCTGTACTATAGCGTCTATCCCGGAGCTTGGGGTTGCCAAGAAAACCAAGGGAGGATGCCGTGCCTGTAGTTGCACCCACTGGGTTGTGCTTGTCTAGAACCTACACATCATCCTCCTGTTTTGTATTGCCAGGGAGACTTAATGTGTGTTAGTTCAGAGGTCATGGGTCGCTCCTTTTGATCCTTTTTGTTCACCTCCATGCGGCTTGGAGATATCACCAGAGCAGCAAGGGAGCTTGGGTAAGTCATGACAAACTGATTTAAAAGTACAGCCATGAATCTCCAACTATGGCCTTGGTTAATTATTTTTGCATACACTTTTAAAATTATTTTTTTTCTCCAATAAATTAAAATATAAAAAATATATCATATATAAAAAATATATCAATATATGAAATATATCAAAATATTTTTCAAAATATTAAAGCGTTTGCAAACCCAACTGCAAATGGCAATATTATACCTGAATTTTATTTTATAGGTAATCAAACCATAACAACGTTTGTTAGGGCAATTGTTAAAAAAATAAGACCAACTGGAGTTTATTCACTTAACAGTGAATTGTGAAACAAACTTGTTCATTTTTAACATGAAAATAGTCGGATGCGGACTATTGGTGATATAAGTAAATTAAATATTTTTTTTAGCTCTGTTACATTTCCCACATTTAATTACATATTCTTTCATCTGTAATCTTCCATGAGTAAATCACATCTATGAACTTGAGTGTGCACTGCATTTTTAAAAGGCACTAAACCTGTTGAAATTTAGTATTCTTGTATATGAGATATTGATTACTGTTAGCATGGATATGTAAATACCCTTAGAAATTATTTCAACAGCTCTAGAGAAAAGGATTTATCTATTGATCCAATCCTTCTACTCTCTTTCCTCCAGATTCCTGCCTTTTGGTCATTTTTATTCTCTATATTGACTTTCTCATGTCATTTTTTTTCTGCTTAAGACTCTTGTTAATGTATGCATAAAATTCTGTGAAAAAAATGTCAATTCTCCATTGAGGGAGGAATTAATTCCTGTATCTTAATTTCGTAACCGATATTGCAAAGTATGGTGACACTATGACCCGAGAGAAGAAATTCATGATGTTTTACTTCATTCCTTAGAGGCTTGTGATGTGAATCTGCATTATAGCCTTTACAGAAAATGTAGATTGCCCTCATTATTCATTTTATTCATTTTATTATCCACCTGTGCTTTGCAATTTCATAAGATACTCATAACTTGTAATACCAGGTTTTTAATTACCTTGATACACAAATTATATCATAGTATTTTTAGATTAATAATAAAAATACAAATTATTAGCACTTATAGATGTTGATAAAAATTTATATATATTGCACTATATACATTTATGACATTCTTTATATTGAGACAAGGAGATACACAGCAATATTTCTAAATTGTTTGGAAGGAACACTTTGTAGTGTGGCTTGGTCCCAGGATATCATAACACAACACTGCCCTGTTTAATGGAAATCTTGTGATGTATTGTGAAGTAACCAGGAACCCCATGCCCTGCTAATTTGTATGGGAGGATGCAACTATGAAAAGGCACAGTTGCCTTTGTGCTAGTGTGGGGAATTGTACATGAGCCAAGACAGCTCCATTAAACTGGAATGATTAGCAGGCATGCAAAGAGTGAATTTATTAACTATTGGATCTTGTCTTCTGACTTCAAAAAAAAACCTCCTTATGCAAAAATTGAGATACAAGCCTATGTCTGATACTCCTTCAGTTTAATTGTTTTGTCTCATTCATTCTACTTGATATTTACTATTTAAATTGAGATAATCATTCTGATTTTCAGAATATATAATGAAACTAATTATTGTTTTGTGAACCTGACCTTAACTGATTAAATAGTTTATCGAGAACTCTGTCTGTATCTGTCTACATTATTTCACTGAGCCATTTGCTTTCTGATTTGAATGTGTTATGTCAGAAAGTGTAGTAGCTCTGTAGCTCATCACTCAAAGTTCTGGGCTCATCCTGGAAGGTCTCAGGATTATGTTGGTGCTGTTCCGAGATAGAATGGTCTCAACAATAATGTTTTAATTGGAAAACAATGCACTTCGATAAAAAACAAGCAATAACCAAGTAAATAAATGTAGTATATTATTAAGACAATAGAGAACATGAGTGTAAAGAAAGCAAATTAAATATTATGGATAATGGGGTAAACAACAAATAATGAAAAAACATGTTAATTCAAATACATAATAAAACATAAGAGCTGGTTTTAGATATACATGGAAACTCTTTGGAGAAAACAAGGTTATCTGTGTTCATAATACTTGCCAAGATCATTAGAGGGACACTATAGTCACCAAAACAACTTTAGCTTAATAAAGGATTTTTTTTGTGTACATATCGTGCCTCTGAAATTTCACTGCTTAATTATCTACCATTTAAGAGATAATTCACTTTTGTTTCTGTATATGCAGCCCTAATCACACTTCCCCTGGCTGTGACTGACATAGCCTACATAACAACAAAATGGTTTTTATTTTCAATCAGATGTTGCTTACTTTAAAAGTTTTTTTTTTTTATCTCCAGCTTTGTAAATTGAACTTTAACTACATACAGGAGGATCCTGCAGGATCTAGGAAGCTATTAACAAAGCAGGAGATATGAAATTCTAAATTAAACATAATTTGCAATAAAGGAAGTATAAAGATTAGATGATGCTGTACAGGAAGTGTTTAGGAAGGCTGTGTAAGTCACATGCAGGGAGTATTGCCTAGGGATGCATAAACAAAGTGATTTAACTCCTAAATGGCAGCGAATTAAACAATGAGACTGCTGGTGCATTATCTATACATCAAAACGGCTTCATTAAGCTAAAGTTGTTTTGGTGACTATAGTGTCCCTTAAATGCTCTAATGATCTTTAGAGCAGAAAGCCAGATCTATAAAGGGAACTCTGTAGCATGACCAGCTGTCTATAGAATCGGGTCTCTACAGTCTAAGTCTATACAAGTCTGTAACAGCACACAGAATGTAAGTGCTCCTGAATTGTACTGAATCAGACTGATGAGATCAGAAGACTAGCAGAATCCTATGGTGACAATGACATGTGAGTACAGATCATATAATTTAGAGTACTTGATTTCTAATATTTTGTTCCTCAATCTGCGTAGCCAATAGCTAAACATTGCTGGTTCATTATAAAAGGGTGCAACTTGTAGCAAGATCGAGCAAACCCTCTCAATATACGCACCATCAGGTATGTCTTGAGGGATAATTCTAAATTAGTTAAATGAATCCAGAAAGATCATGATCAGGCAAGTTTCTTGAATGTAGATGGACAAGGTTACAACTGTTGGATTTTACAACATCGAGATTTATCAAGGCAAAACAGAGGCAATTCTGGCTGCAAAGTCCTAAGTTTTGAGACATCCCATTGGTCTCCATGGTGATTGCTCCTTATTTAACACTTTGCTCCAGAATAGCATATACTTTTTTCTTAATAACTTTCATCCCTAGTCATCTAGTTGACAGGTAACTCACGTGTTTAGGAAAAGTCCCCAAAGAAACAATCATCCGCTGTTTGTGGCTTATAGTAACACCTCTAATTGGGTTGCTACATATTTCCTTGATGTTGCTGTTGTATATTCTTTCACCCTCAAAGTCCCAATTTGCAACAAACTCTAATATATTTTCATCATTCAATGCACTCAAATTCTACTCACAACAAACCTTAACTAGCCAAACACTTGATCCATGTACTCTTGCGGATATCTCGTACTAATGACTGTACAAAGGATATCAGCTTGCAATCAACATAGCCTATACACGGCGCTCTGCATTTTTTAGTTGTTAAATTAGTGTTTGCACCCCTTCCTTCCTCTCTGCCTAGTTAAGAGAAAGGTTAAGGAGGAATAACACTCAAATCTACCTTTTTCATTACAAAGGCATACACCACTGGGGTGTTAGAATGATTCAATTGATGGTCAATTGGAACCACAAGCTGTACATTCCAATCGTATTATCTGTGTGGAAGCACCTGGATAGCATCCTCGGGATGGCAATTTTATCAAAAAAGCAAAACGTTCATATAAATATTTATGTTTCTTTAAAATTAAATTAATAATGTAATATGTATGTATAGAAGCCTTAAAGTATATAACTAAGAATACCACCTCATTACGATGGTCATTTAAAATCTCTGCATCGAGCTGTTTAAGCCAAGAAATAAGAAAAAAAATACATTATAGAATACGTGATACAAATTTCAAGTAGGTTACAAACAGCATTAAAAGCAATGTCTCTTTGGATTGTATTTTTTATGCTCTCAATGTAAAAATAAAAATCACACGGTTCCCTTTTTTTCCAAGTTGGCATGGAACTCATAAATATACATAAATAATCTCTTTCTAACAGCAGAATTTTTAAACAGCTTTAACCATATATACAAGAAGATGTAGCCTGTAGCAAGACTGTTTCTCTGCTAACGTCATAATGTTGCATGTCGAACATTCCATTTTAATTTTTTTTCTTTATTTTTTTCTTTCCTCTGCAAGATCAAGATTATGTCTACCAATAATAGACAGTTGTGCCGTGTGTGCCCTGCTGTTTAACATGCATGTGCACATTTTACTTATTTGCAACTCAAAAGGTTCAAAAGTCTTTCTAATGTTCCTTTGTTGCAGTTTATTGGATTGGGTTATGAGATACAACTGACACATTTATACATGGCTGGCTTCGAATGATAAAGTCCCCTCTTTAACCCCTTAAGGACACATGACGTGTGTGACATGTCATGATTCCATTTTATTCCAGAAGTTTGGTCCTTAAGGGGTTAAACACCCCCACGTTGTATTTTTTTTTTTTCGTTTATAAACTGGAACATTACTGCTGTGCTCATGACAAACATCCTTGGTAATCTCACAGCCTCTTTCAATAGATAATTGCAGGGTGCTCCGGGCATAAGACATAAATCATTTGATTGGCTAGAAATTCCTGTAAGAACTGAGATGAGTATGCTATTTGTGGCACTTTCTGCGCTATGATAATAGAGCACTGTTCTCACTATGTTTGAATTCATTAAACATTTGTTTAAATTTGGCTGCAAAACAAATAAGGAACTGTTAAAACATTGCTTTCCCTCTCTCTCCCATTTGATGGTTTTAATATTATAATTAGTTTTACATCTCAATAAATTCACTTGAATTGATAAATTATTTAAAATGACTGCAAAGCTTTATGTAACAGGAAAGAAAAACATTTTTTATAACCGTTTTTTTTAACATTTGTTGATATTAAATGTGTTTCTGTATAGGGCAAGATAATAAAATAACTTGACAATGTGACGAGAAGATAATTTTCTTACCAGGCACCATTGATCTTTAGGTTTTTTTTTGACCCATAATAAGGGCACATAAAAATCTGATGAAAATGTTAAACTAAAAAAAAGACAAGAGTCACAATAAAATAGTTCAGCAAAAATAGAATGCAACAAAACTAATCCATATGAACCCATAAAATGCCTCCAATCGGACTAATCTTGCAAGGCTGGAAATACAATAATTTTTTTTAACTGTTCCGCTTCAATTTTATGAAAAAAAAATGATTTAGATGGAATATTACTCTCAGTTTCCTTGTGACAACTGCGCTTCTTTGGCAGTTGAAGTTCTTTGATGCCAGTTCCTTCACCCCAGAAAGCACCCATGGAGCAACAAAGATAAGTACAAAAACGGTTATCTCTGCATGACTTCTGGGTTAGGGTATTGTACATTTTCCATGGCACCTTGGACTTTAAAGAAATTTGCATTAAGACAGCCTGTCATACTATTTAATTTTAAAAATGAAAACTATTTGATTTCTTTATTTTTTCAAGCTACTGAATTACTGAAAGCTAATGGTGCCACTTTAAAATTATCAAATAAGCAGTAAATTGCCAGAGTCAGGCTCAGGACAAATTGGAAGTTTACAGGTATAACAGTTTTATTTGAGAGAAGAAAAATTATAAGACTGAACAAATATATGCAAATCACTTAAGACATTGCAGATAATTCTGTACTTAATGCAAAATGTGTTAAAAACAAAGACGGCATCCTCTGAAGGTTATTGGAAATAGCATTTCCACTGTTATCTCAGTATTCCAAGGTCTTAGGCAGCATTTACACTGTTTAAAATATCTTGTTTAAACTGGTAGGTCTATTTACTAAAGTCTGAAGGGCCTTGTACCGAATAGGGCAAAACCATCCAATCATCCAAAATCATCCAATTGTGTATATTGCCATTCAGACTACAAATTCATAGTACTTAACAATGTCAGCATTTAGCAATTCTGGCTTTGATCAAATAATTGTATCCAGATTTAAGTCTGTCTGAATGCTGCTGGACAGCCGAAACTCTGGCCGGGATTTTAAATGTGTGAACTATTTGCCCGCAGGGCAGTGCTAGTAGCCAGCGAGCAAACAGTTACAAAAAAATAACATTGATGTGTGAGGATTCCTCAAACTAATCGAAGCCCTGTACATCACCCCACAGCTATATTTCACATAAATAAAAAACTTTTAGCAATGTCAGAACAAGCATGGACATAGCAAGCTGCCAAAGTGAAAGTGTGGAGCACAAGGTCCCGGCTTATGCTGACTGCATGCTATTCTACATCCCCAACCCCATTGAGTCACTCTAGGTTCTGATGACTCTTCTCGTCCTTTATGGGTGCTTTTTGAATCTTAAACTGAATATATACACACATCAGAGATTTGTAATGTCTCCATACCCTCTCAAATACTTCATGACAACTTTCCCATTCAGATTGTGCTTGGCTAGAATGACATACCTCTGTGTTTGGCTAACCCCAGATATTTCTGACTTACATCAACAAAAAATGATATGGATCCTGATTTGATCTGAAATGTGGTCTAACCCTCACTTTTCATGGCAAGGCAGGATTAATGTCATCAAAAAGGATTTGCTTGCAAAGTGCTATACCTATTTCAGACAATTTCCTACATACTCCTTCTTCACATTAGAATTAGCCAACCTGAGGTTCATCTCTAAAGGACGCTAGCTGAGAATTGGGATGATCCAACTATACCTTCCAAAGGCACTCGCACTACCCTCTTTCCCAAAATACTACCATGAAAATCATCTTCAGCAATTCATAGAGTGGTATGGTACCAGAGAGACGAAACCTTGTTGCTCACTAGAAACATCAGAACCTTACCATTGTCTTCTTTCTTTGGCTTGGCTTGAAAGGAGAGTACCTCCCATCCTCTATATGACACATCTGTTCATAAGGTCTTGATTACGCCTTTGGCACAGTATCTGTATCTGCTCCTCATTTCCAAACCCAATGATACTGTCCTTTTTTCCAATATAGACAATTCACTTAGTTTATCACATCAATACCAATGCCTCATCTCGCGAGCAGGGATCTGACTACATTCAAGACCCTCTGTACAGAGGAAACATCATCACATGTGGAATTTTAGTAGTGCACCAGCAACTGTTTCTTAATGTGCAGCTGCCACTCCTGTTTGTGGGGTAATAGGAGAGAGATTTAGAAATATGCCTCACAGCAGAACAATGGCATCAGATAATCATTTTAACATACCAGAGCTCTATCTTTTGTCACTTCCAATAGATCAATTTTAAGATTCTGAGCGACCCTTCATGCAATTTCCCCAAATCTGTCGAAACAATTTTGGAGATGCATATCAGCCCCTGGCACCATGCTATACATTTTCTGGTCCTGTCCCATCATAACCTTATTTTGGAAAGAGGTATGCAAACAAACAGAGGTCGTCACTGGGACCAAGATCCTGTTCACTCCAAACTTGATGTTATTGCAGAAAACACCCTCTCTTTACTAACATACAAGAAATCTCTCACAAAACACAATGACGACCATTAGGTGCCTGGTCCCGATCCTCTGGGGTCAAACCTAGACTTCCAGCATCTCACAGTGAATGCAAAGGATAGAGGATATCCACTTGATGGAAGCAGTTATAGTCTCTGCTAACCTAACTACCACCAAATACATAGTTTCTTGGTTTCCCTGGATTTACTTTATATCCAGTTTACCACTTTAAGTTCATACCAAGAACACATTTCATGACCACCTACCCCCTCTTTTTTTCTCTTCTCACCTCTTTCCATTGTCCTACTTTTCCAAACTTTATTTGTTTCTGCTTTCCTCGTGGACAATTGCCAAGCAATTGTCTCTTCATCCTAGTCAAAGGGCACCCTCCCTCCCATTGAACAAAATAATCTAAGTTCTGTGAGGAATGGGCTCCTGTACTTACAGTAAAACTAAGATTTCAAACAATGAGCCTAACTGGTCAAACTGCTAAGATTTGTACTTCTTTTCCTAGAGGAATTGTGCCCACTAATTCATCTGTTTTGTTAATTCGTTTTCATATTATTCTCTTTGATTGTATTACTCTGACAAATACTTTGACAAAAAAAGATTTAAAAAAAAAATGTATGTGGTTCCTAGCCAGCCACAACAGTTAAAAGTGAAAGTGCTGGTGGAATTATCAGAGAACTTTGTAAGGGATGTTGTAGAAGTGCTTTCTCTCAGAACTGTGATTGTTCAAACTGTGTGAGAGTATTGTCATCACACACACAATTACAGTCCTTTGGACAAAATATGTCCAAGTACCTCTTTAAAAAAAAAAAAAAAAAACAGTAATTGTTTGACCATCAAGATACTTCTAAAAACAAATAAACAACTTCAAGAGTATGCCTGTCTACAATGACTTCCTATTATGCTCGCTTGTCCATAGGGGATTTTCCTAAAAAAAAAAATAACGAAAATAAAATTTTCCATCCATAGTTACTAGACACTATATATTACATTTTATAGTGGTAACATATTTTAATACTCCAATACAGCAGTTCTTTTCTAAATCAAGAATATGGTGTTTTGCACATATGCCGTGTTCAACCCCTTAAGGACCAAACTTCTGGAATAAAAGGGAATTATGAAATGTCACACATGTCATGTGTCCTTAAGGGGTTAATGGACCTACCACATTTTTTTAAAGATATTTATGAGTTGTAGTGTGCTGTTTTGTAAAATTAAGGCCAAAAAGGGGAAAGCTAAAATAATTTCAAAACTGCACATTTGGTAACAAATTTTGCCTTTTTTTAACCTCACCAAAATAACTTTTCAGTAGATAGGTCCCTCTGTGATCTTAAAACACTGTCCATATTTATTGTAATAATGTAATGTTAGACTTTCATTTCATCAACAGTGCACTGTTTGTTTTTTTCTTTTTCTTTTGTTTTTTTTCTTTCATAATCTGAAAAGTATTAAAGTATTTCTTGGTTGGTAGCAGTAAAATGTCTCATTCGGTATACCCAAAGCATTTTCTATGTTAACTGCGTAAGTATGTGATTTCAGTCTGATTGGAGTCATCGTTTTAATTTCCCATGTCTCACTAAACCTAATCTCTGTAATCTCTATACATAATCCACAATACTGAAATAAGATTATTCGAGCCAGAAGGGAAAAAAATAATCCAAGAGGAAATAGCATTTTCACCACCGTTAGCACAGAAAAAAAAAATCAATATCTGTCAATTTATAGCTTGCAGATATATATATAGAATCGTATCCATGTGGAATATATTCATTCTGTGCACAATGAAAATGTTCATCCAGATCTGCTTTTTATTATATATCAAGGTGAAAAGACTCTACAGGTCCCAATCTATTTAGTCTGGCAGGAAATACATTAAAATAAAATTGCAATCTTGAATTACAATCCTCTTTATATTGTATTATATATTGTATTAGCAAAATCAGCATGGTTGTAAGAAACAGAGGTCATGTCAAACAAACTTAATTGCATTCCAAGAAGAACTAAAATCAGGGTGTTGCAGTGGATGTGATCCATTTAATATGGTTCCACACAATAGGTTAGTGTTCAAACTAAAAGAAATTGGTGTAGATGAAAATTATTGTTCTCGTAGAACACTGGCTTAAAGATAGACTGGGCAAAAGTGCTAAGTTGTGTCCCTCAGGATTTTGTCCTGGGACTGCTTCTATTTAACAAATGTATAAATGATCTTGAAATTGGCATTTATAGTCATGTTTTAGTGTTTTCGGATTACATAAAACTCTGTAATGCAGAATATTACTTTGCTGCAGGGTGATTTAAATAGATTGGAGGACTGGGCACTCACATGGCAGATATAATTTAATGTAGATAAATGCAAAGTTATACACTTGGGGGTACATAATGCACAAGCAACATACCTACAAAATGATTTTGTAATTGTTATAGACAACAAACGAGGCAACAATGTGCAATGTCAATCAGCAGTTGCTAAGGCCAGTAAGGTATTCTCATGTATAAAAAGGGGAAATAATGCCTGGAATTTATTATTTTGTGGCAGTATAAATTAATGGTAAGACCACACCGTAAATATGCTGTGCAATCTTCAGCACCCATTCTAAAGAAGGATATTATGGCACTAGAAAAAGTCTAGAAGCATGCAAAAATATTAATAAAAAGAATGGAATATTTTAGTTATCAGTAAAGGTTAACAAATTAAAATATGTTTAGTTTAGAAAAATGGTGCCGGAGAGTGGACATAATAGCCTTATATAAATATATTCAGGACCAATACAACCATTGTCTGGAAATCTGTACATAAACAGGACTATACAGTGGACACAGGGTCATACATTTAGATCGGAAGAAAGAAGAATTCGTCTAAGGCAAAGGAAAGGGCTTTATTACAGTAAGAACAATAAGGATGTGGAATTCTCTGCCTGAAAACGTGGTTTTATAAGAGCCTGTACAGTTCTCTTTTCCGCCTACGTAAATATGAATTATATAAGAAAAATAGACAGACAGACAGATAGATAGTAATTCTAACTTGAATTTGCAAAACAAGATTAAAATGTAACTCACATACAGTTGTCATATACGTGTATAGCATTGATAACTCTCAATCAATAAATGCTGTCCAAATTTGTCTTTGTTAATAGTGAAACATAACAAGAGACAAGTTAAGCCACCGGTGCTAAGGGCCCTTTGGTATGTGTCAAACTGCTTGAAAGACAGTTTGACACTATGGACAGTAGCAGTAGCAGACATGGGACAAAGTATGTAATTTTTTTAACTTTGGTCTACTAATACCTTAACTAGTACAATGGACTGTATCGGTTATTGCTCTTTGAGTACCTTTTTAATATTAAATGTTACATGGGAAGCATATTGCTTTGCTTCAGTTCTCTAATGAGTTCACTAATGAACACCAAAAGCTTTGATTTACAATACTCCTTACTTGACTTCTCCTTTGCTAGATGACTAGTTTATTTAAAAAGAAAATAATTACTTCAGGTTTAATTTACATATTCTGGGTCAAATATTTTATAAAACCGCGTGAAACCTCCCTACCTATATTTATCAGTTTTTACTTCACAACTCTTTTCTCCTTCTTCAATTTTCTCTGCCTCACCTCTACTTTTCCCCCTTCTCTCTTCCTCATTTTCATTGCGCCTTGTCTTAGATAAGTCTTTTTGACTCTAACATTCATGGTAAGGGTTTTCCCACAGGGATTGCCGCTTGTTTGCTATCTCGAGAACAAAGGTCAATTTAATAATGGATATTCCTTTTTTTTTTGTTCTAATGACCATTGGAAAAGTGAAATTATCCGGGGATCAGGAGCAGCTAAATCATTTTATAGTTTATGACCTTTTTCTACTACTGTTTCAACTCAGATGAAATTACCGTTATCTCTTCCTGTTATTTATACAAATGCAAATAAAACATTAGTTGACATACTTGTTATGTAAAGGACTTTAGCTTGATTACTCAGTCTTCAGTTATAAAATTCTCATAATGACTATTTTTTTCAGTTCTAGTTTAAAATTGTCTAAAATGTATTTTATGACACACCTTCATTAGACTTCCAAGTATCAGGTAGCCCTCAAATTCAAAGGAGGAGGTAAACCATTTATTGTGAGTGGTTGCCCAAGACCTAAGACTTAAAGAATGTGATGTTCCTGTTAAAAAATAGCATCTCACACCCAGGGGCTGCAAAGTTGTATATCTGTAAGGTTTTCTTAAGCTGTTATATGCCATACCGTATCTTTTACATATATACCAAGTTCTTGTACATTTTTTTAAATAATCCTGGTTCACTATTTAAAATATATGCCTTGCAAAATGAACTTTAACCCTCTTATGTTTGCATGTTTTGTAGACTTATTTTTTATTACTGTGTAAGACTGTCTTTACTGAACAAGTGTATAGTAGATATGTACACATGCCTTGCACTAGTAACACAAAATATAATATGTTTACGGTTTCAGTATGTAAGTTTTTGCACTTTAGTATCAAAATCCGTTAATTGTATTATTTAATTAGAGCTTTTGTATATCAGCCTAAAGATGTGTACAAAGCTATCATTGGAATGAAAATTAAATACAATATATATGTTAAAATACTTGGGAAAAAAATATTCAACTCAGATTTGGTTGTCACTTTTTAGTAATAGGCTCCTCCGACTTAAGATCAGTATCTTTTAAAATGTCTTCTATGTATATGTTTTTGCATGTACAAGGGAATCACACTGGGTGTTTGCCTCTATTTAAATGTGCATCAGACAGTAGGTAAACAAAATTGTTTGAAAATTTGGGCTGTGATTGCTTTACGTTATTGACACAGTATGAATGACTGCAGTGTGTGCATCAGTATTGCTGAAGTACTGCAGCGTTTGTGTATGAATGGCAGCAGTGTGTGGGTGAGAGTTAGTCACACTGGCTGTAGTGTGTGGGTGAGAGTGCGTCAGAATGGATAAAGTGTGTATGTGAATACCGATATTACTGTGTGGTAGCTTCTCTGCATGCCACAGTTTGTCTAAAGTACTGTTGTGTGCCTGTGAATATCTGCAAGGTCTGTGTCTATTTTATGTTTAGCTTGTGTAATAAATGTTGTTGTCTGTGTGGTCTGCATGTGGAGTAGTTGGTTCAAAGAGCTGCAATCTCTATCCAGAAATAGAGTTACATAAACAGTTATAAATCTGTGTCTACATGATTGTATGTTTCAGAGTTTGAGTAACTGTCATTGCATGGTTGTATCCACAATGATTTTAGATTCACAGTCAATAATTAACTGATATAGAGAGAATGCTCAGCAGGCATTGTTTCATTGTGACAACAGTATGGAGGCCAATTTTCAATCACTCAATAAAAAAAAATGGTTATTCAGTTAAAGTTCTTTCAGATCATTGTCTCTTTACAGAGATTGTGTCAGCCTGGCATAGATTTTTTTCAAGATAAACATAATTTTTACCTTGCCAAATAGTCTCCATACCTAGAATAGAGTATTTGCTAACTAGACTCTAAGCATCAGTCTCCTGATCATAGGGAGACATACTGCGGGTGTGACTGCACTGGGGCTCACTTGCTGAGAGGGTCCATCAGTTAACTTATGCATTTAGGGCCACCTAATGGCAATGTGTTTTCAGGGCCTGTGTGTCACTGTGTGTGTCTGTGTGTGTATCTGTGTATTTTTATGTGTGTTAGTGTGTGTCTCTGTACGTCTGTGTATCTGTATGTGTGTGAGTGTGTCTGTATCTGCATTTCTGTCAGGGTGTGCAAATGTTAGTCTGTGTATATGTCTGTGTATGTGTATCTGCATTTCTGTACCAGTGTATCTGTGTGTGAGTCAATGTTTTTATCGGTGTATCTGCATGTGAGTATGTATGTGTCTGTGTATCTGGATGTATCTGGATGTGTGTCAGCATGTATCTTTCTGCAAGTTTTTTGCAAGTGTGTCAGTGTGTGCAACTGTGTGTCTATGTATCTGTCTGTGTGGGTGTATCTGTGTGTCTGTACCAGTGTATTTGTGTATCTGTAGGTGTGTCAATATGTGTATCTGGATATGTGTCAGTGTGTATCTGTATCTGCATGTGTGTCTGTGTATATGTGTGTATCTGTACCAGTGTGTGTGTGGCAGTGTCTATGTATATATGCATAGATCTCAGTGGTCAAATGCCAAGATAACACATAAATACACCCCTGCATTCCAACATCAACGTTCAAAGGCAAACACTACACACCAGTAATACACAGCTTTAAAATAGCAACGATACAAAAAAAACATACAACACAACACTACACCCAAATACACCCCTACATTCATACACACAAACTCCATACAAAAACAAGGCTATATTCAAACACACAAACACTGATCAGTGCTAAATACACCCCTGCAAGGATGGGCAGATCCTACTACTGCTCCTGATATCTTAAATTTCAGTACTGATTGTCCAGTATGTATGTCATTGTAAAACAGCATGCATTCTTTTAATTTTAGGGCAGCACCAGGACATACACATGCCTGACTGCCCAAGTTTAATGGGAGTTACACTGCAGGGCATCGACTGTTTTTGCACCATTCATTTAGCCCTTCTCCTGATATCCAGTGGCATGCTCGCAGAGGAGCTGTTTCTGTCTCTTGAATTCTTCTCTTAAAATATCAGGAGAAAGGCTGATCTCAATTACAATAACAGCTGCTGTCCAACTAATTTTCTCCCACTAATACAGGATGGGCCAAAATTGAGAGTAGGATTTGACAGATTAATACGTTATTTGTTAGCAGTTAATTTTTGTTGCAGGTACATATTATAACTGAGTTTTGGGAGATTCATCATGGGTTATTTCACAAAAATTAAGGGGAAAATATAGTGGTATTTTATTGGTGTCAGATATTGGGTATGATTGAAAATTTTACGTGAAAAATCGTCCTGAAATGTGGTTTCAACAGGATGGGGAAAGAATAAAAGTGGCACAATTACTAAAAAAAAAGTTTCAATTACCATGAAGTGTCTCCATTAAAGTGACACTTAAATATTCATGAAAAGAGGACAAAGCTCTACTCCCCAATTTCACGTCTCTCATACGAAAGAGTAGGCAGAGGAACTGGATGTAGCCCAGAGACCAATGCTATATAATGTGCGTAACATTATTTATAAAAAATAAACTGTATGACCTCCAATTATCCACTCAGCTCTTTGATGGATTTGTGACATAATAATCAAAAAAGGGAGGGACAGAGCTGGTGTTTTCCAGTCTGATCAGCTGTAGGGTCATGAATCCATGTATTCTAGAGAATAGAATCAAAATGTCTCAACCCTCATTGAAAATCAGGTTTATTGTCAAAATGTACAGACTTTCAGCTGTTTGCAATGAACATATCAAACAAAAGCAATTAAAATAGCTCAACACAACAAACGCTTCAAGTGGTTTTCCCAAATTCAACTGAAAATAGAACTGTAACTAAGTTCATGTCGCTCAAACGTATAGAAGTATAGAGTGCCGTCTACTCACTTATACTGAAAATTGACTGGAACTTTTGACTTATTGCCCTATTGGTGGAAAGAGGAATTTAAATGCTTTTGCTATTTTCTTATAGCCACTTGTGTAGCTCAACAACCTTTTGTCACACATCACAACTATATTCCTTGGTCTTACTCATTGTGGTGAATGACTAAGCTTATGTGTTACCACATATTTATACCCCTGTGAAACAGGAAGTCATGGTTGAACAGTTTGCTGTTCCTAGGCAACCAGGTACTAAAAAATGTAAAATATCAATGAGAATACATTTTTCTTATATGAATTCATAGGAATGCCAGTAACTGTGCCACACATATATTTAACAAAGGTTTTTTTTTTTTTTTGGGATAAACATGGGTTGTGTTTGCAATTGTTTGATATTCATAAAAGCAGAGAATTTTTGTGTATTTTTTTAACAAAAATAATAAAAAAAGGTTAAACAATAAAGAAAAATGTTCATAGCTTACTTTGCTCGTATTTACCAAAGGTGGCAATATTAGTGGAGGGCGTTGTTCATGGCTTTTGCACAGTATTTTTACTTCTATTTTAGAGATGGAATACTGTATCATTTCCAAAACCTAGTATCACCCTAATATTGCATAAAACATGAATGAACAAAATAAAAATGTAATTATGCAAATGTACATCGTTTTAACTATTTAAGTATCCCTGAACAGCATTCTGTTATTTATCCAAGGTTTCAAATGCATTTTATTTGAAATTATTTTTCAAATAAAAATTCTGAATTGAAGTAGTAAAGCTATACATTTGCTGGCTACTGTGCTAGAGAGATGAATAGATTAAGCTGTAGAATATGACCTAGATGTTCGTGCAATTTGTGGATGACAAGTTTTCTTTAAATTTGCAAATTGGATTGTCTACACGCAAATCTTCATTCAAAGACTCCCTCTCAATTGCTTCTTTTTTTTCCCCCCAGAACATGTTTTGTTTCAGTGTTGCAAAGTAATAAGTCAATCTAGCCTCATTATTTTCGTCTTTTTAATACCTTTTAAATGTAATGAGGTTGGTTTTTTTTTTTTTTTTTCGTTTTTTTTTTCTTAAAGGAAAGCATCAGAGCAACATCTCAGTGGGAATATAAGGATGGAAACGAATAATTGAGAAAGTGATTTTCTTTTTTCTGTAGAACCGCTGTTGTATTAATAGTAAATTTAAAGATGTAGTATATCAGAATCCGCATGGGGCAGAGATTTTATAGCTATAACATGCTGGTAAATTTCATAGTTATAACATACTAGTAGAGAATTGATACATTGTTCAACTGCTATTCTTTTCAGATCCTGATCCCAACAGTGATTTGCCTACATCTTAACCAGATAAAATGAGTCTTCATGCTGATGCACAATGGTTGCTCCCATTACTGACAGTCAATCAGTGGTTTGCCCTCCAGTAACTATAGGTCTTTAATAAACATTATCTTTTTCTAGCTAATGACTGACCTGTTGTTGGATAACAACACTCAACAAGCTCAGCTGTTGAAGCAAAGACATCTACATGGCTATTAACTAAACTCTGAATCGTAGTGTATTGAAACAGCAAAATTGAAAAGAAAACAGCCAATTAATGAATATAGATTTGTTGGAGATTTTTCAAAATATCACTTCTGATATGTTTGCCTACAATTTGCCATTCAGGTTTTAATTTGTTACAATTTCGAGTTTAAGTAGTTTGAGTTTGTTGGACCTCTGTAATCTAGCCATTTACAATCCTTAACCCTTCTACTATAGGTGTATAACCCAAATTATCCCCAGCAAAGGATTAACCACTGCTATGTTTAAAATGCAAATTCACAAACTGACTAACCCTGTGAACTGTTACCAATTTACTGCCATCTTCTGCTACAGCCTAGGAAACTGAATGGGAAAGGAAGAATTAAAGTTCAACAAGAGGCAACATAAATCATTTGCAGGTTGAGGCCTATAGAAAGAGTTTAATTTGCACAAAAAAATAAAAATAAAATAAATAAAAGTCATTTTCAATAACGACTAGTGCAGGGGTAAGCAACCTATGGCATGTGTGCCATGCATGGCACTCAAGGTGTCTTTGCCCGGCACTCAAGGCTGCTAGAGCCAAAAAGGATCTGGCCTATCAGGAGTCCCAGTGAAACTTCAGATATCTGCTAATATGAAAAAGTGGTGAAGGACAATCCATAATTTATCACTTCCTCCCTGCACTTGTGACTGGGAATCCACACTGTAGTAGAGCAGCCCATAGCTGCTGTTGCAGCTCCTGTCCTTGACCTGTACCTGGCCAGCCTGGTCCCCACTGGAACCCAGGGAAGCCACCCACACTGCTAGATTTACACAGAAATGCACAATAACCCTCCCCTCATACAAATAATACGAACAGCCCACACTCAAACATACACACAAACCCCATAAACTCAACACCACCAACAATCCACATACATGCACACAACCCCACATGCAGCCTCTCACATGCAATACCCCAAACAGCCCCACACATACACACACTACTAAACACACTATGTGATATATCCATCCACACACACAATTCCACAAGCAGCTCCCATATACAGCCCACATTCATAGGGGCATGATACAACAAACTACTCATGAACATATACAATATAATAGCTCATACACGCACAAATACAACGATGCAAGGCAATTACAGTATAAATAACACAAGCAGAATACGGCAGCATACACACCTTAATTTTAAAAAAATAGGACCAGCACGCTACAGGACATCACAATTCTATTTCGGCACAGTGCTGCTGAAAGCTTGCCTACCCCTGGACTAGTGTCTTTGAATTGGGCTTACACTTTCTCTGAGAAGAACCCTTAGCTACATGAACCTTTAGAGCATCCAACTATTCTCCTATGTGGCAAAGACTACATTTTTATACACTTCTCATGATTGTCATAGAGGTGATTGTCAGGGGAGAGCTTGCAAGATTTGGCCTTGAGGGCAACTGGAATTAAGTGGCCCTTTTTTTCCTGTCATTCCATACTGCACATACCAGACACAGCTCTCCCTTCTCTTCTTATCAACCACCAAATCCCCTGTTCTACTTAGCATCACTGTAATCTTGCATTACAGTCTCTCTATTCTCACCTTTCATTGGAACCACCTTTTTTCCTTTATATAATATCCATTCTTTGCAAACTACTTTGCATTTAGATCCCTCCTATGCCCATATGGTCTGTCCTTCTCATCTTTAGCCACAATTCTCTGCTACATTATTATTTATTAATGCTAGTCAGTGCCAACATCAATCCCACTTATATACCTAACATTTCGTGCCCACTATCTCATCCTATATATTCTTTGTACAATTTCCTTCTACATCATTCATGGTACCTACCACTCTTGCCCTCCTTTTAGGCCAACCACCACCTCATACCTTTTCTGCTCACCAATCCATTGTTCCATTTTTATGCTTAACATGGCCTGGTCTCACTTGCTATATTTCCATCCTTGCCACTTTCCACCACCCACCATTTTGGCAAGCGCCAACAAATGAATCCTAACTCTACCTACATAGAGAAGCAGCAATTATAATTCTAAGTAGTTTACTTACTTTTTTGTTGCAGCAGTAGCTCCCTGCTGGACTAGCATGTTACATGTGCAGGGATTATATTTCCAACTGTGACACTATGTCACAGTAAACTGAAAGAGGTTAATGTTGGTAGCACAGCTCCTGAACATTTGTACAAATTACAGCATAGTATCTTCAGAGCAGCATCATTTTCTTAGGAAGCAAAATTAAACTAATGAGCTTCAAATTGTTTAGATTCAACAGCCATATTCATCTAAGCATATATTAAAGTGGATTTGTCACTATTAATATAAATGTAGAAATGTAAAGCAGCACTGCCACTTTTAAGTTTTTCAAATATAATAAAATATATAGCATAATTATAAGGAACTTATATAAACAGTACTGGAATTTCAATGTAATTCCAACACAAAAAAAAAATATACAATGCAAATATTGGGCTACTTTGTATTAAATCTGAGACAATTTTTGGAAAAATGTGGCCACAGGCTTACCATCCAGCAGCTTTTACCTGTTGCATCTTGACATTTTCAATAACATGGCATGTGTGAAGGACGTATAAGGGCATCTCATTGCATATGCACAAGACTATCGATGGAGATCTTCTATCGATTCGTTTTTTGCTTTCTCACACATGCTGAAGATACAACTTAATGTAAAATGGAAGAGCCAATGAGGGAAACCTCAGGATATCTCTTTTTCATTTCTCCACGAGTGCCACCATGCAAGAGGACAAGCTGCAAGTGGCAATGGTTTTTAAATAAAGCTCACAAAATAAAATTCGATTTAGATAAGTCTTCGTCACCAATCTTCCCATTGTTTGGTAATAGTATGTACAAGGTGGTTGGATATAATTATATGCTTGTGTGCTAAGGATAACATAATTACCAAGCTATTTGTCACATCGTTGCCAAAACTCTTGTAAAGTTCCAGGTGTGTGGCCATTAGTTTAAATATGTCATGGAGTTGTTGTGACAAACCAATTGGAATATGACTACATATAGTGTGCAATCAAGTGTCAACCTATATGTCTAGTTTATTGGATTATTCTACCAGAAAATAACAGAACCTCTTCACTCTGTCCTATCATGGCCTCCAATGCAGGCTGGTCCACAGACGCAGGTGGAGCAGTGCTCCCCCCAATTTTTGTTGCAATAGATAAATAATCTAATGTATATTAAGGACTAATGATAAGTGTGAGTTTATAAAAAATATGTTGTGTCTGTCATGATTTTGTCTGCATTTTCCATCTCCACTCTTTATATATTGATGCTGAGAGGTTGGGCAACTAATCATGCCAAATCATGCCCATTTTCTAGGGATATTCTTCTTAAACATGCTTAAACTCCTCTAACATGATTTTATACATCACCCACTGTCTTTGCAATGGGTCATCAGATCCTGGACAGCTTATATATTTTCATGTTTTCTAGGGCTGTCATTGGTTAATAGCATCAGGCAGTGCAGTAAAAAGTGGTTGTTGTTTTCTAATTTTATCTATAGGTTTATGATGTTGAACAGGGCGTGACATTTCAGTGGGTCAGGGGTTAAGTACATGAAGTTAAAGGAACACTATAGCGCTAGGAATACAAACCTGTATTCCTAACGCTATAGTGTTCTCCTCTGCCTTTACTTTAATGTCCCCCTGAATCTAAATTAAAAAAAAAATGGAAAATAAAGCTCAACTCCAAGATCCTGATTCTGCAGCTGCTTGATCTGCCTCACATCACTCTGAATCTTCTTTTTCATCAGTCAAGGAGAATTGGGAACGATGAGCGCATGTGTGTCCTCAGATGGAGGTTAGCTGTGAGAACAGAGTTTGAATTCTCATAGCGGGAGCAACTCCTGAAGCTTCACTAGATGTCTATTTAGCAATGTAATGCAAGCATTGTCATATCTATTAAATGGCAATCCTTTAAAATGCAGGATTAAAACTAGAACACCACAGCACCCAGACCACTTAATTGCGAGGAAATCATCTAGTTGCCTTTAGTGGTCCTTAAAGTGAGCCCAACAAGTAAGGGACATCTTCCCAACTTGTTTAACCCCTTAAGGATCAAACTTCTGGAATAAAAGGGAATCATGACATGTCACACATGTCATGTGTCCTTAAGGGGTTAAACGTTTCTAGCCATCACTGATGGCCTCCCTCAATGTAATGCCTCACAGCAAACCAATACAGCATGGTGAGGTATATTTGAGCATTACTCTCATTTCAGAATTGTTTGCATTAGAAGTCATCAGTGAGGAAACTCCCATAATTTTGATTGGCACAGCACTGAGCACTATCCTCCCAAAGCTATGCTACAGGGAAGCACTGTATTGATCCTTGATGATCTCAGCCAGGTAGATGGGGCAGCAGAATGAAGATTTTTACTAGAGGAAAAGTAAGGAAATCTTTCTTTGTACTTCACGGGATGGGGGAACAGTAATCCACTTAGCTATAACATTCTGAATACATGTCCGTATTCTTAATGCTATAGTGTTCTTTTAACAAAGCAGAGAAACTAATCACAGAAGAGACATTCTTTGTTAGCAAATATGCTTCACAGGGCTTCTCTATGAAAGGTTATCTTTTACTTGTGAATTCCTTAAACTATGACCATTCCTAATACTTTCCTGCAACATTTTCAACCTGCATCTTGATCACCTCAAACCTAACTGATTAAAACAAATGTTGTGCTATCAGGCTCAGCTGTTCCATCGTGAAAGGTAACGTCCAATTAAGTGGCTCCATCAACAAACAGTTTGCCACATTTTTGATACGAAAGGTTGGAACACATCCAAACTGCGTCTTGTAACTCAGACGCTCTTTAATAATCCTAAATAAACATCTCTCCTTTGTTTGGTGCTGGTGCTGTGCTGGCTGGCATTACTAGATGAAAATTACAAATTGTAAACAAATACATACATCACCATACTTATTCATGTATATGAATTTCTATATGTGTGCACATATATACTGCCTGTTAGCTTTCAACCTTTTATATATCCTGCACTGCATGATGGGTAATGCCACATGGATATGACTTCCAATGTACATAGTCTCACTCAGCTTTGGGTCATATATGGACTAGCTTACCTTAGGTTATTGGGAAGTAAACTCCCAGGAAGTTAAAGGGAATCTATGGTATTACGAATACAAAATTGTCTGGTCCCACCCTCCCTTGCACCCCCATGGCACTTAAAGGGTTAAATTACCCGTTATTCACTTAGCTGATGCCAGCACTGATGTCCCATGGCGCTGGGTCGCGGTCTGCCTCCTCCAACATCATCCAGCAGAGGGACCTAAAGCGCATGAACTGCAAGTGCCTTAAGCTTTCCCCAAAGGAAAGCACTGACTCAATGCTTTCCTATAGGGATTTTACTGATGCTGGCTGCCCTTAGTAAGAGTGTAAGGACATCCAGCATCATTTAAGGGAGTCAGACTCCGTTAGAAACCAGGAATCACCTCTAGTGGCTGTCTGTTTACAGCCATCAGAGGTTGTCTTAGTGTTGTAATGTAAACATTGCTGTTTCTCGAAAACTGCAGTTTTACATTGCATGACTAAGGGGGACAGGGGCACTGCACCCAGATAACTTCAATGAAATGAAGTGTTCAATGAGATAAGGTGGTCTGGGTGCCTATAGTGTCCCTTTAATTCTGCATTAATCCAGCCATTCACTGCTCTAAACTACCATAATAGCCCCACTATCCATCCTGCCTTCTTACCTACCATCGTTGATTAATGCTGTTACCTTAACTTATAAATACTTGAACTCAGCACTCAGCAACTCTTTCTTCAACTCATGCCATATTTTTCATTTTCTTTTATAGAGCCTTGGAGCATCATCTGCTGCTATTATTGTTTATTTTAATACACATGCAACTTTGCACTTCTGGTGTCATTAAATAACATAATTTGCAGCTATAAATACTGCTATGACTGCCATTTGTCTTTCCATGGGTTTGCAAACCTAATCACATTCTTCTGGCTACCTAAGTACATTTTAAGAGTGTTTATTTATTATCAATGTTAGCTGTACGTTCTGATTTTCCTTGTTAGACCATGAATATTTACTGATTTTGTTGCCCTGTGCTCCCCAGACTTTGTTAGTCTATTGTATTTGATTGTGGTGCATAATCTGGATTCAGGGCCCCAGCGAATGTTGACAATCAGACAGTGTCTATGCTTATTTCCACTTTAATCACTTGCTTTTTAAATATTTGCGATACTAAACTCTTTTTCTGGTAAGCAAGACAACACAAACAACTCACTGACATCTACTGACCTTGTTTTACAAACAGAACACAAATCTTGAAAGAGTCTAATTTTTTTTTTAATTTTGTTTGTTTTCAGCTGGCTATATTGTTTGATGTAACCCTTTGCAGAAAATATAACATCGGTATTGACAGTTTAGCAGCAAAGATATAAAAGGCAGTTTGGCTTGTTATATGAAATGTCATTTGCAGATATTAGCATCAGCGCTAATTTCTCATATGGACACAGAGGCCCACATTTATTAAGTCAAGGTTTTAATGAAGACTCCTTTGGGATCCAGAACGCAAAACACCATGCATCCTGCTTTAGATTACTTAATAGCTCATTGAATTTATTAGGCAATGTAATTTAACATGGAAAATTGTGTGCTATGCAGAAACACCCCCCTCCCCCAAGAAAAACAAAAAACTTTGCCTGTTATAGGTTTAGACCGAATAAAATCGAGAACTTATTTGTTTCCTTGTATTCTCTCGAATTAGTTTTTGAGAGGGGGTGAGATCGCCACATTGGACTAATGTAAAGAGAAAACATCTGAGTCCCAAAAGCATGGGAAGGGCCTGAGTACATTTAAACTGATAAGCCCGAAAACATCTTTATTGCAGAGTTCTTCTCTGAGGGATGGAGAGCTGTGGTGCCCGCAGGGAGTGTGAAAAAAAAAATATCCTTTAATAATCATTTTGTTCAAATCTTCTCTATTCACTGAAATGAAAAGTCGTAATGTCGGTAATAAAAAAAAAATTCCTATCAATGGATTTGCACTCATGAGGCATCCTGAGATAAGAGATGGAAATGGTATTCCAGTTTAATGAAGACATGTTTGTTTAGCAGCTGTCTTCTTTTACGAATGGTTATTATTCTCTTTTTTTGTAAAAAAAAAAAAAGAAATTGTACTGCAGCTATACACTTAAATCCAAATTTTCCTTTACTAAGAAATACAAAGTCTCACTTGAAATGTCTATTTTTCATCTATAGCTACATGGCTAGTAAACATATTGATTTCAGGTTATCTTTTTTAAGACTTCTGCACAGACTGTTGCAATGCCTTTTGTAAAAAAACTACGGAATTTGTTGGCGCTTTATAAATAGTAATACATAATAATAATAATAATGTACAAGATCATTCATTTTAATTGTTATGTTTTACACGTTGAAAATGGTCTTAGCAATATATATATATAGATAGATAGATTTGCAGTAGTGAGCAGCACTCACGGTCTTATAGTAGTTTAAAAAGTTCAAGCTTTATTATAAATCCATAAAAATTTCGATCATATGATCAACGTTTCAGTCCCCTCTGAGACTTTCATCAGGATCAGGCATATATATCTGTCATATTCTATAGCTCAGATATGGCCAACAGGTATCTCTCAAGGTCTCTTAGAAATATATCCGTATTTATTCTATGACATTGAAACTTGGATTTTAGTTATTGCTATGCTCGTTTCTTTGACATAAGCTGGGAGAGCAGTAGGTTGATAGGAAATATTGTTAGTATTTCTTCAGTGCCTGTAGAGCTGTAAGTTACCAATCCCAGGGGTAAAATGGGATTCCCTCTAATCTTGGCTCGGAAAGCTGCGTTCTTTTATCCTTATTTCTACCTCTGACTCTTCGTTGTCCTGGTAACCCAAGCATGATATACTGATCATATACTGATCATCATTTATTCCAGTACAGTACTGTTACGAATTATGTCTGTTATATCTATACAGTGCACGAGCTGTGTAATTTGTTGGTGTTTTTCAAGAATATTATTAATTACACTGTCTTGCAGATGTCATATTTGTTTTAATAATTTCTGCAAAATCCATTTATATATTGTGCTATTTCTGATTGGTGATCAATAATATTAGTTATAAACGTTGGTGAGCGCTTCACTTATGTTCCCGACTTTGTTATGTGTGAGTCTATGGCTGATAGGCAGTATTGCACTATGCCCTCAGACTTGTCGGATTTTCCCATCTTTACATTGAGCTTCAAGGATATGTGAATATAAGCGTGCCTGTAGAATGGAGGGTCATATAGGGATACAGGGCATATATTAAATGCTATCATCGCTGGATGCTGACCCTGTTTCCATGGCAACGTCTCCGTTCTGCGTCCTCTGACATTAGAGAATAAGAAAAGCTATACAGGGTATAAAATGCTCTGAGCAATTAAACATATGCGTCATATGATGCTGGGAACAATTTTCTGGGATTTGTTCTGTTTCTACTTCCAGAAGCTATGCTCTCAGTGCCCCCTCTGAAAAAATTGGCATACGAAGAGTTAATCAAATTCTGCAGGAAAGAAGAATGTTCAGTGATCTGTGTCTGTTATTTTCAGCCCTAGTTTTCTGCTTGATTGAGATTTTCTTTTACATTTTCTGTGCTTATTTCCCATAAATGCATATATTTTATTCTGCTGTTGCATGCTAGAAATGTCTTTACAATTTTCCTTGCTTATTCCTCTGTTAACCTCCGCCCACACAGCAAGCCATTTCACAGCACCTTTATCTGTATTGAGAAATCCTTACCAAGGCCTGATTTAACACTGCTCTGTAACACAACCATTCCTGTCCCACTTTTCCATCCAGTCTCAGGAACGATGTCCCTGTCCTTTGTGAATGTGTCATTGTCACTGTGATGCTTTGAGACGCCCCTTGCACATCTTAATCTTACACAATGCCACAAGCTTATATCATGACCTACTAATATAGCACTTCAAGTAGTGATGCGGTGTGGATTTAAAGATTTGCTTATTTGAAACTGTGATACTAATATTAATAATAATTTGATCAGTATTTGTAATGCCTGATCTAAGTTGATATTTCTTATATTTGTTTATTAAAGTCTTTATATCTTGACTTTAATTAACCTACATCTTGTTTTCTTGCTTTAACCTGTCTGTGATCAAGAAGAAAACCTATACTTTCAAAGCTTTGATAAAATAACCTGTTCTCAAGAAGGATAGCTGACATATCCAATGTTTATTGGACTAATCTTTGATCAAGTAGATAAGTAGCCTGTAAACTCAGATTAACTCACCAGTGTGCAAACAGAAATCCATCTTACGTTACCTTTGATTAGTGGTGCAGAATAAGCACCATAATAACAGCCTGTTGGAATTTTTTGGGGGCACCATTCCTGGGTTCTGTGCAAAACAAAAACAGGCACTCATGGCCCAGCCCCCAATGGCCTGTGATAGTGCTAATGCTGTATTTACACTTCTGGACGAGCAATAGCAAACAATGTCAAGCGGCTCAAAAATTATTTATCACTTCAGCAGGGGATATTGTATACAGACTACTGAGTGTCCCTGGCTTTCCATAGACTTGCTGTCACTGGAGGCATGGTTAAGGCAGATATTATACACTTCCATCTAGCCATACCAGTTCATACTTGAATTGACAGTGATAGGCTAAAAGCAATCAATTGAAACTTCCAGCCAATCACCATGGGCGTCCACGTGGAGGGGTGGCGGGGCAAGAGGGGGTACTTGCCCCCCCTTTGATTTTTCACCATGCCCCCTCCCCACAGGCAATTTTCCCTCTGACTGTGACAGCTCAGTCTGAGGGAAAGAAGGAGGAAGGTTCTGGGGGCTGGATGGAGGTTCTCGGATCCGCATTTAGGCTGCCAGGGGGGCCTCTTGCATGCAAGCCTCACCCTCTCACAAGCTCTGCCTCCCACACTCACGCTGCTGACTAAGGAAAAGGACAGAACATGGAGAATAATAACCATTCGTAAAAGAAGACAGCTGCTAAACAAACATGTCTTCATTAAACTGGAATACCATTTCTATCTCTTATCTCAGGATGCCTCATGAGTGCAAATCCATTGATAGGATTTTTTTTTTATTACCGACATTACGACTCTTCATTTCAGTGAATAGAGAAGATTTGAACAAAATGATTAATAAAGGATATTTTTTTTCGCACTCCCTGTCTCCCACAGCCTTCTGTGACAGGTTAGAATCAGCAATGATTGTGTGTGTGTGTGTGTGTGTATGTGTGTGTGTGATTGTGAGCGTGCCTGCTAGTGACGTGTGTGTGTGTCAGTGAACTTGTAGTGAGCATGTGTGTGTCAGCGAGGTTGTCTGTAGTGAACATGTGTATGTGTGTCAGTGAGCTTGTGTGTGTGTGTGTATGTGTGTCAGTGAGCTTATGTGTAACCAAGCTTGTGTGTGTCAGCTAGCTTTTCTATAGTGATCATGTGTGTGTGTCAGTGAGCGTGTCTGTAGTGAACATGTGTATATGTGTCAGTGAGCTTGTCTGTCAGTGAGTTTGTGTGTGTCGGTGAATTTTTCTGTAGTGAGCATGTGTGTGTCAGTGAGTTTGTCTGTAGGGAGCATGTGACTTTTGACACTGTTGATCATCAACAGCTTCTTCTCGTCCTCCGCAATATCGGTCAACAAGATATTGCTCTCTCCTGGTGCTCCTCCTACCTCTCCCAGCGCTCTTTCAGTGTTTCTTTCTCTGGCTCTGCTTCTTCTCCCCAACTCCTTTCTGTTGGTGTCCCCCAAGGTTTAGTCCTTGGTCCCCTACTGTTCCCCATCTATACTGCTTCCCTTGGTAAACTCATTAGCTCCTTTGGCTTCCAATATCATTTCTATGCGGATGACAGGCAAATCTACCTGTCCTCTCCTGATCTCTCCCCGTCCCTCTTGACTAGTGTCTCTGACTGCCTCTCTGCTATTTCTAACTGGATGGCTGCCCACTTCCTTAAACTAAACTTGACCAAAACTGAAATTCTGGTCTTTCCTCCCTCAAGTGTTGTTACTCCTGTGTCTGTCTCCCTCCAAGTCAACGATGCTACCATCAGCTCCACCATGCAGGCTCGCTGCCTAGGTGTTCTCTTTGACTCT
Source organism: Pelobates fuscus (assembly GCF_036172605.1). Taxonomy (NCBI): domain Eukaryota; kingdom Metazoa; phylum Chordata; class Amphibia; order Anura; family Pelobatidae; genus Pelobates; species Pelobates fuscus. The sequence goes on along the minus strand of NC_086319.1, from coordinate 191,256,695 downwards.
GACCTCTCCTTCAAGCCTCATGTTCAGTCTATCGCCAAATCCTGTCATTTCCATCTCAAAAACATGGCGCGCATCCGCCCCTACTTAATGCCAGATGCGACTAAGGTGTTGGTCCATTCCACTGTCCTTTCTCACCTTGACTACTGTAATCCACCTCTCAGTGGTCTTATGTGCTCTCAACTTGCGCCGTTACAGTCCATAATGAATGTGGCAGCGATGCTCATCTTCCTGTCCACCGCATCTCCCATGCCTCACCCTTCTGTCAGTCCCTACATTGGCTTCCTTTAAAATATAGAGCTTAATTTAAAATTCTGGTTCTTGCTTTCAAATCGCTACATAATGCTGCTCCCACCTATCTGTCCTCCCTTATACACAAGTATGTCCCGTCTAGGCCCTCACGATCCAATGAAGACTTACGTCTATCTTCTGTCCGTACTCCCACCTCTGATGCTCGCCTCCAAGATTTCTCGAGGGCTGCACCGTTCCTGTGGAACTCGCGTCCCTCCTCCATTAGATGCTCACCCAGTCTCCACTCCTTCAAAAAATCGTTAAAACCCACTTCTTCATAAAAGCATATCAATTAAACTGTTAATAGCTCCTGACTGATTCCTCTTCTGCAACTGTCACTAGTAGAGATGTCCCGAACAGTTCGCCGGGAACTATTCGCTGGCGAACATAGCTTGTTCGCGGTCGCCGTGGCGGGCGAACATATGCAATGTTTGGTCCACCCCCTATTCGTCATCATTGAGTAAACTTTGACCCTGTACCTCACAGTCAGCAGACACATTCCAGCCAATCAGAAGCAGACCCTCCCTCCCAGACCCTTCCTTCCCAGACCCTCCCACCTCCGTAACGAATCGGGGCGGACCGAACATCGCATATGTTCGCCCGCCGCGGCGACCGCGAACAAGCTATGTTCGCCGGCGAACAGTTCCCGGCGAACTGTTCGGGACATCTCTAGTCACTAGTCTAATACTATCCTTACCTTTTTGTGTCATTTTACCCCACTCCCTCTAGCATGTAAGCTCATTGAGCAGGGCCCTCCACCCCTCTGTTCCTGTGTGTCCAACTTGTCTGGTTACAACTACATGTCTGTTCGTCCACCCATTGTAAAGCGCTGCGGAATTTGATGGCGCTATATAAATAATATAATAATAATAATAATGTGTGTATCAGTGAACTTGTTTGTAGTGAGCGTGTGTATGTGTGTCAATGAGCTTGTGTGTGTGTCAGTGAGCTTATCTGTAGTGAGCTTGTGTGTTTCAGTGAGTTTGTCTGTAATGAGTATGTGTGTCAGTGAGCTTTTCTGTAGTGAACATGTGTGTCAGTGAGCTTATGTGTAAGCGAGCTTGTGTGCGTCAGCTAGCTTTTCTGCAGTAAGCATGTGTGTGTGTGTGTGAGTGTGTCAGTGAGCGTGTCTGTGTCTGCATTTGAGTATGCTTACTTAATAATTAAATTTTTTACACTGACAGAATTAATATTTTGAATTAGAAAAAGAAACATACCACACACCAATCATATATATATATATATATAAATATATATATATATATTATTATTATTATTATTATTATTTTATTATTTATATAGCGCCAACAAATTCCGTAGCGCTGTACAATGGGTGGACTAACAGACACATAATTGAGATCAGACCACTGGACGTACAGGAACAGAGGGGGTTGAGGGCCCTGCTCAATGAGCTTACATGCTAGAGGGAGTGGGGTATAGTGACACAAACGGGTTAAAGTAGGGGAATTAAATAGTTTGTTAGAGAAGGGTTTATTGAGTGCTTGGTAGGTCATTTTTGACAGTTGCAGGAAAGGAGTCATGGGGTGGGGGATGAGAAGCCTGCTGACAGTTTAATTGATACGCTTTAACGAAGAAGTGAGTTTTCAAAGATTTTTTGAAGGAGTGGAGGCTGGGTGAAAGTCTGATTGAGGAGGGAAGGGAGTTCCACAGAATAGGTGCAGCCCTAGAGAAGTCTTGAAGGCGAGCGTCAGAGGTGGGGATCCGGGCAGAGGATAGGCGTAGGTCTTGGGATGAGCGCAGGGGTCTCGACAGGACATACTTGTGTATGAGGGAGGATAGGTATGTTGGAGCAGCATTATGTAGGGATTTGTAAGCAAGTGACAGAATTTTGAATTGGGCCCTATATCTAACTGGAAGCCAATGCAGGGACTGACAGAGCGTGGAGGCGTGGGAGGTGCGACCGGACAGGAAAATAAGCCTCGCAGCCGCGTTCATTACAGATTGCAGCGGTGCAAGCTGGGAACATGTAAGACCGGTCAGAAGGGGATTGCAGTAGTCGAGGCGAGAGAGAACAACAGCATGAACCAATATCTTAGCCGCGTCCGGCGTTAGATATGGGCGGATGCGCGCTATGTTCTTGAGTTGGAAGCGACAGGATTTGACTATCGATTGGACATGGGGAGTAAAAGAGAGGTCAGAATCGAAAAGAACCCCTAGGCAGCGAGCCTGCGAGGTAGAGGTGATAGTAGCGCCGTTGACTTGGATGGAGACAACAGGAGTAGCAGCACTTGAGGGAGGAAAAACTAGAAGTTCTGTTTTGGACAGGTTGAGTTTAAGGAAGTGAGCAGCCATCCAGTTGGAAATAGCAGAGAGGCAGTCAGAAACACGAGTCAAGGTGGGCGGAGAGAGATCAGGGGAGGACAGGTAGATTTACGTGTCATCTGCATATAAATGATATTGGAAACCAAAGGAGCTGATGAGTTTACCAAGGGAGGCAGTATAGATGGAGAACAATAGGGGGCCGAGGACAGATCCTTGGGGGACGCCGACAGAGAGGGGTTGGTGAGAAGAGGCAGAACCAGAGAAAGAAACACTGAAAGAGCGCTGGGAGAGGTATATATACTGTATAATATATATACATACATATACAGACACACACACACACACACTATATATATATATATATATATATATATATATATATATATACACACACTACATGGCACAATGACTTAGGGGGCTGACATAAAAAAATTTCCAGGGCTACTTTGTATCCCTAGCTCTGCAAAAAAGGGGCCGGGCACATGGATGATATTACAGTAATAGGGAAGGACAAGGTAACTCCATACATGGAGGATGCATGGTGGCTTGAATGTGTGAACTATACATGTGCATTCGGTTTCAAATGAGTATGCATGGTGGCTTGAATGTGTGAACTATACATGTGCATTCGGTTTCAAACAAGTTGCAATTCATCCAAATTTTGCCCAATCCGTGGGTAGTTTGAATTTCTTAACTTAAATGTCATGTGAATACATGATGAAACATAACAACACTGGCATTGGAAGAACAGGAAAGAACTGGTTCTTTGATTCATGATTTGGAGTTCTGTCCATGGCACCAAAAAAGTAATCATTAATAGTTAGGACATAGTCACTAATTCAAGTTATTAAATAAATTGAGTAAATAAATAATAAAGAGATGAACTAAATGCTTAAAATACACATTTGAGTTCTCAAAAGGAACCACATGTTAAAAACACTGAATATTGACTGAATGTGGGACAAATTTGAATGGTCAAAAATAATTCTATTTAGTTGGAATTCAGCTGAATTCATTAAAACGTCGCGCAATTGAGCCTATCAGTGCACTGCAAGCTGATTTTTGTGTCCTTGTTTGTCCAAATTGCTTTCCCTGACTCATTTGCATAGGTGAAATGCTGTTTTAACGAAATGTAATCACTGAATAGAAGAAAAAAAATGTGGCCGAATTTTTTTTTTCGATTGAGCACTAGTCTAGCTTTAACTGCTAAGTATGTGTAATTAAAAAATCACCCTAGCGTATTTAGGATAATGTCCCATGAATGCGGGGAATATACACAATGTTAGGAGCCAAAAAGTTATCAGTATGTTATAAGCGTAAAAAGAGAGTGCAGTGCTTTGCTGGAAATACCTCCACCAGGCAAAGTGGAGCAGAAGGACTAGAGGGCCCTTTATGTGAAAGTGTGCCACAGAAAACAATGTACTGTATGGATATGAGATGGAATCCACATTACCCTGCTTGGCCTGCAGCAGGCTAGAGTTTGACATTGCTCTAAAAAAGTACCAGAGTTTTGCATCCAGTAATTCTTTATGTAGGACACAAAGCACTGTTACGGAAAACTGTGAGGTATGGTGATGTTTGCTATTTCTCTGTTATAGCAAGAAATAGAGTGCTGAAATACATCATAAGTGCTCCAGATCCAGTGCACTCAATTAAGGACAATGCACTTTGCGTACATTGGATAATACCTGTAATAGCTGTATTACAAGGTCTGTATTACCAGGTATTACAAGCTGTTATACAGCTATATAAGGCATTCCTCTGCTCCTTCCAACCTCGGGGAGAAACGAGTTTACGAATGAACTGGGTACTGTTAAACTGTTGAGCTTGGTGGCTAACAGCAGGTAAAGAGACAGACTGATTGGAGAGGTGAGCCCTGGCTAGTAACCATAATCCTATATTGCAGATTCAGCTCAACTGAACAGTAATCACTCCATTAGATATTGTTGAGTATTGTCCAGCAGAAATTGTGATTGTGAAGCTTTGGATGGTCATGTTATAATGATCCCTGGTATTGGACATCCAACTAGTTCAGCATATTGACCTCAGATATAGAGACTGAATTTGGCACACCTTTACCTCAACATGTTGACCATCAATGCTTAGAAAATGTACCAGATTAAAATCTTAGTGTACAAACATCACCATGACCACTCAATCCTTCCTTGAGCAATGCCAAACGTCCATATTGGGGATCAATCTTGTCATTGTATCTGAATTAAAACTGAATTAGCATATCTGAATATCCTAAACGTTAGATGCAGGTTCTAATTGGTTTAATAACCAATTATCATTCAGATTTGGTAATGAGCTATGAATCATAGGATTTGTAGTCAAGCACAGTGAAACCTCTGCATTTTTACGCATACAGAGTTATGGGAGACAGACAATACGTCACTCCTGCAAGTTTAAAATGGTTAATACTGCACAAATCTAATGCTAGTTCTTATTTTCTATTCTTTTCTTTTCAGCAACCAAGGCTTAGCCAATCAATTCTCTACAGCAAAACATTCCTTACAGCAAAGTATATATGCAGTGCATCCATTTAATCCTCATAAAACCTGATAGACAGACAGACAGACAGACAGACAGATAGATAGCTAGATAGCTAGATAGATAGATAGATAGATAGATAGATAGATAGATAGATAGGCATTTATATATGTTAAATATTACATATAATACTCAAGTCACACATTATTACTTGCTGTATTATTTTTCTCTTTACATATAAATGTACAACCCTGTACTTTATCCTTAACATGTAGCACCTCCTATTGAGCTTTAGGCAAATCTCATAATATTATCAGCAGAGCAGTCAGCTTTAATGAGTCCAGCCTTTGAGTTCAGTTTGGTTGAGCTGATTAAATATGCAACACTGTAGCTCTACTAAGAGGCAACGTGGTTTAACATTTGTTAATTGAATGTGATGAAATGGACGTAGAGGCTGATTAAATATGTATTTCTGCATTGTGGCTACAGTTGCAATCAGGGAAAAACACTAGTATGTGAATAACACAGATTTTAGGAGATTCTTGAAACCTTAGTAAACAGTCACCCTCAATTGATTGCATTTAACATTTTCACAGAATTCTGCTTGCGATGTATGCTTTCTTAAGTGTTTATGTTTATTCATTTAATTTGAAAATATATTTCCACTTTGAAGACATTAGAGATGCATACATGTGACATGATAATTTAAAATAAACACACTGCAGTGATTAAAGGGACTCTCCAGTGCCAGGAAAACATGTCTGTTTTCCTGGCACTGCAGGACACTGCAGTGCCCCTCTCCCTCCCACCCCCCACCTCATGTTGCTGAAGGGGTTAAAACCCCTTCAGTGACTTACCTGAATCCAGCACCGATGTCCCTCGGTGCTTGGTCAGGCTCTGCCCACGCAATGGCCGTGCGCATTAGACCTCCTCATAGGAAAGCATTATTCAATGCTTTTCTATGGGGATTCCGGCGACGCTGGAGGTCCTCATGTACCCTTAATACACCTACCATTAAAATTATAGACTGATCATTTCTTTGTCAGTGGGCAAATGTTCAAAATAAGCAGGGGAGCAAATGTTTTTTTCTATCTATCTATCTATCTATCTATCTATCTATCTGTCTGTCTGTCTATTTATTTCTATCTATCTATCTATCTATCTATCTGTCTATCTATATATATATATATATATATATATATATATATATATATATATATATATATATGTCTGTTTGTCTGTCTATTTATTTATGTCTGTCTGTCTATTTATATCTGCCTGTCTGTCTATTTATTTATGTCTATCTGTCTATTTATATCTGTCTGTCTGTCTATCCATCTATCACTCTGTCTGTCTATTTATATCTGTCTGCCTATCTGTCTATCTATCTATCTTTCTGTCTATCTGTCTATCTTTCTAGTGAAGTGAGAAATGAAATCAACAAGCAAGCAGGCATAACACCTCAAATGGCTTTTTGCAAATAATGCATAGACCCCAGAAGGGACATTACTACTGCAGAGGAACTGTCACTTCTCTGGAATTTGCACGTATTAATAAAACATTGAAAATCAACTAAAACTTGTTAACATGTTTAATAAGATACTCCGTTTTCATGTAAATTAAAGATTAAGCAAGGAACATCAAAATCTAGTTCAGAGATTCAAACTACAATCAAACTTTAGTGAAAAACCCTGTTTAAGTAACATTAACATCATAAACCACTTCTATGTCTTTGTATCCCAACCACATGTACTTTATTGATGGCTTATTAAGTAAATCCAAACCAAAGTGAAAATGTATTTACAAAATTCAAGCTAAAATATGACAAATATATGTAGATGATTTGGAGAACATTTCCAAATCCTAAATGCTGAACCTAAATTCTACAATTTGATTTCATTAGATTTTTTTGATTAAATTTAAGGTCAAACTAGCCAAACTGGAAAAATTCTCAATTACTCTATCAAATCAACTGCTCTGGTCTTAAATTTAAATTTACTTAGAATTCTCCCTTTAGTGAACAATCATGTTAGTGTTTATGAATAAACCTCTTGGTCTTTGCAAAATAAAAGGCAACAAAAGATGTGCATGTTGTAAAATGTTTACATCAATCAGTGGCCAGAGAAGAACCATGGGATATGAAGTTCAAGAGCAACTGTAGGGCAACCAATTGGTTATTGCTAATCTTCTTATTCTTTGTCCTGTTTCCTCTTGCTTTTTTTTTCTTCATCTTTAAGAAATTGTCCCTTTGCATAGCCCAGACTGTAGAAAGCAATGATTAGAGACAGCAGGCTATGATGTCTTAGCTTAGTTGGTTTATCTAGAGAGGAACACATATGCTGGTATTACCGACATTTAGAAAAAAAAAGTCAATAGCATCACTCATTATAAAATGCTGGAGGGGGATTCTGTTTAATAATACGTAAGCTCATGTTCTTAATGTAATATATCTGGTATACCATTAAATTGTCTTGTACTGAGACATCTAATAATCTTTTTTTTTTTCATTAGTGTATTTTGTAGATATATATCTAACTGGGAAGAAATGCATCAAAGGATTAGAAAAAGCAATTTAGTCTTTAAAATGCACATTTGACAGTAAACCTCATCACTTTGCTTTTTTCTGTTTTGTTTTTATGCAAACTGGGTCAGATGTGTGAGCAGGAATGGTTTTTATTTTTTTAGTAACATTTTCAAAAGCTTTACATTTTTTTTAATTCCTTCTTAGAGACCAAAATCCCTTTATCTTTATTTACAAACCTAGCATTCTTTTTTTACATATAGTTAACCATAACAATACAGATATTTGAGGACTATGTTTTTCATTAATTTATCTAGGCTGGCTGAATCTCATAGGAAATGTATTCCGCAATGTATTTTTCTTCAAAGCTTTATTTATGTATTTAGTAATTACATATGATGGTACACAGGGCCGCCACCAGAAATTTTGGGGCCCCTAACTCAGCTCAGGGTCTGGGCCCCCTGGGGCCCGCCTCCAAATACCGCCCACTGGGTCCACACACAGACACAAACGCACACACTGATACAAAAGGACACAGATACATACTAACAGACACACATACTGAGACATACACACAGGCATACATAGTGACAGGCAGACACATACTAACATACATACAGACACACATTCAAGAGGACATAAAGACACATACAAACATACAGACACCGACATACATACATGCATACACACACACACTGACATCCATACACACATACATTCATAATGGCATACAGACATACACAGACATACATTCATAATGGCATCCAGACACACAGACATACATGCATACAGACAGACATACACGCATACAGACAGACAGACATAGCCATACAGACAGACATGCATGCATCCAGACAGACAGACATAGACATACAGACAGACATACATACATAGACATACATGCATACAGACAGACACATACATGCATACAGACATACAGACAGACATGCATGCATACAGACAGACAGACAGACATACATACAGACATACACATACAGACAGACAGACAGACATGCATACAGACATACACATACAGACAGACACATACAGACATACATACATAGACATACATGCATACATACATACATGCATCCAGACATACATAGACATACACACAGATATACAGACAGACATGCATGCATCCAGGCAGACAGACAGACAGACAGACATAGACATACATGCATACAGACATACACATACATACATACATACATACATAGACATACATAGACATACATGCATACAGAGAGACAGACATAGAAATACACACAGATATACAGACAGACATGCATGCATCCAGACAGACATACATACATGCATACAGACATACACATACAGACATACATGCATGCAGACACAGACATACATACATACATGCACACACACACACACACACAGCTCATTTTCCAGCCACCCTCCTGTCTCTTACCTTTTCTTTGCAGGAGGGTGGCTGGGGATGATGGGAGTCGGCGCTGCTCCCTCTTCACTGCCTGGCTCTCCCTCTTCACGGCTGGGCGGGCGCGCTCCTCCCGCGCGGAGTGAGCTGGGAGGAAGTGACCACTTCCTCCCAGCAGCACTTGCGGCTGCCTTTCTTTTTTTTTTTTTTTTTTAAAGGGGCCCGGTCGCGCTATGCAACGGCCACAGCGCTGACTGCCGGGCCCATGACAACTGTTATGGTTGTCACCCCCTGATGGCGGCCCTGATGGTACATAACAGTATATGACATTTGAAAGACATTTTGTAAACAAGCACATGGTGGCACCCCATTCACCCCTTGTATGGTACCAGACTTGGACATAATTAAGCATTTGTTAAGCAGGATTACACATGTAAAATGTAGTGTGTGGTATCCATCTCTCAAATGTATGAATCCATGGCTCCTCACATAGATGGGGTGTGTCCCCTGTGTTGGGAGAATGTAAGAGGAGATCAAGGGAAAGAAAAAGAAAAAGAAAACGATGGGAGGTGGGGATGCAGGTGTGATTAGGTATGGGAGGGATGAGGTTTGTGCATGTTGAGTTTGAAATTCGAAAGGCATCAATATTGGACCATCAATGAAGTCAGCGCAGGATTTGCTACATAGAACAATAAGCTGTCAGCATAGGCCTAGACCCTTTGCTCTCTGTCCCTGAAGTTATAGCTGGGTTCATTCTAACTGCAGTCGTCAGCAGCCAAGGGACAGCACAAATAATGGGAGGGACAAGGGAGAACCCTTTCTTGTGCCATTCATTATTGGCAATGAATAGCATGCAGTGATAGCATGCCATTGACGACTACCCTGGCCTTTGATGTTGTATATAAGCCTGCAATCAGTTTAAGGATATTAGGTCTGAAACCAAATCACCATAGAACCGCCAACAGAAATCCTCAGTCCACCCTGTCAAACGCCTTTTTGGCATCTACAGAAATTGGGAGGCCGATGACTTCACCATGTGAAGAAGATTAAGTGCCCCTGTGGTATTGTCCCTAGCTTCACAACCTGGGATGAATTATGTTTGGTCCTGGTGCACCAGTATTGGTAGAAGGCAGCTCACCCATAGGGCAATACCCTTTGAGAACAAATTTAGGTCACGGTTTAGTAGTGAAACTGGCCCTTATGCTCCTTCGGTAGCAACCCGAATACCTCAGTCATTCGTGGGAAGAGAATGTCTCAGAATATCTTGTAATAACTCAATGGCAACCCATCTGGGCCAGGATCCTTTCCTGTTTGAGAGAGTTTAGCAGCAAGCTGCAGTTTGTTTTGAAAGCAGAGCTTCTGGCTCTTGTCTGTATTCTTGTGATAGAGTATACATCACATAGTCCACTAAGAAGGTTTGCATTTCTGGTGTCTATTCACGTTCAACTAGGGTCGGATTCATGATTCATATGTTCTAAAGTTCCTTATAGTATGCATAAAAGGCTGAACAGATAGTATAAAAGGGTGAAGTCTTGCTCGAAGGCAATTTGATTTTGTCAATGCGTGTTTCCATACATTGCTTTCAAAGGAGTTTTGCATCCTTCTGCATTTGTTAGAATGTTCGTAGTATAACTTTCCTGTTTTGTGTTTTCTTGTAAAAGGTCAGACAAGGTGTGTCATGCGACTACCAACTCTCTATAACACTTTTCTACGGCTCTCTATGAGCGTTGTTTTTTCTCCAAGAACAGATCTTTACGAGATCCTCTAGCAGGGAGCACTTGAGGCCTCCCACTCTCCAAGTCCTGATGTGTTATAAGTTAGGCACACCAGAGTAGTAGAAAGGAAGGTGTGAGACGGCATAGTAGTAAAGGGAGAAGGGAGAAGGAGAGAACCCACCTGACCAAGTAAAACCAGGTCCGAGGTGAACTTCACTGGGGTTGCAAGGCAGTTGCAGAGATGTGAGAGATGGTAAAAGTCCATCTGGGTCCACCACCCCAGTCCTAAATGGGTGCATGATGGTCAGCTGCTATAACAAGTGGTCTTGCAGGCCAAAGGGCTCATGGGAAGAGAAGCTAATGTTACCCCTCAGTATACCATGTTTATTTTTCCCTATATCTGTCTTACCTCCCCCTCCCACATTTTTTCCCCTTTTTTTCTTTATTTTCTTCTTTCTTCTCCCTTTACCCTCTCTCTCCTCTCCTCCTTCCATTTACATTTTCTCCTGTTTTCTCTCATTATCCCTATCATCCCCCCAATAAACTTTAGTGCTCCCCCAAACCATGTTTTTTTGTAATAAAAAAAAAAATACAGCACCTTGTGTAGCATATCAATTTATCAGTAGTTCACCTGAGAGTAGGAATTACTGGTTGGTACTAGAGGTATAGAGGGTAAGTGAGGGTAAGAGTGTGAGTATAATATGCCCGAACAGGTGCCATAATCAGTAGTAACACAAACAAAGGCATAAAAAAGCCAATACGGGTGTAGCTCTGTAGGCTCTATCCAATTTGATTGGGGGTGCTCTGGATCTCCCAGCATGAGACAGAAGAGGGCCTGCAGTGCCGGTTTAAAGTCCAGTTCATCACCCGCTTATAGGACTCCTATGTTGCATCTCCTCCCTTGGTTATCAAGGTCCTCCATGCATCTTTTCAAATCCAGCAGCAGTGCTATTTGGTGGCGGATCGCTTTGTTGACAGTGTGTTTTTGCTGCTGCTGGTGCTGGGAGTCAGTCTCCACAGTGTGCAGTCTGGCCTCAAGGCCTGTTAGGGGTAAACGAGTATCGGCCATCTCTGCGCAGATCGTATTCTGGAGAGTGGAGATCAAAGTGATACGGTCATCGTGGGTGGTCATTGACCTGGAAATCTGTTGCAGCTCTGTTTGGATCATGGTGTATGTATGTCTTGTGCTTGGTCAGGCTCTGCATTTGACGCCTCAGAGGAGGCTGAGGAACATGCCATATTGGTGTCCTCCTGCCTACCAAGGTTGGCTGGGATGCTCATATACTCATCCATCAGTCTAGTTGATCACGGGGGGTTGCCAGTCTGCATACCTGACTTTCTATTGTGGCCTATAGCTATTGCAAGCTAAGATATCCCCACTTTGACCAATTTATACATCAAACCCTGTGTAGAATATTGAAGCTTTTAGACACTGTATATCTAATTTATAACATGATATTCCCTCCTCGTTCACTGAAGGATGAACATATAAGTGAAAATTCAGTATTTATGAATCACAATTTACAAATCTAATGTTTGTTTTGTTTTGTAATAAATACCCATGCCAATTGTCACATTACTGTTACAAGTTTTTTTATTTTTAAAATGACTTAGTGGTGTAGGGGTTAAAATGAGTATTATGAGGCAAAATTGCAAAGATTGAGCAAATACAATTTTGAACCCCACTTGATCTTTCTTAATAACTACAATTATATAGCTGTACGTGTCACATAATTTACTTCCAAAAAACATGTATGTAAAGATAGAAGACAATTTTTGGCAAGAATACAACTCATCCAGGGGTCAATGATAGCTTCAGTGAGAAAGGCACATACAAAAAGAAAATAAATTAAAATGACACTATCAGTCAAATAAAATGTTTTTGAAAACTCATACAGACAGCACAGAGAAGAGACAGCAGAGTCATGCTGCATATTGCCATTTACCAGAATAGCTAATGCTACCTGGAATTCTCTCACATGATGCCAGTAGATGTCTGTGGAATCTCATTGTAAATGTACAAAATGATCTGGGCAAGAACTGGCATTCTTCCAGGATCTTACAAAAGCTCTATTTATGTACTCTCACAGAGTACACCAGTGGCATAGCTCCTAGCAGATAAAGTATCCATCAACTGAAAAGAGAGCGGAACTGAAGGATGACATCACAATACGGGCAGACGTTACACATTAAAGCAGGGATGTCAAACTCTGCCTCTACCCCCCACCTCCTTCCCCACTTCTCAGTATTCTTTGAATGCTATAGATGGGTAGAGAATCAATGACATTTTAGTTCATCAACATCTGGGGGAAGGGGGCAGAGTTTAAAAGGCCTGCCTTAAAGGGCTCTTTGCAGAAAATTCATAGCTCCCAGAAGTAGCAGTATTCCTTAACCCCTTAAGGACACATGACATGTGTGACATGTCATGATTCCCTTTTATTCTAGAAGTTTGGTCCTTAAGGGGTTAAAGCAAAAATAATGCATAAACATAATATATTAACTTATTTGAAGAAACTTGTTTTGGATACATTCAGTCTGCAATATTTATGGAATACACTCTTTTTTCCTGGGTAACCTCAAACAGAACAGTGTTCTTGCTTTTCTTTTATCCTTTGTTGTCCAAGTACTCTGCATAAAAAGTACTCTGCATAAAAAGTACTCTGCAAAAAATAATTTCAGTGGCTAGATATCCACTCACGGCAGAACAATTTAAACAGACCTTTTGTATTGGGTGTTTATATTGTACAATCGCTTTCCCAATCTTTATAAATGGCAGTAATAAATAAAAAAAATAAAGTCCAGTTGCGTTCTTAGACATGTACACTGATTCATTACCAAGGGATATCTATTCTTGTTATTGGCCTCCATGTCCATTTTGCTTGGGGCCCCCAAATTCGTTCAAACAGCCCTGTATGTATTAGGCATGACTTGTGTATTAGGCAGGGTGTGTGTCTGTGAATAAGACTGTGTGTATTCTGCATTAGCCAAACTGTGGATTAAGCAGTTTGTGTATAAAGCAGTCTGTATGTGTGATGAATCTATTAGCCAGTGTATCTGTGTGTGTGTGTGTATGTACATATGTATTAGAAGGTTTGTGTGTGCATGTATGAGCCAATGTGTTTAGGCAATGTGTGGGTAGGTATGTATGTATTAGACAGTATGTGTTTTATGTATTAGGCAAGTGCACATGTATGTATATATTAGGCAGTTTATGTAAATATGTGTGTGTGTGTATATATTATTTACTGAAATCTGGGGACGTTGCATTTCAGACAGAAGCAGGCCTGATATCGTGGTCACACAGGCGCTGCCCCAACACCACTCTAACAGCCAGGCCTGACAGAGCTGGTACCCACCGTATAGTCCCAGAGCAGCCCGAGCCTCAGGTAACAGCGGAGTTATTGGGTACAGTCATGACCGGCACTACCATAAAGCAGCACAGGTGGCAGCCTTAGGGTGGGCAAAATCTGGGTTCCGAGTTATCAGCAGGAGGAGAGCACCTAGTGCTCCGCTTCCTGCTGGTCACTCCATGTAGTATGGTGAAGCGGACAGCGCCGCAGTAGAGGATATTTATCCTCTCAATGGTCTGTCAGGACATGCTCAGTGAGAACACTGAACAGCTACCTGTCAGTCTGGTAGAGGAAACAGAGGTTCCTCTACCAAGGTCCTCTCGGCCACACTACATGAAGGAAGATAAGTAGGGGCACAATGAGGTATGAGAGAAGGGCACACAAAAGAGCCTAACATAATGGATGTGGGTGTGGTTTGGTGAGCGGGCAGCATTCAATCTTTGGACCCAGGCAGCACAATGTCTTGGGCAGGCCCTGTCCACAGGCAACTACAATTTTTTTTATTAAATTTTTTATGTCCACCAACTATATAGATAGGCAGTAATAACCTATGAGAATATAGGCCTAATAGAGAAGTGTAACATGTCCAGAAAGCAAGGCCAGTTATACAATACAGAATCAGTATAACTCTTTAAGAAGAGCTGTTATGGAAAATATATGCTGCGGTAGATTCTTTGTGTTATATTTATTTCTGTTCTGTAGGGTGCATTTCTTGTAAGTGTTTCCTATTAATTAGAGAATCTGATGATGTTACCTCGAGCATGCCATTGCTTGATGAACTGCGAGTCATCCTGAGCGTCCATCTGTGCACATGCAGAGATAGCCTTTAACTCTGATATGTTTTTGGACTATCATAGCTCTACAGGAAAATCATTGATCATTTTTGTATTTCTTTTATACATTCCTTGTCTTCCTTCCCCCAAATCCCATATGCTGTTCTGGATTATGTAATACCTTTGAAATGCCTAGCTTTTGATGATATTACCATATTATCAAAATACTGTGCATCTGGCTTACTTTTTATTTATTTATTTTCTGTGTCAGGCTTTCAAAAGATGTGCTTTGAATAGTCTTCAATGCTTGTATTCTCTATGTATCCCTGCTATATTGCAGTTGTTCTTATCTTTTTGTTCTTATATAGTATATAATATTTCCTGTTTTATTGTCCAGCTTTTCACCAGTCGAAATTGTTGCAGCATTGGATTTGTAGTCAATATATATTTTATTCTCTGAAATGCTACAATTGCTAGAACTGGTACTAATCACTTCTATTTATATGTGTCTAAACCTATCTATTCCTGGGAGTAAAGGAAATGGGAATTGAAATCCAACAGGTCTATGGAAAGTAATTAAGAACATATGAAAAATGCATAAGGTCTGTATGGTAGAGGTTTTTTTGTGTTGCTCAGTGTTTTTGGTTAAACTTGATATTGTTAGTTTTTGCATGTTTTTTGCAAAGATTTTGCATGCAATCAGTTGATGGTCTCAGCCAATGGGCTAGCTGTGCACTGCGGTGCTCAATTCACGAGAGCTAATTGTAGTTACTGCATAGGAACCTATGGTTCTCAAACGCTGGTAGCGGGGGCAGGAGTGGCACTTGGCAGACCCAGGTCAGAAGTCAAAGCACTCAAAAAAAGTTTGACTCTTTACAATGGAGTTGGTGCCAGGGTACGCCGGGCACTAAAAGCACAGTGAGCTAACGTGGTTATAGTGCTTGGAGTGTTTCTTTAACATTTCCTGCAACTATTAATAAACTCAAATAAGATTTTAGTTTGGTACTGGATATGCCTGTCTATCTGTGATGTCTGCCCCTCCACTCCATGTCTTTTATATGGTAATCTATTTGCCAGTACTCAAAGCTGTTTTTGAGGCCAATGTTTTTTCAGCCATTCAATGTATTTCTCAGCTGCCTAAAGTGTATCATCCCTCATTATCTCTCAGGCTCTCTCTACTGTGTGAGTCACTCTGTCATTAAACTGTCTACATATTTCTTTGAGCCTTCAACTCACGAATATATTGGAATATGAGTGCCAAATCAGGAATACTTAAGAGCTATATAGATTATTTTTATAGTATAATTCGAATGCATTATCTAAATGTGTTGAAATTCACCCACCATGTACCCAAAGACCACTTCAGCTCATTGAGTGCAAACTCCAATCACCCTTAACCATGCAGTGGTAATTATTGCCATTTTTACAAACTGCAGTAATTACCTCTGAGGGTTAACTCCTCCTCTAGTGGCTGTCTAGTGAAACCATTCAAAAGAAAAATCTTACAGAAAAGGGACTCACCTTTACATGGGTAATTGAGATTGCAGCAGTAATGGAAATGGCTGTCTGGGATACTGAGGAATTGAACCATCAGATTCACAAAGAAGGCTAGGTTCACAAAGAGGATTTTTTCAGTAAAGCAGTCACTCCAGTTACGACCAACTGGAAATACAGGTTCTCATCCCAATCCAAGTCAACTTGCTACCATTGCAGTTGTACAGGCAAAGAGACTACCATTATATTTTCTGAAAAACAGAGGACCACCTCTCTTTGGCAGAGACTGGATGGTTCATCTGGGAATGCCAGACATCATCAAGAGCCCTTGCAACAGTCCCATCAGGACAGAAATATGGATAGGTGGAATTCTTGAAACAGCGTTTTCATGAGGTTTTCAATGACCAATGGGGGGAAAAAATTTACTGTGTCAGGCTCGAGATGAAACTGGATGCACATCCTATATTCTTCAAGTCTCTCAAGTACCGTTTGCTCATCGAGCAGGAGTAGAAGCAGAACTAATCTAGTTCTTTCCAAAAAGTCAAATTTTCCTAATTATTATGTTGGCATTGTCATTGAACATAAAGAACTTTGAAATCTGATAAAGGTCAATACTGACCCTGAACTAAGCTTTGATGATCTCCAGCAATGCAGTCTTTTATAGCAAGAAAAGATTGCAGCGTGCTTGTGAGCTGGGTTACACAGTGTTATTATCAGATAGCCATTACTTGGACACAGCTCAAACTGCTTCAAACGGTGGGAAATTGCCCTAACTACAAGACAAAGAGTTGTCGTGACTACCTAAGAAGTATTTTACTGTATAACACTACCTTTTTTTTACTGCAAACATCAAATTCACTTCAAAATGACTGATATAGTTAAACAGAATGGTAGTTTTAAGAAATTGCATTAGCTAAAAAAAATCTGCTATATCTTTTTTGGAATGTTGTCCACGCATCATGCATTTTTCCAAATTAAAGCCTTTTTGTTGTATGCATATATATATATATATATATATATATATATATATATATATATAATGCATACATTATTATCAAGTGTATATTATTACATATTGTGACAAAAGTTAGAGTAATACAGAATGAAATAATCTAGCATTAAGGCATACACTTTTGTAATTTAATTAAAAACAAATTATAGTAACTTTTTAGAAGATAAATGTATGTCTATATTTGAATTCCTTGTTTTGTTTAAAACATACAGCATCCAGACTCATTTAACAGATTTTATTAAGTTTAAAAAAGCAATTACAAGGCACATAATTTGCTATCATTTGCTTTTTAGATGGGCTCTCCATTTCCAAAGTACAAAAAAAGAATTCAAAAAGCATCACTATTTAGCTATACACCAATAAAAACAAATATTTTTTTCATTGGAGTTATATCTAAAACCAGCTTGCAAATGATGCAGATCTCTTGTCTGAAGCATTTGCAAGCCCTCCTCTTCTAACCCCGCCTAGACTTTATGTGCATCATAATTCAAAGGCAATAGTTGTTAATAAAAAAAATATACCATGTACAACATGTGTAAAAGTAAATCTGATTATTTTAAATGTGTTCCAATTTTGCTTTTCATTAATTATCTTGCAACTGTTAAAAGGGTTATTAGCAAGTCAAGGATTACACTTTTAGTACATATCGTCTTTGTGTCTTGATAATGTCAGTGTGCTATCCTTGTGTTTAAAAGAGTATAAGTGGGACTGAATGAGATTGAAAGCAGTGACATGAAACAGTAACTTTTAGTAACAGTTATTGAGGTTATTGCTGCTGAAAACATCCATTAGAAGATACATACTCTGAATCTGATGATTTCACCAAGGCATCAAACGAGTGCAACAACACATTCATGTTTGGGTTTTGGCTTGTGGTAAAAAAAGAATGGAGCATCCAGTTGTTATAACTAATCCAGCCTTGCTTTCACCTGTCCACAAGTATGATGGATGGATGAATGGATGGATGGATGAATTAATCCATCCATCCCCAAGGCTCCGTCCTTGGTCCCCTTCTATTTTCTCTTTATACTGCCTCTCTTGGCAAACTTATTACCTCTTTTGGATTTCACTACCACCTGTACGCTGATGACACCCAGCTATATCTCTCCTCCCCGGACCTCTCCCCTGCCGTCCTGCAACGTGTCACTGCTTGCCTTTCTTCCATCTCTGACTGGATGTCCTCCCGCTTTCTGAAACTCAATCTCTCAAAAACTGAGCTCCTTGTCTTTCCTCCTCCTAACACTGATCCTCCTCTTTCGCTCTCCCTCCAAGTTTGTGGTACCAACATCAGTCCATCCTTGCAAGCGCGCTGTCTTGGCGTCATACTTGACTCTGGTCTCACCTTTGAGCCTCACATCCAGCATGTTGCCAAATCCTGTAGATTCCATCTTAAAAACATAGCCCGCATCCGCCCCTTTCTTGCACCAGATACTACCAAGGAGCTTGTCCATGCTCTAGTAATTTCCCGCATGGATTATTGTAACCCTCTCCTGATTGGTCTCCCCAATAGCCGTACTGCACCCTTACAGTCCGTAATGAATGCTGCTGCTAGATTGATTTTCCTCTCTAGTCGTTTCTCTCACACCTCACCCCTCTGCCAGTCCTTACATTGGCTTCCTGTATGCTATAGGAGTCAATTCAAGGTACTAACTCACACCTATAAAGCACTGAACAACTCTAGCCCCTCTTATATCTCCTCACAGATCCATAGGTATGTCCCTTCTCGGTCTCTCCGTTCTGCCCGTGACCACCTCCTGTCCGTTGTCCGCACTCGTACGGCCAACTCGCGCTTGCAGGACTTCTCGCGGGCGGCTCCCTTCCTATGGAATAGCCTGCCTACCGCCATCAGACTCTCCCCTAGTCTTGCATCTTTTAAGAAGTGCCTTAAAACCCATCTCTTTAGGAAAGCTTATGGCCTCCAAGACTAACCCTTACCTCACATACCTGTCTCTTGCCCTCTCCTAAAGGGCAGCCCACCTTATTTGATTGTAAATTCCTGCCCTAATGTGTTTTACACCCCACCTCCTATAGAATGTAAGCTCGTTTGAGCAGGGTCCTCTTCAACCTATTGTTCCTGTAAGTTTATTTGTAATTGTCCTATTTATATTTAAATCCCCCTCTCATAATATTGTAAAGCGCTACGGAATCTGTTGGCGCTATATAAATGGCAATAATAAATAATAAATAAATAAATAATAGATAGATTGCTAGATAGATAGATAGACAGATAGATAGATAGCAACACATTTATTGTATTATATTTTTGGAATCATTACAAGCATTATATTTACTACCTACTAAGGTAATAATGAATTATCATGAGTTATTATCACCAATAAATGTCCCCTGCTAAGATGTTCTGTCCAAATTGATTGTCTTTCACATTTGACCTCTAACACGCATACACAATCTTTGTCTCTGTTATGTTTTGTTTTAAAAATCCTTTTTTCCCTTCATTGTCATTGATTGAACTGACTTTAAATAGAACATAGCTTTCACATGGATCCTCTTTTATCTAAAAGAGATGATATGGGGATCATGTAAACACATATAGCAGTACAGTGTACCTAAAGCTACTATATATATGTAGTTGTTCCATTTTGTCAGCTTCCTGGCTCCCATGACTGATTTAAAACAGATTGAAAATGCATATATTGGCTGTAAACTAGTGTTCCTATTCAAACTCTGCCAGGTAAGTTGAATTTTCATTGAAA
This sequence comes from Pelobates fuscus, assembly GCF_036172605.1. Lineage (NCBI taxonomy): Eukaryota > Metazoa > Chordata > Amphibia > Anura > Pelobatidae > Pelobates > Pelobates fuscus. The sequence continues at coordinate 191,236,656 of NC_086319.1, read as the reverse complement.
TAAATTGGAGTTATTCTGCCCACACAAAGCTCCCTGACTGAATAAGCTATGAGCAGCAAACATCAGCCTTAGAGATCCTGCGGGCAGGCAAAATCCTTGTTATGTTTTCTGACATAAGTACAGCTCACTATGAAAGTTGCTGTTCAGAGCTCATTTAATGTGTGGTCTCCAGACTATATTTGTAGAGCAAATATTTCCATTGTGCTTCTCATTTATTGCCAATTGCCATAGGTAGCACTGCTATATAAGTGACTTAATCAGCTAATAAATTTACATGGCACTAATGGTTGTAATTATCTAAGATCACTTTGATGCAGGACACTGTCATTTATTGCTATCTGCTCCTGAATACAATTCTACATCACCTTGCAGTTAATATCCAAAACACCTAATGTGCATATAAACTCAAAATATCATATTCGCTATATATTAGGAAGATGTGAGAATTAAAGTAATAGTTGTTTATGCCATTAAGATGTTACATGCTATCCTCCACAAAGTGGGCTTTAACGCAATTAGGACAGCATGGGATGTCCTAACATTTTAGGATTTAGGCCTTACTGTTCCATCTCACGATCATCCTATTAATGCTTATTTTGTAACTGTCAAAGCAATTTCCAAGTTCCTCTTTGGAACATACTAGGCTGTTACGAAATACCACATTCTTTTGGACAGTTCTCAGCAAAATTTAGTTTTTCTATTTTTCAAATAACTTTGGATGTTTTTAACCAAATAAAGGCAGGTGATGTGCGTTGTCTTTTTATCATTTACTAGTCCTTTTTATCATTTATTAATTTCAACAATGTACGAAAACTTCAGAAAAGCACCAGATTGTATCCTAATAGTTTTTAAAGGAAGAGGAAGTAGGCATATAATCTTTACATTTGAGTTTAGGGGTAGTTTGTGTGAGTTGGTGCCTGTAAAGCTGGAGAACCTTTGCCACTAGGTTATTTCACTATTTATGGATAGAGAATTTGGCATCTCATTTTCTTTTGGCTTTGAATTGAATTGACACATCAGGAACACTGAGCACTCCATGGCTCTATATGTATAAGGACTATTTTTTAGTTCAAGGAAGCTCCAATATCACCACTACCATTCCATTCTCTGTTAAGGTGGTCATGCTTTATATATTATGGGCTTCCATTGCCCACCCATGGAGGGAAAGGATGGACTATATCCTTTTGAAAAAGAAAAAGTGGAAAGGTCACCTAAACAGATAATTCTCCAATATAAAAAGGTCCTAACCTTAAAATGACTTAACCCCTTAAGGACCAAACTTCTGGAATAAAAGGTAATCATGACATGTCAGACATGTCATGTGTCCTTAAGGGGTTAAGAGGAGCAGCCAGATGATTCCTCGCAATATACACAAAAACTGCCAAATCTTAATGTGAATATGTCGATTAATTCAGTAGATTCATCAGTAAGAAATTTAAGGATCCCCATTTCCAATCATCTAGCTATTTTGGGAATATCCTTTACTGAGGCATTTAAAATAGGGACATCTCAACTAAACATTTTATTTTGTACGCATCTACTAAATACTTAGTAATCCATAGTCCAAATTCCATACTCAAGTGGATATAACTTTATCAATCAATGTGTTGCTTCTTTCTTATGACTTCATAAGAGTGCAGCTCATGTATATTTAAATATAGTCAATCCTAATGAGAGGATAGAAGGTTAATTAGATATAACCTCCACATGTAGTAGTTGGATTGTATAAAAAAGTGTTCGTTTTAAAAGGGGCATGCCATTTAGACGGTATTATGTATGTACCATAGTACGTCTTGTGGGATTTTAGACTTGTATAGACCTGACCACATTGGCATGGTTAAGAACTGACAGGAATTCAAAGTGATTATGAAATTTAAGGCCAAATTAGCTGAGCTACGAGCATACTGACTTAGAGACTTTTTTTCCAGTTCTGCATTTGGCCTTCAAAAATGCCATCAAGTAAATATCTATGTTGATCCTTTTATGGTTTTGAGTCACATGAAAAGCCTTTTTATGGCATAGCATAGTGGCACCAATATTTCAGCTAATAAAAAGCGAATAAATGGGGTCAGGCTCTAGTAAATGGATTCCTATATTTGAAAGCAGTCATGATTCAGTTTCTATAATAGATAGACAATGAACCATGTAAAACAATACATAAGAAAAAGCAAGCATATGCCATAGACTTGCCACTTACTGTTATATCTGATTTACTTGAAATCTATGCTTTCACTCATTAATATATAATTAAACAAATAGCAATGTGCATCACTGAGCAGTGTTACTGTTTGCGTTATCCAGTGAATATCGAGTGTAATTGGCCAGAAAGACAAAGTTAATCACCCCCTGCTTGAAATCCTGGAATGTTTGTGTTAATAACTTGTATAATTAATACTAGCATCAAATGAGTAATAACTAGCATGATGAAGAACATTGTAACATTTTGAACAATCTAATATTCACATCATTATTAAATATTCATTTTTTTGGTTTAAATAAGGTAAAGGGAATCTTTATCGAGTACTTTTGATACTTTCTTTAAATGTCCTTGTTGTCACATTGTGTTATTACATGGAATCCCAGGTTAGCCAGTACATACTGTACCTAAAAATGATATGACTTAGGACAGGGTGACACTGTTTCACAAAGGCAGATGGTTGTTAGACAGAAAATTGAGAGGATGTGACTAGGGTGACTGAGTAGGATATCACAGGCTCGCTGTCTTATATTTAACCATTAAATTGTCACATGTGGGATAATAACAAGAAGACAGGTTTAGGTATTCTGCTTGCCCCCTAGTGGTTAATTGTAATTAATTCATCAATCTGCAACATATGCAGTAGTATTTTGTTATTCTCCAAACACATTTTTCTCTAAATATTTTTTTTTACTACATATCCTCTTCACTACTGTGCACTTTTTCATTACAAAAATATTAGCATAATATGTATTTGAAGCAAGAGTTGCATATCTGGCATATAATTATATGATAGCACAGCAAGTTTGTGTATATATTGTTTTTTTAGACATTAATGCAAGTTAATTGAACTTGTCTATGCAGAGACAATATGCACCTTTTCACAGCAAAATTGTTATAAAATCAAAATATAAAGTTCAGAAAAAAAACCCCTAATCTCATTGTTATTCTGAAAATCTATGTACACACAATGAACACTTTACCTTAAAGGCTCCAAGCACCACAGCCACTTCAGTGATTTAAAGAGGTCACAGTGCTTGGAGCCCTGTATGTGCAGGTTTTCAAAATAAAACTCTGCATATACTGAGATATTTTTAACCAGCCCAGGAGCAAGAGTTCTCAGGCTGGCTAATGCCAAATCTGGGCATATTTTTTGCACAGAGGACCATTAATTGGCTATAGGCACCCAGCTGACATTCTCAGCCAATGAATGACCGGTGGGGTCAGTGTCTGGCTTTTGCAGCTCTGTAGAAGACAGATGTGCATCGCCCAGCATCAGAGAATTTTGGCATCTGGCAAGAGGGTCCATGGGTTTTGTAAAATACATTTTGTTGAACCACTTAATTTAACAAACATTGGTTTAATCTTTTTGGATGAGCTTTTCAAATGATTTAATATCTTTGGATAAAAATGACCAATGAATCGTCTAGAGAAATTGCCATTAATGCTTATGAGAATTCTTGTAGATAAATAATCTGAAGCGGTTATCTAAATATATTAAATCTGACCACTGATTTTTAAGCAAATAAAAGAATGTATGCTATACAATGTTATTGTTTTAGTTAAAGAAAACAATTCAAGTTGTTCTTCAAATATGACTGATAAACCTTTCATTATTACCTATGTATGTTTAAAGGTATATAACAAAATGAGTTCTTATATAACTGTTAAATTAATCTGAAAAGTTATTATTCTAATGGAAATGCTCATGTAGTTGCAAACATTAACAAGCAGTAATAAAGACAATTTACATTTAAAAATCATGATTTAAATTGAGTCTAATTGACTAGTAATTTAAATCAAGATCCACTCTGGCATACAGTGCCCTGTATCTTACAATCTTTTACACAGGGTCTGAAATGTTAGTATAAAAGCAGAAAATCGAAAAGAAAATTGATAAAAAATAGTTATACCTTGCTAATGATCCTGAAGAAATTACTAGCAGTACAGCTTACTAAATATGGCAACAGAAAGTAAAAAAAAAAAAGAGTCTGAATTTGCCTACACACATGAAATACAGTTAAAGCATATATTTCTAAAATGAAGTTATTTAAAATAGCAATCTTTATCATTATCTGGAAATCCAATGTAGTTCTTACAGTGATATTGAAAAGTATGTTTATACTTCCCCCTCCCTGACTGTGGGAATGATATGACCAATTGAAGCTTTCTTTACTGTTTTAAAGCAGGGGCTTAACTTACATTTTAAGCAAATTTACAGGCTTTATATCAGTGACTAGTGGCTTCTGGCAGATTAATGTTCCTCTACAGACTTGTAATCATAACTAGAGTATAAATGAGGGCAAATGAGGATTTACTGACTGGATTTTACTCTTTAAAATACATGAAAATAAAAATAGTTCTATTCAATTTCTGTAACAAAGTGGTCAATGATCTGTCTGTTTCAGTTTATACAGTCAGTGTGCCAACTTATATACCTATTTAATCTTAGTTTAATAAAGAACTATGGGGGCTCAGTTCACAGCAACACAAAATAAGATACATACCTGCCAACATTGGGCTGGCTTGAATTCGGATGGGAGATGTGGCAAACCTAGCCACTTTAGGTCATACTAATTTACATTTGAAGGTTGTTCATGTAAAAATTCATGTCATTTTGTAATACAGAACATTCGTATGCTAATGGCCGAAAGCCGCTAGCATTCATATGGTAGTTTCACAAACAGTGACTTTACACACTGTTCGTGAAATGAATAAAGTAACAAATGGGAGCCCACACACAGAGGGTCGTGTGGCTCCCATTAACCGATTGCAACATTGTAGCAATCGGTGGTTAATTGCTTTCCTGGGTGGCCGTCGTTCGGCTACCGACCACACGGCGGTCGGCCATCTTGGATCCTTTGTTAGCCCAGCGGTGTTTGGTAGTCGAGCGCCTGGAACTAAAATCGGCTACTCGACAGTGCGAACACCGCTGGACTTCCAGGCCGTTCGGGAACCCCGGTCCTTTGGTAGTTTGTTCCCTAACATGTATTCGGTACTTTTTATGAGAATGTGATATAAAGTGTGTTTCGGGCGGCGTTCGGCTATTTATGCTGGGATCTGAGCGGTACTTTCATGAAGTATGCGCTCAGACCCCAGCTATCTACCGAACGGTCATTTATTATAATCCCACGAATAATGTCAAAGTTATACATTTTTATGTTAAACTCTGGTTCTGCTGTACGGAGGGATAATCCACTTAACAGGATGTTCTAGTGGGAGTATCCCTCTCGTACAGCAGTGCATGGTGGGAGAAATGTCCTGTATATTCAGTTCCCCATGTAGTCCTCTACTGTAATACCCCTGTAAAGTGACTAAGGAAACCCCTTGCATGGGGAACCACATAAATGCTGGAGCTGTGAATAAAATCATCAGTTGACTCCCAGAACTTTGTTTCGTCCGGTTACTGGGGGATTTGGGATATTGCCTTCCTTTCCAGCGCTTTATTTGGATTACCTTCTATACCAGCAGAGATATTGGGATTTAATATTCCAGCTCCGCTACAGGAGTCTTCTGAGGAGGCATAACCAGTGATCAAGGGAGATGGCAGGCATGCAAGCATGCTGAAATCTTTTTCCCTAAATTGCCAAATTGAGGTGCAGCCCAATGTTTATGAAATGTGTGAATTTCTATGTTTGCTCGAAATTTCTGATTTATTTATCCATTTTATGGTTCATGGATTGCAGGATAAAACTTACAAGGAAAGGTTAAATGAACTTAACATGTATAGCTTGGAGGAAAGACGGGAGGGTGTGATAGAAACATTTAAATACATAAAGGGAATCAACACAATAAAGGAGGAGACTATATTTAACCCCTTAAGGACCGGACTTTTTTTGCGATGTTGTACATTTGCGACCAGGCATCTTTTTGACACTTTAGTGGTGTTTGTGTTTAGCTGCAATTTTCCGCTCTCTCATTTACTGTTCCCATACAAATTATATATTGTTTTTTTCAGGACAAAAGGGGCTTTCTTTACATACCATTATTTATATAATCTCATGTAATTTAATTTAAAAAAAATGAAAAAATATGATGAAAAATTGAAAAAAATACACGTTTTTTGAATTTTATGTGAAAAATCTTTTACTCATCTACAAAAGCGAATGAAAAAAACTGCTAAATAGATTCAAAATGTTGTCCAGAGTTCAAAAATACCCAGTGTTTACATGATTTTTGCTATTTTTTTTGCATGTTATAGGGCTATAAGTACAAGTAGGATATTGCGGTTTCAAAACATACATTTTTAAAATGTATCAATAGTGACATTGTAAAACTATTATCTGTCATAAATTGCTAAATAACACCCCACATGTACATATTTTTTTAAAAGTAGACAACCCAGGGTATTCAATATGGGGTATGTCCAGACTTTTTTAGTAGCCACTTAGTCGCAAACACTGGCCAAAGTTAGCGTTCATATTTGTTTGTGTGTGAAAAAAGTAAAAAACTAAATTGAACGCTAATTTTGGCCAGTGTTTGTGACTAAGTGGTTACTAAAAAAGACTGGACATACCCCATTTGCAATACCTTGGGTTGTCTTCTTTTGCAAATGGTATGCCATCATGGGGGTAATTCTCATTCCTGGGCTACCATACGCTCTCAAAGGCAACGTAACCAACCTGGCCATTTTCAATGTAAAAATATTTGACCCATATATTTGACCCTGTAACTTTCAAAAACGCTATAAAACCTGTACATGGGGGGTCCTGTTCTACTCAGGAGACTTTGCTGAACACAAATATTAGTGTTTCAAAACTGGAAAATGTATCACAACAATTATATCATCAGTAAAAGTGCTGTTTGTGTGTGAAAAATGCAAAAAAAGTCACTTTCACTGACAATATCATCGCTGTAATATGTTTTACTGTTTTGAATCACTAATATTTGTGTTCAACGAAGTCTCCCGAGTAAAACAGTACCCCCCATGTACAGGTTTTAGGGTGTCGTAGAACGTTACAGGGTAAAATACAGTGATAGCAAATTAAATTCTCTGGACTTTCGGCCTGGGTTGGCAGGCAGGTCCCTTAAATTGCAATCAATAAAATTACTTAATTATGTAAAAATATTACATAAATACGCACGTAGAATTTAAATATATATGCATATTTATATATTTGAAGTCTACGTGTATATTTATATAATTATTTATGTAATTTTGTATATGGACATATGAATAGTTTGCATTCTTTTTATTTATTTATATATACATAGATATATATACAATTTCATTCTAAGTGTATTTTGATATAAATATATATATATTAATATCAAAATACAGTTAGAATAAAATTTCGTATAGATATATAATTTTTTTAATTTTTATTATTATTTTTAATTTTTTTAATTTAATTTAAATTATTTATTATTCGTATTTTATAATAATATATATATATACAATATATATAGTTATTATATATATATACGTGTGTAAATTAATTATAAGTGTATTTTTATATTAATATATGTACATATTAATATAAAACTACACTTAGCATGACATTATATATATGATATATAGACATATATTATATAGGTATAATATATGTCTATATATCATATATATACACATATATAATAATATTTTTTTTTTATTAACTTTCACTTTAATTTTTTTTTTCTGATTTTACACATGCAGGGAGACTGCCTGTCAGCACAGACAGTCCCCCTGCAGACAGAGACTAGGACACCTATTGTGACCATGTGGTCGCCCTGTTGGGCGATCACATGGCCACAGGGGTCCTAAACCACCATGGGGAGACTGCCTGGGCTGCAGGCAGTCTCCCCACACCGGGAGCACCGCCGATCGCCGCCGGGGGAACGACGGCGATCGGGTAAGTACATTGGACGGTTAGGACGGTTCAGGACCGTCACCGGTCGGCAACGCAAAAATGCTGATGACGGTCCTGAACCGTCCTCCGTCCTTAAGGGGTTAAAAGAAGAAAAACTACCACAACAAGAGGACATCATCTTAAATTAGAGGGGCAAAGGTTTAAAAATAATATCAGGAAGTATTACTTTACTGAGAGGGTAGTGGATGCATGGAATAGCCTTCCAGCTGAAGTGGTAGCGGGTAACACAGTAAAGGAGTTTAAGCATGTATGGGGTAGGCATAAGGCTATCCTAACTATAAGATAAGGCCAGGGACTAATGAAAGTATTTAGAAAATTGGGCAGACTAGATGGGCCGAATGGTTCTTATCTGCCATCACAATCTATGTTTCTATGTTTAATATTTGCTTAGACAGTTTAATTATGGTAGACATTTAAGTGATGTGAAATAATTTGTAAATGTGGGCTGAAATCTTGGAATTTGCATTTGAATTGCTCTTATTAGATAACCAATTTGTATTGTATCATCCAATTCAACCAGTTTCAAATTTAGACTCTCATTCCGTGTATCAGTGATAACCCATTTCCCTTTCAAAATGTCTGCAATGTTTAGTGATTAAAAAAACCTTAATAATGTGGTTCAAGTAAATATTGATATAAATTAATGTGAAAACAAGTAAAGAATTCTGAAATATGATTTTTTTTTATTTTTTACTTGAAACATACCAATCTACAGCTAAACAAGATACAGTAGTCTATTATTGGTCCAGAGAAGTATTCTTGGAAAGGAATAAGGTGCTGTAAACGTGAACTATTTTAAATAAAACCTGATTTCACAGGTATCTGAAAATGTGTTTTAAAAACTGTGTTATATGAAACTTAAACTGGGAAGATAAATATCCAGAAAGTATTCTTAAAATGAAATATGGTTATCTAAAATTGATTTTTTTTTGTGTTGTTTAATTCCCGAGTTTAGAAGGACCAGGCATCATTTTTTTGACTCCCAGCATTGCAATCAATCATCAGCTAGTTAATTCCCATACTAATACATGTAGATACACAACAGATAACTTCTGTCTCAGATAACCCTGAAAGGCCTATGACAATATAGTGGAACTATAACCAATCACCAAAAAATTGCTGAACATAGAGAGACTATTTAAAATGAATATGTATAAGTCTTCTTTGAATGTCCATAAGAGCAAAAATTGTTTAGGTAATACATATGATGTAAGTCATTTTTGCCCTCAGTTGGCATGATATTATTTGGAACTTGTAGGGGCAGGGCTTTCTGTCTTTTAAAAAAAATTACTTACTTGAGACATATTTACAACACCTAGCTGCCGGTATTAAGGTCACGCATGTTGGGATAGGTTGGACCCTAATGTTGTGGCCATTTATGAGGCATCTAAAATGCACAACATAAAACAAGTGTTAAAGCTTTAAGTACTGTGACCTGATAAACATATTACTAACAGGGTTGGCATATGCCATGTGCTTAGACCAAAGAAAATGGGCAGAATGTAAGTTCCTAGATGATGACATTGATGAAAATGTGTTTCCAAAGACAACTATACAAGAAATACCCCACACTATGGTTACATGATGGATAATCTAAAGAAAAAGTACAAGCCTTTATTCTGTCATTAGGTCAGTGCTCTGGTAATTGACATTTGGAACGGAATCTGGAAGGTCTGTGACTAGTCAAGGAAGTACCCGCTACATCTCTTTTGCCTTTAAAATATGTGTAAGACTATGGTCTCTGTAATGTGTTTAAAGGGAATTTATGATGAAAACATGAAACTGTTTTATTAAAAAATTTACATATTTAAATGGAAAATCGAATATCATATATACCTCTGGGCTTTATTATCCCTATAGGAAAATTATGTATTTTTATGTATGCATTAATCTCCTTACACAAAAGGAAATGGTCTGAGGATTGAATCCCACAAGCTTCAAATAGGTGTTATTAAATATGGGAAATGAGGATTTGAACACATATGGACAATGCTTAAAGAATCCTTCAAAATGTTTTCTATTCCTGCATTTCATTGATGTAATGTGTGATCTGAGCTTTAATAGGTGCTTAAAAAAATCTGACGAACACATTAATCTAATTGTTGGTGCATCACCAGTAGTGACAAAATATGGCAGTCTTTATATGTAATAGTAATTGACATATTTTTAGCAAATTCTAAAATGTTTTCTGTGACAAATGAGATTTGACGTGATTTTACCTATTACCTTTTTTTTTACCTACATTTTTAGGCTGTTGTATATAAACATATAGCACAAAACTAACTCTCTATCTCTCTCCTACTAAGACCCATAATTGTTTGACAGATCTTAACAACTTTCTGGTCTCTGCAGAGATCACTGCAATGTATAGATATTTAATTTTGTAGTGAATTCTTTAAAAATGCCATACAGTGGGTGGTGGGTCTACTCCGGTCTATAATATCACTTTCATTATTTATTATATATGTTGAATATTTTTAAGGACTCTGCTTTTGCATGTGTCTCTAGGCATATAAAAAGTACTGGCAAGATCTTTTTTTTTTTTCAGAGTCGGGTGGGAGGTATGCCATGAATGTGTGACACAACACCATACTGATCAAGCCCCCCTGGTATAACTGGGGACTTATAACCATGTGTTTGGTTGATCCATGATTGACAACAAGACCAGGTTGCCATGGTTAGGAAATGCTTTACTTCTGTACAGCCCCTGCTTTTTCCTTGCTGTGTCTTTTGTTAAAAAAGATTTTCTCATAAGTACCAGATCTCCTCCTTTTAATGCTGCCATCATTTATCAGCGTCCATCAAAATGGTGAGGGGTTGCAATTAATTATTGGGGAGGAATAATTAAACAAATCAGGTCAAGATGAATATTCCACTAAATGAACCATTGGGATAGTGACAGTCTGTTTTAAATAGTTTGCAAAGTTGGATAATTCATTTTTCCTGTCATTTTGTGATTTCAAGACATTTACATTCAGTACAAAAGGAAGATTAATGGATTCAACCACACATAAAAATTGGATTAAAAGCAGTACTGCTGTCATAGCACATCTTCCATTGTCTTTATGTACAGGTTCTGTGGTACATAGGCAGTGTCTGTCTATTAGATGTTCCATATGTTACCCTATCCAGTTTGTTATCTATGCATTGGTTCACTTGTTAGATTTATCAGTATTCTTTACAGTAGGGTTATTGAACTTCAGTTCGCACAAGCTTCAAACACATCATTTGTCAATGTAACATATGAAATGAACAGAGAAAAGGATGTGGCAAAATGGGGAAAAACTGGAAGAATACTTGTGTGTATAGGAAGAGAGATTTGTAGCAGGAACATGAATGGTGATGATAATCCATTACAGATGTTTGTAACACCTCTAAAATATCCACTTCTGGAGACCTTTAATTTAAGAAAGACATAAACACATAAACACATTGCATAATAATATATACCAAGAGACTGGAAGTATTAAATAATTGCGGTTTGGAGCAGAGACAGGAGAGGGGATAACAAAGATACAGTGTGACTGTATGCTGGAAGATGGTGACAAACTAAAGAGAATGCAGGGAAAAAAATGGCAAAATGAGCAAGTCAATGTTGTTAACAAGTTGCAAACTTTTTGAATAACCTACCATCAGAAATGGCAGCAACGAATACAGCTGAAGAGCTTAAAAAACATGGAAATTGCACGAAATAAAATAAAAAATAAACATATGCTATTGGATCGGACATAAGCTGACTAAATGACCCACTTAGTTTTTATCTGTATCAAAATCTATATAAAAAAAAAAATACGTTTGCGTAGCATACTTCATAACAGTGAACAGTGTTAATTTGTTAATTATATGTTAATTTGATTCTAATTCCTAAAGCTCTGTCCCTTGAGGATTCAGTATAACACCACAGCCTTAACATTGAATGCAGATGTTACGATTTTAACTATCATCTGGACTAGATGTTAACAGAGGGTTTTTTCCATTGCTGCTAATATGATTATAATTGGAAAAAAAAACATTTTCAAATTGTGAAATGACATACATTGTGCATCATACATATTACTGTAATAACAAGGATTTAATTATAAATCATGAGTTAGAACTTGAGTTATACTGGACAGATGGCATAAAGGTATAACACTAAGGATTCACCTGTTTTTTTCTTCCAAATTAATATTTTCAAATTGAGGACAAAACCCTTCATTAATCCATAAGACCTACACATTCAATAGTGGCATAAGAAATAATGAATAACTGCCATCAATCACATTTCTAATTTATATCTATATATGGATTCTACAGTACTTAAACAAGTCAAACCTTGTTTGTATGCAGTCATTGACTCAGCTTAAACAAACATTGACAATAACATCGAGGCTAGTACTGATGCAACAAAGCTTTGTTAAACAGCTATGTCTTCAGCTTCTTCTGAAATGTGGATGTTTGTTGATGAAGATCAACATCATCTGTTTGTCTTGCAAATAGCTTCATTCTGCTACACTTTGATGTTTCCAAATTGCTGCAGTTACACGATTCTAATCACATTCACTATTATAATCAATATAATATAGTGTCAACCAATTAATATGGTGCACAGAACCCATGCACGAATACACTCACAGGGTTACCAGTAGAGCTGACAGCTTCTTCCGTTGTTATTTTTGTGTTATTTTGACATGTTGCCACAATTAATAGCATGTTTGTGAATTTAGCACATTTGTGACCAATGGACAAATGACTGAGAAGGAAAAAGTCAAAAAGTCTATACCGTTTGTAAGTAGAGTTGGTACCCAAATATCATGATATACTGACTTGATATGGATATGATATGCATTCAGCAAGATTGCACACTGGAACCAGAGAGTTGAGGCACTCTGATACAAGTTTAAAGAAATAGATTGAAATATACTGGATCTGACCTAGGCTGCATGTAATAGTTTATAGTAAGAGCTGTAAAGGATTTAGTAGGGCTGGCTTCGTCAGCCTTATTTCCTTTTATAAGATGCCATTATGACTGTTCCCTTCTGAAAAAAAATAGATTGGTCAGATTAATTGACAGGTTGTCACAGCTCCTCTCCTGGCTCCTCTGCCGGCGTGGCTGCACAAAAACTAAGAAGCCACGCCAACAGAGATATTTGTGACTTACCTTGGTCCCGGCGGGCAGCTGCCTGGTCTCCCTCCGTTCCGATCCCCAGCGGGTGCCACATTCTTAGGAATGACGGCCGCTGCGGTTCAGATTTTTATAGGAAACTTACCTTCGCCCACATCACACATGGCACCAACGTGCGTGTGACGTCACACATTTTGGGGTCAGAGGTCAGAGACAGCCAATTACAGCCTAAGGAGGGTTATTTAAACCCAAATTACCATTTTGTCAGTGCCCTATCGTGGTTTCCACTAGCTGGTTATCCGAGAGTGTGTTCCTGATTGTGTAATTCTGGTATTTGACTTTGGCTTCTTTTTTACTTTACTGATTTCATTCTGTTTCCCTGACCTCGGCAAGTATTTTGACTATTCTCAGGAACGTTACCTCTGGCCATTCTAAGGTCCGGTTAGACGTTATCCTTAGTCCTAGGTGTGATACTATTCTGCGTATCAACTAATCCTGACACAGGTCTCCAGGCCTGTACAGTACTGAGCTGTAAAATCTACAGAAAGCCTGTAAAATTCCCAGTTAATATTTGAGTTAGAACTCGGAGAATGATCCACTTGGCATTGACAAGAACAAGAGCAACCTGCACTTTAGCATCTATGAACCAAAATTCCCATGATACTTTGGCAACCTGCACAGCCAATGCAAAGTCTTAACAAGTCTTAATGATGAGCAGCAATTGACAAATCAAGAGGTTGGTATATACTTGAATTAGACAGGGAAGAACAAAATACTAATTCATCTACACACAGGATGCAGTTAATACTTGTCTCCTTTAACCACAGCTTTCAATCTCTTTGTGTCAACTCCTCTCTGTGGGCCTTTTCATCTTGGTATCTAATATGCTGTCATTTAAAGAACATGCTATTTGCTCTACCAGCAGCTGCTTGAAGATCAGCCTTTTCCATTATGCAGATTCAAGAATCATAAAACGGATGCCCCTGCCAGAATCAGGCAACGCTGAAATTCTCCAATCTGACGAGCCGGGCAATATTTACTGCATTCCTAGCTAATAATTTTATCCCCACAGTGATGCAAGACTATAAGGCACATAAAGGAAACATAATTGATAAGATTATGTTTATGTGTAGCGTAATACATTCAGTGAGTGAGGATGTTGTACTCACATCCATTAATATTTAATGGTTTTTTTTTTCATAAAACATTAATGCCTTGATTTTACATTTAATATACTTTTAACTGTTTTATTTGCTTAACAACAAGTTGTGCTGAATAGACAACTGACTTTTAAAATTGCCAAATACCCATAACTCACTATTTTTAAAATAAACACACAAACCTAAGAGATCTTACAATACAGCAGTAATTTAAATGCCTGTTAATGTGGACTGTGTATTCTGTGCATCCTATGAATATTTTACTGGAGTGCTGAAATTATATTGGGCATAGTGCAATAAAACTGCAGCGATGCAGTGATTATAATTTTATATAATGATACAAGTAGTACATTAAGAGCTGGAAATCCCTGCTCAAATAATCAAGTGGCAGATAAACGGATAGAAGGATAAACAGATGGGAATAATGTCTGATTTGTGGAAAAAGCACATTGACTCTTTGAAAGAGAAATGTTGGAGATCATGGTTGGACCATTGTTCTACATGTTTTCTACAGTTAATTTAGTTAGAGTAAAAAACAATTTGAAGCCTACCTTTTATTTATTCCAGATTAAGAATTCAGTTTGTGTTATTCTTCCCCAAAAGCTAGGTAAATGATTTTCAAGTACACAAAGTTTCAGTTTGCAGTAATTACTTATTCATTCATCCACAATCTGCTCATCAAGGAAAACCACCAGAACCTATATTATCAAGAGATAGAACAAGGCATCTGGTTTTCAAATGGTGCTACAAGTTGGCATTGCTTTGTACTCTTTTTTGCCAAGAATCTTCACTAACTTCTCCAACCATGCTTTTCAGCAGCACTGAAAACATTGAGACATGTTGACTCCAGTACAGTGCAGAGAGGTTGTGTTATTGCAATGTCCATAACAACTCTGCATCGTTGCATACATTTTCTGAACATTATTGCTGCTGTAAGCCTGCACCTCTAGATCTCTTACATCAAAGGACGAATTTAGCTTTCTTCCTTTGCCATCCAAGATAATTTTGAGTGGTACATGAATACAACACATCTGCCTTTAGCAAAGGACGAATTTAGCTTTCTTCCTTTGCCATCCAAGATAATTTTGAGTGGTACATGAATACAACACATCTGCCTTTAGCAATCTGTTTCAACAAATAGATGTCCATTCTACATAATATGACTATGGAGTGGGGAGTAAAAAATATGGATACATAAGAGGTATTCAAAGACTGAATGCAATCATTATGCACCATTCACAGTATTTACATATAGCAAATATAGCACTATGCACCAATCACAGCATTTACACACGACAAACATGCAGTCATACATTATTGCCATAGAGGGTTGGGGTTGCCATCAGTAACGTACCATTAGGTGAAGGTTATTCAAACTGCTTTGAGCTGTGACACTTTGTTTGACCCTTGACCTGGTTCTTGTTGGTCGTTAGCCTCTGATTTACTGGGTTGTGACTAAGTCTCAGCTAGTCCTCTGCTTTTAACTAGTGGTTTAGGACTTTGTCCCTCCCCTTCATCTCCTCTATTCTTTTAGACTTTATGCGTGTATGAGTGCCTTCATGTGCTGTACCTTGTGTACATGTGTTTGCCCTGTATTCGTTGGGCGTCGGTAAAGTTTCATACTATTGTGGCACCTGTCGTGTGTGTATCTGTGTCCAATGGGGTATCAGGGAAGATGTGTGGGAGATTGGAGGGATGTCATCGACTTTTGTTTACCTCCCAATATTCTTTCCACATCAAGTTGGCTTTTGCCATTGACTTGTTCAGGCCTCTTTGGTGTGCACGCATCGTTTCATATTGCCAGTTAGTGTTGATTTGGTTGAGGAGGGTATGGAAGTTTGGTGCTATAGGTGATTTCCATAACCTGGCTATCACCATCGCAGCTGATATTCATATATGGTAGATAACTGCCCATTGGGCCCTAGATATGTTTTCTGGAGGGATATATAAGAGGCACATCTCTACTGTGGGTTCTATTTTGGTGTTCGTGGTTTGTTGAATGAGATGCGCAACCTTGCACCAGAAAGGTTGTAAGATATCAAAGGTCCACCACGTGTGCAACATCGTTCCCACCTTATCCTTGCACCTCCAGCATTGATTTGTGGAGGATTGTGGCCATATTTTGTGTATTCTGTCTGGCACCAGGTACCAGCGATATAGTATTTTTCTTTGGAGTTCTAAGTGGTTAGTGCATGATGTGATGCCCCTGTGTGAAGAGTACGCTTTCGCCCAGCGTTCCTCACTTATTGTTCGGTTCAGTTCTTTGTGCCAAGCCTATTTATATGTAAGTTTTACTTTAGTCTGTGAGTGTATCAGAGCTTTATAACACAATGATATCACCTTTTTGGGGGGCAGTGCGTTCGTGCAGATTTTCTCAAATGTAGAAAGCTTCTGGAGTGATTCAGTGTTTAGTGCTTGGGGTCGGGTGTGCGCGAGGTATGACTTAAGCTGTAGGTACGGAAACAGCATTCAGTTTGGGAGATTGTACAGGGTTTGCAATACCGGAAACTGCATGAGCTCCCTTCTGTCATATAGCTGTTCAATATATTTGATATCATGCTCCAACCACCTTTTTTGATCCAATGTGGGTATTATCTTAGACATTACTTCCATTGGGGTCGCTAGGGGTATTGGTTGGTAGGCCGTTATGCTGTTTTTCACTGAGTCCCATATTTCGAGTAATAAATGGGATGTGGGGAGCAAGTGGTGTGTTGGGGGTCTGCATTGTTTTGGGGTCCAGAGGTATGAGTAGAGTGAGGAGTCGTGAGCCCAGTGGGATTCTATCTGGAGCCACTGCGGTTGGTCGGGTTGTGGTTTCAGTTGTGAGATTGTATGGAGTATTGCTGCTTTGTAATAAGTTTGTTTGTCGGGGAATCCTAGACCGCCTGTGATTACATCTCTCTGTATGACCTTTGTGGCTATTCTTACTTTTTTGTTTTGCCACACGAATATGAGGAATAAGTTTTGGGTCGTGAGAAAGAAGCTGTTAGGCAGTGGTATTTGTAAGGTTCTATACAGATATTGGAGTTTAGGTAGGAGTGTCATTTTAACCGCTGTTATGCGGACCACCCAAGATATGTACTTCCCTTCCCAGGTTTTTAGAGTGTCTTTAAAGTTTGATAGAATGCTTAGGTAGTTAAGTTTGAATAGAGCTGTCGGGTTTTTTGCGATTTTCAGGCCTAGGAAGTTTAGGAAGTCCGTGCGCCAATCTAGGGAGAATTTCTCTTTTAGTATTTCCATTTGTTGTTTGTGTATATTAATCCCCATAGCCTGTGTTTTGGTTAAGTTGAGTTTATAATAGGAGTATTTCCCATATTGCTCTATGTGTTTCATGAGGTTAGGCAGTGAGATGTACGGCTCTGTTAGTGTCAGAAAGATGTCGTCCGCAAATAGGCTTAGTTTGTATTCTTTAGTGCCCAGCTTGACCCCTTTTATGGAGATTTCGTCCCTAATTTTGGCTGCTAGTGGCTCTAATGCTAAGACGTATAGCAGGGGTGACAGCGGGCAGCCCTGTCTCGTCCCATTTGTGATCTGAAAGGTGTGCGAGCAGAACCCAGCTGTCACTACTTTGGCTGTTGGATGGTTGTATAAGGCTCTGATCACATTAATAAATTGCTGTGGGAACGAAAAATTGTGTAGTACAGCCTGCAGGAAGGACCAACTGAGACGGTCGAAGGCCTTCTCAGCGTCTAGGGACACCAGGAGGCCTCCGGCTCCCCCCCTCCTCACACTATGCACCAGGTCCAGTACCTTGCGTGTGTTATCTGATCCCTGCCTCCCAGCCACAAAGCCCACTTGATCTGTATGTATCAGGTGAGGTAGTATACTACTCCATGTTTGTGCACGGACTTTGGTGTACAATTTGGCATCGGTGTTGAGGAGCGATATTGGTCGGAAGTTGCGGCAGTGAGTCGGTGGTTTGCCTGGCTTAGGGAGGGTGATAATATGTGCCATTAGTAATTCCTCTTGGAGTGTACCTGTTTGCATGGCTTGGTTAAATAGCTGCATGAGGTAAGGTGATAAGATGTTTTGGAATTTTTTATAGTATAGGTTAGTGAAGCCCTCAGGGCCTGGGGCTTTGTTTTTCGGCAATGCCCTGATTGCGGCTGTTACCTCTTGTGTTGTCACGGGAGCCGTTAGTTCTGATATCTGGGTGGGTGATAGTGTCGGTAGTTGAGTGGTTTCTAGGTATGAGTGTATGTCTTCATCTCTTTGTTTTAAGTGGGTTGCGTTCTCTAGGTTATATAGCCCTCCGTAGTAGGAGGCAAAGCCATTGCTCACGTCCACTGGGGAGAGAAGTTTTTTTTTATTCTGATCTATTATGTATGGTATCCTACTATTTGTCACTCTGTTTTTGAGTCTGGATGCTAATAACTTACTGGCTCTGTTGCCTTGTGTGTATTGTTGTTGTTTGAGTCTATGTATATTGTAGCTCACTCTTTGTAGTGTGTGTTCTTTGATTTTATCTTGCATATCCTTGATTTGGGATTGCAGTGCGTCTGTCGGGGATGTTTTTTAGTGGTGAGGTCGGTCAATTGAGTGTTCCATTTTATCCATTGCGCTTGGGTGCTGCGTTTGATCCGCGCTGCTTTTTGTATCAATAGGCCCCAAATGACTGATTTGTGTGCCTGCCATACTGTGTCTATGGTGGTCTGCTCTGTGTGGTTTATGTCAAAATAGTGTGTTATTTCTTCCTCTAGATGTCTAGTGAATGTCGGGTTGTATAGTAGGGATTCATTGAGTCTCCATGGGCTCTTGTGTTTGTAGTCATATTGGTCTTTAACCATTAGTGTTATAGCTGCGTGGTCCGACTAATTGTGTTGATATTGCTGTTGATTATTTGGTACATTCTATGTATACGGAATCTGTCTATGCGTGTGTATGTTTTGTGTGGGGCTGAGTAATAAGTGTAGTCTTTTATTCGTGGATTAAGTACTCTACAAGTATCGTACAGTTGGTGTTCATCCATGGGCGTAGGAACCCCAAAAAATCTGGGGGGGATAGCATTTTTACTCGCCAGGCATATTCTTATTCCGTAAACTAGGAGTTGTTTATCCCATTGTACAGCGCTACGGAATTTGCAGTCGCTGTATAAATGATTAAATAATACCATTAACGGGTCACTACAAGGAAGGGGTTTTACTTACCCAGATACAGCGCCGGGATCCTCCTGATTAGAACCACCCCTACCCTTCCCATGAATATTAGAACCACCCCTACCCCTTCCATGCACAAAAGAACCCCACCTACCCCTTCCACGCACATTAACCCCCTACCCCTTCCATGCATATTAGTACCCCCTAACCACTTCCATGCATATTAGTACCCCCTAACCCCTTCCATGCATATTAGAACCCACCCTACCTCTTCCATTCATATTAGTACTCCCCTAACCCCTTCCAATAATTTTTCTACCTCCCCCCTCCTCCCATCCATATTAGTAGCCCCCCTAAACCCTTCCAATTATTTTTCTACCTACCCCTCTCCCCCTATCCTTATTAGTAGCCCCCCTAACCCTTTCCAATTATTTTTCTGCCATGTTAACTAACGCCAGTGCTGGAGTGCCGCCGTGTTTACATTAAAAGGCCTGCAGGGACAGGCTATAGACACCAGGACCACTACATTAAGCTGCAGTGCCTCTGGGGACTATATTGTTTCTTTAATGTGAGGTAAATTAGAGATTAGTGCCACGAATAATATGCTAAATTGCATACTTACAACCAGATGAGGATGATGATGGACTCTAGCTGCAGTCTGGCTCCACTGGTCTGGTGTAGAACAGGCTCTCTGGAGGCTGTTTGTAACTGTGGTTCCAAAAATCAATGTTCTGTGAGAACGGGAAGCAGCTCCATTTTTTGGCGGGCCTTTACACAGCTCAAGGTCTGGGTCCCAGGGTCCACCTTCACGTTCCACCAATGAGTTTGTTCACAGCGGGTGGAGTGTGTAGGGGATGTCCTGATATGTGTGTAAGGAATGCATTGTGGGAATCTGTGTTTGTATGTGTAAGGGCTGCAAGGTGTGATTCTGTGTATGTACGGGATGCAGTGTGTGCGTCTGTAAGGGGTGCATTGAGTATGTGTACGGGGTGCATTGAGTGTGTGTAAGGAAGGCATTGTGTGTTTCTGAGTGTGTAAGGATTGCATAATTGTGTGATTGTGTGTGTGTGCACGGGGTGCATTGAGTGTGTGTAAGGATGAATTGTGTGTTTCTGTGTGTGTAAGGGTGGCATGATTGTGTGATTGTGTGTGTGTGTGTGATGGATGTCAATCTCTCTCCCTCGTCACTCTCTTTCTCCCCCTCCCTCCCTTGTCACTCTCTCTCCCCCTCCCTTGTCACTCTTTCTCCCCCCTCCCTGTTTCTTCCCCCCCTCCCTGTTTCTTTCCCCCTCCCTCCCTGTTTCTTTCCCCCCTCCCTCCATGTTTCTTTCTCCCTCCCCTCCCTGTTTCTCCCCCCTCCCTGTTTCTCCCCACCCTCCCTGTTTCTTTATCCCCCCTCCCTCCCTATTTCTTTATCCCCCCTCCCTGTTTCTTTATCCCCCCTCCCTCCCTGTTTCTTTATCCCCCCCTCCCTCCCTGTTTCTTTACCCCCTCCCTGTTTCTTTACCCCCTCCCTGTTTCTTTACCCCCCCCCCTCCCTGTGTCTTTATCCCCCCCTCCCTGTGTCTTTATCCCCCCTCCCTCCCTGTTTCTTTACCCCCCTCCCTCCCTGTTTCTTTACCCCCTCCCTGTTTCTTTATCACCCCCCCTCCCTCCCTGTTTCTTTATCCCCCCCTCCCTGTTTCTTTCTGACCCCCTTCCTCCCTGTTTCTTTCTCCCCCCGTTTCTCCCCCCTCCCTGTTTCTTTCTCCCCCCTCCCTGTTTCTTCTCCCCCCTCCCTCCCTGTTTCTTTATCCCCCCTCCCTCCCTGTTTCTTTACCCCCCTCCCTGTTTCTTTACCCCCTCCCTGTTTCTTTATCACCCCCCTCCCTCCCTGTTTCTTTATCACCCCCCCTCCCTCCCTGTTTCTTTATTCCCCCCCCGTGTAAGGATTGCATAATTGTGTGATTGTGTGTGTGTGCACGGGGTGCATTGAGTGTGTGTAAGGATGAATTGTGTGTTTCTGTGCGTGTAAGGGTGGCATGATTGTGTGATTGTGTGTGTGTGTGATGGATGTCAATCTCTCTCCCTCGTCACTCTCTTTCTCCCCCTCCCTCCCTTGTCACTCTCTCTCCCCCTCCCTTGTCACTCTTTCTCCCCCTCCCTGTTTCTTCCCCCCCTCCCTGTTTCTTTCCCCCTCCCTCCCTGTTTCTTTCCCCCCTCCCTCCCTGTTTCTTTACCCCCCTCCCTGTTTCTTTATCACCCCCCCTCCCTCCCTGTTTCTTTATTCCCCCCCTCCCTGTTTCTTTCTGACCCCCTTCCTCCCTGTTTCTTTCTCCCCCGTTTCCACCCCCCCTCCCTCCCTGTTTCTTTCTCCCCCTCCCTGTTTCTTTCTCCCCCTCCCTGTTTCTTTCTCCCCCCTCACTCCCTGTTTCTTTATCCCCCCTCCCTCCCTGTTTCTTTACCCCCCCCTGTTTCTTTACCCCCTCCCTGTTTCTTTATCACCCCCCTCCCTCCCTGTTTCTTTATCACCCCCCCCCTCCCTCCCTGTTTCTTTATTCCCCCCCCCCCCCTGTGTAAGGATTGCATAATTGTGTGATTGTGTGTGTGTGCACGGGGTGCATTGAGTGTGTGTAAGGATAAATTGTGTGTTTCTGTGCGTGTAAGGGTGGCATGATTGTGTGATTGTGTGTGTGTGTGATGGATGCCAATCTCTCTCCCTCGTCACTCTCTTTCTCCCCCTCCCTCCCTTGTCACTCTCTCTCCCCCTCCCTTGTCACTCTTTCTCCCCCTCCCCCCTCCCTGTTTCTTTCCCCCTCCCTGTTTCTTTCCCCCCTCCCTCCCTGTTTCTTTCTCCCCTCCCTCCCTGTTTCTTTCTCCCCCCTCCCTGTTTCTTTATCCCCCCTCCCTCCCTGTTTCTTTATCCCCCCTCACTCCCTGTTTCTTTACCCCCCTCCCTCCCTGTTTCTTTATCCCCCCCTCCCTCCCTGTTTCTTTATCCCCTCCCCCTCCCTGTTTCTTTACCCCCCGTTTCTTTATCCCCCCCTCCCTCCCTGTTTCTTTATCCCCCCTCCCTCCCTGTTTCTTTATCCCCCCTCCCTCCCTGTTTCTTTACCCCCCCTCCCTCCCTGTTTCTTTATCCCCCCTCCCTGTTTCTTTATCCCCTCCCTCCCTGTTTCTTTATCCCCTCCCTCCCTGTTTCTTTATCCCCTCCCTCCCTGTTTCTTTATCCCCCCTCCCTCCCTGTTTCTTTATCCCCCCTCCCTCCCTGTTTCTTTATCCCCCCTCCCTGTTTCTTTATCCCCCCTCCCTCCCTGTTTCTTTACCCCCCCTCCCTCCCTGTTTCTTTATGCCCCCCTCCCTCCCTGTTTCTTTATCCCCCTCCCTCCCTGTTTCTTTATCCCCCCTCCCTGTTTCTTTCTCCCCCCTCACTCCCTGTTTCTTTATCCCCCCTCCCTCCCTGTTTCTTTACCCCCTCCCTGTTTCTTTACCCCCTCCCTGTTTCTTTATCACCCCCCTCCCTCCCTGTTTCTTTATCACCCCCCCTCCCTCCCTGTTTCTTTATTCCCCCCCCCCCTGTGTAAGGATTGCATAATTGTGTGATTGTGTGTGTGTGCACGGGGTGCATTGAGTGTGTGTAAGGATAAATTGTGTGTTTCTGTGCGTGTAAGGGTGGCATGATTGTGTGATTGTGTGTGTGTGTGTGTGATGGATGTCAATCTCTCTCCCTCGTCACTCTCTTTCTCTCTCCCCCTCCCTTGTCACTCTCTCTCCCCCTCCCTTGTCACTCTTTCTCCCCCCTCCCCCCTCCCTGTTTCTTTCCCCCCTCCCTGTTTCTTTCCCCCCTCCCTCCCTGTTTCTTTCTCCCCTCCCTCCCTGTTTCTTTCTCCCCCCTCCCTGTTTCTTTATCCCCCCTCCCTCCCTGTTTATTTATCCCCCCTCCCTCCCTGTTTCTTTACCCCCCCTCCCTCCCTGTTTCTTTATCCCCCCTCCCTCCCTGTTTCTTTATCCCCTTCCCCTCCCTGTTTCTTTACCCCCCGTTTCTTTATCCCCCCCTCCCTCCCTGTTTCTTTATCCCCCCTCCCTCCCTGTTTCTTTATCCCCCCTCCCTCCCTGTTTCTTTACCCCCTCCCTCCCTGTTTCTTTATCCCCCTCCCTGTTTCTTTATCCCCCCTCCCTGTTTCTTTATCCCCTCCCTCCCTGTTTCTTTATCCCCTCCCTCCCTGTTTCTTTATCCCCCCCTCCCTCCCTGTTTCTTTATCCCCCCTCCCTGTTTCTTTATCCCCCCTCCCTCCCTGTTTCTTTACCCCCCCTCCCTCCCTGTTTCTTTATGCCCCCCTCCCTCCCTGTTTCTTTATCCCCCCTCCCTCCCTGTTTCTTTATCCCCCCTCCCTGTTTCTTTATCCCCCCCCCTCCCTGTTTCTTTACCCCCCCTCCCTCCCTGTTTCTTTATCCCCCCTCCCTCCCTGTTTCTTTACCCCCCTCCCTGTTTCTTTATCACCCCCCCTCCCTCCCTGTTTCTTTATTCCCCCCTCCCTGTTTCTTTCTGACCCCCTTCCTCCCTGTTTCTTTCTCCCCCCCCCCTCCCTCCCTGTTTCTTTCTCCCCCCCTGTTTCTTTCTTCCCCCCTCCCCTACCTGTGTTTTAGCGTGGCCGAGCTCTGTACTGTCCGCGGGTACAGGGAGCTTTTGTTTCCTGTACCCGGCGGACTAACAAGAAGTGCACACTCAGTGTTCACTTCCTGTTAGTCCGGCCGGGTACAGGAGACAGATTCTCCCTGTACCGGCGGACTATACAGGGCTCGGCCACGCTACATCGTCCTGTCAGCCCCTCTCCTCTGGCTGCGCCCGCTCGGTGCGCCCTCATGGACGCACCAGCCCGGGCAGAGCTGCAGCCGCCTGAGGCTCTCTGCAGAGCGCTCGGGCGGCTGCAGCAAAAGGGGGGCCGGCGGAGCTGGGGGGGATTTCTCCATTACCTGTCCCCCCCGCATGATTTGCTGGGGGGGATGCGTCCCCCCCATCCCCCCCGGTTCCTACGCCCATGTGTTCATCTAGTAGTTTCTGGTATGTCGTGCACGCGTGGACTTGTTTCGTCCTTGCTTTAGAGCTAAGTTGTGATGTGGTATCTTGCATTGGGTCTATAATATGGTTAAAATCCCCGCAGAGGATTAACATTCCTTTCTGTAGTCGAGTTATCTTAGTTAACAGCTTGTGGAGGAAATTCCTTTGGTCTGTATTTGGTGCGTAGACCGAGACTATGGTATATAGGCTGTTATTGATGGTGCACACTAAAATGATTTACCTACCCATGGGGTCGATGCAGGAGTCGTGGTGTGTGTATGCTATTTTGTTGCTGACTAATATTGTTACTCCTTTGGATTTATGTCCTGTAGTTGCATGGTATTGATGAGGTAATAGGTCTGGCCTTAGAGTTGGGTTTGTTTTAAAATGTGTTTCCTAGAGGCAAATTATCTCTGCTTGCTCTTGTTTCAGATCCCTAAAGAGGCAGTGGCATTTATACGGCGTGTTTAAGCCTTTTACGTTATGGGAATATATTTCATATTGGGGTTTCAGTGTGTGGTGGCTGTTTATCACGCGGGTTCTACTTTTATTGCTCTTGGATATGGCTTTGTTTGGAAGGCTAGCATGTATATACGTTGTCTCTCTGAGCTCTGTATCGTACTGCTCTGCGGTTGTTTGTTTGTGGTTATGGTTGTCGGCAGTTGTAGATCGTTTTACTGTGGCGGTTAGGGTAATGAACAGCGGTTGGAGGGGCACGGGGGGTAACTGGGTAAGAACATAACGGTAGCTGTCACTACTAATACCCAAATTTGGGTGTGGTTACTATTCCATGTAACCTCTGGGGGGTGAGGCATGTTTCCTAACATTCGTGTGTCAGCTTTTGGCTTGGCCCTTGCGGTCATAGTGATGAGAGAGGTGATCCCTATAGAGTTGTGTATGGTTCGGGACCGGGGTCTCGTCAAATCTGTAATTCCCTATTGTCATCCCTGTCTTTCTTCCCGTGCATGGGGTCCCATAGTCTATGCTGTATTAGCTCCTCGTCCAGGTTTGAAGTCCTCTTTTGTGTGGGGTTGGTCTTCTCTCCTAACTCCAATGACTATCTCTTATGTCTCGTGAATACATTCAACATTTACGTTTGCAACATCATGACATAATTCCATTTCTCAACCGTATAACATATAACATTTAACATTTACAATTTTTGTTGCTGCTCCAAGGAGGTCTGTTTGTGCAGCTAACACTTATATATTCGCACTTATATAATACGTATGAAACAATTACTGAAAAAGCCTATACATTCAGTCAAAACATTATCATTTTATTTTCCCAGATTATAAATTGAGAGTACAGTGTCTTCTTGGTTTTATCGTAATTATTATTTTTTCCTCTACCCTAAATTTGTACAGTTATTTATAGCAGTTAAGAAAAACATAAGGCGTATGTAGTTTCCAGTTGCCCAGTAAGCACAGTGTTTATTTGTGTTTCACCTTTTATAACGGATTAAAGCTTTATCTCAAAGTGTTCTCATTAGTGAACTTAGCTTCTGATAATTTACACATATCACTTGAAAGTGATTAAGGTTTAAGTCAAAATTATCTAGTTGGTGCTGATATGCTCTGATCATTTATCAATTGTCAAGACTGCAGTTAATTGGAATCATGAAGACTTCACATGATTTTTGTAATATATCAACTAATATGACAAATGTTTGGCCATGCTTAGATTAGCCTAAATTATCCAACAAGGCAAGCTGTCATGTTCGTGCAACTGCGTTGACAATTATATACTGGTTATTAAATATGAATGAAAAAACAATGCATATACAGTTTTAACAGATTTCAAATAATGCATATACAATTTGTCAGCTTCAACTCCACCATCTCTAATTATAATTAGTAACAATTATCCATATAGCGCCAACATATTCCACAGAGCTGTGTGATATGTAAAACATTCTAACAAAACAGGTTTAACATATGGGAATTGAAGATTGTCCTGTCCAAATCAGCTATCAAGAACCTTTTTTTTTTTTTAATAAAGAGGAACACAATTCAGAACAGGCTCTATTTATAATGCCTTTGTTTTGTTTTTTTATTATTTATAACGTTCAACTATAATCAAATTCCAGATTGAATTACTAGAGTTTGATTTTGTCTGTTTTTTTGTGCTGTAGCATGGTTACACCAAAATTCTCTTGACTGATTGGAGTAACTGAAAACAATGTCTTCCAAACAGCAGGAAAATGCTTCATAAAATACCATGAAAATACATTACCATTAGCTTTTTTACTGGAGTTACATTTTCACAGACATAAAAAGCCTGTTGTTTGGCATCAATGCAACATTTAGCCAGACCAAGAGAAAGTTTCACTAGGCAAGTAGCATCAGTATAACTAGCCCTGTCAATTCAGTGCCTCAAGGCATGGTATGCTTCTCTTTTCTGTGATAGTGAAAAGAAAAGGAAACATGTTAAAATTATTATGCTGGGGTCTGTGAGCCCTGCCCTTTTTCAGTCACACTGAGTGGTGAATGATGGCTAGAAGGCAAACTGCAAACTGTGCTAATGAATAGTATAGATCTTTTTTTCTGATACACCATTTTTTATGACAACTAATGAGTCAACATCTATATATGTTGTCTAATATTCAAGGTTTGCTTGAAGCAAAATGCATTATAGGCAAGTTCCATGTCCACTACATAACGGACTTAGTAGTTAAGACATGAGCAAGACAAGTGGCATGTGTCAAGGTCAACATATTTTAACCTCTAGGCCAGATATCATGGTAAGCAAAACAGGGGCCTTGTAAACCATCTGAGTAAGAGTTCCTTAGGGCACTATGTAAAAGTGTGAAGATAATAAGGATTCCAAGAAATCAGTCGCTAGCAGCCTTTTTCAACAAACATTCACAAATGTGCTTTTGTTTTAATATGGCTGATAATGCATAAAGCAATATCTCTGCTTCCTTTGAAATTAGTAGGGTGTCACATTTTCCAGTGCATAAACACTATGACTGCGATGACAGGGACTCATTTGCATGTACCGCTGCATCCTTTTCATTCCTGAGTGCAACAAGAGATGCCAATCTGTGTCCTTTTGCTTGTACATGCAAAAAAATATTAGAGAATCTGCATTTTCTGCTTATTTTTATATAGTTGTGTGGATGCCTGTGAATCTCAGAAAATCCCCAGGAGATGGTAAAGGCAAAGTGACAAATTTAACATGATTACTTGTTGACAGGAAAGTCCACCATCCTAGGCAATAAGCTACAGTGCCACCTACCAATGCTGTTAACTTATCAGTAGCTGGAGAATGCATTAGCAGCTTTTTAAATAGGCGTTTGAATTATTTGGGACCCTTCTTTTGATGTACAGATACATCTAGGACTGGTTGGCATCTGATAACATTGTGATTTCTTTTTCCTGACTTATAACCATTCTGAGTACATCATTTCAGACAAACAGCTTTGTTTTCTTTCTTTGATGTCTTGACAAGTGCTGCACATCTTCTACATCTCTCACAAGGTGGTTACATTCAAATGTTCTAACAAAAGACTTGAAAAATAAATTTCTCTTGTGTGTGTGGGAATGTAAAATGTACAAAACTTGGAAAGAAAGATGACAGACACAAAAATGGGTCACAGAAAAAAAAAACTCTGATAGACAAAGAATATATATTATAAGATATTATAAGATTGATCTGAGTTTAGAAAATACAATGTCAAAGGGCAGTGAGAAGTTGGCCTTACAATACCACAACACAAAGTAAAATAATAGAAATTCATTAAGCAATTTTAAAACAAAAAGCAAGGCCATGTTCACTGGAATTGCAATTAATGTCCCCTGATGAATATTTTTTATTTTTAAATTTAACTTGATTAAAACAAAACTTGGGGCTTGATGCATTTGCTGATGGGATTCAGATACTTTTTCAAGGACAGCGGTATATAGTGGGGTTTATTTACTAAACCAAGAACTGCTGATAATTTGCTATTGTCCTGTCAGTTTCCTTCAGTTGTTTAGTGAATAAAGCCCAAGTGGTATCCGATGCTCATAATTGACAAAGTTAATTAATCCCAAGGGTCCCACATGTGTGTAAAAGTGACACATAGTATTCAACAAGAACCTTAATTATTGAGTAATGCTTTCTAATGCGCGGTTTGAATGCGCGTGCGGCTCTTTCTGCGCATGTGCATTCAGTGCTGACGTCGGCAGGAGGAGGAGAGTTCCCCTCCTGTCGTAAGGGGTTTTAACCCCTTCAGCCCAGTGGGAGGGGGGCCATGAGGGTGGGACCTAAGGACTACATAGTGCCAGGAAAACTAGTTTTTTTTCTTGGCACTATAGTGGTCCTTTAATAATATCTATTTTTTTTTCATCACGTAGATAGAGAATGTTGGTGACTCATCAGCAAAAATGACAGTCCTCTTTTTAAAATCTCAGATTGCAGATAATATTGCTAAATGATATAACAGAATTACTTCAATCTTTTTTTGTGGCCTTCATTACAATTAAAATTAGTGCATCATCCCCATAAAAAAAATGTACGCAAAATAATAATCGTTATTGCAACATAGTACTATTATAATCACTGCAAAAAAAAATGCACGCAAAATAATAATCGTTATTGCAACATAGTACTATTATAATTACTGCAGTATGCAATAATCTGTCCATAAAACAGCAGATGTGCTATGACTGTGATCCCACATTGCGTATGAAATTGAAGAATTATTTTATATCATGTACTGATGTCATAATAAAATTCCTGGGTGGGTTCCACATTACTCGTTAACAAACTACATGAGAGGCCTGCATTAAACTTCCATTCATAACATATCTGAACTTTTGAAGGACATTAGTCAGATTTATATTAAATGTACTCATTACAGACCGTTCTTGTCACTGTTACATCTGTCACTTTTGGTCCCATCCTTCAGAGAGACGATCATCACAAAGTAAAGGTGCGCAAGGAGGCCAGCCTCAAGCATTTCATCTATTATTAATCACTCAGCGCTGGAATGATAGGACTCCAGGGAGACGGGGACATAAATATTTATGACCTTGTTAGCAAATGCTTTTTAAAGAGACAGCAGGAGGATCAACTCTGTTTATATTTCATGAAACTACGCATAGACTTCATGTCATGTTACAGATCAGGGAGCATATGAAGTGGAGCAATTTATCAAATATGTCAGGCTCTTAACTTCTATACATCCAGTGCAAGAAGTCAAATGGAGATGCTGAGGGTTATAGAGATATGGACAGCATCTGTTGCCAAACCACTTCTGCAAGAGACTGCCGTGTGCAGGAAGACACAGGTGTTGAGGGACTAACATTCTCCTTGCAACAGAGGCAAACAGTGTTGGTATTAGCTGGAGGAATAACACACATTTGTACTGCAAACAAATCCAATATTTCACACTAGTTTAAACTTGTGATAATGTTTAAATATGAAATTAATGTATATCAGATGGTGTTGATGTGTAGGGCTGCAGCTAAAAGGCAATTACTGCTTCCCCCTCTTTAAATTAAGGCAGGGTACAAAATAGATTTCAAATGGTAAAGGCAACCGCTTTATTTGGTTCACGCTCACAATCTCAATGTAACACAGTCTATGATCTAATGTTCAACTCCCATCTTCTGTTTGATGAGGCATGTCTCCCCAGATACCACTCGAGAATAGTTTCCCATCTTTTTCCCATCTTTTTCCCTTTACTTTACATTGTTTACATTCTGGTACTTTTTTGTACATAATAAAATTTAAATATTTTTTTGAGATTACTAGACTATGCAAGCAGGTCGGAGATATTAGGATAAATCATTGGTGGGTTTTAAATTTGATATGCAGGCAAGTTGTTTAATTTCTACTTAGGGTTATACATAAGTGTTTAAATTTTATATTAGTGCCTACCCATTTGGTTCTGTTCAGTAGAACGTGTCAGCTCACAGTGAGTCCTGTCTCCCTGTCATATTTATTTTTTATAGTTTGTTGTGGCTATTATCTCTCTCTCTCTCTCTTTCTTGCTTCTGTATATCTCTTATCACATTTGCAGGTTTTGCAAAGTAAAGGGAAAAAGATGGGAAACTATTCTCGAGTTTATCAAGGCAGCCAGTTGGTGCCGAAACGTTGGGGGGGTTTGGTGACTCGTGTTTCTGTCTGAGGCTTGTAAGGATTTTTGTGGTAATTTATTACTATTATTTTATTGTATCTGCCTTTACTTCTGTTACTTTGTTTATATTTATTTTTTCTTATATGTTTACATTCTGGTACTTTTTTGTACATAATAAAATTTAAATATTTTTTTTGAGATTGTTATGGTGTGCATTCTATATCCTATATACATTTGAATATTTAAAGCACTTGAGGGAGTGCTTATATGGTTTGCACCTGGCTGTTTTTATATTGTTTTGTCTCTCCATGTGCTGTTGATTTGTGCATAGTCTAGTAGCCATGTACCTTGTGTATATATATATATAGGAAACAGTGAATATATTCTCCTCTATATTTGTAATATATCCTTTGTTTCAATAAAAGTTAAAACAAATATTTGAACTTTAGTGTAATACAGGCTTCATCCCAAAGTCCTAGTAGGAGCTGTTCATGGTGCTGAATTTAATATGACCTTTTCTGCAGTGAATCTTAGTATGTACATGGTTTAAGGGAGCTACACACTTTAGTTAAGAGATACCCAGTGTCACCAGCACAATAATACACACTGGGCATTTTATGGTTGATTAAGAGAGTACAGTTTAGTTCCATGAGCTAGTGTGGGGAACAAAATACATTTTAAGACCAAACCAATTCTATTTTCTGTTAGAATTGTTCTAGTTTGTACAGCTAAGTTCTGATCACTGTTTCTATCCATCTGTTGCCCCAGGGTACCAAGCACACTGAATAATTCAAGCTCACAGGAAACGGAGATAGTACTAGCAGACCACACACTCCATCCACTGGACCACCAAGGATTATCCCTCTTCCTTTTCAGGCAGTAAATGATATGGTTGTGGAGATGAACCTGTATTTATTTAAAGGAAAAAAATCAGGGAGTTTCCCCATACAGGCATCATCTCTACACACCACGTTCATGACCCACAAGTAACCTTCCTTTTCCAACTTTCATCATACATTTACAGCACCAAAATAATTCTAATCACACATTTACAACGTACATCTACATAATGATTCCCAATGTACACATGCAGTTCAGCACCCATTCACTCATATCACATGCATGAAGTTACACATGCAGCTCTCATTGCAAACATGCCCTCCCCCACACACAACTTCACTAACAGGTCAATAAACTCATACACAACTTTCCTTACACATACAGCCCCACATAACACACAGTCAACTCTCATCACATATAGCAGAGGTAGTTAAAGGAGATAAATGGGGATACAGTTTAAAATGCTAATAGAGGTCAGGTATTTAGTGAAGAGAAGGGGAGGCTAGTAGAGATTTGTGTGAAAAAAAACTTACAAGGGTAAAGAAATCATGAAAAATACTTGGAGAAAGAAAAATGCAGAAAAGACTCCATGGTACAATGTTAAAATGCTGATGGAGACTGAGGAACAGAGACAAGCTAAGAGGAAAAGACAGTCAAAGGGAGAAACAAAAGAAGCAAAAGTGTTGGTGAAAAAGAGGTTCTGAATTGAGATTTGGCATTCACAATGAGTGGCAAACTGGTTATTGTCTTGGGCAGTAAAGTCATCACACCCTTTCACTACCTGCACTAAAGATTCTGGGGAATGTAACTCACATTCATTAGTATTAAAGAATCTCCCAGCTTGGCCTTTACTGAGAGTGATTACTGCTTCAGTAACATTGTGCTCGTATGAGTCCAGTGCCATTATAACATTCATATAATGAACATCATTATATAGGAACAGCATTATATATTCACTATTTTAAAGAGAATCTACAGAAATTGCCCATTATTCCTCCAAAATTGTATTCGTTGTTAAGTAAAGAGAAAGATAATTGAAAAATAATGTATACAAAGGGAATTCAGCTTCTTAATGTGAGATTATTAGAAAAGTTCTATAAAATTGTGAAAAAAAACATACCCAGTGTATTGATTCATATATAAAATAGAGAATCTTCTGGATGAGTCCCACCAATAAAGAGTTAACCTCTTCCCCTAACAATAACACATCTACTGCAGGAAAATAAAGCTGTTAAAACTACAGGCAAAATAGGTTAATTTGCTTAATTTGTCCAGGCAAATATCCAGAAGAACCTGACTGCAGGCACCCGAGATAAGAATGGAGTCATTTTGTAATTGTTAATTGATAATAGAAATTAAAACAATTATATTTGCCTGGGGAAGAAGAAATTAGCCAGGCATAGAGGGAACAAAGATTGCAGTGAGAAAATTACTGATTCTTTGATGCAGATTTAGAGATGAAAACCAATAGGAATTGAGCCTCTGTCTCAGCACCAGAAAGCAATATACACGTACATACGAAGCTCTTGTCTTGAGGACAGTTCTCTGATAGTGACATGGAAACAGGGAATGAAAGAGACATTGCAATGCATTGACTATAACTCTATTAAACCTAAGATTGTTCCAGACTTTCAAAGATCATGATAAGGGGATTAACTGATTATTTATTTTGTAGTTCATTGAAACAACAGCATTCTCTTATCTTATTTATATTGCATCTAAACAGGACAAACATCTATTTGCATGTGTCAAAATTACATTCCAAACATCAAATATCTAGAAGAGCAATCCGTTAAGTTTGCCATGTGCATCCAACTTCAACCTGCATCACACTTTCAGGTAGCTAATCATGTAGACCAGTGGTTTCCAAACCAGTCCTCAAGGCACACTATCCAGTCCAGGATTTATGTCAAGGTGTTTTTCTTTCTTTCTAAAAACACCTTAGATGTCTAAGGTGTTTTTAGAAAGAAAAAAATAACACCTTGACATAACTGGGTAATCCCTAAATCCTGGACTAGTAGGCATGCTTCGAGGGCTGGTTTGGACACCACTGATGTAGACAGTCATTGCTTGTCTGCACATATGTTAATAGTGTAAGATCAGGAGTTACTGGATACTTTGACACATTTTTGATGAACCATTATTACCCTCTTAAATACTGCTACAAATACTGTGTTTAGTCTAGCTAAGTCATTGTCCCACATTGGCCAACACATTCAAGGTTATTCACTAAATCCGGAGCTGTTGATTGCAAATGAATTGCAAAATGTATTTGCGACTATAAATTTATACTGCGCTCCTACACTCTGGCTCTTTCCTCTGCACAAGTAAATTACTTCAATACCCTCATAACCACACTCTCCCACAAACCCAAACAAATATTTCACACTTTTAATGCTCTCCTTCGCCCTGTTGCTCCCGCTCCTCCTACCAACCTGCCCGCCTCAAACTTTGCAACTTACTTCACTGAAAATATTTATACAATCAGGGAAGAGATCCTCTGTCCATACTCCCACATCTGATGCTCGCCTCCAAGACTTCTACAGGGCTGCACCTTTTCTGTGGAACTCCTTTCCCTTCTCCGTTAGACTTTCACCCAGTCTCCACTCCTTCAAAAAATTTGCTTTAATTCTTGGTTTAGTAAATAATCCTGATTGGCTCAGTGACGAATAGTGAGAGGTTTAAGGATGCTATTGCACTCTCGTTTCACTGATAATTGTTTGCAACCAATCTGCACTTTACTGCAAATCCCTCATTAGACTGCTTCCTACTAATACCTGACTCTCTTCTCAGTTGCATCAGACTGCATACTCTATCAAAGTAATTAGATTTCTTATCCCAAATAGAGAAGTGTCTCTCTCTCTCTCTCTCTCTAGACCATTTAGTGTTTCAGCTCCAAATAGCACCTTCTCTCATTACACTGGCCACTTTTAGTAAAGACACTACTCTCTCCAAATATAAAAATCCATTAAATCAGTTACTATGTCTCATTACACGGCATGGTATGCTTCGTGCCAATTATTAGACTTTGCCTCACTGATTAGATTGCTTAATCTCTTGTTGTATATGTTTCTCTCTTTCTCCTCATTAGATTACTGACTATCATTCGACAGCAGTCTCCCATTAGTACACTTCTTATTGAATCATACCACTTACTCAAAACTCACCACCAGCACCACATTCGCTTTACAGTGCTGCCTTCTTTTTACAGTGCTATATTTCAGTAAAAAGTATCCTCCCCTTCATATTTTAGTAGGTTTTTTATTTTTTTTATATGTAATATATTTTCACTAATTGACACTATTTCCTAAAATACACATGGATTTATTGTTCTGATTCTCCCCTTTTTTCTCTCTTGTTGTTTTTTAAATAAAATTAATTTGAAACATATTTTACAACCAGTGTAGGTCTCATGAATGGTAAATATGTCGAATGTCAGAGATACCCATGTCATAATTTGGTCCAGATTGGGAAGTGTAAATCCTACTTTATAAAAAAGTGATTGAAGTTGTTATGGTGCCTGTAGTCCATGGGCATTGGGACCACATCACTACTAAATAGTTTACTCACCCTTTAGCAGAGATTCACTGTCCCTATCAGCCAGCCTACAATGACAATATAGCAGGAGAAGAGCTATGCTTATGTCTCGTGCCATAACAATTGATACCAGAGATTGAGGTAGTGAGCTGGCAGGTGATATCTTCAAAATTTGAAGGTTTTTGACCCTTTAAGGTAAGATGGATGCCCAGGATTTCCGGACAGAATAACAACATAATTGAGAGGAAGTTGTTATGGTGCCAGGAATTTTCCTTTAAGCAGGGCTTAGAATGTGACTTATTAACTGGTCATTCTGTTCCATTAATGTGCACAATGGAGCATACTATAATGCAGTGGTTCCTGTCCTTTTTTGTGATCACCCACAACAGGTGGTCGTTCTCACAATATTGTGCATGTGCAGGTGGCTTTAATGTTGTGGCTGATCACATCATCTATCAATGGCTTTAATGTTGTGGCTTTTTTTTTTTACCTTCATCGGCTGCTTATGTCAGATTTTTTTAAAGCCTTACTAGAAAGATATGCAAACTTCTATCCAAATATACTTGTTAATTTAAATTGTCAGATGGGACTTCCAGTTTTAATACTGACACTTATTAAAAAAAACATATTTTAAGGGCTGTATTTAACCTATTACAACCCTGAATATATTGCAGCCACGGCACTCTTTGAGGTGGCTTGAGACACTCCATTGCTATAGATGTCTGATAAAATAATACATAAGCCTTTGGGGATTCCCATGCTATCAGCATTCCAAACACTGAAACAATTAACTATATTTTTAAATGTAACTGAATTATTTCTCATGTGATTTAGGCTAAATACAATTATATGTTACACACTTTCTGTATTTTTATTTTTTTATTTTATAATGAATATTTTTGCTTTATAAGAAGTGAACAGTATCATGGCTATATGTTTTTACTGATTTATCTGAGTTACCGCATACACCTAGGCACACCAGCATTGTCTTTCTTGTAATAGCTGGTGTAATTCAGGTCATCATTTTATGAGGTTTTATTGGCACTAACAACCTTGTACAATGCTTTGCAATCTGTTGGCTCATTATAAATAACAGTTGTGATGCTGATGTACTGATTAATATAGGCTGCTTTTTGTACTTGTCGGTTTGATTCTGCATCAGCCATTGTTTAATAAAGAAATATAAAGTCACAAAATGGATAACACAAATGTTAAATGTAACAAATGAAAGAAAACATGACACCAGTGAGAGAAAGAGAACATGAAGCATTCTAGGCTGAGGCTGAGATGTAGTGGTCTACAGCTGTTAACTCCTTCAGGAACAGGGTTAGGCAAATGTCTTCCTATATGACAATCCTGCAATGTTGTGGTCCTGAAGGAGTTAAAAAAAAAACTGTTGTTAAATACAGGTTATAGAGCAACCCATGATTATACCATTAAGAATTTTAGTTATCAACTTGCTGCATTAAAAGCAAACCACTCCATTAACAGATTGTAAACCTCAAGGTAAACCTTGCAATGATATGTAACAAATGCTTGGAAATATATAAATGCTACAATCTTAAACATATCTCCTGTATGCATCCCAGAGAGTTTATATTGTAGAACATGTGACATATTAGTTATAGAAAAAAAGACAAAGAATAAAGACACACATTATAACCGTGAACTTTCAGGATCTGACGAGATGTACAAACATACTATAGATTTTGGTCCCTTCACTACACTACTAAGTGACTTAAAGAAAAAAAAAATACCACCTGAAAGCTTTGTTGATTTATGCTTATAAACATGAGAAAATGAATCAACTACATAACAGTACATTTATAGATGAGGAAATAATATTTTACATTACATACTTTTGTGACGTATTCTACTTCATATGCTATAAACTCCCCACATACACTATACTTTTCCCAAGCAATAGCAAGTATTTTATTTCCATCACACTGTCACATATCCCAATATTATTTTATTATTTCATATATATGTCAAAGTGGCCCTTATATAATGTCCCCTGTGCTGTCAAATTACTCCCAAATGTATTGCCATATATATTGTCTCTGCCCATATATTTTAATTTTGTCTGTAATAGTGTCCCCCATATTGCTTAGTGGCACTTATCTCGGCCTTATATGTTGTACGAGTTTAATTTTACTCTTTAGGACTTCCATTCTTTATCTATTCTGTTTGCTTTACATTTTACTTAGTTAACATTTTGTTCTAGTTTTTGTAAAAGGAATGTATCGAGCACTATTTTCCTGATGCTTTAACATACGCATGTTTTATTGGTTGGTGTCTTGAGTACTCTTCCAAATATAGTGCCCTGGCAACTTCAGAATGATAAGTGAGAAAAACAGAGGTTAGCTAAGGACAGTTGAATAACTAATTATGCAAGCTTTGCCTCACAGGCCACAGTGCTAATCTCTTGTTCAGTAAACTAGTCTCTAACTAATAATAACAACAACATTAAAACTATTATACTACCAACAAAGCACCAAGTACAGGCATTTTATTCATGTAAACTTGATGATGCACACATTTGAAAGGGAAATGTGCACCTAGTAATTATTTAACCCTTTGAGTGACAACAATAATACACATCCTTACTATTATAAATTTGCAATAAAAACTAATTAACTTACTATGACTTTCACGATTGCTTCTGTAGGGAATAATGTATGGTTTTATTCTTTATGCCAGCATTAAAGTTTTGTTTGAGTATTTGATCATTAAATCCTGGAAAACTGAAGTATTTACCCACTTAAATGTATCCAGAATTATATTATGTATATATTTTGCAGGACATTGATTGGCCCATTTTTGTGCCCTTTTTCATCTGCCCGAATATATATTTTATGGACAATATTTGGATGACCCAAACAGTCAAATGACCGAGTGGTGGAGGTCCTAAACTAAATCTCATGTTTGGAAAAAATACTTCAGCTAAACTAGATTTTTCCACCTGTCACAAATCAAGATAGAAATCGACATCATTCAACAGTAATGAGACGAGGGGATCAGCATTTCCCAGATTTAGAATTTGTTTTGTTCCTGGCTGTTCAAAATAATAATCCATCGTGGTATAGTTACTCACATTGCATATTATCTACTAGGAATACAGAATTTACCTAGGGCCGTCACAATATGGAGTTTACCTACATGGTAAATATTAGGCTGAATATTCATTATGACAATCAATTGTAATTGGAATTCACACGACTGGGGTTCTACTTAAAGATCTAGAACCAAATATGCTCTGTTTAGTTTGTGGCTGCCACCATTGACACCAATTGTTCAAACAAATTACCTATGGTTTCGAAAGTGCTTGTGAAATGTCCTAGCGTTTTGTTTTTGTATGTGTGTGTGAGTGTGTCTGATTCTCAGACAGTTTTCTGGTATATTTATTACCCTACTAGTGCAGGAAAAACCTTGTGTTTAATATTTCAGTTTGCAGTTCAGCTACAAAGATGGTATGATGATGTGGATTGACTAAAAATGAGTACATAAGATGGAAACACTAAGGAATATATAATAAATTGATGATCTCAACATAAAAATTCAAGTCATGAGGGTGTTAGGATAAGCTGCTAGCTGAAAAGTAGAATGTTAGGACAGGGTGTCTAGAAGATAAACCAGGAAAAGTAATATAAAGTGTATGCATAGTGTACTATACAGCCAAACAAATGCTGGCATTGTCTTTTTAATATCCTCCCTCATAATCACTCTGGTAATGAATCATCATGCTGCAGTACAGTTACAATGTTGCAATGCTGAAGAGAGAGGTTGAATTATTCTCTGTGACCTGCTGAGAAAATCCAGAACCCAACATCAAAGCCATCAAACAACACAAAGAGAAATCAGGTCTCAAACTGTCTTTGCAAAATTACCGGCCTTTCAGTCTTTCAGGAATCCTTTCATACCTTTCTAAGTTGAAAGTGTTCCTTCCCACATCTTTCGGGTGGTAGAATGCAACCCTATCATTATAATGCACTTAGCTTGTTCAGCTGGCCTAGCCTAGAACATTGTGAACCTTCTCTAAGCTGGTACATCTGTGCAACCTGTGTACGCAATTTAAAGGGGGAGTAAAGTTAATGATTATCCGGAGCTACTGTCGGTTATCTTGTTATGCTTTAGAGAGATATGATCTTTAATTAATACATTGCAGCTCTGCTAAGCTCAGATGCTCATTGATACAAATTGTGAATTTGCCCGTCACTTCTTCACTTCCCTGTGGGTGCTGCAGATTCATTTTATCCAGATATCCAATTTTATGCCCAGCCGATTCATGCTCTGTTTAGTAATGTAAAACTAAAGCATTAGTAGATTATGCACTAATGTGGGCACTGGGGTAATTCTTAGAATTGCACTTACAATTTAATAAACCGCACCTTTAATCTCTCCCATTGAACACATATTCATGTTGTAGGGTTAACTGGTGTTGGCTCACATACAGGGGCATACCTAGAACATTTGGCACTTGGGCCAATGCTGTCTTTTCCCCCACCCTCACCCCAACTTTAAAACGTGAAAAACATCCACAATTGTTTTTATGTTTTTAAGAATATTTATTGCACAAATTTGTCAACTGTATGTTAGACTACGATGGAGTCTAATTGACCCTTGAGAGAGTTCTCTCTAACACTCTGGACTACATTCACAATAAAGTAATATAACATAGCTCTCTGATAACCAGTCCAAGTTGGCTCGTCTCAAATTTCTCTTGCTGGTTGGCTGCTGTTGCTGGCAGGCTGCTGCAGCTGGCAGCCTGGGTGCTGTAGCTGATTGGCTGTTGTGACTGGTTGGCAGGGAGACTGGCTGGCTGCTATGGCGGGCTGTGTCTGGCAGATGTGACTGGCTGGCAGGCTTCTTTCATCACCAGCTGTTTCTCCCCAAACCCTTTTGTGTGTCTCTTTTTCCCCTTCCCTTATGTGTGTTTCTTTTTCCCCTTCCCCTCTGTGTGTCTCTTTCCCTCAGCCCTTCTGTGTGTCTGTTTCTCACTCAACCACTTTGTGTATCTTTTTATTTCACCCGGGCCCCTCTGTGTGTCTCTTTGTCTCTCCTCAGACCCTCTGTGTGTCTCTTTGTCCCCCCAACAGATCCTATGTGTGTCTCTTTGTGTCCCCTTTTGCTCTTGTGCCCTTCTTTTGTATCCTTTCCCCCTGTGCCTTTTTTTTTGCCTTCTCCCCTCCTTTGCCCTATTTAGCCCCCCTCCCCTCCTGTGCCTTTCTTCAGCCCCCCTTCTCTCCTGTTCCCTCTTTAGCCCCTTCCTTTCCTGTGCCCTTCTTTGTCCCCTACTGATTCGAAACCCAGGCTCGGAACAAGTTAACAATTACCACCAAAATGAAGCCATGAGAATCTGCTAAGAACAAAAGACTTATGTATGTGTTTCAGTAATATCCATTTTTTTTTTTTTTTTTACTTTACTGCACTTTGGGTAGTGTTTGCACTTTCTAACTATATAGCAGACACTATGCCCTGCACAGTATTTTAGTGTGTTTTGTTTGATTGCTATGAAATGTTGCTCTCACTAATGGAGGCTGAGAATAAGCAATCCATTGTCATATACTAAAATTCATGAGGATTCAAATTGTTAGCAAAAAGTATAGAGGAACTATATTTTCTCTATATGTTAACTAATTACTAATATAGGAAGTGGAGCATAAGGGACCCTTATATAAATATTTATATTGTTTTGTCTTTTTATTAAATGCAAGCCATTCTGACTCTAGTGTGCAAACCTGTATATTTTTTTTTGTTCGTTTGTTTATTTCATTTGAACTTTAAAGGGACACTGTAGGCACCCAGACCACTTCAGCCCATTGAAGTGGTCTGGGTGCCAACTACCATCACCATTAACCCTGCAAGTGTAATTACTGCGGTTTTTATAAACTGCAATAATAACCTTGCAGGGTTAAGTCCTC
This sequence comes from Pelobates fuscus, assembly GCF_036172605.1. NCBI lineage: Eukaryota > Metazoa > Chordata > Amphibia > Anura > Pelobatidae > Pelobates > Pelobates fuscus. Next base: position 191,195,841 of record NC_086319.1, on the reverse strand, counting down.
CTCTAGTGGCTGTCTACCAGACAGCCACTAGAGTGACTTATGGGTTTAGACGACTTTTGGTCATCTAAACGACACTGGACGTCCTCATGGTATGCGTGATAACCAACAGCGTCGCCGAAATCCCCATAGGAAAGCATTGAATAATGCTTTTCTATGGCGAGGTCTAATGGGCGCCCGTGGCTATTGCCCGCACATGCACATTAGGTCTTCCCCGCCGGTGGACTGGATTCAGGTAAGTTACTACTCCCACATCTCTGAAGGGGTTTTCCTGGCACTAGAGAATCCCATTAATGCTAGAAAGGACATTGATGAGACAAGTGTTGTCACTCTTTCAGTACAAGCAGATCCCATTCCTACCAAGGCCTTGGTATTCTAAAAAACAACCACAGACATAAATATAAATGAAGAATAGAGACGTGTAAAATCGGTAGAAAAATGGTAAACATTTATTAGCATGCAAAAACGTCCCTGTTTTTAGTCTGTCTACATTTTCCAAGCTACTAAAATATGGCCAAAACACCAATCTCTGAAATGCAAGTATTAATCTCATAATTATATATATGAAAATGTTTATTGGGTGCTACCATTCAGTTAAGCTGCCATTGTTTTGATCGTATTGACATAAGTGCCATTTTGCATCTTTCAAGTATTTTGGTGTTTCCTTATTTGTTCATAACATTTATAGTTCTTGAAATGTCAATTTAATAAAGTGTTGAACCAGAAAAAAATAGCTTTTGATATTTTTTAAGATTGTCTTTGGATATAAGCATTATTATTATCTAATCAGGAAGCAAACCTTGTAAGCATTTGTACTGAAAATAGACACTGGATGATCAAATTGTAAGCTTTCTCACAGACTATGCTGTCATTTATATTAAATCCATTGGAATGGAAAACTGGAATTAGCTTCACTTTATTTTTAGAAAAAATTAGGTGTGACTGCTAGTGGAATGATCCATAGACAATAATTACACCTATGCAAAATAACAATGCCACAAATTAATCATTGATAAAAACTTAAAAATCTAATACCTGTACATATTTGTATCAAAAGACTGTGCATACAACTTCACAAGAACAAAAAAAGGTATGCAAGCTCAGGAATGAACTACGCAGATAATTACTATTATACCATGGAAGTAGCCATAGCTGATGCAGGCCTCAATGGCTCACAATGCCTCTGGAGTAATCAAGCCTCTAGATAGCAAGGAGTCACTGTGAGCTTTTCCTTAAGATCTAGAACCCAATATGGAACCCAAGGTGGAAAGCTAAGTCATAGTAATGGATAGTCTTATAATCCATTAGGTTGTTCATAGTGTTGTACAGAAGTACCAGACAGAGGTGTAGTGAGTCAAAATGGAAAGCTAAAACAGGCGGCAACATTTTTATGATTGGTATATCAGTTCCAGAAGTAAGGCTGGCAGCAAACATTCAGGTCAGATAACTTAAGTCAGGAAACCAGGAAATAAAAATATGTAAAGAAAAATGTGACAAAAGACGGCATTCGAGCATGTACACACATGGGAGCTCAATAATAAATGAGGTCTCTGTCTTCTATGATTGTATAGTGTTCAACATGGAGACGAGTAAGGGGTGCACTTGTACATGTCACAGGAGTGAGTTGTGAAACATTCATACTCAGTTGGTGTCTACTTTGCATTATAAACTAGATGTTCACAGACAGTGTGCACTTGAAGGATGTTGGTGGTTTAAGTGTTTGAAACAGTGACAGAACCTCTTTTCACTCCTACTTAAAGTGGATCTGATTTGTTTTATAGGATGTTCAGAAAGACTATATTTATGTTGAGATACAACGTCTTTACATATTGAATACAATTAGGTTAAAATCGCACTTGCTACCACCCATGCTAATTGTATATCATACCTTTGTAGTAACCTAAAATTATCAACAGAATAATGTTACTGCCATTGAAAATAATTTTCGAGTGTGAACAGCCAATACCGAAAAAGAAATCAGAAAAACTAGTATACATACAGAAGAGATATATATAGCAAGTAAACTTCTATCACAAAAAAGTGCCATAGAAGTAGAGATCGGGGAATTTATTTCTCAAATGGAATAATGATCCGCTAAGCATGATAAAGGTGCAGAAAGAGAAATGGCTACTAATAAGTTTGATTTTGATGAAAATTTTTTTTTTCAAATCGGTTCAAAGCACAAAGAATGACAGCAGGAAAATCTTCATATTAAAACTGCTAATTAAGCTATATTGGTTGTAGAGAAAAAGTTTACATAGCATAAAAAAGCCTGACTTAGTACTATAAAAAAGCTTTATAGGTTTTAATGTGGCATACTTTTTTTAGATATATAGAAATAAAAAGCCATATCTTTTAAAACATCTATCTATCCATCCATCCATCCACCCATCCATTCACCCACCCATCAATCCATCCATCCAACCAATCGATGCAAACTGTATTAATGTTTTAAAAAAAATCTTAACATTATAGCTAAGAAATGAAAGAGATTGAATTTTTCAAAGTAGTCTGCTCAGTCTATCGCTAGTTGGATGAACTCTTGGCAAACTTATTATGAAGTACAACTGGTGGGCTACCAATCATCATAGGATATTCTGGCTCAAAGAAGCAAGCACAATGGGATTTGGAGGTCACTGATGAGTGAAGAAAGATCACAGTGCTCAGGTCTTTGTGATGTGTGTATCAAAGAGAAGGGAATGTGTCTATGCATTTCAAGATTTGTTTTAAGGTCACGCTAGTAGGAAGTCATCACTGATAAAAGAGTTACTGGTTACTGGTATTCCCTGAACTTCTGAAAATAACATGTTTGTGCAAACAGCAAGATCCTAGCTAGAAAAACGTGATTTATATAAAAGATTTTACTAAATCTGTTTGATTGGTTACACCATTTAAATTAGTTTAAGTAGATTTTAGAAAAGAGTAATGGCTTTCAGAAATACATTAAAGCATCTAAAAGCATCTAAACATATTCATTAAGTGACCATTACTACACAAGCGGACATATTTTCCTGAATTCAAAATTGTGCATTGATATCAGTATTCTGCACATAGTGTGTTCTTACAAAAGATAACTATTGTATTTATGGGATATTCAGTTACATTTTCTAAACAATTTGGTCATCAATAGACGTGTATTGAGATAAAGTATATTGCTTACAAAGATTTATAAACTTATTTACTTTGACTTACTTAAAGTGAAAATAGGTATTTTTGAGTGGTTATTCGGAAGAAAAAGAAATACCAAAATATGCTGTTTGCATAGATATTCAAACTCCTGATATTAATATTTAGTTGAGCTCTGTTTTGCAGTAATAACAGCTTTAAAGTCTATTTGGGTAAGTATCTACCCGCTTTGCCTTCTTACTCTTATTAAGTTTTGCACATTCTATTGACAAATTTGCTCCAGGTGATCATACTCCTTAACATAAAGTGTGATGCCAATGGGCAAGTTAAGAGGAGGTTGGCCAGTGATTAGTGATGTCGCAAACATAACATTTTCTGTCGCGAACGGCGAACGCCAACTTCCGCAAATGTTCGCTAACGGGCGAACCCAGCGAACCGCCATAGACTTCAATAGGCAGGCAAATTTTAAAACCCACAGGGACTATTTCTGGCCACAATAGTGATGGAAAAGTTGTTTCAAGGGGACTAACAACTGGACTGTGGCATGCCGGAGGGGCAAAACTCCCATGGAAAATTACATAGTTGATGCAGAGTCTGGTTTTAATCCATAAAGGGCATAAATCACCTAACATTCCTAAATTGTTTGAAGCAACGTGCTTTAAAACATCAGGTATGATGTTGTATCGATCAGGTAGTGTAAGGGTTACGCCAGCTTCACAGTGACAGACCAAACTGCCCGTTTAACGCACCGCAAACAGTCCATTTGCACAACCGCAAACTCCCCATTTGCACAAGGTTGGATACCAAGCTAGCCATGTCCCGTTCCTTGTCCTCACTGATGTCATTGAAGGTCTCTTCTTCCACCCAGCCGCGTACAGCACCAAGGGTCCCCGAAAGGTGACAACAAGCCCCTGTATTTTTTTTTTTAAATGTACACTACTGTTACACCAGATATGAGTTGCACTGGTGTGACACTGTGCCCTGGCAGGCCCTGAAACGCACACGTGTGAAGGAAACTGACTGCTATTATTTCACAGTCAAATTTCTATTTTTTTTTTTTTTATGTACACTACTGTTACAACAGATATGAGTTGCACTGGTGTGACACTGTGCCCTGGCAGGCCCTGAAATGCACACGTGTGAAGGAAACTGACTGCTATTATATTACAGTCAAAAAAGTTGTTGTTTTTATTTAAATGCAAGCTATTGTGACACCAGATATGAGTGGTGGCACTGGGCAAGTGGGCACAGTATACGCAGTGAGCCTGACACACATGCTGGCAGGCAGGCAACTGCAATTAGATTACACAGAAAAAAGCAGACTGATGTTCTAGCCCTAAAAAGGGCTTTTTGGGGTGCTGTCCTTACAGCAGAGATCAGATGAGTCCTTCAAGAATGTAGTGGACACTGAATACACTAGCCTAGCTATCGATTTCCCTATTAAATCAGCAGCAGCTACACTGTCCCTCCTCTCACAAAGAATGCAGCTTCCGGGGGGCGGGGCCTAGCTGTCATGGAGGAAAGACGCACTTCATGTGAGCTCCCTCAATATCTCACTTTAAGCAGCTATCAACAAGCGAATTTCACCCCAGAAGGGGATGACCCAGCAATGTTGCTCCTACCTGACCGACCCGACATGCTTAATAGCGGTCAGCAACTCAACAGAGTCTTACTTACCTCCGCGTGGCAAGTGTGGCCTGGTGCTCACCGGGCGGGAAAGGCGGCCGATCTCCCGACCCTGGGATGCCCAGGAGCAGCTACTTCCCGGCAGGAGCTCCGTTACCCCCCCCCCCCCCCCCGGACTGGTGGGGGTTATCACGGTCCACCCCTGAGAGGCTTTCTGGAGCAAATGGACGCACAGAGCACAGCCGCCCAGGCTGACATACTCATCTGCGACTCTCCCAATATGGCGGCAGCCGCGTGTCCTCCTGGTACCAGCAAAGCATGGCAGGATATTGAGTCTAAGCTGGACAGACTCTTTAATCAATTTTGGAAGCAAATAACAAGCAGGAAGCCCCAACAAGCTCCACCACAGCCCCAACAAGCTCCACCACAGCTAAGCGAAGCAGTCCCCATTAAAATCCACCAACGCAAAAGGCGTCGAAGACGGGACCGGAGGCACAAACAGAAATGCAGAGCCTGCCCTACGTCAAGCACTCGCCTCCACCTTAAGCCACCACAATCCCACACCGGACGTGAAGCACCACCGGGACAGATCCGACCACCCGACAAAACAAGCTTCCACCACCTCAAGCCGCGAACCCGGCACTCAGCCAGAGACTTGCCTTTGTTGTTCCAGGTATCAGGGACTCCCAGGGTCTGCACCTGGCGCCCAGAAGGGATCGGATGAGCACAAGCAGAAAACAGCAGCCTGCCAATCATGTCCCAATATAGCCGATCCTCCACACCATGCCTTTGATCACATGAACTGCTCTCTGCACATTAACTAATCGTAAAGTAGCAAGCGTTTAAACATGTCATTATTTCACCTCCTAAAGAGTTTATTGTCGTAGTTCCTTACATGCCTTTACCTTAACCGTTCATGTATTATGTTATTCACTAGTCTCATCTCATGGGGCGACTCACACTTGATTTATAACTAGTGGTGGAGCTGCTGATATAAATACACAATTGATAACGTGCAAGCTACACCCTTAACATGACAGCCATCTTTCACAACAATGTACTGCTATATACTTATACCCTCAGTGCAACTAGCCATGATATACGCACGTTCAGCCTAGCATGCTCAAATATAACACACTTCTGTCTAAAAAAAAATAATACAAAAAAAAATTATAATACAAAAAAAAAAAGAATGCAGCTTCAGAATTAATCTAAATTGTATGCTGTCTAGCAGGTGGGAGGGTCTGGGAGGGAGGGTCTGCTGCTGATTGGCTGTAATGTGTCTGCTGACTGTGAGGTACAGGGTCAAAGTTTACTCAATGATGACGAATAGGGGGCGAACCGAACATCGCATATGTTCGCCATCTGTGGTGAACGCGAACATGCTCTGTTCGCCAGGAACTATTCGCCAGCAAACCGTTCGGGACATCACTACCATTGACGTGAATCTCATCAATAGCGGCATAAAAGGCCACTCCAAAATTGCTTTCGCCATGTCATTTTGATCATTGTTTAAAAGAAAGGTGAATTTTCTTCTGAATTTCAGCCTTTTAGTAGACTGAAAAAAATGTTCTCTTTCAGTATTTCCAAATGTTCAATTTTTCAAACGTTTACTGTCCCTGGTGATTTAAAGCACCCCCACAGTACCCACCATATGATGTTGTTAACACCAGTCTTTACATTAAAAATAGTGCTTGCTGCATTATGGGCAGGATTTAATTTGTAAATAAAATGAAATACGTGACTTTGGCAAAAATAATGGGGATTTAGTTACAGTATGTTCATATATTGTAACTAACTCCACTTATTGTTATTCCAATCAGGAATTTTTTGAGCTATATAAATATAGAGCTTCCAGAGCAAACCATTAATATCATGGATCTTTAAACTGACTTTGAGTCAGTGTGGCTCAATATGCTGCTTATTTACGTGACATTGCACAATCCTCCAAAATGTCATTTGGTTGCCATCCAATCAAAACAGGTACACCGAGAATGTACACTCCATAACAGTTCCATCTGGGAAGATAATTATCCGTATTCTCTAATCCCCCAACACCCTTTGAGTATCAGACCTACACTAAGGCATCATTCTGCTAATAGTAAACTTGCTCTTTTAATTGAACTCACTTTGACGAACAGTAAAAATAAATAATTTGCCTTTTTCTTCATTTATGTACATGTCAAAGTAATTCATCTCTAGAATAATGCTTCATTTTGTACCTTGATGTTTTGTGTCCATTGTATACAGCCAATTAGTACACATGGAATTTGCTGAACAAAGTTTTCTTCTTGTTGTTTAAACCAAAAAATGAAAGTAAAATACTGTTAAAATAAAATGCTCTAGTTTAAAATAACCTACTTGTGATCCCATAAGAATACAGCATGCTGGTTGAGTTGCTCAAACATCTGTGGGTATACATGTTATGTCTTTGTTTTAGCATAAATATGTTTCAAGTGGCATTTTCTTTTTATAAAATTGAGTATGAATAAATGTTCACTGGTATATATATATATGTGTGTGTGCAATACAGGAATCTAACATATCTTGGTTAGGTTTCAGGATGTGTTTAGGAAGGCTGTGCAAGTCACATGCAGGGAGGTGTGACTAGGGCTGTATAAACAAAGCCATTTAACTTCTAAATGGCAAATAATTAAGCAGTGAGACTGCATGGGCATGAGCTATACACCAAACCTGCTTCATTCCTTTCCTGGCATGATCCCCACCCTTTAAAACAAAAAAAAGAAAGAAATTAAACTTTAAATCTACATGTAATCCAACACAAGGTAACGTTTGGCTTGCAGCCTGATCCACCTTCAGTGTCATTTTTCCCTTTTAGGAGGGACAATACGAAAAGTAGGCTGATGAGAATTGTGACACCATTTGTCACAATTCTCATCATTAGCATGCGTAGCAATAGATGCCATTTATGCACAGAATTTACGTTAGCCAGTCAGAAGGTTCATTTCAGGCTGGCTAATGATGCTGCCGGGGAGCGATGGAGTTACACTAAATAACTCCGTATGTGCAGCGCTTCATACTGAAATACTGCCCGTACAAACATTAAACACAATGCCCACTTCAAATCACTGATGCTACTTGCAGTAATCCTTTATTTACCCCTCTTTTGCATTGACTCTACAGGCTCTGATTTCTGAGTGAGTATGAACAGCATTTAAGGTACCACATACTGTTACATGTATCTGCACTAATTTAGTGAGTCAAATTCTGCTCACCCATGCACAGTTAAGCCCTAGGTGGATGCTCATTAACTTACAAAATGAAGACATTTCATTAAAGTGTATGTAATATGAAATCCATTCATGTGTGAGGAGTTCTCGTTCGCTGACAGCTCTGTTATGCTTTTGGGAAAGATACGTTATTTACAACACCACCAATTGAGTGAATATTATTATTTCATATTGGGATTTATTTTCCTTTTTTTCCCTTTTTTCTTCCAGTTTGTTCGCAGTTTTCTAAAGGAGTATACTCCATTTTTGGTTTCTATGACCGGAAGACAGTCAACATGCTGACATCTTTCTGCGGTGCTCTTCATGTCTGCTTCATCACTCCTAGTTTCCCAGTAGCCACTTCCAATCAGTTTGTCCTACAGTTGAGGCCGGAACTCCAAGATGCTCTCATCAGTGTTATTGAGTACTACAAATGGAAAAAGTTTGTTTACATATATGACGCAGACCGAGGTACGTGAGATGGAAATCTTTTCTTAGAAGCATAGCATCTGTTCACTTGCACGTGAGGACAGGATTGTCCAATAAATCTGTTTATAATTAACACAATTTAAATGCTCCTCAGGCAATAATCATACAAATTCTAAAACATAGCTTGCCCAGAACCCCTCAAGGTTGTGTTTTATGTTATATAATTATATGCGTTATATAATATATGCCTATACAATAATTCAATTCTCATTCCTTCTTTTACTAGGTTTATCTGTTCTCCAGAAAGTGCTGGACACTGCAGCAGAGAAGAACTGGCAAGTCACAGCTGTGAATATTCTCACAACAACTGAAGAAGGTTATCGTCTACTTTTCCAAGACCTGGATAAGAGTAAAGACCGCCAAGTGGTTATAGACTGTGAGTCGGAGCGACTGAATGCCATCCTCACCCAGGTAGTGTTAACATTAGCTCCCGCATCACATATAGCTTTACCTTTTTGCTTTTTCCTGGTCCATCACTCTGTTATCTTTCCTCCATCTGGTCTACAAGCTCTGTTTGCTCCTTGTTCGAGTTAAATGGTCACAACCTATATTACCTATTTCCTTTTGTTTTGTTGTATGCTAGGTAGGATTCCATATCTATCATTGCTATAAATATCTTATGATCATAAAAATCCCAGATTTTCAAACCAAGAGAGCCAAAGGTTGCCCAACATGTGACTTAGGTGGTATCGAAAGTAATGTCCTGTATGTTTTTTAAAAAGTCAAGGTTAAGGTTTAAAAGCACAGCAAACTCACTCACTCTCACTCACAATACAATAGTACTTGTTTGATCAAATAAAGAGCTATTAGAATGAAGACTATTTTATGTGTATTTTTCTAGTACATGCCTTCTGTAGTGAGAGATAATATGGGTCTTGGATAGTTTTAGTTGTTGCTTGAGGATAAAAATTGAGCAATTAGATATATATGCCATATTGTTCCTATATATCAGCTACTAATAGTGCCTACCTTTTTCACTGTTAAGAGATAGTCATGTAAGAAAAATATTTCTACAATCTCCATTAGACCCCCTGCAGGCACTGGAAATGCAGGTTTGCCAGTGACTCAACGCTGAGTATTTAATCTTTTCAACCTCTTGACAACACCACTCTGCCCAGAACCTCTCTGACGCTCCTTATTCTTATTGAATTTTATCACTTAAAGATGTAGTAACAAAAAGGAGAACTGAGAAATAAAACTAGCTTAAAAAGCTATAAAATGTTGTTTAGTAAGTACCATTTCCTTTTGGTCTTGTGAACTACTGGTCTCAACTATGATGGATTGTATGGTTGTAGCAGGGCTATATTCAGCAGAGCAAAGTGAATTTTGAAAATCTAGAGGTTTTTTTTTGTGTTTTTTTTTGTCCCCCAGAGCTAGTTTCCTTAGCACACCATCAATATAGCTATAGTTTAATATAGGATTTCACATTAAAAAAAAATCATTCAGGAAGTGATAATGATAAATGTACATAAAGAGGAGTAAGCTGAATTTACTGGCAAACTTACTTCTGGGATTCTACCTGAGCAGATAATATGGAATTAGAAGATAAAGTATATTGGAAAATATCCCCTATAGACTTCAGCTTAACTTATCTACATAAATTGTTCCTTCATTTCCAAGCTACAAAACAGATGTAGCTCTAATGCTATATGTTGTTCCTGGGCATTTTCTGTCTGAAGCATGTTATTGAGAACAACAATGAAATGTGGAAAGTGAATAGACTTTCACTAGTATCACAAATAAATAAATAAAAGAAAATGCTCACCAATTTCACTACTAATGCTGGCACTACTAACCCTAAAATATTTCACATCAGAAGATAAATCACCTATCGTAAATCAACAAGGGTCCTTGAAGTCCAGTCACCTTTTTTTCCCCCATATTTATAAACCAGAGTTAAGTAACATTTAAATCCTTGATGAGGAAGACTTTCAATGTGCAAACTAAATGGTGAATTTTAAAATGCCCATCGCCAAGCAATGACGGAGTATTGCTCTCACCTTTTGAAGGCACAACCACTCGTTTCCCAAGAAATATTGTTTTTATAAACATTTCTCTCGCTTTCTTCAAATTCCACAGGATTCTACTACACACAGCTAATAATTTTGTAGCATATCTACTGAGAACCTTCACTGCACCACATGTGAATTAGTTCTTACCTTATTCATGGAAGCACTTTCTATTCCATAGTGTGAGAAGTCTTATTTGAAATATGGTTTACTGGTATAAATCTCACGTTATCACTTTAAAAACATATATTTACATTGGCCCAGTATTGCAGTTCTCTAAGAGGTCCCATTTGTTCTAATTGTTCTCAACGTGTATCTTTTTAATTTTCGAAGATATTGTGTTAATATTATAATATATAATTTTGGCAATATCCAAGATATTTTTAGTAATACATTTCCGCCTACATTGTCTGTCTCTTGTTCTAAGGAGAGAATGTTTTCCAACATGGATTTTACTTCCTATTGCTGGCTCGTTCACTTGGTTTCTTATATTTGGTTTATCTCTATAGCACATTTTATGACTGGGTAACGGAAAAGGGAAATTGGAATAATTTAAGCAGAGGCATACAACATAATGGGAAGCCCCATTGATGCAAGTATATTAGGACAATACAGCTGATTATTCTTATTTTGGCTTTAGAAGTTTAGAATTTATTGTAATCAAACGGGGGAAGAGGAAAGTATTACCATGTGTGGTAGTCTTTACCAGGTAACTGAGATGTAGCATTAGAGTGAGTCCAGTGGTGCATATACCAAAGCTCAACTGCTGGACAACTGGGGACAAGTAGAGACTCTCTTGTATTCCTCTGACCACCTTTTTTTTATTATTCATGTGTCCTAAATGACTATAAAGGAAAGATGCATTCTGTATTTTTTTTGCTTGGCACAATATCTGGCATTAACATGAAATCTGACAAATGCAAGCTAGTGTGCGACCATTATTCATGAAGCTGATGAAGGTTCAGTAGAAGAACCCTGAACTACTGTGAGAAGTATGGGCTTTGGTCATACTCACTTGACTTAATCATAGATAAAGCATCTTTGCACATGTGGGTTTGACAGAAGGGTTATCAGTCCAGAACGACAATATGGGATAGGGATGAGAATATCAGCTGCTCGAATCTGACCACTATTCCCTTTCACACTACTGTGGTCAATGTTTACATACTTACATTAAAATGGTAGTAAGAAAGAAAGAACAATTATGACCGGTGATCTCTTCTGCACTGCCTGTGATACTTTGGTATAAATATACAAAATTCATAATTTATGAGGCAAGATAGCAAATCTTTCTTTCTGAAAGATAGAACAAATGCGATTATATAGTATATAGAGCTCCAGTTGTAGTATTTCTTAGTCAGTGGTTTGATGCTCAATGATCCATTTCAACTTTTTTACAATCAGTACAATCAGTACTGTTCAGATTGGTAAGATTAACATCTTGACCATATGGTGTGCTTAAAACTGAAATGTAAAATGAAACTTTTCTGGTAGCATAATTTAATATTTCTATACTAAAATAATTGCAACATTCAGACATTGACACTTAAATTATTGATTAGATGTGGAATATATGTCATGGCTCAAAAAAACAAGACCTTAATAAAGGCCACACAGACCCTTCCTAACATTAAACCTATCATTAAGAGTCTAAGAATTTATGTTACGCTGTCCAATTTTATTGTCCCTTGGGCAAAAAAAATGTATTTCTCAGCAGCTTGATGCAGATAAATACAGATTCCTTATAATCTCTTCCTGGTAGACTTTCTGAGACTTTGCAGCACCAGCAGAAGAGATTAAGGAATTAATTTACACTCAGGAGAATGCTGACTTGGTTGACAAGAGGGACTAGTGTTATGTGATTTGGCCTCCATTCAAGTTACCTGTCCACCACAGAGGTTCATTTCTATAATGCCAATGCCGGCTCCAGCAGAATTTAAGACTCAGAGTTCCAAGTACCTTGTGTTGCATCTTTTACCATTATTAGGCTGGTGATAAAAAGTACAAAAAAAGTTTATGCCTCTGCTTTCAGCCGCTGAAACCATATAATTATATAACTCATCTCATCTAATAAGAAGCTTTCTATTGTGCCTACAGATAATAAATTGACAATTAAGAGGAGAACAGCTTGATACTTGAGAAGGTCGAATTATCTTCTTTTTATTTATTTTTTATGTTTTTTTTATATATTGCTCACCTACTTTTCTTGAGGCAAACTGTGACTTTGATGCCCCCATTCCAAAAACCTCCTGTTATAAAAGGAACATCACCATCTACAGCTGGACTGGTTCTTTATTTTCATTAACCTCATTTGTGGCCAGTGGGCCTAGAACCAACGGTAAACTGGATGGATGAGCAGTCTCTGTGGACAACTCGACATAATGATCATTTCCTCTTTTCCTCTTTGACCATTCAAGTGCTGTCAGAGCAATGGCAGAGACACATTGTATATTTCAGCACAGAGAATAAGCAGGGAGTTTGTTAGAACCTGGACATGAAAGGGTGCAGGCAGATTCCATGCTCTCCTCTGCAAATGTGTACCCACATTTATTTAACCATTAAAGTGACATAGATTTATAGACCCGTAATATTAGCCTCACTTTAAATCTTGATAAAGGGACAGCACAGAGAACCCCAAGAATTCCATGTATTTAAATATACAATTAACCATATTATCTTTTTTTTATTCCAGATAATCAAGATGGAAAAAAACATTGTCGGATATCATTATATTCTTGCTAACCTGGTAAGTAAACCGTGACATAAAAGGAATTTGCAGAGGCGGAATGCATGCTTCCAAATTGGTGCTTTGCTCGCTCATTGTTCAAATGGATGCTTTGTTAGTCTGTGTGTGGTGAACGAATTACATACTTTGTTGCCAGAGGAACCAGCACAAGATGTGATTCAATGGCGTTCTGTATGTATGTTAGCAGCTGCTGAATAATTACAGGTTTTGTTACAAGGGGGAAAAAGGATTTTTCGATCTACACAGAATCAGTCGCTGTAATAAAAAAATATAAAGGAATCTGAGATGGAATAACCTCAAAAATCATAATTAATGGTATTTGTAATGCAAGAATACATTATACAGCTCTTCCTCTATTTCAGGGCTTCATGGACATTGAGTTACAGAAGTTCAAAGAAGCAGGGGCCAATGTAACAGGATTTCAGTTGGTGAACTATACAGATGCCATGGTGTCCCAGGTCATGCAGCAGTGGAAGAACTACGATGGCCGAGAACAGCCTCGTGTGGATTGGAAAAAACCAAAGGCAAGAAATCTTTAGCTCTCACTTAGGATCGGAAGTCAGTATGAATAATTGATTTAGTTGGTATTAATATATATTGCTTTACTCAATGACTGACAAACATTTGTGCAAAGTATATATATTTATATGAAGGCATACTGCAACTCTACAACTGATGGCCATCACCACATTCTATTCTTGCATGTTTGCCTTGTCTTGTTGGAACCACGTGTTAGAACATTTTGGTGCATTATTAATAATAATAATAATAATAATAATTATAATAATAATATCGGACTATATATTCTATTGTGATGAGAATATCAGTCAACAGCAATTATGCATACTGGTTTTCCACATTTAGTATACTTTTTTTATTTTCCATTCGGAGTTTCACTAAAATCTCATTTTTACATATTTCTAATGCATTATCTATATAGTATTAAAAGGGGTCACATCGAGCCAAGAGTACATCTTTAATATCTGTAAATAGTGATCTCTGCCCATATTTCTTCTTACAATGTAACCTTCCCCATATAAGCCCAATGATTCATAGACTACATCCTATCATAAAATATGATGCTTATCAAAGTTCATTTCACAGCAGTATGATACATCATTTACTTTTACCACAGAATAATTACTGTTTCTTGATATTCTATACAGTTCAATTCAATGTCCTGAGCTATAATAAAACACGGGCTAAGTGTTTGAAGAATGTATAATGCAACATTTATAATGATCATGATATAAGCAAATATGATGGGAAAAAAACATAATAGTCAAAAAAACAAACAAACAAGGAAATATGTGTTGGATTTAATTGCACCTGAAATCAGTTACATTTTTAATAAAAAAAAAAAAAAACTAAGCCTTCATTGCTATTCTATTGCTACACTATTCTGTCAACCTACTTTTTTCCATACATAAAATAAATCCTACCCTTACCTCTTGTGCCACTTTAAGCCCATTTGAGCAGGACCCACAACACCCTCTGTTTCTGCGCGTTCAACTAATTTTGTTGCAAATTCTTGTCTGTCAGTCCATCTATTGTACAGTGCCATGACATTTTTTGGCATATCTTTATAAATAATAATAATAAATTACTTTGTTTATGCAGCCCTAGTCACACCTCCCTGCATATGACCTACAAAGCATTCCTGAACAGTTCCTGTAAAGAAAGATCGAACGTGTATTTATTATTAACATTTATCGAAGAGGTTGTTCTACTGTGCAAGTGTAAACTTACTTTAATGCAATGCACCACAACCGCTATAGCACAATGTAGTGATTTTGGTGCCAGGAGTGCTTTGACTTCTCCTCCAAATTAACTAGTCAATCATTACTAAATGTTTTAGTTCTCACCTGGGGTCCTCCAGACACAGGTAACTGCTTTTATGGAAAGTGAGAAGTACCTGCATAGAAATTCTGTTAGCTCTCCTGAACTAAACCCTGCTGTGCAAGACCATTGGTTGATTGCTCTCAACCAATGAGCTAAAACCTGCACTGTGAGGTGCAGATTAAGTGTTTAATCTGTTTGCTGAATAGCACTTTTCCAATATACTTCAGTGGAGGATTGCTTTTCAGTAAATAGAATAAACAATGTTGTTGACATTGGATTTACTGATAATATAAATATAATAATATACATAAAACTAAATATTTTATAACTGAATTCCTTTAAGATTTAATGGTATGTTTTACATTAGTAAAAGTAGACCAGCTTCAACTGAAAGGCAAAGATAGGACCCAACCCCCTTACACATACACACATGCACACACACACACACACACACACATACACATCTCAGACAGAGCTCTGTGATACATTGGTACTTAAATGGACACTTTAAGCACTTTAACAGCTTCATCTTATTGAAGTTGTTATAGTGCCTGTAATCTATGAGGAGCATTGAATTGGCCAGTCATTCTGGACCAAAGATTATGCAACCAGAGAAGGAGGTCACTCCAGTGGAGAGGGAGACTCAATGCTGTAGAAAAAGTGAGTAATTCATTTATTTTTTATTGCTTTTGATAAGGGGCAGCCATTCTGCAGTATTAGGAATAAAGTTATATATTCCTAACACTGCAATGTTTCTTTAAAGAACATCCAAATTTCATAAAGAAGAGGACCAGCCCTTCCTTCCTCCCTCTATTTTCAACAATTACCCCCTCCCCCCTATAATAAGCCTGCCAAGCATTCTAAGCTGGTGATATGGTCCAATCAAATGCTTCTCTTTGAAAAGCATTTGATTGGACCATGGATGATTTGATATGATAAACAACCAGGCGTGGAAATGAAGCAAAGAGGATCTTTGTTCCAATTTTTTTTTTTTTTTAGAGAAAAAGTGAAAAGTGCTAGATATTTTAAATGTTGATGTTGCTTATGAACTTATAATTTATTTGCATTTAGAAATATATTCAAACATTTCTTCAATCTGTCCATCCCATGCAGTACACCTCTGCCCTGACCTATGATGGAGTGCGTGTGATGGCTGAGGCATTTCAGAATTTAAGGAAACAGCGGATAGACATCTCACGTCGGGGGAATGCTGGAGATTGTTTGGCAAATCCTGCCGTTCCATGGGGACAAGGAATTGACATTCAGAGAGCACTGCAACAGGTTAGATTATTTTTTATATTAATTAAAATAACTAAATTCCAGTCATCAAGAAAAAGAAAAGGGCCCGACAGTGAAATATTATATGAAATCTCCTTAAAGATTCAATTGTGTAATAGATTAATATTAGAGATGTCGCGAACATAAAATTTTCCGTTCGCGAATGGCGAACGCGAACTTCCGCAAATGTTCGCGAACGGGCGAACCGGGCGAACCGCCATAGACTTCAATAGGCAGGCGAATTTTAAAACCCACAGGGACTCTTTCTGGCCACAATAGTGATAGAAAAGTTGTTTCAAGGGGAACACCTGGACTGTGGCATGCCGGAGGGGGATCCATGGCAAAACTCCCATGGAAAATTACATAGTTGATGCAGAGTCTGGTTTTAATCCATAAAGGGCATAAATCACCCAACATTCCTAAATTGTTTGGAATAATGTGCTTTCAAACATCAGGTATGATGTTGTATCGATCAGTTAGTGTAAGGGTTACGCCCGCTTCACAGTGACAGACCAAACTCCCCGTTTAACGCACCGCAAACAACCGCAAACAGTCTATTTGCACAACCGCAAACTCCCCATTTGCACAAGGTTGGATACCAAGCTAGCCATGTCCCGTTCCTTGTCCTCACTGATGTCATGTGAAAGTCTCTTCCTCCACCCAGCCACGTACAACACCAAGGGTCCCCGAAAGGTGACAACAAGCCCCCTGGGACGCCTGCTGTGTTTTGTCTTCCACCTCCTCAAAGCCACCTTCCTCCTCTGACTCCTCTTCTTCAGACTCCTCTCTCTGCGTTGCCTCTCTCTGCGTTATTATAAGGTGTGTTAAGTAGTACTATTCCTATCAGTTTAATCCCTGTTACGTCCCCTATCAGGGGATGTGTATATGGCATCGATTTTAGGAACTGGGAGATGGAAAAAGATGCTTGGCCGGTCCTCCTACTTCAAATTCGGGGCACTGCGCGTGCAATCTAATGTGCCACCAGATAGGAGTGGTGTGTTAAGTAGTACTATTCTTATCAGTTTAATCCCTGTTACGAGTAATTTAGGTGTCAGGATTGTGTTTCTTCTGTTTTATGTCCCTTTTTTGCATATATATTTTGTTTTCTATGGTCTACATTTTGGAGTGATTGATCTACTGAAGGCAACAGAAAAATGCATTAGGCTTATCAGTAAAAGCAAAAAAATTAAGAAACCACTGTGGTATTCCGCAGAAGTGGCCAAAATAGTAAAAAACTTAAAGTTAGCATTTAGTAATTATTAAAAAAAAAAAAAACAGAGTGAGAAAGATAGACAGATCTAAAAGATTAGGCAGAAAGAGGCTAAGCAAGTTATACGAACTTCAAAAGAAGAGAAAATAGCAGTCAGTAAAAAAGGGGACACAACATTTTTTAGATACATAAATGAGAAAAGGAAAGTAAAACGGAAAGTAAAAAGGATTAGTTAGGTTAAAAACAAAAGAATGAAGGTATATAGAAGAGGATAAAGGTCTAGCTGACTCCCTTAATTAATATTTTTGTTCGGTATTTACAGATGAAAATGAAGGAAAGGGACCTCAGTTAGGAAAAAAGACAAATTAGTAATTTGTTACATGTGAGTTTACAGAGGAAGAGGTTATATTTCAACTGAAAAGTAAAGACAAAAAAGTCAATAGGGCCTGATGGAATACACCCACAGTTATTAAAAGAACTTAGTGGTGTACTAGCAAAACTTTAATGGATTTATTTAATCAATCATTGTTAACAGGAGTAGTCCCAGAGGATTGGAAGTTAGCAAATATTGTGCCCTTTCACAACAAAGGTAGTAGGGAGGAGTCAGGCAACTATAGGCCAGTAAGCCTTACTTCCGTAGTGGGGAAAGTAATGGAAACCATTTTAAAGGGTAGGATTGTTAAACATCTAAAATCACATGGATTTCAAGATCAGAGACAACATGGGTTTACTTCAGGGAGATCATGCCAAACTAATCTTATTGATGTTTTGATTGGGTAACTAAAATAATAGATCAGGGTTGTACAGTAGGCATTGCTTACCTAGATTTCAGTAAGGCTTTTTACACTGTTGCACATAGAAGGTTTATCAATCAACTGCAATGTTTAAGTTTGGTTTCCAATATTGTTGAATGGGTAAGGCAGTGGCTGAGTGACAGGCAACAGAGGGTTGTAGTCAATGGAGTATATTCAAAGCATTGTGTAGTTACCAGTGGGGTACCTCAGGGATCTGTACTTGGAACCATTCTCTTTAATATTTTTATTAGTGATATTGCAGAAGGCTTTGATGGTAAGGTGTGTATTTTTGCTGATTATACTAAGATATGTAATGGGTTGTTTCTATCTCCCTGTGGTGGGTGAAAAGTTTGGTACATGGGTACATCAGGATAATATCTGGTTTACATCTTGAAAGCATTATGTATGTATTAAAAACATGCAATACAGTTGTTTGTTTTTCTGGGTGTGCTCCTGTTTGATTTAGTATCTGTTAGCTTGTGGAATCTATGGGGGAGATAATTACTGAGTGAGCACCCATTTGCTTTATTTAGTACTAAATAGGTTTAGTGAGAATTTAATGTGAATTCAAAGTTAATTTCAAATTAAGATCCAAATAACTGAATTGGAAAAATGATCTAAGTCAGCTATATTTCATATCAGCTACTGTGTGTCAGTATTCTCTCTATGAATGAGGAAGACATTGAGAGCAGTGTAGCAGCTATTATGCATTCAGGTGGGATGATTTGAGTAATAGCTCGTTCTTGTTCTGATTTTATTTAAAATTGTCTTGACAATGCATCAGCTTTCACGTTACAAGTACCTGGTCTATATGTGATAATGAAATTGAAGCGATAGAGAAACAGAGACCATTTTACTTGTCTGGAAGATAGATGCTTCACTTTGCTGATGTGTGCCATGTTTTTATGATCTGTACTTATCATCATGGGTACAGCAGAACCTTCTAACAAATGCCTCCCCTCTTTTAGGGCAATAATTATAGTCAACAGTTCCCTATTCCCAATGTCAGAATTTATTTTAGCAGCAGACAGTTTTTTTTAGAAAAAGCCACATGGATGAAGAAGTTTTTCTTGTGACTCCCATTGAGTGAAAACATCTCCTACTCAGGTTTCTGAGGCATCTACTTCTATGACAAAGGGCTTAGACAGATCAGGATGTATGAGAACCAGTGCAGTGGCAAGATTTCAAGTGGATGAAAGCAGAAATGACCTCTGTGTGCCTGGTTGTTGGTTCCTTTACAAGTGAGACTGGTGACAGGTGTAATCATAGAAGAAAAGCCCTCAATGAATCTATGATAATAGTTCATGAATCCTACGAACTTTGGATTGCTTTCAGACTCACGGGCATAGGCCATTGTAAGACTGATTCTAATTATCTAATTTGGCAGGGTCTATTTTAAACCTATAGCTAAGATAACATAACCCACAAAGTGTACCTCTCTTTGAGTGAGTAATCACTTTTCTATAATCAATTTTTCAAGAGTAATTGTTTAATATGAGCGTGATGTGTGTACAGGTCAAGAAAGTAAATAAGTATATCATCTAAGTTTACTAAAATACATATATGTATGTATTCATTAAGCACATCATTAATAAACCGCTGGTGCTTTGCACAGCCCAAATTGTATTACTAGATAGTGTTAAATGCTGTTTTCCATTCATGACCTTTGCAAGCACTCTTGAAATTGAACTTTGTAAAGGTAGTGGGCCTCTGAAGTCTGTCAAATAGTTCTGACATAAGCAGTAGTGATTTTTTTTTTATTTGTGCTGCTTTAGGCATTACTAAACTGAGGCACCACCCTAATCTAAATTTACAGAAAGTGCTGTCTAAGGCAAATGTCTTGTTAGCCTTGTGGTAAATACAGCCCTGGGCATAAGCGGAATAAGATATACATTCCTTATGGTTATTTTGTTCTGGCACTAATAATCAATACAGGAGTGTAGATCACCCACTGTCTTAGAAACAAAGAAAAACCTTGCACCAGCAGTAAGGATAATCTAAATATGAAACCTTTAGCAAGA
This sequence comes from Pelobates fuscus, assembly GCF_036172605.1. Lineage (NCBI taxonomy): Eukaryota > Metazoa > Chordata > Amphibia > Anura > Pelobatidae > Pelobates > Pelobates fuscus. The sequence goes on along the minus strand of NC_086319.1, from coordinate 191,175,473 downwards.
GCATCTTGGATGTATTATTTCATTATTTTAAGGAGACAGAGGACACACCATGCTTCTTGGTGCACAGTCACATGGTCTGTGTAGAGGTAATGTCTCGGCATGAGTTTTATTAAATACCTCTTTGGCTGATTCATAATGTGGTGGTACAGTGGGTAAGGGTGTAGTTAAGGGTACATTAATTATTCACAATGGTTTAAAGGCAAGTAGACAGTTCTTCTTGCACCTTGCAGCCCATTAACATATCTTGACCATATTATGTTGAGGACGGGATTATGTTAGGCCAACCATGGGAACACAAAAATGGTGGGAAGAAGAAAATAACCTGTAGGTCAATAGATTCTTTATATAAAGTTCTTATAGACAATGTTAAAGAACATGAATATTTGATTATTATAGGTGTCTCTACTGGTCTACCTTCTATAGCTTCAATGGCCAAAGTTGTGGATTTGTCTCTGGGTGGTATGTGGTGCAAAGCAATAACAGTTTGATTAATAAAGGTCTCTGCATCTCCTAAATTAATGAGAGTTTTACACTTACCTTCCTGTATACCCCAGGAAGTAATAACAGAAATAAGTAATCTTATGAGGCATTGTAGGAGACGAATGCATAACACTTGTCCCCTAATGAGTCTTAGGAGTGCAAGTTTTCCAGGTGAACCAGACAGGACCTGCCAAATGTCACTTCTTCCCACAATACATGCATAAACCCTCTGCCATACAGTTCTGCTTCTCAGTCTCTGGTAGTCTTATTATTCACCATAGCATGAGTTCGGGATCGGGGACAACTGCAGGGTCAGACAGATGGGCATTTAGACCTGTTTCTAATGTGCTCTCTCTTCATGAGTCTGCTATTAATGTATTAATGTAGCATTTAATATAATGCAGCATATAAGAAATATAGTCCTCCAAACTTTTTCAAAAATCCCTGGCTGCAGTTTCACCTAGATTTGAATCAGAAAGTCCCTCCGAAAAAAGTGGATACCAGGGAACTATTAGTCCCATTAACCTCAGTAATGAGCATACGGAATTCTGTTGCATAATCCGCTACAGACCGACTGCCTTGTTTGACACACATCAGGAATTTAGCAGCAATCTTTATGGTAATGGTTCAAGCAATTGCCTGAATTCTATAATGAATAATAGGTAATCATAGGCTATAAGTATCGTAATATCCAACAGAGGGTTAGCCCAAGCCCGAGCTTTACCAGTCACTTGGTTCATGAGGTACCCTATTTTCCCTCTCTCAGATGGAACCAATGTTGTTGAAGCTTTGCAGTGGTATTCTATTTGATTAAGAAATCCCCTACACTCATGGGGATCACCACCAAATCTAGGAGGTGGAGAGAGGCTTATGGAGGGCAAACTGTGTAGAACTTATCAATACGTTGGATGTGAGTCCAGGGAGGAGACAGATGTGTCACTCCTGGTATGTGCAACCACTGTGCGCACACATGCTTTGTGACACTGTGGCCTAATTTTACATTTACTTTGAATGTGTGTATATGAATTTGAGTATGCATAGTAATGTGAGTATTTATATTGAATTGAGTATGTGTATATGAACGTGAGCATATATATTTTTTTAATTCTTTATTTTTGTTCGTGCAGGCTTTACATCATGCTTGGATAGCCACAACAGCTAGGACAAGCGCATTTGTAACATGTTTAACATCTGTATGGCATTTATGATTACTGCACATTTTTAGAGTGGTTATGGTCAAACAAAGTAAGACATCAGCTTGAAAAGTTATGAGGTTACCACAGCTTGGACATGCGCATTTGTAATATGTATAACGTCTGTATGGCGTGTGAGAATACTGCTTAGTGTTTAAACGATACTAGTCAAACATAAAGTAAAACATTAACTGATAAACTGTGATATATATTCAACATAACTGACGCGCTAGGCTGACTAGGCGGACAGTGTATAGGATACTAGTTGCTTGCGTCTTGCTGTAGTTAGATTGGGTTAATGGTTATGTGTAGCGGTTGATTCACCGTGGTCTGGCACCCGCTATCAAGACTGCATTCTATGTTAGAGGCATACGTGCCTCAGGCTAATAGCCTGCGCAGTTATTGCAATCTTTTTGCTGTGTGAGTTTAGGCTAGGGAGGCAATAGGAACACCGGCTAGCAACATAATAATGGTATCTAAACGTTCTAAATGCTGTGTGTGACAATTTTAAGGCAATTACAGCGTGGTTTAAAGTGTGCATAAAGCATTTGCCAGTAATGTACTAGAGGAAAGCGCTTATAACTTGCGTATCTGCAGGAGATAGAGTCATGGGCAGTTCAGTGTTAAGCATGTCAGCCATGCCGGTTGAAGCAGTAGGCATCCCAGTGAAGCATAAAGTAGGTGTGGGACACTTGCAGCCAGTCCACTCCCGACTCTTAACCTATGCCTGTTCTCGAGGTCTGTCGCCCGGCGGCAAGGTTCTGTTCAGTGGCAAGATACAGTTCGCCGTTTCGGGGAAGCAGGGCAACATAGCGGCAGCGGGTTCGGGGTTCCCCTCCAGGGAGGAGGGCCCAGCGGCCGAGGGCAGTTCGCGCAAGGAAGTGTACTGCAGGCTGCGGTATCGAGGTCCAGGCAGGTGCATTATATATCTCTCTGATCCTGGAGTGTTGCACTGTACCTCTGAGCGACATAGCACTCCTGTCCGTATCGGGTACTGCATCTTCCAGCTCGGGTCCGAGCCCCTGGGTTTTCTCGGTGCCTGTGTTTGGCTCCGTGGTGACTTGCGCAGGTGCCTTGCTCTCTGGGCACCCGGATAGGGAGCTCTGTTTTGTGTGGTTGGGCGCCTGTTGCCCTTGTGCGGGCGGAGGGCCTGGGAAGTTCGTCCGGGGCGCTTATGAGTGTGGGTTCTCAGTGAGACTGGGTGTTGCTTGGGGGATATGGCGTCGGATGGCGCAAGTTGTGGCCCACCTTTATGCCGCCCTTTTGTTCTCATGTATTTCGCCAGCGTGTCTTTCTGCTCCCTGTGCCTTTGGGTCTGCGCACCCTGGGGTGGCGGAGCTTGCGGTTGTGCCTGAGGCGTTTTCATCAGATCCCACAGCTTGATCCAGAAGTGTTCAAAGGCTGCATCCAGTCGCTGCTGAATGTCGCTGCCAGTTTCTGTCTCTGGCGTGTGGCTTCTCTCGCTTGTCGCCGCCATTTTAAGCAGGCCATGTGTGCTTCGTCTGTTTCTCTCGTTGCTCATGCCGGACCGAGATGACCCCCATCGGTCCAGAGGGGGGGGGGGGGTAGGAGATGGGAACCCCTGAGAGTCCATACTCAGGTCTGCGGCGTGGTGAGCGTCCGTCTCTCCACAGCCCGATCTCTGGTAGGCCTTGGGTGGTAATGCAGGTTCTCGGTGGGTTACACGGTTCGTTTTAGCACCCAAGTGTCGCCCAGGTGTTCCCTACTTCATGGCACCTCTCCTGCATGCTCTTGTGCCATTTTTTGGAGTGTTAAGTCCCCAATTTGTGCTGTTTTGGGCAGGAGCTGAGGTGCAGCACGACTGCTCAGTTTGGATGCTAGGCTCCGCCCCCCGAACGTGAGCATATTTGTGTTCATGTTCTCCTGCGTATATTTGAATTTGACCATGTGTGCAAATTGTAGATTATGCTAGCGCAGTGTACCTATAATCTTAATTTTATTAAGGACAGGAGGCGAGTATTTTGCATAATCTTTCTTTACTAAAACTCCAGCAGCACAGGTTTAACAATAAAGTTTAGTGAAAAAGACATTGCCTTAGGCTATAAAAGGCCCTTCCTCTTGCATTATTTCCTCTTTCTTTGGTGCGAGATAATCATTAACATATCCTGCTATAACAATAAATAATGATAACGACGAAGAATCAGACTGTAAATGATCCAAATCCCGACTGGAAGATTGACGTAGAGTGCGAAGACGATCCCATGTATTGATCCATGAAGAAGAATCAAACTGAAAAGAAACAAAAGACGTGAAAGGGATTTGGAAATGAACTGTTTGTCCTCATTATTATTATTATTAGCATAATCAATATTACTGTTTATAAAACGCCAGTTTATTCCATAGTACTTTACGTAAAAGGAATTTATCAGATGAGACAAGAATATTTTAACCAAAATAAGTAGCTATGATAGATACATTAATATAGTCAAATTGTATGTATTTAGGAAATCATAACAGATAGCAGTCGTAATTTCAAGACGTGATATGAAATAAAACACGTAATAAAGAGATAACCGTACCCCCTGAATTCAAATCTTTTATTGAAGTACAACCCAAGGAATGATAATTAGGTGGGGGGGAAAGTAGGGTGGTAAAATACTCGCCTCCTGTCCTTAATAAAATTGAAGATTATGCTAGCGCTAGTGTACTTATAATCTTAATTTTAATAATGACAGGAGGCGAGTATTTTGCATTACTCTCTTTACTAAACTCCACAGCAGTAAAGAAAGTGAAAACATTTAAACCAATCAAAATGCAAAACAGTGAGCATATAGTCCCTGTGAACAGGCTCCTCCCCCTCTTTCGGAGCGACATCGGAACAGGGAAGAAGGTTGATGATAAAGTCTGTAATGAACATCAGTAGTAATCTTTAACGGGAGTGATGAACTTCTTGGCTTGAGTAGAAAAACAGGTACCAACAGGTGAAGTGTCCAATAGGGTCTTTGGTCTTTGAAATATGAGCCGTAATCCTATGGATATGTGGTAGATGTTCCCAATCTTTGCGAAGTTAAACTGAAAGGAGAATATGAGAAGGTTAGGCACCGGTCTTAAAACTGTTTGTAGTCATGACAGTGATCCATCGGATAATATTGCATAAATAATAATAATTGCGAGTTCAGTGTGGAATCTACTAGTAGTTTAATAGGCTGATGATAATAATGGATAAGTTAAGCCAACACATTAATATTGAGAAACAATTAGACAACAGGAAAGGAAAGATGTAGACAAGAAATATAACTAGAGTAGTTCCCCTCCTCCGGGTGGGAAGGGTGGGAAAATACTCGCCTCCTGTCATTATTAAAATTAAGATTATAAGTACACTAGCGCTAGCATAATCTTCAATTTTATCACATGACAGGAGGCTTCCTATTTTGCATTTTTAACGCTGTAGGATAAGAGACATAGCCGCACCGGAGATCGGTCGGAAATAGAAGGTGCGGAATGTAGATTCTCTAGACCAGTCTGCGGAGCGTAGGATATCCGATAGGGAAGCGCCTGCCATAAAGGCTGAGGATGCTGCTGCTCCGCGCACCGAGTGGGCTCCAAACGTAGAGTCAACGCCGGCTAGCGATAGTAGCCAGCGAACCCATCTTGCTAGAGTGGTGGTAGTGATGGGGACATGTGGTCTAACGTATGACACTAGGAGTTGACCTGATGGTGAGGATCGGAGTGGTAGGGTAGCTTCCACGTATTGTTGTAGAGTGGAGACGACACAGAGTTGTGGATCTGTGGGGAAGAAAGGATAAAACACAGATGTGGAGTCCGTCTTAGTGCGACGAGATATCCGGAATGTAACTCCTTCAGGGGAGATTGAGAAAGCGTCTATGTCCAGAGCTCGAATGTCTGAGACCCTGCGGAAGGAGACCAGGCAAAGCAAGACTGTGAGTTTTGCTGATAGCTGACGGAGGGAGAGTCTGTCGTTAGTTGGCCAATCCCTCAGGAATCGGAGGATAATGTCGACGTCCCAGAATTGAGAATATTTCGGCCCTGGGGGGCGTTGTAATCGAATGCCTCTCATGAGTCGACATATGAGTGGGTCCTTTCCCACCGGGATCCCTTGAATGGGGACATGGGCCGCTGAAATAGCTGAACGGATTACGTTTAGTGATCTGTAGGATCGGCCCAATGAGAATAGGTGAGATAGGAAGTTCAAAATGGTTGAAATAGTGGCCGTAAATGGATCGAAGTTTCGTTCCAGACACCAAGTGGACCAGGAATTCCAGGCGGATAGGTAGCATCTTCTGGTTCCAGGGGCCCATGAGTCCCATAGTAGTTCCTTAGCAGCCTGCGATAGTTCGCCGACTTGCCAGGAGCCCCTGAAAGCGTCCAAGCCACCAGATGGAGACGATTGTCTAAGATGAGAGGATGCGGATTGCCTTTGGGATCTGTGAGAATGTACTGATGATGAGGTAGTAGGAGAGGATCGTTGCATGATAGAGCTAGGAGATCTGGGAACCATGGTTGTCCCCTCCATAGTGGAGTGATGAGTACCAGCGAGGTTTGCTGGTTCTTCAGGTAGTGTATGGTCCTCGCTATCATGGCGAAGGGAGGGAAGGCGTAGGCTCCCGTGATTGGCCATGGTTGTAGAAATGCGTCCACTGCTGCACACTCCGGGTCTGGGAGCCAGCTGAAGTATAATTTCATTTGTCTGTTGTTGCGGGACGCAAATAGATCTAGGTGGAGTGGACCTAGGCGATCCGCGATGTGGTTGAAGATTTGTGGATCCAATTTCCAGTCGCTGGTGTCCCGCCAGTGGCGTGAGAACCAATCCGCTGTGAGGTTCGTCTCTCCTGGGAGGTATTCCGCCGTGAGGGAGATGTTGCGAGGTAGGCAGAAGTTGAAGATGTCTTTCGTTATTTCTGATAGGAGCCGGGAGCGGGCTCCGCCTAGGCGGTTGATGTAGCGGACTGCGGAGATGTTGTCCATCCGGAGGAGGATGCAGCAGTCCGACTTGTCCTTCGCTAGGCTTCGGATGGCGAAGGACCCCGCCAGAAGTTCTAGGCAGTTTATATGTAAGCTGAGGTCCTGGGATGTCCAGGCACCTCCTGTCGATATATTTCCGCTCGTTGCGCCCCATCCCCAGAGGCTGGCGTCTGATTCTAGTATCATGTCGGGAGCCTTTCCGAAGATGGCTCGGCCGTTCCACGCCTCCATGCTGTCCAACCACCATCTGAGTTCGTCTCTGACTTCCTCTGTCATCGGGACCAGCTGGTCGTAGGAGGGGTTTTCACTGAGGAAGGAAGCTTTGAGACGTTGCATCGCCCGGTAGTGAAGTGGACCCGGGAATATAGCTTGAATGGAAGCAGAGAGAAGTCCCACTATGCGTGCGAGGGCGCGGAGTGGAATGGTGTGGCAGCGGATGGCTCTGCGTAATTCCTTGCGGATGGCTGAGATTTTTGCTGTTGGCAGCCGTAGGGTGCTGGAGATGGAATCTATCTCGAATCCCAGAAATTGTACCGTCTGTGACGGGGAGATAGCCGACTTCTGAAAGTTCACTATGAAGCCCAGAGATGACAGGAGATCCGTGGTATACCGTGTGTGACGTATCAGTCTGAGTCTGTCTGAGCAGAACAGTAGGAGGTCGTCTAGGTATATGATGCAGCGAATTCCTTGCGCTCGAATATGTGCGACCACGGGCTTCATCAGTTTGGTGAAACACCAAGGGGCCGAGCTGAGGCCGAAGGGGAGGCACGTGAATTGCCAGGGAAGGCCTTGCCAGTGGAAACGAAGGTATTGTCTGCAGGATTGGTGGACGGGAACTGATAGGTAAGCGTCCTTGAGGTCTAATCTCGTGAACCAATCCTTGTCTTGTAGCAGGTCTCGTAGAAGATGTATGCCTTCCATCTTGAAGTGGTTGTAAGAAACGAATTCGTTGAGTAGTCGTAGGTTTATGACGGGCCGAAGGTCTCCCGTTTTCTTCTTTACCAAGAAGATGTTGCTGAAAAAGCCTAGAGGGTCGGAGGCGGGTTCGATCGCGCCTTTCGAGTATAGGGTTTGAAGTTCGTCGTCGATGAGAGAGGTGTCTATCCTTGAGTTGTGGATGGGACGTGGTAGTTCCGTCTGTCGTGGTTCGTCTACGAAGTCTATGACGTAGCCTTGTACCGTCTGAAGGACCCATGCGTCCGTGGAGATGGAGGTCCATTCCTGAAAGAAAGGGATATACGACCTGCTGTATGCATGGGGAGAGGAGAATGAGTGAAATGGTTGCTTACCTGAGGAAAAGCGAGCTCTGCCTCGGGTGCGTGGTCCTCGACCCCTGTCTGCGCCTCGAGTGTAGGAGTATGGGCGATATCCCGCCTCTGGGTAAAAAGGTTGGGGTCTCGTAGAGCGGGGGCCTGAAGGCCAAAATCGGCTGGCAGCACGGCCCCTTTGGCGGCCAGCCCGTCCAAAAACACCCCTGGTAGGGTTTTGTCTGAAGACTCTACGCATAGAAGTCTGAGCCTTGTTTAAGGATGCGTAGACGTTTACATGTCTGCTTAGCTCTTTTAGGAAAGCTTCTCCAAAGAGCTTGCCCTGTGCCATAGGACCTAGTTCCTTGGTTCCCAACTCCACCAATTTCCCGTCAATGCGGAGAAGTGCTGCTTTGCGTCGCTCAGAAGATAAGGCGACATTGGCATTACCCACAAAACAGAAGCACCTTTCTGCCTATTCCCGCACATCATGCGCCCATTCTCGTACCATAGTAGCGTCAAATTGATCGGCTTTGGTTAGGGCGTCATCAGCTAAAAACATAATTCTGGACAATGGTCCCACAGCATCCAGGAGTTTATCCTGTACCCCTCTGAACCCTTTCTCCACACCTTTGCGTGGGTCGCGGCCACCTCGCGACATAAAGGTGGTCATCACCTGGTCAAATTCTGGAGTGTCCGCAACGTGATCAGGTAAAAACGGTCGTGGGCATTCCGACCTTAAGCGGTTGCGGACTGTCTTGTCCATGGACTTCCGTAACCAGAGGTGCATGAACCTCGCTAAGTGGTCGGGCGGTGTCCAGTCGCTTGAGCGTGGGTGTCGTATTTTTCGTGGGTCAAACAGTTTTTGCCCTAACGGGTCTAATATAGTGTCTTCATCTTCTTGCGGGGTCTCCGCAGTGTCTAGTTCATGGGGTTCTCCCGTGAACGTGTGTTGTGGGAAAAAGGATTGGGATCCTGAATCTGCATCCCAAGCGTCTTCGTTGGAATCTGAGTCATCCGCTTGCCATTCATCTATGATGGCCATGGGTTTAGCTTGTGATTCTTCTTCATCTGAAGAATACTCATGTTGCGGGTTCGGGGTGGTGGCTATAGTGGGTTTAGCGCGTTTGGCGGGAATTTTGCCTTTAATAGGGTTTTGGAGACCCTTTTCGCCTTTCCAGTGGCGTTTGCCCGTGAAAGTTTCTGGGCTTTTGCGTGATTCTGGTTCGTCAGAATCTGAGTCATTGCGGGTTGTGTGGGTTTTTGATGGTTTCCTCTTGTCGGGACCAGAGGCCATCATTTTGGAGAGAACTTTCTCCATGGAGGCGGATACGGCCTCGTTTACCATATTTTGGAGCTCTGTTGTCTGAGAGGTCTCCATAATGCCTGAATATGTTTGGCACAGGGCGTATAATAGAGGTCAGTATGTTGTATAGTGACAAAAATAAGCTGTTGTGATATCTTTATGCGAGCCCCAGCAGGGTGTAATAATATGTTTTCGTTGTACAGCGTACAAATTACCCCAGCAGGGTTCAATAAAAGGTAATGGTTTGAGAAAACCAAATAACCCCAGCAGGGTTGTAAATATATATAATACCCCAGCAGGGTATGTAGTGGTATGAAAGGGAAGGTATACCCTCCGGGTTCTGTCCAAAGGCAGAGTATAATGCCAGAAATTATAGTAGTAATAGATAGTGCCAGTAAGGCAGGATGCAAACCACTGGTTGGGATTTTTTGTTCTGGGCCTCACCCAGGTTGTAGAGGTGGCCACAAAGCGACCTCTGTAGCAGCACAATTTAAGGGCAGCACCCCAAGTATGCACAGGTAAAATACCTAAGTGCTTAAACAGCTTTACAACGGTTTTTAAACAGCTTTTAAACAGCTTAAAAAGCTTAACTGACCTCAGCGACAGTATCGTACAAAAATCCGTGAAGGGAGCTCCTGTGTGACCCTCGCGGCACTCGCGGCACTCACAAAATGGCGTCCGTAATCTCGCGAGATGCGTGATTAAAGATGGCCGCCGTGAGTGTAGCCGCGGCTGGAGCCGAGCCGCGGGAACTGAGTGAGAAAGGCCGATAGCCGGTAAAGTTCTGGGGCCGCCCGAGGGTGGAATGGAAATGACGGAAAAGGGGGGAAGATGCTGGAAAGCAACCAGTCCCAGTAAGGAGCATAAGAATTAAGATAGTTAGAAAAGAAGAATACAGATAATAGAAATAGGTAATAATAATATAATAATATATAAAATATATAAAAGAATATATAGTCGATAACAATGAAACATATAAATATTATGAGGTAATAGGGAAGAGCCAAAAACTCTGACCTGTCTGCGATGGAGCAGTAAAGAAAGAGGGGGAGGAGCCTGTTCACAGGGACTATATGCTCACTGTTTTGCATTTTGATTGGTTTAAATGTTTTCACTTTCTTTACTGCTGTGGAGTTTAGTAAAGAGAGTAATGCAAAATACTCGCCTCCTGTCATGTGATAAAATTAAGATTATAGGTACACTTCGCTAGCATAATCTACAATTTTATAACAGGACAGGAGGCTTCATATTTTGCATTTTTAACGCTATGGAAAAACACAGGATGTGTGAAGAGTCCGAGGAAGTAGAACACCCTGAAATTCTCTTCTTGTGACACGGCCAATGAACATAGGCAAAGGAAGATGCATTGTGGATGTCTGAGATGCATCCATGACCCGAATGACCAATAACCAATCGATCACCGCAACCATGTGAGCAATGGTCAACGTGCCCACTCGGTAAGGTGGTGGCCATAACTGGTGTGAAAGGTATAGTATGCAAAGGGAGAGAGAGAGGCTGTCTCGATTGTGAGATTCCTCGAGGGTTAGTTGGAGTGAGTATCCAAATCCATAGGTCAAACCCGTAGGAATAGAGAGAACCACAACTAAGACCCATAACCGAGTGTATTCCAATACTGGTTCTGGAGCGTATGACGCCTCGCAGCATACGAAAAGTCCTGTCGTGGAACGTGAGCCGCCAAAGTCTCCGATGGTAACTTGTGGGTTGTCCGTAAGATGGGAGGCAGTGGAAGGGCAGTGGATAGTCCAGAATGGAGTCAATAGGATCGGGAGCCCCTTCAATTCTGCTGTAGTGGCGAGGTGCGTGTCACCCAGATCTCTGTGATGTGATGGTGACCAAGTCCCGTTGTCAGTTGTTGTCACGAAACCCAGGTTGTGATATAGGTAATCTCCTGAGGGAACCCTAGTCGTAGGGTAACCTTGCGTGTAATTTAGAAATGGTAAATGTCCTCCGATATTATTAGAGTCCGATACCAGACTCTGTCCAGGTGTTTTGTGTAGTCGGTTGCCGAGATATTGTCCAAATGTAGGAGAATACAACTATCGGATCTGTCCCAGGCTAGCTGTAGGTTTTCGGTAATCTCGACGCCGGACGTCTCTTCTCCAGATCATGGTTCTCTGGTAGGGGTATGTGCAGCGAGCCTTCCAACCCTAGAGACTGATTGTCGATTACGTGTGTAGTAAGTAACGTCTTGTAGTCTAGATAGGTGAGGTAGTGGATTCCCTTGTGGCAAAGGGCGCCATGACCGGTTATAAAAGTTTCTTGGGTACCATGGGTCGTACCTTAACGATAGACATGTGAATTGATTCGTTTGCTCCCGTCAATGAAAACAAAATGGACAAATGGGTCCCTGGTGTGACTATCCTGGACGGGTATGTGTCAGTCCAATCCGAATGATTGAACCCACCTAGGTGTGGGGAAGATGTAGGACGGTGCCAGGATGGTAGTCTCCCGACTACTGTGAGCATAAAATTATCCCCGAGTTAATCAGTGACGTCTGGAGCAAATGCCCAGCGCTTCTTGGAAATAAGTGTAAGTTTCCTCATATGTGAGATTTGTGGTCCTCCAGTACCCGTAGAGGGGTGGTACTGGAAGATGTGGACTTTGACCCCCAATGGTCGACCAGGTATCCAGATTAAGCATTAGTTCATGGAGCTAAGTTACCCTACAGGGTCGTTCAGCCCAGGAGTATAGAGGGATCCTATGTCCTATCCTCTGGCCATCCGGAGTATTCTACTCGAGTAGAGGTAGCTTCCTTATTTCATAACAAGGTAGACCGCTGCCCATGGTTACACCATGAGAGCGTTGAAACCGGATAAATGTAAGAGCATAGCTGTTTCTCAGTAATGTTCTGTTGTTGGGGTGAAGTGAGTGAGGGCGTGCGACCCGGAGTCGAACACGTAGTCTCCTTGTCCTAGGTTTTGTGGCTACAATTGTATGGATCGTGGATGAAGGCCTGGCAACCCCCATTTCGTCCATCTCTGTGTGTTGTCTGACCGTGCGGCGGTCAAATCCGTGGAGTCTCAGGAGATTTCCTTATTAGCTTGTTTGGATAATTTTCCGGCAGATCGGGGTTCTGTTCCCAGGCTTGATGTAATTATTTGGAGGGTCCATGATGGAATACTTGCACTTGTCCTTTCTATATGGGTGCTTGGCCGGGGCCTAGTAGCTCATGAATTCATAGGCAGATGGGGGACCATGGTTCACAGTCTCTGCAAGACCCTGACCCAGCCTATTGGGGATTGTTGTCTGCATTGAGGTTGCCACTGCAATTAACCTAGGATGAAAGTCTTGAGTGAGAGGTCGTCTGTTGACCTTTCCGTCTGTTGAGTATATATATTTATATATACGGTCTAGGTACATGTGTAAATGTGTTAGGACACCTAGAGCGCCTCCGGCCATAGTTCCATGTGGAATGCGCATCTGCGAGTGGGGGAATAACCCCAGTAGTAAAGGGGTTCATCCCAATAATAAAGTGCACAGAAGTCCGCAGACGAGTGCTGGAGCCTGATTACTGCCAAATTTTTCCCCTTCCTCAGTGACGATTATGTGGTTCACCCCAGTCGTATTGTGGGTACCATGCATAGAGTCATATATACATATAATGATATAGCAGGGGTGAGCCTGCGTGCACTGTGACTCTTAATGTTATAGCAGGGGATGAGCCTGCTTGCACTGTGACTCTTAATGATATAGCAGGGGATGAGCCTGCTTGCACTGTGACTCTTAATGATATAGCAGGGGATGAGCCTGTTTGTATTGTGACTCTTAATTGTATAGCAGGGGATGAGCCTGCTTGCACTGTGACACTTGAGCCCGTGGGGGTCGCCCCCTATAAAGGGGTCACCCCAATAATAAAGTGCACAGTAACCCATTGGTGAATGCACATCTTTGAGTGTGGGGGTCACCCCAGTAGTAAGGGGGGTCACCCCAATAATAAAGTGCACAGAAAATAACATTTGGATAGTTTTATTTTGGGGACTTCTCTAAGGAAGTCAGTGTCTTCCGTTTCCGTGGACATTGCGGTGTCTGTTTTCGGGATCTGCACCAGTGGCAATAGCCTTCTCCACTGAGGCAGCCACCGCCGAATTTATCATTGACTGGAAGTCAGATGGTGGTGATTGTGGTGAGTCACTCAACATGAAGTAATGGAGTATTCCTCTCTGTGAAAGACAGGAGAATGTCAGGTAACGAAGTACGTGAGTAGTAGTACAGTGGGCTTCCACTTATGACTGGGGGTCACCCAGTGTTATCTGACCCGAGACCCTTAGGTCACTAGGGGTCGAGTGGCCTGAGGGGGTCACCCTCTGTGCGCCCGGAATGAGCGGTCGTATAAGTGGGCCGCACCCATCAAGGGTGGAAGGCCTGTTTGGTTTGGGGTTCACCCAACAATATATGAATTGTGGAGCCTGTACACTTGCAATTTTCTCACTCCTTGGTAAGGAGGTGCGTGGATCACCTCAGTCGTAGTGTGGGTGTCCGATATTCACTGCATAGAGTCATATTGTTAGTGTATGGCAGGATGGTGAACCTGCGTGCACTATGTTCTTTGAGCCTGTGGGGGGTCACCCCATCTGAAAGGGGGGTCACCCCTGAATAAATCCTGCACTGAGTTCTGTATGGCTCCGCTTGGGGGTCACCCAGCATAGGGGGTCACTCCTGTTATGGTATTGGCAGGAGCGTGAGTGAGGTTCACCCCCAACTGAGAGGGGTCACCTCTGTATAGACACTCTTCAGCAGTGTAATGGTTAATGTACAGTGCAGTTTGTTATCAGCAATGTTCCACAGTAAATGATTGTTTAATGGAAATACCTAACTATACATATCCAAACGTGTGTTGAAGGGATCGTGTGAGTCATAACCGCTAGGGGCGCAGGTGCGAGATCTAAGATGGCTGCCGTTCACGCCAAAACGACAGCGCGGCTAGCAGTTGCGGCCCGCCAGCGTGGATACGAAAAATACACAGAAATTAATAGATCACAAGATATAAAATCGTGAACACATTCTCTGGTTACCCAAATAGGTGATTCCTATTTTATCTACTTCAGTGGGGATAGAACCTGTGAACCATAAGATATAGAAAGTGTACTGCTAGTGTATTAGCCCATTGAGCTAACCTAATGCATGAAATACGTTGTGAAACATGGTGCTATGTATATCACAGCCCCTGACAGGCATTGAAAAACCCTGTAGGAGAAATGAGAGCATTCCAGACCGGAATCACGGTCTGGGAAGGTGGCTGGCCGCCCTGGATCTCGCGGTCTGCGATACCCAAAATGGCCGCCGTGCAAATCTTAATGATTTGGATTCCCACACTCCCCCTCCCACTGACCCTAACCAATGCCCCAGTCCCTGGTTTGATAAGCACGATCGTGGTAACTTGCCGCGATCGCGAAATGAATGACAGGGAGATAGTGAGAGGGAAGCAAAGGTAGTACAGGTGGGGATATAGGGGAGAAAGGGAAAAATTTAAGAAAATAAATAGTGATAATCAAATATAGAGACAATCCATCAAACCCAGTGAGAATGTAAAACCATAGTAAGAATGTGCAGAGAATACAAGATTCTGACAGAGTAAATGTAAATTCCATAGTAAGAATGCGCAGAGAAAGGAAGCTCTGACAGTGTAAATGTAAATTCAATAGTAAGAATGAGCAGAGAAAGGAAGCTCTGACAGAGTAAATGGAAATTCCATAGTAAGAATGAGCAGAGAAAGGAAGCTCTGACAGTGTAAATGTAAATTTCATAGTAAGAATGAGCAGAGAAAGGAAGCTCTGACAGAGTAAATGTAAATTTCACAGTAAGAATGAGCAGAGAAAGGAAGCTCTGACAGAGTAAATGTAAATTCCATAGTAAGAATGAGCAGAGAAAGGAAGCTCTGACAGTGTAAATGTAAATTCAATAGTAAGAATGAGCAGAGAAAGGAAGCTTTGACAGAGTAAATGTAAATTCCATAGTAAGAATGAGCAGAGAAAGGAAGCTCTGACAGTGTAAATGTAAATTCCATAGTAAGAATGAGCAGAGAAAGGAAGCTCTGACAGTGTAAATGTAAATTCCATAGTAAGAATGAGCAGAGAAAGGAAGCTCTGACAGAGTAAATGTAAATTTCACAGTAAGAATGAGCAGAGAAAGGAAGCTCTGACAGAGTAAATGTAAATTTCACAGTAAGAATGAGCAGAGAAAGGAAGCTCTGACAGAGTAAATGTAAATTCCATAGTAAGTATGAGCAGAGAAAGGAAGCTCTGACAGTGTAAATGTAAATTCCATAGTAAGAATGAGCAGAGAAAGGAAGCTCTGACAGTGTAAATGTAAATTCCATAGTAAGAATGAGCAGAGAAAGGAAGCTCTGACAGTGTAAATGTAAATTCCATAGTAAGAATGAGCAGAGAAAGGAAGCTCTGACAGAGTAAATGTAGAATTTCACAGTAAGAATGAGCAGAGAAAGGAAGCTCTGACAGTGTAAATGTAAATTCAATAGTAAGAATGAGCAGAGAAAGGAAGCTCTGACAGAGTAAATGTAAATTTCACAGTAAGAATGAGCAGAGAAAGGAAGCTCTGACAGAGTAAATGTAAATTCCATAGTAAGAATGAGCAGAGAAAGGAAGCTCTGACAGAGTAAATGTAAATTCAATAGCAGAAAATAAAATACTCTGACCTGTCTGACTGGAGCAGCAAAGAAAGAGGAAATGATGCAAGAGGAAGGGCCTTTTATACCCTAAGGCAATGTTTTTTTCACTAAACTTTATTGTTAAACCTGTGCTGCTGGAGTTTTATTAAATAAAGATTATGCAAAATATGAAGCCTCCTGTCCTGTTATAAAATTAATGTTTATGTGTGTATGAATGTGAGCATATGTGAGGAATTACTGTTTGGAATTTCCCTAACAAAAGGATGTTAAGAGCATTACAGAGATAGTTGGGTGCCAGGTAACCTAGGTAAAACTCTAGGTTAGGAAAAAGAAAAAGCATTTCTGAAAATGACATATGTATGAATGAAAGACCTTACGTCTATATTTTTCTTTATTATTTTAGTAACATCCTTGGGTTGTGATATTTTGTGATGCTTTTTTTATATAATCTATAATTGTACATGATTGTGATGATCTACAGATGTACATGTTTTGTATTAATATGTAGTGAAATGCGAGGAAGCCAGCCCAGACACTTATAATTTTTTGAAAATGTTTCTATGCGAAACTGAAACTTACTTTGCTGTTTATTTAGCCTTTCAACCTGTAGGAAGAAAACTGCCATCACATACTGTCAGAAATGCTAAACACAACACATGTAGAGTTATATTCACAATATAAAAGGTATAAGTAAATCTTTGCAATTTATGAGATATTTAGTTTTGCAAATAGGAACGACCTAGGGGGAAACAATTACCAGCTTCCCTGTTGAATTCTTTCAAATCCACATGTGGTGAGATTCCCTTATATTCCCTCATATAAATATGGTATAATTGTTTGTTAATTTAAGTTAATTGATATTGTGATTTATTAGGTCCGGCTGGAAGGGCTCTCAGGAAATGTCCAATTTAACGAAAAAGGCAGACGAACAAACTACACACTTCACATTCTGGAATTGAAGCATGATGGTACCCATCACGTAAGTCCAGAATATTAGTGTCTGAACTCGCATTTGTAAATCATGTTCATATTTGTGTTCAAATGGTAGTTTTATGTATCCTGTTCAATTTGTTATATGTAATGGAATCCTGTTTATTTCATCTCATTCTGCAAAAATGTCAAATGTGATTCCACGTGATACTGCATTGTGGCCAGTGCCTGTGCTTAAAACGTCTAAAATGATACTGACAAAGCAGCATTTACAATCTCCGTAATGTGGTGAAACCGTTTACCTTTGTCAAATATGGGCAATCAAGGCTGGGGTAATCAATAAGGATAATATGACTTAGAAACTGTATAAAAAAAAAAAATCAGCCTCCTTGAACAAAATTAATGGTTTGTTTGTTGCTATCAACCTACCTTAGTTTAAAAAGCAGATTCAAGGACTTGTACTGTGTGGGCAATGTCAATTCAGATTTTAGTTTTCATTTTACGTCTCACAGTCACATGTGGAGCAATGTAAGAAAGGATTTATATTTTTCTTTAAAAAAAAATCAGAAAAGAAGGGAATAGAGAATGAGCCCACAAGAAACTCATTGGATAGCGCCTCTGCTGTGCTGAGGTCGTGCAAATTGACTAAATACCAACATTGAGTGATCCACTTGAAAAAGCTTGCAGTAGGCATTAGTCATCCTGTTGCATACTTGGCCATATTATTTGATGTGCACTTTCTTTTTCTGAATCATTGCTGCATTGCTAATAATAATCCATTGTGTACACAACTGCCGAAGGTTGCCCAGGGGTTACCACAAACTGTGTGTCAGGAAAGGGAACATGTTTTTGTTTTGCTACTTCATATAATGCAGTAAACTGGATGTTGCTTCTGTGTCTAACTGGAGACATCATGATAAGAGCCACAGATCACCTTATAGTATGCATAATTCACCTACATGGCGATAGTAACATCAAGACAGCAATGCAGGAAACAGCAGCAATGACCTCTTATTTTTTAGCTGACAGGTAAGTGTACATAATATAGCATGGAGATTTATTCCAGAAGAAGAGAAACACATGTGACTCTTACTTTAAAGAATCCACAATTTTTCAAATCTTTCACAAGTATTGTGGGTTTTTAGAGTAACCCCCTTAAGAGTACAGTTCAGTAGCGCAGGTGGACATCAACAAGTCAAATACCCTGATTTAATTATCTAATTTCATGTGATCATTGACGAGAAGGTCCAAGGATAATCTTTGACAAACAATGTTGTAAATCTGAATTAAATGATCCGTTGCATGTTTAAAGGTCCTTACACTGGCTGGAGGTTGTAGTCTAAACCAAGAGGGAGTCAGACTGCCTTTTTTCATGTCTAATTTAACAAGTAGAATGACATTGCCCTGGCATGTCTATAGACTGCAAACTGTTCCTTGTTGTGCACCACCCGCTCAGTATTTTTCATGATACTGCTGTCCAACCAGCCTTTGCTCTTGTCATTTTCTTATCTTTCTCATTATGATCTGAGAGTGTCCTCTTCACATGATCCAGACTCAGATCGTTTCTGATAAAAGATGGTAACACATAATGATTGCAAGCTGCTTACACAATAAGTCTTTCATGTTGTATTAGATTCAACCTCTCTTGTGCATTTGGTTTCCAGGAAAATGCAGAGGTGTTTTTTTTTTTTTTTTTTTATAACTAAAGAACTATCCGCTGCATATGTCGTGCATTACTTTGCTTTATTTTGTGTTTGTTATATTTAAATCGGCACATTTTTTTTTCTTCTAATTCCAAAGCATTTTAAAAGAAACACTTTTGATTGCTGGATATGGTTGCCAGTACGAGCATTCAATGGGACTATCTAGAATTTCTAGAGAATTCCATAAAGTATTGAGACATTTTGATTAACGAGTAATTAATTACTAACTACTAAAAGGGACACTACAGGCACCCAGACCACTTCAGTTTATTGGGTGCAGTGTCCATACTGCACTTAGTGCTGCAATGAAAACATTGCAGTTCCAGCGTAATTGCAATGTTTACACTGGAGCACTAAGTCTGCCTCCAGTGGCTGTCTTCCAGACAGTCGCTGGAGACGCTTCCTGCATCCAAACGGACCTTTGATCTTGTATGACGCTCTGCATGAGGACATCCAGCATCCGATTTTTCCCTTTTAGGAAAGCATTGAGGTCTAATGGGGAGTTCTAAGCGTATGCAGCATTGGCAGCGCATGCACTTTAGCTCCTGCTCGTCTTGTGACAGAAGACGTGGCAGAGCCACAACAAAGTGCCGAGGGACTGGGATAAGGTAAGTAAATAAAGGGTTTTTAATGCTTTATTAACTGCAGTAAGGGGGAGGCATGATGGAGGGTAGAGTCAGTGCCAGGAATACAGCTTTTTTTTTCTGGCACTTATCATATCCCCTTAAAACTAAAGAATGCTAATTGCATTCATTATTTAATTACATTTTACAGCAATATTTGTTTTTTAATTTCATTATTGTGAGTTTTAGTGCTATGGAGATCTGTGAGACTAGTGCACACCAAATAGTTTGAGCTGTACAAAACAAATATACATATGTGAAAACTATTGATAGAGGATTAGGAGTCTGAATGAAGAGGCATTCGGGAGATATGTTCTAATCATTAAAAGAGAAGAACTGGTTGTAACCATTGTCTAACTTAATTTACCCAACAATAACATAAATATGAAACGTTTTAAGCTATGAGAATGCGATTTAAGGTCTGGTGATGGGTGGGGAATTGGCGATGCCAAAAGTGATTGCCCACTGCAATAGATCTTGCAAAACCCAGAGCAAAAACTTTAAAAAATGTAAATTAAATTAGCACATTAACCCCTTAAGGACACATGACATGTGTGACATGTCATGATTCCCTTTTATTCCAGAAGTTTGGTCCTTAAGGGGTTAAAGGATCAATATAAGCATGAAATTGCAGTGCCCCGGGACTTTGTGTGACACCATGGGTAGGGCGCTTGGGGACAACCAGCCATAAGGAAAGCCCATAAGACAGGGGCGGCCGACCACTCGCAAGCTCCATCTCTCAGGGGTGGGTCATGTAGTAATGGACTGTTTGGGAGGGGAGACTGGGCCGCATATCTTAGAAAAGCGCAGGCACATAGTCATATCACCGTCTAGTTATACAGCAAACGCACGGGGTACGGTATTTGAGGCCGACTGCACACACGTTGTGCTCTTGTTCAGGACGCCCACATTATTGTTCAAAATGTTCAGGACGCCCACATTATGCCACTGCTCCCGGCGTAGGTTGCAATGTTAATATTTGATGTTTATTTCTTTACTTAAACTGTTGATATATTTTACTGTCGCATAACGAATGGTCTCCCTAAGCGCCTTCACCAACACCCCCCCCCCCACTGGCAGACCCATCCCTGACACCCACATGGGCGCCTTTGCGACCTCGACTAACTCTGGCCCACTCCCCCTCCCCCCGAGAGGGATCACAACAGCCACCTCACAAGGCGGGTTGGGTGCCGCGGGACACTGGTGCTGACAACACACGTACTTGAGGAACAGACTCCTTAGATGGCCTTCCATGCACCTCACGCAACTGATCTCCCCTGGACATAGGACCGTGGTTCGACGAGACTCTCCAGTTCGAAAGTCTCCCGAACGCAACCAACCGGTTTTGGTTCATACGTTGCACTGACCCCCACCTTCCCCCCACTGATATTTCCCCCTCCCCAATGGACTCCCTCCTCCCTCCCCTAGAGACCAGTCCACGGGGGCCAAGATGGGGGTTAGCCCGGCCTTACTCACATACTCGTCCAACAACACTGGGGGCCTTAACCAGCTGGAGAAACGCTCCCACCTGCTCCGCCGTCTCTGGGTGGAAAGGGTGTCCGTAGCGTTCCTGCAGGAGTACTTTCGGGGCCCGGAAGCACCTAAACTAGAAAATAAACGCTTCAATTTGGCTTTCTACGCCAATCACCCAGACTCCAAGAGAGCAGGTGTAGCGATACTTTTCGCGCACACCGTACCCTTCAGCCATACCGCGACTCACACAGATCCCGGAAGGGAGATACCTGTTTGTCAAGGGCACGATAGCTGATCACACATACACATTTGCCTGCATATACTGCCCCAATCGTGGTCAACACACCTTTCTCTTTCTCACCTTAACCAAGCTTAACAAATTTAGAGAGGGCCTCCTAATACTAGCAGGGGACTTGAACATGCCACTAGACCCACTCCTGGATTCGTCCCGCGGAACTAGTACACTACCGCCACACTGTCTACGATCCGCCACCAGGGCATTGACCGGATTGGGTCTTGTAGACTGCTGGAGAACCGCACACCCAGACGACAGGGACTAAACGCACTTCTCCCATGTCCACCGCCACTATAGCCGCATTGACTACATATTTATGCCCCCAGGAATACCTTTCCCTACTCCACTACGCACACATTGGACTCACGACCCACTCCGACCACGCTCCAGTTAAAGTATGCACAAGCTCACCCCTCTATAAACCCAGAGACAGACAGTGGAAGCTTAACATAACCCTGCTGAACGACCCGGTCTCCCGCGCATCCGCGCTTCAGACGATCACACAATATTTCGACACTAATGACAACCCAGACACACCCCCCTTGACGATCTGGGAAGCACATAAATGTGTCATTAGAGGCCAATACATTGCTATCTGCACACAGCGCAAAAAAGACAGACACAGGCGCATCACCGACCTCACATCCAAGGTATCTGCCCTGGAAACCACACATAAACAAATACTAGACGATAATACTTACCTGCAACTAGTGATGTCGCGAACATAACATTTTCGGTTCGCAAACGGCGAACGCGAACTTCCGCATACATCCGTGAACCGCCATAGACTTCAATGGGCAGGCGATGTTTAAAACCCACAGGGACTCTTTCTGGCCACAATAGTGATGGAAAAGTTGTTTCAAGGGGACTAACACCTGGACTGTGGCATGCCAGAGGGGGATCGATGGCAAAACTCCCACACTAGGTCCCCCCCATTGTGATTTATGGCCCCCACCCACCGCGCAGGGGTGGGGGCCGGGGGGAGGACAGTAGGTCCCCCCTCATTATTTTATGGCCCCCACCCACTGCGCAGGGGTGGGGCAGGGGCGGGGGGAGGACAGTAGGTATTCTGCTCTTTGTCAGTGTCTGGGGGGAGTATCTGCAGTAATACAGAGTGTCTGGAGGGAGTATCTGCAGTAACACAGGGTGTCTGGAGGGAGTATCTGCAGTAACACAGAGTGTCTGGAGGGAGTATCTGCAGTAACACAGAGTGTCTGGAGGAAGTATCTGCAGTAAAACAGAGTGGCTGGGGGGGAGTATCTGCAGTAACACATAGTGTATGGAGGGAGTATCTGCAGTAACACAGAGTGTCTGGAGGGAGTATCTGCAGTAACACAGAGTGTCTGGAGGGAGTATCTGCAGTAACACAGAGTGTCTGGGGGGAGTATCTGCAGTAACACAGGGTGTCTGGAGGGAGTATCTGCAGTAACACAGGGTGTCTGGGGGGAGTATCTGCAGTAACACATGGTGTCTGGGGGGAGTATCTGCAGTAACACAGAGTGTCTGGAGGGAGTATCTGCAGTAATACAGAGTGTCTGGAGGGAGTATCTGCAGTAACACAGAGTGTCTGGGGGGAGTATCTGCAGTAACACAGAATGTCTGGGGGGAGTATCTGCAGTAACACAGTGTCTGGAGGGAGTATCTGCAGTAACACAGAGTGTCTGGAGGGAGTATCTGCAGTAACACAGAGTGTCTGGGGGGAGTATCTGCAGTAATACAGAGTGTCTGGGGGGAGTATCTGCTTGTAACATTTATATGCACTGAAAAAAAAATAATACATTAAAAAAAAAATGAATGCAGCTTCTGAATTAATCTTAAATGGATGCTGTCCAGGAGGTGGGATGGTCTGGAAGGGAGGGTCTGCTGCTGATTGGCTGGAATGTGTCTGCTGTATGTGAGGCACAGGGTCAAAGTTTACTCAATGATGACGAATAGGGGGCGGACCGAACATCGCATATGTTCGCCCGCCGCCGCGATCGTGAACACGCTATGTTCGCCGGGAACTATTCGCCGGCGAACCGTCCGGGACATCACTACCTGCAACTGACCGAAGCCCGGAGAGAACTTAGAGACCACCTCTCTCAGAGGCTGTTACACACCCTGACAAAATCGGACAGGTACTTCTATGAACACTCCAACAAAAGTGGTCGACTCCTGGCAAAAATGCTCCAGGCAAAGAGGAGGGCACAACATATCCATAAAATAAACACACGGGACCAACGCAGCACTAGACACCCGGAAGGTATCCTTGAAGCTTTTCAGACCTATACAACCAGAAGCAGACCACACACGGGACAGCCCTACAGCCACATCAACGGATGATCACGGACTACCTATCCCAACACGTAACCAAAACGCTCTCTCAGGAACAAACAGAGGACCTGGAGCAACCCCTAACCCTCGGAGAATTCAAAGGAGCTCTGAAAAGTATGAAACCCCACAGAGCACCCGGCCCTGACGGGCTGCCGCTCTCATACCTTTGCGCTTTTAGCGACACCCTACTGCCCAAGTTCCTGACGGGACTGAACTCGATTCGCGAGGGCAGTCGGTTCCCAACAGACACCTTGGCCGCTACAATCACAATAATTCCAAAGACGGTAAGGACCCGACTAATTGCTCGAGCTACCGCCCGATTTCTCTCCTGAATTCGGACCTCAAGCTCTTTGCCAAGGCCCTGGCCTGTAGGATCTCACCGATCCTCCTGGACCTTATCCACCCTGACCAAGTCGGGTTCATCCCATGTAGAGAAGCCAGAGACGACACGATACGGGCACTCAACGTCATTCATACGGCGAAAACCAAGAAACGTGAGCCCGTACTGCTATCGGCGGACGCCGAAAAGGCGTTCGATCGGGTAGACTGGACGTATCTCACATCAACTCTCCGCCACTTCAGATTCGGCCCTTAGCTATGCACCTGGGTGGCGGCATTGTATACAACGCCGACAGCGCGGATCCGCATCAACGGAACCCTGACACAACCTTTTCCCATCAGCAACGGTACGCGCCAAGGGTGTCCCCTGTCCCCCCTCCTGTTTGCCCTCTCCCTGGAACCATTTCTAGAGGCGGTCAGACGGGACGGGGGCATCACGGGGGTGACACTGGACAAGGAGGTGCACAAACTTGCAGCTTACGCGGACGATATGCTATTCTTTTTAGAACAACCCCTGATCTCAATCCCTAACCTCCTCAAGGCATTTCGCGAATACCACCTAGTTTCCAATCTGAAACTAAATTTGGACAAATCCGAAGCCATGCCTCTGCTAGAGAACGGTGAGCTGGCCGACCGCTTGAGTGCTAAGTTTGCCTTCTCATGGCGGCCGGTCAAGCTGAGGTACCTGGGCACATGGTTACCATGTGATCTCACGCAACTTTATCAATGGAATTTCCTCCCCCTCCTTCGCGAGCATCCAAAAAGATCTCCTCCGCTGGTCGCCGCAATACCTCACCTGGTTCGGCCGCATTCAAGCGCTAAAGATGAACGTCCTCCCCAGATTATTGTACCTATTTGCAACACTACCCGTCGTGATCCCACAATCATTTTTCCGCACCCTGACACGAGAAATCCGCAGCTTTATATGGAACCGCTCCACGTCCCGCATACGCAGGACCACCCTGGAAAGACCGAAGACTGCGGGGGAAGCCGGGCTGCCCTCTGTGCAGCAATACTATCAGGCCGCACACCTGCAGAGGGTGGTGGACTGGCACGCACGCCCAAGCACTAAAAGGTGGGTGTCCATGGAGGTCAAGCAGGCACATGGGGCAGTCCCAGCCAGACTTTGGCTTGGCTCGCTAACCAACACGGAACTCCGAACCCAAAACCCACTCATCTACGCCACCCTCGGGGTCTGGTGCAAGCTGCGCTTTACACACCGACTCACCACATCACCTAACCCGCTCACCCCGATCACGCATAACCCAAACCTAGCGGGGGGCCTCCCCCCCGCAGCCTTTGAGAACTTCCACCAGATGGACTGGATTTACTTGCACCAATGGACTGTTGATAGGGCCCTCAAACCGCTACCTGATGTCACAACGACTCAGCGACCGACCCCACTTGACATGTTCCACTACCACCAGGTGAAAACTTACTACACGAACCTTCAAGGTAAAGACCACATTCACAGACAATTGACTGACTTCGAACGACTTTTCACGGACAGAAAACACTTAGAACACACAGTATCCTACCTCTACACAAGCCTACAGTCACTGGGCAATGAAAGCTCACTAGGGTTCACGGAAAAATGGGAACGAGAGACGGGTACACACTTGACTATCCAGGAGTGGGATAAAATCTTTCTTTTAACTCACAAATGCTCCATTAGCTCCAAATACCAAGGGATGAGCTATAAACTACTCACACAGTGGTATAGGACCCCAGATGCACTAAGACACATGCATGACACAGCCTTTGGAGAATGCTGGAGATGTAACTCTGCCCTGGGCACCAACCTCCACATCTGGTGGTCATGCCCCCGTATAGTTCCGTACTGGCGCTTGATACACACTAAGATCAAGGAAATCACGGACCGGACTCAGACCTCCCATTGCAACCACTGCCGATGCTCCTTCACCACACATCCACACCTACACAACAATACAAAAAATCCCTCACAATACACCTGCTCTCCGCTGCAAAAAGGCTCATCCCACTGAACTGGAAAAGCCAGACAGTACCCACCTACCAACAGTGGGTGGATAGGGTAGAGGACATCCATAACATGGAAATGTTAACTGCGTCCCTGCAGGAGCGCTCGGACAAATGTGCCCTTCTATGGTACCCCTGGACGTCTTATACCACACGGGGACAGGCTTGACCCCCCATACCTATCTTTCCAAGAGACCCCTGGTAGACACATCCGCTACCCCCAACCCCTCACCATGGTTTGAACCCCCGACCCTGACATTCCCCCCCTTCCCTCTTAACTGCGACATATCATGACTGAACTCCGCCAGATCTCTGACAGCCCTCCAGGTCGAGAATCCGAAAGCCTACCACCCACGGTGCTCTCACCCCCTCCCTCTATGCTAGACGATAACCTTCTAACAAGTATCAACGTACAACCACAACCACCTACATATCACAGGCTCACCTATATTACATATAGCACACATGGGCCACACCCCAAGCCTCTGAATAAGACCCGCTCAGGTAGACGCATAGAGAGGTGACGGCGCATTGGTTACGAGTAAAACACTGAGCTTAACTCCGGCCTGCTGCCAGGTCTAACGCTCTGTTATTGCATATGTCACACATTGTAACTTGATGCCTGATAACCCCCCCCCCCCCCCACCTCTCTCTTTTCTGTATCCCAACCTGACTTGAAAAACCCAATAAACAAAGAATGTCAAAAAAATATAAGCATTAAAGCCACTGGTTTTGATGATTAGAGCCTGCCACTGCTATCTTACTGTTCAACTATCTGATATTTAGGAGTTGAACCACTTTATTTCTGCACCCATAACCACACCTCCCATGTCTGTGACACACAGCCTTCCTACACACTTCCTGAAAATGTTTTATGTTTGGAATCTACCTTAGCAGAATGTGTTCACTTTAGAAGTTTGTTTGTTAAGGGAACACTATAGGATTATGAATACAAACAGTGTAATGTTCTCCTTACAAGTTAAATTAAAAGAACATTCTCACTTGGTTCTGCTGCCCACACCTTCTCCAGCAACATCATCTAATAGGCACCGCTTCTATGGCTTCTTGTCCAATCCAGTGCTTCTCTTATGATCATATGTCTAATCAAATGCTTTTCATAGGATCTCATGATCAGCATTTTAATGTCACATGACAAACTCAAAGTCGGTTATAAGTGTGGAAAAGCCCCTAGTGGATCTCAGCAAGACAGCCACTAGAGACGTGTTTCACCCTGCAATTAAAATATGACTATATCTACTAAATGGCAATGTTTTTGATTGCAGGGCTAAACTGACAGGGGGGCTGCACTCAGAGCTGAAGTGGCCTGGGTGTTTTTAGTCTTTAATTGCCTATTAATGCAAAACAGCTTTCTGTGTGAGATTAGATATAGTTAGCTGAAATCAAAAATTCACAGGAAGAAATCATAATTTTCCCAAGCCTGCAGACTTATCAGAGTATTTTGTGATGTATTCCATCCCAATGTGAGTATTTTCTACTAATATCTATGTTTATGTATGTTTTATAGCATCTAAATGCAACTGTCTAAAATGCTATTTATGGGACATGTTTGATTGGGCAATACCCAGCATGAGCATAAAAAGTTAGAAGTGGGCAAAAAATGGGAAAACCAGCATTTCAGGGGCTTAGGAAAATAATTTTGTAAAAATAATAAATGCATATTTTTATTTTAACTACCTTAACTACACCAAATTTATTAAAATGTATTTTGAAACCCAGATTTTCCTTTTAGGATACATGCTCTAAAACAATATTCAGATCGATATTTTGCTTAGATATAAATAACATTTAATGATTTACTCTTTTTAATCAGATTGCTAATTGGAATGAAGATGATAAACTTATTCCTCTAGCCACAGATGCCCAAGCTGGAAATGACACCATAGGAGTTCTAAACAGGACATATATTGTAACCACAATCCTGGTTTGTATATTTCCTCTGTGCATACAGTGACTTGTATAATTGTCTATACAGTTTATATATTATTGTGATGGTTTTTGTTGTATTTGCTCTGGTAGAATTGTAATATTCTAGATAGGCATGTTCTTCTGGATATAACCAGGATACCTTACTTATTTTGTCTGAATCCTGTGAAAGATTTATTTTGGCACACTGACTTTAGATAGGCTGAAGCCAATTCCAGAATATGTCTTACAGTTTTCACTTAAACCTTATCTACTTTCCTCCTCATAGTCAGTACATAATGTGTCGTTATTCCCAGAGGTCCACGTCTGCCTTCAATTTTAGTGGCTGTCATTAAATAGTCCAAAAATGTCCACATTCCATACAAAGTATGGACGGTCAGATATTTATGAAACACCAACCTGGGGGGTTTGGTAGGATCACTTTCAGAAATGTAATCTGTTCTGGTCTTGGCATGTGAAAAGACAGTAAAATACAAGTTAAATTAAAATAAATATAAAAAAAATATTTCAACTAAATCATCTATTAACCAGACAGGGCTTAGAGATGAGCACAGCCAAATCACTACCTTTTACAAGGTAGTTACTTTTAATTTATCAGTATACTGTCACCACTGGTGTGAGAGAACAACTGCCCCCGACCACTATTAAATATCGGTCCAATCAACCCACATTTCCGTGCGTATTATTTTTTTTAAATAACGCTTTATGTGTTATTTATTCAGTCAACTGTCTGGCAACTGATTATTGATTGTTTCACAAACTAGTCAGTACTAGCTTTGAAGCTCTCATTGTGGTTATGTCAAGGCAATTGATTCTTGCTCAACTTTGATCTGTGAACTTTTGGGTTTGATTTGCTCCCTGTTTCTCCAAATAATTTCCTCTGAATTCAACCCTTGCACTATGGTCCGTTAGAAACTATATTAGTCTATCTCTAAAATGCCCCTGAGGTCTGGACATTGAGTATTGCAAATGGCATGGAAGCTTGCTCGATGTGCTAATAACATTTAATTATTTTAAATCTGCTCTGAGTTGCAGATATTAAGGGCATTCATGCTAGTGGAAAATAGTCAAGACATCTGTATGCTGGTGTACTGGTTAATCACTTATTAACTCAATATATGGAATTCTGAGACCTGTCATTATGACTGTTCTTTTGCCAGAGTTAAGATATGTGCAACACATAGTTGGCATGCAAAGCCATATACACAGGACCTGTCTAAAACAATTTGTTGGAAGTAAGAAATGTTTCTTCTTAAAATAAAAGTTTTTGGATCAATATTGAGAATATTTACAATGTAATTTAAATTTTTAAAAATGGTGTTTCATTTTTAAAATGTATTATAAAGTTCCTTTAATGACATCAATTAAAAAGAGAGGAAATCACCCATGTGTTATCAACATACTTTTGCTTGACTTGCATGCACTTCATCTTTGAGTTCCAGAATCAATAACTGTCCTTCATTCATCTATTCATACCAACTTAGGCTCCAATTTAATAAGCTTGCCAAATGATTCGACATTGTTAGACAACATTTCCAAATGATTAATCTACAAAATTTACTATAGATTTTAATTATGATTTCTGGAAATACATAATTTAGAAAGTTTTTCTAGCACTATTACATCAAAGCTAACGCTTATTAAATTGAAACCGTAGAGTCCCATTTCTATTATGTACAAGACTTCTTTAACTGAATAAATTACTTCAGGCACTGTATGAACATTACATGTGTTGTAATATGAAAAGCAACTATATCAGCCGGCTTTCTTTTTTCCTTTTCCCCTCTTTTTTCCTCTAGGAAGCTCCATATGTAATGTACAAAAAGAATGCGGATGAGTTTTTTGGTAACGATAGGTTTGAGGGCTATTGTGTAGAACTGGCTGCGGAGATAGCCAAACATGTTGGATACAAGTACAAGCTGGAGATAGTAAAGGATGGAAAATATGGAGCTCGTGACTCAGATATGAAGGCTTGGAATGGAATGGTCGGGGAGCTGGTATATGGGGTATGTGTTTAGAGTAAATTATATATGATTCTTCACCTGTCTATGCCATAGTGATCTATTGCACATTTTAGAAATGTAATGCTCTTTTATTGCTTGGTTTGCTTCTAGGGAAAATAATGTCTGTAGGACCTAGTATGTTGCTACTATGCAATATCCGTTTAAACACGTATTGACCACTTCTGCTTTTCAAAATTGTCATGGTGGTAGGAGTCTGGATGTCCAGTATTTTTGCTTGATACACTGCACATCCAGAGTAATTTGCTCTTGTGTGCCGGAGGCGAGTTGCACCTCCAGCACACGTGACTTGGGCAGCCTAGAACTCTGTCATAAAGACAAAAAGGATTGGGGACACACATGGAACGTGCATTCTGCAGGAATGGTGCTGCCGTAATGACGAATATTCATACATGATACTGTAACCGGTATAGAGTTTCTCTATTTAAACATTTATATATAATTGAGAATGCAACGAATTAGGGAGTTGGAAGCAATAACGTTTGTCTTAATAAATTAGTTTACTGAATATAAATGAATACATATATACAGAAACGTAATAATTCATCCATATATTATAAAGCAGCGTATATAGAATTAAATGAATACATGCTGGCAATACATATAAAGTATTAGTATAACATACCCATGCAGGTAATCTCTCAGTATATGTTACCTTCAAAGTCGGTCAGTAAGGTCATCATGTATATATATAGAATAATATTTCTAATTACTACTGGTAATGTATAGGTTAATTCATTTTAAGGTTAATGCAGTTCATAAATGAAAAAGGAAAAGTGCATTAGAAGTCAGTATGACGTAGCATAGCCTTGAAGATATTTATGCATTCTTGTTATAGTATTAAGCTAAAACAAAATGGCGTAAGTTAGAACTATGCAGCATGTTATGCACTGAAAGTAGGTGAGAGGTTATTAATTAAAGAAACATGGTATAGTTTAAGAATTACAATTTAGCAATGTATATTATCGTACACTTGCACATCACAATACAAATTAAGTTACAGAGCTGTAACTTAATTTGTATTATAGAACTCTGTACTGGACTGCCTAATGTCAATTCTGTGAATAAAATACTTCTGTCATCAACGCACACTACATGCTGCTGACAGACTTAACTACTTGCCACTTGCAAGCAGAAGCTTTTGTCCCCCCCCTCCCACACACCAGGAAGCCCTCCAAATCCCATCTGCACTTTTTTTTTTGTTTAAATGCCCTCCATTTCTCCCTCCCCTCTCCAACTCAGAGCGTTCCCATGTGCCCTGAGCCAGTAGAAATAGTCCAATCAACGATTTCTCTATGAGAAGCCTTTAATTGGACTTTGGCACAGCTCTCGTGATGTCCTACGTGGGTGCACAGAGCACCTTCGAGGCACTTTTCTCAGCGCTGGATTAAGGTAAATATATTTAATTATAAAATGCTCTTTAAGTGGTTTTGTAGTGGTGAACCAATATAATAATGTAATTAGGGCATTATTACATCATCTGTGAGAAAGGGTTTGAGAAACCCTTTAAGGAAGGGAGGAATTTTCACAGTGACAGGACCCTGCTGTTCACATTCGAATAAACCATTTTAAATGCGAATGGCAGAATGCTGCTGTTAAAAGTATTCTTTTTGTTTGTGTGTTTGTTTTAATGAATTTGTGCTTACAGATAGCACTTCTCATGGCCTACTGTGAACATCACATTAGCCTTGCTATTACTATTATATATGCTTTGACGTTATGTTGCCAAACCTTCATTACAGGTGCTACATTTTTAGCACAATTAGGATAACTTTAAACAGATTTATACTAATGCATATGTCTCTGACACGGTTTTATTTTTTTTATTTAAAATGTACCAGTTTCACCTTTATTTCTTCTACCATGTAGATAATGACTATCAAGTCATATAATAATCTTTACTCACTACTGGCCTGTTGCATTAGCAAAATATGACAGCAATAGTAGAATTTGAGCATTTAACCACATTATAACTGCAAGGCATCCTTACAGCAAAGAACTGGAGTAATATAACAGGATGTGCCTTACCTCCCTACAGCATTTTAATTCTATGCACATTCCCAACAGAAAAGCATTAAGGGAAAAAGGATGCTTTATTTATTGATTGAGTTTACATAACCAATTGGAGTTTATACAGTGCTGTCTGGCTCATTTCTCTCTCTTTCTTCATGAAGTGTGCACAGCAAATCATCTCCTCGCTCCCCACTATTTCTTTTCTCCCGCCCCCTACAGCTACGGACATGTTTTTGCTGTACCTCACTCGATGGAAGCCTGGTAACCATGGCAACCTCTGTATGGTTTCTGGGTTGCGGCCTGCAGCCATTTTGGTAACCTTTTCCATTCTCACATGTTCTGTCGGAACAAGTGCAGAATTTCAGCACTCATCAATGACAGTGAGCCTAGAACTTCCTCTCCTGGAGAATCACACTGCTCTAGTGCTTTAACAAGCTCCAGTAGAGAATTAGTCTATTATTGCTAATTAACCTATAGGATGATAAATATGTTATATTCAGTATGGTAATTTCACATTAAGATATTTGTTTGTTATCTTAGTTATATACCCTGGTTTTAAACAACTACTGACAGTCTAGTGTAGCAGGTGCATCTAGGCACAGATATTGCAGACACCACTTACCATTAATAAAAATGGGGTTAGAATAAGGAGGAACTAATATTTCATTAACAGCCATTATAAGAAATTGAGTAATTAATTATCTTACCTCAATTGCACTTAATGGTTTGTGTATTTATTCTTTTGGTCAGATTTTGATTGATGTGCAATGAAAACACTTATTTGAAGAGCACTGATTTAAAAATTCTCTGTAAGAGACAACCAGTCATACTTTAAAATTATTAAGCAGTCATTTATTTATTTATTACTGGTATTTTTAAAGCGCCAACATATTCTGCAGCGCTGTACAATTGCGAAAAAGACAATACAACAAGAACAGACCGATACAAGAGGTAGAGAGCCCTGCCGTGAGCTTACAATCTAAAGGTTTAACTGGGGAGATGAGACAAAAGGTAGCAGAGGAATTTGTATGTGATGGCAGAGAGAGTTAATGGTATATAGCATCTGATAGCATGTGAAGGTAATGAGAAGGTGATTGGCTGTGGTTCCAAACAGCTGGAAGAGAATGCTGGATAGGTATAAGGAACCAGGGTGGAATGAAGGAGGGGCGGGTGGGAGGGCTGAGCCGAGTAAAATTAAATGGGCTTGTTGCAGGGGTGGCCCTAAAGAGTAGAGAAACAGTTATTTAAATGAATTTATGGCTAGGAGTGGCAAGGAGTGGTGGAAGGGGTGAATGATTGAGCAGACTGGCCATTTGTCTCATACAATTACAATATTTGCTGGATACAATATACTGGATAGATAGGTAGACAGATAGATAGATAGATAGATAGATAGATAGATGGAACATCCTTTTAACTTTGAAGGTTTGAGGTTTAAGCATCTTCTCTTTGTCATCTGAATTAAACTACTGCCTTTATGTGCCTAGAGAGCTGATTTGGCCGTTGCTCCATTGACTATAACATTGGTCCGTGAAGAGGTTATCGACTTCTCCAAACCATTCATGAGCCTGGGCATATCCATCATGATCAAGAAGCCTATGAAATCCAAACCAGGAGTCTTTTCCTTCCTTGACCCTCTCGCTTATGAAATCTGGATGTGCATCGTCTTTGCCTACATTGGAGTAAGCGTGGTGCTCTTCCTAGTGAGCAGATTTAGTCCATATGAATGGCACAATGAGGAGTTTGAGGAAGGCAGAGATCAGCCCACAACAGATCAAACTAATGAATTTGGTATATTTAATAGCCTTTGGTTCTCCTTGGGGGCATTTATGCAGCAAGGATGTGACATTTCCCCAAGGTAAGTTTGAGAAATGAACGTGATAATAATTTGTAAAGCAAATTGTAATGAAAGGTTGTACTTTGTCATATTAATGTTAATTCGGAATTCCCACCAAGGCCAGCGACCGGTAATTCCACAGATGTGGGTAAACTAATAGCTCTCCCTGAGATATTAAACGCAGGTTTATTCCAACACAAATATATTTGGTCTTCTGTAAATGTTGAACTGAACCTAAATTTAGCTTAAAATATTTTCTCTAAAGCCCAATGCTGATATGGAAAGTCTTTATTTGATCTCCATTTGATTGTTATAAAGACATATGTTGTATTTACTATTTTGTGTTTAGATATGGGTGGTTCAATATATCTATAAAAAATAATGTCTAATATTGCTTCTAAAACTGCAATTGATATTATAAAACAGTATCACGTGCTCTTCCCATAAATGCATCTCTTCATCTTTATTAAAAATAACCCGAAAGAGATATTTTGTGTCATGTGCTTCAGTGTTACCAGGTATTGAAGGTATTAATTCAATGTATAACTATCTGATATAAATGT
This sequence comes from Pelobates fuscus, assembly GCF_036172605.1. Taxonomy (NCBI): domain Eukaryota; kingdom Metazoa; phylum Chordata; class Amphibia; order Anura; family Pelobatidae; genus Pelobates; species Pelobates fuscus. Next base: position 191,141,605 of record NC_086319.1, on the reverse strand, counting down.
AGAGCGTAGTGAAATAAATAATGGTTCAAAGTGAGATTGTGCTATAATTTGTATTCCCTGCAATAACAAAATTCTCAAACTAGGCATAATTGCTAAACAGAAAGTAGGATGTTTAGTGCATATGCATGTTTATTTGAACATAATCTGTGCGTTTACCAGGTGGTAACAGTGTGTGCGTGTATTTTAATGTATGAATGTGAGTAGTTTGGGGTAAGTGATTGGATGGATGAATCTAGGTAGTTTGAGGTATGACTGTATGGTAAATATGACTAGGTGAGTTGTTGTATGGCAATAAGTGCAAGTTGGGTGGGGGTAGATGACATTTTACATGACTAAGTGTATGAATGTGACAGGGTTAGTAGGTATGACTGGAGGTAAGATAAGACTATCTGACTGGGTGAATAGAGAATATGATCAGTACTGAACAATGTGGCGGTGAACATTCTTCATTCAATGCATCTCTATAAGGAGATGCTGATTAACTCAGTGCTGTAATTTGCTGCGCATGCGCAGTAGCCTCCTATTGCTTACCTGTGGGATAGCATTGGATTGGCTGAGATCAACAAAATTGATGATCTCAGCCAAGGAGAAAGCTAACTTTTTCTATTTTTATATAAATAAAAATATTTTTTCAAAATTATATATATATATATACATATATATATACACATACGAATATATATACATATATTAATTCTACATATATATTTATGTAATATTTTTACATAATTAGGTATCTTAATTAATTACAATTAGCGGGACCTGCCTGACAACCCATGCCGAAAGTATAGGGAATTTAATTTGCTAGCACTATATGTAACCCTATAACTTTCCAAGACACTATAAAACCTGTACATGGGGGGTACTGTTGTACTCGGGAGACTTCGCTGAACACAAATATTAGTGTTTCAAAACAGTAAAATGTATTACAACGATGATATCGCCAGTAAAATGAAGTTTTTTTGCATTTTTAACGCACAAACAGCACTTACACGGACGATATTATTGCTGTGATACTTTTTACTGTTTTGAAACACAAATATTTGTGTTCAGCGAAGTCTCCCGAGTACAAAAGTATCCCTCATGTACAGGTTTTATGGTGTTTTACAGTTACAGCGTCAAATATAAGGCTTGTGTTTCATTTTTTTCACATTAAAATTCGCCAGATTGGTTACGTTGCCTTTGAGACCCTATGGTAGCCCAAGAATGAAAATTACCCCTATGATGGCATACCATTTGCAATAGTAGACAACCCAAGGTATTGCAAATGGGGTATGTCCAGTCTTTTTTAGTAGCCACTTAGTCACAAACACAGGCCAAAATTGGTGTTTTTTGCATTTTTCACACACAAACAAATACTAATGCTAACTTTGGCCAGTGTTTGTGACCAAATGGCTACTAAAAAAGACTGGACATACCCCATTTGCAATACCTTGGGTTGTCTACTATTGCAAATGGTATGCCATTATGGGTGTAAATTTAATTCCTGGGCTACTATACAGTCTCAAAGGCAACGTAACCAATCTGGCGAATTTCAATTTCAAATGTAACGTGCTATATTTGACCCTATAACTTCCCAAAACACCATAAAACCTGTACATAGGGGGTACTGTTTTACACGGGAGACTTTGCTGAATACAAATATGTGTATTTTATTGCAGTAAAAGCAAACAGTATCATGACATTGACAGTTAAAATGTCATGTAGAACTAAAAAAATAACAACATTTCTTATTTTCTCCCATTTTTTTCATATTAAATTATGTTTCATAGCTAAATATTTGATATTAAATGAAAGCCATGTTTCCCCTGAATAAAATGATATATAATAAGGGTGGGTGCATTTAATATGAAAGAGGTGAATTACGGTTGAACAGACATATAGCGCAAATGCCAAGTTTTGTTTACGTTTTGTTTTGTTCACAACGTGTACATTTGGCTCAGTCCTTAAGGGGTTAAGTTTGTCTTTGTGATAAATGTTTTTTTTGTTTTTTGTGAATCTACCCCATGAAGATGACAACAAAAGATCTTGTGTTGTATCATCTTTGTTGTTAAAATGCAGATTTCTTAGTATACTTTACATCCACCACTTATTCATGTACTTGGCACAAGGTCGTCTTCTCCAGTGTTGCATCAATATTGCAGCAATATTCTGATGCTTTAGTACAAGTTGTAATTCATTTTAATTATAAGAAAAGGGTTGTGGATAGATGTCTGCATATTTCTTCACTGTGATTTCCCACAGAGAGCACTAATAATGTTTGTGTGAATACTCTGGACAAATGCACATAGTGTGTACAGCCTTCCTGATATTGAATCCATGCTCTCTGCGGGAAATATATTGAGCACTTCTCTGTGCAATTCTTAAACATCCTCTGTTTTTCTTAAGCAAAGGCAGTGGAGACTGCTTCATACTTGCCTATGAAAAGGCACTCAAGGAAAGGTTAAACGCAGCATGAACCGCTTCAGTAAACGTCCCCACCTACCTATATTCATAAACATGCATGTAAAAAAAACTCTTCTCACTATGCTTTATCTCTATTCTAGGGGGCAAATTGTAAATTAAATATCAGCCAACTGAGGAGACTAGAATGCTAGGTCTTGGCGAGAGCTGCATGCCTGCTGGATTTTATACGTTTTAAAGGTCATTCTTGATGAGGGATTTGGTGTTGAAATAGTGTGTGACAGTTGAAGAAAAATGAAAAAAAATCAGTTGTATCTAAGAGTAAATAAATCTATGCTGGTTTATTAAGCAGACTATTTCTTAGAAATAAGGGAAATATTTGATATTATGACATTCAATAAGGAAACTTGATGTTTCTCAGAAATATGGGGGTTTATTCACTAAACATTGGGCTTGTACGCGTTGCTAACTTCTTTTTAGGTCAAACAGCAGAATTTGAAACAATGTCCAATTCAAACAAGTTTGCAACTTTACTATTTTGGCCTAAATTGTGGGTGGCAACTAATTTAGCACTGCAAGACAAAAAATGGATGTAATTATTCCGCAACATAATTTGCTTTGCTGTGTAAAGATTTGAGGCATATTTTGCATATACCTAAAATGTATGCTAAGGCTTTTTAAAGCATAACTTGAGCACATCATTAAGTCTTCTTATGTTACATTAAGAGAACTAGGACCCTGCAGAGAGCACTGAAACAATGGGCTGACCATTGTGATTTGAAGGCAACCTGGCATTCATTCAATCCAGGTTGACCCGCCAGTTCTTTGAGTGGACCCTCCACCATTCTAGATCATCTGCCATCTTTGGGCAGCACCAGTGATGCAATTTGTATACAATATGCTCTGTCAAAACATTGAAAACTGATTTGTTTTTTGGTTCTTTTTGATACTGTATGTTGCCAAGTAGTTAGCAAGATCATCTGTGATATACCTCACAATAATCTTGATCTGATATCCAGGTCAAGATGTTTGGGGCAAGCCTACTCATAACAGGGACGGGCCCATCCACTGACAGGCTGTGTGGCCAGCCCTCAGTCATCAGGACCATGTAGAGAGGACTGCTGAAGTGCTCCCTGGATGGTCCTAGTGTCTGCTGCATTGGGCGAGTGCGTCCAATAATGTAGTCACGTTGTGTGGCCTGGAAACTAAAGCTGGAAGGCGTTACAGGACCTGGAAATCGAGACTGTCCCTATAAAAGCGGTACTGTTAGGAGGCAGGAGGTGATGAATTATAAACATATGTTTTCAGTATATTAAGGAACAGTTTTCCAGAGCAACTAAAATTGTTATTAGCCCCTTAGTCACCAGACCGGTTTTCCATTTTCTCACTGTTAAGGACCAGGGCTGTTTTTACATTTCTACGGTGTTTGTGTTTAGCTGTAATTTTCCTCTTACCCATTTACTGTACACACACATATTATATACCGTTGTTCTCACCATTAAATGGTCTTTCTAAAAATACCATAAACTATAAAACAAATTATAAAAAACACACTTTTTCTAACTTTGATCCCCAAAATCTGTTACGCATCTACAACCGCCAAAAAGCACCCATGCTAAATATTTTATAAATTTCGTCCTGAGTTTAGAAATACCCAATGATAACATGTTCTTAGCATTTTTTTTTTGCACGTTATAGGGCTATAAGTACAAGTAGTACATTGCTGTTTTAAAAATGTTTTTTTAAAATGTATCAATAGTGACATTGTAACACTGTTATCTGTCATAAATCTCTGAATTACACCTCACATGTACAATTTGTTTTAAAAGTAGACAACCCAGGGTATTCAAAATGGGGTAAGTCCAGTCATTTTTAGTAGCCACTTAGTCACAAACACTGGCCAAAGTTAGCATTTATATTTGTTTGTGTGTTAAAATTGCAAAAAACTATCATGAACGCTAGCTTTGGCCAGTGTTTGTGAGTGGCTGCTAAAAAAGACTGAACATACCCCATGTGCAATACCTTGGTTTGTCTTCTTTTGCAAATGGTATGTCATCATGGGGGTAATTCTCATTCCTGGGCTACCATACGCTCTCAAAGGCAACATAACCAATCTGGCAAATTTAAATGTGAAAAAAAGGAAAATCTAACCTTATATTTGACCCTGTAACTTTCAAAAACACTATAAAACCTGTACATAGGGGATACTGTTATACTCGGGAGACTTTGCTGAACACAAATATTAGTTTTTCAAAACAGTAAAACGTATCACAGCAATGATACAATCAGCGAAAGTGCCCTTTAGGTTTGGAAAATGCAAAACACCTCACTTTCACTGACAATATCATCGCTGTGGTATGTTTTACTGTTTTGAAACACTAATATTTGTGTACAGCGAAGTCTCCTGAGTAAAACAGTACCCCACCTGTACAGGTTTTATAGGTTTTTGCAAACGTACAGGCGTCAAAGGCAGGGCTTTCCCCTTTTCGATTTTTTGCACATTGAAATTTGCCAGATTGGTTTGCTGGGCCTATGTTGCCTTTGAGACCATATGGCAGCCCAGGAATGAAAATTAACCAGATCATGGCATACCATTTGTAAAAGTCGACAACCTATGGTATTCAAAATGGGGTATGTCCAGTCTTTTGTAGTAGCCACTTAGCCACAAACGCTTGCCAAAGTTAGCGTTCATATTTGTTTTTTGCATTTTTTTACACACAAACTGCACTTTTACTGGTGATTTCATCGTTGTGATAGGTTTTACTGTTTTGAACATTCATATTTGTGTACAGTGAAGTCTCCCGAGTATAACAATACCCCCCACAGGTTTTATGGTGTTTTGGAAAGTTACTGGGTGTCAGGATTACAAGTTGATTACAAGTTGATCCAGTACGCAGAACTGTGTCACACCTAGAACTAAGGATAACGTATAACCAGACCTTAGAATGGCCGGACTTAACGTATCCAAGAATAGTCAAAATACTTGCCGAGGTCAGGAACACAGAATCAGACACAACGATGAGGGAAAGCCAAAAGTCAAGGATACCAGAATTCAGGGAATTCAAAACGAAGCCAAAGTCAAATAGCAGAAAATCAAGATCAGGAGCGCACTCTCGGATTACCATCAGGATGAAACCACGACAGGGCAATGAGCAAGAGAAGAATTGGGTTTAAATACCCCTCCTGTGGATCCGATTGGCTGTAACCGGCCTTTGACCCCAAAAGCAATTACCAGGTTTCCATGTGCATGATTGCTGCTCGGCACAACTTTTCCTGTCAGGACGGTAATGCTGCTTGGCACAACTTTTACTGTCAGGACGGTAAATGCCATCAACCACATTTTTATGTGTGGATGAATATGTGACACAGGGTCAATAAAGGGCTTGCCCAATTCAGTTTGCCAGATTGGTTTACTGGGTCTATGTTGCCTTTTGAGACCATATGGTAGACCAGGAATGTGAATTAACCTCGTCATGGCATATAATTTTCAAATGTAGACAACCCAGGGTATTCAAAATGGGGAATTTCCAGTCTCTTGTAGTAGCCACCTAGGGGTGATAACCGGCGATTTCACCGTCGTGATAAGTTTTTCTGTTTTAAACATTCGTATTTGTGTTTACCAAAGTCTCCTGAGTATAACAATAACGTAAAGGTTTAATGGTGTTTTGGAAAGTTACGGGGTTAAATATAGGGTTTGCCGATTAAATTCTCTGGACTGTCTGCCTGGGTTGTCCAGCAGTTTCCTCAAATTATAATTAATAAAATCGAATAATTATTTAGTTAATAGTTAAATATATATGTGGAATGTGTGTGTGTGTGTGTATATATATATATATATACATATATATATATATATATATATATATATATATATATATATATATATACACTGCTCAAAAAAATAAAGGGAACACAAAAATAACTCATCCTAGATCTGAATGAATTAAATATTCTTCTGAAATACTTTGTTCTTTACATAGTTGAAAGTGCTGACAACAAAATCACACAAAAATAAAAAAATGGAAATCAAATTGTTCAACCCATGGAGGTCTGGATTTGGAGTCACACTCAAAATTAAAGTGGAAAAATACACTACAGGCTGATCCAAATTTGATGTAATGTCCTTAAAACAAGTAAAAATGAGGCTCAGTAGTGTGTGTGGCCGCCACGTGCCTGTATGACCTCCCTACAACGCCTGTGCATGCTGCTGATGAGGTGGCGGATGGGCTCCTGAGGGATCTCCTCCCAGACCTGGATTAAAGTATCTGCCAACTCCTGGACAGTCTGTGGTGCAACTTGACGTCGGTAGATGTAGCGAGACAAGATGTCCCAGATGTGCTCAATTGGATTCAGGTCTGTGGAACGGGCAGGCCAGTCCATAGCATCAATGCCTTCGTCTTGCAGGAACTGCTGACACACTCCAGCCACATGAGGTCTAGCATTGTCTTGCATTAGGAGGAACCCAGGGCCCAACCGCACCAGCATATGGTCTCACAAAGGGTCTGAGGATCTCATCTCGGTAACTAATGGCAGTCAGGCTACCTCTGGCGGGCACATGGACGGCTGTGCGGCCCCCCAAAGAAATGCCACCCCTCACCATTACTGACCCACTGCCAAACCGGTCATGCTGGAGGATCTTGCAGGCAGCAGAACATTCTCCATGGCATCTCCAGACTCTGTCACGTCTGTCACATGTGCTCGGTGTGAACCTGCTTTCATTTGTGAAGAGCACAGGGCGCCAGTGATGAATTTGATAATCTTGCTGTTCTCTGGCAAATGCCAAACGTCTTGCACGGTGTTGGGCTGTAAGCACAACCCCCACCTGTGGATGTCGGGCCCTCATACCACCCTCATGGAATCTGTTTCTGACCATTTGAGCGCAGACACATGCACATTTGTGGCCTGCTGGAGGTAATTTTTCAGGGCTCTGGCAGTTCTCCTCCTGTTCCTCCTTGCACAAAGGCGGAGGTAGCGGTCCTGCTGCTGGGTTGTTGCCCTCCTACGGCCCTCTCCACGTCTCCTGATGTACTGGCCTGTCTCCTGGTAGCGCCTCCATGCTCTGCACACTATGCTGACAGACACAGCAAACCTTCTTGCCACAGCTTGCATTGATGTGCCATCCTGGATGAGCTGCACTACCTGAGCCACTTGTGTGGGTTGTAGACTCCGTCTCATGCTACCACTAGAGTGAAAGCACCGCCAGCATTCAAAAGTGACCAAAACATCAGCCAGGAAGCATGGGAACTGAGAAGTGGTCTGTGGTCACCACCTGAAGAACCACTCCTTTACTGGGGGTGTCTTGCTGATTGCCTCTAATTTCCACCTGTTGTCTATCCCATTTGCACAACAGCATGTGAAATTGATTGTCACTCAGTGTTGCTTCCTAAGTGGACAGTTTGATTTCACAGAAGTGTGATTGACTTGAAGTTACATTGTGTTGTTTAAGTGTTCCCTTTATTTTTTTTGAGCAGTGTATATAAATATAAAAATTATAAAGAGTGTGTTTTTTTTAAATTGATATTGGATATATATATATATAATACGAGTGTGTGTGTGTATATATATATATATATATATATATATATATATAAAATAAGAAATACCTTGCCATCCTACTCACGGTGAGTTTAACCCGGTGCTCGATTGCACTAAATATGTAGTACGAAAAATATCAGCACTCCCAGGTATTATCACTCAAACATCTTTACTGAAATGAGTGTCAAACAATCATCAACGTTTCAGTTGTGGATAGGAACTTAAATCAGGACAAACACTACTGAAATGAGGCAAACCACACAATTAAATAAGTAATCATTAACTTACAGTTCAGCTGTTCAGTGGACTGGCATTCCTGCACCAATTGAATCTCTGCTCATTATCATAACACTCAACATGTGGCAGAGACTATCACCATAGAGATCAGGACGCGGATCACACGATCTACACTTATATCCTGTTAGCCACTCAGCCTGCTTCGCATCAGCAAGCGTTCCCCATCTCTCAGGGGATACTGGCGCATGCGTGATTACTGTTGATCAGATCATTACTGTCTAAAGCTCCCAGACCGAGAGATGGATGCCGCCCACTCACCAAACATTCCAATATAACAGAAAGATAGATACATTGTTATGTTGCAACTCCATATTATAATTATACAATATATCACCATTTTCTTCTTACACCTAAATGCCAACGGCATGTGTAGCTTTTAAACACCATGTATCATAATCCATCAGAGTGCAGACATTTAGATAAAGTGTTTAGTGCATATCACTAATATCATAAAGTGCTGGCAGAGAAAAATATAATAAAGTGTCATCAAAACAATCTAGTGTGATGTGCATTTAAAATTTAAAGTGACAGTGCATTATGCAAAATACTCTCCAAGGAATCCATTGTAATCTGGGTTTCACCTTAGCAGTAAATAATGACAGTGTAATAATACACTCCTACTATATATATATATAGAAAAAATGATCATATTACTAATATGTCAAGGGATGAAGAATAATTTTTTTCATCTAGTCCTACATGGTGTGTTGTTAAATTTATAGCAACAGAGACTAGCCTGGTATATCCATAATATAGTTGCATATTATCTCACCGTTTTTTTGTTACACCATGTGTAGCCATTAAACACCATGTATTGTAGTATAACAGAGTGCGGAAACTTGTATAAAGTGCTTGGTGCATATCACAAATATCATAAAGTGCCGTCATAAAAATATAATAAAGTGTCATAAAAAATCCAACATGATCTGTATTTAAAATTTAAAGTGATAGTGCATTATTCAAAACATTCTAAACTGAATCCATTATGGTCTATGTTTCACATTAAAAGTAAATAGTGGTGCTTAGATGAACTAAAATAATACCATAATCCTAGTTCAGCCCTTCTAGTCCTTAATATAAAAATTAAAGTGTCTAAAGTGACAAAGTCCTAAGGCACTCCTCGTGTAAGAAGTGTTCGTCTTTATAATTTGCCAAGAGGTGAAGAATAGCTTACTATTTAATAGAGGTAGATTTTAGAAGAGAGATGTTTTTTTTTCCTCCAAAGTCTTTACCTACTCATCAACTTAAAAATATACAACTTAGTAGACTCATCTGGTGCACAATTCAATGACCTCTCCTCTGTTAAGCAAAGGCTCGTGTATAAAAAGCTGATGTGGACAAATATTGTTTATTTTTCAATATTAGAGAAAGAAAAATATTAAAAAAGAAAAAACAAATAATAAAGAAAGTTGTGTGCTTCAGAGACTCAAGGTTAACAAAGGATTTGCATTTTGATAACCCAAAGGGTTTAATTTTCCACTTTCAATATGTAATATTTTGCCTGTTTCCTAATATTTCTTAGGTCCCTCTCAGGACGCATTGTTGGTGGTGTCTGGTGGTTTTTTACATTGATCATCATCTCGTCCTACACGGCCAATCTAGCTGCCTTTCTGACTGTCGAGAGGATGGTATCTCCAATAGAGAGTGCTGATGATCTAGCCAAACAAACAGAGATTGCCTATGGAACTCTAGATTCTGGGTCCACCAAAGAATTTTTTAAGGTAGAGATTTCAAAACTACCATTAATAAAAAAAAATACAGTATGTATAAATATGTTCACTAGTTGCTAACCTTAAAACTGCAAAAGCGTAATACCATAAATTCACCAGCCAAATACCTGCCAAAATGTGTTAAACATAAATCATCGTTAACTGAACCACTAAGCCTGGTTGTTCTCAAACAATTTTTAAATGTCTATAAAAGATCAGGGATTTGGGGGTTTTCAGATTCTATATCAATGGATTTATATCTAATCTGGTAGTTGTTTATAGAATGACTAAAAACTCTTGACTTAGTCATAGCTAAAGGTTTTTCAACAATACATTTTTACTCATTGCAGATAACCTTTGGCACTCCATAAGTTGTGAACTCCATCTCACAATCTCCCAGAATGTCCTTACAACCATAACGCTAGCATCAGTTAAGATGTAGTCCACACCATGTGGATTGACCGAAGTTTGCCTACCCTAGCTTTATAAGGACATTATAAACACAATAACAACTATGTTCCATGGGCAGTGTTGCAGAGAACTATCCATGCCTGTCTCAGTCTGTCTGCCTGCTGCTTTTAACTGCAGCAATTATCAAAAATTGCTAAATCTATAAACACCCCATGATTTAGTGACATATCAGGTCATCTGGCAGACTCTCTCTGATATCATTGCTTGACTGATAGAGCCTATTTTTCAAAACTAAATAACTGCAAATGTTTTTAAATACTTATGCTTCAATAATATGATCAGCTCTTCCTTTTGAGAGCAAAGATCAGCTGGTTTTATCTACTTTCTGATGCATGGAAAGCTCATGGCAGAACCTGCTGACAAAAGACGTTCAAATGTGATTGATTGATTTTTTATTAGAATTTTAGGCGTTATAGTATTTTAGGAAAGTTATTTTCTAAGTTTAAATGCGTACTCCATACTTGATGTTTCTACCCTACAGAATGTGTAATAGCAACAATAAAATGGGATTTGCAGCTATTAGTTTTGATATGCCAAAGTATCTTGTTTTCTGTCTTTTTGTGATAACTGTGTTTCCACAATCTATCAGCACCCTGTGATCTTACTACTCGGTCGTGATCATCAATGCATAACGAGATCAAAGTGTGCACATTGTATCCTTGCCATAATATTAACACAATATATCCATTTTCACAAGTTGCTTCATGTAAACCCTGATATCAAAGTATTATAGGCTTAATTTTGTGCTTTGGATTTTTCCGCAGGAAATGGTTACTAGAGGAAATAAAGGGAAGTACTTAAAACAGTGCATTTTAATGAGACATTAAATTCTGCAAATAGAACTTACACTGCTAAATAGATTTGTGACAAAGCAAAGCATTGGTGAATATATAATTTGTGTTGCTACTATCTAAATGTGTATACCGACTAAGATCTAACCATAATGGGCAATCAATTTATGCTGGCTTAGGATCTTTGCCAGTAGAATGAGAACTAATAATACCCAGACACATAATGCCTTATTCCTCTTTCTTTTTTATGAGAATAGATAAAGTGAGTTCAATCATTTTTAAGCATGCCCTAGGGTATACATATTATTATTAGCTATCTCAATGACATTAATTTTATTGACCACAAATCAGTCCAGAAATAGGAAGTGGGTCACTGACGTTTGACCAGCTAATACAGTTGCTACATTAACTGTGACATCGCTCCAGCAGTATGTTGCCTAAAGTCTTAACTGTAAACATGCATTTTATCCCTTTCACATATTTTTATTCTTATAGAATTGTGTCCATTAGGATTATTGAATGAAGTGAGAATTGCCAGAAATGCATATTGAAACCAAAGTGAATTTCATATTTAAGGTCTAGGTAGCCAAAATGGAAGCATAGTTGGCTGAGAGGATTTTCTATGGTCACTGTACTAAATAACCTGGTATATGTCTCTCTTATTTATTTATAATAGCAATGTGCTCCGAAACAACAGGATATCACAAAATCAAGGCAAATAACTGTAATTAACCCATGTGGCGACGGGAAGAGTTTTTGTTCTAGCACAACCATGCAGCTAATTATTGATATACATCCATTGGATTTTCCCATCTTCAAAATCTATTATTCCCTTCTCCTAGAGATCTAAAATTGCTGTTTTTGAGAAGATGTGGACTTACATGCGCTCAGCAGAGCCCTCAGTTTTCGTAAAGACAACAGAGGATGGAATGAATAGAGTGAGGAAGTCAAAGGGCAAATATGCCTACCTCTTGGAGTCCACCATGAATGAATACATTGAGCAGAGAAAGCCATGTGACACTATGAAGGTGGGAGGTAACTTGGACTCCAAGGGATATGGCATTGCAACCCCCAAGGGGTCTCCTCTGAGGTATGTAACCTAAGCTCTGCTTTCCTGTGTATTGATCTTGGCTCTTTTCGCTATAGACCTGGGATACATGAAACAGTCTCTCCCTGGAAAATTCATCTCTTCTTGTCTCCATGCTGTCCATCCCTTCTGTATCATTTTACATTGTAAACACAATAGCCACTAGAAACTAATTTCAAGTAAACTTGGAGCACTGCGTGACACTGGTCTATTCTAGGATCTGCTCTCCAGCATTGAAACAAATATTAGGTTATTTCAGAACAATGCAATTAATCTGGCACCCTGCAAAATGAATATTATTTATATTCACCGTTTCCATAATAGGATGCATACCTTCTCTAGACATTGTTCCTGAAATATATGATAAACCTGATCTTTTTCATACAGTGCAAAATAAAATATTATTCATATTTAATCCCTTTACAATACAGTTAGTTTACCCAAATAACTACTGTTGTAGAAATATAGCATAGTATTAACTACTTTTATTATTTATTATAGTTCACTTAGAAATGTTTCACCCCACTGAAAGTAATGCAATTTGCTCCTAAAGGGAGATTAATATATAGCAAATAATGAGTTTCAATAAATAATTAGTAAGGATTTTTTTTTTTAGTTAGTTAATAGTCAGTTGTAGTGACATACTGATTGCTAGTTTGGCTGGTTTCATCTAACTTGATAGTTAACTCCTGACGACCCAATGTTCGAGAGAATAAGCCCCTTTATCTCCATTAACAACTGCAAGTCAGAATAGACATTCTTGCATTCCAGCTGCTGTGGCCTACTGTTGGACCAGACTCATGGTTGAGAATATGGAAGTAGTGCTTTACAGCAGCTGTTTTGCTTAGAATAGAAAACACTATGATCTCATATGCCCAGTGTCACATTACTATCTGAACCTTTCAACCCAAGGTAGGTTTTGCTGATCTGCAAAATATATGTCTACATGTTCTGTTTTTGGAGGGTAGATTTGTGGCATACCTTTGACAATGTCTCATCTCACCTTCCTTCTTAATGCTCACATATTTATTTCTGAACCTGTCTTCTTTACTACCATTTGGCTCTGCATATCTTCCCAGCATCACATCAACTCTAAGAGGCCTTTACGTCAGAATTATTTTGCCTAAATATATTACTTAATGGAAGAAAAGGGGAGATAGGAGTTGTCGATGCTGACAACATTGTCTGTTTATTCATTCCATTTTAAAACACTGTTCACTTTAAGTTTACATTTAGTAAAATGCAAACTCAATTTGTAATGCATACTTTGACAAATAAAGTTATAAAATATATTTTTTAAATTAATCCTTGAACAACTAGGCAATAAATGTGCCCTAGTTGTAGTAGAGGCTATCTTGATTTGATGACGAAACTGTACCTGCCTAAGCAGACATGAAATGCCCCTAAGAAGACTGAGGGCTCAAATATGTCACTGTAGGTACTAATGGTTAAGCTAGAGTAGTCACTCAGAATAAACACAAGTAATGCTCTGGAACAGGGGTCCTCAAACTCCGGCCCCCCAGATGTTGCTGAACTACAAATCTCTTGATTCTTTGAATTACATAGATGGCCAGAGAATCATGGGAGTTGTAGTTCAGCAACATCTGGGGGGCCGGAGTTTGAGGACCCCTGCTCTGGAAGATAGAAAACTAATAATTATAAAATTACAATTACAAATAACAGTTTTGGTATATTAAGGAGTGATAGTTTATGACTTAACAAAGGCTAGTATAGGCCGAACCTTTGTCATCATTTGCTTGCTGTTTCCGTTGTGGTTTTTTTCTGGGGGAAATGCCAACCTTGAGATCAGGAGCAGCTACCGTTGCTTGAGTGCAGTCCCTCCTGTTTGTACTTGAAGCCTCTGCCTGATGTCTTGCAATTGATGCTAGTTGAGCGCCCTTGTGATAGACAAGAGAATTATTATTAATTTCTGTACCAGAGGACATATCAAGAGAGCCTCCAACGCTAGCCTAAAATTGAGGTGTACAGACAACAATTATGCCTTCTTTTAGTAAACAAAGGATGTTGTTCGCCAGAGGTTTTTGTACTATCCTCACTCTCCTGTGACCCCCATATATCACTTTTTTGAGATATATTTTACTAATGTATATAAGATGTGACAAGGTTACTGGGGGAAGGTTAATTAAGGGCAGGTACGCAAGTCAGCATATGGAAAGTGCACTTTTCCTCTGCCTCCTGGGTTAATACTTGTAGCCGCTTTAGCTTCTACTTAATTAACACTGCCCAGCCCTATTTAGCCTGCTGAGATTTTCGCACTAGGTTGCTGATCACCGACACAGAGTGAGTGTAAAACCGATCCTGAGTGGTAAGAACATATTTTTGCTGTTTAATTATTATTTTGTGACTGGGAACGAGCTTAGCTGACCAGTACTGCTAGAAGGAAATACCTCTGTTTAGTTATTCTCCTAAATCGAGTAGTAGATTTTTGTTTGTGTTTTGTTTGCTTTATGTCTTAGGGGGAAAGAGTATTCTGGATGTTCAAATCCATTGGTTTTCTAAATAAGCATCCTGGAAAGGTATTGGAGCTATTCCTGCAGTCATTATCACAAAGAGAATATACATACAAAATAATTGTTACTGCATATTTTCTATGAAAAAAAAATGTGAAACCCTTCAAGTAACATATATCTTAAAATAGTAAAAACAGTTAAAGAAGGTTATGACATTTAACTGTTGGATTAACAATCAGAATTTTAATCTATTTAGAAATGTCTTAGGGGTTGCTTTTCCCCCTCTAAATCAAAATTAGAGATGACTTCACTGCAGGGGTCGTACAAGCGCAATAAGGCTGTCGGCAGTTGATATGATCCTGCAATCATTAACACAATGCATGCTGGCATATAGCAAGGAATAATAAGCAAATAATCTCAATGATAAAAGCAAAGATTTGAGCATTAAAAACTTTATCAGCAGCCTCAGCAGTAATTATGGAAAGGACCATTAATAAGCTATCGCTTCAGCGAGAATATCATTCATGAATTTTTAAATCATTATTTATCTTCTCGTTAAATATTAACAATGTATGTTTTATTCAATAACATAGAGCCTCACCTGCAATGGCTGGATTACAAATTCTATTATCTCCATTCAGCCATGGTGAATGTGTGCATGTATAGTGGGCCCTGAAAGTTTGTCTCTCAGAATTCTAGTGGATGCTGTATGTGTTAATATCTGCACTCTGATAGATGTTGTGTGTGCACATCTCTTTAGACAGCTGTTTGTGTCCATTCTGATGCATATTGTGTATTTTGGTGAAACTGTGTGTATGTACATGTGTATTGTGTGTGAGAGCATGTGAATGTGCACATGTGCTCTGGTAGAAATTGCATGTATGCAACTATATTCTGATAGAACTTTGTCTGTAACATTTTATGACAATATTTTGAGTGAAAATGCTAACGTAAGCTATGTATGTGTATCTGTCGTTGTGCGTGGAAACTATGTAAGTGTAGGTGTATACTGGTAGAAGTTGAATTTGTGTGTAATTGCATTCTGGTGGAAGCTGTGTATATATGTGTGCTATATGCATTTGTATATGTGTTCTGGTGATTATGTGAAAGCACATATACTGGTGGAATGTGTGTATGTGACTTTTATATGAATACAGTTCTATCTATCTATCTATCTATCTCTCTGTTTGGCTATACATCAATGCATCCATTTATTTCATGAAATGTAGTGTGAATTAACATAGAAACATAGAATGTGATGGTAGATAAGAACCATTCGGCCCATCTAGTCTGCCCAATTTTCTAAATACTCATTATTCCCTGGCATTATCTTATAGTTAGGATAGCCTTATGCCTATCCCACGCATGCTTAAACTCCTTTACTGTGTTAACCTCTACAACTTCAGCTGGAAGGCTATTCCATGCATCCACTACCCTCTCTGGAAAGTAATACTTCCGGATATTATTTTTAAACCTTTGCCCCTCTAATTTAAGACTATGTCCTCTTGTTGTGGTAGTTTTTCTTCGTTTAAATATAGTCTCCTCCTCTACTGTGTTGATTCCTTTTAATCAACACAGTGGATTACATTACCTCTGTTTGTGGTGTTGTGCCATTCTTTAGCTTCCTGGCATGTGTTCTTGCCCCTTACAGCACACAATATATATATATATATATATATATATATTTTCTGCATGAGGCAGTGGGAAATAAACTACCTTGCTAAAGCAGCTGCAAAATTAGACACATGTAGACATCTCAAGTAAAATGATGGAGAATGGTTCAGAAGGTGTGAATGACTTATGAAACTGCGCACACATTCATTTTCAGAATGGTGACCTTTAATGCTCCTGTTCCTATTCTCTTCTTCAACCAAAAGCTAAGACTTCTCAAATTAGCGAATATAACCCTCTCTGCTCTGTCCTCAAAATGTCACACTAAGCAGCTAAGCACTGAACCACAAGAGAGGTGCATGGTACTGTTTTATTTCATTAGGAATCAGAAACACGGATTTTCCCAAGGGAGTTTGGGATGGTGGCAGTTACTTGACCCTTCAAGTCCCAGAGAAGTGTGCAACAAATTGTAAAGGAAATGCGTTAATCAATCATCTGACTCTCACATTAAATGTGCTGGTATTTTGAAATCAAAAATATACTTTCTCGACATCTTCCATATGACCTGGATAATGTGAGCTTAGTTGTTTGACGCACAGTGGAAAAATGTTCAGTCTTGAAGTTATTTTTACATTTCTTATGAAAGCTTAGCCTTGACTTGTCTGCTGGAATTACTGCGTAAGCACTGTAACCGTATCTTCTCCATAGCTGTCCATTGCTTTATATTATAACTTGAGAAAATTGTTCAAAACGATATTAATAACATAATCTATAGCCATTATTGTGTGCCTTGTGTTCTTTACATAATATTGGGAGATTAGACAGCAGTGGATGCTTCATCACTTTTTGTTCTAGAATTCTTGTGCTGTTCAGTAGTTTTTAGTTTGCTAAGAATAATAAATATATATATATATATATATATATATATATATATATATATATATAGAAATACAAAAAATGAAGGCTTGCACTCACGGTCTGTTGTTTGAATTAAAACAATTCTTCTTCATTCAAATTCGCTTAAAACATGGTTGCTGTCATCTCATCAACGTTTCAGCCACATCAGTGGCTTTCATCAGGATCAACTCAGCATACCGTATGCTGAGTTGATCCTGATGAAAGCCACTGATGTGGCTGAAACGTTGATGAGATGACAGCAACCATGTTTTAAGCGAATTTGAATGAAGAAGAATTGTTTTAATTCAAACAACAGACCGTGAGTGCAAGCCTTCATTTTTTGTATTTCTACATATTCTTGGCTATGGCTGCAATGCACCCGGCATTTTTTGACATTTTGTGAGTGTGTGTGCTGGGTACTATTGGATATTATATATATATATATATATATATATATATACATATGTGTGTGTGTATGTGTGTCTTCCAAACAAACAGCACTCCGTTAAATTCATATATAACTGCTCATTTATTGTCAATACTTCAGTTTGACTAAGCTAACTTGGCATGATTGCTTTAAGCCATTGTTTTTAACCATTTTCTCAATAGGGATAATAGGGAAAGCTATTAGCAGTAGAAAGAGGTGCTCATGCCACTACTACTAAATACTAATGAAAGTATTTAGAAAATTGGACAGACTAGATGGGGTGAATGGTTTTTATCTGCCATCACATTCTATGTTTCTATATTTCTATCTTTCTTCAGGGGCACACGAAGAAAGTTAGCTTAGTCTAACTGAAACATTGACATTAAACAAGAAGTTATATATGAATGTAACAGTCCCTGGAGTGCCGTTTGTTTGGAAGGTGGATTAACTGCTAAACGTTGCACAGGGCAAGCTGTAAATTTAGAAAGTTAAGGCTTGTGCAGTAAACAAGGAGATTTATTAACTAGATAGTGGTCAGATTGGTGACTTGAAAAGTAAAATGTTAACTACTAGCTCAATAAATATATCTCTAGTATAGAATTGAAAGGTGACATAGAAAGAAAATAAAATCTGAATTATATTTAAAATCAGTAAGCAGATTACAAAAAACTAGATGTATTATCAACTATATATTTGTAGGGTCCCTTAGTGTGTACATAGAGGGAGCAGGTGGTTCAGGAAACTGACCATCACCCAGCATTCGCCATGTACAGAGGTATGCTGTGATGTCCCATTATTTGGTAGTCAATGCTCTTCCCTCCCATGTACAGTTAGGTTAATGGTTAAGATTAAGGATATAGGCAGTGGCAGTCATCAAAATTGATAGTTACAGAACTACTCGGCTTGATGTCTCACAATGGATGCCAGTTGAGTGCCCTTTAGACAGATGTGACAATTACTATATATATATATATAGTCTATATGCTAGCCTAAAACTGGGTCTACAGTCAACAATCTTCCCTCCTTTGTGTATGGATAAATATAAAAAAGGATTTTCTTCACCAGATGTTTTGAGCTACTTGTTCAATAACGCAGCAATCATTGATGTGCCCATACTAGTGGTCCCCTAGCTTACTTACAAATGTTCTGGGTCATTACTACTGGTAATATATTTGGATAATAATTTTTATGATGATGCATCTACTACTCCATGCATTTTTACTTCTTTAGATTCCTTATTCGTAAAATATGCAGAGCCAAAACATGTTCCTTCTTTTGCATTCCTCCTCTCATACACTCCACCTGTTGCACATTCATTGCTAAAGTTTTTTGTCTTTCTATGTGTGTATTTGTCATGGAGAATCACTCAGAAGGATTGGTGATCCAGTTTTAATCTTTACTTCTCCCCTATCTGCTTCTCAAGCAAACCTCACCCCAGCCCCCGCTGCCAGATGTCCAGGACAAAAAAAGAGGTCTTAAAAGAGGCTAAATTACTACTTTTGACATGTAATGTTGCCCAGTGATAAGCCTTAATATGATTTTTATTTCCACTGCAAGAACCATCCTGCCTCCAAGTCGAGCTTGTAGTAAGCCAAAACCAATTCTCATACAACTTTATTACTCATATTACTTTTTCAGACCATTAATAGACAATTAATACTGCTCCTCCTCCTAAAACACATTTAAATGTATCCAACAAAAATATGTAATGCGATGATAATCACAAATTATTTAAGGGAAGGAAATATGTGTAGGTGTATAAATAATAAGTATGATGATTAATTTCCATGGAGTAATTGGCTAAAAGGGAATAGGGGAAACATTATTGCTGTCATACTAGTACATACTAACATTTATAGTAACATCACTAGATGCCAAAATGCATTCAGTTGGAAAATTGTTAAATGGGTAATAGCATTTATAGATTCCCCTGCCATAGTGATGGCTAACTGATGACTTGTCAAGCATCATGGGTTCACTAGCATCTAAAGTGTTAAGGTTAAGAATCACTGTCTAATCACCTTAATCACAACCTAGATTATTCTCGAACCACAATAGATAGAAACAGCAAGTGTAATGCTCTGTTCAACCAGAGGAGGGAAAACCATACAGTTTGCAGTGAAGTTCCCAAGATTCTCAGCAACACCCATTATCAACTTGCCTTCTCTCAAAATATCAAAATAATATATCTTTGACTTGGAAAGACTTCAGAATTTTACCACAAGAATACAACATGATTTGAAACTGTAAACCAAAAATGTTACCTCAACACTGTTCCAAATATAAATGCACACTTGTAAATGAGAGATGTTTCACCACCACTATATGGTCATCAAGAAAAAGCTCACAAGCCCATGTCAGTATACAGTTAGATCAGAAATATTTGGACAGTGACACAATTTTCATTATTTTGGCTCTTTACACCACCACAATGGGTTTGAAATGAAACAACCATGATGCAATTGAAGTACAGACTTTCAGCTTTTATTCAAGGGGTTGAACAAAAATATTGCATGAAACGTTTCGGAATTGAAACCATTTTCATACATATTCCCCTTATTTGAGAAACTCAAATGTAATTGTAAAAATTTACACATTCATAATACAATTGAATTTTTTTTATATTTTGTTAAGAATCCTTTACAGGCAATGAGTGCTTGAAGTCTGGAACGCATGGATAGCACCAGACAGGAGGTTTCCTCCTCTGCGATGCTTTGCAAAGACTTTACTGCAGCTGTCTTCAGTTGTTGTTTGTTCGTGGATCTTTCTGCCTTATGTTTTGTCTTCAGCAAGTGAAATGCATGCGCAATCGGGTTGAGATCTGCTGATTGACCCGGCCATTGCAGAATATTCCACTTCTTAGCTTTAACCCCTTAAGGACACATGACATGTGTGACATGTCATGATTCCCTTTTATTCCAGAAGTTTGGTCCATAAGGGGTTAAAAACTCCTGTGTTGATTGCGCAGTATGTTTTGGGTCATTGTCCATCTGTAAAGTGAAGTGCCATCCAATCAACTTCACTGAATTTGGCTGAATGAGAGACAACAATATATCCCTATAAACTTCAGAAATCATCTGGCTGCTTCTGTCACATCATCAATAAACACCAGTGACCCAGTGCCATTGGAAGCCACATATGCCCATGCCATCACACTGCCTCCACCATGTTTTACAGATGATAAAGTATGCTTTGGACCATGAGCTGTTCTCCATACTGTTTTCTTCACATCATACTGGCACAGGTTATCTGTCTAAAGAATTCTGTTCCAGTGCTGGGCTGGCTTTTATAGATGTTTCTGGCAAAGTCTATTCTTGAGGCTTATGAATGGTTTAAACCTCCTGGGGAACCCCCAGTATTTGCTGTCACGATGTCTTCTCTTTATGGTAAACTTTGATAATGATATGCCTACCTCCTGGAGAGTGTTCCTCACTTGGTTGGATGTTGTGAAGGGGTTTTTCTTTATCGTGGAAAGGATCATATGATCATCCACCACGGTTGTTTTTCGTGGACGTCCACAGAGCTCACCAGCCACTCCTAATGTTCTTGCGATCCCTCAATAGATTTTTTTTTTGGGAGACTAATGATGGCCTGTTGTTCTTGCATTGAGAGCTACGTTGCCCACATGTTGTGGGTGTACTGCAACAGCTTCCAAATGCAAATCTCACACCTGGAATCGACTCCAGACCTTTTGCCTGCTTAATTAATGAAGAAATAACAAATTAATAGCCCACACCTATCCATGCAATTGTCTAATTGTCTAATCTTGTGTCAGTGTCAAAATATTTCCGGACCTCACTGTAGTATGTTTTGGTAAATTATACTTTTGTAGCATTATTTTGCAACAGAAAATCACAAAGATTTTGAAAATTATTTTTATATAAATGCAAATGAACCCATAAACTATTATGACTCATATATCCCTAAAAGTGTACCATTTATGATTCATCGCCATTAGTCAAGAAAATTAAGCACACTTTTTTTTACTAGAGTCCCACCTTATTAATGCATAAATATAAAGAGAAAGGGACCTCACCCATAAAATTCCCCAAATCTACAACAATTCAAATACTCCAACAAACGAGTGTAATTGTTCATTGTACCCATTGAGGTATTATATTGATCAATAATGCCTTCTTCAAGTCATGCCTCATTGGGCACACTAAACCATGACACAGCCTGGGAGCTGGACAATGTTGGACTTGGAGCAAGGATGGATGTATGTGGTCTAGGAAGAGGCTTCAGCTGGTTCACCTATCCTTTGTCTCATGACCTCATGAGTGATTTCTCAAGCTGTAACTTATCGAGTGTTATCTATTCATTTTTAAAGAAATCCAGTAAACCTGGCAGTGTTAAAACTGAACGAGCAGGGGCTTTTGGACAAATTGAAAAACAAATGGTGGTACGACAAGGGAGAATGCGGCAGCGGGGGAGGTGATTCCAAGGTCAGCCCCAGTAAGAATAAACTGGCGGGTAATGAAACAGCATGGATAGTAACCAGCAACTGCCCTGTACACCCCAAAAGTTCCAATTCTAAATTATCAGCCTCCCTTCATAAAGACACTACTAACCATAAATGAGTTATTTATCAACTTGACACAAGATTCAGTATACAATGACGATAGAAATATAGTGCACCAAACAATGACACAAACACAGATTCAGTATAAAAGCAATTAGCAGATAAATAGATAAAAGATATTAAAAATGCAAAGAAACTTTATTAGAAAGATCTAATCTGATTAAATATTTTATTGGGATTTTGTCACAAAAACATAAAAAGAAAATGGTGTCAAAGGAACAATAGAAAAATATCTCACAGACTTTTCATTATACATTATTTTAAAGAAAAACACTATAAAAAACATGAATACAAAGTCAGTAGAAGTCATCTTTTTTTTAAACTGAGTATAAATAAAAATGGCAGCACTCCCATGATAAACTGCACACTTCATTAGTCCCACTATTGACTTTGTAATTATTAATGAGGAATAAGTAAGAGAAAAGCCATTAACAATGAAGGGATGGCTATAAATATAAATTAAGTTTAAAACATGTATGGTGCATGAGACACCAAGTTCAATCAAGAGTAAAATGTCCAGTGGATGGGGACGGGTGTTGCTGGTTACTCAAAGTGATATAGTTAATACTCATCTGGCTTGGCTGGAAGAGAGGGGAGAAAGGGGCTATCAAGGATGGGGGATTGAGAGGGATAGGGTGGGGGAGCTTGATGGAGTATTGAAGCGTATCACTTTGTCATGGTACACGCATAAGACAATGAATGCCTCAATGAAATGTTGCTATGCTGCTGAATAACATAAAATAACATTGGTAATGTTATTTATGTTATATCCCCTGGTTTGAAGAGGTGCTGTAAACCTAGCGGTATTGAAACTCAGTGAGCAAGGCGTCTTAGACAAGCTGAAAAGCAAATGGTGGTACGATAAAGGGGAATGTGGAAGCAAAGACTCCGGAAGTAAGGTTAGTCACCCGACTCACAGAGTTCCCGCCTTGAAACACATGATGCTACAAGGGCCTTCTGATTGGTTAACAGAGTTTTCCTAAATCCTTTGCTGCAGTAGGGATTTACTGGGCATGTTATTTTTTTTTCATTTTTTTTTTTTATTGTTTTTATTTTTTTTTTGTATTTTTGTGTGTTGTTTTCACAGGAGTTACTTCTCCCTCCCTGCAGCAAGTGGATCAATTGTAGAACTTCTAGATGAGGATTAAGTTTCATTTTTATTTTAAGAAAACACTCTAATTTTCAAGAGAATGTCACCAGCTGAAAACAAGAGCATATTATTTATCCAAATTTGGCACAAATAGGGACCTACTAATGACAGTTTAGAAAGTCAAAATCACAAATTTCCCTTTCAGCACAATTCTTTCCTTATTACGAATTGTATAATTCTTTAAACTCATACCCACCTACTAAACAATAGTTTGCAGTGTATTAGTGGTGAAAGCCCATGACTTCACTAATGGACACATACATTATTAGTTAGAAATGCAAAACACAGTTCAAAACAGATATTAGCATTTTACTTTTTTATGTTCACATTGGAACCTTGGGATATCTTACATTTTATCACTTCTAAACATTACCATGTCAGATGAATAGTTTAGCTGATGCCTACCCTTATGGTGTAACATTAATTTCTTTCTTCATAGTTGTTTAGTTTTCATATCACACACTCTATAATGGAACAGCTGTAATGCAATCTGTTCATGTAGCATCCAATCCCTTTTACAATGTATTGCCAAGCATTAAATAGTCAACGAGTCATTCTTGCCTATTGAAAGATTGACATGCTGTTTATAAATTAACTCCATGGAATTGTGCAGCCAATTGTAGCCAGTTTCTTAAATTTAACAACTAGTTGCAGTAACAATCGGATATGGATATAGAACACACCTCCACCAAAAACATAAGTTTTAGAGTATGAACAAGTAGGTGGCTGCAAATAAACATCTGCCACATTCTAAAATGTAGAAGAAGAAATGTTACATAGGCTAATATTGTAAACCACTACAGAAACTGTTGGTGCTATTTAAATGGCGATAATAATCATATTAAACCTATAAACAAAGAAGTCTAACCAAAATTAGTCAGCTAATTTTGCTGACTTGAGAACTTTCTAGCATATATTGGGGGGTGGGGGGGATTTAATTTCAACAGAAATTGTCAGATTTGTTTTTCATTGTCAAAATTTTACAAGAAGTCATTGCAACTCAATGATTAGCCTTGTTGCCACCAAAGTTTCTGCTTAACTCTCTTAATAGTAAACCCAAGTACTGCTGATGTTTATCTCTAAAAGGCAGTGTTTACATTACAGCCTAGGGATGCTTCCACTGGCCTCTCCTCAGATGGCTACCAGAAGTGCTTCCTGGGTCAGTGCTGCACAATGCACAGGACTGCCATTTAGTGTCTTTGCCCTCTCCATAGAGACACTGAGCTTTCCTCATAGAGATGCATTGATTCAGAGGATGCTCATTGGCCAGGTCTGTGTTTGGCTTGTGCTGGCTCTGCCCCTGATCTGCCTCCTTCACTAGCTCAGCTAATCCAATGATTTCCTCTGTTAAAGCATTGTGATTGGCTCAGATCCACACTTCTGCCAAGCAGGCAGATCAGGGGCAGAGCCAGCAGCAGCAGACTGGAATAAAAGTAAGATGTTACTGTATTCAGTATACATGCATTCCTGAACCTATAATGTTCCTTTAAGATAGGAAGTAAGATGACATCACAGATGGCAAACCGTACAAAATTGGTTTCCTCTGCAAGTTTTCTAGGTATCGCAGGAGTAGCCATAAGAAAGGCAAAGAATTCCACCAAGGGCCCAAGGGCTGGACAGGGACCCTGGAATTCTGATCAATCTGGGCACCATTTACCATTCCTTTGCAAAGAGTGAAAGGGAGAGCCAAACTTGTAACACACCTAGGACCCTTGCCGATACTAGGTAGAAGAATTGGCTCACTTGGCTATTATTGCCTCGTAATCTGATATTATAGCTGTCTTTGAGGGATCTTAGGACCCCACTTTATTACTATTAGTAATAAACTATTAGTAATAGCGCTATCTTGTTAATTGTGATGTATACTAAATAACTAAATAGGTTATTAGATTTAACTACGGCACGTTTATTATTCTATTGACAATACAAAAACGTTAAGCAAGAGTTAGAACAAGTTATATAATTAGTAGATGCAATTTATCAAATGTATTTTACCACACAGAAGCCTATTAGAAGTGCATTAAATTGCCAAACCTAAATACTGAAGGTAGGATTTATTGCTTGTGATAAACCTGTATTCAGTGCAGATTATTTTAAAGGAGGATGATCAAGTGAAGAGTAGGAGAAAAGACAGCAAGCAAACTGCTTAAAAAGATCTAAAAATGCAAAATTAATCACATTAATCAGGAGGGGCCTGATGATAGGGAGCCATCTCTATCCTCACACCATATGCAGCATTGTAAGAGTTAAAAATGAATTAACTGGCCATCTACCACTAACCACTTGCCACCCAGTAATAAATACATTGATGTAATTGATTTATATTAAATTTATTAGGGGGTTATGGTGACCTCGTATTACTTGCAGGAGGACTTCGTCTTGAACCCCATATATAACTTTAATTGTGTTCCTCTTAAAGAGAATAAATAAATACATAGGAACATAAAAAAATGTTAAGGTTGATATTGTTCAGTATAATGTTACTGTTGAAGAGGACAGGGTCAGGATATAATAAATTATGAAATAGCAAATCATGCAGTAAAATTAGTTTAGGCCAACTGTACAACTTATTATAGAATTGAGCCCATAAAGTGAAGATAGTAAGTGTAGTTATAGGACATACAAAGACCAACAAATACATGCACCAGCCCTCAATAGGCAATGCATTATAAGCATGATCAAACCTCTTCCTTCCATTTCTTTCCCTTCCTATCAACAAGATATTTCCTTTGCAGAAACATCACAGCTGCAAACAAGAAACAAAAATAGGAACTTAATGTATTCTGGTTGATACTAATAAGATGCCACTGTATCGAATAATCACTGTAAAAACCATGTCAGGGTAATATGAAACAGATATATAGTAAACCAGTGATAGGCAGTCAAATACACTACATGCTGCTCATCATATTTCCCATGATGAACACCTAGTGAGTTGGCTGCCGAAGTAACCTACAAATGCTGTTTCAAACCTATGTTTATCAACACACTTCTCGCAATTGCTTTGCATATTTATCAAACAGATTAAATCTCAACACCTATCAGGTTGGAGGACTTTGGAATTTAATTGACCTCCTACCTAGCATTATGAGCGAATGATTTAAAAAGGATGTCAAAATGCATTGTAAAAAAAAACAAATAAAAGATATCTAGGGACTCCTTGTTTGGCAAGAGAGCCAATTTCCCTTTGCAGGCTGTATTTCACACTTGAACTGGATCTCTTTATCCACTTATTCGGAGGTATCATGTTGAAATTAACATGCTTCATCCACCCGTTTCATTTATTCTATTAATATATTTAAGCTTTGCCCACACCCAGTGCCAGAAAATATGTAAATGTGAACTATAGCTAGATCTAGAGTAGAACATATAACAAAAAACATAAACACTATAAAACCATTTGAATATGAAATATAAATATATGCTCCTGCTTCTCTTAGATCAAGAGGCCCATCAAGGCAGGTTTTCATAAAAATGATTTTTTTTTTCTTCTTGAGGTGTCAAGAAAATGGTAATAGGAGCGGGTGGGTTTTTCCTAAAAAATGTTTTGGGTGCATGCATGCAATTTCAGTTAATCGTAGAGAAATTGGTCTTGAAGGCTATGAAATGCTATGGTTGATCCAATGGGGTGCAAAGTATATTTAGAAATAGGGTGGAGTGTTAGGTGCAATTTGTTTATCATAGGGCAACAGTATATAGAATTCATTGTGTGTTGTGTCTGGCAGCTGTCAAACCTTTTTGAAGTGTGTACATATTTTCAAAATACCCAATATATCTCTATTATATTATAGATAATTTTTTATCATAAACTTAATATATTAAGTTTTCTTGACAAATTCATAGTGACCTAAATATAATGAATGTACATTTCTGCTTGAGACAACTCTCTTGACATATAGCCATTATGATATTTCTGAGTTATAGAATATATTGCGTGCTGATTTTATATCACCAGTAATAAAGAAGTTTTTATTTTATTTATTTTATATTCTCTATTCGCTTTGCTCAACAGATTTATAATACCTAGTGATTTACAAGCTTTAGTTTTGCTGACACATTTTTAACATTGTCATATGCCCTTTCAAAAGATGGATCAGTTTTTATCCGTAGAAAAGTCTGCCGTCATTTCACAGCTGAGCTAAACCTTGTTCGCCGGATTATCACTAAGAACAAGCATTTTTGGTGAAGACCGCTTCAAAAAGGTTTAACACCTTCATTACAAACTACAAATTTTAGTAGGGGTGAAGGTGTTCATTGACATCAGCCTGTGATATATCTTCATTGTGTTTTGTTCGAAAAAGTAAATTTTAGAAGATCAGGAAGCTTGGGAACTTTTCCAAATTACATATAAATTTCATAACATTTTTTTATCCTTCCTTTCTCTTCTCTTTCTCTTCTCTCTTTTTTTTTTTTTCGTTCCAGGATAAGACGAGTGCTTTGAGTCTGAGTAATGTGGCTGGAGTCTTCTACATATTGATCGGAGGTCTAGGCTTGGCCATGTTGGTTGCTCTTATCGAGTTTTGCTACAAATCCCGAAGTGAATCAAAAAAGATGAAGGTGGCATCAAATCTGAGGGCATTGTGTTACAATTAATGATATAGTTCTGCAAGGAATTTAACAATTTTCTGGAGTGATTGATTTACAGTTTTGCAATGGGGATATTCCACAGCAAACAATTGACCATTGGCAAGCAAATTAAAGAGAATAGAGAAATAGAGAAATAGATTAAATGGGGCCCTCTTTGAATGTGAATATTTAAAGGGAACCATCCCTTCATAATTTTATTTATTTCTTTAATTTTATTGAGTATACTTCTTTAACCCCTTAAGGACCAAACTTCTGGAATAAAAAGGAATCATGACATGTCACACATGTCATGTGTCCTTAAGGGGTTAAAAAATCAAATTACATAACATTACAAGAACATGCAAATCATTGCAGGCCTCATTCTGGCTTTACATACCACTCAAAATAGACTAAAGTCATTCTCCCCTTACCAGCTAGTTCCCTTCATGTGTGTACATTATTTAAACTACCTTCCCAGACCATCCCCTTCCTCCCACCTAGCAGAAAAAAGCCTTGTCACCATTAACGTTTGCATCCCTTTCCCTAATGCATTAGTCCATAGACTATTAATTGAACTTTATATCACTTCCTTTCTAACATCATAAATTGGTCTCATGAACACTACATTAAGGCTACCTTCCTTCTTCTTCCAGAGGGCTGAGCCACCAACATTTTCATTTCCAGTAGATCTGGGACTTTTTGAATTTTGAGATATACGTAATAGAAGAAAAGTGCCTTAGTAAGCAAAATATCCAAATTAAATTAGAGGTACCCTGCATCTTCTTGAAACTGATGTTCCAAAAAAGGTCTATTTTTCATATTTCCACCATATATTACATTCTCTCTACTATATGGTGGAAGTACATTTCACCACTTATCTTTCATCCGTCATTGGAATGTGTGCATCTGGAGCCCTGCAAAAGTCTACTATATCTTCTATAAGTTTGCTGATTGAGAAGACCCTGTTTTTTCTTCTTGCCACTTCAACAAATATATCTTCTGTCCATAATATTTGTAAGGTGTAATTTCATCATTCTGTGTTCAAGAAGTCAGACTAGAGTATCACTCTATTGTTACCTTCATGTATAAATGTTACCTCACCGGCTTTCTGCAGGGTGCATTCTTTCAAATCCAAAAAATGTAGCAGGTAGAAAGTGACAGCTCTAAGTGGTCTAGTGAGAGTAGTTTTTTTTTTTTTAGCTGAGTATCAGGTGCATGCTGCAGAAGTTCATTAAACATATTCATTAAAGTAGGTTTTATTTCATCTTGCAGTATATCTTCAGACAAACTGCTAATGTGGATATTACATCTTCTACCTCTATTATCAATGTTATCTAGATACTAACAAAGCTCTTTGCATCGTGAACTCCAACTGAAGTGCTGCAATATCACTTAGAGCTAACATTTGTTCATCTTCCAATGTATCAATCCCTCTGAGAATTTTTTAAATTATATAGCCCATCTTGCTGTGACCAGAGGGTCTCCTGGACCTTACTCATGCATTTCTTAAGATACATGAGTGGAGATGCGTCCAGTTACCTTTTTTTCCACCTACTACTACAAAATGCAGACCCTATTTTAACCTTTACCTCCTGCCACTCAATGTATCTGGCCTTTTTCAACACACATGTAATTAATGCTGTATGATCCAAGATACATCCGTCCCCACTACTGCTATAGATCTCTAGTCTTAAAAACTTCCAACAACAACATGTTGAAACTACAGAATTTCACCTCATTTAGCATGCTCTGTGTGCTCCACTTTTTCACTCCTCTCTCCCCTCTCCATCCAGATCATTCCCACAACCTGGACCAACATGTGGATGGATTAGTTCTCCCCAAAATGTTGCTTCTACTACTTCTAGCTTCTGCAACTGCTAATTTTATTTTGGTGCTCTGCAGCTTCAGTTACTACTAGCTTCAATATACAAAATGTCTCAGTTTGCAAATATTGTCTTGTATTTATGGGACTTGTAGCTGCTGTCAATAGCTTTAATTACGTTAAACTTGTTGGTGAACAAGTACAGCCATAATGTACAGTATATTTCATAGTATTCTGCAAAAAATATTCACCATTTGGTGTTTGCTCAGCAGTCACTGAATTCACTGAAGTTCTCCACAGCAACTATCCACCTGCGTTCGCTTCTTCCCAGCACTACTGGTACTACAGGGGCCTGGTAGTGCTGTTAAAGGGCCCATGTTCAGCAATACCCATCGGGTGGCCCTAAGTGCATGGGCCAACAGATGGACCCCTCAGCGTGTGGCCACCACACCAGCAGTAGCTCTGGTGCTGATCTTAAGTCCTAGACAAGCTGCCAATTTCTTAATGCACCCTCAGAACAGAGGGAAAGCTTAGTGGAGATTACCTGCAGATATCAAGATTACTAACGTTATCGGTTTTAAAAAAAACACTGTTTTATTATCTCTAGGCTGGACCTAAGTGTCTCTGTCAACATCTGTCAGTCTGCATGTAGAGAGCATAGAGAGATAAGAGAAACAATAACATATGTCTATTGGTCCACAAAGGATGCAATCTATACCTCCTTAGTTGTGCCATAACTGAACTGGATTGTAATCAGGGACACAGTTATACTTGAATCTTGATATCCTTTCATATTCTCAGCACACATACAGCACATTACTACAGACATTTTACCCAAATCATTTGTTACCCAACTTTACACCGATAACATTTTGTCTTTTTTTAAACTAACTACAATATAATCACATTGTATTTACTAAATGCCAATGCCCAGTTATACCCTACCAAGATACAACAGGATATATCCCCATTTAAAATTGAAAACAATATCACTTGTAGGCTACATTGTTACATGTATTGGTATTCTTGCATTGTAGATATAATTTAACTGCTAATAATTTGTATTGCAGCAGATCTTCACATTTAATAATTGTCTTTTGATCTTTTTTGAAATTGTTTAATAAATGTAGTGCTGTGAAATTTTGTATTGCAAAATGGACAGGGGCTGAACCCCCCTCTCCTTCTTAAAAGGGTTTCTGTTTAAT
Organism: Pelobates fuscus; assembly: GCF_036172605.1. Classification (NCBI taxonomy): domain Eukaryota; kingdom Metazoa; phylum Chordata; class Amphibia; order Anura; family Pelobatidae; genus Pelobates; species Pelobates fuscus. The sequence goes on along the minus strand of NC_086319.1, from coordinate 191,110,581 downwards.
TCCGCAGCAAACAGTCACAGAAACAGTCCGGATGGCAACATTACCCAGACCATCCACAGCAGGAGGCAGTGGCGAAAACGGCAGAGTGGTGAGCCATGACTTCCCAAAATCCATGCAGACAATTCCATGTATGAGCCACAGTGCAGGGATGGCACTGGGAGCAACTGGATTATAATACCAGCAGACTTCACACTGCTAAGTGAATCAATGAATATTCCCCCTTCCAGTGCCAAAAACTACAAATGACATTAACATATGGAACTTTGCAGCAACTCAAAGATCTATTTTTTGTCTTTTTTTTTCTTTTCTTTTCTCTTTTTTTTTTTTTTTTTTTTCATTTTTGCCTCCAGCGACAAAATTATATGTCAGTAATTGCAATAAAGAGCTGATATTGGGAAGAAAGGAGATCCTACCCTGTGGGCTGGACAATTGAATGTTAACAATAGACTCTGATCCCACAATTTTTCAGCTCATCAATTCTTAGTATATTCAATTGTTAGGGGTATATTTTTTGGAACACTTTTTTTTTTTTCTTTTACCGTTTTTCCTGTAATAACTATCAAATAAATGCGAGCATACGCACACAAACAAAAAACAAAGCTGAAGACATTTCTGACATCTAAATAATTCTAAACGACGACCTAGATTCATACAGGGATTTGTTCATCTTTCCAGTTTGGAGATACAAAATGAAAAACATGACATGGCAAATTATGAAAAAGGATGCATTTAACAAGACATAGGCAAGTAAGCAAAAAATATTTTAAAAATAAAGTAAAAAATACAAAACATTCACAGCTCATTGCTCATTACAATCATGTTCAAATGATGGACAGTAGATAAGGTGATATGAGAGATGATACAAGTAGGCCTGAATCTACCAAGTAGGAAAAAAGAGACTATGTTAAAAAAAATGTGAACAGATCAAATCAAAAGGTGAAGAACAAATATTAAACACCCAAAACGTTTTTTTTTTTTTTCTAAAGTTAAGAACATTGCTTAAAAGCCATGAGGGTGCTATTTTGGCTTTGAGTCACCTTAATAATGACGAACAACCTATGGGACTTACATCAAGATAAAAGCTGCTTGGGATTGCTTGATGAGGTAGATAAAAAAACATCTACATGTTTGGAAGTCTCTCCATTTTCTTAACTGCAGGACATTTGCCATTCTTTTGACATCTAGAACATGTTTGGAGCTAGCAAAGCTATAAAATGGATGCATTTGTTGGAAGAGAGAATACAAGTGCAGACTCCGTATGTTCACAGCAGCAAAGTCCACTATAAATATGGGAATATTACCTACATGAAGAAACTACATCAACATGCTGGACAGTTGCACATGGAACTACTACTGATACTTTACCACGTGTGCTGATGTGTGGACATAGTAATATGAGAATTTGGACCAGCATTTAATGTCTTTCTTTGTTCAATCCCAGATCGATCCATGTTTTATTTGTTTTCAAGTCAACCCTTCACAATGGAAGAACATTAATATCCCTGAAAAATGACCAGTTGGGACGTTAATGTTTTTTGATTTTTTTTTTTTAATTTTGTTTATGAGTATTTAAGTTCCTGTTCAAATATATGGGGCTTGTGATTAAGACAGATGTTTTGCTTGTTCTTTTCTTTTTTTTTCTTTTTCTTTTGAACCTCTGCAAACGTCTATGTAGCCAACTTGAAGTGGAAACAAATCCTTTCTATGAATTCCTCAATGATTTGGGGGAAATTTCCAGCCATTTTACTCAAGGAGACACAACTTGCTTCCTTGGGAACTGAACTTTAACATGTGATGTGTGAAAAAAAATCTGTCTTGAAAAAACAATATGGTTTTTATTTGTCAGTGACATTTAAATTGGCTACTGAGTGTGAGACAGGATAAAGCAAAACAGCACTGGAGATTTTGAGCGTTTACTTGTAATTTGTATTTTTACTACTCTTTCTTAAAAACAGCGGTGTGGAGGCAAGTTCGGGTTTTTACCCCAGACATGGACTCTGCATTTAACCCCTTCAGGCAATTCATTCCATTTTTCTTCTTTGATACCTGGATACTTTCTTCAAAAGGCTGTATTTGTTAAACTCTGATGTCAAAAAGTGCTAAGGAGAGAACACATTTGGTCAAACAGAAGCATATTTTAGTTTGTTTTACAGTTGTGTTGGTGGGGAGGTGGTAACTCTCTACAGCATCTATTTGCTTCTTGCGTATTTCCTTTGTTTTATTTTTTCTTTGAATTAATATAAAATGGACGTGTTCTCTTTCATTAACAAGGTGAATAGTAGCTTCTATATTCAACTATTTCTTACGCGATGGAGTTGAAATTCTGTGTTGGTATGTTTCTGGTTGCAAAACATGTGGGTTCTCTTGTTACTACATATGATGAACGACCCGTTTAGCAACAAATGGATTCAAAAGACAAAAAACACCCACAGTGGAGGAAAGTAGTTATAAGAGCTAGTACTCATTAGCAGGGAAATGCATATGGTCATGATGTAAAGCAACACTTTCACCAAAACAACTTTAAACAACAAATCTAAATAATGAATGACAAGGTTAGCCAACAGGCACTACTCCAATACGGTACTACAGCCTGTTACAAGAAAACATCCAGTATTAGTGTACAAGACAGTGATATAACTCACACATCAATGTGCACATATGAAAACATTTATAAAATTGCACCGTATAACATAAAGGAACATATGCTATAGTGATTGCAATAAGTAGCTATAAGAATATTGAATATAATGTAAAAGAGTACAAACGAAAATCCAGGGAAATAAAATTGGTATTGGACATAAAAATAGGTATATGAAAAGAAAAAAACTCAGGCCCTCACTGTGATTGTATCCAGGCAGATTTATTTGCAACGTTTCGACCTGTGAAGGTCTTTATCAGGCTTATCATGCTCGATAAAGACCTTCACAGGTTGAAACGTTGCAAATAAATCTGCCTGGATACAATCACAGTGAGTGCCTGAGTTTTTTTCTTTTCATGTATATTTCATGTGGTTTCTTGCTGACCCAAGGCTCAGTAGCACCTTGGATTGGTATATTGTGGCTGAGTGCGACCCTATCTTTTTTTCATAAAAATAGGTATAGTCTTAAAAAGGAATTGATGGCAGCCATGAAATGTAATTCACTTAACAAGACATTGGTAAAGTAACTATACTGAAAATATTTCAATAAGAAATCCTACATATGTGTCATAAAATAACAATATGTCAAATTAAATCAGACCATTTTAGAGATTATTTCAATACAGTATGTTGAATGAAAACACTTATTCCAGATTAGCCACAATTTTTTTTTACATTGCTTATTCACTAAATACTAAACAGTAGTATGCTACAAAAGCAAAATTGTGAGTATAGCTAAAGATTTTAGTTATAACTCGAGCTTTATTTTACTAAATTTCCAGTCACTACCATTCAGTATTTAGAGTATACACCCCATGCCATTGAGGATCTTTGGGAACACCATAGTTTGCAGCTGACAAGCATGATGTCAATAACAAGAGTTATGACATTACCTAAAAGGGGTGTTTGATCGTGGAAGGGCACAAACGTCTGAGAGCCAATCACAGCTTATTCACAACCAAGTGTCATTCATATAACATATCTATGCTGTAATTCCTGCTGGTGTGGAGAAGATCCATAAGAGTGCAGCTCTTTCTGTTTGATTGATTATATATGTTGTGAATACGTTAGAATAGATACATAGATACGTAGGTTCAAAGTCTTTCACATATCATGTCATTAATGTTTTTGATCCCCAAAGAAAGGCAAAGTACCCAATTCAAAGACAATTTCCAATTTTGCCATAAATTGGCCGCAAAAACGCCTTTATTCGTTGGGAAAATTGTATTGCATTTGTAAAACTTGATGCAATAACTGAAAACCATCCACAACCTACAGTGAGATTTCTAGAAAAGGTTGATTTTCATATTTACTATTATCTTTGTTTGGCACCACCATGTTCTGGGCATGGGATATTTAATAAGCACTTTACCACATTACATTTACAGATATAATAAGAGTGGATTAGCATGCTTATGAGCTTACTACATATGCTGTCAGTGTTATTGTATGAATGGACTTATCATAACTTGCTGGTGAATTTACATCCTTAAGAATTAATGGAAATAGCTGAACTGGAGTGAAAAATGGCTACAAAATGTCACATGAATTTGGACAATGTAAAAGTGTTTACAGCCTTCAGGTAGGTGATCATGAGAGAGAGATGCTATAAAGCAATCATTAAACAGAAGTGCACAATTAATTTAAATGGAAATGGTTTATTCTCTAATAAGGACTGTTCCCTGTACCTTCCCCTCAGTAAACACTATTGGGACTGTTCCCTGTACCTCATCCTTAGAAAAACACTACTGGGGCTGTTCCCTGTACCTCCTCCTCAGTAAACACTATTGGGACTGTTCCCTGTACCTCATCTTTTGTAAACACTACTGTGGCTGTTCCCTGTACCTTCTCCTCAGTAAACAGTACTGGGGCTGCTCTATGTACCTTCTCCTCAGTACAGGGACTGTTGGGACTGTTCCCTGTACCTCATCCTTAGTAAACACTGCTGGGGCTGTTCCCTGTACCTTATCCTCAGTAAACACTACTGGGGCTGCTCCATGTACCTTCTCCTCAGTACAGGGACTGCTGGGATTGTTCCCTGTACCTCATCCTTAGTAAACACTACTGGGGCTGTTCCCTGTACCTTCTCCTCAGTAAACACTGTTCCCTGTACCTCATCATTAGTAAAAACTGCTGAGGCTGTTTCCTGTACCTTCTCAGTAAACACTGCTGTCCCCTGTACCTCTTCCTCAGTAAACATTATTGGGACTGTTCCCTGTACCTTCTTCTCAGTAAACACTTTTGGGACTCTTCCCTGTACCTTCTTCTCAGTAAACATTATAGAAGTGTTAGAAGCGCAGCTAAGGTAAGTAAAAAACACATGTACCACTTTTGCCATACACATGAAATGTGTGTTTGGTAGAGTAAATGCCAATTTTTGTTTATTGTACAGTAATTCATTGTACATCATATTATTCTATTATATCTTAAAGCTTTTGCATTTCACTGTGAACTGTTATTGATCATACCAGTGTGTGTGTGAAAGAGTTGTGGTTTGCACACTATTCACACTATGTTTTACCATTCTATGTTTTAGTGAATGTTTTTGTTGTTCAGATGGTGATGGACTTGGTTCCCGGCATTGGCAGCCTGATGAATGTTTCATATTGGGCACTAGGCTAAACCACTGTAATTTAATCCTGCCCCTCTCTATAAAATTTGGCCTTAATCTTTTGTACTTTGTCCACCTAAAGAGATACTATTGGCACCAAAACAACTTCAGCTCTAAGGGACACTATATGTATCTAAACAATTTAGCTGAATGAAGCAGTTATAGTGTATAGATTATGCTCATGCAGTTTTACTGCTCAATTATTTTCCATTTAGAAGTTAATTTACTTTGGTCCTATTTATGCAGCCCTAGCCAAACCTTCCTTGGTTGTAACTCACACAGCCTACATTAAAAAAAATTAAATCAGACCTTAACTTACTTCAGAAGTTTTTATCTCCTTAATTTTAACTTATGTCTTACCAATAAAATGTTCAAGTACATTATATTTCTCAAGACACGTAGCCAGCTGAAGGCTGGCTAAGTTCATGGGAACTGTAGCTAGCAAGAACTTTAATGCTAAAGGTAAGACATTACTATTTGAGAACACTACTTAACAGTTTAGTTCAATTTCTATATTATATTTGCAGCATATCAGACGAAGTCTTACCTGACTGTTGTATAGTTCCTGCCTGGATAAGACCACAGTAGATAACTTTCAGCAGGTGGAAAAGGGAGGGACTTAAAGCACAGAGCCAGGGGAGCTTTTTAGAGACTGCAGGGAAGAAAGTGAAGCATGGAGCTGTAGGAAAGCTGACATACATTGTCTCTTCACCTTTCACACTGTTCAGCAGAAGTACCAGTCTTAAACAATACAGAAGACATGAAGTTAAAATGTAGGCTGTATTCGGAAAAGTTGAGTTCTGCCAACTGTATCCAGTGGTGCTAGCTGCCTATGACAGCCATTAAGCATGCCGTTTTTTCCAGGCAGCAAATTTACTGGCCAAAAAGGAGTCATTGGGAAGAACGGGTGGCTGTCAGACAGCCAATGAGGGTTAATCACATATTTGGGCAAACAACCATAAACATGGTTGTTGTTTTTTTTTTTTTTCCCTCTCACAGCAATATAGGGGGATAATAACGGGGGAGAGGAGGAAACGAAGTACTAATAATTAAAAGGACAAAAACAAACATTTGATTAAAGAGACACATCTCAAAGGTGTAAGTTTACACACAAAAAAAAGTTAAAAACTCCAACAGAAAACCAAAAACAATTGTACATTTTAATTAATTTATTTTTTATTGCAGCAAAAACCTGTGCACTGCTTCAGCTGCCCCTATGGGTGAGACTTTATTGGTGCCAGGATGATTGTATACAAAATCATATGCAATGTATCTATTTATTTATTTTACATTGCTTTAAATTACAATCTGTATTTAACCAAATACTGGCATACATGTCTATTCTAACAAGAGCTGGAAAACTACAGCACATGCCGGTTAACCTCCTTTCCACGTATTGTGCTAGAATAATCGCAAGCATGCATAAAGGTCACAAAATAAACATGGTTTGTTATTGACTTTGCTCTTTTAAAATGTATGAGGATGATGGAAATATAGGAAGATGGAGAATAAAAGGATGCCGATTAAAAGAGAAGAACTCTGGACATACAGGAATTGAGTCTGGAATAAAGGATAATTAAAAGAGAATTTTGGAAATACCTGTAAAAAAGCAACATTTTGAATGAGAGGTACAGTAATCTGAAAGCATTGAGCATGGAGGCTGGAAATGGGGGGCAATGTTGGAATTGTGCAGGGAAGCTAGACATTTGGATGAAGAGGCTAGAAATATATAGGGAAAGGATTGACAAATTCTGGGCCTGTGTGACAGGAAAATGGGGTAGCCATAAATATTAATGGGGCAGCAGGTGAGATTAGTGGGATAGGGGCTTTCGGTAAGTGTTGAAAAAATAAAAAACACCTGTGCTCATCTACATAGACTAATAACTGTTTAATAGTTTAATAATTTATATAGCCCAATAATGCAGTGAAAATCTTTTTACTGTTCAATATTTAGGCTAGCAATTTTTATAGAGAGTCAATAGTTATATACTCCTAATCATGATGTACTTTGTTCATCTATACTCACATTATAAACTCTGCAAAATGCAGCTTTACTAAGTAAACAGAACATTTATTCTAAAGCAGTTAATCTAAAAAAAAATGATTTCATTATCTTCAAACTCGAAGGCACATTTTTCAGTAAACAGTGAGTTGTGCTGTACTAGCGGCTAAGCTGAAGAATAACCTCCTACATATTGCAATGATTATATGCACACTGTCCGTCTGGATTAATATTCAGCAATAACTTTGAGTCAGGCTTTCTTGTAGACTTTACCATATTCTTCAAAGGTTTTCATGTGAAAGTACTTTTAATCTATTTACATACATGCATTTTTTTTACATGTATCTAGCCTTTTAATTTATCTACGTACCAGTAAATCTCTCTGTCACTACCTATCTCTTTATCAGATTTGTTTCCATATATTAACACCCTTCCTGGCTTTCCTGTTTCTCCAAGAGTAAGCTGCTTAATGTTAAAGAGCTTGCATATAGACACAGTTACTAGTAATCACATCATTAGGTCTTCATACAGGATTATTGGGATGCACACTACAGAGATCTGTGCAGGTCAATGCACAAAGCCCTAATACACCCTTGATGCTGATAGAATGAATTAATGGGTCCATCTAGTTTAATATCCTGGTGTAATACGCATGTTAGCTTTGTGTGTCAGGGGTCTGGCTCACCCAAGCATACTCTCATCCTAGTGAACAAGAACATGAATCTCCTTTCAATCCATGGAAAGCCAGAATACTACAGGATAGCTCATCTGACAAATGAAGCTACTCTAAAAATGTCCGCTTCTCACATGTGCCATATTCATTTCATTACAAGGGAAGCATAAAGATGTATTTTAATGGTATGTGATTATTATAATGTGTTCTAAAGAATGATACTGTAGATACACCTGAATGAAAAAGGTGCTTGCTCACGAGAGTTTGCAAAGGAGTATTTATACAAATGATATGTATCTACTATTTTGGTAGGAAAATAAACAGATACACATGGAACATCTACAAAAAAACTTGATCCTCTGAAAAAATTTAAGTAGTTATTACCATTGCAAATATGCTTGTGAGGGATGTGCATGGAAAAAAAGTTCAGTTTAGTTTAATTATTTAATTTTCACATTTCAGTTAGAATAAAGTTTAGAAAATATTGATATAGACGAAATAGACTTCATCCAAATTCGAAATTCGAAAAAGTAAAAAGCCCCCGTCGTCATACGCCCACCCAAAAACGAAAATGCAGAAAAACAAAGGGCGAAAATCTCTGGAACAGACACTAAAACACTACAAAATTTTCATGATAACAAATGCCCAAGGTGGCAACACTGAATATTGTACCGTCAACAGTTAAGGTGAAAAAACAACACCCTGTCAGCTTAATTTATGCTATCCGGTGCATCTGCTTGCCTTCATTGGCCAAGTGTCTGTGACAAAATCACATTCACTGGCTGTCCTCTTACATAAATCACAAGAATGAACACATTTTATTGGACAAATCTGAACAATCTATTGGACCTGATTGGGCAAGCAAGCATTAAATCACACAAAAGAACAGGCTGATACTAGTGACCATTATTCGATTCCTTTCCGTTCCCTCCTATTGTCCACTATTGTTTCGGTTCAATTTGTTACAGGTCGGTTTCATTTGGTTTTGTTGTTGTGGAGATTCGTAAATTCAGCATCAAAATTGGGCAAAATCCTTAACAAATTACACTTGTCTAATGTTTGTTATTTAATTACTGTTGCAAGAAAAAACTGCTGGGACACTACTTTAAGTTTTGCAGACCTTACCAGAATCTAGAATGCTTCATCTGGGGTTCACAAAAAAAGGGTTGGGGGCTGAAACCATTCAACCCATCAAAGTTCTTTTAAGCTCATGACAACACACACACACACACACACACAAAAGAGTCAACCCTGCCAGCATTTGAACCTGCAGTCTCTAAGAGTAGAACAGATTCTACTGATGATGCATTAGTCCACTGATCTAACTCACTGGTAGCAGTGACAACATATGTGCAATTTTTCCCTGTAATAAATAGGTAATAATGTTCAAAAATACACCTCCCTGCATAGAGAGAAGAGAGAGAGAGCGAGCGAGCGTGTGTGCGTGTGTGTGCGTGTGTGTGTGTTTTTGTTTTTTTATGGGACATGAATAAACTGGTCTGCCAAAGATAAGCGTGAAGCGTGTGTTCTATTTTTTTTCATTTTACAAAAATTCCAGATTTCAATAGAAATTAGCACTTTTAATAATTAACTTTGTTACACCCCCTGGCTTTAAGGCAGATTGGTATTTTTTGTTTAGCTTAGTGTAGATAAACTCAAGAAGCAGGCTGGTTCTAACGCTAGGCAAACTATACAGCCATCTTGGATGACTGACAGGAGGAGAGAGTACAACACCCCTCTCCTGCCAGTGATTTCATGTAGTGTGGCCTCGCGGGTAGATAATCTTCTGTATCCTCTACCTGTCTGACAGGAAGTGCTCAACTGAAAGCAACAAACAGCTTCCTGTCAAATCGGGTAGAGGATAGAGAGAGGAGTTGAGCAGGAAAGAAGGAAGAGAGAAATCCACACAAAAGGGCCTGGGGAAGGGGCAATGACACACACAGAGGGGCTGGTGAATGGGACAGTGACACACACAGAGAGGCTGGGGAAGGGGATTATGACACACACAGATGGGCTGGGGAAAGAGACACAGAAACATTTAGAAAGGTTGTAGAAGGGGACAGTGGCACACACAAACAGAGTGGTCTGGAAAGGGGACCATGTCAAACACAGAGGGGCTAAGGAAGGGGACATTAACACAAATAGAGGGGCTGGGGAAAGGCACACAGAGACAGTCATAGTAGTTGCAGAAGGGGATAGTGACACACAAAGAGGGGTTGGGGGAAGGGATAGTGACACAAACACACAAAGGGGTTGGGGAAGATGAAAATGAGGCATGCAAAGGGGTGGGGGAAGACACAAAAAGGGGCTGGAGAAGAGACACACAAAGGTGCCAGGGGGATAAAGAGACACACAAATAGGCTGAGGAAACAAAAAGAGGGCTGGTGGGGAAACACAAAAAGGGCCTGGGACACATATAGAGCCTGAAAGAGTCCCACAAAGGGGCTGCAGGGTCGAGACACTATTGGGGTGGGGAAGGGGAAAAAGAGACACAGGTAGGGGTTAATGGAGAAACAGAGACACAAAGGGGCTGGGGGAGAAAGAGACACACAACATTGTCAATTTTTGTTTTGATGTGCAAGTAGCTGGTTTTGCCTAGAGTGCAAAAGCGTCTTGCACTGACACTGGGCCTTTGCCCAGAGCACCTGCCTTGCTAATACTTCTCATTGAGTCTGTGATTTGGCAGCCACAGAAAGTCTGGGCTAGTTTAAAATAGGAAAGGCAGCAGACAAGATAACATTGTGTAAGCTGTTTTTAGATATAACTCCAATGAAAAAAATGCATAATTACATTTTTAAATTTCATCATGGGTACATCTACTAAATAGAAATTTTCATTGTATTAAAAAAAATAATATTATTTGGATATTGTTGTGTCCCTTTAACACTAACCCACAAAAATAGAATGTAATATAATATAAATATTTGTGTCACATATACTAGAGAAAAATAATGCCAGCAAGAGGTTCTGGAGACATTTATAAACCACTCGACTTTTGGCTGCATGCTGCATGGTTTTTATGTTCCTACTTTCCAGAACCCCTCAATTACATTTGTTTCAATAATACACACTTAACTGTTATCCATCTCTTTCTTTCTCTTGCTCTGTCCCTCTATCATATTACTTACATCATAACTGACAACCAAGATATTTTATAGATTCAAGAATAAGAATGTACCTCCTGGTTCACATATTGCTAAAGATACTGGTCTGTAACACATGTAGAGAAATACGCTAGTTTTTCAGTATGCTAGCCAAATAAATGTCAAGTCTCAGGAAGACTAGGGGGCAATCTGAGGAATGACCAGTAACCACTGATGAAGGTATTGTTCCCCGGGGAGGCCTGATCATGCTAATTACAGTGTTGGATACTTTCTCACTGTCACATAGAGGCAGGGAGTGAGTAAGGCAAAGTCTGTGACTCCCTGTAAACTATTACAAGTCATATTCATCAATATATGCCTGCCTAATGACACACCACACCACATGAGCAGATTGTCTCCCTCTGCAGAATTAAACTTTGATGCAAGAATACATCTGCTGTCATAGACCCATTCTGCATGACACCACAGACAAATCATGATTATTAGGGAGTTTAAAACCAATCACTGCAGTGATATGAACGATGTCAGGGCTAAACATGGTTAATATTAAGTAAAGAGAAACTCTTATTTTGTTGTTGTTTTTAAATAACAGACCTTATGTTGATGAATAACTTTGATATCACTCGGCTGCTTATACCTAATCATTTTGAGTAAAATCTGAGAGACTCTAGAATTACAGTATACACTGCAGTGATATTTGAAGCATCTGTTGCTAGGCAACCTCTCTGGACCACCAAATAGAAGGCATCAATGTTGCTGCTAGTTAAATGTCAAGGTCTAAGAACAGTGAATCCTAGTTTTCTAGTAGAAGACAGTTAATTAACCTCACATTTGCAAAAAGCACACATCTATGTAAAATAGGGTTGCTCTCGTTTAATATACTGAAGCAGTAATATTTTCCTGTGTCTTACCAAATGTTTACCTATGTTAGCTGCTGTCGCCACCATGTGCGTACATGCATGTGGTTTTAAAACGTTACTTAATTGACATTTGGATTGAACCACTGCTTTTTAATTATTTAAAACACTGAAGCACTTGGAATCATTCTCCTGAAACAGATATGACGAGGAAAGAAATAAGAAACAAATTTGCAAGAAATGCGTCGAAGGCTTGTCAGTATAAGAAGGTAATTTAACTACAATAGGTAGATCACCTAATTAGATTATTAAAACAAAACAATGATATCTGATAAATATAAACATGAAATTATTGTGAGTCATCATATGGCTATGTTTAAGATATTTCTAATTAAATATATAATTATTTTGTCACAAATTGTACTGTGCAGACTTTCACAGATCACATACCTTGTTTTTTGTAGATGGAAGATAGTAAAAATTAAGAATAATCATAGATAGTATACCTCCTAACTAGCACATGCACACTCATTGACCTATACCCTAAATTTTATATTCTACAATAATGTAGAATTCATTCTCCACTACGTTACAGGTCCATTTGGGTTCTTTTTTTGTTGTTGTTGTGGCTATTTTTAAATTAAGGATCCGAACTGGGCAAAATGCAATTCAGTCTAGAACAAATGGCACATCAAATATTTCTCATTTAATTACTGTTGCAAGAAATACCTACTGGAACACTACTTTAAGTATCCCATGATCAAAACTGCTCAGTTTTGCGGGCCATTTCCAAGAATGCAGAATGCTTTATCTTTGGTTCACAAAAACTAAGGGAAGTGTTCTAAAGCCATTGGGCCCATCGATGTTCTTTTAAGCTCTTGACAACACACACACACAAAAAAATTGTGTATTGCACCAATAGTGACATTATCTGTGCAATTTCCTCTGTAATGAATAGGTAATAATGTTCAGATTACCTCCCTGCAGTCTGGGGGCCCATTAGGGTATGTGTGTGTGTGTGTCAGTGAGTGTCTATGTGTGCGTGTGTGTGTTGTTATGGGACATGAATAAACTGGTCTGCCAAAGATAAGTGGAGCGTGCACTCCTGGTCTTGAGTGGCATCTGTCTTATTTTTAATGAAATGAGTGTGACCGGAACTATCTCCCACTATTTTTAAGCCGTAGGAGGACACGTATGTCCTACATCACCTTTTAGGAACACTACAGATGCCTAAAGCACTTTAGCTTGTTGAAGTGCATTATGTGTGAAGAGTATGTTCTACTTTTTTTCATTTTACAAAAAGTGCAGATTTCAATAGAAATTAGCACTTTTAATAATTACCCTTGTTGCATCCCCTGACTTTAGACAGACTGTTACTTCCTTGTTGTTTAACTTAGTGGAGTTTAATTCAAAAAGCAGGCATTTGCAGTGCCAGTGCTAATGCTAGGTATACTATGCAGCCGCCTAGGGTGTACCGGCCCTGGTGTGAGCAATGTCCAGGCTCTGGGTGACTGGCACGAGGAAAGTGCACAGCACACTACTGCCAGTGACTTCATGTAGTGTGACCACATGGGTAGATAATTATCTTGTCTGCTCACCCAGCCACTTCAGGGTTTTGTAACCTTTAAATCCCATACTACAACTACCACACTTCCCATTAGGTAGAGTAGGTACAGGCACATGTGTGTAGGGATGGCACAGGTGCCTACTCTGCCAATGGCTTCAGTGCCCTTGATATCTTGCCACCTGTGTGGATGCAGAACTATGTAAAAGCTGGGTTCAATTTGAGGTATCTTGATAAGTGCAGTGACAATAGACTTAACAAAGTGATCTCCAGCAAATATAAAGGAGAATGGAGAGGATTGGGTTACAATTGCCACCTCAATAAAGCATGGCAGGTACATATACACACTGCCACACACTGAATACACAAACTACTATCCATACTGTTATACACAGACTAGTACCCACACTATTTTAAAAACATACACAGACTAATACACTCACACTACTATAAACTATTATAACTCACTCACACTATATTATACACACAACTTGCCACATTATTACAAACACTGGTGCACATACACAGACATGCTGGTTAGCTCATTAAATGTGGACTATTCAGACATCCCTATTACAGCTCTCCCTGCATGATCCTAGTACCCTTTATTTGAGCACAAGCACATCTAATTATAGACTCATGCAAAAATTCCTGGAGACAATTTCCTGCTCTCACTAAAAGTTGGACACTAGCCCAGGACAGCGAGACAGAACCCTGAAATAGGGCTGTCCCACCAAAATCAAGACAGTTACCCGAACATACAATCTATACACACAAACACACATACGTACATATGCATTAACCCCTTAAGGACGGAGCCAAATGTACACGTTGTGAACGAAACAAAATGTAAACAAAACCTGGCATTTGCGCTATATGTCTGTCCAACCGTAATTCACCTCTTTCATATTAAATGCACCCCCCCTTATTATATATAATTTTATTCAGGGGAAACAGGGCTTTCATTTAATATCAAATATTTAGCTATGTCTCACGTGTAAAACAGTATCCCCTATGTACAGTTTTTATGGTGTTTTGGGAAGTTACAGGGTCAAATATAGCGTGTTACATTTGAAATTGAAATTCGCCAGATTGGTTACGTTGCCTTTGAGACTGTATAGTAGCCCAGGAAATACATTTACACCCATAATGGCATACCATTTGCAATAGTAGACAACCCAAGGTATTGCAAATGGGGTATGTCCAGTCTTTTTTAGTAGCCATTTGGTCACAAACACTGGCCAAAGTTAGTGTTAGTATTTGTTTGTGTGTGAAAAATGCAAAAAACACCAATTTTGGCCAGTGTTTGTGACTAGGTGGCTACTAAAAAAGACTGGACATACCCCATTTGCAATACCTTGGGTTGTCTACTATTGCAAATAGTTTCATAGGGGTAATTTTCATTCTTGGGCTACCATAGGGTCATAAAGGCAACGTAAGCAATCTGGCGAATTTGAATGTGAAAAAAATGAAACACAAGCCTTATATTTGACGCTGTAATTTTTGAAAACACCATAAAACCTGTACATGAAGGGTACTGTTGTACTCGGGAGACTTCGCTGAACACAAATATTTGTGTTTCAAAACAGTAAAAAGTATTGCAGCAATAATATTGTCCGTGTAAGTGCTGTTTGTGCGTGAAAATTGAAAAAAATGACACTTTTACTGGCGATATCATCGTTGTAATACATTTTACTGTTTTGAGTTCAGTGAAGTCTCCCGAGTAAAACAGTACCCCCCATGTACAGGTTTTATGGTGTCTTGGAAAATTATAGGGTTAAATATAGTGCTAGCAAATTAAATTCCCTATACTTTCGGCATGGGTTGTCAGGCAGGTCCCGCTAATTGTAATTAATGAGGATACCTAATTATGTAAAAATATTACATAAATATATATGTAGAATTAATATATAATTTTTTTAAAATATTTTTATTTATATATAGGTATATATATAGTGATATATACGTATATATTTATGTATATAGATATATATTATTTTTTTCTATGTGTATTTTGATATAAATATATATATATATTAATATCACAATACAGTTAGAATGAAATAAAACACATCTATATATTTATTTATATTTTTTTTTTATTTTTTTTTAATTTAATTTTTTTACGTATTTACATTTTTTTTATTATATATAAATATATATAACAATAATTATATATATATTTAATCAGTATCAGTCTACGTGTAATTTGATATTAATATATATATATATATATATATATATATAATTATATATATATATTAATATTAAAATACACATAGGCAGTGTATATGTGTGTGTGTGTGTATATATGTGTATATATATACTTAGATCATATATATATAATATATATATATATGATCTAAGTATATGGTTTTGTTTTTTTTACACTTATTTTAACTTTTTTTTATTTGATTTCAGCCAGCAGGGGGACTAACAGTCATTACAGTTAGTCCCCCTGCTGGCAATGCACCAGCCAGCTATCCCGGCCATGTGATTGTGAGGTCCTCGCTCTCACATAGCCCGGGGGTGCTGAAGAGGATGGAGGTGCCGCGGGGGGCTCCCTGGGAGTCCCCCCAACCGCGATCGCCGGCGTGGGATCGCCGGTGACCGGGTAAGTAACAAAAAAACGGAGGGCGTACAATTACGTCCTGCAGCGTTTAGAGCCGCTTTTAAAAGGGCATAATTGTACGCCCTCCGGTCTAAAGGGGTTAAAACATAAACATATGCATCCATTCACACAGACAAACACACACACACACATATTATAACTGTGTGTGCGTGTACGTGAGAATGTGTACATGTGTGAATACAACTTTTTTTCATATTGTTTTTACATTTGGGAGATTGTGGCAGTTGGAGGGAGTTTGAGAATTCCTACTTGTGATATAAATCTGGCCCATACTGGGTGCATCCCAGACTGTTCAAATGTGACTAGACAACATGGCAGATCATTTTACAGCTCCCCATGTAATATTAAAGGGACACTATAGGCACCCACACCACTTCAGCTAATGGAAGTGGTCTGGGTGCACTGTCCCTTTTGTACTTAGTGAAACTGCAACGCTTACATTGCAGCTCTAAGTCTGCCTCTAGTGGCTGCCTCCCAGACAATCACTGGAGGCGTTTCCTGCATCCAAACTGAACTTTTGTTCGGTAACTGACGCTAGACGTCTGCATGAGGACATCCAGCGTCAAATGTTTACCCATAGGAAAGCACTGATTAAATGCATTCCTATGGGGATGTCTACTGCGCACACAGCATTAACAGAAACAATAGCAATCCCACTCAGGTAACTCTGTGTCTGGGAGATGGTCTGTTTAAACACTGTTAGGTTAATGAACCTACAGATACATAGACACCTAACATGAAAAAGCATGAAAACACAGTGAAAACACTAGTCACCCACACATGTTTGGTATCCCCGAATCTCTCATCCCGAGTGCCCATCCTGCCAAAATAGTGCCCTGATCCCTTGTTCATAGCGGAAACACTACTCAAAATAAGTTTTGACTGGCTGCGGCTGAGAGTTATTCCGAGAAACAGTGTCACATTGCTGCCATCCTATGCTGATTTCTCAGAGGGGACACTGGGAGACATGGGGCACTGAGACATTGTGATACATAGGGGACACTGAGACATGGGGACACGAAAGGAGACATGGGGCACTGAAACACTGGGGACACAGACACTAGGGGACACTGGGAGACATGAGGACACTGGAATACTAGGAGACACTTGGATACTTAGGGACACTAAGACACTGGGAGGCAGGGAGACAATAGGAGCAATTCATCTATTATTCAGCAGAATCAAACTGTAAGTAGTTTTTTTGTATTGGTGATTTTAGATAATTTTGTTAATTAATTATGCAAATTAGTAAGGCCAGCATTTTTTTCCCAAAAAAGGTGGCAACCCTAACTATCCTTCACATACTTTTGCTTAAGTATGGAAACTTATGAAGGATGTATGGTAACAAAACTTGTGTGGACTGGCTGACAATGGAATTAGTTAAGATAAAGCTGACTTTGTGCATAATGCAAATGCTCTTGCTGCTTTACTCTCTCTAACACTGTGGCATGTCCCCTTTTTTCTACACTTACTATATACACATTTTATCTGTCCTAGACTATACACCAGGAACTTCTGCCTGCTAGTAAGAAGGTAAGGAGACAAGTGTACATGTCAGTGCTAGCGGACAGTCCTTAGAAAGTGTGGAGCAAACACATAATTAGATGCATTTATGCCAAGCTCTGGGTGCTGTCTTCATAGTATGCCCTTAGTTGGCCAGCCTGCATGATTGGCAGGCAGCCTGACATGCATTCATGCTAGGCTGACCTTCCAATTCTATTCTATACCCTCTATTTGGGCATGTTCATCCCTTTTGGCAGTTCTGATGACATGATTCGCCTCAGTGGCACACCCTTTTACCCCGCCCATTAACTTTCTGGTTTACTGGACAATGCTGTTTTAGCGGTATGGATTTACTTGAAAGATAAGAGCATAAATTAGAAAGAGATTAGCATAGGGTATGTGTTTTCTTATAGTTGCATACTAAAAGTTTCCCTCCAACACCATCTCCATCAGATACATGACGCTTGGGAGGTATGACTGTTTTAGTGTTTTTGGTTCGATAAGATTCTGTAATTAAGCCCATCATAATTGTCAGCACCAGGACCAATGAGCTCTTAATCTGGCCCTGTGGACAAGGAGCCATAGCAATGTGATTAACACTATTTTAGTACATTTACTGGTGTATCTTCACAATAATATAAAGTACTTCATCTTATGTTTTAAAGAGAAATAGATCAGACATTAAGAAAAGAAGAATCAATTCTGAAAGAGGAAGAGGAGAGGAAACAATAGGAGAAAGTTAAGTTTGAGGTCACAGAGCCATTTTAAGCACTTCTATCAATTCCCAGCTGCATTAATAACTGGGAAAATAGCAATCAAACTTTTTCTAAAATATCTAGTATATATATGGGAGAGGTATTAGCAGTAGAAAGAGGGAAGTGCTCATGCCATTGTACACTGGTGAGACCTCACTTGGAGTACTGTACACAGTACTGGAGACCATATCTTCAGAAGGATATTGATACATTAGAGAGAGTTCAAAGCAGGACTACTAAACTGGTTCATGGATTGCAGGATAAAACTTACCAGGAAAGGTTAAAGGATCTTAACATGTATAGCTTGGAGGAAAGACGAGACAGGGGGGATATGATAGAAACATTTAAATACATAAAGGGAATCAACACAGTAAAGGAGGAGACTATATTTAAAAGAAGAAATACTACCACAACAAGAGGACATAGTCTTAAATTAGAGGGACAAAGGTTTAAAAATAATATCAGGAAGTATTACTTTACTGAGAGGGTAGAGGATGCATGGAATAGCCTTCCAGCAGAAGTGGTAGAGGTTAACACAGTAAAGGAGTTTAAGCATGCGTGGGATAGGCATAAGGCTATCCTAACTATAAGATAAGGCCAGGGACTAATGAAAGTATTTAGAAAACTGGGCAGACTAGATGGGCCGAATGGTTCTTATCTGCCATCACATTCTATGTTTCTATGTTTCTATGTTTCTATATACTTTCAAACCTCATATATCCAAAAATTGACTTTTAGCAAGCTAGGCATTAAATGTTGCAGCTTATTTTTGCCAAAAGGTTATATACCAATTACGTATATCCTCCATCACCCTGTTATGAAGAAGTGACTTTTTCAGGTGATAAGTGATGGTAAGAAAAAAGCAATTAAAAATAAAGTCAGACAAACCATTACAATTTTTAAAAGTGGAGGTCTTTACTTTAGTGTAATTGCAAATATTGCCAAGGTGCCTGTAAATACAGTTAAGTACTTGAATCTGGCAGAAACTCTGACAGGAAGAGGTCCTTTCAGACCTAATGCCCTAATGCCAAAACAGAGTCAGAAGACGTTTCTAAAAAATCAACAATTTGATGATAGGCAGCTCACAGGACAGCAGCTTTAACTATGGCTTAAAACTTATCAAACTAAACAAGACTTTCGACTGTGAAGAAAAGACTTTGAGCAGCAGATTTGGCAGGCCAAGTGGTAGTAGGAAAGCTGTTGCTAAGATGGACAAATAAGAAAAAGCGATTTGTCTAAACCAGTGGAATATAGCTATTGCCCTTTGGAAAACTGGAAGAAGGTCTTACACATTTGAAGTCTTTGTTTTATCAGGATTGTACAGTGTTGAGTAGGGGAGAGGATTGTTCCCCATTGTAAAACATAGAGAAGGAAGTGCAATAGTCTGATGTATGTCTAGGTGGTCAGTGGTTTACATAGAATCCAAGTAAGGCATCATGGAGTATTTAAAGGAGCACTCCACTGCCCAAGTAAAAAAAAAAAAAAAATCACTGTTTAACAGATATACCCCAAGTGAAAACATACCTGCATTTAATTATGCATTTTTGTCAATGGGACAATAAAAATTGCTTGCAAAACCTGCAGTTTTTTGTCTGTTGCCCTTGCAATCTCTCCCCTTCTAACCCCACCCAGAAATTCTGTTACTGTCCAATCACAGACTGCTAAATACAGCTCAATGAGAAGTCTCTGCAAGGCAGGTACTCTGGCAATTGCTGATTCTTGAGTTTATCTCCATTGAGTTAACCAAACCAGGAAGCAACATGACCTGCTGTCTGATTGAAAGCCAAGTAGGTATAAACAGGTAAGTTTATAAAAGCACACATTTCTATTGAAATCTGCACTTTCTGTAAAATGAAATAAAGAGGACACACTCTTCACACAAAAAGCTTTTCAGGAAGGTTAAGTGCTTTATGGGTGTCCCTTTAAGCATACTTCCATTCTGCCTGCTATTCATTGTCACCGTACTGTGTAAACAATACAGGCACAGGTGCAGAGCAAAATACAAAACAGCACAATGGAATCTACAAAATAACCCTGATATATCTATATCAGGATATTTGTTCATGTTGCAATAGGAGCTTCCTGTGTATATAAAACACAAAGCATCTACTTTAAATGGACACTATAGGCACCCAGACCATTTCAGTTCATTGAAGTGGTCTGGGTGCAGTGTCCCAGGCCCCTTTACCTGCAATTGAAATTTAGCTTTTGATAAACTGCAATAATTACCTTGCAAGGTTAATTCCACCTCTATGGGTAGTTAGGCAACTTTTGGTTGCCTAACTGATGCCAGAGACATCCAGCATCCACCAAAACACCATAGGGGCATGCACATTAGGTCCCCCCCTTTGACTGATGTCAGCAGAGAATGCTCAAGAGAGGGGGGCACTATAGGTAACTATAGTGCTAGTAAAACAACTTTGTTTTCCTATTTATATTATAGTTTCTCTTTCATTATGTTATGCCAGAATTATTCCCACATACAATCAAAGTGCGTATATTTTGCGGGCATTTAGGCAAATGCAAAGAATAAAATGAGTTACCCGCGCACAAGCCCAAAACCCTATGGATATTTAAATTAATGGAGGTTATTTAGTGACTCCAATGGCTATTAGATGTAAGCCCACCTGGCACGTCAAGGCAAACCTCTTAGGTCAGTCCTACACTAACAATTCACCTTGATTTAGGCATATGCGTTTATAAAAAATATATCTTAGTAAAGTATTTGACCATTTTCATGTACGCTTTGTTTCCCACGTACCATGTACATTATATTTGTATGCTACTTTTTTTTGTTTTTACTGCAGATACTATTATCACTTCTATTAATGGCCCTATACTTGTGTGTCTCACACATTTTCTTAATATTGTAATATAAAGGCAATGTTTCAGGACTGCCCTATTTTTATATACTAGCTCTGCAATCCAAGTTTTAAATACATGTTACTCTTATTTTTAGGTTTTCAAAAGGATCTTGGCAGTAAAGAAGTTAAACAGAAAATTAGCTATTCTTTTATTCCTCGCTCTCCACAACAGTAAACAATACCAGCATTTAGTTGTTCAATTTAATGTACTTTTTGCCAGGTAAAAATAAAACGTGCCAACAGTTTCTTTTTGTGAAAAAAACAAAAACAAAAAAAACCTAGCAAATTTCAGACCTGCTGTGGTCTGAATGCAGAGAGCAGCAAACCATAGCTGACAAGCATGGTCGCTGCCAAACGTACGTCCCCAATGCCGGCAACAGTCACAAACCATATGCAGAGATAAAAATCAGGAGGCCTCTGCAGAACAGAAGCATTGGAACAGACCATTATCCTGCACAGGTTTATAGGAAGAAATACTGAATAAACTCTGCTGGCTTCACTGCATGCCAGCTGTGGAGGGGCAATTCATTATTCTGATAACAATTGTGCTGTCAGTCAGTCCCATGCAATTAATAAGAAGTAAGGAGGCTGTTCGATGTGCATAGCACTTCTCTTTAGAAAGATATATTTGAATCTAAAGTCACATTAAATGCAAACCATTTGCAAAAAAAAAAATAAACATTCACATAAAACAAAAAGAATTGTAACTTTTTAGTGTTAAAGTGGACCACAAATCCAACAAAAGAGATTTAGAGATACATCTTCTAAATATTATATCTTCTTTAAAGGACCACTATAGGCACCCAGACCACTTCAGTTTAACCCCGCAGAGAAACATCAGAGAAACTGTGTCAGAGAAACTGCTATGTTTACATTGCAGGGTTAATCCAGCCTTTAGTGTCTGTCTCCCTGACAGCCACTAGAGGCCGCTTCCGCGATCCTCAATGCAAAAATCTAATTGAACTCACGTTGGACGTCCATAGGAAAGCATTGAGTAATGCTTTCCTATGGGTTGTTTGAATGTGCGCACAGCTCTGGCCGCACATGCGCATTCAGAGCTGACGTCGGCAGAGGGAGAAGTGGTCACCAGCGCCGAGGGAGCCCGACGCTGGATTAAGGTAAGTGGCTGAAGGCCCCCTTCAACACAGCGGGAGGGGAGCTCCAAGGGAGGGGGTACCTAATAACCCTATAGTGCCAGGAAACAAGTTTGTTTTCCTGGCACTATAGTGCTCCTTTAAGTATACCATTTATTATCAGGTTAGCACATCACAGACCCACAAACAGGCAAAGAAATTAGTGAAATCAAATGATTGATTGACGTACTATATTTTCACCTCCACATGACTTTAGCATGTGTTAGTGGGTCTATTAGCCAATTTGGTATTTCCACAGTGTTCTGCTTAGTGATCAGACCATACGTTTATCTACATGTAAGTCAGGCAATTTGTCAGACATACAGTGTTTGCATGGCTCCATCCAAAATGGGACAAAATCATCCAGCTGCGTATGGGGTCATTCAGACTTCAAAATCTGAAGATTGTTCATGATATTTAACAATGTCCAGATATTTCAAGTCATGTCCCAAAATGTCCTGAATTTAGTCTGTATTTCAGCCAGACTGAATACTACAGCTGAAATCTGTAATGTATGCTTCAAATCCAGACCTGGATGCTTCAAATCCAGACCTAGATTTAAAAGAAAAATTAATCTATTTGCCCACTAGATGCTAGCAAATTCTTAAAAAAAAAAAAAGCCCCAAGCCACCTAAATTGTGTGGGGGTGGGGCAGAGACGATGTGCTCCCCTCTGAATATTATAATTAGGTCCCTAATATATTATAATTAGGTCCCTAACATTAATAATATGGCCCCCATAAATATTATAAAATCCCTAACCTACGGATCAGGTCAACTAGCCCAAACCCAATGCTCAGGTTCCCCCCATTGGCATATGGACACTATAGGGTTAGGAATAAATTTTTCTATTCCTAGCACTAAAGTTTTCCTTTAAAGGCAAAGTTTTTATTTAGCCACAGAACTGCAGCATGATGACTGTCTTTTGTTAATTGTATCACTCTGGACCAGAGCCGACGCTTCCGTTAGGCAGTGGCCCAGGACGCTCTGTGAGAGGAGGCACCTGCAGGGGCCATAATGCAGTCTGAATAATCTGTCAGAATAAGCTGGCCGTGTTCAGTCATGGAGACCCCGCCTCCCCTGTGATACAACTGCCGGCGCCCTCCCCTCACTGCCCTCCTTGTTGTAATTAGACTAGATACAATTATTTCAGCAGAACATAGGGGTTATGATTTCCTCTCTCCACCCACAAAGCCGTAAGCCACCCCTCCTATATCTAACCCCGCCTTTTCCTGCCCCAAGCATTTAACTCCACCCCCAGCCTGTCTCAGCCCCCTCCTCCCAAGTCCTACCTCCAAAAAACAAGTCTTTTGAAGAGGAGAGCAGTGGGAGGGTGCAGCTTCCATGTACTGCTACCTCCTGTCCTGTGCCTGCTTGGAGTGACCATGGGAAGACTGGAAGCATGACAACAGAGCAGGTAACATTGACTTCCAGTTCCCCCAGCCCCCACCTGAGTAAGTGAAGGGAGGAGGACAGCTTGCTGTGTGTGTATTAGGCAGTATGTGTGTGTGTGTGTGTATTAGGCAGTGTCTGTGTGTGTGTGTGTGTGTGTGTGTGTGTATTTGACAGTGTGTGTGTTTATTAGGCAGTGACTGTCTCTCTGTTAGAGTGTGTGTGCGTGTGTGTATTAGGCAGTGTGTGAATATGAGGTCGTTTGTGTATGTATTAGGCTGTGTGTGTATATATGTATTATAAAAGTTTGAGTATGAGGCCGTTTTTATGTTTTGGTGTATGTATGTATGTATTCGGCAGTTTATGTGTGTGTGTGTATTAGGCAGTTTGTGTGCATGTATGTATAATGCATTGTTTGTGTATGTAATTGGCAGTGTATGTATTAGGTAGTGTGTGTGTGTGTGTGTGTGTGTGTGTTTATATGTATTAGGAAGTTTGTTTGTGGGTTTGTGTATGTATAAGGTAGTTTGCTAAGAGAGAGAAATACTCCACAAACACAAAGTATTTCAAATTTCTGAAGTGCTTTATGTGTCTGCAGTTTGTCATTTTTGACAGTTTATAAAAGGGCTAATTTTAATGGAATTTTGACCTTTTATAATTGGGGGTCCCACAGCTAAGAAGGTTTTCTCCCACTTTCTTTAGCTCCACAGAGCTAACAGAAGAGGCAGATGTGCTGTACTAGCATGCACCTGCCTTCTCCCTTTCTCAATGAGCTAAACCAACGCTCAATGGGAAACATAGCAAAGCTGTGATTGAGTGTGCATGCACACAACTGTGGCTCCAAAACAGAGACTTTTTAATGAGAAGCCTCTGATTCGAGGGCTTGCAAAAAAAAGCATATTTTCTTTGGGGGTGTATCTGCTAATTCTTTAAAGAAATCTGTGAATTGTTGAAAATAAATTTGTGACACAATGGAACTATCTCATGAGGGGGTGGCAAAATGGATCTTAGGGCAGCAGGACTCCTTGCACCGGCCCTGCTCTGGACACTCCAGGGCAGAGGCGGCTCTAGACTTTATGAGGCCTTAGGCGAAACTCAAACATGAGTTGCAGAGCATGTAATCTCGCGAGACCATCAGAGCATTGCCGTGGTAACCCGCGGCAACGCTCTGATTGGCCGGTTTTTGCGAGACACATGGTCTGCAGCTCTGCTCACTGTGGAGCTGCAGACCGGTGTCTGCGGTGGCTGGCCGGGCAGCCAGGAGGGGCCTCGCACCCGGAGGCATACCGGGCAAGCCGTCGGGTCCCCTCCTGGTGTCAGGTCCTCGGTCACTGACCAAGGACCTGACACAGTCTGCCCACAGGCGGTTTAGGCGGCCGCGAGGCCCTAGCCAGTGCGAGGCCTTAGGCGGCCGCCTAAACCGCCTAATTAGAGAGCCGCCTCTGCTCCAGGGTGCTGGAATTGCTGTATCTGGCAAAGACAATCATATCATAGTCATAGTCATGCATCTTGCCCATCGTAATGTGCGGGAGACAAACAGTTCTCTTGACCATGTCTCTCTGCTTTAACTAGTGGGTTGTTGACATATGATTCTGCTAGCCTATTTGTGGAAACCAGCAGACCTCACAAAGTGAGGAATGAATACAGATGATTGATTTTCCAGGCACATTTAGTGGAAGGCTGCACGTGATGTACTAAAGATGACATAGAAACATAGCAAGATAGGCAGATAAGAACCGTTTGGCCCATCTAGTCTGCCCAATTTTCTAAATACTTTTAATTAGTCCCTGGCCTTATTTTAAGTCTAGGTTAGCCATATGCCTATCCCACGCATGCTTAAACTCCCTCACTGTGGTAAGACATTTAGCACATTGCTAAAGAGCACACATAAAACATTTTTTTATGTTTACAAATTAAGCATTGTTTCTAGCCTTGGCATAAATTAATGAAAAATATACAGGGTCAAACCACGAAAGCAGGGTATAAAATGTGTAGAAATGTTCCAGCAGGTTTTTAAGTGTATATCTGACATTATGTTCATTCCTGCAAGGACAGTACTTTTCAGGGCTCATACTTAGTATGTTGCATAGAGATACATTAAGTTAATTGCTTAATCACAAGGTAATTACAGAAATCACTGTGGCATACAGTAATAGACCTGGTAAAAGACCTTGTGGTAGATCATTAGCAGGTGCCCTGCTTCCTCTTCAAGTCAACACACTCCCCTAGGAATAGCGTGATCCATACATCAAATGGTATATATCCCCCTGCTCTCCTACACATGTGACTTCAAGAGCTAAGTATGTAATTCGCTGTGCTCTCAGTCATCATTATCTAAATAGGGAGAAGAACACTAGAGTGTTAGGAGTACATTTTTGTATTACTAACAGTGTGGTGTTCCTTTAACCCCCTTCACATCTGAGTGCTTTTTGTCAAAATTAATTTTAAGTAACAAAATGTAATATTTCTTTGGAGCATTTGATGAATAGCTAGCGCATAGGTATAAGGAAATAAGCGATTCGATATTAAGGAATATCTAAAAATCATAATAATAATTTATATAGTTCATCCTTTCCAGAATTGTTGTGGAGTTAAAATCCCTAAAGATGTTATGTTATGTTATGAAAAATTATAGCAAAATACACACTTACATAGGTTTGATTGTAAACAGGCAAGTGATCAATTACTATGTGCTGTATTTTGGCTCGTAAGGAATTCAAACAACGTTTAGGTTGTGTTTCCTCTCTTCTTGTGCAGATTAAAAGAATTGCCCTTCCTTTTTTCCAATTGCTTTTGAGTGTGCCCTCTCAGTTCACTATTTGGAACAGTATTCATAGTGCAATCAAACCTTTGGAAGTTCCATCCACCTGGTACTAAAGCCACTTTTTCATCATCAAAGAAGCTCAGAGTCACCCAGAGTGTCCCTTACGCTCTGCCTCCAGTTTGTAACATTTCACAAGCTCTGTGGGGGGAATATCAAGAAAAGACACTGTGAACAGCATCACTGTAGCGCAGTAGAAGGGTTAACTGCAATATCTCCTCTGGTAGTATTAATCGGAATTCAAGAGAAGCGTAGCGCGGCAATTCCCATCCCATTCCCCAACAACTGGACAATACACAGCTTTGGGAGTCAGCTGTTTTTTATTGAGCCACAGCTGGCTTTTATACAATTCCCCATGCAAGTGGTTTCTTTAATGACATTCCATGGGCTTGTTAGGGACAGGGAACAAAGACACATTTCCTATGATCCTTTTCTGTACTTGGATGATAATTGCATAAGCACAGTTATTTAATTGGATTATCTCCCAAGTACAGAAAATTTAACAATATTTTAAAACATCATAACTCCCATAATATAAATCTGTACTCCTCGAAATACACTTCACTGAATAGCAGGGATCTGAGTTCCCAATCTGTTGAAATGCCGCTCAGATCCGTTCGGTAGAACAGGAACGCCATTTGAGTGAAGTTTAGACTGGTCAGCCACGAGGCGAATCCACAAAACAGTTCCATGCGGTTGAATGCTTTGACCAGTCTTCTTTCGGGAGTTCTCACAATTAAAATAATGAATATAAGTGTTCATGAACTGGGTAGTCGTGTGCCTGAGGTTCGTTCGTTCAATTCAGTCTTATGCCGCTTTTCTAGACAAAAGGGAACAAACGCACGAACAAGATGGAAGTTCAGCAGTGTTCGTGAGGTCGAGTGTCCGATTATAGTTCCACACACTTGACGACCTAACACCGCTGGGTGTTCATGCGCAAAGATGGCCGCCGCCACGTTTTCGGTTATACGAACGGCGGCCACCGATCTGACCATTTGGAACCTTGCGGTTTTAAGGTGTTACAATACTCAATTGGAGGCACACAACTCCTCTGGGTGGTCTCCCTGTTCGGTGGTTGGCTCGACTGATGAACAACCTGTCCATTTTCCGTTCGGTAACTTTTAATAGACGAACCACTCAGTCTCCAATACACATAAGTAGCTAGTTTTGCCACAATCACTCTTAAGTTAAATCCATATTTGCATACCCATTTAGTGTGCACATAGTTTGCCCTTGTGTTCTTTCCATCCCAGGCTATTATTTAAATGGGGCTGAACTTTTCAAGTATGTTTGTTACAGGAATATGGTCTGAATGCACAGCCAAAATACTAGAATGGTTTAAAACCATAAAACTGGATCTTTTAAAATGGCCCAGTCAAGGTCCCAATCTAAACGCTATTCATTTCACAATCCGTAGAAAGATTTGAAAACAGTCTTCTTTGAACACGAAAGAGCTGAAGGAATTATGCCAATAAGAATTGTTAAACATCATTAAAATTGCAGGATGTGTGCTTGGTATGTTTTGTAAATCATGTTGTAAATCCAGATTTTAACACTAAAAAAATGCTCTTTTCTACTATTTGCACTTTCTTGCCTTGTGTTATGGAGTGTTTCTTTTCTTTTTATAACCTTTTCTGTATTTGTTGGTAGTGATGTCGCGAACATAAAATTTTCGGTTCGCGAACGGCGAACGCGAACTTCC
This sequence comes from Pelobates fuscus, assembly GCF_036172605.1. Lineage (NCBI taxonomy): Eukaryota > Metazoa > Chordata > Amphibia > Anura > Pelobatidae > Pelobates > Pelobates fuscus. The sequence goes on along the minus strand of NC_086319.1, from coordinate 191,082,331 downwards.
GCAAATGTTCGCGAACGGGCGAACCGCCATAGACTTCAATAGGCAGGCAAATTTTAAAACCCACAGGGACTCTTTCTGGCCACGGGGGGACCTACTAAATAACAATAAGGGGGTGGACCTACTGTCCTCCCCCCTGGCCCCCACCTCTGAATGGTGGGGGCCCTAAATAAAGATAGGGGGGGGACCTACCTGAGCGGTGGGTGGGGGCCCTAAAAAAACAATAAGGGGGGTCCTACTGTCCCCCCCGGCCTCCACCCCTGAGCGGTGGGTGGGGGCCCTTAATAAAGAGAGGGGGGGACCTACTGTCCTCCCCCCAGCCCCCACCCCTGAGCAGTGGGTGGGGGCCCTAGATAATAATAGTGTGGGGGGGACCTACCGTCCTCCCCCCAGCCCCCACCCCTGAGTGGTGGGTGGGGGCCATAAAAAAACTAAGGGGGGACCTACTGTCCCCCCTGGCCCCCACCCCTGAGCGGTGGGTGGGGGCCCTAAATAAAGAGGGGGGGACCTACTGCCCAAGCCCCTAGTCACCCCCCCACCCAAATCAAGCTATCCCCTACCTACCCCCCTCACCCTAAAAATAGTGAGGGGGGAATAAAATAACTAACCTGTAAAAAAAATTACGTCTTCTTTTTTCTAAAATCTTAATTTTTCAGCCCCAAAAAAGGCCAAATAAAAAGCCATCATACCCGACGAACTTAAAATAAAATAAAAAGACGAAAAAGAAAAAACCCGAGCGCAAAAAAATAATCCATCTTCACCCATGGAGGGTGTGGCGAAACCAACCTCGCCACTGGGCCCTGGAGAAGCCTGTTTGCTAGCCTCCTACCTGCTGACTATGGCCCCTGGGTTATTTGGGGCATATTGTACTGTATATTGCTGCTACTGGCCCTTTTAACAGCATCTATGGACATATTGGGACTTTTGGGACTACTGTCCCTTTAAGACTGTGATACATACTCTAGTGTACTGCCTGTAATATTATATGTGTATTAAGTTTAACCTGGGATATGTATGCAGCATTCATCTGATTGTTCGGTAGAATCACTCCATTTATTATATTGAGTGAAACTACCGAACAACCAGACCACCCAGGAATAAGTGTGCCTCCAATTACAGTTTGCAACAATGTTGCAAACGGGTAATTGGCAATCAGTGTAATGTATTCTTTGTCCTCTGGGTGGCCGCCATTCGGAAAACAAACACGTGGCGGCGGCCATCTTAAACTACCGAACAGCGGTGTTTTGCCGTCGAGTGTCTGGAACTAAAATCGGACACTTGACTAGGCAAACACCGCTGAGACCTCCATACTTCCAGAAATTCGTATAGAAACTACCGAATGACCCGCCGTTCGGTAGAAAGAACCCCATAAACAAGGGAATTCATTCAAACCCTCTCCAGGCTCTATAACACAGGCAATTCGCCTGTTTTCATTCCCTTGTTTGTGACCGACCGCAGGGCCAAAATGCATGGAACTGTTTTCGGATACTTTACCCATGCGGTCGGTCAAATCTTTAGAACCCCATATCTCACGAACCATTCATCCGAATTACTTGAATTTTGTATATGTTGTCCCCCTGAATAAGGGCTATCCAGCGATGCTGGATTTAAAGGTGTACCCCCGGGTTTTGGGGTACATCCAGAACTTGGCTGAAAAAGTGTACCGGATAATTGAGTTTAATGTTATCTGAGGGGAGGGGATGTGTGGGCTGAACCATGTATGTGATTGGTTATTTTATGCCTCCCCCTGGGTGTGGCCTGTATGTGGATTAGTGTAATAAAAGCCAGGCTGGATGAGCCAGTCCAGAGTTCCTGTTTTACCCTCAAAGTGATGTGTCGTCTCATTATTGGGGGAAGGATTTATTGCATGCTGTTCCAGTTGACTGCTAGGAGTACAAGCCTATTCGTATGGTTCCTATTCAATGGTCTACAGCATTCATATGCTTGGGAGAATTTAAAAGGTTTCTCGGATTCGGTGATTGTGGTGTCTGCCAGAGTGCTTGGAGTCCTCAGGAAGCACTAGGAGCATCCATTAACGGAGGTACCAAGTCGGGGTGCCAGGCGATCCGTTACATTGGTGGCAAGCGGTGGGATGGCGTCCTAGTGCGAGGTAAAGCAGCTCAGAGACACTGTTTGGATTTACAAATTGAGGGCAACGCTAGCACTCGTGCAGCGCCCCTGGGAGCAGACTAGTATGGAAGGTTCTGGCTCTGGAGATGATTGGCTGGCCGAGGTGAGGCAGCGAGTGGCCGAGTATGGGGATGATATACCCATGGAGACACGCCGGGTGATCTGGAACCAGGTCATGGCCGAGCGAAACACAAGGCTGGACCGAGAATTCCGGTTGGCGAAAGAGAGGAAGTATGCTCAGCAGCAGGAGCGTTACAGCAGCCGAGTAGAGGCTGCATCCGAGGAGGTTAGCCGTCTTTCCCTGAGGCGGCGGGAAGAACCCGAAGTGGGGGTCCTCATAGACTGGTCCTGTGAGGAACCACAACAGGCAGGTAGAGATGGGACCAATGTCTCTCCACCGGGATGCTGGGCAGCCGGCCCAGATCCCCAGCAGCAGCCAGAGTTGCCAGGTGGGGAAGCAGGTGGCCCTTACTCACAAATGTTGAGGGGCCTCACGGATTGGTCCTGGGAAGACTCACAGATGGCAGGTGGAGATGGGACTGCGGTCTTTCTACCGGCCCTACAGGGATGCTGGGCAGTCGGCCCAGATCCCCAGCGGCAGTGTGCGTTACAGGGAGCTGAAGGTGCCGTTCTTGCTCCCCAGCGGCAGTCTACGGTGCAGGGAGAGGAGCCTGTTATCCCCTCTCCCCAGCGGTTGAAGGTGTGTAAGGGAGAGGAGTTTGTTATTCCCTCTCCCCAGCGGCAGCACAGCTCACCAAGGGGAGACAGTAAGCCCCTCACCAGCGCAGATGGGACCGTGGTCTCTGCGCCCTGCCTACAGGGAGTACAGAGGGTCAGCCCTGCTCCCCAGCGGCTGAAAGTGTGTAAGGGAGAGGAGTTTGTTACCCCCTCTCCCCAGCGGCAGCTTAGCACACCAAGGGGAGACAGTAAGCCCCACACCAGCGCAGATGGGACCGTGGTCTCTGCGCCCTGCCTACAGGGAGTACAGAGGGTCAGCCCTGCTCCCCAGCGGCTGAAAGTGTGTAAGGGAGAGGAGTTTGTTACCCCCTCTCCCCAGCGGCAGCTTAGCACACCAAGGGGAGACAGTAAGCCCCACACCAGTGCAGATGGGACCGTGGTCTCTGCGCCCGAGTTACAGGGGGCAGAGGTAGTGGGTCCAGCCCCCCAGCAGCAGCGTGATTTATTGGGAATTGGGAGCCCAGTCTCCACTCCCCAGCGGCAGTGTGATTTGTTGGGAATTGGGAGCCCAGTCTCCATTCCCCAGCGGCAGTGTGAATTGCAGGGAATTGGGAGCCCAGTCCCCATTCCCCAGCGGCAGGCTGAGTTACAGGGGACAGAGGTAGTTGGTCCTACCCCCCAGCAGCAGAGTGATATGCCGGGAAGGCAGTGTGAAGTGCAGGGAGAGGAGAGCAGCGTCCTCCCTCCCCAGCGGAAGGCTGAGTTACAGGGGGCAGAGGTAGTTGGTCCTACCCCCCAGCAGCAGCGTGATTTTTTGGGAATAGAGAGCCCAGTCTCTATTCCCCAGCAGCAGGACACTGAATTGGGAGGAGAGACAGTCGGTCTCCCTCCACAAAGACTGAAAGTAGGCATGGGAGAGGAGATTGTTACCACCTCTCCCCAGCAGCGGATCATCAATGGGCAGAGTGTTCTAATGGGAGAGGAGATTGTTACCACCTCTCCCCAGCGGCAGCTTAATGTACCAGGGGGAGACTGTAAGCCTCACACCTGTGCAGATGGGACCGTGGTCTCTGCACTTCCAGCACAGGGGGTAGGGACGGTCGGTCCTGCCCCCCCACAACAGGGCTGTTTAGCCAAAGGGGAGACAGTCGGTCTCCAGCAGCAGAGCTGTGTAACTCAAGGGGAGACAGTCGGTCTCCAGCAGCAGAGCTGCGCAGCTAAAGGGGAGGCAGTCGGTCTCCAGCAAGGCTCCAACCAGACTACTCCCGTAGTAGTGCTGGCACCAGTCTGCCCACTCTGCCCACTCAGCAACCCACCAAAACAGCCTACCAGTCCCCCACACAGCCGGGGTGAGGCATCTGGACCTGGACAAGTTTTTCCATTACTCAGGTGTAGTAACCATTCATTGTGGGTGGACTGTACTGCTGTTTCTGTTTTGTGGGTGGGCTGCTGGACTAACAAGGGCACTGACCGGCAAGAGGTCAGGTACCCTGTTAGTCTGTTTGGAAAAGGGGAGAAATGTGGCGAAACCAACCTCGCCACTGGGCCCTGGAGAAGCCTGTTTGCTAGCCTCCTACCTGCTGACTATGGCCCCTGGGTTATTTGGGGCATATTGTACTGTATATTGCTGCTACTGGCCCTTTTAACAGCATCTATGGACATATTGGGACTTTTGGGACTACTGTCCCTTTAAGACTGTGATACATACTCTAGTGTACTGCCTGTAATATTATATGTGTATTAAGTTTAACCTGGGATATGTATGCAGCATTCATCTGATTGTTCGGTAGAATCACTCCATTTATTATATTGAGTGAAACTACCGAACAACCAGACCACCCAGGAATAAGTGTGCCTCCAATTACAGTTTGCAACAATGTTGCAAACGGGTAATTGGCAATCAGTGTAATGTATTCTTTGTCCTCTGGGTGGCCGCCATTCGGAAAACAAACACGTGGCGGCGGCCATCTTAAACTACCGAACAGCGGTGTTTTGCCGTCGAGTGTCTGGAACTAAAATCGGACACTTGACTAGGCAAACACCGCTGAGACCTCCATACTTCCAGAAATTCGTATAGAAACTACCGAATGACCCGCCGTTCGGTAGAAAGAACCCCATAAACAAGGGAATTCATTCAAACCCTCTCCAGGCTCTATAACACAGGCAATTCGCCTGTTTTCATTCCCTTGTTTGTGACCGACCGCAGGGCCAAAATGCATGGAACTGTTTTCGGATACTTTACCCATGCGGTCGGTCAAATCTTTAGAACCCCATATCTCACGAACCATTCATCCGAATTACTTGAATTTTGTATATGTTGTCCCCCTGAATAAGGGCTATCCAGCGATGCTGGATTTAAAGGTGTACCCCCGGGTTTTGGGGTACATCCAGAACTTGGCTGAAAAAGTGTACCGGATAATTGAGTTTAATGTTATCTGAGGGGAGGGGATGTGTGGGCTGAACCATGTATGTGATTGGTTATTTTATGCCTCCCCCTGGGTGTGGCCTGTATGTGGATTAGTGTAATAAAAGCCAGGCTGGATGAGCCAGTCCAGAGTTCCTGTTTTACCCTCAACTTGAGTCCTGTGTCTTATTGGGGGAATCTGCTACAAGGGATTGCTATGCTAGGCATATTCCCTTGCTATAATCACTGAGCTCTTGTAAGAGCTTGTTCCTGCTTCGTTCTGAAGGGAGATAGCTGCAGCCTGCGGTGCTTATGGTGTCTGGTGGAGTGCTTGGAGTCCTCTGGAAGCTCTAGGAGCATCTTTCAACGGAGGTACCCAGTCGGGGTGCCAGTGGATCCGTTACAGAGGGTTCCGCGCAGACTGAGTTACGCAGGGTGGGGGAAGGCTTATAAAGCATTGCCTCACCCTGCAATTAGGCTAAGAACACTCTGATTGGTGGGTTTAAGCCAATCAGAGTGCTCTTTGTCATTTTACACAGCGTGGGAAAGTTCTTTGGAATTTTCCCACGCTGTGTAAAATGACACATAGCACTGTGATTGGATGGATTTCAAGCCATCCAATCACAGTGCTCTGTGTCATTTACACAGCGTGGGAAAGTTCTTTGGAATTTCCCCACGCTGTGTAAAATGACACAGAGCACTGTGAGTGGATGGCCCCCCTCTCTTTATTTAGGGCCCCCACCCACCGCTTAGGGGTGGGGGCTGGGGGGGACTGTAGGCCCCCCTTATTGTTTGTTTAGGGCCCCCACCCACTGCTCAGGGGTGGGGGCTAGGGGGGAGGACGGTAGGTCCCCCCTTTTTATTTAGGGCCCCCACCCACCACTCAGGGGTGGGGGCCGGGGGAACAGTAGGTCCCCCCCTTATTGTTTTTTTAGGGCCCCCACCCACCGCTCAGGGGTGGGGGCCGGGGGGAGGATGGTAGGTCCCCCCCACCATTTGTATCTTGGGCCCCCACACACCGCTCAAGGGTGGGGGCCGGAGGGAGGACAGTAGGTCCCCCCCTCTCTTTATTTAGGACCCCCACCCACCGCTCAGGGATGGGGGCCAGGGGGGAGGACAGTAGGTCCCCCCCTCTCTTTATTTAGGGCCCCCACCCACCGCTTAGGGCTGGGAGCCAGGGGGAAGGACAGTAGGTCCCCCCCTATCTTTATTTAGGGCCCCCACCCACCGCTCAGGGGTGGGGGCCGGGGGGAGGACATTAGGTCCCACCCCCCCAAACACAGGTTACTGGCTATGGGGGATAATGTATAATAAACACATGTTACTGGCTATGGGGGGATAATGTATAATAACCACAGGTTACTGGCTATGGGGGACAATGTATGATAAACACAGGTTACTGGCTATGAAGGATAATGTATAATAAACACGCAAAAAATAATAATAATACAAAAAAATAAAATGAATGCAGCTTCAGAATTCATCTAAATTGTATGCTGTCTAGGAGGTGGGAGGGTGTGGGAGAGAGGGTCTGCTGCTGATTGGCTGGAATGTGTCTGCTGACTGTGAGGTACAGGGTCAAAGTTTACTCAATGATGACAAATAGGGGGCGGACCGAACATCGCATATGTTCGCCAGGAACTATTCGCCAGCGAACCGTTCGGGACATCACTATTTGTTGGTATACAAAGCACAATAATAGGGCAATATATTGAGAACAGTTTGGGTTGATTCCTCCCTTTCAGTAAATCAGTGGATTTCTATGATGACAATTTTACTGTTTAGATTTCTATGTGAATAGCAGCAGTGGAGAAGAATCCTCCCATCTTGCTCCATATACACCCGTTTTCAGCTGAAGTAGGAGTTATATTTAGACTTGTGTATGGTCAGAAATTTCAGTTTGTCCGAACCATGTTTCTTTGAGACGCCCAAATTTCAACCATATGTCATTTCGGCTTAGGTAAAAATAGACCAATAAGTGTACTGCAAAAGATATATAAAAATATAAATACAATTTACCGTACACTGATTTCAGCATTTACCAGCCATTTGGTTCACAAATAAGTAACTGAGGGGATTTTTGTTTTTTTAAATCTACATTTATATATTATATATGCTTATTCAATATATAAAGTATAGATTTTTTTTTGTACTTTTTTCCCCTTACTTTTCACTTGATCTGTGAATAAAATTAAACTTTTGTGAACGTCCCCTAGCCTTCAATCATTTTGTTTCCTATTAATCATCTAATTTTATCGCACCACGGACAGAGTTAAAAATCATGAATCAAAACTAACATGTTCGGACAATGCGTGGCTCATTTGATTTGTGATTCAGGTACAACAAACAAAAGAGTTGAGTAAGTTGTGGCAAGTTGGGAAAGACACCTAGGGGTGTAACCCTAAGGTAGTTAGACAATTAGAAAAGACAATTAAAACCATGCTAAATAATAAAACAATCTCCAAATCAATCTAAAACATTACAAAGAGTATTCAGTACATATAGGCAATGTCAGCTAAAAAGAAGAAAATTATCATAAATCATGATAGTAAAGTGTAAAGGTAACATTGTCACTTACAGACAAAAGTGGTGCTAAGGACTGTCGTAAATTGAAATGAGATATAATAGTTTAACAATTAGTATCACTTGAAAGTTACCCCCATTGATATTATGGCACGCTTCAGCAGTGTCTGTAGTATTAAACTTCAATACAAGCAACGGACAAACAAACTGGAGTAGTTCCAATTTGAATAACATGGAATAGCATAGTATATCAAATTCTATCGGTGTCTGCTACAGAGGACATAAAGTAGATTTTTTTATTTATTTTTTTAATCTGTAAATAATTGCTTGATTAGACACTCACTGACAAAATGCACATCAAGGCTCTCTCCTAGTGCATGCCAAATGCTGAGAGACCTTTTCTTACTAATTTATGCAGGGCCGGCCTTAGGCAATTAGGCGCCCTGTGCAAAAAGTCTTCATGGCCCCCCCCCACCACCACATTGCTTGTATACAGTCACACACACAGGCAGACAGTCACACAAACAGTTACAAGCAGACAGTCAGACATGCTCAGTTACAGGCAGACAGTAACACACACACACACACACTTACAGACAGACAGTCACACATGCTCAGTTACAGGCAGACAATCACAGAGCCAAACACACAGTTAAAGGCAGATTGTCACACACAGTTACAGGCACACAATCACGAACAGTTACAAGCACACAGTCACACACACAGTCACAAGCAGACAGTCACACATACTCCATTACAAGCAGATAGTCATACACACTCGGTTACAGGCATGCAGAAACTCACGCACGCTGATAGGCACACACACACTCAGTTAAGGCAGATAGTCACACATACAGGCACAGGCACACACAACGGCACAGCTACAGTGACACCCACATTTGGAGTTACACACAGGCAGACTGTCACACACAGGCATAAAGTCTCTCACACACACACACACACACACACAGGCAGGCAGTCACACACACAGACAGACAGTCACACACAAACACACACACACACAGGCAGGTAGTCACACACACACACGCAGGCAGTCATACACACAGACAGACAGTCTCACACACACACAGGCAGACTGTCGCACAGGCAGACTGTCGCACACAGGCAGAAAGTCACACACACAGGCAGAAAGTCACACACACAAACAGTCTCACACACACACACACTTACCTCTTTCCAGTGGATGCAGTTGGTTGATGGGGAAGTAGGGACTCCTTCCTTCTTACCTCTTCCTGTGCAGCAGTTACCAGGGGCTTTGGGAAGGTTATAGCCCCACCTCCGCCTCGCGGTAAGCCTCACCCCCGCCGCTCGTTAAGCCCTGCCCCCGCTGCCTCGATCCTTTTTTTTTTTTTTTTAATAGTCCTGGGTGGAGAATAATTAATCCTCCACCCGGGTATCTGTTTTAACTCCCCTGACACCCTGCCATGTGCGAGCTGTGTCGGCCACATGGTTCCCCCTGGTCCATGGCACCCTGTGCGGCCGCACAGCTCGCACACCCCTAAGGCCGGCCCTGAATGCATTGTTAGGTGAAATAATTAGAATTATGCAGCCACAGCGCACCCTAGACACTTTTCTATTGTTTGTCAGTTTTAGACAGCCACAATTTAGGGAACTATTTAGCTATAATATTCTTGAAAGAGAGGTGCCTTTGAAGGCACAATAATAGGGCAATATATTGAGAACAGTTTGGGGTGATTCCTCCCTTTCAGTGATTCAGTGGATTTCTATAATGACAATTTTACTGATTGTTATCTTTCAAGCCTATTTTTAATTTGCAACTGCTTCTGATTTCTGTCTGCTTTCTAGATGCTTACTATTAAGGCTAATACACTAGCCACTGATTTTTACAATATTATCTATATCTGTCCTGTAAAAGTTGATTCTCATATTACTTTATCTGGTCATACTTTGCAACTAATCTGTTTGTTGTTTATTCCTAAGCCTTAAATCAGACATATTGCCACAGTTTGTCACAGATAATGCTATTGACATATAAGTGCTCTTCTCTATCACATTAACACTATCTGAATTTAATATTCCTCTTGCAACTACTTTTGTCTGTTGGTTATATACTAACAACCAAATCTAATCAGGGCCTGCCCAACTATAAGGTGGTACAGGTCCTCAGGGCTCTATAGCTTAGGGGACACAAAGTCCTTGTGAGCAGCAGGAGGAGAGCTCATAGCGCTCCCTCTTCTGCCATTCACACAATGTAGCATGGCAGTGTGTAATGTGGTAAAGGATCTTCAATATCCTCTACCCCATATGACAGTAAGTGCTCACTTAGAGCAACTAACATCTTCCTGTCAGATTGAGTGGAGGATACCGAAGATCCACTATCACATTCCACGCTGCCACGCTACCTGGAAAGGTATGCAGACGGGAGAAGAGGAGAGAGACCAAAAAAGGATGGGTGGGTAGTGCAAGAGACCATAAAGGGACTATGGAGGGGAGAAGACAAAGAGTAACACAAAAGGAGAACGGAGAACGGGAAAAAAGAAACACAGGGAGTGTGGGGGCAAACAAGATGCTGGAAGGGAGAGCCACACAGAGGGGCTGGGTAAGGGGAAAAGAGACACAAAATGGGGATGGGGAGAAAGAGACACAAAGAGGTCAGAAAGAAACACACAGAGGGGCTGGGGAAAATTAGAAAGATACATGAAAGGGGCTGAGGAGGAAGAGACACACAAAAGTGGTTGGGTGGAAAGAGACACTAAGGGAGGATGGGGGAAAGAAACACACAGTCGGGCTGGGGGGAGAAGACACACAGAGAGGCTAGGGGGAGAACCACAGAGGGGCTAGAAGGGGGAGAGACACACAGAGGGGCTCGGGCTGGTGGGAGAAACACACAGAGGTACAGGGGGAGAGACACACAGAGGGGCTGGAAGTGGGAGAAACACACAGAGGTACAGGGGGAGAAACAGCCACACAGAGAGGCTGGGGAAGAAAGAGTAACACACAAACATAAGAGGCACACAGGAGCTGGGAGAAGTAAGAGACACACAAAAGAGGGGTTGTAAGAGACACACAAAAGGGAAACAATTTGGGTTAAGATATTCAAAAAAGGAGTTAAGAAGCACAAAAGGGTTAAGAAATTCAAAAGGTGTTTAAGTGACATACAGATGAAGATGCATTTGAAGGGGCCAAATGCATCTTTGTCTGTATAGCCAAAAAGTCTTGCACCAGCCCTGAGTCTAATACAATAGATATTATTTGCAGATTGTGGAAAATATAATAATTCTACTTTGAGTGCTCTGTAGCATGCCCTGACAGAATGTGATGTACTGCACAAATTTATTCTATCTTATGTCTTTTTGCAACTACTCTAGTTTGTTTGTCAGTTGCTATGTTTAATAATCAGACACTGCTTTAGAGTGTCATAATATCGATATGGTTAACTTTTAACTGTTCTGCAACAAAAAGTGATACTAATTTTACAACATGACAGGAGGCTTTGTATTTTGCAAATCTCTCTTTACTAACGCCATACAGCAGTAAAGAAACACAGAAAAAAAAGAACCAATCACAAGAGAGTAGGATGTACATAATGCAACGTGACCTCATCATTTCCTCTTTCTTTACTGCTCCAACAAGCAGGCAGGTCAGAGTATTACCCTTCTCCATTACTTTATGTTTCTATTGCCTTTGAGGTTGTTTCTGTATTATCTTTAATATACACTTGTCAAAAAAATAAAGGGAACACTTAAACAGCACAATGTAACTCTAAGTCAATCACACTTCTGTGAAATCAAACTGTCCACTTAGGAAGCAACACTGAGTGACAATCAATTTCACATGCTGTTGTGCAAATGGGATAGACAACAGGTGGAAATTAGAGGCAATTAGCAACACACCCCCAATAAAGGAGTGATTCTGCAGGTAGTGACGACAGACCACTTCTCAGTTCCTATGCTTCCTGGCTGATGTTTTGGTCACTTTTAAATGCTGGCGGTGCTTTCACTCTAGTGGTAGCATGAGACGGAGTCTATAACCCACACAAGTGGCACCGGTAGTGCAGCTCATCCAGGATGGCACATCAATGCGAGCTGTAGCAAGGTTTGCTGTGTCTGTCAGCGTAGTGTCCAGAGCATGGAGGCGCTACCAGGAGACAGGCCAGTACATCAGGAGACGTGGAGGGCAACAACCCAGCAGCAGGACCGCTACCTCCGCCTTTGTGCAAGGAGGAACAGGAGGAGCACTGCCAGAGTCCTGCAAAATGACCTCCAGCAGGCCACAAATGTGCATGTGTCTGCTCAAACGGTCAGAAACAGACTCCATGAGGGCCCGACGTCCACAGTTGGGGGTTGTGCTTACAGCCCAACATCGTGAAGGACGTTTGGAATTTGCCAGAGAACACCAAGATTGGCAAATTCGCCACTGGCGCCCTGTGCTCTTCTCAGATGAAAAAAGGTTCACACTGAGCACATGTGACAGACGTGGCAGAGTCTGGCCGGTTTGGCAGTGGGTCAGTAATGTGTGGGGTGGCATTTCTTTGATGAGGTCACGTGGCATTATGTACATCCTACTTTCTTGTGATTGGTTCTTTTTTCTATGTGTTTCTTTACTGCTGTATGTAGTTAGTAAAGAGCTCTCTAGAGGTAGCCTGACTGCCATTAGGTACCGAGATGAGATCCTCAGACCCCATGTGAGGCCATATGCTGGTGCGGTTGGCCCTGGGTTTCTCCCAATGCAAGACAATGCTAGGCCTCATGTGGCTGGAGTGTGTCAGCAGTTCCTGCAAGATGAAGGCATTGATGCTATGGACTGGCCCGCCCATTCCCCAGACCTGAATCCAATTGAGCACATCTGGGACATCATGTCTCGTTCCATCCACCAACGTCACATTGCACCACAGACTGGCCAGGAGTTGGCAGATGCTTTAGTCCAGGAATTTAATAAGGGGAGAACTGATTGACACTCTCTATCAGGGCAGTGGCCAGCACTTAAGGGTTCATACCCTGTGCACCTAGGGTGAGCCCCCATTACACATGCGCTGCACGGTGCTGCTGAGCGGAGGCGTGCAATGGCAACCTCTATGTACTGGGTTGGCCCCAGTCTATTCTATTTGGCCACAATTCGGAGTACAACCCGACAAGACTATTATAGTAGACTAATCTGTTTTCCCTGCATCCTGTGCCTGACTACTGGTTTGTGCCTTACACAGGGGTATCCGTTACTACGATAAACCTACTGGACATTGGTATCCACCCGTGGCTTTGTAGCCTCTAGCCTAGAATGTCCATATCCGCTTACGGTCGGACAACCCATGCCCTTCCAAGCCAGACAGAACCGCTCAGATGACTGTGGTGACCAACAGAGGATACCTTTCGTGGTTCACGACCTTACCATGAACAGTGCTGGATGCCGCCAAACACCGCCCGGGAATGGGCATAAGATTTGGGTTATGGACTCAGAACTGTTTCTGTTTCTCACAGAAAACCCCAGTATTCGCCTCTCCCATGGGATGCGCATAGGAGCACTCCTCCGCATTGACGGATGGTTGGCGGAACTGGACGCCAAAATGGTCGGAACCCCAGGCACACGGCACAACAGTTCCGTAGGGAGTTTAATACACACGTGAGGGTCCAGTAGCTCTCATCAGGACCCGAACCTCCAGGAGGGAGGTGTTATATGGTTCCCTTTACAAGGGGTGTTCTTTGGGACCAGTTGACAGCAGAGCTGGTCGCCAACCACTGCGGGACATCTGACTCGGTACCAGCTATCGTTAACTCTATTGCCCATATAAAGCAAGAGTCAGACAATGGCGCTCTAGATAAGTGGACTGTGAACACGGGACGCATATATACATTGGGTATCGTTTTGCCGCAGGGGAGCACCCCTAGGGTACCATCATTTTCCCTTCTACTACATCCACAAGAGATCCCACCGCATCTAGATGGAAGACACTCAAACCTGTGGAGGACCCCTTTCACGTAATTAACCAACTTGCGTTCATGGACCTAAAGACACGTCATGATGGTCGTTTTCCTTCCCTCTTGGCAACCTTAACCAGGTTCCCGGAGACGCATCCGAAACATCGGCTCTTTTTCCCGATCCATCAGCTCGGAGCCTGGAGGGCCTCGAAAAGCTACCGAAAACAATGACGAATACAGGTGACAGAGACGAGACACTATCGTCCTGGACAGTTTAATTCAGATCAATCCAGGAAACCGAAACCTCGTCAACACCCACATTCATCCGAGGTCTGACTGGAACATCCATGCTTGTAGTGGACGATACGCTCAGAGGGCTCGTAGGCGACTCCACGCCTTGCAAATATTCACACGGTTCTCCACGGCATTACCGTGACCCTCTAAGGTGCAAACCTAGAATTCTTGGTGCTATACTTCACTATCCATGGACTGGTAAGGAAGTGCTAGATCGGCTGCACCCTACTGCAGTTGACCACAGATTAGACGGTCAGGGATACTACCCACCGGGATGGACCAACTTATGCTTGTTATCAGACAACATGAAGACTCCTTTGGTCCCTGTCTTCTTCGCAGAACACAGATCAACCCGTCTCCCGGGGGAGACACATATCATACGGGCCGACTGATTTGGTGTTTTTCACTGGTCACATGATGGTGATCGCACCCCGACCGGACCTTCCCGAGTGACGTATGCTTTCCATGCTTACAAGGTTATGGAAATTCTCTGACTGGCGAGGATCTCCTCCTTATACTTTAATACCCGACTATTCTTCACGGACCCGAAGGGAACTCATATCTTCTATTCCGGGAGGGGCAGCTACCTGGGGGCCTTTACCCATTTTGGGGGTCCTTGGCAGGACGGCGGACTATAACAGGCTGCTAGGGACCTCTTGGGAGTCTCTGGGACCCCAGGGATGCGACGACCCTACCCCTCCATCTGGATGTTCCCGGCCTGTTTGTTGTTCGGAACGTTCAGAATCTTGATCCCTTATTTGAGGATTGGGACTTAAAAAAGGTCCGTATCCCGACCTGAGGACTCCCAATGGACTATGATCCTCTGGGATACCAACTACCCAATGACATGCATCTCCAGCTTATGGGATGGGGAGGTCGTTCTCCTGTCCCTCTAGGGGACTAGACATACTGCTGACAGACTTTCAGGCTTGGTCTCATGTAGTTTCCCGTCAGATAGCGGATGTGCGGGCGTTCAACGGGGAGGTCTTCTCCGCAACGCCGAAGTGCTGGGTCTCTCGACGCACCTCAGGATTCTTATTTAGTCCTATATTCTTTTCTCTGCGTTAAAAATGCAAATTACGAAGCCTCCTGTCATGTTGTAAAATTGAAGATTATGCTAGCTTTAGTGTAATAATAATCTTAATTTTAATAATGACAGGAGGCGAGTATTTTCCCTCCCTGCTTTGCTGCCCACCCTTTCTATTAGTTTGTTTTGTAGGTATTAGAGGCTCAGGTAGGGTTGCCTCTCACGTTTGTGCTTATATTAATAATTGTCCTTCCATTAATCTGGAATCCTCATTAGCGTTTACATTACAGTTCTTAGTTATCAGATTTATAGTTTACTATATTCTTCGATGGGATGATATATATGGTATGTTACTTGGATTTACATGTTCATGACTATATGTCTAAACTGGTCTCACATTCTCTTTTCAGTATGATTCGTCTTTGAAGACATTTGGCGGTTTGTGTGAACCTATTGGGAATTTGTATCCTTCGGATTTGACCCAACACGATCTCTTTTTCGTTCGTATAGAATTCTTAGGAAGTTTGCTCCTTCACACGTGGGACTTTGGAGTTATTATTAGTTTCTACTTGATATATATTTACTTCCGCTTGATGTCGCTTTCTGTAAGAGGAAATGATGAGGTCACGTGGCATTATGTGCATCCTACTTTCTTGTGATTGGTTCTTTTTTTCTATGTGTTTCTTTACTGCTGTATGGAGTTAGTAAAGAGAGATATGCAAAATACTTGCCTCCTGTCATTATTAAAATTAAGATTATTAGTACACTAAAGCCAGCATAATCTTCAATTGTTAAACTATTTTATCTCATTTAAATTCACAGCTTACAGTCTTTATCGCCCCTTTTGTCTGTAAGTAACAATGTTTTTTGGCTGACATCACTTATATGTACTGAATACTATTTGTAATATTTTCAATTTGTAGATTGTTTTTAGCAACTTGAAAAAAGTTATGTTTTATTATTCAGCATGGTTTTGGTTGTTTCCTTTTCTATTTCTTAATTGTGAGTCAGGTACATTTCAGCTCGAAGTATAGAAATTGGACCAATCACCAATTTAACTAATTTGGATGAACTGCAGTTAAGACCGAAATGAATCTCTACAAGAGACCACTTAAGCAAAAGAGGAGTTTAATATGTTTGTCAAACAATCTCTGTAGAAACTGAAGAGTTTGCATTTTAACACAGTGTATATAATTTTTCAGTATCTAATATATGATGAGAAGACAGGTAAAAAAAAAAAAAAAAAAAAAACCTCTCTACTTATGGCATACCAGACACAATAGGTTAGATGAAAAGTGACCAGTACATGTTAAAATTGTGGTTTTTGGACATTATGTTTTCCTTTATTCCTAGTCCTATTTAGAGACTATCCCTTGGTAACTAAGTAATTGAGATTGAAAACAAAACAAAACATGGTGTAATGTTTGCTGACACTGCTGCAGGAGAAGTATGGTTTTTTTTTGGGGACATTGAAAACCTACAATAATTTAATTGCACTGTTGTCTATATCTAGGTGCATTATCTATGAAGATGCATTGCTGAATACCAAGTCATGTTATTCCTTACAGTTACAATAATATCTGTAATTCTTTAGGGAACCAACAATTACTATCAGCATACCTAGAATATAGTTTAAAAAAAAAATAGATTTCACAGGAATAGTCAATTAAAATGCATATATTGTGGAGAATAGTATCGCAATTTGCTTGCATTTAGTGACATACAGAAGAAGACCCTTTTATGCCACCATTCCCTTGTAGTAGGCCTTGATATGTTGCTTTGTTGATTTAATAGACTGCTGAAGCAGATCTGATCTGGGTCCGGTGGTGCACGGGTGGTCCGTGTTGTAATCTTTTGCATGCACGAGGGTACAACTCTGAGGTCTATAGAGGGTGCGGTGGCATCCTCTATAGGCAGAGCCTGAATCCTACAGCTGTCATTTATGATGGCTGCTGGGGTTGGACAAAAGTTGATGGCAGACTTCAGAGCTTTGTCAACTTGTGTCAACCTCGTGCTTTATCATAGGACAAAGTAGCCCTTTGTCTTGTGGTATATTTAGATTGTATTGGAATTTTATAAATAATATTTCTTCATGCCTCTGAACATTTCAAATGAGCAAAGACAGTTTTAGTAGTGTGAGTGTGGCCAATCTGTTCTGAAAAAATGTAGATGATTTACTAATAATTTATGCTATAAAAATGTAAATTAGAAGAAGAACATTATATCGTATGTACACAGACTAATTTCGAAACATATTTATTAAAGTTAATTTACACATTACTGTGAGTAATATTGCTGCGGAGCAACAACAAAGAGCTTGTAGAAAAGAAGGTCAATAGGATAGAAACAATGGACACAAGTATTTGGGTTAAAATAGGCTCTCTCCATCCTAAAGAGAGACACTTGGGAGGTTTGTATCTTTATGATATACTAAAAAGTGACAGGTCCACTGTAAGGTCAAACATTAACCAAAAGTGATTAGCCAGATTCTCTCGAAATGCATTTTTGTGTGTGAGATGCCCTGTACGCAGTTAAGGATTATTTCTAACAACCACATCCTGTAGTTTTCACAAGAACAGAATGTAACAAAATGTTCTCAATATAAACTGTGCCGTGTGGGTGTTCAAAATAGTTCCTTTTTAACATTTTCGTTGCTGGGCGATTTGCAAAAAGTATTTAAAGATAATAAGGGTGGTAAACAGATGTACTTTAAAACTTTAACCACAAGGGTATTATTAACATTTAATTAATTTGATTTGCTTACCATTATTTTCAAAGCTGAACTTCCTGCAGCTTTGTTATGTGCATGTTTGAGTTAGTGTTTGGGTCTGTGGGGGTGCCTGAGTGCGCCAAGTGAGTAAATACGTCTGAGTAACTGTAAGTGTTTGTAAGAGTATGTTAGTATCTTGATAGACCATTCCCGATGTGTCAAGTCAGAAAAAGTTAATAAAGACACGCCCATGGGTGTGTGACGTGACTGGTAATGCACTGTTATTGGTTGTCTGTAAAAATTAATAATAACTCAAGGCATCAGGCATAACTCAAGGCATCAGGCTAGCACTATGTAGACAAAGACCTTAGCATCTATTGGTCCTAAGAGTTATTACCCTTGGTCCAAAAGTCAAGAAGATGAAGGAAGAAGTAGGAGACATCCATACACAAAGCTTAAGCCCTATAGCATATTATGTGTCAGAATAGAGGGCTTCATCAAGCTTCCCTGGATATTTTTAATGGATTCATGGACACTGAATATTAATTGGACATTAACAAATTCATAATGCTCAGTAATGTTGCCGTTTCAAATGACAATTCACAGCTTCTAAATAGGATCCCCACTTAAACTAAAGTATTTAGCCCTATAACTACAAGAACACCATAACTCTGACCTTAGACCATAACTATAAGAGACCCTGAAAACTGTAGTGTCAACATTAATGATGATGCCATCATGAACGGTGCTGTAATGATTCTGTAATAAGGCTACATGAAAACTGCACCTAAGCATCACTAGCATCACTCCAATACATTCATCATTTTCAATGTGTGACAACTCTTTGAATTGCTAAGAAAATGTTCCTTCATCATCTAATTTTCATGAGTCACTTCAGGCAAATATCACTCAATCTACATTGGTTAGTTTCATATAGGAGACAACACAGAGGACTGAGCATAATATGGAGATGCTCATACAATAAAGCAAAGCTCAACATACCAATATCTATAAAATACATAAAGCTGAGTAGAATATAGATACCACAAACAGAATTGAGATAAGATAGAGATATAATACACAGAACTGGGCAACACAAAGATACCTATGCAATACACAGAACTGGATAGACTACAGAGATACAAATATAACAAGTAGAGCTCAGTAAAAGGCAGAGATACAACAGAGCTAGGCACAATAAGGAGATGCTCATAACTGCCCCACACAGACAGGATCACAGTTGAGCATAGGTAGAAATGTACAGCTATTTTGTGAATAAATTGTCCTCTCAGTAACATGTATACTTGAATGAATCAATATCTACATAACAAAAAAAAATAACAATACAAAAAAAAAAACAGTAGGGAAAAAAAGCCCAAAAAATCAAAGTCACACTCCTTCAGATAATTAAGCATCACTACAACCTCAATAAACTTTTAAATGCTGCAGGTTATAGCAACAGATTCCTGCTGACTCCCTTCACTCTGATTTCTTAACCAGATTGTAGCAAAAGTAACCTTGCCATGGGCTCCTGGATGAGCCTGCTGGCCAGCCTCCTGCCTCAAGACTCAAGGCTATGCGAAAAGGCTCATAAAAGACTGTGATCGTTCCATTTCTCCATGCTGTTCGGGAACCGAACAGACACACGAGCTATGGACCACCTGGGAGCTTGTTAAGCCCTATCATCACCTCATAACGATTCTAATCGCAGTGTTCTAACTGTTCGTCTGGGTGGCCTCCATTCATATGAACGACCACAAGGTGTCGTCCATCTTGTTCCCGTGAACGCAGGTAGCGGTGTTTGTGTGTCGAGCTTATGGAGCTAAAATCGGACATTGAAACTCCCGAACACTGCTGGACTTCCTTAATCGCCTGCGTTCGGTTCTATACAACCTGGAGGGGCACTGTTCTTTGGAATCATTCCCACGAATGAGGTGAACAAGCTACTCACTGTAATTATATGTTATGTTCAGTATTTTATGCACTTTTATGCTCCCCCCAAAAACGACCGTTGGCACTGATTTCATGGAACTGTTTTGGGCATAGGACTATGGGTGCTGTCGGTCAAATAATTGACTTCCATGAAATACCCGAACCT
This sequence comes from Pelobates fuscus, assembly GCF_036172605.1. Taxonomy (NCBI): domain Eukaryota; kingdom Metazoa; phylum Chordata; class Amphibia; order Anura; family Pelobatidae; genus Pelobates; species Pelobates fuscus. The sequence goes on along the minus strand of NC_086319.1, from coordinate 191,062,576 downwards.
CTGAACCAATCTGGGTGATTTTTGGATATATTGGATATGTTGGCCACCCAGATTAGGTTGGCCACCCAGATTGGGACTACTTTTGTGAGGTTTCTATGGCACAAAGGATCATGGGAGGGATGTCCCTGTATTCTTGTATTGGAAACCCCTTGCATTGGCTGTTGCATAAAAGACTGTGTGTGGCCCTGAATAAAACAGATGACTCCCAGCATTAAGCCTTGGCTCATGTGTGGGGGGAACAGCTATACTGCTATATCACTTGCTCTTTTACTGGTTATACAGCAATACTCTCTTGGGAGCTGGATCGAGGTGTTTGGTCCAGGGTGGGAAGGGACGGCGAGACCCCAGCCAAGCTGTGGCGGCTAAGGTGGCTACAGTAGTTATGGTGTCCGTTGCAGTACATATGGTACTCGGTGAGCACTAGGAAGCATGATTGGCGGAGGTACCCAGTTGGGGTGCCAGGCAGTCCACCACACAGAGATCATTAAAATTCAATTGAGAGAACTGAAATGACACAATTTTGTTTTGCCCAACTCATGAAAAGGAAGAATTATGTGTGCAGATACCACATCAGGCTCCAGCACAGAGAGAAATAGAGCACTGATGATAAGGAGCAGCCTAGTGCCACTTTGAATACTAACTGGTTCAAAAAGCTGTCTTTTTACCCTTGGGGCACAGGTAGAGTGCCCTTATTTAGTTCATCCATCCCATACCAAAGCCCTTCAGTTAGAGCAAAGCACGAAGATAGGACCAGTCCACCCAGTCAAAATCCATTTCAGTGTCAGTTGATAGGAATGTAGTGGCAACTCTATGGATTTTTGTATAGTGCATTAAGTTGAGGACTCTAGTGGTATTTTCCTTAGCCTCTTTAGTGGTATGCTCCTGGCCACACATGGCTTTTATGCACTGACCCCTACATGGGGACTCTCACACAGAAATACAGGGCTTTTCCTCCCAAGATTCTCTGTGCCTGAGAGATAAATTCGTGAGAAAAATATATAACTCAATTATCTCTCAGATACAGAAAAATCTACAATAATTTAAAACACCCCAAAAATGCATTTTAATACTTCAGAATCCCACAAAAGTCACATTACTGAATAGCTTGGATCTGAGCGCACACACTTTGCCGAAATATTACTCAGACCCCTGGGTGGTTCGGGAACGCCATTCAAATGAAGTATTGACAGGTCGGCAACGAGGTGATGCCCCAAAACAGTTCCAGAAAAAACAAGGCAACGACCCATCATATTTCAGGGGTCCTTGCACGAACACCGACAAATTCTCCCCCTGGCTGTTAGTGTGTGAATGTTCCCCCTATTTGGTAGTTTATGCCTCCAAAACGTCATTCTCATAACTGTTCGGAAAGTTGGATGGGCAGCAGTATCAGTTTGCTGGATGTTCGGAGGGTTGTGCAGCCGAAAATAGTTCCATGCCGTCGACCACTATGTACCACTGCCAGCATTCGGGAGACAACATTTGTTTGCACACATGCATTCGGTTATACAAATGGTGGACACACAGGGGATTCACTTTACTTAATGAGCAATTTGTGATTAACAGCCAGGGGTGGTCGGTTGTTAGAAGGTGCGAACAAGGGGACCACACAGAGTTGATTCGGTAAACAAATTGAGCCGTATGGACAGCCTAACAAAAATGAACAACAGTGTAGCTAAAGCATCCATTCCGCTACAGACATGTTATAAAGGGAAGAGTAAAAGTTATGTAGAGCTTTTGCTTTGTCAGATGAAGCATGGTGCACTATGCCATTCTTTGAGCAAATTTGGGAAATGTAAGAAAGATGTTTTTATTGTTTGAGTGCTTTAGTCAGGAATTGGAAATTTTTGTTCACCTGACTATAGTATATGGATTCATTTAAAAATAGAAAAATAATTCCTCAGAGGACTAAAATAGTAAAGGGCCAGCAGACATTACTCAAAAAGTCCTCCCAGGTATACCCACAGCGGTAGAAGTGACTGAAGGGGCACACAGTCTAGAGTGTGAATAAATATAAGGTAAAATAAAAAATATCATTATTAAATTGTATTAGTAAATGTCTCTAGACACATCTAAACTGATAAAAAAAAGTGAAAAAATAATAGTAGTGAAACAAGAAAGCAAACGTGCTTGTGATATTAAAAGGGAAAGGTTCGATGCAGCCTATTATATATATAACTGACTATAAGTCAATAGTGGTAAATATATATTACTGGCTATAAGTCAATAATGGTAAATTAACCTATGTAGTTAACACATTAGACAAATGGTATCTGCTTCAGGACATAAGATCAAGGCTTAGTATCTGACAATGACCTGCAGTAAATCTAGTTAATAAGAGACTCCAGATGGGTCACGGCACCCGGGGCCGGGCACACAGCCCTAACATGTAATTAAAATGACTATCTCCTTGGACTGTGCCACCCTGTATCAGTCCGCGAGGAGTAATGAGGGAGGAGCTAGGGACTGGCGATTAATCTGCTTGTGGCCGGAGGCAGCAATTATGGTTGCATGCCCCTCCCCCGCACTTAAGCCCCACCTCCCAAACACCTATCAGTGCCAGGTAAGCTTTATGTGTGTGCTAGTGAGTGAGCTTCTGTTTGTATGTGTGTGCGTGTGTGCATGTGCTAGTGAAGGAGTTTGTGTGTGTGTACCTGCTAGTGAGCGAGCTTCTGTGTGTGTGTGCATCTGGTAGTGAGTGAGCTTCTGTGTGTGTGTGCCTGCTAGTGAGTGAGCTTCTGTGTGTGTGTGTGTGTGTGTGTGTGCGCGCCTGCTAGTGAGTGAGCTTGTGTGTGTTTCAGTGAGGGAGCTTGTGTGTGTGTGTGTGCTAGTGAGGGAGCTTCTGTGTGTGTGCATCTGCTAGTGAGTGCGTTTGTGTGTGCCTGCTAGTGATTGAGCATGTGTGTGTGTGTGTGTGTGTGTGTGCTAGTGAGGGAGCTTCTGTGTGTGTGTGTGTGTGCGCGCCTGCTAGTGAGTACGTTTATGTGTGTGTGTGCCTGCTAGTGAGTGTGTGTGTGACAGTGAGCTTGTATGTAGGGATTGTGTGTGTGTCAGTGAGCTTGTCTGTAGGGAGCATGTGTGTGTCAGTAAGCTTGCCTGTGGTGGGCATGTGTGTGACGGTGAGCTTGTCTGTAGTGAGCATGTGTGTGTCAGTGAGCTTTTCTGTACTGAATATGTGTGTTAGTGAGATCTTCTGTAGTGAGCATGTGTGTGTTAATGGGCTTGTCTGTAGGGAGAGTATGAGAATGTGTGCACGTCAGTGAGCTTGTCTGTAGTTAGTGTGTGTGTGACAGTGAGCTTGTCTGTAGTAAGCTTGTGTTTGTATCAGTTTGTCTGTACTCAATTTGTGTGTGTGTACCAGTAAGCTTGTCTGTGTGTGTCATTGAGGTTGTCTGTCAGTGAGCCAATTTGTGTGCATCAGTAAGCTTGTGTTTTTATGTCAATGAGCTTATGTATATCAATAAGATTGTCTGTGAGTCTGTGTATGAATGAGCTTGTGTCAGTAAGATTGTTTGTGTCTGCATGTGAGTATGCTTTACTGTATAATTGAATTACCATGAAAGGACTAATATTTTGAATTAGAAAAAGTAATATAATATACCAACAATATATATGTTTTAATATATATTATTGGTATATTATTTAATATATATTATAATAAATATATATTAAAACACGCATACTACATAGCACAATGACTTATGGGGTTGGCATAGATTTTTTTTTTCCAGGGCTGCTTTGCATCCCCAGTCCGGCCCTGGTATTGTTTATGTTGATGTTCCTGCTCATTTAATGTTGATTTAATCGTGATTACAATGCAATAGTGTATAAGGATCTCGTTAATCCAATTTATGGTTTTGAGCAGCTGTATTGTGCGCTCATTCAAGCACCATAATGCAGTAAATTATAAGGGCATGTTCAAAAATAATGTCTTGGAGATCACGCCATGGTCTGACCAAGTGAAATTTTTGTCTTAATGAGTAAGTGCAATAATCTGTTTGACTACATGAACATATCAATCCAAGAATGCAGAAGGTAAGGAACATGAGAAGAGAAAAGCGTTGCCCCAACTTACTAGGGAGCCGAGAAGCCTTTATAGTTGGTTTCCTGTATGTAAACCCTGGAGGCCCTTGCAATATAGAATTCACAGAGTGTCCATGCTTTCTTCTAAGGAAGGTTAAAACCTCTGGCATTAACTGATAAGACAACCAAATCAGTCATTACCAACTTTCAAAATGTTGCTCTATTATCTCTGATGACCCAATGTAATATGCCAATACCACATGACCAAGAAAAGGTTAAGTCATTAAGTATAGTATGAAATAAACAATTAAGATTCCATTAGTGTTTATTTTACTGTTTATTTGAGAGATATTAAGAGCACAACCATAGCAGTCATTGGGGGGTATCAAACACTCCAAAAGTGACTGTTGATAGTCAATAACCACTCAATCTGAGGGGGGCCAAGGAATTAACAGCAAGATTAAGTGAGGTATTAAGCAACGGTGATATGTAGGGTGAGAGGGTAAAATTAAAAAGGTATGCCCATTGTCCACATGAATGGGCATTAATACTCATGTCAAGACATAGGCAGGATAAAATGTATAGCGGTTCAGCTAGGTTGAATCTTGAGTCTATATCTTTGAGCGCCAGGAAGTCTCTTCCTAATGGGAGTGGTGTTCCAGGGTGGTCTGCGCAGTGGAGGCACTAGTGCCGGTGCTTCTAGATCTCAGCTATCTGCAGCTCCAAGGCCATAGAGATTTCATCAATATCCTCTAGTTGTTTTAATAGTGAGACTCATAGTGAAGTGCTTCTGTAAGTGACTTGAGAGTCCTTTTGGCCTGTAAAGTGGGCCATGAGAGATCATAGTCTGTAGTAAGCTTGAAGAGTGAACTTGATGGATGCATGTCTCTTTTCAGCTATGTAACTATGTGTGAAATTTTAAAGGGCACTGTATATTGTCTAAAGCTTTTCATTTACCCACACATTTCTATTAAGGATGAATAAATAAATGAAAAATAGTAAATGTACATAATTCTAATTCTTAAGTTTGTCTATAAAATTAATTGGTATACATAACTCCTATTTTAGTATACATAAAATTATTCACACAATCTTATGGACATTGGTGATCAGTGTTTCCTATGAAAATGTAACCATTTTTAATGGTGTAATGAAATAATATATTTATACCAAAATTCTGACAGTGTTAAATCAAAGTCTGTGTCTCCACCTTTGGTGGAATAGAAGCTGGTAGCCAGATTGGCAGGTGGAGATGGTCACTGCATATAACAGATTGAGGTGTCTGTTTCAAGATGAAACTAAAAAGCATTTGACCTTGTGTTAATGTATTGGCAATTGGTGCACCAGTGGTGGCCATCATGATGTTATAAAGCATGCAGAAAACAGATGGTTCAACTTTTCAGTAGAAGATAACTGTAATGTTTATGCACAGCAGTATGCACTATATCAGCGCTTTCTAAGAAGTTTCATATAGTTTTAAAATCAAAGTGCATTTTGGTACAGTTTGTATGTCAGAGTGAAGAATAACATACACCATATCTCTTTTACAGCACATATAGATGGCATGAATTTGTCTCAGAATGTTCAGTGATTTTTAAAGGGAAACGATAGGCACTATAAGCATTTAATCTCATTGCATTTGTTATGTATGTTGACTGCTAAAAAAAAATATTGATAAACAAATTGTCATAAAACTTATTAGAGCTACTTACAAGCTCACTGGCTGGGCCTTACAACACATAGGCTACCAGAGATACTATAAACCACACTCCCAAAGGGAGACGCACAATCATAGACAAACACACCTACACAGCTATTCATTTCAGACATGGGATACACACAGAGAAAGGATTGGGGGCACACCCGAGGCCTGCATTTTGCATGAAAGGTGCTGCCGTAGTGACCAAACGTCATAAATGAGAGAATAAATAGTTGCGGCGCACTCAGACTACAAAACATATAACACAATGAAGGCTACTAAAATGCCTATCTAAGAATAAATATGGGAATTTGGTTCCCCCATATGGCCATATGTTGTTAAGCCCACCACTACTTTCAAAGTACCCCAATATTGGTGGGTCCTACACTAAAATGTGGGGGACAAATTAAATAGCACTAGTGTTAAAAATAAAAGGTGTTAAATTAAATCCTGGTAAGAGCATAGTGAGTAAACACCTTTTATTTTTAACACTAGTACTATTTAATTTGTCCCCCACATATTAGTGTAGGACCCACCAATATTGGGGTACTTTGAAAGTAGTGGTGGGCTTAACAACATATGGCCATATGGGGGAACCAAATTCCCATATTTATTCTTAGATAGGCATTTTAGTAGCCTTCATTGTGTTATATGTTTTGTAGTCTGAGTGCACCGCAACTATTTATTCTCTCATTTATGGGATACACACACACTTTAACAAAGATATACAATTACAGACACAACACTGGTACACTGACAGACATACACACGCTCCAATACATGCCGCCAGTTACACACACAATACTAAACACTCTCTTGGCTAAATATGCACACTCTGACCCACTCATAAATATAAACACATTGTTGCACACACCCACACGTACATTTTTATATACACACATTACTGCATACACAATTCTACACATATACAGTACTACCCACACATTACTGCACACACAAATTACCGAGCTACACAAACACATGCATTTCTATACAGACACCCTACTACATTCAGAATTCTACAAATATACAGTACTACCGACACAATATTAACACTTTATAAAGTATATTTTATTTAGAAACTATCTTTTAAGTTGTCTTTTTACAGTTGTAGGGTAGCTTCCCTGGGGTCTTGTGAAGATTAGCAGATATAGGGCTGTGGACTCCCGACTCTTCTGCCAGCCTCCTGCATGTCTTCCATGAGGCTGAGAAGTAATCCGACATTCCTCCCAGCATTGCTGTACAGCAAGCATGTCAAGCTCAAAGGCTTAAGTTTATGTGGGCCACAAAAAAAACAACAAAAAAAACCTTACATTTTAGAAACGTAGGTTTGTTTTGAAAAGTACAGTATAAAAATAACAGCATCCCCTCTACTAAACCCCAGTCCCCCCCACTGTACTAAATTCCAATACCCCCTTCTGAACTAATTCCCAGTCCCCCCTCCTCTATACTAAATCCCAGCACCCCCCTCTACTAAACCCCAGCCCTTGTTTAAAAAAACAAAAAAAAAAAACACTATTAGCCAACAAGCAGACTCCACTCACATTGCTGCTGCCAGTATGCGACTCCGGAGTCCAACCTCTGGTATACCCCCACTGGCGCCGTCCGCATGCTGTGCCAATCTGATCATCCTGCTACTCCTTGAAAACCTGTGAAGGTGGAGCACGTTGATGTCACATCAGCATGTGACGTGGCGTTCCGGCAGCGGCATCACTACAGATGGCGTGTGCGAGGGAGCAGTGAGGAGCAGTGAAGACTGAGCTCCCTTGCTGCTGCTTCCTCTCCCCCAAGCTGGGTAATTTTGGCAGAGTAGGCACCTGCAATGTAAGGAGAGCAGGTGCCTACTCTGCTTTAGTAATCATGGCAAACTCGCAACTCGCTGGGCCGCAAAAATATTCATTGTGGGCCAGGAGTATGACATGCTTGCTGTACAGGGAGAGAAGAGGGGACAGGCAATCAGTCATCACAGTCCATTAACGGGGCTGTCTGATTAAAGGGACACTATAGTCACCTGAACAACTACAGCTTAATGTAGTTGTTCAGGTATGATCTATAGCTCCCTGCAGGCAATCTAATGTAAACACTGTATTTTCAGAGAAAATATCGTGTTTACATTGATTGATAGGAATACCTCCAGTGCCGTCACTCAGACGGCCACCAGAGGGACTTCCTATCATGCAGGGCCCTAAAAAGGCCCTGTACACATCAGACGTATTAAAATACGTCTGACGTGTGCAGGAGAGAGAAGGCACTGTGTGCGCGCCTTCTCTCTCCAGCCTGTCAGCAGAGGAGGTGGTGGGCAAAGACCGCGAGCTGAGCTGTCAGTCAGCTCAGCTCGCGGCCGCGCACACCGCCCACATGCGCGGTAGTGCGCTCAGGACTTCAGAGGGCGGCATGAATGGGAGCAATGACGCTTGAAAATGGAAGCGTCTGATTGCTCCCTGCTCGCTCCCGCCTATTTCGTCTTTTTGACTAAATAGGGGGCGCGGCTTCACGAGGCTCCCGGCGCTGGAACCAGGTGAGTAAAAAACTGCTGCCTGGAGAGTCCCTTTAAGTACCAAAATGCAGTACGCTCCATGCGGACTCTATTGTCAACTGGGCCTCTACCGGAGTTCTGGCTGCCCCTGTCATGCATAGAATCACAATACAACAATCTGGAATAGTGTAATACAGTTGTAAAACTATACAGATTAGAAAGCCACTTTTATTATTGTCCATGAGGCATTTATTTCCATAAGGTGTTAAACTAACTCTGATAAGCCACAAAATATAAGCAGTAGCCTTAGATTAACTTTGAAATTGTATGTGTTTTTCTTTTTCAGGCAGTCTTGCAATTTTGCATGCATCTGTGACAAATTCTGATTATAGTGGAAAAATATGTTTATGAACATGTTTCAACCAGAAACTTATCAGGCGTAGCATTTACCATATAAAACAAACTGCAAAATAAATGTATTTAGCTTAAAGTAAATGAATCTTTTTGGTCTAGAAAAAAATGTGCAAATAAGGATAGTGTTAAAATAAGGACAATTAAGGACTGTTTCTCAATGACAGAGTATGTCCTTCATCATTTGTCAAAATACTCTGTAACTACATATCTGCATATCTGAATGTACATGTTTCAGTAGGTAATTTTGTTATAAATCCGACAGAGACAATGAATATTATTACATAATTTGGTAACTTTGCTGTATCTCCAGTGCAATACAGTAAACGTGCATTTAACCCAGATCAGAATGCTAGAAAAAGTATGTGGTCACAGACCACCTTTTTTTTTAAATTTTTTTTTTTTTTTAACATGTACATATCTGTTGTCTTTCTTGTCTTTGTCTTAATAAACACAGAAAAAAAATCAACACTTTCACAAAAACAGATAGTAATTTAAAACATAGAATTCAACCTCATACTTCAATAATGTGGGTGTAGAAAGGAAATACGGTATCAGAGGAAGTACAGATCTCTATTCACACATGGTGGGTGCTCATGGAAAAGACCTTTAAAGGGATACTCCAGACCCCTAAAGCAATTTAGCTTTCTGAAGTGCTTTATGGGTGAAGAGTGTGTTCTCTTTTTCATTTTACAAAAAAATTTAGATTTCAAAAGTAATTGGCACTTTTATATATTTTTATATTATTTCTTTATTCATTTTCATATTGACATACATACATACAATATATAATTAGATTAATAGCTTTGTATACAATATATTTCAATACAAAACAAACATATAAACGGAAATACTCAAATCCAATTCAGCTAGGGCAGCATACACAAAATTACGCATAGGGGAACAATATGATTTATTAATGTATATAAGCAACACGTGCAAGAGTTTCATTTCTCAATCCTTACCTAAATGAGTCCAAGATTTTAATCTAATTTTCCCATATCTTATATATTTTGTGGTTTGTATAAAAAGAATTGGCACAATTGCTTATTCCATTTTCCATTGCAATTTAATCATCTCTTTCGTTTGCAGCCATAAATCAACCTTTGCTGTTTTCCAATGTCAAGCTATTGACCATCAGGAGTGGATCAACAGCCATATTTCATTTTTAAGTAATACTGGTAAGTTTAAATGAAGTAGTGCCATCTCCGCCGACTTAATTAGTTTCAGGCCCAAAAGTTTGTGAATAGTAAACAATGAATATATAAATGTGTTTATGTAGATACCTTCAATGTAACTGTATTTTTTTTTTTTCAACAAAAACTTCAAATAAGGATAGTGTTAAAACAAGGACAAATAAGGATTTTTTCTCAATTACATAGTCCACCATCTTTTGTCAAAATACTTTGTAACTATTGGCATATCTGAAAGTGCTTTAAAATTGCCATTCACAATGCAGTTTACACGTTTCAGCAGGTAATCTTCTGAAAGAGACAGAGTATTTATTTGACTATAAATTTGAAATAATTTGGCAACTTTGCTGCTTCTCCAGTGTAATACTGTAAACGTGAATTCAACCCAGATCAGAATGATAGAAAAATTATGTGGTCACAAACCTGCTTTTACATGCCCTCCGTTGTGTTGATTTTAGTAGCTATCCAATGGGTAATTGGCTTAGGAACTTGATTGGAGCTGCCATTAGATGAATGTGGCATTTTCCTGGAGTGCTGTCTCTAAGAGGATACCCTGACCCTGCACAGGTCAGCAGAAAGATAAACAGTTCTAATTACAATTATGGAGCACAGTGATGGGGCCTGTGGGCTGCACATCAGCAGGTGTATATCACAGTCATTGCTCACTCACAATCCTAGCAATCCTGAGTAGTGTAGAGTTACCCAACCAGCATGCTGAGGCTCACTAGAAGGAGCACAACAGTGTACCAGCTTGGGGTGTACAACTTTTCTTTCAGGAAGTGTTCCGGAGGATTGGAGGAAGGCAGATGTGGTTCCTATATTCAAAAAGGGTTCAAAATCCTTGCCTGGAAATTATAGACCTGTGAGCTTAACTTCTGTGGCTGGTAAAATATTTGAAAGGTTATTAAGGGATTATATTCAAGAATTCCTTGAGAAGAACATGGTTATCAGCAAAAATCAGCACGGTTTTATGAAGCACAGGTCGTGTCAAACTAACTTGATTGCATTCTACGAAGAAGTAAGTAGAAGTATAGATCAGGGTGTTGCAGTGGATGTGATCTATTTGGACTTTGCCAAGGCATTTGATACAGTTCCACACAGAAGATTAGTGTTCAAACTCAAGGAAATCGGTCTAGATGAAAATGCTTGTTCTTGGGTAGAACATTGGCTTAAAAACAGAGTACAAAGAGTTGTCGTTAATGGTAAATTTTCAAGCTGGACAGAGGTGGCAAGTGGTGTCCCTCAGGGGTCTGTTCTGGGACCCCTTCTATTTAACATGTTTATAAATGATCTTGAAGACAGCATTGAAAGTCATGTTTCAGTGTTTGCAGATGACACAAAACGTTGTAAAATAATACAATGTGAGCAAGATATTACTTTGCTGCAGAGGGATTTAGATAGACTGGAGGACTCGGCACTCAAATGGCAGATGAAATTTAATGTTGAAAAATGCAAAGTTATGCACTTCAGCGTAAAGAATACACAAGCAACGTATACCCTTAATGGAAGCGAATTAGGGATAACAACACACGAAAAGGACTTGGGAATTGTTATAGACAACAAACTATGCAACAATGTGCAATGTCAATCAGCAGTGGCTAAGGCCAGTAGGGTATTGTCATGCATGAAAAAGGGCATTCATTCTCGGGACGAGAATATCATTTTGCCTCTTTATAAATCACTGGTAAGACCACACATTGAATATGCTGTGCAATTTTGGGCACCTGTTCTAAAGAAGGATATTATGGCACTAGAAAAAGTGCAGAGGCAGGCTACAAAATTAATAAAAGGAATGGAACATATCAGCTATGAAGAAAGGTTAACAAATTTAAACCTATTTAGTTTAGAAAAACGTCGCCTGAGAGGGGATATGATAACATTATACAAATATATTCGAGGCCAATACAAACCATTGTGTGGAAATCTATTCACAAACCGGACTTTACATAGGACACGAGGTCATGCGTTTAGACTAGAAGAAAGAAGATTTCGTCTAAGGCAAAGGAAAGTTTTTTTTACTGTAAGAACAATCAGAATTCTCTGCCTGAAGAAGTGGTTTTATCAGAGTCCATACAGATGTTCAAACAGCTACTAGATGCATACTTGCAAAAACAGAATATTCAAGGATATAATCTTTCAATGTAGGGTAATAACTGCTTGATCCAAGGATAAATCTGACTGCCATTCTGGGGTCAAGAAGGAATTTTTTTCCTAGCTTGTTGCAAAATTGGAAGTGCTTCAAACTGGGTTTTTTTTGCCTTCTTTTGGATCAACAGCAAAAAACATATGTGAGGAAGGCTGAACTTGATGGACGCAAGTCTCTTTTCAGCTATGTAACTATGTAACTATGTAACATTTTCTGTCCACTGAACCACCACATATCACATAACTCCCAACAAGAATACTATAGATCAGGGGTAGGCAACCTTTTAGCAGCACCCGTAGCGTGCCAGTCCTATTTTTTTTAAATTGAGGTGTGCATGTTGCAGAATTCTGCTTGTGTTAATTATACTGCAGTTGTTTGGTATCGTTGTATTTGTACGTTTATGAGCTATTATATTGTATATGTTCATGAGTAGTTTGTGGTATCGTGTATAATACCTATGAATGTGAGCTGTGTATGGGGGCTGCTTGTGGAATTGTGTGTATAGATGGATATTGCATAGGTGATTATAGGAACCGCACTCAATCCCAGCAGCCACCTATGCACCGGAACAGGACCAGCAATCCCAACACATTAAGGCAACAGAGAAATTCCCAGGCACTCCGAGTGTTAAAAACATGATATAGCTGATGAAATATCTTAAATTTTAAGAACCTTTTTTCAAGGGGTCATTAATAATAATATACATCAAGGTTTAATATTAAAAATGGAATGAGAGGACAATAATAAAAGGACAATTGTAAGCTGATGAATTGAATGAAAAGGATTGTTGGAAGCATTTGTGATTTGAAAAAAATAAACCAATATATTGTTTCCTTTCGTTTATCCTTTCCTTTATATGCTATGATATGGACTGGAATGTCATGTAAATCCATGACACTACCTCTGGCGGCCACCAGCGGGTAATAATTCAAACATTGATCGCCGAATCCAATGGAACGTCCGGCCATTTTTATCAAGCCGCAGTGGAACGCACGGAAGTACGCCGAACCGGAAGTAAAGTCTGGAAAGAAAATTTCACCACGAAAAGAAGATTGAATGAAATGAAAACAGCTGGGACACCTTTCTACTGCTGATAGGAAGCCGAAACAGAAGAAGATTATGTACCAACACCCACCACACCACCAATGGACTCCCAGCTTGAGCATATTTAAGGGTTTGAGGGGGAGGGGGAAATAGGCTAATTTGTACACTTGTTGATTTTTTGGCAGTGTATGTGATTGTATGTTTTACAAGCACACACACAAAATGTTTACGTCACCCTCCTGTTTCCTACCTTTTAGGTGCAGGAGAGTGACATTCCCTGGGGGTCCAGTGGTGGCTCAGGTTCATGGGAGTCAGAGTTCTGACTCCCTCCTCCTTCCTCCCGTGCGGGCTCTCTGTATGCTGGGAGGAGTGACGTACAGTCACTTCCTCCCAGCAGTGATAATGTCATCTCAGGGGGCCCGCTCACGCTCTTAAAGCACCCAGCGCTGACCAGGACCCCTTACAATCCATACCCATCGGGTGGCCCTGACAGCATGGGCCACCCAATGGAACCCTTGGAGGGCGGCCGGCCGGGGCCGCAAACGTCACAGGGGTCCGCAGGGCGGCCGGGCCCCCTGGAGTGATGGGCCCGGTTGCAGCTGCGACCCCGGCGACCGCGGTATGTACGCAGCTGGCCATGGGTAAGCTTTTTTGGTCTTGCAACATATACACCATAGATAAAAGGGGGTTTGTGGATTTTCCTTTGTAGGTGACAGCTTGTCCAACGTTGATTCTAATGGAAGTTGAATAAATTAGCTCCGAAGACATCATTAAAAGTACATTAGGTGTAATTGTACCAACAGTGGAAATAAAGGAAACACAGTTTTAATTTATAAGACTTAATTAGAGGAGACTTAATCCATTAGGCTGTTATTGGGAAACTAAATGTACTCTATGCCATAGCTAAGACACTTTGTAATGACATTATTGTATTGTGTGTAAATGAATAAAAATCCAAAGCTATGATTTAGTCTACAGAGAGTAAATCAGTAAGCAGGTGAAAGTCTATACTGATTAACCAATATTTCTTCACTTGTGTATTTGCACGTTAATAAGCATTCCTTAGAGCCCATTCTCCCTCGCTCTGTATGTATGTATGTATGTATGTATGTATGTATGCAATGAGACAATGCTAATTTAAAGGGACAATGTCGGCACCCAGACCACATCAGCTCATTGAAGTGATCTGGGTGCCAACTCCCATCACCCTTAACCCTGCAAGTGTAATTATTGCAGTTTTATAAAATGCAATGATTACATTGCAGGGTTAAGTCCTCCTCTAGTGGCTGTCTACCAGACAACCACCAGAGGGACTTCCGGCCTCTTAGACGACTTTTGGTCGTCTAAACGACGCTGGACGTCCTCACACAATGCATGAGGACCTCCAGCGTCACCAGAATTGAATAATACTTTCCTATGGGGAGGTCTAATGCGCGCGCGAGGCCATTGCCGCGCATGCGCATTAGATCTCCCCACCAGCAGACGTTGGCAGAGGAGGAGCGTGGGCAGAGCCTGACCCAGCGCCAAGGGACATCGGTGCTGGAATCAGGTAAGTGTCTGAAGGTATTTTAACCCCTTCAGCGACGTGGGATGGGGGACCACTTAGGATTCTCTAGTGCCAGGAAAACGAGTTTGTTTTCCTGGCACTGGAGAATTCCTTTAATATATTTATGTCACAATAATCATTAAACATTGCCACTGATATATAACTTTACAAGAAACTAAAATATGTCCTACATTCCTTATAGTTCTACTAAAGTGTAACAAAAAATATAAATGTTTAAACTTTGCAAACACTGCACTGATATTATCCCTTCTTTCATGGACTTTGTCTATTTGTGATGAGCTGTTTTGAAACAGTTTTAGCCTGGTACAAAGCATAGGTTTGTCTCACTTTAATGTCAATATCAGACCTGTATTGCATTAGATCCTCAAGGAGTTCAGGAAGGTCCTTAGTAGCTATTTCTTCTTGCAAGGATTCAGTGATGCCTTCAAAGAAGATTGCGGTCTGTGTCACTATTGTCCCAGGTTACTTCAGGAGCTAGAGTATGGAGCTCGATAGCATATTCAGCCACAGACCTAGAGCCTTGCTGTCTTTTTCTACCGGGTGGATTAAACACCCTTTTGAAAGTTTATCATTTCTGATAGAGGATGTATCCAAACCAAAGCCTTGTCATCTAATAGATTCATTATAAATGCTATTTTAAACCTATCATTAGGAAATTAATTGGGAGACAACTCAAAGTGTACTTCCACTTGATTCAGAAAACCCCTATATAAAGAGGGATCCACATGCATGTATTCATTGGGGGTAAATCGTAAAAGGGCTTGCAAAGGCTGCAGCTTTATCAGAGGAGAAGGCACACTCAAGTTAAGCATGCTTGCCACTTCCGTTAGCAAACCTTTTATAAATTAGCTATGGAAAACCTTCCTGGCTGTGAGACAGCCAGGGAGATGTTCCATAGCTAATTTATAAAAGTGCTGCTCTTTTAGAAACTGGGGTTAGAATAGAACTTTTCACCATTTATTCAAGTGTCCAGCTGATGTTCTGATGTTTGTGGATGAATATTATGTGGTTTAACCTCCATTGCTGTAGCTCTTTGGGAGCTATTTGCACTGCCAGTTGGGAAGTGGTGGAAAGAACAGCTTCCTCCTGGACATTTCCCCTTAGGAGAATGGACAAACTGTGTAGCAATAGGTCCTGAGCCAGGGACCAGTCCTCCTGGGTCAGCTAAAGATCTGAAATCAGAAAAATATATATGATGTCAGATACTGTGCTATTTATAGCAAGCTGTATGGAATTGTTGAATGCTTGAAGAAAAAAATCTCCCTCTGTGCCAAAACAATAACTATGAAAATTAAGTGCTCCTTATGTGTGCCAAAGGGAACAGGTGGTGGGGCAAGAGGAGCCGAATTCTTACAAATTAAGGTATCTCTCTTGTTGTGGAAGTACAACTGGATACAATTGCAGAAAGTTATTTTAATGCTGTTTGTGTGTTTTTGGTGTGATACATTTTTCTGATCAATTTATCCTATGTTCCCCAATTATTCTTCTTTATAGGTCGTTGCAGAAACATGTTCTCAAATTTTTATTACAGTAATGTTAAAGGAAGGCCTGAATAGGTTGTTATGAAATAATTTCATATACCCTTGCTTGCTTTTATCATTATTTTGATTGATTTCTATACTTCAGATCTAGACAACAATTCCTCCCATTTATATGGGATTGGAGGAAGAGCAGGTGTTTTCACCATATGGCTGTAGGTCAACGTGATCACACAGTAGATGGAAGTTCCAGTGAAGAAACACTGGGGTTTAACCTTGTATAAAATTGTACATGTGCTAGTAAACACAGCATGTAGAGAGCACTCAGATGCCTTAAAAAAGCTGGGAATAGCAATTCAGGCAAATAATGGACTGAAGGAATCCAAATGTAAATCAGACAGTTTGACACAGAACACAGTTTCCTTTCAAAAGTTTAGCTTAGTTAGAAATCATGAAAAAAAATATTTTTAGAATCTTTTAGCATCAAACTTTATTACAGAAAAGCACGAGTGAACTTTAACATTGCACTCCATGTGGTTCGGTAGAATGATATTGTAACATCCCAACATTATAGGGGAAATAAAAGAAAAATATATCGATCAATAATAGAGAATATCACTTCAAGAGCAATGGCTTGCAAGAGTGTGTTAAACAAAACTTGGCTGGCAAATTTGAGGATCGACAAAGGGCATTTCATTCAAAGGACCTTGGTAACAGGGTCCAAGGTTAATTAACTGGATTAGTTATTCTCTAGAAATTGTAAGAGCATTAGAAATAACTGATTGCTAAATGTAAATTTGATCTCTAAGGGTGTTGGCCCACGGGAAAGTAGAAAATAAAATGATGTAAGGAAGAAAATTCTTAGATGCCTTTCACATCAGCAGAACTGTCTCTCTCTTCAAGTTAATCAGTGCAGGAGCCTGGTGTATATATTGATAAATTTATGATTAATATGACAGGTACATTGTCCGATACCTCGAGCAATATGCCATTCGTGTAAAATGTGCTTGAAAAATATGCAGCTACTCCACTTAAATGTTTTGAAAGTAGAACATGTTGTATCTTTCTGGTACTGTCTGGTCTCTATATATACAATATTGGATTTTTTAAAAATGTATCACTGATAGATGTGTAAGTTGTTGCTTGATGAACATGATATTATGTGTTATGCATTGTTTATCCTTGTTGATTTCTTTTTCAAGATTTTAAAAATTAGCATGCTCTACTGATTCAGACTCACCTTTGCGCAGTGTCTTGACAACTGCTTATTCTCATAGCTTGTTGGCATTTATATACCACTACTCACACCCATACACAAAATGTTGTACTATGTTATCTGATCAAATTATCTCCCAGGACAGAGGCAAGACTCCATTAACCACATGGTTACAAAAAGACATAAAATTATACAATGTTACAATTACTACATAAAACATATACATGCAAGATAGCTTAGATCTGAGCGCACATTATTACCGAATGGCGCTCAGATCACCTACATACAGTTCAATCGCCATGGAGCCAAAGTCTTTTCCATAGTCTTTGTTACATGAATAGGCTCCATGGCATAGCTATCTGGGGTAGCACTACTCACATACTGAAAGTCTCGAACGCCCCGGCAGAAATACACAAATAAACCTTTCTGCAGGGGAAAATACAGCTATGAGCACAGGGGCCATAGTCGGAAGGCAGGAGGCTAGCCAGTAGTCCCCTCCAGGCACAAGTGGTGAAGGGCACTTCGTCACAATGTCTACTTTACTTAAATATATAGTTTTGTGTGGCAATTTTGTTTTTTATGATGGCTATTAAACATACAAGACAACCAAACCAAATTATAAAATATTGCTCCACATTGTAAATTTATTTTACTCCTTGTATTTTGTGAACTGCAATTACTAAAAAATAAACTGAATTCCTACACATATTATGTACTTTGTATTTTGAATTACTTTTCTTAAGCTGCATTAATTATGCAATATTTCTTAAGCCAAAAGTGTGAAATTGTATATGTATATATATATATATATATATATATATATATATATATATATATATGTATATATATATATATATATATATATTTTTTTTTTTTTTTTTCATTTTATATAGTAAATGAGAATTGATATATGTATATATAACATCAACTAATATGTGTTGGTGCAGTAAATGAGAAAGATGGAGAAGGCGGTTGAACACACACAAAGCAAAAATGCAAAAATTTATTTGAGTTTTAATTGAAAACCAAACAAATTAAGCTTGGTCCTTAAGGGGTTAAAACTGTTTCATTACCATTGTTTGAATGTGCACTGCATGTGATATCTCTATTTTTAGCTTTTTAGATTGGACTAAAAAAGGAACAATTTTATTATTATGAAATACTTGTGAGTCAGTACACGAGTTAGTAAAAAAAAAGAGATTTTTCACAATAATGGTTTGAGGAACTGCCAATGACAATTGCAGATTTTTATTGCATGTGAAAATAAAACAAGATCTGGTGGAAGAGGGCATGGTGAAAGAATGCCAATAATATAGATCAATATTTTGAAAACACTCGGCATGAAAAGTTGGACGAGACCATCGTATAATCATTGATTTTTTTTCTGGTATCAAACCTTTCCAGAAACAACAAGGGCAACTTTAAGAGATTTATATTGTGGTTAAAGGTCCCCACTATCTGCAATGGCATACAGCATGGTTTCTGCAGTTTATTGCAAATAGACAATCAATCTCTGGGATATTACAGATTCTACAATCTTTGTAACAAACTGCAGGTTCTTAAGCAAGACTGCAAGTTGTGTCTTGAGTTATACAGTTCCATTAATTTGTTTTTAAACGACTTCTGATAAGTACACTATTGAATAAAACATTGAAAATCACTGATAACTTCCGCTAACTTTTTACATCTGATGTTCCATTTTCTTTTCAATACATAATAAAGATTTGGCAACTGATAATAGAGTCCAGTTCAGTCATGGCACAGACAGGACATTCATTGCATGGGAGTAAAAAAAAAACTGAAATATTGTTTGTTTCTTCTCTTCCACTTACAGTGTTCAATGATAGAACAGGGCAGAGCTAATAACAATGACAGACAGGCAGCCAAATCGAGGCGCTCAGTTTTAGGAATGATCTAAATACAGTGATGTCAATTGTAGATTATACTAGCTTTAGTGTAACTATAATCTTAATTTTATTAATGACAGGAGGCGAATATTTGCTTTTTTTTCCTCTTTACTAGAACTCCACAGCAGCACATTAACATAGAGAGAAAAACACCAATCACAAAAAAGTAAGGAATCCATAAAAGACTCCTCCCAACCAACTATTTCCTCTTTCATGCTGCGACAAAATAAGGTACATAACAATACACCATTAATAAAAAATAACGGAAGAAACAAATATATAACATTCTGATGAGTGCCATCTGAAATAGAATGTGGAACCAGTGTATGAAATCTTGACCTTTATCCTGCAGGATAGTCGGATCTAAGAACTGTAGTCGAACCATTAAACTGAAACAAGATAAACAGAGTCGAAAACTGCGATTAGTGAATAAAATGTACTGAGAAAACATGAATCCCCATCATCAAATACTGACAGTACAATATCCCAGATATACACCCAACTCCCCTAGGAACCTAATCAGACTAACAACCTTAGCCCAGGAGACCAGGCGAATAAACAGTAGGTCAGTCAAAACAAGCAAACAAAACAAGGGGAGGGAGAAACTGGGAGGGAAATATTCGCCTCCTGTCATTAATAAAATTAAGATTATAGTTACACTTAAGCTAGTATAATCTACAATTTTATAACATGACAGGAGGCTTTATATTTGCTGTTTTAACGCTCTGACAGCAAAGCAAAAGCAGCATGATCCGACGGTCTAAAATAGAATTGGCGAAATGTATCCTCACGGGACCAGTCCACCGAATGCATAATGTCCTGGAGGGAAGCACCCACCATGAAAGCTCAGGAAGCTGCGGCGCCTCTAACCGAATGTGCTCCGAAGGTCGAATTCACCCCCGCCAACGTCAATAACAATCTTATCCACCGAGTCAGGGTAGGCGACGAGACCGGTTTGTGAGGTCTGACATACGAAATCAACAACTGGCCGGAGTGAGCAGACCGAAGCGGAGCGGTAATCACCACATAATGATTCAGAGCCTTCGTTACACAGAGTTTTGGCGAATCCCGGAAATAAGGGTAAAAAACAGCCGTCAAATCCGACTTGTATGCCTAGCAACCTTGAAGGTGACTCCCTCCGGAGAAAAGGAAAAGGCGTCAACATCGAAGGCCCGGACATCAGAAACACGTCTGAACGAGACAAGACACAGTAAGAGGGCAAATTTGGCCAAAAGCCGACGAAGGGGGGAGGGGGGGCGGAGCCTAACAGACGAGCTGAGCGGTCGCATGGCGGACGAGCTCCGTGACAAAAACTCTGCAATAAGCCTGAATTCTGCCAAGAACCATAGCAAGTAGCCCCAATAAGCTAGTGCACTGACTCTAGAGACGGGGGACTACAAACACAGCAAACCGCAAGCAAGCTCTCAGCCTGTATTGACCGCCACGACCTGGGGATAGATCTGCGGCCTGCACGAGGCCTATCTGAATGACATTGGGGAGACGGCCACTCCCTCTGCCGATTGCAGCACCAAGGACCGGAGGCCTCCCCAGTACAATCTCTCCCCCCCTGCCGGTGAGGGATATCCCGGCATAGTGTGTGACACTGGAGTGACACCCCAACTGAGGCCTACCTGCCGCGAAAAACAAGGACAATCCAACATGGCGGATGAAGCATGGGACCCTGCACTTGAGCCCCCGCTGCCCCCTCTGGCGGAGCGGCTAGACCACCTGTTCGACGCCTTCTGGGCCAGGCTAGCCATGCTTGCTACCCCAGCACTCACGGGTCCGCCGACCGAGCTACTCCAAACCGGGGCCGCCCAAATGACCGAAAACGGCAACAGAAGCGACATCTACGGGCCTCCGGAGCGGAGGGGCGGCGGATAAAATGTAAGCAGCGGGCGAAACGGATGATTGTATGCAACCCCGCAGCCCAACACGCTGATCCTCCCAGGCTCCTGCGCGGGCACCCTCCTCCATACTCTGCCCCACAACGAGCACAGTCAAGATCACACCTGACCACGAGGAGCCAGGGGACAAGCTTGAAACCCTCGAGACCGACCAGGGGCCCGACGCACCAATCCACACCTCGGCAGGGCGCCCAGCAGAATCACCTCCTGAGCAAGTTGCCCATACCTCCCAGCCTCATACTCCTGCAGCCATCCTGCTTCATCAGTGCTAGCTGGAATCGCTGGGATGTGGAGGTTCAGCTGGCTGGGCCGCCGCAAATCCTGAGGTCGGAGTGGGTTGAGTGCCTATCAGAGACTGCCCAAGGTTACCCCGCAACCACATGCTGACTCTTGAACTATGTTTTATGTTTTATGTTTTGCGTTATATGCCTTCTGTTTTAAGCTCTTAACAACACACTGTCCACACTCCAACGCTGTCTGACACTCCACTCTTGTCTCATCCACACACCTCGCACATCAGACACATTCTACTAGTCCGTCTCACTCATTTTACTTTAACCTACTGTACTGCACGCTGCAAGTCTTCTCATTTTATACCATAAAACGTGCATATTCAGCAAATACCCCATTGTTAAGCGAGATATACAGCCAGTGGAATGCCGTTGGGGTACCTCTGACCTGCCAGTATGTATTTCCTGCACTGCAAAAAAAAATAAAAGCTGACGAAGGGAAAAGTCCTGATTATCCTGTAGGAACGATAAAACTGCGCGTACGTCCTAGAGGGAGGACTACTTGGGCACCGGTGGTCGTGCCAGCCTCATCCCACGAAGAAGTCTGCAGACTAGCGGGTCCTGGCTGATGGGAAGTCCTCCTAGTGGGACATGTGCCACTGAGATTGCCGACATTAACTGAATGATACGATGGTCCCAGGTCGAAGAGGTGAGAATTTGTTTTTAGCACACTAGTTACAGGGCCTGTAAAGGGATCGGTATCCCGTTCCAGGCACCAACGACACCAGGAACCCCATGCTGAGAGATAGCATCTTCTCGTCCCGGGGGCCAAGGAATCCAAGAGAAGGTCTTTAGCTGATTGCGATAACGCCTCGACATTCCAGGTACCCCTGAAAGAGTCCAGGCCACCAAGCGCAGGTAGCTGTCCCTCACAAGGGGGTGCGGATTGCCCTGGGAGTCCGAGAGGAGCATCTGAGGGGCCAGGCAAGAGTAGAGGATGCCGATGGGAGAGATCCAAGAGCTCCATAAACCAGGCTTGACTCTGCCATAGAGGAGTCAGAAACACCAAAGACACATACTGACGCTGGGTGCGGGAGCCATCTGAAGTAAGTCTGGATCTGATGGTTCATCCTGGAGGCGAATAGATCCACTGTGAAAGGGCCCCTCTGATTCGTGAGTTCGAGAAAGATGGCCCGAAGGAGTTTCCAATCGCTGGCGTCCCTCCAATGTCTGGAGAACCAATCTGCCATCAGGTTCGGCTCCCCCGGTAGATATTCCACTTGTAGAGTGATGTTGCGTTGGAAGCAGAAACTTTAGATCTCCTTCGTCACCTCTGACAGTGTTTTAGACCGAGCACCCCCCAGACGGTTGATGTACTGTACTGCAGAGACATTGTCCATCCAGAGGAAGACGCAGCAGTCTGAAAGGTGGTTTGCCAGGCTCCAAATCGCAAACGAACCTGCAATCAGTTCCAGGCAATTGATGTGGAACTCCGATTCCCTTTCTGACCATGGACCCCCCGTGGACCCGGTCGCGCAGGTGGCACCCCAGCCCCAAAGACTCGCATCCGATTCCAACACAAAATCCAATGTAAGTCCGAATATAGCTTTGCCGTTCCAGGCTGACATGTGCAGGAGCCACCAGCGTAGTTCGGTCTTCACGTCCGGGGACAGAGGGATCATCTGGTCGTAGGAGGGTCTCTTGCGTAAAAAACGAGCCTTCAGTCGTTGCATGGCCCTGTAGTGAAGCGGACCTGGGTAGATTGCCTGTATCAAGGCCGAGAGGAGACCCTGCGAGCTAACATTCCTAGAGGGATCCTGTCTTGCCGCAGGATCCTCCTTATTTCCTTCCAAATGGTCGCTATCTTGGCCAGAGGCAGACGAAGAACACAGTCTTTCGCATCCACTTCGAAACCCAAGAACTCCACTGTCTGGGAAGGATCGAGGGCTGATTTCTCCAAATTGACCACGAACCCCAGGCGTTCGAATAAGGAGACCGGAGAGTGCGTCTGACACTTCTGGAGGGGTCCTTGCAGAGGATCAGCAAGTCGTCTAGGTATACAATACAATGGACACCCTCTGATCTGAGCCGAGCGACCACCAGCTTCAGGAGCTTGGTGAAACACCACAGAGCCGAGATGAGGCCGAAGGGGAGACAAGTGAATTGGCATGGACTGCCCTTCCAGAGGAAACGGAGGAATCTGCGACATTCGCCGTCCACCGGGACGGAGAGGTAAGCGTCCTTCAGGTCCAGACTTGTGAATCAGTCTCCTGGCCGGAGAAGGTCCCGTAGAAGATGGATGCCTTCCATCTTGAAGTGGTGGTAAAACATGAAAGCTTTCAGTTCCTGCAGGTTGATCACTGGGCAGAATTCTCCGGACTTTTTCCTCACCAGAAAAATCGAGCTGAAAAAAACTCCTGGGTCCGGAGCCCATTGGACCGCGCCCTTGTTGAACAGTGTCCGAACTTCTGCATCTATCAGGACCTGTTGTTCTCTTGAGATGATGGGAACCCTTGGGGGTCCAACCTTCATTGGAGGGGAGTGAAAATCTGTGACATATCCCCGAACGGTCCAAAGGACCCATGCATCCGAGGATACCTCCCGCCACCTGTCCCTGCAGTGAAACAGTCTGCCCGCATGCAATAGGGGGAAAGGAGAAATGGCAGGAGTTGTTCTCACCTCAAGAGAATCCTCTTGAACGATTCCCTCAACCTCTATCCGACCTCTGTGTGTAGGAGGGTCTGGACTGGTATGAGGGAAAGAAGGTCCCCCCACGGGATCATTGGCGGTCCAAAGACCAGCTGCGGCTGGAGACACGACCCCGCTGTCGTCCAGCCCCTCCAAAAACACGTGACGTCTGTGGTCAGAATACCCTCTTTATGGAGGTCTGGGCTTTGTCCAGGGAGGTGAACAAGTTGACATGTTTGTGCAGCTCTTTGATGAACGGCTCTCCAAACAGCAGGCCCTTAGCCAGGGGACCCAATTCTTTTGATCCCAACTCCAACAGTTTGTTGTCCATTCGGAGCAGGACTGCCTTCCTGTGCTCCGTGGAGAGGGCCACATTAGCATTGCCCAGCAGGCAAATAGATCATAGTGCCCAGTCTCGCATGGTGGCTGGGTCTAGGGCCGTACCTTCCGAGTAGGCCTCCTCTGCCAGCGCCAACATCCTGCATAGGGGGCCCAGCATATCCAGCTGCTTATTCTGCGCCGAACGGAGGCTACCTTCCCTCCATTTCTTAGGGTCCCGTACGTGTCATGTATGTGGCCACAAGGGGGTCAAATTCTGGTGTCGTGGCCACCTTGTCCGGCAAGACGGGTCTGGGGCATTCTGCTCGTAGTTTCTTGCAGACCTCCCATTCAAGAGGCCTGCAGACCCAGTAGTGCACGAATTGTGCCAAGTGGTCAGGCAGTGACCATTCAGAGGACCTGGGGTGCTGGATGGACCGAGGGTCAAACAAAGGTTCGCCTGTAGCATCCAGGAAGGTATCATCCCCCATCACGGCAGTGGAGGCCACTGTCGCTGGCGTGTATTCATTCTCCCACCCCCACTTGGGGGTCATCAGGGTACGGAACCGCCAGGCCAAGAGCATGCGTAACATGGCACAGACAGCGCCGGCCAAATCATGGGGCACAGACAAAGCAGGCCAATCATAGGGGCACAGACAAAGCAGGCCAATCAAGTGGGGCACAGACAAAGCAGGCCAATCAAGTGGGGCACAGACAAAGCAGGCCAATATATGGGCACAGTCTAGCAGTAATGTATTTAATTGCTCGTCTTACTCCGCGGGCCCAACATCAGCACGGGAGGTGGTCGGAAGACCGCTTCTCGGCGACCGTCCACAGCCCAAATAAGAAAATGGCACGAGAGAAGAACCCCAATAGAGGGATAGAGAGAGGGGGAGGAGAAAGAGAAGGCAGCCAGAGGGTACCCCGATCCCCAAAGCCCATAGGGAGCACCCCCAGGCAAGAAAAACTAAACAGGCTGTACACAATAAATGCTAAACAATACAGCAGATAAACCACAGAAAATATACAGAAATGCAGTAAATAATCCACAGCCACCCATATAAAACAGGAGGTAGGTAGTACTCTGACCTGTACTGACTGCGGAGCAGCAAAGAAAGTGGAAATAGTTGGTTGGGAGGAGCCTTTTATGGATTCCTTACTTTTTTGTGATTGGTGTTTTTCTCTCTATGTTAATGTGCTGCTGTGGAGTTCTAGTAAAGAGAGACTTAAGCAAATATGAAGCCTCCTGTCATGTTATACAATTTTACTTTTTGGAGTTTAGGTTCATACTTTTTGGCGTTCATAAATAAATATTTGTTAAATATAGGGAATACTTCAACATAATATTAAAAATCACGGTAAGTGAAAGTTCTTCTTTTAAACAATATTCCCAACAGACTAAATTCATCTCACATAGCTATGTGGCAATTTACTACAATCTTTCAATAGGGATAAAAAAAAAAAAAAATGCCGCTGTGAGTGTGCAGGTGGCAGCCAATGGAAATTTAGGATTTCCAAAGTTGACCTAATGAGCTCTCATAATTCCAATGTTTAGAGAAGAGGAAATGTCTATCTAACCTGCTTGAAGATGCTAAATCCTTCTGTGCTCAAAAAATAAAAGCACATTTATTTTCAATTGATATATAAATAAATCAAATTTTATCAACACTTGATATGATTTCTAATTGATAATTATTTTGGAATTACATTAAACAATAATTATGTTTTCTTATGGCCATTACAAATGTCAGCAGGTATATAGAAAGGCTAAAAATGAACATTTTCAATCTGCACAAACCAGTTCCTGTTCTTTCATATGAATATGATCATTAGAAAGTTTAGGGTCAAGTTGCCCACATTGGCATTTATGAACCTGTAAAACTGTACTGAATTGACACCATGTGCTCTAAAAGCTCACTAAGTGGTCAACGCACATAGTAGCCCTGGGCAGCTAATTTTTAGAGCTTGTTTGTATTATAACTGCTCGATGCTCTTTCAATAAGCTCCATGCTTCACTTTGCTTTAAAGGGAATATAAGTCAGCAGGGGAGATTGTTTCATTACTGGTGTTTGTGACAGGACCCTGGGGCAGTATGTGAACTGAACTACAACATATCATTACATGAGACATTCTCATACAACAACCTGCCAGCAACACGACATCCCCAGAGCTCCAAGCATCTGCCTGGGGGAACTGTCAATACCCAACATCTAGCACACTGAATCCCAAGTAAGGCCTACCAACATGTTAGCACAAATAGGAAGAGACGTACATGCTAACCGAATGCATGCAAAACAATATCACAAGCGCATGTGCAAGCAAATGTACATGCTGACTACTAAAAAAAAAAAGTAAAATGTAAATGAAGGCAGTGAACATCAGATAAATGCACTGTTTATACAATTGAGTTTTAAAATGCTCACACTACAGAAAAATTGTCTAATTTGCCATGAAAGACCAGTATTTACAGAAAGTACAAATATGGAGGGCCGAATATATTGCTAGCTCTCTCTCTCTCTCTCTCTCTCTCTCTCTCTCTCTATCTATCTTTCTATCTATCTACCCACTGATCAGCTACAAGATGAAAACCACTGACAGGTGCAGTGATCATACTGTTACAAAGGAACTTGTCAAGTGATGGGATATATTAGGCAGCTGAACAGTCAGTTCTTGAATTTCATGTGTTGGAAGCAGAAAAAATGGGCAAATGAAAAGATCTGAGTGACAAGGGCCAAATAGTGATAACTTGAAAACTAGGTCAGAGCATCTCCAAAACGGCAAGTCTTGTGGGGTGTTCCTGTTATACAGTTAGCACCTACTAATAGTGGTGCAAAGAAGGACCACCGGTGAACTAGCTTTAGGGTCACGGGTGCCCAAGGCTCACTGATGAATGTGGAGAGCAAAGGTTAGCTTGCTTGATCCAATCACACAAAAAAGTAACTCAAATTTCTTAAAAAACATAATACTGGCTATGATAGAAAGGTGTCAGAACACACCATGCATCACAGTGTGCAGCAAATAGGGCTGAGTAGCTGCGGACCAGTCAGGGTGCCCATGATGACCCATACGCACTGTCAAAAATGCCTTCGATAGAGACATGAAATAGAGGCCCCATCTCGCAATTTGCATGACTTAAAAGATCTGCTGCGAATGTCTTTGTGTCAGTTCCCATAGGACATGTTTAGAGATCTTGTGGACGCTGTGTCTCATCAGAGCTGTTTTGGCAGCATGAGGGGGGCGTACACAATATTAGGCCAGTGGTTTTAATGTTGTGGCTGATCAGTGTAGATATAAATATTATTTGTCTATTATAACAATGGGCAGATCATACTGCATGAATGGTGATGTCATCCATGCAGTTATTCAATGTGTATAATAAATGTCTAATAATACAAGGATTATCTGGGTAATCTTATCTTGGGCAGAACCAGGCCATATCCTGCATGTTCCCCATGTCCTTGTCCACTTGAAATTAGAGGGAGTTACACTCTTCAGCAGTACCTGCCGACATTTTTAAAGATGCCACCTAGGACAGGAGCTTCCTCTAATCTCAGGCAGCACTTAATCTCTATAATACCTAACACACCGAATTATCAGTAACCCCTACATCACAATAGCGCAGTATCAGCCCATTAACCCCCATATTAAACTCTACACTACATTACTCCACTCTAGGCTCACTACATTATCATTAAATATTACCGCCTACAGCATCACCTTGATATATACACTAACAGTAACCTATACATATCATGTAATATACATATACATAGTCGTTAAATGTGTATTAGGGGGAAATAATACCATGTGATATGAAGGAAGCACACATGGTCAAACTGCAAGACTCAACCAGGTAGGGTGAAACCATTACATTGAAAGGCATTTTAAAAAGGAGGGAGCAGTAGCAGTATGCATCTGCAGGGGTTAGTGGTGTACGCATGCGCTATGCACCGCCAGATTTTAGAATACTTTGAAATAACTTTGTAGGGAGTCGCCAATTGGATCACAGGTAGCAGATGAAGACACCTCAGTTATAAAACTGAAGAGCAGGGTAACACAACTTGAGCATATTGAACTTGAGAAACGCTTATTGATCCATTAGTTCTAAGGACATTTGTGAGCTTTGTGGATTCAGAATGTTCCCTATAAAAGAAAACATTCATTCACTTTGGACAGTGATTGGAGCAAATAACAAATAGCAAAATGTACAAAAAGCTATATACACTGAACATAGCAATAAGGTACACTGGAGCTCTGTGGTAGGGATCTGCAGCTCTTAAGTAAATGGTTAAGAAAGGCAATCCACAGGCACTATCATGTTAATCAAATGAAAATGTTTATTGCCTCATTAGGACAAAATCAAAAGATACAAACTTTTGGTTACAGGGGCTTAATTATGTATATGATATTTTTTTGACATCTATAAATGGTTTAAGGATTTCCACTAGTTGCCCAATTATTGACCAACCTCACAACAATCAATATACTGGTCAGAAGATAGACGATGGTTTGCTCTCTGCTGTTCCACTTTTTTTTCCAGCTGACTAGCCTTCACACAATGATGGAAATGCTGGACAATCCTTCTGCAATGATTAATTATGGTTGCAATCTTTGCTTTGCCTTCAGGATTTGCAGCCTTCAGTACAGAACAGCAGACATCGGTAAAAGAACCATCTCACAGAGCTTTGACCATGTTAAGCTCTGTGGGGACCACAAACCCAATATATATGTTGTTGCAAGATATATGTTTCAGCATGTAGCAGAAGTGATCAATGCTGCTCTACAGATCCAGTCCCAGACTGCCATGCTGCTAAATTTGGAGCTTGTCCACTACAACCATACCCAGGCACCGTGGGCCTTAAGGAAAGGTAGGCATGCTTGATCGAAGAAACGTGATAAATCTGGAGTGAAGTGTACCAACAGATCTACCATCTTAGCCACTACCTCTTTCAATACTACCACCCACAATGGGCTGAACAGACTCAGAAGACGGTGCAGCATTTATTTGTGCAGTAAATTGCATTGCACAAGTATTGGCACTGATTTTGGTATAAGTGGCGCTGGCAGTTGGTCTCCCACTCAAAAGAAACAAAGTTTAAAATGTTCGTAAATGTTTTTTTCTTTCCATTTAATGAGATGACCAGGTTTCACCAAAAATACATTGAGTTGACTATCTACACACATGAAACAGAATTTGTTAAGTACATAGAAACAAGCTCACATAAAGCTTGACAAATCCAAATGACAATTATGTTAAGTCTATAGGGAAAAATTATTCTATTAAATGTCTGGTACTATGCAAGGACCTGGATGAAACACATCTTTATAATGCCAAATGCATCTACCTCATTGTAATTAACTACATGCACATGCACTAAAAAATTATCTGATTTCTGGCATTTTAACTTTTACAATACCAGATGAAAATGAATACCCCTAAAATGATGTGCATGCAACTACACAACACATTACAAAAACAGTCAACAATGAACACAGATAACTTACATAACCACCTAAGGAGCACTCTTTGTGATAGATAACACATCAGATTCAACATAAAACAAATTAATGCATCCACGCAGATCCGTTTATGGCAGGCCAACAAAATAATCAGTGAATTAGAATGGTACAAGATTATTGTATTTTTCTAGAATATTTGAGTTTTCATTTAACACACCTTCCAACCTCAACTACAAGGGTTTTGTTTCTCTTTGGGTATGAGAAGCATTGTATTTCCTAATTGCACGTAAACAAGATGCATCGCCAAGCAAATATCTCTTTAAAAGAGATTAATGGACAATTCTCAATAAAACGGATGTTACAGTTGTTTACATACCATTGTATTACAATGTAGCTTTACTAGTTACTGATCAATTATCCTCCCACTCCCACTAGTTTCTATTTATGTATTGTATCATATTTTTTTCTTAATTGTGCAATGACAACTGGAAGAGGAATAACAGACAACTTACCCTTATAGGAATATTATGAATACATTAGCTGAAATACAAAAGTTAAATTAATTCACTGCTTTTTACAAATGATTTATAATTGTAAAAGCAGAGTTTAAATAGAATGATAGACTAGAGAACATTTGGTTTCTCAGCTAATACTAGTTGTTTTTTGATTTCCGCTGGGAGCATCAAGTTTGAAGGGCATTTTACTGCTGTTATGGTTATAAGAACGGTCACAAATTCTGTTTCCCTGGCAACAGTCTGTGACTTAAAGCCTAACTCTCTCATTCATTTTAAATCATATGATGTTGTTAAACATATTGTGCCCAAAGATGTATAGAGATTTTCTCTCCAGATTTATATCAGATTTTACCTTTAGTTATTGGCCAGATGACCTACATGAATAGGGGAGAGAGGAAGTATAAACACCTCTAAGTCCTGACTACATCTTACAGAGCTATATCCTACAGTGTAGTATTGCATTGTAGACATGGAGAAAAATATATACACTGATCAAAATTATAAACACTTTTGTTTTTGCCCCAACTTTTTATGAGCTGAACTCAAAGATCTAAGACTTTTTTATGTACACAAAAGGCCCATTTCTCTCAAATATTGTTCACAAATCTGTCTAAATCTGTGTTAGTGAGCACTTATCCTTTGCCGAGATAATCCATCCACCTCACAGGTGTGGCATATCAAGCTGCTGATTAGACAGCATGATTATTGCACCAGTGTGTCTTAGGCTGGCCACAATAAAAGTGGCAAAAGTGGCAAAAATGTGCAATTTTACTATATTAAGAGGGTTCAGGGGAGTCCAAAAACCAGTCAGTATTTGGTGTGACCACCATTTGCCTCACGCAGTGCAACACATCTCCTTCGCATAGAGTTGATCAGGTTGGTGATTGTGGCATGTGGCATGTTGGTCCACTCCTCTTCAATGGCTGTGAGAAGTTCCTGGATATTGGCAGGACCTGGAACACGCTGTCGTATACGCCGATCCAGAGCATCTCAAACATCCTCAATGGGTGACATGTCTAATGAGTATGCTGGCCATGCAAGAACTGGGATGTTTTCAGCTTCCAGGAATTGTGTACAGATCCTTGCAACATGGGGTCATGCATTATCAGGCTGCAACATGAGGTGATGGTCGTGGATGAGGCCTTGGGATCTCGTCACGGTATCTCTGTGCATTCAAAATGCCATCAATAAAATGCACCATTGTTCATTGTCCATAACATACGCCTGCCCATACCATAACCCCACCACCACCATGGACCATTCGATCCACAATGCTGAGATCAGCAGACCGTTCACCCACACTACGCTATACACGCTGTCTGCCATCTGCCCTGTACAGTGAAAACTGGGATTCATTTATGAAGAGAACACCTCTCCAAAGTGCCAGACAGCATCAAATGTGAGCATTTGCCCACTCAAGTCGGTTACGATGAGGACGACGAGCATGCAGATGCGCTTCCCTGAGATGGTTTCTGACAGTTTGTGCAGAAAATTCTTTGGTTATGCAAACCAATTGTTGCAGCAGCTGTCCGGGTGGCTGGTCTCAGATGATCTTGGAGGTGAAGATGCTGGATGTGGAGGTCCTGGGCTGGTGTGGTTACACGTGGCCTGTGGTTATGAGGCCGGTTGGATGTACTGCCAAATTCTCTGAAATGCCTTTGGAGACGGCTTATGGTAGATAATTGAACATTCAGTTCCTGGGCAACAGCTCTGGTGGACATTCCTGCAGTCAGCATGCCAATTGCACGCTCCCTCAAAACTTGCAACATCTATGGCATTGTGCTATGTGATAAGACTGCACATTTTAGAGTGGCCTTTTATTGTGGCCAGCCTAAGGCACACCTTTGCAATAATCATGCTGTCTAATCAGCATCTTGATAATCCATCTTGATAATCCATCCACCTCACATCCACACCTGTGAGGTGGATGGATTATCTCGGCAAAGGAAAAGTGCTCACTAACACAGATTTAGAAAGATTTGTGAATAATATTTGAGAGAAATAGGCCTTTTGTGTACAGAGAAAAAGTCTTAGATCTTTAAGTTCGGCTCATGAAAAATGGGGGCAAAAACAAAAGTGTTGCGTTTATAATTTTGTTACAGTGTATATACAAAACAGTTGCTGTGTTGGAGGAATCTTGGTAAATGTTAGAGACATTCCATTGGTTTCCATTTTTACGCTCCTTATTCAGCACTTTGTCTCAGTATAATAGTTTTTGCTTTGATAAATCTCCCTTATGGCTTGTTTTTGCTGTCGTTTTGTTTCATTTGTTAGTTGACCATATAATAAAAGACATACATATATATCTAACCCATAATGCCCCAAAATAATAAAACAATGTAAATAAGAAAAAAAAAAAAACACGTATAATTATATATGAGCAGACGGGCCTCATGCAGCAATTAATGTGCACTTGCTTGTTTTAGTAGTGTGTGACAGTAACAAGGAGACCTCCCTTGTCATGTCTCATCTGTGAATGTTGGGTATACTGAACCAATAGCACCAGGTAGAGTGTCTTGCATCAGTTGTAAATGTTGAATTCTTTGCTCACCAAAACTGAAGTATCACCAGTTATGAGCAGACGAATAGGGTAGGCCCAGCAACATAGGATTGAATTCTGAATTAAAAGGGAACAGAGCAGTTAATGAATTTAATGATTATTGCCATAGAATTATCTGTCTCATTCTTTGGGTTATTCCCTAAAATCTAATTGGCCTCGTACTGAATGGGACAAAAACATCCAGCTGAATACCGGGCCATTCAGACACTGTTCATGCTTCTAACAGCATCAAGATTTCATAATACAGGCACTAAATGGGCCTGAATTTGGTCCATATATCAACCAGACTGAAAGTTGCTGGATGGCTGACAGTGCTTTAGTTAAACGAAAAACCTCAGCCGCCATAAGAAAAAAAAAAACGTTTTTAAAAATGAATAAATCAAAATCCTACATGGGTAAATAAGACACCCATTTTACTATAATGGAGGTATTTCACCTCCTTATGCCCCCTCCTGGGCAGCCAAAAATCATACATACTTACTTGTTCCTAACACCAAAAAATGTCAAATTAAAATTTAAAAAATCTCAGCGTTACCAATGAAAATAAAAGAGCCTGATTTGCAGAATAAAACACAACAGACTAAAAAAATGTAAAACACACCACAATACAATTAAATTATACTCACCCATTGAAGGCTCCTCGCAGACTGAGCTCTGGTAGCTCGAAAAACAAGGGTTTTTTTTCTCTTTGGGTATGAGAAGCATTATATTTCCTAATTGCACGTAAACAATATGCATCGTCAAGCAAATATCTCTTTAAAATAGATTAATGGACAATTCTCAATAAAACGGATGTTTACAGTTGTTTACGTACCATTGTATTACAATGAAGCTTTACTAGGTACTGATCTATTATCCTGATCTATGAGAAGCATTATATTTCCTAATTGCATGTAAACAATATGCCTTATAGAGACTCTCCTATGCTTTGTCAACTATTTCCCCACACTATGCCATATGTAGCAAAATTGGAATGCGGTCGTTTTCACTGCACTTTGTCCACCTGGTGAATAACTCAATGAATCTTGAACAAAAGTCAATGAATGATTTTCAGACGTGTACGTTGTGTGTAATTTAGATAGCTGGTATTTAGAGAAAAAGATTTGTATACTGTATGTGATGTGTGTGTGGTGGCGGCTGTATGTAATGTATATGGTTATGCCCTGGATATCCACCTTCTGCTTGGCTTTCTTCAATGATGGTCTAATGGGGGTGCATACACACTTGTTGTCCAGCAGGGGCTAACTCTGCCTGGTGGTCGAGTTGAGTCCCTGATGGTCCAGTGGGGAAACGTGAGGTTTGTAGTGAAAATTCAGCAAACTACTGCTTGCAAAGAGATAGATTACCCTGGTATCGTGATATACATACAACCCGAAATGTTTATTTACCTCCAGTTCTTTGCTCTTCCTTTTTATCACTTCCCGTTCATCACTGAGCGAGTCAGAGCCCGGTGTAGCTTAGATTTCTTTCCAATTTTGTCACAAAACTTCTCCTCCAAAGAAACTGGTTGGGGGATAAACTAAGTAAAAATCACTGATTTTATCAATTTTAGGGATATCTATTACGGAGCAATGTGAGTACATATATTTCATTACACATCAAAGCACATGGACAAACAGACACAGATAGACGGACAGACAGACAGACAGATAGATAGAGCGAGCAATTGTACCAAAGCTTACTTTGTATTAATATTATTATTTTTTTATCGGCAGCAGTGATATTAATGTAGCTTCTTTCCTGCTCCTTTGAGATTTTTTGTTTTAATATCTGAAATTAGTTAGAAAAAAGGAATCATCCAAATGACCTTGTATGAATTATAAATTATTTTAAGACGTGCTCTGTCACTTTAATTCAGCAGCATTATGTATGTTAATACGTCTATTATCCCACCAGCAAACACACAGACACTCACACGTTCCCTTATCTCACTGCAAGCACCTGCCTCTAAGAGATGGTTTAAAATTGCAAATCCACAGCTCAAACAGGGCAATATTCTTACTTCAATCAAGATGCCCAGGAAAGGGAATGCATGGTCTAAATTTGGTCTTTGGGATTAAACATTCGCTATCTGTAAAGAGCAAGCAATAGTCTGTGTGTGGATTGCAGCTTAATATCTAACAGGGAAGTTCTGAGTAATTATTCTGATGCAGCATATTTATTGCACAAATGTTAAGGATTTAATGCTGGATAAACGTTAAACATCTATCAGGGAAGAAAAAACTGATTACCATGGAACACATGTAGAACTTGCTGTATCACTCAAATGAAATAAAAATGCAGACATCGCTCGTGTGCTAAGTCTGTGGCTCTTATTATCAGCAATTTTAAAAAGAGAGAGCTTACGACAGAATCTTGCAGTTTGAAATATAGCAAGACACCAGTCATCATTTTCTGAAATCTTTCCTGAAAATGCCAGCGTTGGTAAGGAACGTGTTAAATCCTTTTTTAATTCAGTGTGTTAGATATGTGTTCCAAGGGATCAGGTGTGATAAATAGATAGACATACAGATAGACTAATCAGTGTACTACAAAAGATATCCATAATATAAATAATGTATTATGAAGGGAAAGTAGAAGTCTAAAAAGTAAGAGCAGTAAAAGAAAGTGAAACTATATATGCACTGATCAGACAGATACCTCTTGTGCTGCCAAAACAGCTCTGATGCATCGAAGCATGGGTTCTACAAGACCTCTGAACATGTCCTGCAGAGGAGGGCTGCAGCCTTAGGCCTAGGGGGGCAAAACCAGTCAAGTGGCCCATTGCGCCACAAAATCAGTTCACCATCCATGCCCACCTTTTCCTGGTTTTATAACGGATATTGATGTTATGCTAATCCGTAGCTCTTTGCCATACCCGCTCCTTCACGGCTCTGACTTTCAATGTTGTCAGAGCACAGGCTGAGAATCTCTGAGCCTGTGCTCTGACTCACTAACTGAGTGCCGGAACCACGAGGGAGAGGATATGATCTGACTGCACCTACTGCTGGTGCGCACCAGTGGACCACCAGCGAATCGTTTAAATTAAATATGCTGGTGTACCCAACTTGTGAGCTGTGTTGGCCGCCGGGTGCCTCTGTTGTCATTGCACCCTGCGTGACCGCACAGCTTGCCCACCCCAACGGCTGGCCCTGCTGACACACACTGACGTTACTACTTAGACATCCCTCAATATTAATACAGACATCAGAGTAAACACCAATAAACTGTGGAAACAGAGCTGATCCCCCCAAATTTATAAAGGTTTGCTTAGAGGATTTATTGTAAGATTAAATCATGCCTCCTCCTCTCTCTCCCCCATGCGCTGCTCTGTAGGCTGGGAGGAAGTGAAGAGTAATCACAGTCTCCCAGCACAACGCCACCTGTGGCTGCATGGGGAACAGCTGTTTAATGTAATGCTTGCAGGATGGCCAGCTGCCGCAGAACCTCTTTGTTTTCGTCTCTGCAAAGGGCTCCAGGCACTGCTTGTTGTGAGTGTGAGCCACTGTAAATTAGGGGCAGAGGGCAGAGGGCACTTGCACTGCGGTCAAGACGGGTCTGGGACGGAGGAGAGTGCAGTGCAATCAGTGAACTCCCCTCCTGTGGGTCACCAGTAGACTGGTGCACCTGCCCAGGATCAGAGCCGGTGCAAGGATTTTTGCCGCCCTAGACAAAATATAAATTTGCCGCCCCCCCATGTGACATCAAAATGCCCCACCCATATGATCTGCCATATTCAAACTGGGCAGACTAGATGGGCCGAATGGTTCTTATCTGCCGTCACATTCTATGTTTCTATGTTTCTATGTTTCTATGAACTAACGCCAGTGCTGCACACAGTGTGTGTTTACATTAAAACGCCTGCAGGGACCAGCTATAGACACCACAACCACTTCATTAAGCTATAGTGTCCCTTTAATGTGAGGTAAATTATAGATTAGTGTCACTAATAATATACTAGATTGCCTACTTACAATTAGATGAGGATGATGATGAGCTGCAGTTTGGCTCCACTGGTCTGGTGTAGAACAGGATCTCTGGAGGCTGTTTGCAACTGTGTCACAAAATTCAATGTTCTGGGAGAATTAGAAGCAGCTCCATTTTTGGGGGGCCTCTTACACAGCTCAAGGTCTGGGCCCCAGGGCCTGACGGTGGGTATGCCCATAAGGCCCACTCATAAGTCCACTTATATGTTCCACCCACCCATGAGTTCGCTCACAGGGAGTGGAGTGTGTGGAGTGTGTAGGGGATGTGTTATGAGTTATTGTAGAGGATGTGTGCTTATGGTATGTAGTTTATAGGGATACCAGTTTGTGCAGGTGATGCAGTGTGTTTGTGTGTAGTGGAAGCAGTGTGTATTTGTGTATAAGGGATGTATTATGTGTTTCTGGTTGTGT
Source organism: Pelobates fuscus (assembly GCF_036172605.1). Lineage (NCBI taxonomy): Eukaryota > Metazoa > Chordata > Amphibia > Anura > Pelobatidae > Pelobates > Pelobates fuscus. Next base: position 191,025,365 of record NC_086319.1, on the reverse strand, counting down.
GTAAGGGATGCATTGTGTGAATCTGTGTTTGTATGCATAAGGGATGCAAGGTGTGTGTCTGTATGTGTGTGCATTGAGTGTAAGAGATGCATTGTGTTTCTGTGTGTATGTAAGAAAAGCAGTGTGTGTGTGTTTGCATTGTCTGTTTCTGTGTATGTGTGCAAAGGATGCATTGTCTTTGTGTGGGGGTTGCATTGTGTGTGTGTGTAATGGATGCATTGTGTGTTTCTCTGTGTGTAAGGGAAGCATGTTGTGTTTCTGTGTATGTATAGGGATGCATTGTGTGTTTCTGTGTATGTATAGGGATGCATTGTGTGTGTGTGTGTGCGCATAGTGTGAAAGAGCTCCCTGTCTTGCCCCCTGTCCTATAGAGCTGTCCCTTCTGTCCCTTAGAGCTTCTTAACCCTCCTACTTCTTCTTACTCCCCCTTCTTCTTCTTACCCCCTCTTCTTCTTCTTCTTACACCCCCCCTTCTTCTTACCCCTTCTTCTTCTTACTCCCCCTTCTTCTTCTTACTCCTTCTTCTTCTTACTCCCCATTCTTCTTACTCCCCCTTCTTCTTCTTACTTCCCCCTCTCCTTCTTACTCTCCACTCTTCATCTTACTCCCCCTTCTTCTTATCTCCCCTCCTTCTTACTCCCCCTCCCCTTCCCCCCTCTTTTTCTTATCTCCCCTCCTTCTTACTCCCCCTCTTCTTCTTACTCCCCCTTCTTCTTCTTACTCCCCACTCTTCTTCTTACCCCTTCTTTTTCTTAGCCCCTTCTTTTTCTTATCTCCCCTCCTTCTTATTCCCCCTCTCCCTCTTCTTACTCCCCCTCCCCTTCCCCCCTCTTTTTATTATCTCCTCTCCTTCTTACTCCCCCCTCTTCTTACTCCCCTTCCCCCTCTTCTTCTTACTTCCCCTTCTTCTTCTTACCCCCCTATTTTTCTTATCTCCCCTCCTTCTTACTCCCCCTCTTCTTCTTACTCCCCCTATTTTTCTTACTCCCCCCTTCTTCTTCTTACCCCTTCTTTTTCTTAGCCCCTTCTTTTTCTTATCTCCCCTCCTTCTTATTCCCCCTCTCCTTACTCCCCCTCCCCTTCCCCCCTCTTTTTATTATCTCCTCTCCTTCTTACTCCCCCCTCTTCTTACTCCCCTTCCCCCTCTTCTTCTTACTTCCCCTTCTTCTTCTTACCCCCCTATTTTTCTTATCTCCCCTCCTTCTTACTCCCCCCTCTTCTTACTCACCCCCTTCTTTTTCTTATCTCCCCTCCTTCTTACTCCCCCTCCCCCTCTTCTTACTCCCCTCCCCCTCCCTTTTTCTTATCTCCCCTCCTTCTTACTGCCCCCTCTTCTTACTCCCCCCTCCCCCTCTTCTTATTCCCCCTCTCCCTCTTCTTACTCCCCCTCAATCTCTTCTTCTTACTCCCCCCTCCCTCTCTTCTTACCCCTCTCCTCTTACTCCCCCCTCCCTCTCTTCTTACCCCCTCCCCTCTTACTCCCCCCTCCCCTCTTACTCCCCCCTCCCCTCTAACTCCCCCCTCCCCTCTTACTCTCCCCCTCCCCTCTTCTTACTCCCCACCCATCTTCTTACTCCCCCCTCCCCTCTTCTTACTCCCCCCTCCCTCTTCTTACTCTCCCCCTCCCCTCCTCTTACTCCCCCCTCCCCTTTTACTCCCCCCTCACTCTCCCCCTCTTCTTACTCTCCCCCTCCCCTCCTCTTACTCTCCCCCTCCCCTCCCCTCCTCTTACTCCCCCCTCCCCCCTTACTTCCCCCTCCCCTCTTACTCCCCCTCACTCTCCCCCTCTTCTTACTCTCCCCCCTCCCCTCTTCTTACTCCCCCCTCTTCTTATTCCCCCCTCCCCTCTTCTTACTCCCCCACCTCCCCTCTTACTCCCCCCTCCCCTTTTCTTACTCCCCTCCTCCCTCTCCACCTCCCCTCTAACTCCCCCCTCCCCTCTTACTCTCCCCCTCCGCTCTTCTTACTCCCCCCTCCCATCTTCTTACTCCCCCTCCCTCTCCTCTTCTTACTCCCCCTCCCTCTCCCCCTCTTCTTACTCTCCCCCTCCCCTCCTCTTACTCCCCCCTCCCCTCTTACTCCCCCTCACTCTCCCCCTCTTCTTACTCTCCCCCCTCCCCTCTTCTTACTCCCCCCTCTTCTTATTCCCCCCTCCCCTCTTCTTACTCCCCCACCTCCCCTCTTACTCCCCCCTCCCCTCTTCTTACTCCCCTCCTCCCTCTCCACCTCCCCTCTAACTCCCCCCTCCCCTCTTACTCTCCCCCTCCGCTCTTCTTACTCCCCACCCCTTCTTCTTACTCCCCCCTCCCCTCTTCTTACTCCCCCTCCCTCTCCTCTTCTTACTCCCCTCCCTCTCCCCCTCTTCTTACTCTCCCCCTCCCCTCTTCTTACTCCCCCACCTCCCCTCTTACTCCCCCCTCCCCTCTTCTTATTCCCCCTCTTCTTATTCCCCCCCTCCCCTCTTCTTATTCCCCCCCTCCCCTCTTCTTATCCCGCCACCTCCCCTCTTCTTATCCCCCCTCCCCTCTTCTTATTCCCCCCCTCCCCTCTTCTTATTCCCCCCTCTTCTTATTCCCCCTCCCCTCTTCTTATTCCCCCCCCTCCCCTCTTCTTATTCCCCCCGTTCCCCTCTTCTTATTTCCCCCCTCTCCCCTCTTCTTATTCCCCCCCTCTTCTTATTCCCCCTCCCCTCTTCTTATTCCCCCCCCTCCCCTCTTCTTATTCCCCCCCTTCCCTCTTCTTATTCACCCCCCCTCCCTTCTTCTTACCCCCTCCCCTGTAGCGTGGCGAGCTGCTTTCCGGTCCGCGGTGCCCGGCCGGAGTGATGGGAAGGTGCACGCTCAGTGTGCACTTCCTGTCAGTCCGGCCGGTTACAGGAAACAGAAACTCCGCGCGGAACAGGAGTTTCTGTTTCCTGTAACCGGCCGGACTGACAGGAAGTGCACACTCAGTGTGCACCTTCCTATCACTCCGGCCGGGCACTGCGGACCGGAGACCAGCTCGGCCACGCTACAGGGGAGGGGAGGGGAGGGAAACGCTGCTGCAGCCGTCTGAGCGCTCTTTACAGAGCGCTCAGGCGGCTGCAGCATTTAAAGGGCTGGCCCAGCCGCGGCCGGTCCTAAAAGAATTTCGGGCGTCCTGGGGGACAATTGCCTCCCTGCCCCCCGGCCCAGCCCGCCCCTGATGTCCTGTGGTATGTGGAACCAAGACATTAGCAGCAGATCCTTTAAGTCTTGCAAGGTGCAAGCTGGGGACTCCAACGATCGGATTTGTTCCAGCACATCCCACAGATGTTAAATTGGATTGCTTTATATGGTTGAGAAAGTACATTCAGTGAAAGGCATTTTGGAGGTGACCTCCAGTGCTATGAGGTGGACTTATCTTTTTTTTTTTTTTATAAATTCTTTATTTTTAAATTTTTGCGTTTTCGGGGTACAGAAAGAAGAGTTGGGAGTCTGGGGTTAAGATACATTCTTCGCATAACGTACATAATGTTAAATGAGATAATCATATGGTTTCAAAACAGTTATGTATACATTGCTTTGGTGGTTACAACATGTGTTTTCATAGTGTTGTTGCTTTGATCACATAAATACTTCATTTATATCAAAGTCTATGTCATATTTGTGGGATGGGGTGTAAGGGTGTAGTGGGGATGTAGTTTTTATCGTAAATCCTTTGTTCTCGGTTCCATCTTTGATTAAGGTGGGATGTAGGGTAGAAAGCGGGGGAGGCTAACAAACAAAATGCATGAGATTTGCGTTCATCTGTTTAGCGATAAATTTGGGATTCGGCGTTCAGTCAGGTCTAAGTAGTGGCTTTCATCAGGTTTGAGTAGGTATGAGGGGACCCTTTCAGGGCCTTTAGTGGTTTCTTTGCACTTCGTCCTTTGGGGAAATGTCTGTCATTGATTTTGGGATTGTGAAGGTTGAGAAGAGCGTTTGTGGGGTGAACTTATCTTTTGAAGCTGCTATTCACTGTTTTAATTTGTTTTGTTAATAAAGTAAAATACAGTATTTTAAAGTTCCCATCGCATGGTACATTTTTCTAGCTGCTCTGACTGGTTTATCCTGAAATCCACTGAAGAGGGCTATTTTAGCCAAATTTGAAGGACTCTAGTCCAAGTGAGTGCACTTATTCATAATTTCATCCAGTATTAAACAGTATTTTCAATTTTGTTCTGTAGAGTAAAACATGCTTTGTTTACTATATAGATGTAGTGATTCATCAAGGTCAGTTACTAAAAAAAACATGGTCCAATATGCCCATTGAAAATGAAAATGGATAGGTAAATTAAAAATATAGTAAAAAAAAATAGGGCCCTCGAGGCTGGAATTCACCTATTCTTTTTTAATGTATTAAATAGATATTGCATGGAAAATATACAATTCAAAATAAAAAAAGATATTAAAAGATATTAACATTTGAAGTTATTATATGTCAATAAATTCCAGGTTTTAAATTTTAATTAGTTAACGGAGAAGTGTCATCAATTTTTCACTTTTTTAAGTAGTTTATTACATTTAATAAAACAATAATTTGATTTTTTTTTTTTTAATGATGTATGTTGATTTATTTTTATCTGGATGAGCTGCCATGTTGGGTCAGAATGTTATTTCACCAGTTGCTGCTCAGCCTAACTTGCTAGCTGCTGCAATTTCACATAGAATCATTACCCTGCATGCACTTCAGAGCTATAACCGGATGTGTGTCTGTCTGCTCTTTCTCCCATGAAGCCCCCTCAGTATATAAAAAAAACTAACACACACATTTATGTCATCATTTATATTTATGTTTGTTCCCTGGCTGCTCAGCCAGATAGAAAGGTTTTATTAAATGCAATAAACCTGTAAAAAAAACAAGGAGTGTACATGTGATGACAGTGGTCCTATAACATGTCCTGTAAATGGCCAATCATGATGCTTTAATCACTTTTCTTGTTAATTAATTCCAATTGTTCTCTTTATCCTTGCACAGTAGAGCTTCATGGATAGATTAGGGCAAGAGTTGGCAACCAATGGTCTGATGCAGGCAAACTGTGAGCAGGGCCGGCGTATCCTATAGGTGACTTAGGCAGTTGCCTATGTTGCACCAGTCCGGGGGGGCGCAAGATTTGAGTGACCCGGCAGGATGGTCACTCCTGCCAGTCACTCAGTGTAGTGTGGCCTGGCGGCATGGACCGCCGTACAGGAGCTTCTATTTCCTGTACATGGCCGGACTGAAAGGAATTGCTCTCTCAGTGAGCACTTCCTGTCAGCCCGGCCATGTACAGGAAACAGAAGCTCCTGTACTGCGGTCCATGCCACCCGGCCATGCTACAAAGAGGTAGAAGGCACAAAAGGGAAGGGAGGGGAGACAGCACTAAAGGACACTGAGGGGGGGGGGGGGGGCAGAGGAGAGACCAATAAGGGACAGATGGGAGCGGAGGAAGAGAAACCACTAAGGGATAGACCATAAAAGGAAAGATGGAGGGGAGACCATTAAGGGAAAGATGGGTGATGGGGGGAAACTCTAAGGGATGGGGGAGGGACAGCACTATGGGAATGGGGGAGGGGAGAGCACTAAGGGTCGGGGGCAGGGATAGGGGCAGGGAAGATCACTAAGGGACAGGAGGGCAGTGGAGAGTACTAAGAGACAGGGGGAGGGGAGATCACTAAGGGACAGGCGGGTAGTAGAGAGCACTAAGGGACAGGGGAGCAGGGGAGAGCACTAAGGGACAGGGAGGTAGGGGAGAACACTAAGTTGCAGGGGAGATCACTAAGGGACAGGTGGGGAGGGAAGATCACTAAGGGATAGGAGAGCACTAAGGGACAGGAGGGGACAGGATAGCACTAAGGGACAGGAGGGGATAGGAGGGCACTAAGGGACAGAAGGGGCTGGGAGAACACCAAGGAACAGGAGTGGATGGGAAAGAGCACTAAAGGGATAGGAGGGATGGGGACAACACTATGGGACAGGAAGGGAGGGGAGAACACTAAGGGACAGGACGGGAGGGGTGAGTTCCAAGGGACAGGGGAAGAAGTGGAGATGAGTCCACTAAGGGACGGGGGAAGTGGAAGAGATCATTAAGGGACAGGGGAGTGTAAGACACATAGAGAGGCTGAGGAAGGGGTGAAAGAGAAGCACAGAAGGGCTGGTAGGGGAGACACACACATAGGGGCTCAGGAGAGAGATGCACAGAGGGGCCTGGGGGGGGGGAAATAGACACACCAAGGAGCTGGGAAGGGTAAGACACAAAGGGGCTTGAGGGAGTAAGACACGCAAAGGAGTTGGGAGGATGTAGGAGACATACAAAGAGGGGGGGATAGGAGGGGGATAGGAGACACACAAGGGGCTTGTAAGAGATACATTAAAGGGACACTCCAGGCACCCAAACCACTTCTGCTCATTGGAGTGGTCTGGGTGCCAACTACCACTACTCCTAACCCTGCAAGTGTAATTATTGCAGTTTTTTTATAAACTGCAATAATTACCTTGCAGGGTTAACTCCACCTCTAGTGGCTGTCTACTAGACAGCCACTAGAGGTCACTTCCTGGTTTGTAGCAAGGATTTTCCTTGCTAGAGCGCCACTGGACGTCCTCACGCTGTGTGAGGACCTCCAGCGTCACTCAAATCCCCATAAGAAAGCATTGAAATTCGTTTTCAATGCTTTCCTATGGGGAGCGCTAATGTGCATGTGCGGTATTGCCGCACATGTGCATTAGGTCTCCTCGGCTGGTGGGTGAGATCAGTCTCGCCCACCGGCCGACGGAATCACAGGGAGGAGCGGCACGGAGGAGGAGGCAGCAACGAGGGACATCGCCGCTGCCTCAGGTAAGTGACTGAAGGGGTTTGGTTTGGGGATTGGTGGGTGGGAGGGAGAGGGACCCTCCAGTGCCAGGAAAACGGATTGTTTTCCTGGCACTGGAGTTTCCATTTAAGGGGGGTGTAAGACACAAAACATAAAGAAAAAATATACAAAATATAATATTAACAAAATAAATCTAATAATAAAAATAAAGAGCTGCCCCCCTCTCAGTCCCTATCCTACCCCACAAACCTTCTCTTTCACACTACACACATACACAATACACAGAAATACACAATACATCCCTACTCACACACAGACACACCAAAGCATGCACTGCATCCTACACTCACACAGAAACACACTATGCTTCCCTTACACACACAGAAACACACAATGCATCCATTACACATACACACAATGCATCCCTCACACATACACAATGCATACCTCACAAACACACACACACAATGCCGCCCTTGCACATATACACAGAAGCACACAATGCATCCCTTACACACACTGCTACTCTTAATGCATCTCATACACACACTCAATGCTCCTCTTACAGACACACACTGCATTACATTACATACACAGAAACAAACCTTACATCCCTTACACATACAAACACAGATTCACATAATGCATCCCTTACACACACACACACCCAGAAACATACAATGCATTCCTTACACACGCACTACATCCCTTCCAAAAACTGGTATCCCTGTACACTACATTCCATAAGAGCACACACACATTACATCCTCTACAATAACACATAACACATCCCCTACACACATACACTCCACTCCCTGTGAGCAAACTCATGGGTGGGCCTTGTATGCATAAAGCTTATGGGTGGGCATTTTTTGGCATACTCACGGTCAGGCCCTGGGGGTCCAGACCGTGATCTGTGTAAAGGGCCTCAAAAAATGGAGCTGCTTCCTGTTTGTTTATTTTTGTGAGCACTGCCTCCAGAGAGTCTGTTTTAACACCAGACCAGTGGTGCCAGATTTCAGCTAATCATCATCCTGTTGTCCTCATCTGGTGGTAATATATATATATATTATTAGTGGCACTAATCTCTAATTTACCTCACATTAAAGGGGTACTATAGTCACCAGAACCACTACAGCTTAATGTAGTGGTCCTGGTGTCTATAGCCTGTCCCTGTAGGCTCTTTAATGACACCAGAGAAAAGACACTGTGTGCAGCACTGGCGTTGGCTCATATGGCAACTCACATGGGTGGGGCATTGTGATGTCACATGGTGGGCAGTGCATATGGGGGGCAGCAAATTTTTGCTTGCCATGGGCGGCAAAAATCCTTGCACCAGCCTTGACTGTGAGCATAGTGAGGTATGCTGCGTATCAGAAGTCGCAGTGGGAGTTATCTGCTAGTACAAACTGAGCATAGTGAGAGGCAATCCTTAATTTACGCATTGCAGCACTCAGAGGAAGTGATCACTTGTGAGCAGGAATATACACAATTCCACAAGCAGTCTCCATACACAGCCCACATCCATAGGTATCATATACAATACCACAAACTACTCATGAACATATAAACAGCCCACACACAAACAAACACACTAACAAATACAATGGCATAGTGGTTTTGGCATAGTACTACTAAAACTTTGCCTATCCCTGGATTAGGGCATTCGTTTGTGGAAAAATGTGAATTAGTTAATGCACATGAAACACACATGGCCAAATAATAAGGTGATCATGGATGAATATTTGCAAATGCTCCTTGTAATTAGAACATTTACAATAAAAAAGCTCCCACTGTAAGAAATTGATATGCAACACTGTGTATGTGACTGGTTTCACAACTTGAGGTCATCAACGTGATAACATTGTGATAAAGATCAAAACTTTCAATTGCATTTTACAGAACCCAGCTAAAGCAACAATAGCTTACATCCCATGCATGTTATTAGGAGATCAGAAGATCAGAGTAATTAATATCTAGGTGTATCCATGGAAGTATGTTTTCCTAAGCCATCCTGTCCAATCTACCCAGAAACCAACTGCATGAATCAGTCTTTAAAAAGGACAACAGCCAAGGAGGTCAGTCTCTCCCTTTCTCTCTTTTGGGGAGGACAGCAGCAAGCAGAAGTGCCATGGTGAACTGAGAGAGATTGTCCCAGACTACCAAAGATGAAGGCGCAGGGGGAAGATCTTCATTTAAATGTATTGCCCTTTTACTATGTATCTTTTGGTTTTGGTCTGGATGTGTTTACAATGTGTCCTGTGCGTATATCCTTTTAAAATCTGTAACGGTATCCTAAATCAATATTAACAATACATTTTATTATGCACTTGTGCGTGTGTCTTGTTTGTCACACATTACCTAAAAGAATAACCTTGTGAGAGGGTCATAATTTCTTACACCACCTCTTCCTCCTCTTAATGTGTTAAAACGCATGCTTAGTTCAGGAAACATATCTATCCTTAATGAAAAAGAGTCTAATTATGTAAGCTTCTCTTATGGCATAGTGTGTTTAATTTAGAATTTCTCATCTCCTGCTCTGTTATTTGCCTACTAAAGCAACAGTGCCCTCCTGTGTGTGATTAAAATTCAATTAACAGGGCAGAAGATATAGACTTCTAAAGTAAACACATTGTGTTATAAGATCTGATAGAAAATTAAAAAAAAAATGTTCATGGTAGCTGTGTGAGTCACAACCAGGGGAGGTGAGGCTAGGGCAGCATAAACAAAAACAAAAGTGATGAAACTTCTAAATGACCGAAAAATTAAGCAATGAGGCATGATCTATTCAGGAAAACCGCTTCATGTTTTTGTGCTTAGTGTATTCTGTTGGACATTTTTTACACATCATCAAATATAGTACATAGTTTAGTGCAGTTATACTTACATGAAAGAACATTGGCTGAAAATATTATATATCATCAGTGATTTTTTACGCTTTTGCTTAACTAAACTGTCATGTTGATAAAGAAAACTGGATTCAAATATATGAGATAAAATACATGACTGGCTTTGTCTTAAAAATATCATAGTTTATGTTCAAATTAGGATAGAATCACTAGAGATGCATTTGTCTCAGGATATTGCATTCAGCACATTGTGTGTACCCAACTGAAACCTATATGTGAATGAACTATGAAGATTTCACAAGGGTTTAAACAAATCACAAGAGGGATACTGAGAATGAACAAAGGTAAATATATATTGACCTTTGGGTAGTTCCATTCAGAAAATGTAAAATGTTGTTTTTGCCATTGGAAAGAGAATCAATAAAAATAGCATATCAGGCTTACCTAGTCCACTGTAAGTTTAACATGTCAGCATTGCTTATAGTGTGCAGTAATATCTTTGTGTTCCTGGGAATGCAGTGACATTACACTACCATTAATAAAATCATCTTTCGGACTGATTCAGGCAAACAGAGGTTAGCGTATGGATAGGATAATAATAGGCATATCTGCACATATAAAGTGAAAAATGCAGACGTGCATAAGATAGTATGTCATGGTGTGGATGCATGTGTGTATCTGATGGTGCAGTGCGTAATATTATGTGACTATATCTGTGTTTGTGAGCACATTTGTTTCCATATTAGTAGTAGTGTGTGCATACATGAGTATATTTCTCCATATGAGTAGCACAAGTATGTATGTTGTGTGAATTAATGCAGACTTGGCAGACTAAATTGAAACGTAGGTCTCTTGAAGCAAGATGCAAATATTACATGCAGTTTTTTCTATGAGAGTTCAAAGTGTGTAAATGCAGTGAAGCTGTGTGTGCATGCGTGTGTGTGTTACCTAAGAGTTTTTGTCTAGAGTGTTTAAGAAGATTATAAATATATATAAGTATAAGACAATACAATTTAGAATAATCTTTAGGGAGAAATAATGAAACAAATACTGTTGTTTTAGAGCCTAAAAGGTAGCAAACTGTTGCAGGAGATTGGCACCGGTCACTTATGATTTGCCAACATCTGCATCATTATTAAAGATCCATTATAATTAATGAAGAAACTGGGATTTGTTATTCCTTGATACAACACCTACCTACAGCAAATGGAATACAAAGAATACAAACCAATTAAACGTAGCATAATTCTGGATTGATAATAGCAATAGAAATTCAGCAAATACTAACAAAACTACATACCCCAGAATAAGAATTAAATCAGCATGGAATCTTATTGGCTATTGCAAAACTCATTATACTAATGTCGAACAAAGATTCAGTGTATGAGCACATAAAGATAAATAGCTTAATAAAACAGAAAAAAACAAATGTTCAGCTAAGAGATAATCTAGACATATGCTCTACTCCATAACAGCAATTATTAGTTGAAGGTATTAATATTTTGGAAAGGTGTAACTGTACTCTTTTGTCTTAGTTAGTATTATGCTTCTCTTAAAGCGTAATTATAATTTTGCTGTTGAGATATTTCAGCATACACATACTACTTTTTCATTGTTGAAAAATGCAAAATAGATTTGGCTTTTTCATCTCTCCTCCAGCTTCCCTTGATGATGTCAATGAAAAAAAGAGCAGAGGTCAAGACAGTCTAGCCAAAGTCTTTAAAATAACCAGTTTAAAGGAACACTCTGGGAACCATCACAACTTAAATGTGTTTGATAGATTTTAATCTCATACTCATGGTGTGTTTTTGTCCCAGTTGAAATCTTTTTAGTTTTACTAAACAAAAATAAATAAATACAAATGTTTTGTAACTGTCTGCAACATAACTCCAGCCTCTTATTTTCGCAAAGTGTCTCTCTGTAGGGTAAGTAAACAGTGTAGCTCAGCTAACGAATGATCAATGTGAGCTGAGTGGGTGACTTGACTCCACCTCACAACCAATTACTGCCCTCTTATTATCTGTATAGTAATTGAAGATTATGCTAGCTTTAGTGTACTAATAATCTTAATTTTAATAATGACAGGAGGCTTCGTATTTTGCATAATCTCTCTTAACTAGCTCCACACAGCAGCAAAGAAACACATAGAAAAAAGAACCAATCACAAGAGAGTAGGAGGTACATAAGACATAGTGACCTCATCACTTCCTCTTTCAGAAAGTGACATCAAGCGGAAGTAAACATATAACCAGCAATAACAATAACTCCTAAGTCCAACATCCGAAGGAGCAAACTTCCCCGTGAATTCCACACAAACAACAAAAAAGTGTTCAGGGACGAATCAAATTCGAACAATCGAATGTCTTCAGAGACTAATCATACTGAAAAGAGAATGTGTGACAGGTTTAGGCACATAGTCATGAACATGTAAATCCAAGTAACGTACCGTATACATCATCCCATAGAAGAAAATTGTAAATTATGATCTAAAATTTGAATAACTATTATGTAAAACTCCAATGAGAATTCCAGATTATTGGAAATACAATCATCAATGTAAATACAAAACATGAGAGGCAAACCTACCTTAGACCCGTGATACATACGGCTCGTTGGAGGTAAGTAATGCCACAGTTATACCTTTTACATTTAAAGTACTGTAATATGCAGACAATTATCTAGAGATAGCTTCCTCTGGAGATCCCTCTCCCATGCTTCCATAAAGTCTAATTTTGCCTGTTGTCCAGTCATAATATAAAAATAACAGTGATATCGATCGTTTCTACTCCGGTCATCAAAATAAATTTTTTCAACTGGGATTTTTCTAAGTGCATATATTTATGATCAAGAATTGGGGCTTCAAAAATCTCTCTAAATTTGTTTCATCTCTAATCTCTCATTTGCTTAACTGAATGTGTACTCAAAGTACATCTAATATGTAAGTTGGTTTTGTGCAAGGAGGTCGTCCGGCTAAGGGGGCAAAGTTACTATACAGAAAGCTGCAAATGTTGAACATATATTAACATGCTGCATGAATATGAGTCTAATACTTATCAAAAACACTCAAAGCGGCACTGTCACCCTAATATTAAATTTGAGTATTTCATAAAGATATAATCTAGAAATGCAAATTTCTCACTGAAATTCCAACCCAGTTAAGAGATAAACAGAGAAAAAGTAGGGGCACAGGGTGTAAGTTCTAATACGAATGTTCCATATGCGGGGGGGTCCTATCCCACGTCATGTTGGTTTGAGCAGGTCAAGTCTGGGGAGAAAGGAGATGCTGTGGGCACTAAGGGCAAGGACACCAGTAGACGTTGTTGCGATGCTTCTCTGGCTAAGCCATTGTAAAAATAAGAAAGCAGCGGCGCTGCTCCTCGCGGGTTTCTGCAAGGGTTTTTCGATCCCTCACTGGTATAGAGCGGCAGTCACATCTTGTTGGAATCTTGTTGGAAAATTTAATTTGCCCTGGAGCGATTGCATCCTCTGCAGCGTGATCTTCTGGAGCCCCTTCGCGACCTCAACTGCTGCCCGCATGTCCCCCACTTTGTCAGCCGGGATCAAAAAGGATCAAACAGGATCTTGCGCACTTGCTAGTATTCTTCCCTAAAGTCTGTCTGGTGTGGTCGGAGGTGGTGGCGCACAACTACTGGAACCAAAAGGCTAGAGAGCACTGCAGGATCAAGCTCAACAAGCGGATTTCTAAATTTGTTTTGCAGATCGGGGGTCTCGCGATGCGCCACCAAATTTTTTAGCAGAATGCAGCAGTTTATTTTCTTAGCGATGTGGTGCATCTTACTAATGTGGGCCTTGATCTGTTCAAACTCCCGCTGCAAGACATTCTGGAGCAGGCCATGCTGATTTAGGCATAAAGCAGGTAAGGTCCTTGCCAATCGGGATTGGATCAGAAAGAAGGAAGGTCGGGCTGATCCCTCTCCTAACCTCTGGTACATTGTTTGGATAAACGGATGTGCCCACTGAGCCAAAGGCCGGCTAGTGGTTGGCATTGTGGTATGAATAGCAAATATTAGTGATAATGAAATGACCACATCAATACAATACCCAGTGTGACACTTATGTGGATATACTTCCCAATGCTTGTGTCTAATGGTTACAGCAAGATTCTACAAAAGATAAATTATACCACACATAGTGAAATCTGTATAACAATGTTGTTAGTAAAATAAGACATTAGATGTTAACTCACAAGTGTAGAGCCGTACCAGGCTCTATATAGTCAGCGTTGGGGTGCCAATAACTTGCTTCGAAAATACTCCAAATGCAGGACATCAGTAGCAGCAAAAAATTATTTATTAAATCAATAATATAATAAAAATAGGACACATATAAGCAGTGTGTAAGAAAATAATAGTATACACTATCACAAAATACAATAAGTCCTTTTAAAAAGTCCAAGATGCAAACGCGTTTCGACTAAAAATAGTCTTCCTCAGTGCAGGATAAAGTAAAGCCAGCTTCATGTTCCCTTTTATATCATTGTTTAATTGAGTTTTCGCGGCAAATATTTTCATTACTTCCATGTTGTAGCAAAATTCCATTTACTTCCGGGTCACGTGTTTGTCGACGTCGACTTCCGGTTGCGTACATGCGACACCGCGCATGTGTTAGAAACCTGTTGGTGTCCGAAGTACTACAGCGTCCATATAGAATGTGGGCAATATTGCCCTACGGACAGGAAGTGCAACCACAGAATCACCATAAACAGAGAAACATTGATTAAACTTAATTCAATAATATCATCAATATATACACATTACATTATACCAACATGCCCTTATTTATAGATGAATAGTATAAAATTGATGGTAGGCAATAATATCTATGGAATGTGCTTGCAGAATATAAACAGACAAGAGACAGCAATTACAGAGTTATCATAGATATATGTATAGATAGGCTATCAATGAAATATATGGGGTATATAGAAAACCCCAGAGAGCTATAGTGAGAAAAAATATATAAAGAATATTAAAAAAAAAAAATATATATATATATATATATATATATATATATATATATATATTTGTGTGAAGGGCTCATGATGGCAAAGAGAAATAAGACCTAATAAGTGTAGGATGGTATAAAAGTAGCAAGTCGGTTGTGGTGTGCCGAAACTGACGATGAGGTAGGCCTGAAAATAAAGAGGGCCCACCAAGAAGAAATGTAAGAAAAAGGAGTTGATAAAGAGGTGTGGGTGGGAGGGTGATGCAACGCTGACCTCGAAGGTATGGAGCCAGGTAAGGGGTGTCCCTTAAGTAGGGAAGGGGTGTGTCATACGCCCCTCCCACAAACACAGGCCAAAAGGCCTTACTACTTGTGTGAAGGGCTCATGATGGCAAAGAGAAATAAGACCTAATAAGTGTAGGATGGTATAAAAGTAGCAAGTCGGTTGTGGTGTGCCGAAACCGACGATGAGGTAGGCCTGAAAATAAAGAGGGCAAAAATAGAAATTTCAAAACTTTAATACAAACTACCAATATACATACTTAACAAGACATGTTCTGAAAAGCATTCCTTACTTCTTGTACAGGGTTAGGAATGTACCGTGTGTAAGCGGATGATTTCCAGCGCCCCAGTGTCTTGATAACATGAACCGGTATGTTAACACTGGAGGCTGTGGAGGCCGCTCCTATGCGGAAGGAGTGGCCTGAATAGTTAGCTGGCTTGAGTCCCAGCTGTGTTAGTAATGACCTAACGTGGGTCATGAAGTTGGTAGTAGTGAGAACTGAACCTCGTAGAACAAAAAGTGGTTGTGATGGTGGTGCCTTGAGACTCTCTGTATAAGAGTCCAGTATTTGGACGGGGCACCAACTGTTGTGAGTCGGATAGTATTTAACCTCTACGGGTGGAGCGTGTTGACTGTTTTTGGAATGAGGTAGTGTCAGGATATAATAGTCCATGTGTTTGGTTAAGTGCGAATGAAGCAGTAGGTGAGTGGATTGTGTTGTATTGATGGCGGTAAACTCTCTAGGTCTCAGAAACCCATAAAAAGCCACGTAAATAGCTGTTTTGATGACTAGTGTTGTGTTGAAGGAGAAGGGTTTTAGATCTAGTAGTTGTGATAATTTCTTAAGGATATGAAAATCTATAGGAAGCCTCTGTGCTGTATGCGGGGGTTCGGATCTTTGTATACCCCTAAGGATGTTCTTGATTTGGTATGATGACATGAAACTTGAGTTGTTGGGTTGTAAGGTCAGCATGTGATGTTGGATGCCTGTAAGATATAGTTTGATTGTGTTGTAAGAAAGTTTGAGTTTGAGGTGGCAAAAAGAGGCAAAACCTAAAAAAGATGTCATGATGAATGGTTGTAATATGTTGTGTTCCAAAAGGAATCTTTTGAATAAACTGAAAGCTCTGTTGTAGGTTTTCCTGGTATTTGTAGATAGAGCTAGTTGGGACAAAGTTCTGCAATGTTGCATGATAACGTCTAGTCCATTGTTAGCTGATGGAACAGTGGAGTGGCCGTGGCTGTGAGCGCGGCTGATGGGAGAAGTTGATGAAAGGCCTGGAATTTAAAACGAGACAAATTATCAGCTGCCTCGTTACAAATACCTGGAATATGAACACAGTGCAAGAAAAAATTATGACATGCTGCCAACCAAGTGAGTTTCCTCAAAAATCTCATGATAGTAAGGGAGTTGGAGCGACCTTTGTTGATAATGGAACAGGTTGCTTGGTTGTCTGAGTAACACCTGACTGATGAACCTGTCCATAGATGTCCCCATGCCACGGCAGCCGCCACGATGGGATATATCTCGAAAAGAGCTGAGGTAGAGAAAAAACACTCCAGGTCCTGCACCTCTGAAGGCCAGCTACCCCAAAGCCATTCGTTCCCAAAAATCGCTGCAAAACCTGTGGTAGACGCCGCGTCTGTCCAAACAGTAGGAGAAGTGTCAGACAATTGAGGGAGGAACATGCTTTTTCCGTTCCAGGAGTTTAAAAAGTTTCTCCACATGAGAAGGTCTGCCGTGGCTTGGGTATCTAGGGTTAATCTGTGTGCATCATGTAGAAACCGTGGGAACATGCTGAGGAGACGTGATATGAAAGCACGGCCTTGAGGTATAATACGCATGGCAAAATTGAGTGACCCCAGTAAAGATTGTAATTCTTTGCGATTGCAAGTGCGTAGTTGTATATAGAGGTTGATGTTTGTCAGGATGTTTTCTACCTTGGTGCGTGGTAGGCTAGCTTGCATGTTGGCTGAGTCTAGCATGATGCCCAGGAAAGTGATGATGGTATCTGGGCCTTCGGTCTTGGTAGGGGAGACTGGGACCCCCAACTGGTTGAATAGGCTGACAGTTTCTTTGAGGCTACTGGGAGGGGAAGAATTCTCCTCGACCATTAGGAAATTGTCCAGATAATGTATGACTGTAGGGCATCTGGATATATTGAGTAGTAACCAGCATAGGATTTCGGCAAATGTGTCAAATATGGCTGGACTACTTTTAGAACCAAAAGTTAGTCGTGAGAAAAAGTAGTAGTTCCCTTCCCACTTGATGCCATGTAGGTGCCACAGTGTGGGGTGGATTGGTAGTAGTTTGAATGCATTTGTTATGTCGGTCTTACTGAGCCATGCACCGACTCCTGCCTGTAAGATAGCCGTAATGGCGTGGTCTATAGTGGAATATTGCAGGGAGAATTCCTCCGATGGTATGAGGGAGTTGAGGCTAGGAGTGGTAGAGGTGTGTGGTGCCGACAAATCGATAATAAGTCTCTGCTTGTTGGAAGATTTTCCTGTGACAACCCCGATAGGGTTTGTCCTCCATGTAGTGAAAGGAGGGGATTGAAAAGGTCCCAATAAAAAACCTTCTGACACTTCTTTAGCTATGAGTGTGTCAACAGCTGTAGGGTTGTGTTGGGCGGATTGTAGATTTGGACATTCCAGGATTCCTGAAGGCATATGTATGATACCTGTGTGGAATCCTTCTGATAGACCAGAGATTATGAAATCTACTAGATGTGTAGATGGATGCTGTGACAGAAATGTCGCAAGTAGGGATATGTTGATAGACGTTAGGTACTGTTTGGGATACATTTTATTGGGACACATGATTTTTGCATGTGCCCTGAAACATTTTGAGCATATATGCAATAAACGACAACCGCTGTAATTACATGTACCAACATTAAAGTTATTACATATCTGGGATTTGCCCAGAAACTTGATAGGTCTACCCAGTTTGTCTTTAGCTATTTTCTCCGTAGGACCAGCGGAGCTAGGTCCTTGCACGTGGGTATGCTCGTTAGCAGTGGTGGGACAAAAATTTGCCGAATGAGACATGGAGGAGCAGTATGCACAAGCCGGCGTCCTTAGCCCTGCAAAGTGTCTGCAGAAAATCACTGTGTCTATCTTACTCCAGTTGGACCTTGTCCCGTACTGTGAGAAGGCGCCTGACACTTTTGCAGAAAAAGATCTATGGTAATCGTAGAATGCCGATCCACCATATTTATTGCCCAGGTCCACCAGCTTGTGCATATACATGTCAAATTCCTCACGCCTGTGTGGGTAAACGGCACATATGACATCCCGGTAGATGCCAAAAGCCAACACAAATTCCGGGATGGTGAGTTTCCTGTTTAGGCGTGCATCCCTGGACTTGACCACCACAGAAATATCCTCATACGCATAAGTTTTATGCTCCACCACATCCTGGGAGGCAATTAGTAGTGCAGCTAAGTTGACATCTTTACCTTCCAGGATGTCTTTCTTAAGGTGCTCAGGTATCATATGGGCAGGGTTAACCTCCTGCTCGTCAGAGGTGGTGGCTGGAGAAACTAGTGGCAACTCGACCAGTGGCGGAGGGGTCACAGTGACTGACCCAGCCAAGGTAAGGGCTGTGGTGACCGATTCCAGTTTCTCCAGCCTGGAGTTCACCTTGCCCATGGATGACATGAGGGATGTAAGCATGCCATGTATATCTGTCGGGTTAGACTGGCTAGTCCCTTCCCCTGCATCAGAGTTATCAGTTGAGGTGTGCAACAATTTGTATAGTTCCGCTTTCCTGGCAGTAGCGGGGAAAGGAATGTGTCGCCTCCTGAGTTCGCTAGTTATGCGAGGGATTGTCCAGGACCTGAATGATGCAGGACTAGCCATGTCTTCTTCCGGTGGTGGGGAGTTTGGTCTAGCCGGAGTGCTCGGGATGGAGAAATCCTCTACCCCTTCTTGAGACATACTAGATGAGAAAATATACCGTTAGTGTTGAAACCCAGGGGATGTACTGGCGGGCTAATTATGCCGTGTGAGGCGAAAAATTAATCTTGTCCTTTGGTGACAGGTGAGGCCCTGCTATTTGCCAAGTGGCTATGAGAGGCAGGAATTCGTAGGCCTCTCGGTGACAATAAAAGAAAAACAGGGGAAGGGAGTGACAGGTGACGCCCTCTCTAAACTTTGCGAGGCGGCTAACTAACGTGTGGCTCGAGGGGTGTATGCCTCCGAAACGTTTGAGGCGGGGTGTTGGCCTCGCGGACCTCTAAACTATAGGCGGTATGCCAAGAGGGGAGATACCTATTTGGGCCTATACCCCTAACTTGCCAGTACTCTATGTCCTATTTAGGGAGAACGTATGTGACACGTGAGCAGGCTTACGTACCTGATAGTATGTATACGTATATGGTGCGTAAGGTATAGAAAACCTGGATAAACCTAAAAGGGTAGAAATAGATATGATAGTATGAGAAATGGATCCTGTGATACTAACGTAGACTAGAAATGCTGTGGTTGATTTTATTAACCGTATGTGTTGAAGGGGAACAATTAGAGTAAGGAAGTACCCCGCCTGATTTGTTATGGAGAAAAACCGTAACGTAGGATTAGCTTGTAGTGTCTACATATAATGTGTATACCTGGTGACCAAATTTAAAATATATATATGGCCGTGCTACTGTAGTAATCATAGTGCAGGGAGTATGAGTTTAAACTATGAAAATTGACCATATGCAGAAAAGTTGACGTATGAGAGGTTAAACCAAAAGTGTGATTCAAACCTGAAAGTGTGAGATGTTGGGACCGAGTTCTGTATACACGATATATCGTTTGAGTATATGCAGAAAGGTCAGGAAATGTACGTGCCATGTAATCGGGTGTACATGGTAGTGACAACGTAATATACACAATTAAATTAGAGAAAACCTTATCACATATATATACATTATACCTATTCCTGATTAATTATCTGAGTTTCTAGTGTATGTAATTTGAGTACATAAAGAAAAGTCAGCATATGACACGTGCCATGTAATGAAAAGTGTACATGGTGTGTTTAAACAGGGAGGAGAAAAAAAAACAAAAAACGTTTGTTTAAAACAAATTTCCTAAGTGTAAATGGAAGGTACACAAAAAGTAAAGTTGTTCAAGCAAAACTATGTATATGTATACCAGGATAATATCATGAACTAATAATACATGAGCCCTAACCTAGGTATAATTAATGTGACAGCATAAATTATGAAATACATGCTATAATCGTTATATGTATATAAAACAGACTGGTATTTAAAAACTATAATCTGCATTAAAAATGAATAATCCTACTATCAGGTACTAAAACTTATCATATAGAAACAAACTGAAATAAAGGAGGGAAAAAGTAAAGCATAAGAATGCTACATACTTAGTACTTGGTTTCCGGAAACCGGAGGGTTAATTTGCCTGAGACTTTGGCCGTAAAGCGTGTGGCCGTAAAGTGAGGCTGAAAATTATTGCGACGCCGTGGGAAGTGATCCGGGCGACGGACTTACGTTTGAGAAGTCCTGAGGACTCGATCAGCGAAGAAGACCGGGTTTTTTGTGCGTGGCTGGCCGTGGAAAGACCTGTAAGGAGTTCCTGGACACAGCTGACACCGAAGAAAAACGCGGGTTTCCGAAAGCAAGATGGCGCCGTCCGTGAACCGGAAGTGGATTCAGGATGCAACGCTGACCTCGAAGGTATGGAGCCAGGTAAGGGGTGTCCCTTAAGTAGGGAAGGGGTGTGTCATACGCCCCTCCCACAAACACAGGCCAAAAGGCCTTACTACATATAAATGTTATTTACAAAATAATGTAAAACATGCAAAAAATATTACAAAAAAATGTGCTAAATCAAAATCCAAATTCAAGCCATTGGGATGAAGGAAATCCATTTAAAAAATCCATTGGCTTTCCACTCTACTAAGCTCTCTGAAGTTATTTTCGCCCATCCAATTGTGCCTTCTCTGGCAAATAGCCATAAAACCCCAACGCTGACTATATAGAGCCTGGTACGGCTCTACACTTGTGAGTTAACATCTCATATCTTCTTTTACTAACAACATTGTTATACAGATTTCACTATGTGTGGTATAATTTATCTTTTGTAGATCTTAAAGAAGGAATCTTGCTGTAACCATTAGACACAAGCTTTGGGAAGTATATCCACATAAGTGTCACACTCGGTGTTGTATTGATGTGGTAATTTCATTATCACTAATATTTGCTATTTGCATCTTTAAGGTGATTGGGAACGCCTGTATTTATACGCACACTATAAGTAATCTGAAGCGCCTTGACACCTTCTAACTCTTTGAGTTTTTGCATTGTGGTATGGTAAGGTTGGAGGCTAGTTGGTGGTTAGGAGGAAGGGGGAGGACAGGCCTCAGGAGGATTCGAGATTAACGGTGGGAAGAATTAACAAGGACGATGTAGAGGAAGCCCTACTCCTAGCAGGGACTCTTCTCTGCTGGATCCACCAAGGTATAATCAGGAACAATAAAACAGCCAAGTAATATCCCACCTCCTCCCCAGTAACCGGACAACACAGTTCTGGGAGTACAACTGAAGTTTATTGTTACATAAACAGCTTTTCTGCCCAGTCCCATGCAAGGGGTTTCACACACAATAATGCAGGGGTTTCAATCCCAGGATCCGCTGTGCCTGAGAGATAATTGCCTGAGAACATTCTCTAATTTAATTATCTCCCAGGCACAGAAAATCCAACAAAATATCCCGTACCCCAAAAGTACCTCAACCCTCCATAAGAAGCCCACAAAAAATACATTCCCCGATAGCCCCGATCTGAGTGTCCAACATATTCAAGAATCATTCAGATTGGTTTGGCAGAACGGGAATGCCATCGTGGTAAAATTTTGACCAGCCAGACATGAGGCACTAGCCCAAAACAGTTCCAGGGAAATATGTGCCCTGGCCGATTTCTGTTCGTGAGGTTCTTATGTGAACAACATACAAGGGAATCTCTTTATTTCAGGATATGAATGCTCCCCCTGTTCGGTAGTTCATATCTCCTGAACATTGTTGATGTAGGTGGTCGGAAACTGGGATGGGCAGCAGTCTAAGGTTTACCGGCGTTCGCCAGAGTGCCTAGCCTAGGCACTCAACGATCAAGTACCGCTACCCACGTACGGGAGACAGGATGGCCACCATTCTCTCTGCCACGTGTTCGATTATACAAAATGGCGGCCACCCAGGGGAAGCACTCATTAATTGTTTCCCTTGTGGTTTCTTCTGGGGCACAGGGCTGGTCCTCGTTCGGGAGACAAAGGGATTCCGTTTGTATGAAGTCTCCTGATGGTCAAAGAGGAACCTCTCGAAACAACAGGGGAAAAACACACAAAAGGTGGAAGTTGTGCTACAGGGGGTACGGACAGCCTGAAAAAATGGGAATAAAAAGTGTCTAGCCAGCATCTATTCCTCTACAGACGAATTACGTTAAATATTATATTATGGTAATATGTTAAGTTATGGCTAACGATATTTGTTAAATTTTTAATAAAGCTGTGGCCTATTTTATTGTGGGGAATGCCGCTGTTCTGTTACCTGACTGCTCGCCACCCGCCGGGTCTGCTCATACCCAGAAGTGGTATGAACGGCGGGCACTTTGCGGTCTGGCAGCATTCCCACGTGGTGATGGGAATGCCGCCAATCACCAGTGGCTGTGTCTGTAATTATTAGAGATGCCGGCCGCTGCAACTTTAAATAATTTAAGGGTTTCCTGTTTAACCCTTAAAGGGTCAGATCATTAATTATCATGTAGATGTATCACACAAACACCCATGATCACATGTTTCCCTGCAGCCAATCAGGGAACACCTTACGCTATTTAAGCCTATTTTGTTCATTTCTCTGTGCCCTGTCGTGGTTTTCATATTGGTTATCCGAGAGCGCGTTCCTTGTATTGATTCTTGTGTATTTGACCTTGGCTTCCCCTTTTGACTATCTGATCTCTGTATTCCTTGACCTTTGGCATGGCTCCTGACTATTATGATTTCTCCATTCCTTGACCCGTGGCTTGTTCATCATTCTCGCTATTTCTACATCTTGTCTTTACCCTGTCTCGTGGCTTTTGCCTTTATACGTTAAATCTGGCCATTCTAAGGCCCGGTAATATGTCTTAGGTATTTTCATTATCTACTTAAGTTCTGCGTGCTGGGCATCTACAGTAATCCTGACATTTATACCATAAGTATGTCTCAGGTCTTCATAGTAAAGAGGGTGGATGGAATGGGAGATTCTGGTGTCGCACTACACAGTACTCACTGCCTGCACACATGTGCATTAGATTGTTAGTTTACTAGGTAAATCTGTTAACAGCAATGGTTTATTACCCAGCATTATGTATTAAACATTTTTCACATGCACAAACAAGCAACGAGCAGCACTGCACATGTTGCTAGTAGTGCTAACAAACACAGCTTTGATAATGTAATATAATACATTTGGAAATGGATACAAAGGCCAAATACATAAACTAAATGAACGTGGAGATGGATGGACAAAGTCTTGTAATATACAGTGTTTTTTACAAGAATACTGGGGTAAACGAATGAAGTCACTAAAATATTTATGCAAAATAGTTGAATTGAACATTTTCTGTCAGCTCTGCTTTTAGTTCAGATTTCAGATATTTTGCCCTTAAATATTAAATTCACTTTGAATTCTCATCCTTAGTGAGTAGTCCCTGATAGTTTTAGCTTAAAAGAGACTGATAAATTTAAGAAAGTCCATTAAGTGAAAAAATAAAGCTTCTTCAACTGTGGCAAGTGATTGGAGAGTCAACATAATGCAAAGTGTGTTTGTCACATTCAGAACAAGTCAATTCCTCAATGAGTAAGTAAAACATCAATAGGTGTCATGGTAGGTTTTATAACAGGAGCCAAGGCTGCAAGCTATTCCCACAATTGCATTCCACCTACATCATATTTCTTTGATTCACATCAGTTAAAACATTCTACAATACCATGCAGCACTTCAGTGGGTCTTCTTTTGCATATCCCATAGCTCCTGGGCTGTCATATAAAAATTTAAATTGCGTCGTATATCAAAAGTCAAGATCTCTTGTAAACAGATTTTATTGTAACATCTAATATTGTGAATAAACATTCCACTTTAAATTTATTTTTAGAATTCAAGATAGGATCATCTTGAACCTCAAACAAAATAGCCTTTTTTGTGCGTTTCCATTTCCAGTGCCAGGTCTCCTGCTTCTCTATGCAAGTCCTCAGAACTTTCATCTGTCTGATAAGTTTCAAAATGCCTTGATCGATTCCAAAAGTTCCTCAACATCTGGCAAGGACATTGATTGGCTTTGAAGATTAGCTTTATAGAACTTTGCTAAAGGAATTAATGAGACCAAAGGAACAATAAAATATTCACAAACCACAAACTTCTTTAGCACTTTTGCTAAGAATGCATGTTCATTCCTAGGAAGAGCGGCAAAGTTTACATCATATCCAATTTCAATTAATGTATCATATAATTCTCTGACATGACATTGGAATGGCCATATAGAATCAATACTGATTGACTGTCTAGTATCTAAAAATGGTTTCCCCATAATATATATTTTTTAAACACCCATTGATTTGTTGAGCCTGTGAAAAAACAACATGTTTTCAGAAGGACCAGTGACACTTATTATATATCATTTGATACATGGGTCTTCCTGATCAGGGATTTAATTCCCCATTTAGAGAGCTGCACTCCATGCTCTATTTGAGTGCTGCATATAGCTTATCTGTCTGTCTGGGGCCACTAAATATGGCCCCGAATGATAGAGGGGTGTCACAGGTATTGATTGATAATGCAGTATTCCTGCTGTGAGAACTAATTTAACCCTGCTTACACAGGGCCAGTGCGATGATTTTTGTCTTTACCTGTCCGTCTATTAACCTCCTTTTCTACCTCTTACACATCAGTTTTGCCTCTCTTTCCCCTTTTTGCATATTGTATCTCCTGGTTGTCATTCTTTTGCATTCTTTTGTGATCTGTTAACCCCACTGTGTCTTTTATCCAGGGGCGTACTGACCGGTCGGGCACTTCGGACATGGTCCGAGGGCCCGGCTGGGAGGGGGGCCCGCCATCAGGGAGCCCGGCCGCCCCTTTAAATGCTGCAGCCGCCTGAGCGCTCTCTTAAGAGCCTCAGGCGGCTGCAGCTTCTCACCTCCCCTGTAGCGTGACCGAGCTGCACTCCGGTCCGCGGTGCCTGGCCGGAGTGATAGGAAGGTGCACACTGAGTGTGCACCTTCCTGTCAGTCCGGCCGGGTACAGGAAACAGAAACTCCTGTTCCGCGCGGAACAGGAGTTTCTGTTTCCTGTACCCGGCCGGACTGACAGGAAGGTGCACACTCAGTGTGCACCTTCCTATCACTCCGGCCGGGCACCGCGGACCGGAGTGCAGCTCGGTCACGCTACAGGTGGGGGGGGGAGGTGGGAGGTGGGAGGCGGGGGCAAAAAGAGAAAGGGAGGGGAGGGCAAAAAGAGAAAGGGAGGGGAGGGGAGGGGGCAAAAAGAGAAAGGGAGGGGAGGGGGGCAAAAAGAGAAAGGGAGGGGAGGGGGGCAAAAAGAGAAAGGGAGGGGAGGGGGGCAAAAAGAGAAAAGGAGGGGAGGGGGGCAAAAAGAGAAAAGGAGGGGAGGGGGGCAAAAAGAGAAAGGGAGGGGAGGGGGGCAAAAAGAGAAAAGGAGGGGAGGGGGGCAAAAAGAGAAAGGGAGGGGAGGGGAGGGGGGATAAAAGAGAAAGGGAGGGGAGGGGGGCAAAAAGAGAAAGGGAGGGGGGCAAAAAGAGGAGGGGAGGGGGCAAAAAGAGAAGAGGAGGGGAGGGGGCAAAAAGAGAAAAGGAGGGGAGGGGGGCAAAAAGAGAAAAGGAGGGGAGGGGGGCAAAAAGAGAAAGGGAGGGGAGGGGAGGGGGGCAAAAAGAGAAAAGGAGGGGAGGGGGGCAAAAAGAGAAAGGGAGGGCAGGGGAGGGGGGGCAAAAAGAGAAGGGGAGGGGAGGGGGGATAAAAGAGAAAGGGAGGGGAGGGGGGCAAAAAGAGAAAGGGAGGGGGGCAAAAAGAGGAGGGGAGGGGGGCAAAAAGAGAAAAGGAGGGGAGGGGGGCAAAAAGAGAAAAGGAGGGGAGGGGGGCAAAAAGAGAAAGGGAGGGGAGGGGGGCAAAAAGAGAAAGGGAGGGGAGGGGAGGGGGGGCAAAAAGAGAAAGGGAGGGGAGGGGGGGCAAAAAGAGAAGGGGAGGGGAGGGGGGCAAAAAGAGAAGGGGAGGGGAGGGGGGCAAAAAGAGAAAGGGAGGGGAGGGGGGCAAAAAGAGAAAGGGAGGGGGGCAAAAAGAGAAGGGGAGGGGAGGGGGGCAAAAAGAGAAAGGGAGGGGAGGGGGGCAAAAAGAGGAGGGGAGGGGGGCAAAAAGAGGAGGGGAGGGGGGGCAAAAAGAGGAGGGGAGGGGGGGCAAAAAGAGGAGGGGAGGGGGGCAAAAAGAGAAAAGGAGGGGAGGGGGGCAAAAAGAGAAAGGGAGGGGAGGGGAGGGGGGGCAAAAAGAGAAAGGGAGGGGAGGGGGGCAAAAAGAGAAGGGGAGGGGAGGGGGGCAAAAAGAGAAGGGGAGGGGAGGGGGGCAAAAAGAGAAAGGGAGGGGAGGGGAGGGGGGGCAAAAAGAGAAAGGGAGGGGAGGGGGGGCAAAAAGAGAAGGGGAGGGGAGGGGGGCAAAAAGAGAAGGGGAGGGGAGGGGGGCAAAAAGAGAAAGGGAGGGGAGGGGGGCAAAAAGAGGAGGGGAGGGGGGCAAAAAGAGAAGGGGAGGGGAGGGGGGCAAAAAGAGGAGGGGAGGGGGGCAAAAAGAGGAGGGGAGGGGGGGCAAAAAGAGGAGGGGAGGGGGGGCAAAAAGAGGAGGGGAGGGGGGCAAAAAGAGAAAAGGAGGGGAGGGGGGCAAAAAGAGAAAGGGAGGGGAGGGGAGGGGGGGCAAAAAGAGAAAGGGAGGGGAGGGGGGCAAAAAGAGAAAGGGAGGGGAGGGGGGCAAAAAGAGAAAGGGAGGGGAGGGGGAGGGGGGCAAAAAGAGAAAGGGAGGGGAGGGGGGCAAAAAGAGAAAGGGAGGGGAGGGGGACAAAAAGAGAAAAGGAGGGGAGGGGGGCAAAAAGAGAAAAGCAGGGGAGGGGGGGCAAAAAGAGAAAGGGATGGAAGGGGGGCAAAAAGGGAAAAGGAGGGGAGGGGGGCAAAAAGAGAAAGGGAGGGGAGGGGAGGGGGGGAAAAGAGAAAAGGAGGGGAGGGGGGCAAAAAGAGAAAAGGAGGGGGGCAAAAAGAGAAAGGGAGGGGAGGGGGTAAAAAGAAAGGAGGGGTAAAAAGAGAGAGGGGGTAAGGGGAGGGGGTAAGAAGAGAGAGGGGGGTAAGAAGAGAGAGGGAGGGGGTAAGAAGAGGGGGGTAAGGAGGGGGAGGGGGGTAAGAAGAGAGGAGGGGGGAGTAAGAAGAGAGGGGGAGTAAGAAGGGGGTAAGAAGAGGGGGAGGGGGGAGTAAGAAGAGGGGGGAGGGAAGAGTAAGAAGGGGGGAGGGAAGAGTAAGAAGAGAGGAGGGGGTAAGAAGAGGGGGGAGGGGGGTAAGAAGAGGGGGGAGGGGGGTAAGAAGAGGGGAGGGGGGTAAGAAGAGGGGGAGGGGGAGTAAGAAGAGGGGGAGGGGGTAAGAAGAGGGAGGAGTAAGAAGAGGTGGGAGTAAGAAGAGGGGGAGGGGGGGTAAGAAGAGGGGTAGGGGGTGTAGCGGATTGGTACCGGGCTGTCCCACGACATGTATGAGAATAAGTGTATTTGGTCATAGGGCTGGTTTAATGTGTATGTACATGTATAGAAAGCATGGTATCCGGGTATAATGACAGTTAAATGTATGTAAAGAATTGTATTCCTCTAGTTGTTCGGTAGAATCATTCAAATAAAACAAGGGAATGAAACTACCGAACAACCAGACCACCCAGGAATGAGTGTGCCTCCAATTACCGTTTGCAACAATGTTGCAAACAGGTAATTGGCAATCAGTGCAGTGTGGTCTTTGTCCTCTGGGTGGCCGCCATTCGGGAAACAAACACGTGGCGGCGGCCATCTTAAACTACCGAACAGCGGTGTTTTGCCGTCGAGTGTCTGGAACTAAAATCGGACACTTGACTAGGCAAACACCGCTGAGACCTCCATACTTCCAGAAATTCGTATGGAAACTACCGAATGACCCGCCGTTCGGTAGAAAGAGCCCCATAAACAAGGGAATTCATTCAAACCCTCTCCAGGCTCTATAACACAGGCAATTCGCCTGTTTTCATTCCCTTGTTTGTGACCGACCGCAGGGCCAAAATGCATGGAACTGTTTTCGGATACTTTACCCATGCGGTCGGTCAAATCTTTGGAACCCCATATCTCACGAACCATTCATCCGAATGGGCTAATTTTTAAGTATGTTGGTCCCCCAGAATAGAGCTATCTGGGGATGTTGGATTTGTGGATGTACCCCAAGTATTTAGGGTACATCCAAAACTCGGGGAAAACTGTGTACACAATAAGGGGATTATGATGCTAGAGGAGGGGAGGAGATCTGTGGGAGGTTACTACTTAGAGATTGGATAATGTCTTAAGTGTTAGAACCTCCTCCCTTGCATGGGAGAGGGCTTTATAAGGAACTGTGGAATAAAGCTTGTCAGTCTACTCCTGAAACTGTGTGTCGTCCAGTTATTGGGATTGCGATGGGGATACTGCTGTATTACTTTACCTGCTGGAAACCTTGCCTATATACTTAACATCACCTTGTTCCTGAGCCTCACTGGAATCTCTAGTGGAGAATAGCTGTGCAAGATCGGCTCTCCGCTACATTGGTTGGCAGCGCTGGGATCCAAACTCACAGAGGAACAAGCGTAAATGGAGTACGGATGGAGATTGATTTTTCTGCGCTAAAACGCTCCACGCTAAAGGACCTCCTAGAGGCAAGGGGTATACAAGCCAGCAATAAGAAGAAAGCAGTACTTGTTACAGAACTCATGGCAGAGTACAGAATGGAGGGCGATTCAATTCCGGCACAGAGGGAGCCGGGAGGAACACCACAAGGATCGGCATTCCAGAGGCAGGTTCAGTTCAGGCTATCCTTTTATGGGGAAAACCCCCCAACAGAAATTGTTACCAGGACAATGGCCGAGGTACAAGAATTCATCCTAAGGACACAGGCACCAGAACAAAGCTCTGCAATTAATGTGCCACAGGAAGGTAAGCCTAAAATACCATACCAGGCTTTTAAAACATATGTGGAGGCAGAGGAAGATATAGACGCTTTCCTGCAAGACTTTGAAAGACTGTGTGCACTGCATAAAATTAACGCAGAGGACTGGGTACCTATTTTGGCCGGAAGGTTAACCGGGAGGGCAGCAGAGGCATATCGGACTGTACCTAATGACGAAATAAGGAATTACAGTAAAGTGAAAGAAATTATACTCGCCAGGTATGCTATAACACCCGAGGCATACCGGCGGAGGTTCCGGGATCTAAAGAAAACAGAGAAGGACTCGCACGCAGAGTGGGCATGCCGATTACAGGGGGCAGCGCTCGGGTGGGTGCAAGCTAGCAAGGCAAGTTCTATGGAGGATGTAATACAAATGTTGCTGATGGAGCAGTTCTATGAGGGAGTAACCAATGAGGTCCAGGAATGGGTAAGGGACAGAAACCCTACTTCCCTTACCGAGGCGGCTAGGAAAGCGGATGACTACCTGGATGCACGCAGGTCACAAAAACCTGCAGCTCCAAAAGCAACCTTTAAAACATTCGGGGGAAACAACTACACCCCAGCTCCACCGAGACCGCTACCACCACCTCCACCACCCGCTGCACAGCCCCGGTTCCGACAACCCACCGCTGGCCCCTGTCATCACTGCCAGAAGTGGGGACATTATAAAAGGGAATGCCCACAGCTACGGGACCGTTCCACCTGGATTCGTCCAGGCCCACCTCCACCCAGGGCGGCCGCAGCCCACCACTACCAGGACCTAGTCACCACCCCATATGGTTCCGCAGTCCCCATTACTACTGTGGAACAATGGGAGGTACTGCACGAGGCAGATCCGGTCCAGGCCAATGTGGATAATCTACGGCACCATCGACAGACGGTATATCTGAATGGTACAGCAGTCCGGGGATTACGAGATTCGGGAGCCACCATCACTTTGGTACAGAGCCACCTGATTTCAGATCAGGCAAAACTGAACAAAACTGTTGCCGTCCGGGTAGCTGGGGGAGCAGTGTACCGGCTACCTACAGCAAGGGTACATTTACATTGGGGAGCAGGGGCAGGGGAAGTGGAGGTGGGGTTGATGCCACATTTACCGGCGGAGGTTTTATTGGGGAACGATCTGGGGAGGCTCACTTCTGCTTTTGAGCCCCAGTCACCCACCACAGGAGAGGTCAACCCTGTAGTCACCCGACAACAGGCCCGCACCCAGGACCACAACACACTGCCGGAGGTCCAGGTAAGCAACCCTACCCCCCCTCTAGAATGTGTCCCCTGGGCTCCACCTAATGAATTTGTAGCTGAAGTCGCAACAGACCCCACGCTTCAGGTGTATAGGGACAAGGTTGGCACGGGTTCCCCCGGGGCGGAGGGAGAGAAGTTTATCTGGGATAAACAACTTTTATACAGGGAAACAACCAAACAGATTACGGGGTTAGACCCGATAGCGAGGAGACAATTAGTGGTACCACAGCGGTACCGGGCTGAATTACTCCGGATAGCGCATGATATTCCGCTATCCGGACATCTAGGGGTTAGTCGCACCAGGTACAGACTAACCCAGAGTTTCTTCTGGCCAGGGATTAGCCAGGAAGTACGCAGATATTGCACGACTTGCGATACCTGCCAGAGAGTGGGAAAAAGGGGGGATCGCAGGAAGGCTAAACTTCACCCCTTACCCATAATAGAGGAACCTTTTAGCCGAATAGCGGTGGATCTGATAGGCCCCCTCAATAAAGTTAGCCAGTCAGGAAAACGGTATATTTTAACGGTCGTAGATTATGCCACCAGGTATCCAGAAGCAGTGGCTCTGACCAACATCCACGCTGAGACGGTCGCGGATGCCCTCATGCGGATATTCTCCCGGATGGGATTACCCAGGGAGATTATCTCGGATCAGGGTACCCAGTTTACCGCAGAATTCACCCAACACCTCTGGAGGATCTGTGGCATTAAGCCTATTATCAGCGCCCCTTACCACCCCCAGACGAACGGGCTCTGCGAACGATTCAATGGTACCTTGAAGCAGATGCTCCGAACCTTCGCAGAGACCCACAAGGACTGGGAACGATTCCTGCCGCACCTCCTATTTGCATACCGGGAGGTGCCGCAGGAATCCACAGGGTTCTCCCCGTTTGAATTATTGTTTGGAAGGAGGGTCCGAGGCCCATTGGATCTTATTAGAGAGCATTGGGAGGGAGACCGGAGCACAGATGGCACTCCCATCCTACCATATGTGTTGGCCTTTCGGGACCCCCTAGAAGCGTTGACCAAGACGGTACGGGAAAACCTTCAGGAGGCCCAGACCCGCCAGTGTACATGGTATGATCGGGGAGCCAGGGACCGTAGCTTTCAGGTCGGGCAGAAGGTACTAATTTTAAAACCTGTCCGACATGATAAGTTACAGGCCGCCTGGCAGGGCCCATATAAGGTGGTGGAGCAAAGATGCGATACCACCTATATTATCGGCCCCTGCACAGGGACTGGGGGGCGACGCATGCTCCATGTGAACATGCTGAAGCCCTACCACGAGCGTACTGAGGAGGTAACCGCCATCTGTGCCCCTAACACGGAAGAGTTTGACAGCTTACCCCTCCCCGATTTGCTGGGGGATGGGCAGCTGTCCGGAGATTTAGGGGAGGTTACGCTGGGAGATCGGCTGAGCCCACAGGAGCGGATCGAGGTACAGCAACTATTGGAAGAGAAACGCGACACGTTCTCTAATGTACCTGGATACACGCCTCTGGCAACTCACCGGGTCGAGACCCCAGGGCAACTACCCATGCGCCAGATGCCATACCGCATTCCAGAAGCGGTACGGGCAAACATGCGTAAGGAGATCGACGAAATGCTCCAACTGGGGGTGATTGAACCCTCAGACAGTCCTTGGGCATCTCCTGTAGTCCTCGTACCAAAGCGAGACGGTACGACCCGCTTCTGCGTGGACTATAGGAGATTGAACGAGAAGACTGCCCCGGATAGACGAGTTACTGGACAGAATGGCCAGGGGCCAATACCTCACCACTATTGACTTGTGTAAAGGGTATTGGCAAATCCCCCTGGCCCCAGACGCCATCCCGAAGTCGGCCTTTGTCACCCCATTTGGCTTGTACCAGTTTAAGGTCATGCCATTTGGGATGAAAAACGCCCCAGCCACCTTCCAAAGGATGGTGGATCGACTCCTAGATGGATTCCAGGACTATACATGTGCCTACCTGGACGATATTGCTATTTTTAGCAATACGTGGCAGGAACACTTAGCTCACATCGGAGCTGTACTAGATAGGATAAGGGAAGCAGGTCTGACCTTGAAGCCGGCCAAGTGTAGTATCGGCATGGCTGAGGTACAATACCTGGGACATAGAGTAGGGTGCGGTAAACAAAAACCCGAACCCGCCAAAGTAGAGGCTGTAGCCCAGTGGCCCACCCCTAGGACTAAGACCCAGGTTTTAGCGTTTCTAGGGACAGCAGGGTATTACCGGAAGTTTGTTCCCAATTATAGCGCCCTGGCCAAACCCCTCACTGACCTGACCCGTAAGAACCTTCCCCGCCAAGTAAACTGGACCCCGGAGTGTGAGCAGGCATTCCAACAATTGAAAAATGCACTGATAAATGCCCCTGTCTTGGCAGCTCCCAATCCAACTAAACGTTTTCTTGTTCACACAGACGCTTCTATGTTTGGATTGGGGGCAGTACTGAGTCAAGTCGGGGCCGATGGCGGGGAACATCCAGTGGCTTACATCAGTCGCAAACTGTTACCTCGAGAAGTAAGCTATGCCGCCATCGAAAAGGAATGCCTGGCTGTGGTGTGGGCCCTAAAGAAGCTACAACCCTATTTATATGGACAGCCCTTTTCCTTGCTCACGGATCACAACCCGTTAGTCTGGCTGAACCGGGTGGCTGGAGACAACGCCAGGCTGCTGCGCTGGAGTTTGGCGCTACAGCCTTTTGACTTTAATATCCA
Organism: Pelobates fuscus; assembly: GCF_036172605.1. NCBI lineage: Eukaryota > Metazoa > Chordata > Amphibia > Anura > Pelobatidae > Pelobates > Pelobates fuscus. The sequence continues at coordinate 190,992,278 of NC_086319.1, read as the reverse complement.
GTACCGGCCGGGTAAGCAGAATGGAAATGCTGACGGGTTGTCAAGACAAACTGACTTAGAGAAATGATCCGTGAGCCCCCGGACATCCCCAAGCCGATCCGTGTTGGATCAGACTGTGTATGCCGGCTTGTGGGCAAGGGGGAGCAGTGTAGCGGATTGGTACCGGGCTGTCCCACGACATGTATGAGAATAAGTGTATTTGGTCATATGGCTGGTTTAATGTGTATGTACATGTATAGAAAGCATGGTATCCGGGTATAATGACAGTTAAATGTATGTAAAGAATTGTATTCCTCTAGTTGTTCGGTAGAATCATTAAAATAAAACAAGGGAATGAAACTACCGAACAACCAGACCACCCAGGAATGAGTGTGCCTCCAATTACCGTTTGCAACAATGTTGCAAACAGGTAATTGGCAATCAGTGCAGTGTGGTCTTTGTCCTCTGGGTGGCCGCCATTCGGGAAACAAACACGTGGCGGCGGCCATCTTAAACTACCGAACAGCGGTGTTTTGCCGTCGAGTGTCTGGAACTAAAATCGGACACTTGACTAGGCAAACACCGCTGAGACCTCCATACTTCCAGAAATTCGTATGGAAACTACCGAATGACCCGCAGTTCGGTAGAAAGAGCCCCATAAACAAGGGAATTCATTCAAACCCTCTCCAGGCTCTATAACACAGGCAATTCGCCTGTTTTCATTCCCTTGTTTGTGACCGACCGCAGGGCCAAAATGCATGGAACTGTTTTCGGATACTTTACCCATGCGGTCGGTCAAATCTTTGGAACCCCATATCTCACGAACCATTCATCCGAATGTAATAAACTCACATGTCCCAGAGCCCTATCACCCCTGGCTCTGGGTTTGAAATGCTCCTTGGGAGAGGGGATATTCCCACACTGCAGGATAGTCAGGAGGATATGTCCACTGATAATTCCGTTGTGCTGTATGTAAAAGGAAAGAAGGGCAGGACCTCCAATTGAATAGTATCACAATTCGTTTTATTGTATAAAAAAGGTTAAAAACCCTTACTTTGGATGTGGTGGGTACAAACTCGCAGAGTCACCCACATAAAAGCATAAAACACATGTATTCGAAAAAACGCTTCCTGGTTATGGTCCGGTCACGTGATCGCTTCCGGGTCCGCCCTCCAATGACGTCCGTGTGACGCGTTTCGCCCGCCTCCACAGGCTTCTTCCGACAACGTCATGGGGTTTCAGTCTTCCTTTTAAGTCCATAGTGCCGCCCTTCTCTCGCCTCATTGGTCGGGGGGCGTGGTTTCACACGATCTTTTTCAATCATTCAATTGCACACTAATAAACTTCATAGACTTAACCCCTTCCAGCACCCACACTAAAATGGTTATATTCAGTGTCACATAAGAAATGGAATCATCTAAGTGATGTTAATCCCAATTATTTCTAATGTATATATAGACCTTATCTAAATTATTCTACATAATGATTTATCAAAGAGACATCTTCTTACTTCATTAAATTATATTTTTAAGTATACACAATGGATATTATACGAGGGTAATTGATAAAAATTCTATACAAACAATACAACAGAGATCAATTCTAGACAGCAGGAAAAACCTTAACTTTTCCCATATCCCTTAAGATAGACAGTGCAGATATATTATGCTCATTTCTAAAGTATACAGTTCTTATACTAAATACAGGCTGACATTATTGCAGAGTACCTGCTGATTGAAAAAGGGGGGGGAGAGGTTGGAAAAAACAGCAATTATAATTTATTTACAAAAAATGACATTACAATTTATTTACAAGAAATGACAAATTTCAAATTCTCCATTTAAACCCCTAGGGAACAACGATTTCAATTTAAACACCCACCTCATTTCTTGTTTCGACAATTTATTGTCTAGATTTTCACCCCTCCAATTTCTACCAACTCTCTCTATCCCAATAAATTGTCATTTGGTAACATCTCCCTGATGTTTGTGAATAAAATGGGAGGATAGGGGGTGCTCCTTAAAACCTATTTTTATGTTACGCACATGCTCCTCGATACGAGTGTGCACTTGCCGGGTAGTTTTGCCGACATAGTGCATATTGCACGGGCATGTGAGGACATAAATACAGTTTGTGGTGTGACAAGTTATCAGTTGTTTCACACTATATACTTGTTGTGTATTGCCCCCTATTCGTTCTTTTTTGACACACTTAGTGGCTCCCGTGGTTCTGCACGCCAAGCAGTATCCGCATTGGAAAAAACCCACATCTTTATTGAGGAAGTTCTTATTTAAATTTTCTTGTCTAAAGCTGCTCTTTACCAGATGGTTCTTGATACTCGGTACTCCCCTGTAGATGATCCTTGGTTTTTTCGAGATTATCTTGTCTAACAGGGGGTCCTCTTTTAAGACAAACCAATATTTATTGATTATATTTTTTAAATCCTTATTCTTCCCTGAATAATCAAAAATTAGGGAAACTTCATTCTTGTTACTATTCTTTTTATTTTCAATCTTTTTACTTGATTTGTCTAGTAGCTTTTTCCTATCTATTTTCCCCACTTCCTTATGTGCCTTGTCCAATAGAGTCCTAGGGTAGTTTTTAGCCGTGAACTGTTCTACTAACTTGTCAATCTGACTCTCGCAAGTTTCTCCACTTGTGCAGTTTCTTTTTAACCTTAACATCTGCCCTTTGGGGATGTTGTCCAGCCACGGGCCATAATGGCAGCTGTCATAAAAAATGAAACTATTAACGTCCACCTTCTTGAAGAAGGTTTCAGTACATATTTGGTTGTGGGAAATAAAAATTCGTAAATCCAAGAAATTAACCTGACTATCACTATGGTCCATAGTGAGTTGAATCCCCCATGAATTGGAGTTTAAATGTGTCAAAAAGGCTGTAAGCTCTTCTGCAGAGCCCCTCCAGATCCAGAACAGATCGTCGATGTAACGGCGATAGGTGACCAGGTTCTGCACCCAGCCATGACCACCATATATAAAGGATTCCTCCCAATATGACATAAAAAGGTTTGCATAGCTGGGTGCGAACCTAGTCCCCATCGCCGTCCCAAGGATCTGTAGGTAGAAAGAGTCCAGGAAATAAAAATAGTTATTAGTCAGAATAAGATGGATACCCTCCAAAATAAATGTCTGTTGGTCCGGGGATAAATTTGAAGCCGACAGAAAAAATTGGACGGCCTCCATACCCTTAGAATGTGGGATAATCGAATAGAGTGATGACACATCCGCCGTTACAAGGATGTCACCATCCTTCCACTCGACTTCCTCCAATATTTGGAGAATTTGACTAGTGTCCCTTAAATAGGCTCTTGTTCCCTTCACTAGGGGTTGTAGACATAAGTCAATATACTCCGACAAGGGGGCTGACACCGAACCTATCCCAGAGATAATGGGCCTCCCTGGTGGTCTAGTTTCATGTTTATGGATTTTCGGTAGAAAATAGTATACAGGTATCTTGGGATAGATGACAACCAAATAGTCATATTCTGTTTTAGAGATAACTCCCATTGATAAACCTTTGTTCAGAAAATCCATAAACATGTCTCTTTTCTCATGAGTGGGGTCACCTTTCAATTTTTCATACGTAATGCCGTCATTGAGTTGTCTCAATGATTCCTCCACATAGTATTCCCTGTCCATAAGGACGATGCCACCCCCCTTGTCGGCCGGTTTGATAATCACGTCTTTGTTCTCTCTTAAATCAGCCAAAGCTTGCTGTTCTTCCTTATTCAAATTCATTCTATTCCTATTTATTCTTTTGATACGTTCCACCTCTCGCATCACTAGTTCCTCAAAAGCATCCATTGACTTAGTCTTACAGCCCTTCGGAAAAAAGGTGGATTTCTTTTTAAGTGAGGTGAGATTGGGCTCCTTTAATTGCACATCTCCATTTAATCCCTCAGTAGTGTCCACCTTCTCCAGAAAGAAGCGTTTCAAACATAATTTTCTAACGAACTTCTTCAAATCTATATAGACTGAGAAATGATCCATATTCGCAGTAGGGCAGAATTTTATCCCCCTAGCCAATACTCTATTCTGCATAGTATTTAGTGTAAGTTTCGAAAGATTGTATATTCCCTTGATGTCTATATCCTTCCCCTTTTTCCTTCTCTGTATCTTATTTCCCCCTCTTGTTCCTCTCTTTCTATTCTTCTTTTTAGTGGAGAACTTGGGAGGTTTAATTTTATTCTCTCTTTTCTTTTGTGTTCCCAATCTAAAAAATCCTTTGGATGTCCCTCCCGTCCCTGGGTAGTATCTCTGATTCTTTGTTCATTAGGCTCCTTAGAGTCTATTGGTTTTCGATTTAATCCTTGGGAGGCTAATTCCCAAACATTGGACTCTGGCCCTAATTTTTGGGTTCTATCTCTCTCCGTTCCCTCTATATTGGTAGGAACTCTGATAGATCTATTCAAAGGTTGTTTTTCATACTTCTTAACTGGGGTATCCCTCTCTTGACCATTTGTCCTCCACTTTTGGTTATAGTTGTCTTTCTTTTGATACTGTCTACTCCCACTAAAAGATCTCCTCCTCCTTCTATATTGGTATCTGTCTCCATTGTATTGTCTGTACTCTTGTTTATATTGTTTCCTATTCCCCTCATATTTCTTTACTGGGTATTCGTTCCTGGGTACATAATTATGGGGTTCTAATTTTCCCCTTCTATTTTCCAAATTTCCCCTATGGAAAGCATGTACTTTGTTCCCCCTATAATCTGATTTGTCTCTCTGATATTTCTTCTTTTTGATCGAAATGACTTCCTTTTCTATTTTATTCATGTCCTCTACAATCATTTCTGAGTGCTTTGCCATCTCCCTGGACTCCAAAAAAGGTTCTAGGAGTTCTTTAATAGCTCTGATCTTCATGTCTAGTTCCCTAAGATTCAGCTGCCTCCTCTTAATGATAATCTTGATAAGGCCTATAGAAATCACATTTAGATATTGATCCCACTCCTCCATAAATTCTTCGCTATCCCTGTCAAAGGTGGGTGTTTTGTTGAATCGTAACCCCCTTGGTACCATTTCTTCTTTAATATACTGTTCCAATGTGGCAATTTCCCACTTTATTTTTAATTCTTTAGTAAGTAATTTTTGTAAATCCTTACATAGTTCAGGTATTGTTCTGGGGATATTAGGGGTATCGCAGATTATCTCTTCCCCAAAAATGTTATCCAGATTGGAACAGTATTTACTCCTTGCCTCAAATATAGACATAGTGGATTACACAGCAAGCTCACAAGAAAGCAGAACACAATAAAACACCAGGTAAATATAGTGAACTTAGAAACACAATAACCAAACATAGGGCCAGAGTCCAATGTTTGGGAATTAGCCTCCCAAGGATTAAATCGAAAACCAATAGACTCTAAGGAGCCTAATGAACAAAGAATCAGAGATACTACCCAGGGACGGGAGGGACATCCAAAGGATTTTTTAGATTGGGAACACAAAAGAAAAGAGAGAATAAAATTAAACCTCCCAAGTTCTCCACTAAAAAGAAGAATAGAAAGAGAGGAACAAGAGGGGGAAATAAGATACAGAGAAGGAAAAAGGGGAAGGATATAGACATCAAGGGAATATACAATCTTTCGAAACTTACACTAAATACTATGCAGAATAGAGTATTGGCTAGGGGGATAAAATTCTGCCCTACTGCGAATATGGATCATTTCTCAGTCTATATAGATTTGAAGAAGTTCGTTAGAAAATTATGTTTGAAACGCTTCTTTCTGGAGAAGGTGGACACTACTGAGGGATTAAATGGAGATGTGCAATTAAAGGAGCCCAATCTCACCTCACTTAAAAAGAAATCCACCTTTTTTCCGAAGGGCTGTAAGACTAAGTCAATGGATGCTTTTGAGGAACTAGTGATGCGAGAGGTGGAACGTATCAAAAGAATAAATAGGAATAGAATGAATTTGAATAAGGAAGAACAGCAAGCTTTGGCTGATTTAAGAGAGAACAAAGACGTGATTATCAAACCGGCCGACAAGGGGGGTGGCATCGTCCTTATGGACAGGGAATACTATGTGGAGGAATCATTGAGACAACTCAATGACGGCATTACGTATGAAAAATTGAAAGGTGACCCCACTCATGAGAAAAGAGACATGTTTATGGATTTTCTGAACAAAGGTTTATCAATGGGAGTTATCTCTAAAACAGAATATGACTATTTGGTTGTCATCTATCCCAAGATACCTGTATACTATTTTCTACCGAAAATCCATAAACATGAAACTAGACCACCAGGGAGGCCCATTATCTCTGGGATAGGTTCGGTGTCAGCCCCCTTGTCGGAGTATATTGACTTATGTCTACAACCCCTAGTGAAGGGAACAAGAGCCTATTTAAGGGACACTAGTCAAATTCTCCAAATATTGGAGGAAGTCGAGTGGAAGGATGGTGACATCCTTGTAACGGCGGATGTGTCATCACTCTATTCGATTATCCCACATTCTAAGGGTATGGAGGCCGTCCAATTTTTTCTGTCGGCTTCAAATTTATCCCCGGACCAACAGACATTTATTTTGGAGGGTATCCATCTTATTCTGACTAATAACTATTTTTATTTCCTGGACTCTTTCTACCTACAGATCCTTGGGACGGCGATGGGGACTAGGTTCGCACCCAGCTATGCAAACCTTTTTATGTCATATTGGGAGGAATCCTTTATATATGGTGGTCATGGCTGGGTGCAGAACCTGGTCACCTATCGCCGTTACATCGACGATCTGTTCTGGATCTGGAGGGGCTCTGCAGAAGAGCTTACAGCCTTTTTGACACATTTAAACTCCAATTCATGGGGGATTCAACTCACTATGGACCATAGTGATAGTCAGGTTAATTTCTTGGATTTACGAATTTTTATTTCCCACAACCAAATATGTACTGAAACCTTCTTCAAGAAGGTGGACGTTAATAGTTTCATTTTTTATGACAGCTGCCATTATGGCCCGTGGCTGGACAACATCCCCAAAGGGCAGATGTTAAGGTTAAAAAGAAACTGCACAAGTGGAGAAACTTGCGAGAGTCAGATTGACAAGTTAGTAGAACAGTTCACGGCTAAAAACTACCCTAGGACTCTATTGGACAAGGCACATAAGGAAGTGGGGAAAATAGATAGGAAAAAGCTACTAGACAAATCAAGTAAAAAGATTGAAAATAAAAAGAATAGTAACAAGAATGAAGTTTCCCTAATTTTTGATTATTCAGGGAAGAATAAGGATTTAAAAAATATAATCAATAAATATTGGTTTGTCTTAAAAGAGGACCCCCTGTTAGACAAGATAATCTCGAAAAAACCAAGGATCATCTACAGGGGAGTACCGAGTATCAAGAACCATCTGGTAAAGAGCAGCTTTAGACAAGAAAATTTAAATAAGAACTTCCTCAATAAAGATGTGGGTTTTTTCCAATGCGGATACTGCTTGGCGTGCAGAACCACGGGAGCCACTAAGTGTGTCAAAAAAGAACTAATAGGGGGCAATACACAACAAGTATATAGTGTGAAACAACTGATAACTTGTCACACCACAAACTGTATTTATGTCCTCACATGCCCGTGCAATATGCACTATGTCGGCAAAACTACCCGGCAAGTGCACACTCGTATCGAGGAGCATGTGCGTAACATAAAAAGAGGTTTTAAGGAGCACCCCCTATCCTCCCATTTTATTCACAAACATCAGGGAGATGTTACCAAATTACAATTTATTGGGATAGAGAGAGTTGGTAGAAATTGGAGGGGTGAAAATCTAGACAATAAATTGTCGAAACAAGAAATGAGGTGGGTGTTTAAATTGAAATCGTTGTTCCCTAGGGGTTTAAATGGAGAATTTGAAATTTGTCATTTCTTGTAAATAAATTGTAATGTCATTTTTTGTAAATAAATTATAATGGCTGTTTTTTCCAACCTCTCCCCCCCCCTTTTTCAATCAGCAGGTACTCTGCAATAATGTCAGCCTGTATTTAGTATAAGAACTGTATACTTTAGAAATGAGCATAATATATCTGCACTGTCTATCTTAAGGGATATGGGAAAAGTTAAGGTTTTTCCTGCTGTCTAGAATTGATCTCTGTTGTATTGTTTGTATAGAATTTTTATCAATTACCCTCGTATAATATCCATTGTGTATACTTAAAAATATAATTTAATGAAGTAAGAAGATGTCTCTTTGATAAATCATTATGTAGAATAATTTAGATAAGGTCTATATATACATTAGAAATAATTGGGATTAACATCACTTAGATGATTCCATTTCTTATGTGACACTGAATATAACCATTTTAGTGTGGGTGCTGGAAGGGGTTAAGTCTATGAAGTTTATTAGTGTGCAATTGAATGATTGAAAAAGATCGTGTGAAACCATGCCCCCCGACCAATGAGGCGAGAGAAGGGCGGCACTATGGACTTAAAAGGAAGACTGAAACCCCATGACGTTGTCGGAAGAAGCCTGTGGAGGCGGGCGAAACGCGTCACACGGACGTCATTGGAGGGCGGACCCGGAAGCGATCACGTGACCGGACCATAACCAGGAAGCGTTTTTTCGAATACATGTGTTTTATGCTTTTATGTGGGTGACTCTGCGAGTTTGTACCCACCACATCCAAAGTAAGGGTTTTTAACCTTTTTTATACAATAAAACGAATTGTGATACTATTCAATTGGAGGTCCTGCCCTTCTTTCCTTTTACATACAGCACAACGGAATTATCAGTGGACATATCCTCCTGACTATCCTGCAGTGTGGGAATATCCCCTCTCCCAAGGAGCATTTCAAACCCAGAGCCAGGGGTGATAGGGCTCTGGGACATGTGAGTTTATTACATATAACACCTTTTCCCCATACTATTATTACCAGATGGTCTGCACCATTATTTGTTTCTTTATATTTACAGATTATTTTAGCGCGTTCTTTTTGGTAACTATTGTTTTGCTTTTCACAATCTCTTGTGCATTGTATTTGTGAACGCTGCCATATTTTCTGCATGGGATTTTAGCGCTCACACATTGGTTATTGTCATTCATCCGAATGGGCTAATTTTTAAGTATGTTGGTCCCCCAGATTTGTGGATGTACCCCAAGTATTTAGGGTACATCCAAAACTCGGGGAAAACTGTGTACACAATAAGGGGATTATGATGCTAGAGGAGGGGAGGAGATCTGTGGGAGGTTACTACTTAGAGATTGGATAATGTCTTAAGTGTTAGAACCTCCTCCCTTGCATGGGAGAGGGCTTTATAAGGAACTGTGGAATAAAGCTTGTCAGTCTACTCCTGAAACTGTGTGTCGTCCAGTTATTGGGATTGCGATGGGGATACTGCTGTATTACTTTACCTGCTGGAAACCTTGCCTATAGACTTAACATCACCTTGTTCCTGAGCCTCACTGGAATCTCTAGTGGAGAATAGCTGTGCAAGATCGGCTCTCCGCTACCGGGGGGATTAAGAGGAGGGCAATTCCCCCCTCCCCTGTCCGCAGGCACCGTGTGTGCAGCCGGCAGGGGAGGGAGGAAGAGAGGACCCGGGAGCTCAGCCTGCAGCTCCTCTGGGTCCTTCTTGCGCAAGCACAGATCGTTGCCGCGGTTACCACGGCAACGTTACGGCTCTGGCGAAAGTAAACTCTAGCCCTGGAGCTACGGGCTAGAGTTCACTCTCAACACTGTGACCACCAGGGATTCCTGGTGGTTGCAGTGGTGAGAGTGAACTCTAGCCCCATAAACACACTACCCCCACACACCATACACATTTACACACATTGTCTCACACACACACGCACATACACTGCCCACCCATACACACACAGCCCCCATACTAACATTGCCACACACATACACAGCCCCCTCATACACACATTGCCACACACACCCTACACATTCACACACTACACCCCCTCACACACACTACACCCCCTCACACACACTGAACCTTTCACACACACTGCACCCCTTACACATTGCACCACTGCTCCTATACCCTACAACAGCCTCATATCCCAGCAGACCCCAGGTAAGTTGTCAAACTGTTCTTAAACGGTTTGACTACTTACTCTGGGAGGGGGGCCCGGCCCTCCTTGCACCATAACGACTACACAGAGCAGTAGTGGTTATTGTGCATGCATTATTTCTTTAAATAATCTCCAAGTGCCCCAGTAGCCAGCAAGCCAGCCAGCCCACAGGCCAGCCAGCCAGCCCACAGGCCGGCCAGCCAGCCAGCCAGCCAGCCAGCCCACAGGCCGGCCAGCCAGCCCACAGGCCGGCCAGCCAGCCCACAGGCTGGCCAGCCAGCCAGCCCACAGGCTGGCCGCTGGCCAGTAGCCAGCCAGCCCACAGGCCACCAGTTAGGCTTACAGCCAGCAAGCCCACAGCCTGCCAACCGCAGCCAGCAAGCCACAGCCTGCCAGCCAGCAAGCCACAGCCAGCAAGCCGACAGCCTGCTAGCCGCAGCCAGCAAGCCCACAGCCTGCCGGCAGTAGCCAGCAAGCCCATGGCCTGCCAGCAAGCCCACAACCTGCCAGCCGCAGCCAGTAAGCCCACAGCCTTCCAGCAAGCCCACAGACTGCCAGCCAACAACAGTAATTAAGGTAAGAGGAGCCAACTTGGCCTAGGTATCAGCGAGCTATGTTGTGTTGCTATATTGTGAATAGGAACCAGAGTGTTGGAGAGACCCCCCTCCAGGCCCCATTAGACTCCATTGTAGTCTCTAATGGGACCTGGAGGAAATTCTTTCTAACACACTCTCTAAAGGACACTGAGATAGCCTCTGCTAGAATACTCCCCCCCCCCCATGGCCCATTAGCCCTCAATTGTAGTCTCTACTGGGGCCTGGAGGCGACTGTTTCCAGCAGGGACACTGAGATGGCCTCTGTTAGAAAGACCCCCTTCCAAGCCTATTAGACTCCATTGTAGTCTCTAATAGGGCCTGGAGGGAATTCTTTCTAACACACTCTCTAAAGGACACTGAGATAGCCTCTGCTAGAAAGACCCCCCTCCATGGCCCATTAGCCCTCAATTGTAGTCTCTACTGGGGCCTTGAAGGGATTATTGCACTTTTGTTCCTTGTGTCTAAAGATTGTGTAGGGTGTGGCTGGAGGCGGTGCATGGAGGCGGGACATGGGTGGCGCTTGCTGCGGAGTATGGGTGGGGCCTGTAAGGGGGCCCTTGATTTATTTTGCCCGGGGGCCCTGAGGGTTCTCAGTCCGCCCCTGCTTTTATCCCTCTTCTAAATGCTCATTTACGTATTTATTTATTTTTGGTCTTTGTAAAGCGTCAACATATTCCACAGTGCAGTACAATTAGGGGAGAACGTACAGTACACACAAATACAAAAGATAGAGCGGGCCCTGCTCGTAAGCTGAGTCTAGCCATTGAAGCTCTTTTATACAAAGTGCTTAGCTAGATAGCCCTTGAGCTTACAATCTAAATGATACAGTGGGGATTTGAGACAAGGTGTTCACACACACACTAGCTCTAACACACAGTCACTGGCTCTTACACACTCACTCATTGACTCTTTCACACACTAGCTATGACATACACTAGCTGTTACAAGCACAATCACTGGCTCTTACACACTGTTTCCAGGGCTGTCTATAATATGATTAGGACCCTGGGCAATGCATTTTCTTGGGCCCCCTGGGCCCTGCCCCTCCTATCCCTCCCCCCCCCAATTACGCCCAATGCGCAATCACACTGACAGACGTACTGGCACATACAGACACAGACAGACATTAAAACATTCACAGATACACACTGACACACAAATATATACTGACACACACACACAGACATACATACACACACAGACACATACACATACACTGGCAGACATACTGACACATATACTGACACACACAGACACATACACTGACAGACGTATTGACACACACACAGGCATACTGACACACACACAGGCATACTGACATACACATAGACAGACGTACTTGCACATACACACAGACAGACATTAAAACATTCACAGATACATACTGACACACACATACACTGGCACACAAATATATACTGGCAGACATACTGACACACACACAGACATACATACATACACACACAGGCACATACACTGACAGATATACTGACACACACACAGACATACATACACACACACAGACATACATACACACACACACAGACACATACACTGACAGATGTATTGACACACACACAGACAGACAGACATACACACACAGACACATACACTGACAGATATACTGACACACAGACACATACAGACAGACATACACACACAGACACATACACTGACAGATATACTGACACACACACAGACACATACACTGACAGAAGTATTGACACACACACACAGGCATACTGACATACACATAGACAGACATACTGACACACACAGGCCTACTGACATACACACACACATACATACACAGACAGACATACTGACACACACAGACATACTTACACACAAGCATACATTTAGCCACCCTCCAGGTTCTTACCTTTTCCTGGAGGGTGGTTTCCCTGGGGTCCAGTGGCAGGCTGAGGCAGATGGGAGTTCTCCTCTGGAACTCCCCTCCGTGCCATTCTCCTCCCGCGCGGCTGTGCTCTCCGTCGGGAGGAAGTGACGTCACTTCCTCCCAGCCGGTACAGGAAGGGGCCCGGTCGCGCTGTTTAAGCGTCACAGCGCCAGACCGGGCCCCTGCTCACACATGCTCTCCGGGTGGCCCTTAATGCATGAGCCACCCGGGGAGCCTCCTCAGCGTGCGGGGTGGTGCGGCTCTGTGCAGCCGCACCGCCGGGTCCAAGGGGGGCTGCGCAAATTGCGGGGCCCACGGGGCAGCTGCTCTGGGCCCCCCAGGAGCAACTGGGCCCGGGGCAGCTGCCCCGTTTGCCCCGCGTTAAAGACGGCCCTGACTGTTTCATTGACACACACATGCACACTGGCGGATACGTATACACTCCCTGGCTAGCTGATATAGAAACACACACACTCCCTGTTTATTATCATTTTATTGTTAAACAGGAGTCTCACCAGGTGTTGCTGCCCTTTTCTATCACACAAAATCAGAAACAGTGAGATGACCAGACGGAAAAAGTGCAGGCAAGCCACAACAAATGGGACACACTCCCTATATACCTTTAAAAATCAGTGCAAAAGAAAACTGTATAACAACAGAGTGAAAATACAGTGTAGGGTGCCACTCTCACAAACAAAGTGGTAGATATAATTACCAACTAGATGTTGAGCATGTAGAACTCACATGAAAATAGAAATAACATATCATAGTGCAAAAACTTTAATTACAAGAGATAAAAACTAAATAAAACAGGATACTCACAAATGTCGTGGCACAATTGAGATTAATCAATATGTGCAAAAGCGTTTGTGCCTCAAATAGGCTAATACCCCGGATACAGCAGTCCTAGGTAGTAATGTGGAGCTTCAACAGTCTTTCTTCACCGACCATTAGTATGATGAAAACAGTACCAATGCTTCCAGCTTCTAGCCGATGTAATCCTTTCGGGGTTCAAATGATGCTCAACGCGTTTTGTCTTGGTTCGTAGACTTCGTCATGAGCTTGTTTCTTTCTTCTGTGACCGGCGATTTAAATATGCCGGGCCACCTCCCATCGTAGTGTGTGAACAAGCTCCTGCCCCCCTGGACTCCTCATGCCTCCATAAATATAGCAAATTCCTACTGTATTCAAGCCTGAAGCTGTAACTCTGCATGCTGTTAGACTCAGAAAAACAAGCAGTCTGCTGACATCATTAGAAGTGGTGGCCTGATCCAATCACAGTGCTTCCCCATAGGATTGTCTGAGACTGACAAAGAGGCAGATCAGGGGCAGAGCCAGCATGATTCAAACACAGCCCTGGCCAATCATAGAGATGAATTGAATCAATGAATCTCTATGAGGAAAGTCCAGTGTCTGCATGTGGAGGGAGGAGATACTGAATGTTTGGATGCATTGTAGGCAGCCATGACCCAGGAAGGATCTCTAACAGCCGTCTAAGGAGTGGCCAGTGAAGTCATCACTAGGATGTAATGTAAACACTGCATTTTACTGTATTTACAGCAAAAAGCCAGAAGCTAATGATTCTACTCACCAGAACAAATTCAATAAACTGTAGTTGTTCTGGTGACTATAGTGTCCCTTTAAGGTCATGTAGTGGCCTAGCCAGTCTCCAGACCTTAATCCCATAGAAAATCTATGGAGGGAGCTGTAGGTTCGAGTTGCCAAATGTCAGCCTCGAAACCTTAATGACATGGAGAGGATCTGCAAAGAGGAATGGGACAAAATCCCTCCTGAGATGTGTGCAAACCTGGTGGTCAAGTACAAAAAACCTCTGTGATTGCCAACAAGTACTAAGTTGAAGGTCAAATATTTATTTCACTCACTGACATGCAAATCAATTTATAACATGCGTTTTTCTGAATTTTGTTTTGGTTAATCTGTCTCTCACAGTTAGAATACACCTACTATTAAAATTATAGACTGATAATTTGTTTGTCAATAGGCAAACGTTCAAAATCTGCAGAGGATCAAATATTTTTTTTCCTCACTGTATCTATTATTTCAAAAATAATATTTCTTTGCTTGCATAGATTTTTATGGCTTACAGATCATGTAATGACAGCATTATGAATTAATGTAATATTAGCTTTACTGATCCCCCATCTCTTACTCATCCTTAGATTATTTATGTTATCCATATGAATTGGGATTAAACATTGTAAAGTGTTATAATTGAAAGTAGTTGTTTTTTAATGGCACCAGGTATATGTCTGTCACCTAGCAGGATAACATTTACCTAAGTACAAGATCCACACCACCTCCACTCTGCTCCGACCTTCCATTTTAAAATGTCACCTTTCACTAAACAAAATGGGAAAACATCTGAACCTGTGAGAGATACAATTGAGTCCGTAAGCGAAAACAAATTCCACACAAATCTCTAACAATATCAACACTGCTGGTTTGACTTTAATAACACGGCAGGCTTGATTGGTTATCTATAATTACTCCTATCCTGCTGGTTACACAGGAACACGAATGCAGATACCCACACACAGGGAAAAAATAAATCACACAATGCTATGCAGCAGCAGAGATCATCAGCTGAAATTACATAAGTTCAATTATACATAGAATGTGATGGCTAGTGATGTCGCGAACATAAAATTTTCGGTTCGCGAACGGCGAACGCGAACTTCCGCAAACGTTCGCGAACCGGCGCACCGGGCGAACCGCCATAGACTTCAATGGGCAGGCGAATTTTAAAACCCACAGGGACTCTTTCTGGCCACAATAGTGATAGAAAAGTTGTTTCAAGGGGACTAACACCTGGACTGTGGCATGCCGGAGGGGGATCCATGGAAAACCTCCAATGGAAAATTACACAGTTGATGCAGAGTCTGGTTTTAATCTATAAAGGGCATAAATCACCTAACATTCCTAAATCACAATGGATATGGATTGACAGCTGACATATGACATATTGACACCTTGACATATGGATTGACACCTTGACATATGGATTGACACCTGTCCTCAGAGACCCTGATACACAGTGACAAAGAGCAGAATAGGAACTGTTCCCCCTACATAGGGTCACTTGGCAGATATGGATTGATACCTGTCCTCAGGGACCCTGATACACACTGACACAGAGCAGAATATGGACTGTCCCCCCTACATAGGATCACTTGGCAGATATGGATTGACACCTGTCCTCAGGGACCCTGATACACACGGACACAGAGCAGAATAGGGACTGTTCCCCCTACATAGGGTCACTTGGCAGATATTGATTGACACCTATCCTAAGGATCCCTGATACACAATGACACAGTGCAGAATAGGGACTGTTCCCCCTACATAGGGTCACTTGGCAGATATGGATTGACACCTGTCCTCAGGGACCCTGATACACACTGACACAGAGAAGAATAGGGACTGTTCCCCCTACATAGGGTTACTTGGCAGATATGGATTGACACCTGTGCTCAGGGATCCTGATACACACTGACACAGAGCAGAATAGGGACTGTTCCCCCTACATAGGGTCACTTGGCAGATATGGATTGACACCTGTCCTCAGGGACCCTGATACACACTGACACAGAGCAGAATAGGGACTGTTCCCCCTACATAGGGTCACTTGGCAGATATGGATTGACACCTGTCCTCAGGGACCCTGATACACACTGACACAGAGCAGAATAGGGACTGTTCCCCCTACATACTGTCACTTGGCAGATATGGATTGACACCTATCCTAAGGATCCCTGATACACACTGACACAGAGCAGAATAGGGACTGTTCCCCCTACATACTGTCACTTGGCAGATATGGATTGACACCTGTCCTCAGAGACCCTGATACACACTGACACAGAGCAGAATAGGGACTGTTCCCTCTACTTAGGGTTACTTGGCAGATATGGATTGACACCTGTCCTCAGGGACCCTGATACACACTGACACAGAGCAGAATAGGGACTGTTCCTCCTACATAGGGTCACTTGGCAGATATGCATTGACACCTGTCCTCAGAGACCCTGATACACACTGACACAGAGCAGAATAGGGACTGTTCCCCCAACATAGGGTCACTTGGCAGATATGCATTGACACCTGTCCTCAGAGACCCTGATACACACTGACACAGAGCAGCATAGGGACTGTTCCCCCTACATAGGGTTACTTGGCAGATATGGATTGACACCTGTCCTCAGGGACCCTGATACACACTGACACAGAGCAGAATAGGGACTGTTCCTCCTACATAGGGTCACCATGTTTAGCCCAAGGCAGCTCATCTCATCAGGCCTTTTTTAGTCTAATGTATTGCCCACTGTCAGACCCTTCGGGATCCATCCCTCATTCATCTTAAGGCCTGACACCCGCTTGAAGACAACTAACTGCTATTCAATCTATAACAGTGAAAAAAGTTTTTTGGTTTTAAATGCACCAGATATGAGTGGCAATGTGCACTGGCAGAGGTTGACAGAGTACACGCTGTAGGCCTGACACACCCGCTTGAAGGCAACTAACTGCTATTCAATCTATAACAGTGAAGAAAGTTTTTTGGTTTTAAATGCACGCTCTTGTGACACCAGATATGAGTGGCAATGTGCACTGGCAGAGGTTGGCAGAGTACACGCTGAAGGCCTGACACCCGCTTGCTGACAACTAACTGCTATTCAATCTATAACAGTGAAAAATGTTTTTTGTTTTTTAAATGCAATCTATTGCGACACCAGATAAGAGTGGCAATGTGCACTGGCAGAGGTTGGCAGAGTACATGCTGTAGGACTGACACACCCGCTTGAAGACAACTAACTGCTATTCAATTTACAAAAGATTGAACAGATTAGACAGCTCCCCCCACTCTCACTTGCACAGCCAAGCAAAGGGAGAGAAGAGCTATCAATCAACCTGGTATGTTGGAGAAAAAATAGAGCAGTGAATAATATAGAGATATACCTATAGTTAAGTTAAATAATTGAGACAATATATTGGTGAATAATAAACCCAATCGAAAACTTTTTTTTTGTATATATCTACAACTACTAGCCAAGTACACTATAAATTGTGTGCAGACTTGTAGCATATATCTATAAAATTAAAACCAA
This sequence comes from Pelobates fuscus, assembly GCF_036172605.1. Lineage (NCBI taxonomy): Eukaryota > Metazoa > Chordata > Amphibia > Anura > Pelobatidae > Pelobates > Pelobates fuscus. The sequence goes on along the minus strand of NC_086319.1, from coordinate 190,974,653 downwards.
CAGCAAGACAGATAATTAACACTGTCCTGATAGTTAAGAGAGATTTCCTATGTCCCACTGCCCACTATGGAACTTACACCTAACTCTCCAATGTCCCTCGTTAACAGGAGAGTCAGGGAATTGAAAGGTACATTTGGCTGCCAATCAGCCTGATTATGTCCCACTGCCCGCTATGGAGCTTATACCTAACTCTCAAACGTTCTTCGTTAACAGGAGAGTTAGGTAATTGAATGGGATATTCGGCTGCCAATCATTCTGACGTAGCGGTTCACTCCGCCCACCTTTTCCACACGTGATCGCTTTAGCGACACGTCATCAATGACGTGATTGACGTTGACTCCATGGATTGGCTAGCCTACATTTAAATACCGAGGGGAGACCGGGCGGCAAATTCTATCCCCTGACGAAGGAGTATTACACTCCGAAACGCGCGTCGGGTTTCGTTTGCAGGCGGATTCCTCACTCACTGAGCACTCACCGAGCACTATGCACGAGGGAATCCCCTTCTGACCACTTTTATTATTTTTCTTTTTTTCGTTAATTTGATGTCTGTTCATTTGAACTTACAAGCTGGACTAGTGTAACGGCAGCTTAAGGGGACAGTCTACAGGGCTTATTAGCGATAGAACACCCACGAAGGTGTTGGGGGAGTTTATAGGAGATGAGATTTAGAGGCTTACTGGGTACTGAAACCTAACTCTACTATACAAATCATCATATATCCTATTAACCTTTTACACCCCATAGCTATTCTGTAAGCCGATGTACAATGGACACTTTATGTCCTTTTTATCACTGTGCAACTCTGTCTCCCTCTACCTAACTGTCCAACCTCTGTAAGATTCAAAGGTATCTAATCTACTACGTTTTCTTTTGTTTTCCTATGTGGACACCTAATAGGGATATTTACATAGTATAGCATTTTTTATGCTTTAATTCCTACCCTCTGGCGTTCAAGCATATCCACTGGGAATTTCGTAGTCGTTTTCACAAGCATTTATTAGACACTGTCCAATTGTATCCTTTCTATAGTCTGCCTAATAAAGTTACAGTTTTTACTGTTTATGCTAGGATACATATCTTTTTAGTGTTTCTAATATTTTTATGTTTAACTTTTAGATACCTAGTTTCTTGGACTTAACTATAGGTATATCTCTATATTATTCACTGCTCTATTTTTTCTCCAACATACCAGGTTGATTGATAGCTCTTCTCTCCCTTTGCTTGGCTGTGCAAGTGAGAGTGGGGGGAGCTGTCTAATCTGTTCAATCTTTTGTAAATTGCATATCCATATCTGGGTTCAAGCCCAACTTAGGTGGAACTGGTACCACCATCCTGGCCCGTTACCCCAGTCTCAGATTCAACAGTTTGCTGGTCAGAGACAGGGGTACTTTATATCCAATCTTCTCATTTAAGTTCACAAGGGTTTAAGACCCAATTTTGGTCAGAAGAGAGACTTATTTTTCCAAATAAAAGACTAATGGCAGGTTTCCTAGCAATTAAACCCAATGCCACAAAATGGTGTAAAGATGCCGAATTAATTTTCTCTGAATCAGATTTCCAACCGGACGATTTAAATTACTCCTTGACAGCAGGTTTCAACTCCCTCACACATCTATATAAGCAACAAATTAGGATAAGTTGGGAAATTATTTGAAAAAAAGTCTAATACCTAGGGGACTAAGAATCCCAACGACTCCTAGCTCACATATAGAGGAAGAGGAATTTACCAAGGAGTGGGAGGAGGCAGCTAGTCAATGTTCCGCACGTTTCATGCAAATAATATGTAAATTCGAGAACAAGAAATTATCAGAACTTGAAAAAAAGATTGAAAGTGAGGTTGAAAAAATTCAACAACTAAAAACAGACCCAGCCTTTGGCCCTAGTGAAAGCAAATTACAAGTCAACTTAGAGAAATACCAATCCATAATAAAACAAAGAAAACACCAAAAGTTTCTAAGAGACCATAGAGACTTTTAAACGGGCAACGTATATAAGAGGTTTAATAACAACAAAAAAAGAAGAGTTGACAGTGATCAAATCTCAACCTCTGAGTACGAGTCCAGTGAATCTGAGACAGACCTAACAGCGACCCCCTCCACCTCTAGTGACAGGGGGATCCTTAAAAAAGGGTTTACTTTTTTAGACCATACGCAGGGGGGGGAAAACCGCCCTTTCCTGCGACCAAGGCCCAGAAGACAGTTCAACAGAAGGAACCGGTACTAAATGATAGACAAATAGTCAATTTGTCCAGCTACACTCCAACTCAGTCTGAACTGGACTTATTGGCTAAAGGCCTATCTTATATCCCCGTACCACGTTTCGACAAATTTACCTGGGTCAAAGATATCCACCTCTTTGCCCGTAAACTTATTCTGCACAAGAATTATCTCTTGAACGAAGAGAAAAAAGCAAAAAATCTAGGTCTAGAACTCAGGGACTACCGACTAACTATGATGCTGGCTGAATTACTAGAAGAAAATGACATAACTGAAGTAGCCAAATACCCTCAAACAACTCTGAGGAACAAAAGTCGTTATTGCCCGAGATTGGGAGATTCAAAATATGTTGAAACTTTTGTAGAACTTGTGTGTGAGGAAATTGAGAAGATACCACCGAGTGAAATAAGCTACAAACCAAATTCCAACCTAACGACAACAGAGTATAGGGCCTTGAAGGGTTTACAAGATAACCAAGTTATAACAATTAAACCCTCTGATAAAGGGGGCAATATTGTCATCATGGACACCCAAAATTATGTGGAAATGAATAAACGGATCCTGGAAGATCACACCACTTATAAAAATCTTAAAACAAGATCCCACACAAATATTCTTAGAAAAACTAAAAAACATTTTAATACAGGGCTTTGAGGACAATATCATTTCAAAAGATGAATTTAATTACATGGCTGTGGGCAGTCCCCGTATCTCAACTTTTTACAGCTTACCGAAAATTCACAAACTGTATAAAGTATTAACGGGTAGACCCATCGTTTCAGGAAACGATAATATGACCCAAAATGTGAGTGTATACCTGGATTACGTTTTAAAACCATTGGTAACGAAACTCCCGTCATACTTGCGGGATACCAAGCAGACCTTATCAGTATTAACCCAGGTCCAGCTACCAACAAATTCCCTAATCTGCAGTCTAGACGTTGAGTCTCTGTACAGCTCAATTCCACACCTACTGGGCATAAAACACACGGAATTTTTCCTGCGAAAGAGAGGAACATACTTGGACAAACACACAGACTTTACATTAAAACTCCTCAATTTTGTGCTAACACACAACTTCTTTCTATTCGATGGAGTGTTTTACCACCAGGTGCAGGGGACTGCTATGGGGACGTCTTGTGCGCCCTCATATGCCAACCTGCACCTGGGCTGGTGGGAGGAACAAATTGTTTTTTCACCTTCCTCCAAAAATCCCCTGACCCAGTACATTCACCTTTGGAAAAGGTATATTGACGATATCATAATCGTCTGGACTGGATCAGGGGAACAATTCCTCCATTTCGTGCAAGACCTGAATATCAATAACCTAAACCTTAGACTCACTGCTGAGATTGGTACTCCCTCACTGAGCTTCCTGGACCTTGTGGTCTCCCCAGATCAAAAAGGTGGAGTCAAAACAAACTTGTTAAGGAAGAGCACAGCAACCAATAGCTTGCTGAATTGGGAAAGTCACCACCCTACTCAACAGAAAAAGGGGATCCCAATTGGCCAATACCTGCGCCTGAGACGCAATTGCTCGAATATAGATGACTTCAAGATAAAAGCAAAAGAATTGCGTCAGATGTTCAGGTCAAAGGGATACCCCAACAAATGCCTAAAGAAGGCTTACCACAGGGCATTAATCACAGAACAGGAAAGTCTCCTTAGGGAACAAACAATCTCACCCTCGAGTGCTAAGGAAACAGAGCAAAAACAACTAAGATGTATAGGCACTTTCGATGCCGGTTGGGATCAGGTCAAGACAATTATGAACCGCTTCTGGCCTCTGTTGAAACAGGATGCACAGCTGAAAGATGTCCTCCCTGTATATGCCTCTTTAACAGCTAGAAGAGGCAGGAACTTAAAAGACATGTTGGTACATAGCCATTTTCAAGCAAAAAAAGTTCCAACACATTGGCTGTCGAATAAGATCAAGGGCACTTATAAATGTGGAAGGTGTAAAGCCTGTAACCATATAAATACAAATTCTAAAACCTTTAGTGACAGCACCCGTACAGAAAATTTTGAATCCTCATCCTTTTTTAACTGCAATTCTAAAGGAGTGATCTACCTTATTACATGCCAATGTCAACTCATGTATGTAGGGAAGACTTTTAGACCCCTTAAGAAAAGGATTCTCGAACATATCAATTCAGTAAAGACCGCGAGGAATATCGAAACTCCTGTCTCCAGACACGTGAAAACAGCCCACAATGGGGACTCTAATGTCCTCAAATTTCTGGGCATTGAACTGATTAAACCAGACCAGAGAAAAGGCAACTGGGATCAACGTCTGAGAAGACGCGAATGCTATTGGATATACCGCCTAAAAACATTGTCCCCCAGGGAACTTAACGAAGGGTTTTCATATACCCCTTTTATTTAATAAGTCTCTAAAAATAACATCCTTTAGAATCTAGAGCAATATAGTTATTGCCAGATTCCAGCGTGTCAGGGTGGTAGTCCGGTGCCCGGAACCCAGACACAGTGTCCAGGTGGCGGGGCATGGACCGGGACCCATAATGCCTGATGAAGTGGGAGTCTTCAGCGTGGAGGTGGATTGGCAGGGTCTGGTGCAGGGTAACCGCACGCCCCCTGGTGTTGAGCACCAGCGTTTGTGCAGCCACAACCAGAACCCTGATTCAGCTTTTGCGGATCCAAGGAACTAGGAGCTAGGAAATAAGCAGACCTCCCAGGAGCTGTATAGGGAGGCTCTGCAGCAAGGGTGTATCCAGTACTAGAAACAAGACAAAGCTAGAACAGGCACCAAACATGAAAACAAGACATAACTAGTAGAACCCAGAACCAGAGAAGGATAGGAAGCTAAACCCAGAACATGACACAATACATAAGGGAACAAACTAAACATGGGCATGACGGGACAGGGCTGAACATGGACAGGTATATACAAACTAAGACACGACAAGATAACATAGGCAAAACAAGAGGAGAAATAACTAAGTACTACATATGGAAATCATGGGGGTTTAGTCACACTATATGATCATACATTGCATAAGCCTGCCAACAACGCCAATGTACCCCATATCTGGCAGGTCCTACACTGCCTAATGTATGCTAAAACAACCACAGATTAAGAACACATATATAGCACTTACCTGCAAGAAAGGACAGAAGCTTTGAGCCGCTGCCTGCAGGAACTCCAACACATAATGAAAGCTGGAAACATAAGGGTGTGGCACATAAAACAAACATTTAAAGGAAACCTGGAGACTGGGAAATCCAGGGACGAACTATAGGAATGAACCCAGAAATCCCAGCATAAAGAAAACCAGACACAGAATAGAAAACCAAAAACCAAGAAATATTAAACAAGAATAGCAAAAGGAGTACTGGATACCAGAAGCCATTACCAGAATGATCCGCAACCAGGAACAGAACGTGACATAACTCCCCTCTTAAGGAGCGAACTCCGGACGCTCCAAACAGCTCCCAGGCAGAGACCAAGAACAAAAGCGGATCCTGCAACGAAGTCCTCTTGACTTCCACGAAGGCAAGGATCCCCCAACCAAAAGGTCTCCTGCATAGGAACCACCAGAAAGGAATGTCCGGATGCTCCCAACAGCTCTCAGGCAGAGACCAGGAATGGTGAGCGGATACTGCAACGAAGTCCTCTTGACTTCCACGGAGGCAAGCATCCCCCACCGGAAAGGCCTCCTGCAAAAGAGCCTCCAGCAATGAATGAAGATCACCACCAGAAAAGGAGTATGTCAGCAAACAGGAACGAGGCATCACAAGAGAACACCAGAATCGACCAACGAACAGCTTAGCAGATCGACCCCCTCCAAAACAGAAAACAGGAATGAGGAAGTCATCTCCAGCAGACTGGTCCAGATACAGAATCTCTTGCATGCCGGAAAAACAGGAACAAAAGCAGAACAAGATGAAACCTGCAGATACAGGTACCCTTGAATGCTGCATAATCCAGACTGAACAGGATACAGTCAGGCCAGGCCAGGAAAGCAGGGCAAGACAACCACTGCGGATACAGGTACTCTTGATGCTGCGAAATCCAGGCAAGACATGACACAGATAGAACAGATCAGGAAAGCTGCAGGGTCCACTCCACGAACTCCATTGTACTTACGGCCATATGTCAGGGTGGTAGTCCGGTGCCCGGAACCCAGACACAGTGTCCAGGTGGCGGGGCATGGACCGGGACCCATAATGCCTGATGAAGTGGGAGTCTTCAGCGTGGAGGTGGATTAGCAGGGTCTGGTGCAGGGTAACCGCACGCCCCCTGGTGTTGAGCACCAGCGTTTGTGCAGCCACAACCAGAACCCTGATTCAGCTTTTGCGGATCCAAGGAACTAGGAGCTAGGAAATAAGCAGACCTCCCAGGAGCTGTATAGGGAGGCTCTGCAGCAAGGGTGTATCCAGTACTAGAAACAAGACAAAGCTAGAACAGGCACCAAACATGAAAACAAGACATAACTAGTAGAACCCAGAACCAGAGAAGGATAGGAAGCTAAACCCAGAACATGACACAATACATAAGGGAACAAACTAAACATGGGCATGACGGGACAGGGCTGAACATGGACAGGTATATACAAACTAAGACACGACAAGATAACATAGGCAAAACAAGAGGAGAAATAACTAAGTACTACATATGGAAATCATGGGGGTTTAGTCACACTATATGATCATACATTGCATAAGCCTGCCAACAATGCCAATGTACCCCATATCTGGCAGGTCCTACACTGCCTAATGTATGCTAAAACAACCACAGATTAAGAACACATATATAGCACTTACCTGCAAGAAAGGACAGAAGCTTTGAGCCGCTGCCTGCAGGAACTCCAACACATAATGAAAGCTGGAAACATAAGGGTGTGGCACATAAAACAAACATTTAAAGGAAACCTGGAGACTGGGAAATCCAGGGACGAACTATAGGAATGAACCCAGAAATCCCAGCATAAAGAAAACCAGACACAGAATAGAAAACCAAAAACCAAGAAATATTAAACAAGAATAGCAAAAGGAGTACTGGATACCAGAAGCCATTACCAGAATGATCCGCAACCAGGAACAGAACGTGACACAGCGAGTCCAATCACTTATGAACATGTATACTCTTTAACGTATAGGTATACAATTTTTTAATCACCATAAGCACCAAATCTAAAAGGATTTTCTGTCCCCTCCCCCCTCCCTCCCTCTCTCTTTACTACTTCCCCTGACTCTACCTTGACAGATAGAATCACCATTTGGGCGATTCTATCTCCTTTGAACCTCGCTCACCGCTAGATGAAGGACTAAATATCAATAAGTATATATATTGGTGGATTCAACCCCATATTCTTTCCCTTATGTTGGGACATAAGAGTAAATACTCTGGTTTTGTCTCTACAAAAAGTAAAAGGCAAAAAGTCCTCGTCCTCAAAAAAGGTTTCTGCAACCCTTAAAAGATACTAAACAACAGGATATATACCTCTTTAAATAATTGAGACAATATATTGGTGAATAATAAACCCAATCGAAAACTTTTATTTTGTATATATCTACAACTACTAGCCAAATACACTATAAATTGTGTGCAGACTTGTAGCATATATCTATAAAATTAAAACCAACAGCAAGACAGATAATTAACACTGTCCTGATAGTTAAGAGAGATTTCCTATGTCCCACTGCCCACTATGGAACTTACACCTAATTCTCCAATGTCCCTCGTTAACAGGAGAGTCAGGGAATTGAAAGGTACATTTGGCTGCCAATCAGCCTGATTATGTCCCACTGCCCGCTATGGAGCTTATACCTAACTCTCAAACGTTCTTCGTTAACAGGAGAGTTAGGTAATTGAATGGGACATTCGGCTGCCAATCATTCTGACGTAGCGGTTCACTCCGCCCACCTTTTCCACACGTGATCGCTTTAGCGACACGTCATCAATGACGTGATTGACGTTGACTCCATGGATTGGCTAGCCTACATTTAAATACCGAGGGGAGACCGGGCGGCAAATTCTATCCCCTGACGAAGGAGTATTACACTCCGAAACGCGCGTCGGGTTTCGTTTGCAGGCGGATTCCTCACTCACTGAGCACTCACCGAGCACTATGCACGAGGGAATCCCCTTCTGACCACTTTTATTATTTTTCTTTTTTTCGTTAATTTGATGTCTGTTCATTTGAACTTACAAGCTGGACTAGTGTAACGGCAGCTTAAGGGGACAGTCTACAGGGCTTATTAGCGATAGAACACCCACGAAGGTGTTGGGGGGAGTTTATAGGAGATGAGATTTAGAGGCTTACTGGGTACTGAAACCTAACTCTACTATACAAATCATCATATATCCTATTAACCTTTTACACCCCATAGCTATTCTGTAAGCCGATGTACAATGGACACTTTATGTCCTTTTTATCACTGTGCAACTCTGTCTCCCTCTACCTAACTGTCCAACCTCTGTAAGATTCAAAGGTATCTAATCTACTACGTTTTCTTTTGTTTTCCTATGTGGACACCTAATAGGGATATTTACATAGTATAGCATTTTTTATGCTTTAATTCCTACCCTCTGGCGTTCAAGCATATCCACTGGGAATTTCGTAGTCGTTTTCACAAGCATTTATTAGACACTGTCCAATTGTATCCTTTCTATAGTCTGCCTAATAAAGTCACAGTTTTTACTGTTTATGCTAGGATACATATCTTTTTAGTGTTTCTAATATTTTTATGTTTAACTTTTAGATACCTAGTTTCTTGGACTTAACTATAGGTATATCTCTATATTATTCACTGCTCTATTTTTTCTCCAACATACCAGGTTGATTGATAGCTCTTCTCTCCCTTTGCTTGGCTGTGCAAGTGAGAGTGGGGGGAGCTGTCTAATCTGTTCAATCTTTTGTAAATTGCATATCCATATCTGGGTTCAAGCCCAACTTAGGTGGAACTGGTACCACCATCCTGGCCCGTTACCCCAGTCTCAGATTCAACAGTTTGCTGGTCAGAGACAGGGGTACTTTATATCCAATCTTCTCATTTAACTGCTATTCAATCTATAACAGTGAAAAAAGTTTTTTGGTTTTAAATGCACGCTATTGTGACACCAGATATGAGTGGCAATGTGCACTGGCAGAGGTTGGCAGAGTAAACGCTGTAGGCCTGACACCCGCTTGAAGACAACTAACTGCTATTCAATCTATAACAGTGAAAAAAGTTTTTTGGTTTTAAATGCACGCTATTGTGACACCAGATATGAGTGGCAATGTGCACTGGCAGAGGTTGGCAGAGTACACACTGTAGGCCTGACACCCGCTTGCTGACAACTAACTGCTATTCAATCTATAACAGTGAAAAAAGTTTTTTGTTTTTTAAATGCAATCTATTGCGACACCAGATAAGAGTGGCAATGTGCACTGGCAGAGGTTGGCAGAGTACATGCTGTAGGACTGACACACCCGCTTGAAGACAACTAACTGCTATTCAATCTATAACAGTGAAAAAAGTTTTTTGGTTTTAAATGCACGCTATTGTGACACCAGATATGAGTGGCAATGTGCACTGGCAGAGGTTGGCAGAGTACACGCTGTAGGCCTGACACACCCGCTTGAAGACAACTAACTGCTATTCAATCTATAACAGTGAAAAAAGTTTTTTGGTTTTAAATGCACGCTCTTGTGACACCAGATATGAGTGGCTATGTGCACTGGCAGAGGATGGCAGAGTACACGCTGTAGGCCTGACACCCGCTTGCTGACAACTAACTGCTATTCAATCTATAACAGTGAAAAAAGTTTTTTGTTTTTTAAATGCAATCTATTGCGACACCAGAGAAGAGTGGCAATGTGCACTGGCAGAGGTTGGCAGAGTACATGCTGTAGGACTGACACACCCGCTTGAAGACAACTAACTGCTATTCAATCTATAACAGTGAAAAAAGTTTTTTGGTTTTAAATGCACGCTATTGTGACACCAGATATGAGTGGCAATGTGCACTGGCAGAGGTTGGCAGAGTACACGCTGTAGGCTTGACACCCGCTTGAAGACAACTAACTGCTATTCAATCTATAACAGTGAAAAATGTTTTTTGGTTTTAAATGCACGCTCTTGTGACACCAGATATGAGTGGCAATGTGCACTGGCAGAGGTTGGCAGAGTACACGCTGTTGGCCTGACACCCGCTTGAAGACAACTAACTGCTATTCAATCTATAACAGTGAAAAAAGTGTTTTGGTTTTAAATGCACGCTATTGTGACACCAGATATGAGTGGCAATGTGCACTGGCAGAGGTTGGCAGAGTACACGCTGTAGGCCTGACACCCGCTTGAAGACAACTAACTGCTATTCAATCTATAACAGTGAAAAATGTTTTTGGGTTTTAAATGCTTGCTATTGTGACACCAGATATGAGTGGCAATGTGCACTGGCAGAGGTTGGCAGAGTACACGCTGTAGGCCTGACACCCGCTTGAAGACAACTAACTGCTATTCAATCTATAACAGTGAAAAAAGTTTTTTGGTTTTAAATGCACGCTATTGTGACACCAGATATGAGTGGCAATGTGCACTGGCAGAGGTTGGCAGAGTACACACTGTAGGCCTGACACCCGCTTGCTGACAACTAACTGCTATTCAATCTATAACAGTGAAAAAAGTTTTTTGTTTTTTAAATGTAATCTATTGCGACACCAGATAAGAGTGGCAATGTGCACTGGCAGAGGTTGGCAGAGTACACGCTGTAGGCCTGACGCTGTAGGCCTGACACCCGCTTGAAGACAACTAACTGCTATTAAATCTATAACAGTGAAAAAAGTTTTTTGGTTTGAAATGCACGCTATTGTGACACCAGATATGAGTGGCAATGTGCACTGGCAGAGGTTGGCAGAGTACACGCTGTAGGCCTGACGCTGTAGGCCTGACACCCGCTTGAAGACAACTAACTGCTATTCAATCTATAACAGTGAAAAAAGTTTTGGGGTTTTAAATGCACGCTATTGTGACACCAGATATGAGTGGCAATGTGCACTGGCAGAGGTTGGCAGAGTACACGCTGTAGGCCTGACACCCGCTTGAAGACAACTAACTGCTATTCAATCTATAACAGTGAAAAAAGTTTTTTGGTTTTAAATGCACGCTATTGTGACACCAGATATGAGTGGCAATGTGCACTGGCAGAGGTTGGCAGAGTACACGCTGTAGGCCTGACGCTGTAAGCCTGACACCCGCTTGAAGACAACTAACTGCTATTCAATCTATAACAGTGAAAAAAGTTTTTTGGTTTGAAATGCACGCTATTCTGACACCAGATATGAGTGGCAATGTGCACTGGCAGAGGTTGGCAGAGTACACGCTGTAGGCCTGACACCCGCTTGAAGACAACTAACTGCTATTCAATCTATAACAGTGAAAAAAGTTTTGGGGTTTTAAATGCACGCTATTGTGACACCAGATATGAGTGGCAATGTTCACTGGCAGAGGTTGGCAGAGTACACGCTGTAGGCCTGACACCCGCTTGAAGACAACTAACTGCTATTCAATCTATAACAGTGAAAAAAGTTTTTTGGTTTTAAATGCACGCTATTGTGACACCAGATATGAGTGGCAATGTGCACTGGCAGAGGTTGGCAGAGTACACACTGTAGGCCTGACACCCGCTTGCTGACAACTAACTGCTATTCAATCTATAACAGTGAAAAAAGTTTTTTGTTTTTTAAATGTAATCTATTGCGACACCAGATAAGAGTGGCAATGTGCACTGGCAGAGGTTGGCAGAGTACACGCTGTAGGCCTGACGCTGTAGGCCTGACACCCGCTTGAAGACAACTAACTGCTATTCAATCTATAACAGTGAAAAAAGTTTTTGGGTTTGAAATGCACGCTATTCTGACACCAGATATGAGTGGCAATGTGCACTGGCAGAGGTTGGCAGAGTACACGCTGTAGGGCCTGACACCCGCTTGAAGACAACTAACTGCTATTCAATCTATAACAGTGAAAAAAGTTTTGGGGTTTTAAATGCACGCTATTGTGACACCAGATATGAGTGGCAATGTTCACTGGCAGAGGTTGGCAGAGTACACGCTGTAGGCCTGACACCCGCTTGAAGACAACTAACTGCTATTCAATCTATAACAGTGAAAAAAGTTTTTGGGTTTTAAATGCACGCTATTGTGACACCAGATATGAGTGGCAATGTGCACTGGCAGAGGTTGGCAGAGAACACGCTGTAGGCGTGACACCCGCTTGAAGACAACTAACTGCTATTCAATCTATAACAGTGAAAAAAGTTTTGGGGTTTTAAATGCACGCTATTGTGACACCAGATATAAGTGGCAATGTGCATTGGCAGAGGTTGGCAGAGTACACGCTGTAGGCCTGACACCCGCTTGAAGACAACTAACTGCTATTCAATCTATAACAGTGAAAAAAGTTTTTGGGTTTTAAATGCACGCTATTGTGACACCAGATATGAGTGGCAATGTGCACTGGCAGAGGTTGGCAGAGTACACGCTGTAGGCTTGACACCCGCTTGAAGACAACTAACTGCTATTCAATCTATAACAGTGAAAAATGTTTTTTGGTTTTAAATGCACGCTCTTGTGACACCAGATATGAGTGGCAATGTGCACTGGCAGAGGTTGGCAGAGTACACGCTGTTGGCCTGACACCCGCTTGAAGACAACTAACTGCTATTCAATCTATAACAGTGAAAAAAGTGTTTTGGTTTTAAATGCACGCTATTGTGACACCAGATATGAGTGGCAATGTGCACTGGCAGAGGTTGGCAGAGTACACGCTGTAGGCCTGACACCCGCTTGAAGACAACTAACTGCTATTCAATCTATAACAGTGAAAAAAGTTTTTGGGTTTTAAATGCTTGCTATTGTGACACCAGATATGAGTGGCAATGTGCACTGGCAGAGGTTGGCAGAGTACACGCTGTAGGCCTGACACCCGCTTGAAGACAACTAACTGCTATTCAATCTATAACAGTGAAAAAAGTTTTTTGGTTTTAAATGCACGCTATTGTGACACCAGATATGAGTGGCAATGTGCACTGGCAGAGGTTGGCAGAGTACACACTGTAGGCCTGACACCCGCTTGCTGACAACTAACTGCTATTCAATCTATAACAGTGAAAAAAGTTTTTTGTTTTTTAAATGTAATCTATTGCGACACCAGATAAGAGTGGCAATGTGCACTGGCAGAGGTTGGCAGAGTACACGCTGTAGGCCTGACGCTGTAGGCCTGACACCCGCTTGAAGACAACTAACTGCTATTAAATCTATAACAGTGAAAAAAGTTTTTTGGTTTGAAATGCACGCTATTGTGACACCAGATATGAGTGGCAATGTGCACTGGCAGAGGTTGGCAGAGTACACGCTGTAGGCCTGACACCCGCTTGAAGACAACTAACTGCTATTCAATCTATAACAGTGAAAAAAGTTTTGGGGTTTTAAATGCACGCTATTGTGACACCAGATATGAGTGGCAATGTGCACTGGCAGAGGTTGGCAGAGTACACGCTGTAGGCCTGACACCCGCTTGAAGACAACTAACTGCTATTCAATCTATAACAGTGAAAAAAGTTTTTTGGTTTTAAATGCACGCTATTGTGACACCAGATATGAGTGGCAATGTGCACTGGCAGAGGTTGGCAGAGTACACGCTGTAGGCCTGACGCTGTAAGCCTGACACCCGCTTGAAGACAACTAACTGCTATTCAATCTATAACAGTGAAAAAAGTTTTTTGGTTTGAAATGCACGCTATTCTGACACCAGATATGAGTGGCAATGTGCACTGGCAGAGGTTGGCAGAGTACACGCTGTAGGCCTGACACCCGCTTGAAGACAACTAACTGCTATTCAATCTATAACAGTGAAAAAAGTTTTGGGGTTTTAAATGCACGCTATTGTGACACCAGATATGAGTGGCAATGTTCACTGGCAGAGGTTGGCAGAGTACACGCTGTAGGCCTGACACCCGCTTGAAGACAACTAACTGCTATTCAATCTATAACAGTGAAAAAAGTTTTTTGGTTTTAAATGCACCCTATTGTGACACCAGATATGAGTGGCAATGTGCACTGGCAGAGGTTGGCAGAGTACACACTGTAGGCCTGACACCCGCTTGCTGACAACTAACTGCTATTCAATCTATAACAGTGAAAAAAGTTTTTTGTTTTTTAAATGTAATCTATTGCGACACCAGATAAGAGTGGCAATGTGCACTGGCAGAGGTTGGCAGAGTACACGCTGTAGGCCTGACGCTGTAGGCCTGACACCCGCTTGAAGACAACTAACTGCTATTCAATCTATAACAGTGAAAAAAGTTTTTGGGTTTTAAATGCACGCTATTGTGACACCAGATATGAGTGGCAATGTGCACTGGCAGAGGTTGGCAGAGAACACGCTGTAGGCGTGACACCCGCTTGAAGACAACTAACTGCTATTCAATCTATAACAGTGAAAAAAGTTTTGGGGTTTTAAATGCACGCTATTGTGACACCAGATATAAGTGGCAATGTGCATTGGCAGAGGTTGGCAGAGTACACGCTGTAGGCCTGACACCCGCTTGAAGACAACTAACTGCTATTCAATCTATAACAGTGAAAAAAGTTTTTGGGTTTTAAATGCACGCTATTGTGACACCAGATATGAGTGGCAATGTGCACTGGCAGAGGTTGGCAGAGAACACGCTGTAGGCGTGACACCCGCTTGAAGACAACTAACTGCTATTCAATCTATAACAGTGAAAAAAGTTTTGGGGTTTTAAATGCACGCTATTGTGACACCAGATATAAGTGGCAATGTGCATTGGCAGAGGTTGGCAGAGTACACGCTGTAGGCCTGACACCCGCTTGAAGACAACTAACTGCTATTCAATCTATAAATCAATCTTGAAAGAACTTGTAGATACAAAGCTCCAATTAAACACCTTATTTCTTTATGAGACTGACTGACCTGTATGAATAGCCATTCCAACAGGCAAGGATGCTCAGTCAATAGTGGTTAAATCAGTTGTGACAAGCAAAGCCCTTTTGTTCATGTCTCTTTTAGCATCCAACGGATAGGCCTTAAAAACTGCCCTACTTTACTTATTCCACGTCAGAGGAAATGGCATGCAATTGTCTGTTAACAATGTAGTGGAGCTGTGTCTGGTCCCAGTGAGGGGAGGGGGGGGGGGGGGGGACCGGTGCTCAGGGCCAAAATAAAACCCAGAAAAACAGTGGGAAAAAGAGAGGGGTACCAAAAGGCAGGCACCCAAACATATAACAGGCCCAAGTACCTCCAAGGGAGGGCAGAGATAGCCAGACAAGCACAGTATTAAAAGGGTAGAAAAGAACCCCAATCTGAAAGCAGGGTAAGATAAATACATGCAAAAAGGGTAATAACCCCCTGCAATTAGAACAATCAAGGAAGAAAAGCAGTACTCTGACCTGACTTGTTGTGGAGCAGCAAAGAAAGAGGAGATGCTTAGGTGGTTCTTTGTTAAATGTTTTTTTTGCTGATGTGGATTGAGTAAAGAGAGTTATGCAAATTATGAAGCCTCCTGTCCAAGGCCATCTGTAATATCGATTGGACCGTGGGCAAGCTTTACTTGGGCCCCTTGCCCCCCATCCCACTCCCTGGCATGCAGCCACGCCCTCCACTGCAATGTAGTGGCAGAAGTAAACTAGAAAGGGTACTGGTGCAATGCTTATTTTGGACACCGCTATCGCAAGGGTGGCCATACAGTAGATCCCCATCTGTCATACAATTCCAACAATGCTTTGACAGCTGGGGATCTATCATTGTCCCATGCTTGCAGGGTTTTATTTAGCAATGAGCAGTGTTTGTGTGTTTGAATGTAAGCATGTTTTGTATGGAGTATGTTTGTGTGAATGTAGGGATGTGTTCATATGGGGTGCTGGCATTTGAATGCAAGCATGTATTTATGTGTATGCACTGATTACATATAGATACACTGATACACACAATGAGAACATACAAGTACACACACTGACACACATACAGATACACAGACACACAGATACTAACACTGACACACATGCAGATACACAAACAGATACAAACAATGGCACACAGATACACTGACCGCATATAGATACACACATACATACAATGCATACAGATACACACATGCAGATACAAAGATACATGCACTGACTACATATAGATACACACAAACAGACACACAAATACACTACCTGACACACATGCAGATACACATATTCACACAACAAGAACATACAGATACACACAGACTACATATAGATACACTGACACACACGCTGACACACACACATACACACAACCTGACACACATGCAGATACACAGATACAAACACTGACATACATGCAGATACAAAGGTACACACACTGACTACATATAGATACACCGACACACACTGACATACATACAGACACACAGATACACAACCTGACACACATGCAAATATACAGATACAAACACTGACACATACAGATACACACACTGACTATATACAGATA
Organism: Pelobates fuscus; assembly: GCF_036172605.1. NCBI lineage: Eukaryota > Metazoa > Chordata > Amphibia > Anura > Pelobatidae > Pelobates > Pelobates fuscus. The sequence continues at coordinate 190,957,941 of NC_086319.1, read as the reverse complement.
CACACACACATATATACACAGTGACACATAAACACAAATGGACAACATACAGATACACAGACACATACTGACAGACATACTGACACAGAGACACATGCAGACAGCCATACTGAAACACACATACACAGACATACTGAACCACACATACACTGACAGACTCACACACACACAGACATACTGATTCACTGACAAACATACTGGCACACAAACACACTGACAGACATACTGGCACACATACAGATAGACAGACATACTGAAACACACATACACACAGACATACAGACATATTGGCACACACAGACACACAGACATACTGAACCACACAGACACTGAGACATACTGACAGACATACTGGCACACATACACACAGACATACAGACATACTGAAACACACATACACACAGACACTGACAGACATACACACATACAGACATTTTGACACACACAGACAGCCATAATGAAACACACATACATACTGAACCACACAGACACTGACACACACACACAGACATACTGACACACTGACAGACATACAGGGACACTTACACACAGAAAGACATACTGGCACACATACACACAGACATTGACAGACATACAGACATATTGACACACACAGACACATAGGCATACTGAACCACACATACACTGACAGACACACACACACAGACATACTGACACACTGACAGACATACTGGCACACATACACACAGACAGAAAGAGATACTAAAACACACATACACTGAAAGACATAAACACACACAGACAAAATGAACCACTGACAGACTCACACACACACAGACATACTGACACACTGACAGACATACTGGCACACATACACACTGACATAATGAAACACACATACACACATCACTGACAGACATACACAGATACAGACATATTAACACACACAGACAGCCAGTCTGGAATTCAAAGTGAATGTGTGTGTCTGGAATTCAAAGTGAATTTTTAATTTCATAGTCATAGTTCATTTAAGGTCATAGTAGCTGATCTGCATGCATAAGAAGACTTTTTCCAGTTTGGATATTTGTTAGCTATATTGGCCTTTAATTTAAAATTTACTATAATTTAATTTTAAATTCTCACAATTTTAATAAATATCCTTGAGTACCTTAATGGAAAATGGGGAGATACAGGTCAGTGTAAAAAATAAAATAAAAATCTGAACAGTCATTGGTACAAAGTATACTAATGCCAAGTACTAACTTAAGAAACTGAATATTTATCCAACAAATAAATTGCATCTACTGAATTTTCATTCCTGACATTGTTGACATTTAATTTGATCATACAATCATGTTCAATTACAAATACTACAGCTTTGAGTTTAAAAAAAAAAAAGATGTTTGAAAATCTAAGTATGCACTATACAAACTAAACAAAATTGTCATCTTTTTAAGGTAAGAACAATTTCTATGGAATTGTACGGAAAAAGTGTGAAATGCTTCAAAAATACATAGATACAAAAATAAAGTTTTTGCAGCCCAATGCGAACAGCATATTTTGCACAATGCAACAGCATATTTCCATAAATAATATAATGAATTGGGAAATATACTTTATATATATTCAAGATATGAATAATACCTAATATGAAAAATTATTACAACACTGTCTGTGTCTGCCATACTAATTTTCATGTTTACTAACTATCAGGATGATGTTCCTCTGGTAACCAAAGCAGGGCTTAGCTTCTTGGTGTCACAGGAGTCTTACCCTAAAACGCAGGAAAGAGGAAACCAACAAAAGATGGATCCGAAAGACGTATTACCGAGCTTTAGAATGGCTGGACTTAACATATAATACAACAAGGAACAGGGTCAAGATAAATCAAGGACAGGATAACAGAAATTCCAAGTCACATACGAAGCCGAGGTCAGGATACCAGAAATCATGAGTCAAAATATGAATCAGGATACTAGAAATCACGGGTCAATTATGAAGCCAAGGTCAGGATACCAGAAATCACAAGTCAAACACAAAGCCGATGTCACACACAGGAAATCACAAGGGAATCTCTAGGAGCAGAAAACAAGGATCTAACAGATTAGGATCGTAATGATGACGTGGTCACTTTAAGAGTGGGTGTGGCGTCACGTCCACATCTATTTATAGATGTCTTGCCGCACAGCCACATGGTTCGGCCAGGAGACCTCCATGGATCGAGGGAGGTCAGTTTCCCTCAGTGTGCCGCGCAATCGCATGGAGCGGACGGACCGCGTGGCAGGAGCAGGTCTGTGCAGTTTGGCAAAGGTAAGTAATGCCACACTTGGCTTAGTGTAAGCAACTGACAGTACCAGGTAATGAGCTAGCTCACAAGTGCTACCAAAAGCTTTTAGTAGGAGCTTCCTGCTGAGAGGAGATAAGAAGTTAGATGAAAGTTATGAACTTGAACCTTTACATATGGTTTGACTACTTGCATGGCGGGCAGAGCACTTCTTGTAACCCCCAATTGAATCTCTGTATCTCTTTTTATACTTTGCAGGGCAGTGAGCAGGCTTGGCCTTGGACCTTTAGGCACCCTGTTTAAAAAAGCTTGACAGTGCCCCTCCCTGGCCATGCCCCTTCATTCATGTATAGTGTGTGTGCTAGGGGATTTATTCAATGTGTGTGAGAGGCATGATAGCTGTGTGTGATATTTGTAATGGGCGTATTGACTGTGTGTGATAAATGCATGCATATATTTCACTAGCTGTGTGTGATATTTGTGCTGGGTTTATTGGATGTATGTGATGGGTATTTAATGCAGATAAAAAATATGCATGTAGGCCCATGTGTGAATGCAGGTTTGTATTTTGCACACGGTACCACAGTCAAATGCACACAGTTATACACATTCACTGTCAAATACAGCCACATACACTGTGAATGTTCTGCTCACAATTAAGTTAAAAATAGGAAGTAGAAGTCATGAGGAGAGCAGCTGGTAATGCTAAATGGTATGTGTAGTCAAAGGTGCAAAATACATATTTAAGGATAATATATGAAATGTTGATTCAGATGAAGGATTAAAATTCCACAGGGCTCTAGACAGGAATCCAAATTTGATTTCCCCCCCTCCTCCCCCCCAATCCCTCTTAGAGCCCTGGGCTCTATTATGTGAGTGTTGTATGTGTTTAGGGGAGACTGAGTGGTGTGTGTGTGTGTGTGTGTGTGTGTGTGTGTGTGTGGTGGCGTGTGAGTAGAAGAAACTAAGAGCTGTATGTTGAAGTAAAGCTGCCTGAGTGCACCTGCGTGTGCTGGTTGAGTGGTGTGGTGTGTGTGTGTAGACAGGAGTCTGAGTGTGGCTGATTGATGGGTGTTTTGGGGAGGCTGTGATGTCTTAATGTTGGGGGGAATATTGGGGGAGGTAATGCCACATTGGCCAACTATTTGTTGTCAACTACACTTTCCATAGACCAATGCTGGTGAGAATTTCTGGAATATTAGCCTGGCAGCCAAGACTAGCTACACCTGTATTATTGCAAAGGGCTCCACGTCCTAATGCATCCCTGTTGCATACTTTTCCCATAACTTCCTCATTACAAGATACCATCATCATCCTAATATAGCATATCAATTACAGTCTCAGGACAGTAATCTCAAGCTGTGGCCTTGCCCTTCCAATTTAATAACCAAGTGCATTAATTGTTGAATTGCCCTATTAACCAGCTTCTTGGGCAGGAAGTTGAGTTACTATAATTGTGAATATGAGCATTTTGAAGTTTGATTTTGTCATTTTAATTTGACAATAGCACGTTTGTTTTCAATCATTGCATGTCCTTGAATTTTAATCCTTCAATTTTAGATGAGTTAAGAGCCTGTAGAGACACCTAGTGGACATGGCAGTGCCATTGCATTTGAAAATTAACTACCAGGTTTTCAGCTTAGAAATAAATAAAAAAAAAATACAATGTAGGTCTATATTTCCTACCTTGTTGTATGCATTTTTTATTTGAACAGTTCACAGTTGCTTAAACTTAAACTATTTTGTAATCATTTTAATCTATCCTATATACCACCAATACTGTTTTCTCCATTTAATATCACTGTCTGAAATTGGTCATTCTGTCCTAATTTTTATTTTTGTGATAATTATCTTTACGTAAGAATTTGGAGTTGCCACAAAGTTAAGCTAAAAATCAGCCAAAGGGGGCATGTCCTGACCAGCAATGGAGTAAGACGCACTCTCCTGCGGCTCCTAGGCCCCAGCTCATAATAGCCCTTATGATACGCCGCTTAACAGCCAAAATGGAGAAATCCAAAAGGGTGCTTACCCCAGGACCCTCTAACGCTGATCCCCCAAGACATTCCGGGCCCATGGATGAGTTTCTGGCAACGCCACACCTCAGCAGAATTGGCCTCCATCTCCGCCATCATGTTTACCCGCACAGACAAAGCTGAATTACTGAACGCAATGCAGACGGCCATCAGAGAGGAGATCATGGAGGTATGGAGGGTCCTTACTGCACTAGAAACCAGGGTGGAGGAGTTGGAAGCAGACAGGCAGCAGACAGTACAGAACCAGCAAGCTGTTTAAACCGCACCCGCCAGACAGGGCACAGTTTTGCTGGAACTGCGCAGACAGGTCGAAGACCTAGATAATAGGGGCAGACGGAACAACATCCGCATTAGGGGCCTGCCTGAGGCTCTGGGAGAGGCCCTTCCCGAAATACTTACTGGACTGTTCACGCAAGTCCTGGGAGAGTTGGCACCACAAGACATCAGCCTGGAAAGAGCCCACAGGGCTCTCAGACCCCACAGAGGAGACGGGTAACCAAGAGATGTCATATGCTGTTTGCTTTCCATTTTCTCCCTGAAAGACGCTATCATGACAGCTGCCCGCCGGATGCAAAATATCCACTTTATGGACTCACAGGTATCGCTATTCCAAGACCTGTCGATCCTTACACTAAATGCTAGACGGGTGTTGAGACCTCTGACAAGCATGCATGCTGCAAGACAAGTGGACCCCATACAAATGGGCCTTCCCCTTTAGCCTTCAGGCAAAAGTCGGCAACGCCTGGCACACCATCAGATGGCCCAACGATGTGCCTATATTTCTCCGTGCAACGGGCCTACCAGCGGTCGCAGTGCCGAATTGGATCCTGGAGGGTCCACCCCAACCACTTAACAGCCCAGAGAGACCGGCTGGATGCCGACAGGGCCCATCTCAGACCGACATGGGATGAAGGAGAGGTGGACCTAATGGCCCAGAGGAATAAACCATGCACGGACACTTGGACAGCCGGTAACTTTCACCCCACACACAACAGGCGAACCCTAGGGACTCCCCACATAGGGATCTCGCTACAGTTGGGGCACCCCTGATGCTCACTTTGGCCTTACATCTCAGGGAGCAAAGGGTTAGAGGTAATCTTACACACAGGTCCACAACCTGGGGACATATATCATTTTGGGTGGGATACCCTGATCGGGACTGGGGGTATTTCATTGCCATGAGGGTTTCTGGGCTACAGACCCAGGGGTAAAGCCTACTCCACGTTTGGGCTGTGGCTCCCCGTTGTGACCGCAGACACCACTGATCCCTTGTAGACAACCTTTAGAGAAGTCTGCCTTGAGTTCCAGAGCAGCCCTTCCACAAAGTAATAGGCGGACTCTGAGCTTAGGTCCCCATCTCTGGCAAAGGCGAATGGTGCTGGACTCTACTGAGAACTGATCTCATAACGTGAGCTAAAGGGTTTCTTGCTAATGTTCCTATGGTGGGCTGTGGGCATACTAAAGGTTCACCCCGGGGGGTCCCTTGGGCTGGTCCCCGGGATCCCACAGGGAGATGTTTGCAGGAGTCATGATGCCAAGTAATATAAGGACCAGGAGATTGATGAGTAAAGTCAAGTCCTGACCCTAGAGTGTGGAGACCGGGAGGGGGCATGCTGCAGTTCGGGCTTGTGGGCCTTGCAATGGTTAGGACCGGGTAGATGTCCCTACAACAATAGCCGGCAGGGTTGTGTAGGGGACTGGAGGGGACTGGGGGAGAGCCCTGTTTAGAAATGTGGGGGTGGTGGGAACTGGGAAAGGATTGCAGTTATGTTTGCCATTCTGTGTTCCTGAAAATGCGTACCCTGTTTATTTCATGTTTAAAGAGGTTTAAATTGTCATTGAACACTATGGAAAGGGCTTCATAGGGCCGAGATGACAGCTACTGGTGCACAGAAAAGGCACATAGTGGGTGGGTAACTACGGGGTTGCACACGACCAGGGCCGGACTGGGGATACAAAGCAGCCCTGGAAATAAATCTATGCCAGCCCCATAAGTCATTGCACCATATATTGTCAGAAAAAATATATATAGAAGACACTAGATTACCTCTAGATACCAATGACATGTGTATATGTTCCAGTTGTGACCCACTATCCAAGGTACCAAAAAGATACTCCAGGGATCTCAAAGGGGCCTTACCCCAAGGATCATATATAAAAAAGCAAAATATACACAATATGCTTATCACAGTGTCAAAGACAAATGTGACTCGCAGTGCTGCCTGGAAATATAAAGTAGTCTAATGATAATTAAATATTAGCTATATACACATGAATTCTTATAATAAAGATATTAAACTAATCTCCATTCGATAAGGACTAGAGAGTGAAGATAATAATAAAGAAATTCAAAGTTGCTCCAAAATACATAAATAGTGTACAGGTATTGTAAAAATATTTTAAGTGTGGGATGTCTATCTGGAGCTTTATTGGATCTGGCTCTATAGGTATCCGCAACACTATCTGTGTAATATCCAGTACACAAAAAAATAAATATATATATATATTGATATAATAATATAGTAATATATGTATATATATATATTTGTAGTCGGGGCACTTGCCGTGATAATAGTGTAACATAGCATATTATAACCAAAAGACATATTCAAATGACACCAGTCGGTTGTGGTGTGCCGGAACCGACAGTGCAGTAGGCCTGTAATAAAAGTGGGCAAAAAGAAGAATACCATACCAAATTAATCATATAACAACAATCGTTTATTCGGACAAGTCACAAAAAGCTTGTATTACCTCTTCCACTGGTTCGGGCTGTAAAGAGTATAGGTGGAGAACTTCTAGCATCCCATAGTCCCGATGATATGAGCTGGAATGTGGTTGGAGAAAGCTGAGAATGCTGCCCCTATGGGGTAGGAGTGTCCTGATGAAAGGTTTGTATTATGTCGAGCCTAGTTAACAGTAAGTGAACACGAAGCATGCCTTAAGATGCTGTACGAATGGGAGCCATGAAGTTCTGATAATGGCTGGAGTGGTTGTATCTGTAAAGTGGTGCAATAAGTATCCAGAACTTTACCGGGCACCATTGTTTAGAGTAGGTAATAGGGGTATGTTGACCGTATGTGCTATAAGGATAGGTATAGACTGATGTAAAGATAGGTCCTAATGGTCTATGGTGTCTGTGGTTATTATATTCTTAGTGGTAAAGTCATTGGATGTAAGAATCCATAGCCTGCTAGAGGTTTGGCTGTTTGATTGTTGTATGGTCATGTGCTCCGCAGGAGCTGAATCTATAGTTGGATAGTGAATGAATATGTCGTGTGGATGAGTAGCCTTTGATATGGCACAGGTGTCTGTGTCTGTGAACACCCTATCGTACAATTACCTATTGTCGACTGAAAGTGTAAGGTGAGAAACGTGATGTGCAAGAGTAAACCATACCTTATTCCATGAGCATGTCTCGGAATGGCGGGCCGGTAAGCTAGCCCGGAAGAGGTGGGTAGTGTCTGGCCGAAACCCCGAAACGAAACCGATGAATGTGGTCAGCTGAGACGTTTGTGAAACCCGGCATGTGAATACAAGTGATAAAATAGCAAGCAGCTATTCATGTGAGTTTCCTCAATAGTCTCCTTAAGACCAGAGATGAAGATCGGCCCATATGTACATGTAATACATACAATAGGTGGAGCACACATCTGTAGGTTCTAAAAGAGAAAACAAAGCATCATAGTGTAAAATGTAAAAATAAGATGCAATAAACAGCAGCAGAGCAATACTACTCACAAGCCTAGAGCCAATATGACATATGGCTCTTATGTGCAGCGCGGTGGGACTCTTAATAGGATGTCCCCATCCTTCTTGGTATTCCTCCTTGAATGGTAGGCAGGCAGTAGTAGGAAATAGCAATACTCCAATATGTTGATCCAATAAGGAGACTTTATTGTAAATGGAAATACATTTTCCCAATAAAATTCAGAATATAAAAAAAAAAATCTATAATAGACAATATTGTCCAGATAAAAGTTCAAAATGTAGACTGTATATGTCCAAAACGCGTTTCGCCCTATGGTGGGGGCTTCCTCCTGAGGAACTGAGGAAGCCCCCACCATAGGGCGAAACGCCAGCTGTCAGAAGTAGCTGCTGTGCTGCTGCCACTCTGGAATTGCTGCCTCCACTCTGGGAACCGGAAGTCCAACCGCTCTGGGAACCGGAAGTGATTCGCCAGACTGTCCACGGTAAGGTGGGAGAGGATTGACCGCCCTTTTAAAGGGAATTCAAGCCCCCTCCCACAACTACAGGCCAAGGCCTTACATATATATATATATATATATATATATATCAAATATATATTTCTTTTTCTAATATAAAATATTGGTCTTTTCAGAGTAAAACGTTTAATTATACAGTAAGCATACTCACATGCAGACACAGACAATCTCACTGAGACACACAAGCTCATTGATACACAGCCTCATAGACAAACAATCTCAAATACTATAGCCGCATTGATTACTTCTTCTTGGCACAAGAATTCCTACCCTTACTCATTCACTCAGAGATAGAGACCACGTTCAGCACTGACCTCTCACCTGTATCACTTACACTGCACTCTCCCTTGTATAAGCCTAGGGAACGACAGTGGAAGCTGAATTACATTTTTTGACAGATTCAGTAGAGTTGGAATCGGCGAGGAAAGAACTGACCCACTACTTTGAGACGAATCCCCTGACACCCCCCGTTTACAGTCTGGGAGGCACAAAAATGTGTGATCAGAGGGCACTACATAAAAATGTGCATGCGCGGCAAGAAAGCCCACACTAGACGGATGGCTTCTCTGGTTCTTAAAATCACAGATCTCGAAAACGCATATAAACGCACACTAGCAGAGGACACAGTCCTCTAACTGACAGACGCACGCAGTTACTACCTTTTTTCAAACATTCGAACAAAACCGGGAAACTACTGGCCCGACAGCTACTAGACAGGTGGAGACTATATCATATCCACAAGATTCGACCACACGATAAGGGGGAGACCCGATTGCCAGAAGGAATCCTTCAGGCATTCCAATCGTACTATACAGAACCATATGATCTATCCCAATCATGCCATGGTAAGGTCGCGCATCAGAGGCACCACCTGATCCTTTAACCTTTCCTGCTAAGTTTTATCCTGCAATCCATTAACCAGTTTAGTAACCCTTCTCTGAACTCTCTCTAAGGTATCAATATCCTTCTGAAGATACGGTCTCCAGTACTGCGTACAATACTCAAAGTGAGGTCTCACCAGTGTTCTGTACAATGGCATGAGCACTTCCCTCTTTCTACTGCTAATACCTCTCCCTATACAACCAAGCATTCTGCTTGCATTTCCTGCTGCTCTATTACATTGTCTGCCTACCTTTAAGTCATCAGAAATAATCACCCCTAAATCCCTTTCCTCAGATGTTGAGGTTAGGACTCTATCAAATATTCTGTACTCTGCCCTTGGGTTTTTACATCCAAAATGCATTATCTTGCACTTATCCACATTAAATGTCAGTTGCCACAACTCTGACTATTTTTCTAGTTTACCTAAATCATTAGCCATTTGGCTTCTCCCTCCTGGAACATCAACCCTGTTACATATCTTAGTATCATCAGCAAAAAGACATACCTTACCATCAGGACCTTCTGCAATATCACTAATAAAAATATTAAAGAGAATGGGTCCAAGTACAGATCCCTGAGGTACCCCACTGGTGACAAGCCCAAGCTTCGAATATACTCCATTGACTACAACCCTCTGTTGCCTGTCACTCAGCCACTGCCTAACCATTCAACAATATTGGAATCCAAACTTAAAGATTGCAGTGTATTGATAAGCCTTCTATGTGCAATAGTGTCAAAAGCCTTATTGAAATCTAGGTAAGCAATGTCTACTGCACCACCCTGATCTATAATTTTAGTTACCCAATCAAAAAAATCAATAAGATTAGTTTGGCATGATCTCCGTGAAGTAAACCCATGTTGTCTCTGATCTTGAGATCCATGTGTTTTTAGATGTTCAACAATCCTATCCTTTAACATGGTTTCCATCACTTTCCCCACTACTGAAGTAAGGCTTACAGGCCTATAGTTGCCCGACTCGTCCCTATTACCTTTCTTGTGAATGGGCACAACATTCGCCAACTTCCAATCTTCTGGGACTACTCCTGTTATCAATGATTGGTTAAATAAATCTGTTAATGGTTTTGCTAGTACACCACTAAGCTCTTTTAATAGTTTTGGGTGTATTCCATCAGGTCCCATTGACTTATTTGTCTTTACTTTTGAGAGTTGAAATAGAACCTCTTCCTCTGTAAACTCACGTGTAATAAATAACTCATTTATCCTTTTTCTTAACTGAGGTCTCTCTCTTTCATTTTCATCTGTAAATACCGAACAAAAATATTCATTGAGGCAGTCAGCTAGACCTTTATCCTCTTCTACATACCTTCCTTCTTTTGTTTTTAATCTAACTAATCCTTGTTTTACTTTTCTTTTCTCATTTATGTATCTAAAAAAAGTTTTGTCCCCCTTTTTTACTGACTGTGCTATTTTCTCTTCTGTGTGTGATTTGGAAGCTCTTATAACTTGCTTAGCATCTTTCTGCCTAATCTTATAGATCATTCTGTCTTCCTCACTCTGGGTTTTTTTACAATTACTAAATGCTAACTTTTAGTTTTTTACTATTTTGGCCACATCTGCGGTGTACAACAGTGGTTTCTTGAATTTTTTGCTTTTACTGACAAGCCTAATGCAATTTTCTGTTGCCTTCAGTAGTGCAACTTTTAAATAATCCCATTTCTCTTGGACACCATTTCAATTGCTCCAGTCTGATAATGACTCCTTTACACATATTCTAATTTTAGAAAAGTCTGTTTTTCTAAAGTCTATAACTTTTGGTTTTGTGTGGTGTGACTCAGTCACTGTTCTTATATTAAACCACACTGATTGATAATCACTGGATCCTAAACTTTCACCTACAGTAATATCGGATACCAAACCTCCATTTGTTAACACTAAATCTAGTATGGCCTCTTTATGAGTTGGCTCCTCAACGACTTGTTTTAGAGACAATCCCAGTAGGGAGTTTAGAATATGTGTGCTCCTGGCACAAGCAGCTATTTTTGTTTTCCAATTCACATCAGGAAGATTAAAGTCACCCATGATGATAACTTCCCCCTTCATTGTCATTTTAGCTATTTCCTCAACTAGTAGATTATCTAACTCTTCAATTTGTCCTGGGGGCCTATAAATCACACCTACACGAATAACTGTGTGATTACCAAATTCTAACGTAACCCAAACAGACTATGTTCACCTCACTAACTTTTATTAGGCTAGATTTTATGCTATCCTTCACATACAGGGTCACCCCTCCCCCTTTCCTGCCTCCCCTGTCTTTTCTATATAAAGAGTACCCTGGTATTGCTATGTCCCAGTCATTTTTCTCATTATACCATGTCTCAGTAACAGCGACTAAATCTACACTATCAGTTGCCATTATTGCCAAAAGTTCATGGATCTTATTCCCTAAACTGCGAGCATTTGTAGACATGACTCTAAGCTTATCATTTTTTAACACACTTGCTACAGGCACCTTCTGTCCTTGTTTTGGGGGACAATTGGATTGATGTTTTATCACCCTTTTGCCCCCCCCCCTCCTAGTTTAAATACATCCTAGCAAAACCTCTGAACTGCTTCCCTTTTGAGAAAGATGCAAAACATCTTTTTTGTACAGTTTATTTCCATTCCAAACAGAGCTACCATGAGAAATAAAGCCAAATCCTTGCTCCCGACACCATTCACCAAGCCACAAGTTAAAGTCCCTAATACGCATCCGCCTGTCGTTCTGAGTGTTATGCACAGGCAGAACTTCAGAGAATGACAGTGTGGAAGCAACCTGCTGTATATCATTGGCAAAAACACTAATAACTTCCTTAACCTCTGAAACCTCATTGCAAGCCAAGTCATTTGTCCCTAGATGGACAAGTACATCCAATTCCCCTTCCTGCTTTGCTCGCTTAACAATATTACAGATACGTCTCCTGTCTCTGTGAGCAGTAGCTCCGGGAAGACACCTCACAAGACCACCATTGTCCATCTCCACACCTCTTATGATGGAATCCCCCAACAACAACTGCTTTCTATTAGGCCTCACCATAGTCTCCAAGCCTCTCTCCACAACATCACTAGCCTCAGTGCCTCTCTCCACAACACCACTAGCCTCAGTGCCTCTCTCCACAACACCACTAGCCTCAGTGCCTCTCTCCACAACACCACTAGCCTCAGTTCCTCTCTCCACAACACCACTACCCTCAGTGCCTGTCGCCATAACACCATTACACTCTGAAAGTGCAGAAAATGAATTATGTAGAGCAACAGACTGTGCAATATGCCTTTTATCCACAACTCTAAGTCTACCAGATCCTACAGTGATCCATCTGACATTCCTATTATGTCTCTGTGGCAGTGGCTTTGCAGCAGTTCCAGCCTGAGTTTGTTTACCAGATAATTTACAAATCTCAGACTTCAAAAATACAATCACCTGCCGCAAGATAGAGAACTGTCTACAGATTAGATAACAACCAAACCTCCAAAAAGTGGAACGTGAAACAAATGCATCGCAACTATTACACTGAACTAAGTCTGCCATTCCAATGAGGTGAATAATTTAAATCAAATTCATTTTAACTTTTTATTTATCCTCCTGAGCAACTCAGATTACCTTCTGTTTATCTCCAGAATATCTCCAACCACACACACTTAGAAGCAACACTCTCCAGAAAATCTCCAACCACACACACTTAGAAGCAACACTCTCCAGAATATCTCCAACCACACACACTTAGAAGCAACACTTAGATGAAGAAACCAAGCTATATTAGCCAAGCTAATGACCCTTATATACTCCTAAAAATCACCACCCACTAGGAATGTTTAACACCTGGGTAGGCCTCTGCTTATTTGCAAACAATAGCTAATTTAAACAGCAATCAATAGCAAGTAGCTAACTAATCAAATCAAATGCCTTATAATTACCAACAGGAAATCAAACCTTGTGAAATCAGTAACCTTTTCCTACAGATGAATCTTACCTGTAACCAGGGGCGGACTGAGAACCCTCAGGGCCCCCGGGCAAAATAAATCAAGGGCCCCCTTACAGGCCCCACCCATACTCCGCAGCAAGCGCCACCCATGTCCCGCCTCCATGCACCGCCTCCAGCCACACCCTACACAATCTTTAGACACAAGGTACAAAAGAGCAATAATCCCTTCAAGGCCCCAGTAGAGACTACAATTGAGGGCTAATGGGCCATGGAAGGGGGTCTTTCTAGCAGGGGCTATCTCAGTGTCCTTTAGAGAGTGTGTTAGAAAGAATCCCCTCCAGGCCCTATTAGAGACTACAATGGAGTCTAATAGGCTTGGAAGGGGGTCTTTCTAACAGAGGCCATCTCAGTGTCCCTGCTGGAAACAGTCGCCTCCAGGCCCCAGTAGAGACTACAATTGAGGGCTAATGGGCCATGGAGGGGGGGAGCATTCTAGCAGAGGCTATCTCAGTGTCCTTTAGAGAGTGTGTTAGAAAGAATTTCCTCCAGGTCCCATTAGAGACTACAATGGAGTCTAATGGGGCCTGGAGGGGGGTCTCTCCAACACTCTGGTTCCTATTCACAATATAGCAACACAACATAGCTGATACCTAGGCCAAGTTGGCTCCTCTTACCTTAATTACTGTTGCTGGCTGGCAGTCTGTGGGCTTGCTGGAAGGCTGTGGGCTTACTGGCTGCGGCTGGCAGGCTGTGGGCTTGCTGGCTACTGCCGGCAGGCTGTGGGCTTGCTGGCTGCGGCTGGCAGGCTGTGGGCTTGCTGGAAGGCTGTGGGCTTACTGGCTGCGGCTGGCAGGCTGTGGGCTTGCTGGCTACTGCCGGCAGGCTGTGGGCTTGCTGGCAGGCTGTGGGCTTGCTGGCTGCGGCTGGCAGGCTGTGGCTTGCTGGCTGTGGCTTGCTGGCTGGCAGGCTGTGGCTTGCTGGCTGCGGTTGGCAGGCTGTGGGTTTGCTGGCTTTAAGCCTAACTGGTGGCCTGTAGGCTGGCTGGCTGTCTACTGGCCAGCCTGTGGGCTGGCTGGCTTGCTGGCTACTGGGGCACTCGTAGATTATTTAAAGAAATAATCCATGCACAATAACCACTACTACTCTGTGTAGTCGTTATGGTGCCAGGAGGGCCGGGCCCCCCTCCCAGAGTAAGTAGTCAAACCGTTTAAGAACAGTTTGACAACTTACCTGGGGTCTGCTGGGATATGAGGTTGTAGTAGGGTATAGGAGCAGTGGTGCAATGTGTAAGGGGTGCAGTGTGTGTGAAAGGTTCAGTGTGTGTGAGGGGGTGTAGTGTGTGAATGTGTAGGGTGTGTGGGGCAATGTGTGTACGAGGGGGCTGTGTATGTGTGTGGCAATGTTAGTATGGGGGGCTGTGTGTGTATGGGTGGGCAGTGTATGTGTGTGTGTGTGAGGCAATGTGTGTAAATGTGTATGGTGTGTGTGGGGGCAGTGTGTGTGTATGGGGGGCAGTGTGTGAATGTGTATGGTGTGTGGGGGCAGTGTGTTTATGGGGCTAAAGTTCACTCTCACCACTGCGACCACCAGGAATACCTGGTGGTCACAGTGTTGAGAGTGAACTCTAGCCCGTAGCTCCAGGGCTAGAGTTTACTCTCGCAAGAGCCGTAACGTTGCCGTGGTAACCGCGGCAACGATCTGTGCTCGCGCAAGAAGGACCCAGAGGAGCTGCAGGCTGAGCTCCCGGGTCCTCTCTTCCTCCCTCCCCTGCCGGCTGCCCGCACGGTGCCTGCGGACAGGGGAGGGGGCAATTGCCCTCCTCTTACTCCCCCTCTTCTTACCCCCCCTCCCCCTCTTCTTACCCCCTTCTTACTCCCACTCTCTTCTTACTCCCCTTCTTACTCTTCCCCTCTTCTTACTCCCCCCTCCCCCTCTCCTTACTCCCCCTTCTTACTCTCCCCCTCTTCTTACTCCCCCCTCACCCTCTTCTTACTCCTCCCTCTTCTTACAACCCCCTCTTCTTACCCCCTCCCAGCTCTTCTTACTCCCCCTTCCTCTTTTTACTCCCCCCTCCCCTCTTCTTACCCCCTTTACTCCCCCCCTCTCTTCTTACTCTCCCCTCTTCTTACCCCCCTCACCCCTCTTCTTACTCTCCCCTCCCCCTCTTCTTACTCCCCCCTTCCTCTTTTACTCCCCCCTCCCCCTCTTCTTACCCCCTTCTTACTCCCCCCTCCCTTCTTACTCCCCCTCCTCTCTTCTTACCCCCCCTCCCTCTTCTTACCCCCTCCCTCCTCTTACCCCCTCCCTCTCTCTTCTTAACCCCCTCCCTCTCTCTTTTTACCCCCACTACTCCCCTCTCTCTTTTTACCCCCTCCCTCTCTCTTTTTACCCCCTCCCTCTCTCTTTTAACCCCCCCCCTCTTTTAACCCCCCCTCCCTCTCTCTTTTAAACCCCCCTCCCTCTCTCTTTTAACCCCCATCTCTCTTTAAAACCCCCCTCCCTCTCTCTTTTAACCCCCCTCCCTCTTTTAACCCCCCCCTCCCTCTCTCTTTTAACCCATCTCTTTTAACAACCCCCCTCTCTCTTTTAACCCCCCCTCCCTTTTAACCCCCCTCCCTCTCTCTTTTAACCCCCCCTCGCTCTCTCTTTTAACCCCCCCATCCCTCTCTCTTTTAACCCCCCTCCCTCTCTCTCTCTTTTAACCCCCCTCCCTCTCTCTTTTAACCCCCCTCCCTCTCTCTTTTAACCCATCTCTTTTAACAACCCCCCCTCTCTCTTTTAACCCATCTCTTTTAACAACCCCCCTCTCTCTTTTAACCCCCCCTCCCTTTTAACCCCCCTCTCTCTTTTAACCCCCCATCCCTCTTTTAACCCCCCCTCCCTCTCTCTCTCTCTTTTAACCCCCCCTCCCTCTCTCCCTCTCTTTTAACCCCCCCTCCCTCTCTCTCTCTCTTTTAACCCCCCCTCCCTCTCTCTCTCTTTTAACCCCCCCTCCCTCTCTTTTAACTCCCTCTCTCCCTCTCTCTTTTTACCCCCTCCCCGTAGCGTGGCCGAGCTGCTCTGCGTCCGCGGTGCCGGCCGGAGTGATAGGAAGGTGCACACACACTGAGTGTGCACCTTCCGGTCAGTCCGGCCGGGTACAGGAAACAGAAACTCCTGTTCCGCGCGGAACAGGAGTTTCTGTTTCCTGTACCCGGACGGACTGACAGGAAGGTGCACACTCAGTGTGTGTGCACCTTCCTATCACTCCGGCCGGCACCGCGGACGCAGAGCAGCTCGGCCACGCTACGGGGAGGGGAGGTGAGAAGCTGCAGCCGCCTGAGCGGCTCAGGCGGCTGCAGCATTTAAAGGGGCGGCCGGGCCCCCTGATGGCGGGCCCCCCTGCCGGCCGGGCCCTCGGACCATGTCCGAAGTGCCCGACCGGTCAGTCCGCCCCTGTCACGACAGTGACCCCTTCACGCAGAGTGCAACCTAACTATAGAACGTATACCGGACCTTAGAATGGCCGGGCTCACGTTAGAGTAGTCAAATGGGATAGCCAGAGGTCAAGGGATAACAGAAGACGGAATAACGATTAACAAGCCAAAGTACAGGGAACCAGAGAGTAGAATAGTCAAATAGAGTAACCAGAAGTCAAATACCAGGAGAGAATACCAATAAACATAAAGAGCACTATGGGAACTAGCAAGAACCACACTAGGGCGTCTTACTGCTGTCAAGACAGCCCTTTTATAGTGTGGTGTGTTTTGCTTTAAAACCACGCCCCCAAAAGGTCCGGGTGCGTGGTTGCGTCATGATTCTGTCGGCTTCCAGCCGACGGCAGTGGCGCGCATGCGCCGAAGTTAGAAATTCCGCTCTGAGTGAGCGGCCGGCGTCAGAGGTGCCGTGCCGCTCAGTGAAGGAGGATGCTGTACTGCGTGGGTCCGAGGATGACAGGTAAGGTATCGTGACAGTACCCCCCCCACAAGGACCGCCCCCAGGGCGGTTAGAACGCCTCCTTTCAAATAAACGAATCAGGCGGGGGGCGTGCACATCAGAAGCGTCCACCCACGAACGATCCTCAGGTCCATAACCCTTCCAGTCTAAAAGGTATTGAAGTTTACCCCTAGAAAAACGAGAATCCAAAATAGACCTCACCTCATATTCGTTTTGTCCCTCCACAACTTCAGGAAGAGGAGGAGGGGTATTACGAGTAAACCGATTACAAATTAATGGTTTGAGAAGTGAGACATGGAACGAATTCGGTATTTTCATATTAGAGGGCAAACGAAGACTGTAACAAACAGGGTTGATACGCTTGAGAACCTGAAATGGACCAATGAATCTGGGAGCGAATTTCATAGATGGGACCTTAAGTCTAATGTTACGGGTACTTAACCACACTTTATCCCCGATCATGAACGTGGGAGCAGGTTTCCGATGCCTATCCGCATTGGCTTTGTACACACTAGCCCTTTGAGTCAATATTTGTTTAACCCCTAACCAAGTCTCCCTCATGTTCCTAACGGTGTCATCTACACTTGGCACTCCGGTAGAATGAATGGAACTCGGTAAAGTTGTAGGATTAAACCCATAATTAATAAAAAACGGGCTGTGTAAAGTGGATTCATGGATATGATGATTGTGAGCAAATTCTGCCCATGGTAACAGGTCCGCCCAGTCATCTTGATGAACCGAAGTGAAACAACGGATGTATTGTTCCAGGCATTGGTTCATCCTTTCTGTAACCCCATTAGATTGGGGATGATAAGAAGAGGAAAGGTTAAGGTTGATACCTAACTGTCCACAAAATGATTTCCAGAAACGAGAAATAAATTGAGGCCCTCTATCAGAGACAATATCTTGGGGTACCCCATGTAAACGGACCACTTCTTTTATAAATATATACGCCAGTTCAGATGATGTAGGTAATTTATAAAGAGGAACCAAATGAGACATCTTGGAGAATCTGTCAATTATCGTTAATACGACAGTGTAGTTCTTAGAAGGGGGTAGGTCTACTACGAAATCCATAGCAATACTTGACCATGGAGTCTCTGGAACAGGTAAGGGCATAAGGAGTCCTATAGGACGACCCTTAGGTGATTTTGTAGTGGAACAAATATTACAAGCAAGGACAAACTCACGCACATCCTTTTTGTAGGAAGGCCACCAGAATCGTTCCGCCAGCAATGATGTGGTTTTATGTATCCCTTGATGTCCTGCCATTTTGGAGTCATGCATGAGGGATAATACTTTATTCCGATAGGTTAATGGCACATATAGTTTTCCTTGAGGAACAGTCAAGGTAGTACGATCTTGGAATGTAGAGATCTCCTCTATTAATCCCGATGAGACTTTAGCAAAGACAGTTGCTACAATACGATTATGAGGGATTAAAGAGGACATAACTTCATTGGAGGAAGTAACAGGTTCATATTGGCGGGATAGAGCATCCGCCTTAGTATTTTTTGACCCTGGCCTGTATGTAACAACATAATTGAAACGATTGAGGTATAAAGACCAACGTACTTGTCTGTCAGACATTTTCTTGGCTTCACTGAAGTAAGAGAGGTTTTTATGATCTGTAAAAATGGTAACAGGGATGGGTGACCCTTCAAGCAAGTATCGCCATTCTTTAAGGGCAGAAATAATTGCCAACAACTCTCTCTCCCCTATATCGTATCTCTTCTCAGTTTCCGTTAATTTTTTTGAAAAAAACCCACAAGGATGCAATGGTTGATCATCCGAAGGTCTTTGAGATAGTATTGCTCCTATCCCTGACTCGGATGCATCTACTTCCAGTATGAAAGGACGAGAAGGATCAGGGTGTCTTAATACTGGTGCTGAGGAAAAGGCTTCTTTCAATAAATCAAAAGCTCTTTTAGCTTCAGTACACCATTCCCTGTGATTTCTTCCCTTCTTAGTCATAGCAGTAATAGGGGCTGTTATTGAAGAGAATCCTTTTATGAATTTTCTATAGTAATTGGCAAACCCCAGGAAGCGTTGGATTGCTTTGAGTCCAACTGGTAAGGGCCATTGCTGAATGGCTTCTAACTTTTTCGGCTCCATTTGGAAACCCGTACTAGAAATGATATATCCCAGGAAATGCACTTCTTCCTTGTGGAACAAACATTTCTCCAATTTACAATAGAGACCATTCTCTAATAACCTTGAAAGAACCAATCTGACATGTTCATAGTGTTCGTTTATGTTTTTAGAATAAATCAGGATATCATCCAAATATACGATTACAAACATTTGTAAAAAGTCTCGCAACACATCATTGATGAAGTCCTGAAAGACTGCTGGGGCGTTGCATAAGCCGAAGGGCATAACTCGATACTCATAATGACCATAACGAGTATTAAAAGCAGTCTTCCATTCATGCCCTTCTTTTATTCTGATTAAATTATATGCTCCCCGCAAATCTAGTTTAGAAAAGACAGTAGCTCCTTTTAACCTGTCAAATAGTTCAGTCACTAAGGGAATAGGATAAGCATTACGGATAGTAATCTTATTCAACCCTCTGTAATCAATACAGGGTCTTAAATCCCCTTCTTTCTTAGATACAAAGAAAAACCCCGCACCCGCGGGCGATGAGGATTTAGTGATAAACCCTTTCTTTAAATTCTCGGCAATGTACTCCTCTAATACTTTATTCTCGGCCATCGACAGGGGATAAACCGTGCCTCTTGGAGGCATAGTACCAGGCAACAATTCAATAGGACAATCATAGGGACGATGGGGAGGTAACTTTTCTGCCTCTTTAGGTTCAAAGACATCTTTAAGGTCAATATATTGGTTGGGTATTTGGGTAGTCAATGGTTCCATAGTAGGTATATTGATTAAGCCTACTGGTTTAATCGGAGTAATGCATTTACTGTGACAAGAATCTCCCCACTTAATGATCTCCTTCTTTTCCCAGTCAATCGACGGATTATGCTGGACTAACCAAGGAAACCCAAGTATTACAGGAAAAATAGGAGATGTTATCTGTTGCAGAATGATAACCTCCCTATGAAGAAGACCTGTAGATAATACTAGAGGAATGGTCTCCTGGGTAATAAGAGGTATCGATAATGGTCTACCATCTATGGCCTCAACGGCCAAGGGTGCCGATCTTTTTTGGAATGGAAGGGTATTTTTCTGCCCGAATGAGAGATCTACAAAATTCTCAGCAGCCCCAGAATCAATTAAAGCAAGTGTGGATATTTTCTTTCCCTCCCATTCTAAAGTAATAGGTAGAAGAAGCCGGAGATCTTTTTTATCATTGAAGGAGGACATACACATAACACCCAAGGCCTGTCCCCCTTGTGAACTTAGGTGCGAGAGTTTTCCGGCCGGTTAGGACAATTCACTCGTGTATGTCCCTTCCTGCCACAATACAAACATAAACCTTCCCTCCTACGGTATTGTCTCTCTGTCTCAGACAATCTTGTAGCCCCTAATTGCATGGGTTCTGGAGGGGTTTCGGACGAGGGATAGGTTAGAGCAAGACTTTCCGGTACTCTCCTAGGTCTCTCTCTGGTGTTCTGCCTGTACCTAAGACGTTCATCAATATGAGCTAAATATGTTATTAGCTCCTCTAGAGTATCTGGTAAATCTCTTGTGGCCACTTCATCTAGGATTCTATCAGATACTCCATTCAGGAACACATCTACGAATGCTTGTTCGTTCCATCTGACTTCTGCAGCTAAAGTACGGAATTCCAAGGCATAATCTACTAGAGAACGGGTATTTTGTCTTAAACGCAATAAGGATTTGGCAGCGTTAGTCTTTCTGCCTGGGGTATCAAAAGTTCTCCTGAAAGCTGCAACAAAGTTAGTGTAATTAAAGACTATGGGGTTGTCATTCTCCCACAAGGGATTAGCCCAGGTTAAAGCCTTATCTACTAACAGGGTTATAATATACCCAATCTTAGCTCTATCGGTAGGGTAAGCTCTAGGATGGAGTTCAAAATATATGCTTATCTGATTTAGGAACCCCCTGCATCCGTTAGGATCACCCCCATACCTGAGAGGTGCTGTAGCCTGATTGGAAGTACCTGTAGGTAGCACTTCCATGGGATGTTCTTGGGGTCTCAGACTAGGAGTCTGCTCCTCCGGCTGGAGATAAGCAGTGCGGTTAATTAAGGTCTGTACGGCGAGGGCGATCTGGTCCATACGATGGTCCAGCTCCTCAAACCTATTGTCCGCACCAAGCCCAAGAGGGTTAACACCTGCAGGGTCCATGGCCCTAGTGTAATGTCACGACAGTGACCCCTTCACGCAGAGTGCAACCTAACTATAGAACGTATACCGGACCTTAGAATGGCCGGGCTCACGTTAGAGTAGTCAAATGGGATAGCCAGAGGTCAAGGGATAACAGAAGACGGAATAACGATTAACAAGCCAAAGTACAGGGAACCAGAGAGTAGAATAGTCAAATAGAGTAACCAGAAGTCAAATACCAGGAGAGAATACCAATAAACATAAAGAGCACTATGGGAACTAGCAAGAACCACACTAGGGCGTCTTACTGCTGTCAAGACAGCCCTTTTATAGTGTGGTGTGTTTTGCTTTAAAACCACGCCCCCAAAAGGTCCGGGTGCGTGGTTGCGTCATGATTCTGTCGGCTTCCAGCCGACGGCAGTGGCGCGCATGCGCCGAAGTTAGAAATTCCGCTCTGAGTGAGCGGCCGGCGTCAGAGGTGCCGTGCCGCTCAGTGAAGGAGGATGCTGTACTGCGTGGGTCCGAGGATGACAGGTAAGGTATCGTGACAGCCCCTGCCTGTAACAGTAAAAAGGAAAACTCTTAGCACAACTCTTAGACAGTTGAAGCTTCTGTAAAACTCTCCAGAATATCTCCAACCACACACACTTAGAAGCAACACTTAGATGAAGCAACCAAGATATAAAAATATTGGTATATGCTTTCATCTCAGTGAAGACTAACATGACAAGCTGCTCTCTTCTGTGGTACTGAAAGTTAAATATGTTAAAAAATATGCATACTGCATACTGCTGTATGTGCAACCTTAGCATATAATAAAAGACAGCCAGCATCCTCATCCTGAGAGAGATGATCAAATGTCTTTGACTTATAGAAATTAATATGAAAAATGTGTGGTCAATTGATCCCCACTACTAACCCCATTACATCAAAGTAGGGTCCCTTGCCTCTTTCTCCATCCTTTAAGCAGTGATGTGGAGGATAATCAGTGAAGACCCTTCCACAAGGGTATCTGGGTCAGCACCCACCATGTTTTGTTGCAATTTTTTAAAAAAAAATAACAATTAAACTATGTAATTGTTTGTTTTCTGTTTTTAACCTTTTTTATGTAAACTTACTCCTTTGAGATATGTCTGTTTAACATAAAATGTGTTATTTATGCTCCTTTAATTAGTAGTAATGTTTCCCTCCCTTATTATGTCCCTCTGCTGCTGTTAGGGACAGCAAAAAAAAATTACAAACAAATCTGATGAAATCCTATGAGAACTTGTTTGAATCACCCTCCTTGGCTGCCTGACAGCCACCTGTTCTTCCTAATATATCATTTTTTGGCAGTAAATATTAAATTGGCTAAATTTTGCATTGTTTGCAAACCCTAGTGTAAGCTGCCATCCACACGTACTATCTGTTCCCGTACCTTCTGTACATTTATACTTCCCTGTACCTCCTGTACCCCCGTACCTCTCCAATATGAGGGAGGCTGAGAAATTAGTGGAATCAGCAGCGGGAACCAGGGCCAGCTAAGTGGAGAACACCGGACTGCTCGAGTGGTTAACTGCCTTTAAAAGAAACAAAGCCGCAACTGACCTCGCTTCACCGTAAAAAAAAACTTTCACTGATAAAGAGATACAGTGAGAAAGATTGCCGCTTTGCTGCAACGGACAAACTGTGAGAAAACTACAAAGGTCACAGATCAGTGCTCATACAACTATATTATTATTCTAGACCATTCTAAGCTTTATTCTAAAAAGCTCTGAACATATAATCTGCAAGAATTCATTATAAAACCTGTATTAATGCTGGTAGATATCCACACAATCTTAGACATATTTACTGATGATTTTATTGTTTTCTTGCAAGTTAGTTACCTTTCTGCACTTATTTATAGTGAGGAAAGGAAAAGAAAGTAAGCTTTACTGCAATAATAAAGCGGATAGGTGAGAGCAAACACAAAAAATGGTAAGATACTACCACTGCAGGGTCTTGAACAGTAAATAATAGTTGCTAGATATCTGTAATAAAACATACAATACAGATCATAGCGCAATATGTATAAAAATACAGAATTTAAATCAACTGGTCAAACTCACATGGTGCTGAGCCTATTACTAGCAGACTCAGACTTTCAAGGCTCTTCAATGAATATAACCTCCGGATCACTGTCCCCTGGTTCTGCTTTCTCTCAAGGATATAACTTCCAGATTTGCAATTTAAGGAAGAAGTCGCACAATTTAATACCACCGTAATAATGCAATCACAGAAGATATCTCAACTGCAGACCAAATTTGATGAATTATAGAAATCCACAGATGCTACATTAAAAAAAATGAAGCTTAAAATCTCTCATTTGGAAGACATGTCTCGCAGACCAAACATAAAGATTAGAAGCATTACAGAAGATGTGCTTAATCTGGAACTGTTCATTACTGAATTATTAGACCCCCAACTATTAGGTCCTTTCCCCTTTGAGAGATGTCATAGGCTACCATAGCCAACTTATCTTTCTCAAACTAAAGATCCAAGAGACGTAATCATACGATTTAATGATTATCGTATTAAAGAAATGCTTCTGAAGGAAATAAGGAAACACCCTCTGAAGAACGAAAAATATTCGTCTTTAAAGATGTTTGCAGATATGTCATATGAAACCGCCAAAACGGAAAGACATTTAGGGATTATACCCTATTTAGGGATTATGTACAGTAACATAAAATACTCTTGGGGCTTTCCTTTGAAGATTCGGATCTCCTACAATGAAATGATCTTTACCGCTACGGAACCACACCAGGTTTTGGAAAAAGTAACTGCCTGGGGCCTTTGGAAGAACTAACCTAATGTTTAGATTAAGAGAAGGAAAATATATATATATATATATATATATATATATATATATATATACGGTATATATATTTTTTTTTTGGGGGGGGGGGGTTAAGGTTACACCCTCAACTTTAGGGGTTTAAGTCACTTAACTAATTATGCCTCACATAAGTAGTGATCTAGCATTGATAGCATTGCATTATGCCTTCACCTATATATACCGTAAGTTTTTATACTAAACTTTATGCAATTTACCTATTAGTTAGTTGTTTAATATGTAAGACTATTAACATAAATATGTCCGAAACAAAAATTGCTCTTGCTAATTTAGAATATTTTACGTTTTCACTTGTATATAAGCTCTACATAAATTAATTCGACTTGATGCAAATAGCTAATGGTTTAATATTTAAGACCCCCTTTGTTGAGCAAGTACTTTAAGCAAGCCAAGATGACTTGTCAAATTGTTATTTACAAGCTTTATTACTTTGAGTTAGTATAACGGAATGTTTCTATATCACTCCAATCACTCAATGATCTTTTATTTAAACCAGGGGGTATTTATCAATTAAGCAACGGGAAGCTTATTTATGATTTTTGTCCTTATCACTTGACAACTATTATTTGCTTTTTAGAAAGCTCTTTTAATTTGCTAATAGTAAGCTAGTATACTCTACACTGAATCTTAACTTGTGATCTTTTGTTATCAAACCAGTGTTTCTGCGTCATTCCTTAAGGAAGAAAGGACTTTTTTTTTTCTTTTTACAATGCGCCCTCAAGGTGAGGTGCTGTCACTGCCTTTGTGGAATGGGGCATTTATCATTTTCAATGCGCAGGAGGAGTTTTTATAACTCAACTTGTCAATTCGATTAGAATTGTGTAATTTGTGTATTTATTTTCACATTTACTGTTTTTATGTATGTTCTGCAGTGGATTCTACCAGGGAAATTATATGAGTCCATTTTTTTGAGCATGAGTTGGGATGACCGGTTTTTAATCTATGTCCATTAAACTTTTATTGATTAATTCACAGGGCTTGAATTCTTCGTACAAGAGATCCTATCTCTATGATTTATTGATAAAAGAAAAAATAGACGTAGCATTTATCCAAGAGACAAATTGGAAACAGGTCCAACACAAACTTTGGAAGTTTAGAAAATATCCCCACCTATATACATCATCTTTAAAAGAGAGAAAGAAAATAGGGGTTGCTTTGTTCCCAGCTAAACTAAAATTTAATATATGTATCATGAATCTGATAAGGAGGGTAGATGTCATATTAATGATGTGTTATTCACTCTTGGTAATTTATATGCTCCATCTGATCATCTCTTAAGCTTTTTAAACTCAAATAATTTGCTAGAGGAATCACCATCATTGCCGGTGATTTAAATTGTATAGTTAATTTTGAACTAGATAAAAAGAGTTTACAGCAAAAGAGGTATGATGTCAGATTAAAATCTAACTCAGAGAAGTTTTCTCTATCCTTAGCCAAACAAAATCTCTATGGCTTCTGGAGGGTACAACATCCCCAGGATAAAGTTTTCACCTTTTATTAAAAATGCTCACAATTCGAGGGGCGGAGCCTAGCATCCAACCTGAACGGTCGCATCTCCCATGAGCTCCGACAAACTCGGCCTGAAACAAGCAATAAACCCGGCAGAAATTTGCGAAAGCATCCCTACGGGACCCCCGATCACACACGACATCATGGGGCGCAAAACTAAGAAGCAAAAAGCCGAAAAACCTAACTTAGGCATGAACATTGGGGATTTATGGCGGCAGGCACATGGAGCCGCACAAGCCAAGATGGCGTCTTACCCCGACGACAGCTCCAACTTCTCGGAAGATCACACCCTGGAGTCCGGAGACTACCTCCTACAAGATCCTCCACGACCAACAGTGACCCCAGCGTCACCCCCGATTAAAAACGACTCATCGCCGGTAACCAAGGCCGACATGCGAGAGCTGCTGGAGGGCCTTCGGCGAGACATACATGTGGACGTGGCCGCACTCCATGCCGACCTTCAAGGCTTGACAGGCCGCATGGGAGTCCTGGAAACAGACTCCCACAACGTCAAACAACAGACAACTCACTTGCAATCTGAGTTAAGGTCCTTGCGGGATCAACATATCGCCCTGGAACGGAAAGTCACGTCCATGGAGGACGCAAAGAGATCCATGAACCTCAAGATCAAAGGAGTGGTGGAGACGGTGCCGGACGCGGAATTACCGCATTTCGTGAGACGCCTCCTGTGCTCTCTATTACCCCCGAAACAAGCAAAACTAATAACTCTGGAGAGCATGTTCCGAATACCCAAACCCCAGAAAGCTCCTAAAGAAGCTCCCAGGGATCTGATAGTCTGCTTCCAGACCAAACAGGACAAAGCGGCGGTAATGGCTGCCGTACGGGGACACTCTCCTTACACATTTGAATCCTCTTCCCTCACTTTTTATGCGGACTTAACCGGGGAAACGCTAAAGTGGCGTAAGTCTTTGCAACCCCTTACAACGCTACTTCGCTCACACACCATCACCTACCGGTGGCGAGCAGCTCAAACTTTGATGATCACCCACGAGGGGAACTCATACCCGGTCCACAAAATGGAGGACTCGGCTGCACTTCTAGGGAACCTGGGCCTCCCACCCGACTCCATCCCCAAAGCCGTGCACCAAACGTCGACCACACAGCACAACTGGGATCCAGGGAATGTCACAGCCTTCGTACCCCGGAGAAACCAAGAGATCGCCTACGCCACGGTCACAACATAAGGACGGAGAGACACCAGTTACCTGCTGCTCAACACAGAACGCAACCCATCTTTCATAAGGAAACGCTCAGGACAGTTACTGCACAATCTGAGAGGTACTGACTGAACCATACCCACCAGATAATATCCTCAAAAGTGGCGGCGATCCGTCTACACCTCACCGCTCCTATTGCCAATTGACACGGACACTACATACCCCACGTTGTGGTTATACTTTTTTGTATTTTAAAACACTTAACTTGTTAAATGTTGGGACATAATGTTGTGTGCAATGCAGACCCTACTGACAGGCATCCTGATGCTGGACTATCGGACCTTACCATCCATGCTCCAACACCACCCTGCCTAACGTTAAGACACAAAGTAACCTCTGTCCCTCTAGTGGTACCACATTGCTTATTATGTTAACTGTATTTTTTGTTCTTTACCTTATTTTGTTTTAATTTCACATTATGCGGATGAACGCTGACTATATGCATGCAAGCGACCTTACAAGCCCCTTCTGCAGGCTCTTATAAGAGATCACAGCCCCTCTATAGCATCACTCGAGATCACACACCCAGTAGCTAAACATATCCCTGTATAGCCTAGTTCAAGCCCGTGCATACTACGCGGGTCCCTCATCATATACGGTGCCTCTACTTGAATCCCTAGAGCCAAGCATACCACATAGCGCAGCTTAATAGGCACAATATATACATTTTTATACTTTACATACGTTGTTTCTATGGACAGTTCGCTACTCACATACTTAATGCATGTAACCTTAGGCATGAACATTGGGGATTTATGGCGGCAGGCACATGGAGCCGCACAAGCCAAGATGGCGTCTTACCCCGACGACAGCTCCAACTTCTCGGAAGATCACACCCTGGAGTCCGGAGACTACCTCCTACAAGATCCTCCACGACCAACAGTGACCCCAGCGTCACCCCCGATTAAAAACGACTCATCGCCGGTAACCAAGGCCGACATGCGAGAGCTGCTGGAGGGCCTTCGGCGAGACATACATGTGGACGTGGCCGCACTCCATGCCGACCTTCAAGGCTTGACAGGCCGCATGGGAGTCCTGGAAACAGACTCCCACAACGTCAAACAACAGACAACTCACTTGCAATCTGAGTTAAGGTCCTTGCGGGATCAACATACCGCCCTGGAACGGAAAGTCACGTCCATGGAGGACGCAAAGAGATCCATGAACCTTAAGATCAAAGGAGTGGTGGAGACGGTGCCAGACGCGGAATTACCGCATTTCGTGAGACGCCTCCTGTGCTCTCTATTACCCCCGAAACAAGCAAAACTAATAACTCTGGAGAGCATGTTCCGAATAC
This sequence comes from Pelobates fuscus, assembly GCF_036172605.1. NCBI lineage: Eukaryota > Metazoa > Chordata > Amphibia > Anura > Pelobatidae > Pelobates > Pelobates fuscus. Next base: position 190,929,518 of record NC_086319.1, on the reverse strand, counting down.
CCAAACCCCAGAAAGCTCCTAAAGAAGCTCCCAGGGATCTGATAGTCTGCTTCCAGACCAAACAGGACAAAGCGGCGGTAATGGCTGCCGTACGGGGACACTCTCCTTACACATTTGAATCCTCTTCCCTCACTTTTTATGCGGACTTAACCGGGGAAACGCTAAAGTGGCGTAAGTCTTTGCAACCCCTTACAACGCTACTTCGCTCACACACCATCACCTACCGGTGGCGAGCAGCTCAAACTTTGATGATCACCCACGAGGGGAACTCATACCCGGTCCACAAAATGGAGGACTCGGCTGCACTTCTAGGGAACCTGGGCCTCCCACCCGACTCCATCCCCAAAGCCGTGCACCAAACGTCGACCACACAGCACAACTCGGATCCAGGGAATGTCACAGCCTTCGTACCCCGGAGAAACCAAGAGATCGCCTACGCCACGGTCACAACATAAGGACGGAGAGACACCAGTTACCTGCTGCTCAACACAGAACGCAACCCATCTTTCATAAGGAAACGCTCAGGACAGTTACTGCACAATCTGAGAGGTACTGACTGAACCATACCCACCAGATAATATCCTCAAAAGTGGCGGCGATCCGTCTACACCTCACCGCTCCTATTGCCAATTGACACGGACACTACATACCCCACGTTATGGTTATACTTTTTTGTATTTTAAAACACTTAACTTGTTAAATGTTGGGACATAATGTTGTGTACAATGCAGACCCTACTGACAGGCATCCTGATGCTGGACTATCGGACCTTACCATCCATGCTCCAACACCACCCTGCCTAATGTTAAGACACAAAGTAACCTCTGTCCCTCTAGTGGTACCACATTGCTTATTATGTTAACTGTATTTTTTGTTCTTTACCTTATTTTGTTTTAATTTCACATTATGCGGATGAACGCTGACTATATGCATGCAAGCGACCTTACAAGCCCCTTCTGCAGGCTCTTATAAGAGATCACAGCCCCTCTATAGCATCACTCGAGATCACACACCCAGTAGCTAAACATATCCCTGTATAGCCTAGTTCAAGCCCGTGCATACTACGCGGGTCCCTCATCATATACGGTGCCTCTACTTGAATCCCTAGAGCCAAGCATACCACATAGCGCAGCTTAATAGGCACAATATATACATTTTTATACTTTACATACGTTGTTTCTATGGACAGTTCGCTACTCACATACTTAATGCATGTAACCTAATACGATACAATAGACCGTTTTCGAGCTTGAGCAAGCTATCAGCTCTTCATATGTATTTCCCATTATAGGACAAGCTTGGTCTTAACCTATATTATACTTAAAAAATTGTGTACTGTAATCTAAAAGCCATGTTACTAATTGTTGTTACCTGGTCTCCTACAGCTGTTGTGGCGTAGTAGACCTGAATGTTCTTTTCTCATACACGAACAAAAATAAAGAATTTAAATTTAAAAATTTTTTTAAAAATGCTCACAATTCCTATTCGACTATTTTTTTAAATGTATGGTTATGCTTTAGAGTTGTGTAAAGATTCTAGAATTGGTAATATCACGCATAATATCAAAGCGACAAAAAGGGAAAAATCTTTCAGAACTGCATAGTAGTCTAGCCAAATTGGAACAAATGAATCAAATTAATTCCCTTTAGATGAAAGAATTAACTAAATTAAAATAACTCAAAAAATATAATATTTATAAATAATACTGATAAAATTCTAGCAAAATTGAAACATCAGTGGTACTATTTAAATAATAGAGCTGATATAACCATAACGAATAAACTCAAAACGCTTAATCCAATAGGATACAATAAATTAAATATAAGGACAAGGTATGCTTATCCCCATTTCAAATAGGAAATGCATTTAAAGATTACTACGAATCCCTATATACCCTTCCAGAACCTAAGAAATCTAAGTTAGAGATGAGACCATTTCTAAAAGACTTAAATTACCTCAGTTATCAAAATCTAAAGTAGAAACTCTAAATCAACCATTTTCTATATCCGAGATCTCCAAGGTAATATCTCATATGAAAATGGGGAATGCTCCTGGTCCAGACGGTTTTCCAGTGATATTCTATCACTCCTGGAACCAGTTATCTCCCCATTGTTAACACACCTGTTTGGCCAAATAGGTAAAACCTTGTCTTTTCCAATGGAAGAACATAATTAAACAAATTGAGGTGTAATGAAAAATCAAGAATTCTGGGCTTAATTTTAAAAAGAAATCTCAAAACAGATGGTTTAGGCTTTCCAGATTTAGTGTCATTACATGAGACGTGCATGATGTCCCATCTTCTTGCATGGGATATAAAAGCCAAAAACAATACACCTTGGTATAATATTATAGAGATATATATGCAATGGAGTAAATCTGTTTCTTCTCAATTGGTCCTCTACCCATCGAACTGAAGAAATGGTGGTTTCTTAGTAAAGATCTGGATACTGGGTTGCAGCTTAATTTCCTCAGTGCAGCACCAAACAGATTCCAGGATACCAGATTGAGGTTAAAAACTGCTTCATATGCTTTATTAAACACACAGTTAAAAACAGATACCTTGGGGGGCGGAGCCAAGCAACCAAGCAGCCCGGACGTGCAGGGCAAGAGCTCTCACGTCCGGGGACAGAAAACAGGGAATTACACCCAGCCACTACTCCCTACAAGCCGCAGGCCAAAATAATCATAACCGGGAGGGGCTGCTGCACCGAACTGTACCTCTCCCGAGTACTGGCGCAGCCAACTGGACACATCGAGGCCCGAGGCCTACCCGCGTCCGCGCCACGGGGAGACGGCTGCTCCCCGGGCACAAAAACAGAGACTGGACCCCTGGGAAAAAGCCTTCCCCCCCAGGACTGGTGGGGGTTATCCCGGTCCACACAACAGAGCTGAATACTCGAGCGCCTGCTGCAGACAAGCAAGAGCCACGAGGCCGGACAAAAATGGCTGACGGCACCAATGCACAGCAGCAGACTCCCAGGGACTGGGCGGCGACCTCCAATGCGAGGTGCTAAGCAATGAGAGATTCTGGGCTCGATTAGAACGTACACACAAGCCACCCAGGCCACCACATGGCAGCAGACCTTCCAGGGACCATAAATCTGAAAATATAATAAATTAACCTTATTTCAAATATTACTAGAACTCATTCACTGAGCACTAATATGATAATATAGCTGGCCTGGAAATATCTGAGATGTTTTCTAGCTATGTTATTTTGTCTAAAAAAAAATTGTAAATTACTTGTTGATTAACAATAACTCACTGTTTAGTGAATAGACACTTTAATTCCAATATTTTATTATTTTTATAATAATGAAAAAGTGCAAACCTACAGTTAGAATTAAATAAATATTGCTTAATTGCTTGTTACTGGAATAAGCTCAAATTGTGTTCAGTTCCCTGCATCAAGCTTGCATAATTTGCTAATTATTTCACAACAAAATGAGTGCACCAAGATGAGTTTCCAAAGTAAACAATTATTGGGGATTATTTACTAAACTGTGACATTTTGAAGAATTAACCAAGGATTTGCATATTTTAGACCAAAATGTCCACGCTTGAAAACTAATGAAGGTCAAAATATATTTTCTATTCAGCTATTTTGTCGTTAAATGGACACTATAGGCACGCAGACAACTTCATCTCAATTAATTGATTTGGATGCCATGTCACTTATGGTTTAACCCCGCAGTGTAAAACAATGTCGTTATGCAGAAACAACAATGTTTACATTGCAGGATTTAAATACCTCTAGTGGCTGTTACTCTGGCAGCCTCTAGAGGCGCTTCCAATGAAAAAGCTGAGTTTCAATCAGATGGTCTCATAGAGATCATTTGATGGCGCAGTGTGGCGTTTTTTGGGTTTTTTTGCGTATGCCCTCTAGTCCCCATAAGAAAGCATTGGATTGGCTAAAATAACAAGATTGAGAGAGCACTGCGGGGAGGAGAAAAGGTAAGTAAACTACATTTTTAGTATTGGGGGTCGCAGTCATCTAAACAACGACTAGGACACTATGGCGTTAGGAGTATACATTTGTGTTCCTAACACTATAGTGTTCTTTTACATTTCCAATGCTCTAGTCAGTTTTCTGCAAATTCTCAATTTAATGAATATATCCCTTTCTGACTAATCTGGATATTAATATTGATATTTCTATTCATGTATTACATGTATATTTAAGTAAACATTGTATTTATTATATGACGATTGGCTGGGAAATATCAAAAGTGTGTATAATGAAATAGTTTAATGTAATTTAGAAATCTGCAAAAAGCATAGAATATATCAAGGCAGAACTCAGGGCTATGCACTTAAGTGAGAAATCCATTTCAAAAGTAAGTTCAACTTAGCCGAACTATAAAAATTCAGCTATGCTTTCAGTTTGGCTACTCTGGCATAAAAAATACTATATTTAACCCCTTAAGGACGGAGGACGGTTCAGGACCGTCATCGGCATTTTTGCGTTGCCGACCGGTGACGGTCCTGAACCGTCCTAACCGTCCAATGTACTTACCCGATCGCCGTCGTTCCCCCGGCGGCGATCGGCGGTGCTCCCGTTGTGGGGAGACTGCCTGCAGCCCAGACAGTCTCCCCATGGTGAATTAGGACCCCTGTGGCCATGTGATCGCTCAACAGGGCGACCACATGGTCACAATAGGTGTCCATGTGACTGCCTGCAGGGGGACTGTCTGTGCTGACAGGCAGTCTCCCTGCTAGTGTAAAATCATAAAAAAAAATTAAAGTTAAAGTTAATAAAAAAAATTATTATTATATATGTGTATATATATATGATATATAGACATATATTATACCTATATAATATACGTCTATATATCATATATATATAATGTCATACTAAGTGTATTTTTATATTAATATGTAAATATATTAATATAAAAATACACTTATAATTAAATTACACACGTATATATATAATATATATAATAACTATATATATTGTATATATATATTATTATAAAATACAAATAATAAGTAATTTAAATTAAATTAAATTAAACATGTAAAAATAATAATAAAAATTAAAAAAAAAATTATATATCAATACGAAATTTTATTTTTAAACTACTTTAAAGTAGTCTCGTGTTCTGAGTGTGGTTTTGGTGTTCAAGTGTGCATACATGACTATGTCTTTATCGACATACAGGTAGACATATCTCTGTAGCCCCGTGGCCTCTATTCCTCCAAAGCCCTGGCCTCTCAGCCCCGGTGGGAACGCCCTGTTCCTTAGTACTTGTGTCATTTGTATTGAGTTGAGTATGGCTGGGTTGGCGGTTCTTAGGATAGCTCTTTAGGTCCTGGGTACCCATATGAAGAATTGCGGAAGATCAACCCCTGTCATCAGGGACTCAAGATCTACCCAGCGCCGTGTGCCATTGTATAATCTGAGTTAAGTTTAAATAAAACAAAAGTAATACATGGATTGCTCAGTACATGTAGGAGAAAAATACATTAAAAAAAACAAAAACAGATAATAGTGCAGATTGTACTGATTTGGTATCATATGTATTCCCAGAGAGTATGCCTGTCAGGATCGGGACAGGGATCCAACACGCAGAGTACAAACAGTAGCCAGATACGTATACCGGACCTTAGAATGGCCGGACTAACGTAAGTAGTACAGTATAGAATGGTCAAAGACAAGCCGAGGTCGAGGGTAACAGAAGACAGGTAAGCGAGAGACAAGCCGAATCAAGGGTAACAGAGATAAGCAGAGTAAGGTAAACAAGCCGGGTCAAAACCAAAAGGGATAATAGAATACACAAGCACTGAGTGACTAGAACAAGCTAGAACCACGACAGGGCAATGAGCTAATGAAAGAAGCTCTGTTAAATACCCTGTTCAGAGCAGTAACCACGCCTCCGAGGCGTCCTGATTGGTCCTGCAGCAATTGAGTGACAGGTCGTTCCGGAGGAGTGTCCTGATGACAACTTCCTGCCTAGATGCTGTAAAAGGCAGTCACTCCCTCGCGGCCGGCCTTGCATGACCGGATAGACCGTGGGAAAGGGAGCCATCAGGCCGTCTGGATGGAGGAACAGCTAAGTCTCTACCTCTTTCGGAGGTAGAGACCGCAGGTACCCTGACAATGCCCCAACACAAAGGGCTAAGGAAATACACTAAGACTAAGTGAATTAGCGCTCGTGAAATACCAGGATTTATTACAATAAACAATTAAAATGTTAAAAGATTACAAAACACTTGAATAAATGTGCAAACAAACTGACTCTTACAAAAAGGAATGGTGAGTAAGGCACGGCTTCTGCAGTTACTCACTGCCAGGCTTATATAGATAAGGTGCTGGAGACGCTGTCATCGATAGATGAAACTGGAGCTGAATTGCAGACTTCACAGGTACGAGGTACAGTTGGCTCTGCCCCCTGGTCATGACGTCTACATGTTTCGCCGAATGCCCGGCTTCCTCAGGACGTGAATGCTGCGGTGGCCACCTTTGATGAGGGTTTATAAAGAACTCAGCTAAGCGTTCGGTCTTTTCAATAGGTCTTGCTATAAAGCCTTATTTGCATATGAAATTATCACCATTTCAATGGCTGTTTAAGTCTTTCGTTCACAACATCAGGGTGAAAGTGGTTTTAACAAAGAACTAAAACATTACAAAATGGAACATTATTTTATATTTACTTAGAAATATAAAAGGATAAAAAAACATCAAAACTAATTCATTTTTGGAAAGGGAGTTGCTGAAATTTAAAAAAGAGGATATAATTATTATACAAACAAAGAAATTTGAGATAGCTGTGTATACATCAAACACCATTACAGGGACATTTATAAGAGTGGAAACAGAAATACCAAGAAGTAAGAAATTTCTTGAAGTGGCAGTGGACATGCTGGAGTAAATGTTAAAGTGACTGTGATCATGCAATTCTACAACATGTACAATTAATGAAGTTGGAGTTCATGAAAAGATGGGAATTTGGCTATAAGATCAAATGGAGGTCCCTCCTTATAAAACATGAAAAATTTTATTTGAATTAAAATTATATTAAAATATCTGAATACAATGGGCATATTACAGAACATTACTTTAAAAAGTGGCAGATTTCAAAATCATTGTTGAGACCCTCTGGTACCGTGGTTTTTAATTGGTATATCCATTTAATTTTGGGAGGGATCTAAGGAGGGACTGTACAGAGACAAGCACCTTCATTGAGCAAAATAGTAAACTGGTCCAAGATTTTAGAGATCGTGGCTACAAAGAAATAATTTTGGAAGCTGCCACTAAAGATGCACACTCCAAGGAAAGAGCAGAATTACTTAAATATAAACTAAACACCAATGAACCGAATAGTGACGTACCCTTCATATGTCAATATTCTGGGGGGCAAAACAATAAAGTTAAACGCATCATTAATAAATATTGGCACATACTACTGGATGATACAGTTTTAAAAAAATATTTTGCCTCAAAAAACAAGAATTGTGCATAGAGGGATACCTAACTTAAAGAGGATTCTAACAGATGGCATAGCCATCTGGCCCTGGGGCTTTGTTACCTTTGAGAGATGCTATGGCCATTTCTACCTCAGTTTGCGTAATCGAGTCCCATAGCGATGCTGCCTCTTCGCTATTCACTTTTGAGAAGGTCAGTTCCGATTGGAACCTCTGTATGTCATCGATATAGGTTGTGTTGTTGGTCGTGAGGTGTGGGAATGATTATATAGGCCCGAGAAATACGTGGTGACTACGTCATTAATAGCACCTGATGTCATGGCTATAGTATTCGTTTCAGTGCGGTTTTTTTTATGGTTTTGTGTCCTGTTCTAGGACGTAATTCTCTGGCCAGGAGGGTGTCTGCTTTGTTTGCTTTCTCATAATATAGTCTTTTGGACCAAAGTAGGGAGCATGAAACTGCTTCCAAGGATAATTCCTTTATTGAATATCTAAGGGTGTTAAGTTCTCTTAATTTTGAGTTGGTTGGGTTGGTTTTATGTTGTTGCTCTGCTTTTCGGAAGGCTGATTGTAATTCTAGCAAGAGTTTCGTTTTAGTGTGTTTTCTGTGTGTAGCTAATTTTATAAAGTGTCCTCGAGGGACAGATTTATGCGCTGCCCAGATCATTGTGGGGTTAGTGTCTGGGGTCACGTTGAGCTCAAAATATTCTTTGATAGCCAGTTTGGTCGTTTCCTGTACTATTACATGTTCAGGAGGCTGGTGTTAAGTTTCCATGTCCAGTTGGATTGATATTGTAGTTTGCCTAAGGTGACCGTTATGTCTGCGTAATCAGACCATGTGATGCTGTTAATGTCCGTGTGGAGGGCCTTATCCATCCCTGATCCATTAAGAAATATGTTATCTATTCTGGAGTATGTGTTATGTGGTGCTGAGTAGAACGTGTAGTCTGTTGTATCTAGGTGCTGTAACCGCCATGCATCTAGGAGTCCGGTGTGTGTAAGAAATGTGTGTAATAACTTATCCTGTCCTCCCCTCCCTTGTGACCTCATGGTGCCTGGTTTTGAGCTTATGTTCGCTGCTGGACATGGTACCGCATTAAAGTCTCCACCAACCATAAGGATCCCCCCCAGCCCCAGCTACAGTCTCCGAGGTAGACCAGAACAGGGGGTCTGGTTCCTTAGGAGCACAGACGTTTATATGTATTTTGGTGTTATATAGAGTGCCCCCTATGTAAATATAACGTCCTTCTGGGTCAGTCTGAGTGGCTGTTATTTGGAGTGGGCAACGTTTATGTATGAGAATCGCTACTCCTGATTGCTTGCGCAGTGTACGTGCCTCATGTGCCACTGTGTACGTCCTGTCGGTTAATCTGGCCGATGCCGACCTGGGGAGGTGCGTCTCCTGCAGGAGTGCAATATCTACTTTTTTGTTTTTTATGTCCCTCGTGAGTAATCTGTGTTTGTTTAAAGAGTTTAGTCTTTTGACATTAAGTGACAGTACCTTAAGAGCCATTGGGTGGTGTGTGTAGGGTCACTGTCCTTGTGTAAGTGTCTGGTTTGCGTGCCTTTTCAAACACACTACGGGTTGTATTGTGGGTGAGGTCTGGAGCAAGGTAGGTTACCCCCCCTATCGACATCGACGCGGGCGGCATCCAAGCTGAAAACTGGGATAGGAGATCAACACATATTAGGAGCAAAAGCAATAAAGGGATAGTAGGAGAAGAAAGATACATTAACCATAAACATAAACAGTAGTGTGACAATCTGGTCTTACCTTTACACCTCTCAGGGTTGGTGACTCTCTGCGCCTCTCCACCATATTACATTACGCAACCAAAGCATGGCTGTGACTGTAGACCATTATACATGAGAAATTTAATCTCCTGGCCAACCTCTTCCAGAGTCTTTTCTCCTCCCCTCTCCCGGGTTTTGTCAGTCTCCCCCTACAAGTCCCTAGATGGGGGTGAGGCGTATCATGACTTGTTCATGTGGTGATAACCCTTTGTTGCCCCGTTATGTTGGTCCTGGAATATGGGGGTATTTAAATGGGCATTATTTAAGTACTGGAGGGGTCGGTGTTCCTAGGTGTGCCATGTATTTTAAAGCCAAAATGGATTGAGTACAAGTTATGCAAATGTTATGCAAATAACTAATTTTTGTTTGCATGGGATGTTGTTAGAAACAAACATCAAGGTTGTTACTATGTAATCCCAATTCCATGAGATCTACCGGAGATTTTAGGGAAAAGATAGAGACAATATCACAATTACTGTAAATTCACAACACCTGTTCTGTGAATCACATGAGGCATAAAGACTGCAGTTTATTGACAAGAGTCACGTGTGCAATTGTATATGATCTATATTGCATTCATTAACATTAAACATTAGAGACAATCGATGCTGTGTTTACAATCCTTGAACATCCTGCATCACTATGGACAGTGAACAAGCAATACACATCCCAATGTGTTCTTTAATGGTAATACAATCCATAAGGATTTTAGGGACTATTCTAGAATGGCAATTATGATTTTCATTACTATTAAATGAATTAAAAGTAGATTACAAAATATTAATATTATGCAAGAAACGTAATGAAATGTCATGCAAACATGTTATGGCTTAAAAATCCTACTTTTAATATTGCTGAAATGATGTTTCTGAAAGCAGAGATAACTGGAGGAAAAGTATATATGATATAAAAGTATATAAAATATTATATATAATATTTTTGCAACAAGAATATTCTTCTTCTGTTCATTGTGTGAATAGGCTGCATACTTTGTTGGAATTCTAGCAGCAGGAAAATATAGGGTAAATACAGTTTATAGCCCCACACTGATTTCGTAAGTATCAAGTCTGATCACACTGCTAAAGTCCTTGGTCTGGCAGAAAACTTGCCGTCAGACCAATGAGCAAGAAGGGATAATGTACATTCAATGTAAGCAGAATGGAAAAACTAACAGAGGCTAAGCCAACAAAATAAAAGGAGGGAAAGCACAATAGAAGCCAATAATAAGGGACAATAGGTCTAAATGTAAATATCGATCAGTGCCCACAGGGAAAAGCTAAATAAATACACCAAGATAAATAAAACTGTAGTGCCTTTATTTTTTCATTTTTAAAAAGCATTATCTGGAAATCAAGGTGGTGAAGTCAAGATGGTGGAAGTAAGACTCTCTTTCATATAGCACTTCAGGTGAGACATTATAAGATGAAGTTCTAAATGCATGAAACATGTAAGACAATGGTCCTGGTTTCACAATGTGGTGCCCTTCCCTCCCCCTCCCCCTCCCCTTCCCACCTTGATTTCCAGCTTATGTGTTTTTGAAATTAAAAAATAAGGTTACTGCAATTTTATTTATCTTAGTGTGTAATCCAGTGGACATCATAAAAGACTCAATGACTGCAAGGTTCCCAAAATGGCTATTCCATTTTGGCTTTATTTTTGTTAAATAAATCATGACATGGTGTAATATGTCCTGTTTTGCTGTTCATCTGAGGTTGTATTTACCTAGTTTTAAGACCCGCTAAGGAACAGATTGTTATTGTGTCCTCATATGTAAAACCATAGAATTCAAAGAGGGTGTTCTTTCTTTTCCCATGACTGTATATGGAGTAGAAGAAAAGATGTAATGGATCAGTAGGGTATCAGGAACTCTAATTCCAAGTACGTGTCATTAATATCACTTGGATTTCTATCCATGCAAGTCTATCCATGCAAGTCAAAAATGTTATTATAAAAGTGGTAACTATTTTTTTGTATCTTGCTGAAAGTTATTGAATATTCACTTATTGTGTGTTTTTTTTTTTGTTTTTTTAATAGTGACATTATATACCGTATTTTTCGCTCCATAAGACGCACCTAGTTTTTAGAGGAAGAAACCCAGAAAACAATATATTCTGAACAAACTGTCCCATAGTGTTTCTTACAATGGGACAGTTTGTTCAGAATATTTTTTTTCTCCCCTGTCCCATATTGTCCCCCCTCCCATTGTCTTCTCCCACCCCCTCCCCATAGTCTTCTCCCACCCCCTCCCCATAGCCTTCATCCCCCCTCCCCTCCCCATAGTCTTCATCCCCCCTCCCCTCCCCATAGTCTTCATCCCTCCCCTCCCCTCCCCATAGTCTTCATCCCCCCTCCCCTCCCCTCCCCTCCCCATTGTCTTCATCCCCCCTCCCCTCCCCTCCCCATAGTCTTCATCCCCCCTCCCCTCCCCATAGTCTTCTCTTCTCTCCCATACTGTCCCCCTCCCCTTGTCCCATAATTACTTACCTGTCTTGTAGCGTTTCTCGGCAGCACAGGGCGCACCGCGGTACTGGAACTTGAATTTCATGTTCCGGTTTCCGGCAGGACTGAAAGGAAGTGCGCACACTGAGCTGAGTGCGCACTTCCTTTCAGTCCCGCCGGAAACCGGAACATGAAATTCAAGTTCCAGTACCTCGGTGCGCCCTGTGCTGCCGAGAAACGCTACAAGACAGGTAAGTAAAGCTTCATATTCGCTCCATAAGACGCACAGACATTTCCCCTCACTTTTGAGGGGGAAAAAATTGCGTCTTATGGAGCGAAAAATACGGTACATGTTTTATTAAAGTGTCTATAGCTTTAGTAATTTATTGCTATCAATCATCCTTTACATAAGTGGCCCTCACAAACTGGGATAGCTAAATTTTCTTTATAAAACAAAAAAGTTTCCATAATTAATTCACTTCTGCTATTGCACAATGCACACATGGTGATTTAAACTAGACTTCTGCATGGTACAATAATTCAGATAAATTTTTTTTAACCCCCCTCCTGACTCCACTACATCTAATTGACACCCTAGTCACCCCCAAATGCCCCTAAGCCCCTATATTACCTAGTTTTTAAACTTTATTTTCTGCCCGGACCTAGGTCCTGGGGTTTTTTTTAACCCCCCTCCCGACTCCACTACATCTAACGGACACCCTAGTCACCCCCAAATGCCCCTAAGCCCCTATATTACCTAGTTTTTAAACTTTATTTTCTGCCCGGACCTAGGTCCTGGGCGCCGCCATCTTTGTGTGGGTAGATGAAGGCCCTGTGGGAAACGTCATTTCCACACTAGATACCACTGTGAGATTCCCGCACATGCCCAGTTAAACACTTGCCCAGTTATACAGCCCCTGTATGTGTCTCATTTTGTGCCCACAAAGCCCCTACATTTGTCTAATTTTCTCCCCCAAAGCTCCTCCATGTGTCTCATTCCCCGAGCCCCTCCATGTGTCTCACCCCCCCAGCCCATCCATGTCTCTCATTTCCTCCAAAGCCTCTTTATGTGTCTCACGTTGTCCCTACAAAGCTCCTCCATGTCTCATTTCCCCCCAGTCCCTGCATGGTTTTTTTTAACCCCCCTCCCAACTCCACTACATCTAATTTACACCCTAGTCACCCCCAAATGCCCCTAAGCCCCCTATATTACCTAGTTTTTAAACTTTATTTTCTGCCCGGACCTAGGTCCTGGGCGCCGCCATCTTTGTGTGGGTAGATGAAGGCCCTGTGGGAAACGTCATTTGCCCACACTAGATACCGCTGTGAGATTCCCGCACATGCCCAGTTAAACACTTGCCCAGTTATACAGCCCCTGTATGTGTCTCATTTTGTGCCCACAAAGCCCCTACATTTGTCTCATTTTCTCCCCCAAAGCTCCTCCATGTGTCTCATTCCCCCCAGCCCCTCCACGTGTCTCACTCCTTCCCCCTCCAGCCCCTCCATGTGTCTCACTCCTTCAGCCTCCAGCCCCTCCCCCTTAAAGCCCCATTTGAGTCTAATTTCCCCCCAAAGCCCCTACACGTGTCTCATTTTATCCTCAAAGCTCCTCCATGTGTCTCATTCCCCCCAGCCCCTCCATGTGTCTCATTTCCTCCAAAGCCCCTTTATGTGTCTCATGTTGTCCCTACAAAGCTCCTCCATGTCTCATTTCCCCCCAGTCCCTACATGGTTCACATTCCCTTCTCACCCTAAGCCCCTCCATGTGTCCCATTTTCTCTTCCCCCCCCCCCTCTCATTCCAGGTGTCTCAATCCCTCCTCCCGCCAACCCCTCCATGTGTAGTATTATCTCACTCCCCCACCCCCTCCTGTACCTGAACTGTGAATCTGAATTGCTAAATTTGAGGCTAAAAAAAGCTAAGCTAAGCTGCGACTATAGCGGAGTTGAAGAATATCCCCAAATCAACAATTATAACGTCAATTTTGCCATTCAGATTGCGATTCCCTACAAATCAGAGTTAAGTCAGCTTTATTCCCTTTAAGCCATATGCTTTATATGATACTGTGAAAAATACTGCATAGCTGAACTGTCATCCACAGATCATTGGATAACCAAGCCTCTTGTGCTAAATACAATTAGACATACAGAGTAATTCACTAAAGTGAGATTTATCAGGAGTTCAAAGTGAATTCAAAGTTCATTCCCTAATAGGTGAAACAGAAAAAAAATCTAATTCAGATATGCTTCCACTTTGGCTATTTTGACGTCAAATTCAAAATTCACTTTGTATTCATGACAATTGTCACTTAACTTAATGACCTTGATATATTGTGATTGTAGATGAAAGCCGATTGGCTCATCTAGTTTGGTCATATTAAATCATAAACTGATCCTGCATTTGTGGATTGTTTTAGTGAGCAGTCATTTGTAATACCACAAGTAGGTATTTACTAGACTTGTACATATAAAGAACATTTGGTTTGGCTGAACCATTTTTCCACAAAATAGGAAATGTTTCAGATCACCCTAATATCGGCCATATGTTGGTTCGACTTAGCAGAATTTTGGTACTGAAAACTTAATTCAGAAAGGGCACTAAAATGGGCCAATCAGTGTACTGCAAACGATATACCGGTACATAATATAATATTATGTATATATTTTGCAATACCCTGATAGGAGCATTTTCCTGACATTTTGTTCATCTGATTCTGAATCAAGTTTCTAGTACCAAAATTCGAACCAACATTTGGCCAAAATTAGAGTGCCCCAATTTTTTTTATTATTTAATGGAATTTTTTTTGCCATTTTGAGTGAGAAAAGTAACCAATGGAGGGAAAAGACCAGTAAAAAAAGTCTGTATCTTTTTTAACATTTCGTAATTTTTCCAGTCACGGGCTGCACTACTTGTATAGCTGCCAATGATACACAGCATGCATACGAAGATGTCAGATCCTCAGTTATCGTTGCGTTTGCAATTCAGTGTCACAACTGAGTTTCATATTGTTAAAGATATTAATTTAAAAAAATCAGTCCATTACAAGCGCTTTCTGATCTTTTATGAATTTATGGCACAGTAGAATCTACACTTTACACAGTGAAGAAGCAATATCTCATATTAATTCTAATAAGCACTGTGCAGCTCCAGGAGTGATTTAGTAAAGTGCATGAGTAACAAACTAGTAGCGATATGAGAAATGTTTTCGTAATTTTATTACCAAAATTGTATATAGAGTACCTTTCCCTTGTAGCTGAATGTTAACCCACATTTTATAGTTCCAATTAGCAGAGTGCTAATTAAACTGATCTACAAAACAGATTAACAACACACAGACATAAAAGCAAAAAGGATGCATGTAAGAAAATAAATCACACTGAAGGCAACATAATACAAGAACAGGCAACACATGACACCATTTACTGTAGACTGCTATTCCCATATTTTATCAGCTACTAGCGGAGCTTACATACAGTTTGCAACACATTCAGCCAGTGGCCTACTGGGTTCTGCAACATGCCAATCTGAGCCCATATATGAGCCAGAAAAATTAAACTACAGATTGCATCTAGCTGGTAATAGGGCTGGACTCCAAATCATATTATGATCAATCTGTAGCTTGATATTGCTTTCAGTTTTCATCACACTTTAGGGGGCTGCACATGGCAGTAGTCCATATCCACATCAGAGTTTTGGGATTTGCCTATCTCTGGTTGGAGTGATGTATATTAAAATTTCACCAAGTTGGCTCTTCATTTGAAGGATTTTAAAAAAGTGTGCAAGATTAAAAAACAGCCTCCCAAAGCTTATGTTTTGTGTTTTTTCCACATGAATGTTCATGTTAAAAAAGTTATCTTATATATATATATTTAGCCGCAAAGCTTAATTCCATCAAGTCCATGAGTATAAACAGTTGATAAGCCGAAAGTCAAGACCAAGAGGTCCAACTGCATTTTTGTCACATTCACTATTAGAATTGACAAAGTGATTCACAATAAATCTACTATTAAGTAGTAGATAATAATGAATGAATTCCATAATATTTCTGCAACATGAAAATGTCTTTATGTTGAGAATAAAAAATACTGGATTAGGAATCATGTGCGTGAGAACTATATTTCTGAAGGACGGCATTAAGAAGACATCACATTGGATTATTCCAGTAGCACAAGCATATTCATTTTTCAAGTTTATTTCCCTCTAAAATCAGAATTTGCAATATATAGCTTGTAAAAGGGCAAGGTATGACTTAAAAAGTTACAAATTACAACAATATATTCAAACAAGCTGTGAGCAATCCGCTTCAAATCTGGGGTAAACTTGTATATCTGTAATTGTGCTTCTTCATTGATTTAGTTGTGCAAGGCATTTACTTTGTTGAAAATGCTAAGGCCGATTCTGAAACACTGACAGAATGTGTTTCAAATGTAGAAGTCGGTCCTTCAGAGAGGTCATAGAAAAGATGAACATCTGGTAGCTTGGGTCCAACGGCAAGACAGACAGGAGCCACCAACACCATGATGGACCATCAGGAGAATCCTGCACACAAAAAAAGATAGAGAATGGCAGGTCAAAATGTTTTTTAGAAGGCTAATTTTCTACTTATGGAGAAGGTTATTACTAATGTTCAGATCCAACACAGTCAAAAAACTCCTTACTAAACTCTTTTCAAACAGTTGTATTTTTGTAGAATATCAGGGGAAAGCAAGATCCATCGAGGGCCCCTGCTATATTTTTCTTAAAATGCCACCTTTCTTCTCTCTCTTTTAGTAATCAAACACTAAACTAAAAATGTAAGTTATTTCCATTCAGACTGTCCAGACCATGAGCTGCAGGAGTTCCTGTGTTATCTCTAGATTCACAAAGGGTTGCAGCTCTAAATTGTAGGAACCATTCTTGTGTTATTCTTTGGGCATATTTTTGAACAGTATTGTAGGAAATTGAACAAAAAGCATGTAGCATTAATGCAAAGTGTGCAAGGTTTACACATTTAGTCAATTTGTCCTCCTGGCTCATTAAAAAAAAGAAAACAGAAGTGAAAAGCACTGACTTATGATCTCCTATTTTGGCAAAGTGTCCCCTTGGTGTCTTTAAGTATGCTATTTTGGTTTTTAGAACATTTTCCAGTCATTTACTTGCAAGCACCTGGCGGTTCTTAATGGACAGAAGCATTAATCTTGTTTCCAAACCCGACAGTATGAGTAGGAAGAGACGTGGCAGGCAGCCCATTGGGAGAGTTGCTGCACTCTGCACTGCGTCCGCTAACTGCTGCTATTAACCCATGCACTGCTGGGAACAGGTCTACATCATTTACAAAAAACACTTGCTTTTTGGTTTTCATTCAGCCTCCCCTCTCAACTCTTTCAGAGCAAATCCTATAATCCAATTAAAGGAGTTGGTGTGAACTATTGCACAAAAAGATAAAAAATAAATTTTTGGTCAATGAAACCAAAATAGACATAAAGTTATATACTTTGGGATTACTTAAGCTTCTCAAAACTGCGTGCAGTGATTCTTAGCAGTCTTGTTAGCACTATGTAGCAGCTGCCAGCTCAGTATAAATGAGCATTGATTGCCCTTGGCTGGTGCATAAAACAAAAATTTTAAATATATCATGCAACATTTTACATTTAGCTTAGCGCATGTGTGCCAGTGATATCACGCTCCTCCTGAGCATATGCTACTAATAATTTGTTGAACGATAATAAAAACACTGAGTATACAGCCTTAATATTCCAACAATTAAAACGGATATTCCAGAAAATCTGTACCACAGGGTGAAACTGGAGGGTCCCTAAAACCTCTAAACCAATTATTTTCTTATATCTCTTTTGTCACTGCAAAAGTAATCCATAGAACAAGGTAGAGCTGGTCTGTTGCTGTGGATTTTGTCAATGATGCATTCAAATATATGCAAAAAATTATCTAGACAAAATAATAAAAAATATACTCACTTTCTATGTTCCACAAGCTTTGTAACTTCAGCAGCGGGCTAGAACCCAGCCAGAAAGTGTCTCAGCCAATCATGCTGCTTATTTAAAATTTCATAACACTGTCAAGCTTATCTCATAAGCAGTACTTTATGGGCACAGGAAAAGCTTCTAGTTGTAGTTCAATAGTCTGCCTCTGGTGTAGAAAGCTAACAGTTGAACTACAACTCCCAGAAATCAGTAATTGCAAGTAAGTGAGTGTGGCTATATACATATATCTGTTGTGTGACCAGCACTGGGGATGGGTGCATGACTGTGTGAGGTTGGACCTGCAGAATATTTGTTGTATACAACTGCTGTCTAATGTTGTTGGCAGTAACACTCCCATGTAACATGCACATTATCACCCCTCACAACTTAGTGTGCAGTGTACTTTTACCCTTATAATATATTTGTTCAACACACACATTCACCATATTGATATACTGACCTGTATATTGTCCTCTTTTAGAGGAGGATGGCCATGATTCACAAAGACATGACTGTGTTGTGTAAAGCAATCCTGAAGCAGCTGATAAACCATATTGTTTAAGTGCTCCACTTCTTGCAATTCTTCACCTTCCAGCCTTTTGTCCACAAGATATTCAACCTCTGCAGTATGATATCCGTCTAGGAGACCTCTCTGCTTCACTTGGAATCTTCTCCTGCCCACAGTCTCTACCAAAGATCGTCCATCGGGCAGATAATCCAGGTTTAAGATCTCCAACATACATCCATAGTCTGCAAAACTTAAAGAAGGTGATCATAGTGATTAGTGATTTGATGGATAGAATAAGGGGTTACCAAGGCACACACATTGGGATAAAAAATAAAACAAATGTAAAAACTCTGTTTAAACATTTTCCTGATCAGGAATTATTTTATGTATAAATGAGTGTTAATTCTAAGCAGCTTTTGGTAAGTGATCCTGGACTTATAGACTATTAGATAAGGAATATTTATAACAACTTCATCCTTACAGTTTATATAGGGAAAATGTACTCAATTCACCCTGCATGTTACAGAGATGCATTTCTTAATTCTTCCAGTGGTGGACCTTTCAGAAAGCTCATTGGGACTAAAACATTGATTTATAAAATGGGTTTACACACAAATATGAAAAAATAAATCAGAACATATGATCAGAGCAAATAGTCACAGGAACATAAATTATAATAGAGGTGTAGCAGAAACATCTGCAAACCATGTGCTGTAGAGGGCCAACAGGATTTTTTTTCCCTCTACTCACTGTAACTAAAATGTGACATTACTGGAGACTCCACTGCTGCTCTGACTGAAAAGTTATACAATTTGGAAACAGGTGTTATGCAGAGATTACACTGAAATGTCCATTATGTATCTGTGGACCAATGAGATGAGAAGAACAGATTTGATATGAGACATCATTATGTCCCTAAGGTCGTATTTAAAATTGTGGAATATTTTTCTGAAAATTGTCTATAAGGACACAGTGCTCTTATGTCAAGTAAGTACATTTAACCCTCCAAAGTCTGGTATTCAAAGATCACTTAATCTACTGAAATGATCTGAAATTAGTACCTCTTTCCTGTTTCATACAGGCACATTCCAAAGCTCTTGGTCCCAGTCTCCAGGCAGCGTCGCATCATAAGTCGGTAACGTGGTTCAAAGATATGCAATGGGCAGGGTATGCCAGGGAAGGCCACAGTGCAAACAAAGATTGGCACATTTCTGACCAAGCTATGGAATAGAACAACGACATTAAAATGTTACAAAATCATCATTTATGTTTGCGAAATGTTTAGTCTAGCAGTAGAAACAATGAATTGCTAAGCTCTTTTTTTGTGAGTGTTAGATCATTTAAAAAAAAAAAAAAATTGGTTGCACAGGAAAAAATGTGCCAAAATCAGCAAAAAAAAATGTAAACTGATCCAGAGCTGGACAGTTTAAAAAAATGCATTAGGGGATATTAGCTGAAAATATATATGTTTATACAGTGCTCTAAATAGAGCAGCAGAAATGTATAATGAATAACATAAGCATAGGATATATGTTCAGTTAATTTTTATTCTTAAAGGATCAATCCATACATTTTATTTTTTTAAAGCCATCATTTAGTAATGTACGCCCAAGAAACATGCATTGGTGAATTTAATATTTTTGCATATATATGTGGGAGCGGGGGTGAAAAAATCTAGTTTACTTTAGCTGCAGAACTAGTTATTACCCTCTCTGTCCAGACTTTTCCATCTGTGTCGTTTCTGAACGATTGGGGGGAAATGTGGGACTTTGGATTAATTATTGAATATATGCTTTCAAGTTACATGAATAATATGCAAGGTCGAACCAAACTTCACAAAAGCTCTCGGCTCAAGGCGACAGTCCCATATTCAGGACCCTGTCCCACTATCCCACGTTTACTTTTTTGTGGGCCCACAATTCTGGTTTTACGATAAGGCACAGCAAAAGCACATAATTACATGTGCTGACACTCTGCATCGAGGGCTTTTAATCCACAGACAGAGTAATTTAACAGTGCTTCCCTCAGTGGGCAGGAACATGCTATGGATAGTCATCCTAGAGTCCAATCACATCAGGCTTATATGCCCCTCTTTTGGATACACTCTTGCCCTTTATGGGCAGATCTCCCCCTTTGAGCACTGGCTTGGCATGTGCCACAGGCCAAATAAACACAGACACCAATAAACATCTTATGTTAGTGGGCAGGCCTATAGCGACATGCCTGCCCACTAACAAAAGATGTTTAATGGATAGGGGACTGTCACTAAGTGTTGATTATATTTACAGATCAAGTGAGAAATAATCATATGATTAAAGAAATATCCTGACAACCAAATTTTATTTAAATACAATATTAATAGTAAAAATAAATACATCTATGTATGCCTATAATAATGATATATATATACATATATTATATCTATTTATATATCTATATATATATATATATATATATATATATATATCTTATATACAATGTCATACTAAGTGTATTTTTATTAATATATACTTATATTAATATAAAAATACTCAGAGTAAAATTACACACATATATACATAAAATATTGTGTATATATATATATATAATAAAAAATAAATAATAATTAATTAAAAATAATAAAAAAATTATATATATATATATATATATATATATACACACACACACACAGTCAGGTCCATAAATATTGGGACATCTACACAATTCTAATCTTTTTGGCTCTCTACACCAACACAATGGGTTTGAAATGAAACAAACATGATGTGCTTTAACTGCAGACTTTCAGTTTTAATTTGAGGGTATTTACATCCAAATCAGGTGAACAGTGTAGGAATTACAACAGTTTGTATATGTGCCTCCCACTTTTTAAGGGACCAAAAGTAATGGGACAGATTAACATTCATAAATCAAACTTTCACTTTTTAATACATGGTTGCAAATCCTTTGCAGTCAATTACAGCGTGAAGTCTAGAACGCATAGACATCACCAGACGCTGGGTTTCATCCCTGGTGATGGTCTGCCAGGCCTCTACTGCAACTGTCTTCAGTTCCTGCTTGTTCTTGGGGCATTTTCCCTTCAGTTTTGTCTTCATCAAGTGAAATGCATGCTCAATCGGATTCAGGTCAGGTGATTGACTTGGCCATTGCATAACATTCCACTTCTTTCCCTTAAAAAAACTCTTTGGTTGCTTTTGCAGTATGCTTCGCATCATTGTCCATCTGCACTGTGAAGCGCCGTCCAATGGGTTCTGAAGCATTTGGCTGAATATGAGCAGATAATATTGCCCGAAACAATTCAGAATTCATCCTGCTGCTTTTGTCAGCAGTCACATCATCAATAAATACAAGAGAACCAGTTCCATTGGCAGCCATACATGCCCACGCTATGACACTACCACCACCATGCTTCACTGATTAGGTGGTATGCTTTGGATCATGAGCAGTTCCTTTCCTTCTCCATACTCTTCTCTTCCCATCACTCTGGTACAAGTTGATCTTGGTCTCATTTTGTCCATAGGATGTTGTTCCAGAACTGTAAAGGCTTTTTTAGATGTTGTTTGGCAAACTCTAATCTGGCCTTCCTGTTTGAGTTTTACCAATGGTTTACATCTTGTGGTGAACCCTCTGTATTCACTCTGGTGAAGTTTTCTCTTGATTGTTGACTTTGACACACATACACCTAACTCCTGGAGAGTGTTCTTGATCTTGCCAACTGTTGTGAAGGGTGTTTTCTTCACCAGGGAAAGAATTCTTCGGTCATCCACCACAGTTGTTTTCCGTGGTCTTCCAGGTCTTTTGGTGTTGCTGAGCTCACCGGTGCGTTCTTTCTTTTTAAGGATGTTCCAAACAGTTGATTTGGCCACACCTAATGTTTTTGCTATCTCTCTGATGGGTTTGTTTTGTTTTTTCAGCCCAATGATGGCTTGCTTCACTGATAGTGCCAGCTCTTTGGATCTCATATTGGGAGTTGACAGCAACAGATTCCAAATTCAAATAGCACACTTGAAATGAACTCTGGTCCTTTTATCTGCTCCTTGTAAATGGGATATGAGGGAATAACACATACCTGGTCATGGAACAGCTGAGCAGCCAATTGTCCCATTACTTTTGGTCCCTTGAAAAGTGGGAAGCACATATACAAACTGTTGTAATTCCTACACCGTTCACCTGATTTGGATGTAAATACCAGGGCCGGACTGGGAGCAGAAAGCAGCCCTGGAAAAAAAATATTTCAGCCCTCTAATTCATTGTGTCATATAGTATGCTTGTATTGTTTATATGTATGCACTTTGAAGAAGACTTTTGTCTTACCTGCAGCCCATCGCTCTAGATGATCCATGGGTGTTACAGTGCTATAACCACCACCCTCCAGGATGCTCCCTGTCCGTTGTGACCGCCTCTGCTTGGGGACAATTCTTTAAGCAGGGAAACACTCCATGCCAATATCAGCATATCGGCATCAGTGTGTCAATTGTGTAATTTCAGAAAATATATATATTAAAAGAATGACCCACATTAATAAATCACACTAGTTCAATGGCGCGCACACACACACACACACACACACACACACACTGACTACAGAAAAGCTCACTGACACAAAAGAGCTCACTACAGACAAGCTCACCGATAAACACAAAAGCTCTGACACATGCACAAGCTCACTACAGACAAGCTTACTGCCGTACACAAATTCACTGACATTCACTCAAGCACACTAGAGACAAACTCAGTGACAAACACAACCTAACTACAGACAAGCTCACCACACACACACAACCTCTCTGACCA